>NC_051183.1:160424133-161742826 GCF_013339695.2 Rhipicephalus sanguineus
TGGAATTGAAGAGGCTCGCAGCGACATGTTCTTTCGGAAATTTCCTCCAAGAAGCGCTACGGGACCGCCTAATTGCCGGACTACGGAGCGACACCATCCGATGCCGTCTTCTCGCCTTGCCCGACGACGAGGTCACCTGGGAACGGGTGTGCAAGGTATCCACCGCCATGGAGGATGCACAGAAGGACACCCAGGACATGCTGTGCGACAGCGCCGGGGCCAGCAACGCTCAACTGTACTGGCAAGGAAGCCAAGGGAAGCCTAACGCAACAAGCAAGGTACTGGAAAAAAACTATACGCAAAAAACTGCAGTAGAGTGTCATAGGTGCGGTGGTCAGCACGCTCCTACAAGGTGTCCATTTTTAAAAAGTGCTTGTTTTAAGTGTTCTAAACGTGGTCATGTCTCAAAAATGTGCAAAACGCGAGTTGTTCATGCTGTAGAAGTACCGGCAACAGAGCAGGATTTGCAGGATTTGCTGACTATATGTCAACAAACAGAGCAGGCAGTCCGCCTCCCATAGTAGTAAAGTAATCATAAACGGTCACGAAGTACCGATGGAATTGGACACGGGGGCTGCCGTTACAATCATGTCTGAGAAAGACTTTGCAGAGAACTTCCCTGACCTATCGTACAACTGTGAGGACGTAAAACTCGGAGTGTACAACGGCACCGCAATCAATGTAAGGGGCGTTGCCCAAGTCGATGTGAAGTGCGGGAAGCAAAGCCACCGCCTACCACTTGTCATTGCCAAGTATGAAGAAGGGGTGCGCATGCCGGTGCTCCTCGGTCGTGACTGGCTCGCAAAGATAAAAGTGAACTTGCCTGATGCCTTGCAGAAACTGCATGAGGTTGCGCTTAAAGTACAAGCAGTCGCGCCTCTAAAAACTCAAGGAGCTGTAGAATCATTAAAACAACAGCACGCTGATGTTTTTCAAGCAGGCTATGGTGCTATAAAAGGATACAAGGGTAGCATTCGCACGAAAGAGAATGCAGTTCCAGTTTTCTGTAAGGCGAGGCCTGTACCGTATGCCTTGCGAGAACAAGTGGAAAAAGAACTGGCGGAACTAGAGAAGGCTGAAGTAATTTACCGGGTGCGGCACAGCACCTGGGCAACGCCACTAGTAGTAATTGTGCCCAAGAAAAATGGACCAGAAATAAGGATATGTGGTGACTATAGAGTCAGTGTGAACAAGTGCATCGAGGTAGATCACTATCCCTTGCCACTTCCTGAGGATATCTTTGCATCCCTGGTGGGAGGAACTGTATTCACTGTGTTAGACTTGGCAAAAGCTTATTTACAGCTGGAGTTGGACAAGCATGCCGAAGAACTTCTAACGGTTAACACGCACATGGGTCTCTTTAGATACCGGCGGTTGCCGTACGGCGTTGCGAGTGCGCCTGCTATGTTTCAGGCAGTCATGGATCAGGTTTTGCAGGGCATACCTGGCACAGCCTGTTACTTAGACGACGTGCTGATTGCTGGGAAAGACCTACCAGAGTGCTACAAACGAACGAAGGAAGTGCTAAATGCTCTGAGCAAGCACGGGATCCGAGTAAATGTGGCGAAATGCGTTTTCTTTCAAGAAAGGGTACAATACCTAGGGCACGAAATAGACCAACACGGTCTGCATCCCACGGCGAATAAAGTAAAAGCAATCCTTGAAGCACCGAAACCGAGCAATGTGACCCAGTTGAGGGCATTTTTGGGCCTAGTGAACTTCTATGCAAAATTTTTGCCCAATTTGGCCGGACAACTAGAACCGCTTCACCAGCTTCTACGCAAGGGAAGCATATGGCAGTGGTCGCGTCAGTGCGATGACTGTTTCAGGCGATGTAAGCAGTTGCTAACTAAAGAAACAGTCTTGGAGCTGTATGACGTAAAAAAGGAAATCCAGCTGACATGTGATGCATCTGCTTACGGGCTGGGCGCGGTGTTATCGCACGTAGTGAATGGCGTTGAGCGTCCGGTCGCATTCGCTTCCAGATCAATGTCACAGGCGGAAAGAAACTATGCCCACATTGAGAAAGAGGCACTCGCCATCATTTTCGGCGTAAAGAAATTTCATAAGTATCTTTATGGCCGCAGCTTCGTTATTATCACTGACCATCAACCACTCACGATAATTTTTGAAGCTAGACATCACAGCAGTGCTGTGGCAGCGGCGCGAGTCCACCGCTGGGCCATTTTTCTGTCGAACTACCGTTTCCGCATTGTGCACAAAGCAGGGGCAAAGATTAGCAATGCTGACGGCTTGTCGCGTCTACCATTGTCTGAAAACACGGATGATGTAGATAAGATTTTTTACTTTTCTCCTGCCAGAGAATTGCCCTTAACTGCAAAGGACATCGCACATGAAACATCTAAGGACTCTGTCTTGAGTGCTGTGCGTGAAATGACATGGCATGGCTGGCCGCGGTCGGTAGATGCGCAGTATCAACCGTTCTTTGTAAGACGGTTTGAACTTTCGGTAGATGATGCCTGCTTAATTTGGGAGAACCGAGTGGTTATACCCCGCGCTCTTCAACAGGAAGTACTGTTGCTGTTACATGAACAACACATGGGAATCAGTAAAATGAAGGCCCTGGCGAGGTCAATGGTATGGTGGCCCGGAATCGACAGCAGCCTCGAACAAACTGTAAAACAATGTCACATCTGCCAGAGTGTAAGGCCAGTGGGCCAGCCAGCGCCACTGACCCCATGGAGGTGGTGCACTAACAGTTGGGAGCGAGTGCACCTCGACTTTGCAGAAAAAGAAAACAAGATGTTTCTGGTCGCAGTCGATTCACACTCCAAGTGGGTAGATGTCAAAATAATGAATTCAACAACGGCGCAAAAGACCATTGAAACAGTAAGGTCATTGTTTGCAAGCTATGGGTTGCCTCAGGAGATAGTTACGGACAACGGGCCACAGTTTCGAGCGAAAGAGTTTGATGATTTCTTGCAGGCAAACGGGGTCAAACATACTTTGACTCCGCCTTATCATCCTCAATCTAACGGCGCAGCAGAACGAGCCGTGCAGACTGTTAAGCAGTCATTGCTAAAGCAACTGCTAGAGGATGAACGGAGCCACAGTTCCAGATCCTTGCAACACAGAGTTGACAACTTCCTTTTCGCGTACAGAACTACGCCGCACACATTCACTGGTAAACACCAGCAGAGTTATTTTTAAAGAGAAAGCTGCGGACAAGACTTTCTCTGCTCAAACCAGACATGGAAGGTACGATCAATTCGAAGTCCGAGAGAGAAGTGCGCAGTGCAAATAAACGTAGGGGAAAGCCTAGAGCATTTTCTGTGGGCGATCGTATGCTCGTGCGTACTGTTCGTGGTGAACTTGTAAAGTGGCGACCTGGAAACATTGTGAGCGTGAAATCTCCGGTAACGTACCTGGTGAATGTTGATAAACAAACGCGCTTTGTGCATGCCGATCACCTACGTTGCACTTCTTTGAAACATGACGAGTATGTGGAAGACTGTGGTGATGAAATGTCTTTGCCGCATGCCAGTGATATTTTGGAAAAGGGAAATTGCTCAGCACAACCGCCAGTGTCGTCACCACAACCGCCGCACACCCCTCCTGTACTTAGACGTAGCACACGGGTGACACGGCCACCAGATCGACTGATGTACCATTGAATGTGATTTTGTTTGTGGGGGAGTGTTGTAATCGCGTCAAACGTGGCTGTGACTATTATCTGTCCTCTGCTGTTCAGTGCGCAGAGCCTGCGCGCGCATCCTTTGTTGGCGCTGTTATCCTGTTAAAAGCGCGGCGACCAAGCTCTGTCGTGTCATATGTGTTTCTGCCATGAGCTGCAATAAACGGCTTTCGCATATCGGCGTCTTCATTGCAACAATAACAGAAAAAAAAACATATAAACTGACTGTAGCGTCACCATTCTGCCATCAAGGTACATGCACAATCCAAATGGTTGCTTTTGTTAGCACTGATAAGCTTCTCGCTCGGCCATGCTTGCTCGGCCTGCTCGCACAAACACTGCATTCGTTCACCGTGCCTTTGCATTTTGGTAGCCGGTCACAGCTTCACTCGACTTGGCCTTCGCCTGAACACGGAGGGCCCCCCCCCCCTCCCCCATGTTTGTGCCTCCCTTGGGCTGGCCTCACAGGTTTTGAACATGCTCAGGCATGAATGGTCAGCAAAAACAATGCTGCGGTAGTTTTTTTAGGTGTAGCTACGTTATAATTTTAGATGTCAAAGGACGGATAAGTGCCTTGCTCCATTTTGCAAACCTCCAGATTTAACTCAATCTTTCCAGCGTGGCAATGTTTCCACTGTATTTGCAAAGTTCTAACCATACTGTTTGCTTTGTATAAAGACGTTCTACTACCTAGGCATTCATTCATTACGTGTGTACCCTGTACTATTAGCGTTGTTATAATGACGTGCACTTTGTAACTCTTGTATCAGTGTTTCATTCATTATACATGTTATACCATAGGTGTTTGTTACATTATTGAACACGCAACTTAATCCTCCTGTAATTACATACTCCAAATTCTTAACTGTGACATGTTCAACCAATTTGCATTTGTCTAATATGCTTACATATGTATACCCTTCCTCTAAAATGCTCTTGGGAGTGGCAATATGTCTGGAATAAATAAAACGATTATTATTTATTTAGCATCTCTCTTAATTTCATATTATAAATTCATATTGAGGGTCACTTCCGCTTTCCAGTAATCAAGCCAAGTAATCAAGCAGTAATCAAGCAGGGGTGGAAGCGGGCTCAGGGGCGTAGCCAACCCCCCCCCCCCCCTTCCCCGAAATTTTTCAGTTTTGCTTGTGTATATACACACGCACATACAAATGCACGCACAAACATACATGAAGTATGGTGAAGTATGGTTGAACCCCCCCCCCGAAAAAAATTTCTGGCTACGCCCCTGAGCAGGCTTGAGTGTTTTGGAGCAGCTCAGGGAGGAGGAATAATGCTGTTTTGGGGCAGCTTTGGAGCACCAAAATGTGTGTTTTGGAGCAATGCAAGTTAGTTTTGGAGCAGAATCCTAGGGTCAAACATCATTGTTGTTTAATTCTTTTTATTTCTGGTATACACAAGCAATTCCAACGATTTTGGAAAACATTCAATACTGATGAACCAACCACATTTAACGCACACGCGTACGTGTTATCATTAAAACACCACAGCTGTGACAGAGCAATGACTCAGGAAAACGAGATAAGCGATGTTTTGAATAGCTACACTTGACTAGACTGACAAAGGAAAAACGTTCATGGTAATGAACGTTTTTCAGCAGCTGCGTTTTCGCGCCACGTTTGCCGGGTTGCTACATTTTCGTGAAAAGCCTACGCCATTTTCAAAAAGTTCCTTCGAAATGCGCGGAGGTCAGTGCCGTTTGGACACATTGGAAGAAACCAAAGGAATTCCGCTTGTCGAACGATCGAATGATGTGCCGCGCGAGGTGTTTTCTTTTCTACTTCGAGTAGGAAGACACGGCGGCGCGATTTTGAGCTGGCGTTCGTCAAAATGACGCGCGCGACCCTCCGACCATGCGTCAGTTGCGCATGAAATCAATCCATTCGGGACGCCACAGCGCGATTTCGCGATGGCATTCGTCAAAAAACACGCGCGCCCCTCCAAACGCGCGTAAATCGCGCCAAAAATTGCGCCATGTGGTTCCACCTTTTCCCTTTAAGTTCCCTTCAAGATTTGTCAATTATTGGTGCCAGTTATATGCACTTAAATATGGTACTTGAGGTGCGATGATACTAGCAGGCCCCGGAAAGTCTCAAGTTCCAGCGATCGCCGTAGAGGGCGAAAAAATCAACTGCGGCGAGTTCCATCGATATGCGCGCAGAGTGGAGCTACTGACTCCTCTTTTAGAAGTTGGCTATCTTAGTTCGCGTTTTCCCTGGCTAGGTGCGCTAAACCACTCGAAGATATCCACCCAGGTGTACGTTTGGGCACGAGCCTGCATGAAGCCTTGGGTTTTAGGGACAACGATGGAAAGCTGAACACACTCGTGATTGAAATAAGTAAGAGACGGTTAGAGTATTGGTGGCAGACAGAGAGAAAAGACAACAATAAATATTGAAAAGAAAAATAACGACATTCTGCCGTAAAGGGGCTGAGAAATTACGTTTTTTTTTTCCTGTAGTAAGATAGATTTAATTGAAGTAGAGACATTAGGCCAACATTAGGAAAAAAAAGAGAAAAAAGAAACTCCTTTTTTTTTAATCAAGCCTGGTGGTACACCTGTCACCGCCCCGTTATAAAGGGGACGCTCATAGCATCCATCCATCCATCCATCCATTTTTCACTTTCAGAAATTGTTTTGCGCAAGCCAATGAATTATTCAAACATGTTATTTTGAATAACAGAGAGCTGAGCTAGTTGGTAATCATTCATTCTAAAAAGCCAGGGCGTGCAAACACGGACACAAGAAAGAAGTCAGGACGCGGTGCCCTGTCTTTTTAGAATGTTATTTTTTTAGATTTAGTTTGTATAGCTGCTTTTTAATCGAAGTGTCAACGTTTTAAGACTCCAGTGATGCCTAACTGGACCAAAATCCAATTTGTATCGGTCTTTTCCGCGGCCGTTGGCGTTCAAATTGTTTGGCGGCAACATAAATGCAGAAGTACAGGGGTGGTCAAAAGTTCCCAGGCCGCAACGCCCGGCCGAGGAGCGGCAGCTCGCTGCTATCGCGGCGCTGTTATCGCAATCACGCCTTGGCGCACGCTGGCGTCGAGCGTGTGCGTGGAAGGGGGGGAGTGCACCTCTCTCCCTTTCTTGCGCTCCCTCCTTGATAAGAAAGCGAGGTATAAACTTGGTTCGTCATGTTTCCTCACTGTTCGCTCTTCGAATACCGTGCAGCGTGTAGCGGGGCGACAGTGTTCCGGAAACTGACGCATCATGCTTGCGGCCACATTTCCTAGACACCGTCTAGCAAATGTCTAGCAAATCCATTACAATGGTTTTCGGCTTCATGGAGAACAATATCGTGTGCCCAACTTTCCATTGGCACTGCGGGAGCTCTCTCAGACGTCTGCGCAGGCCAATTCGCTGCATACGAACATGGTCGGAGCCCGAAATGCATTGAAAAGAGCTTGCGTTGGGGCTAGTTGGAACACCTTAGCGGAATATGCAGCGCTGCACAGAAGTATACAATTCGAAGATCGAACAGTGAACGAACAGGACGCACCATGTTTATTCCTCGATTTCTTATGAACGAGAGCAAGAAAGGGAGAGGGCTGCACACCCCCCTCCATGCACACGCTCGACGCCAGCGTGCGCCAAGGCGTGATTGCGATAACAGCGCCCCGTTAGCAGCGAGCTGCTGCTCCTACGCCGGGCGTTGCGGCCTGGGAACTTTTGACCACCCCTGTACCTTTTGCTTCATTTCGCAGACGCCGTTTAATCTTTACAGCAACAGTAGTTCACACAGTTTACCGGCGAATTTAGGAATGCTGCAGTGATCGAGATCGAGGGGTACGTTTAACGCTTTCATCGCGATTCTGCATCGTAAACAGGTAAACTGGCACGTCAGTTATGCTCTTGTTCAATGGCCCGTCATCATTTCCTTGATATAGTTTTTACACCAATTAATATATTGCTATAATGACGAACACGTAAACCACATATTGTTCTGTGTCAGCTTTGCATTGTCGTGTAAGTTGCACACGCAACACGTCTGGTTTGTGATTCTGGTGTACTGTACTTAATTGTGCGTGATTTGCAATAGGAAGCCTAGGTAATTTGAAGTGGTTATGCGTGCAGCGTTTCTTATAATAAGCTAGCACAGGTTTTTAAAGAGATTTTATATCTGTGAGCAGCGCGAACAGCGGTGATTATTGAACTTGAAGCTAATCGCATTAGGTGAAAGAGAACGTTTAAGTCCTTTGGGTTATTCATGAATGATTACATTGTGTTAAACATTTAGATTATTATCAGCAGTGCTTAAAGTCAAGGGGGCTTAGAGTTAATGGGGTCTCACACCCCTCCACCGATACTGAGATCCAAGACCCATCTCGCCAGACTGTAGGGGCATGTGTGTGTGTTGGGACCGTCGAGACTGTTCAGAAACTGTTATCTTTTTTCTTGGTGTCACGTGTCATGATTACTATAAAATCTCAATTTTGTAACAAATTTTGCCTGATGAGCATTCTGTACCTTCCGCCCTGTAACGGCCGTGGTTTCACGAATAACATTACATATGTTACAAGTGTCGAAGCTTCGTTTTGCTGCTTTCACAGATGCTTCCACAGATGGTAAGCTTCATTGTTTACTTCATTGAAAGTGTGTATTTCATCTGATGTGCTTTTTCTAAAGCAGATATAGGATTGATGTAATGACGTCTACCTTCAGAATACCAAGATTTCCCCAATTTCTCTCCAGAGCTGTCAGCATCAAGGCGTGAGATTAGTAAGTTGGTGCTTACCAAAAATAAAGCACAATGCCATTGCTCCTGCTTAAATTTTTACAGTGATTTTGTATGGTGAAATTTGTCCAGTGCCCCTCAATTTGTCTCCACCAACACAAGAGCAAGCATCCCAGGGGGCACAGGAGCCATTGCCAACAGCACCAGCTAGACAGAGTATGTTTTCTTCCTCTTAATAAAGCAAGATTTTCAGTGTGGCTGATTACATAGTAATTCCATTAAGTGTGCCTTCGTTCTACAAAATGAAAAGGAAATATTCCCACATACATCCTCAGTATATAAATATTGGCACTACAAGTGGTTAATGATACAGCTCATTACATTAAATGGATGCTTTCATTAAATAAATGCACTTTTGTTTTAACTAGGCTTGTGCGAATATTCGAGCACTTCGGATATTCGAACGAATATTACAGTATTCGAATTCGCTTCGAAACGAATTTAAATTCTAGGAAATTTTGAAGTATTCGAAATGAACGAATAGACATATATAAACCACATGTAACCCCCTGTAAAGGTGGTTTCACTGCAGTGGAGGTGTGCTATACCGTGAATACACGTTTCCAGGAGAAATCCGCACTGCCGCGAAGCCTCACTTCAAGTTTAAATGAACATACAGTAAAACCTCGATAATTCAATGTCACTGGGACTGCGAAAAACCTACTTAAGCGGGTTTTCGAATTAACCAAACATACAAAAAGCGGGATGCAAGGAACTTTGAATTACTGGAAGTAATCAGATGTGCTCGTTTGTTGCTCATGCTAGTTTGCGGCTACAAGGGTTATGTCTTCCAGCAATACCTGGTCCCAATTTTGCCGCTAAACCGGGAAAACGGCGGGCCTTGCTGCTGCCAGCGCAAGAAAAAAAAAGGAAGAGGGGGAAAAAACGGTCTCGTGATCAACTGAAATGCGCGCCTGCGGAAAAGACGTGCTTCGCTGCAACACAGTGGTGACACGCGGGCAGCATGTCACCTGCTCCTTGCAGCGTCAGCGCGTCAATACAACCATTCGCCCATTCTTTCTGGTAAAATAAAGACTTTAATAGTGACCAGTGTGCGCTGTGTTTTGGGTGGAAAAAAAGATCATTGAAGTTTTCGAACTGAGTTTTCGAAGTAGGCGTTACAGGCAAGTACTCCGCCAGCAGTGCAGTGCGCAAATTGCCGGAACAACCGCCAATCGGAGGTTCGCATACATCGAGAATTCCGTCGGACTGCCCCCCTTTAATAATTTCTCTATTTTCCCAGAAAGAATGGGTAAATCATGACGCACTGACGTTGAGAGAAGCATGCGTCATGCTGCCCGCGTGTCACTGCTGTGTTGCAATGAAGCACGTCTTCTTTACCGCAGGCGCACTTTTTAGGTGACCACGAGACCACCTTTTGCTTAGTTTTTTTTCTTGCGCTGGCAGCAGCGAGGCTGGGATGCTTCACTTGTCACTCATTAGTATCGCTACATTGCATTGCCTTGTGGCTCCTAAGGGCCATTGATTCTGCGGATTTGCGGCTAAATCGGGATAGGGAATTGGCACATGGCACCCAAAGTTTTCGAATTAACCAGGCTGGTACTGACCGCCGCTTCAAATTATCCACTCAAATTTACATTGCAAAATACGGGGCCAAGGAAATCCTTCTAATTATGCGGGATTTCGAAATAACCGAGTTCGACTTAATGAGGTTTTACTGCATTACCCTCAGATCGATTCATAATTTTCAAGTTTAAAAAGCTTGTTATACCGTCTTATATGCTCCAAGTACAGTAAATCTTAAAACGTAACATGTTTTACAGGTTATCACTTGCATTTTATCAAAAGTCAAGTCCTGCTATTACTCACAGTTGCTTCCACTTCCCTTTGAACCAAAAAGAATGACATATGCATATACCTTGTTTGAACTTTAAAAATATTGCGCTGGTTAGTTGGGTCATGACAAATATGCTCATTTTTCTTTATAATA
This sequence comes from Rhipicephalus sanguineus, assembly GCF_013339695.2. Lineage (NCBI taxonomy): Eukaryota > Metazoa > Arthropoda > Arachnida > Ixodida > Ixodidae > Rhipicephalus > Rhipicephalus sanguineus. Next base: position 160,434,502 of record NC_051183.1, read on the forward strand.
TGTGATATAAACTATTCGAATTTGCTTCGAAATTCGCTTCGACCAAATCACTATTCACTTCGAATTAGCTTCGGACCTAAAATTTACTATTCGCACAAGCCTAGTTTCAACGTTTTACCATCTGCCACTGGGTGTGTGCCTACTTTTGGCCAGTCATATAGGTGGCTGTGTGACAAAAAATACATTTTGCCTGGGTTTACTTTCTTGTCATAACATGCAAAAACACCAAATTAGCCTTTTACACTAGCCTGACCTGGAATTTGCATTTGGGCAGAGCTTGCAAATTTTGTAAAGGATGCACACAAAATTCCAGGTTGCACCAAAATACAAATGTATGTGTTTCTGTGTACCAAACTTAGCAAACCAGTTAACGAAAGCGTAAACTTTAAAGATTCTTGCTTAGACTTTAACATTAGTGATGTGGCTTTTTGATTTTCCAGTAACCCCTAGAGCCAGGACCCGGAAGGTGCTCAGCGCTACCATGACAACAACTCCCGCCTCCATCAAATTGTCGCGAGCCATAAAAAGCCCAAGAGACCAATTGCATCTCGTGCTCAGCTTCTTCTTGAAGCAGGCAGGTACCTAAACAAGGACTTTTTTCAAATTCTAAGAGTGCAAATGCATCTGCAGCCATTGAGAAAATGTAATTTAGACAGTTTGCCCTCAGTCTTTACTTTACGAGCCCTAAGGCATATAAATATCAAATGTACTAAGCCTTCCCACAGTAAAGTCCTTAAGAACGTGGCTGTCGGCCGTAAATGTAAAGGCAGGAGTTCTGCCTCAGATTCTTGAGTTATTCAAAGAAAAGGCAAAAAATTGGGAAATTCAAGACAGAGCTTGCTGCCTGATTCTTGACTAAATTTCGTTAAAAGAAAATCTGCAGTACGACCCTAAGGAAGTCATCATACTAGTACACGGATATGTTGATAATGGCAGAGAAAGAACAAATGGCATAGCGAACACTGCAGCACTTGTGTTGGTCTCTGGGATAGCGAAGAAATGGATACAGCCAGTAGTTTTTTTAACAGAAGAGGGCACAGTTCGCACACGGCCCCTTTTAATGTTATTGAAAAATCTAATCATTGAGCTGAAGGCATGTGGCCTCTTCGTCGAAGCATTGGTTTGTGACCAGGGTAGCAGCAATTGCGTTATTGCAAGGACACTTTGTGTGAGCTGTGACAGGCCTTTCTTTATTAATGATATAGAGAAGATTTACTTCATTTCTGACGTCTCCCACGTGTTGAAATGTACGAGGAATAATCTGAGGAAGCATGATCTTTCCATTGGTGATTTCCATTGGGCACATTAAGACTTTGTATGAATCAACACATCCCCTGAAACTAAAATACCTACCCAAACTCACTGACAGGCACATCTATGAAAGTGCATTTGGTAATAAGAAAGTAAAGTGGGTCTCTCAGGTGCTCAGCAACAGTGTCTATCTAGCGATAGAAGCATTCATAGCACTTAATGATCTACCAACAGAAGCCACAAGCACGGCTGAGTTTGTTGAGAAAATGGATTAGTTGTTTGATTTATTGAAAAGTTCTTGTGTAAAGATAACTGAGAGAAAAATGAGGTATGCAATTAGTACTTCTACACGCACTTTGAATTCTTGCATTGCATGGATTAAATCTTGGAAATTCAAAGCACCTAGGGCAACCAAGAACCATTCAGGGCTGACAGGTGACGATTAAAGCAATTTGTGTTGTGGGCAGATCTGCAGGAATCCTATAACGTCAAGTTTTTGCTCGCTCATCGCCTGAATCAGGATCCTTTGGAGAACTTGTTTGAGATCATTTGGCAGCAGCACGGCTGTAACGAGACTCCAAACCACGACCTCCTCTATAAACTTACGACCTGCTCATCAGCACTCCCCCTACGGCGGCGCGCGGTCCTGAAAGCTTGCGGATAGGGACTGAAAGTGCCGCCAGCACTTACCCCCATAGCAGACGATGCGGCGGCTTCGTTTACATTGAGCGCACGCTGGTCTTGGGTTCCTGGCGCACTAGTGAGCGCGTAATTGTTGTCTTTTTTCGAGTTTCTAGCATCTAGACTGACTGATTCACAGAGTTTTACCGTCTCAAAGCAACACTCTGGCTATGCGAAGCACCGTACGTGGAGGACTCCTGAATAATGTTGACCACCTGACCCAAAATCTAAGCGCGCGAAGGCCTTTGCATTATGTATCCGTCTATGTGCGAGCAGCGGGAACGTGTAGGCAACAAAAAAATCAAACGTAATATACAAAGAATGGCCTGCAGAATGCAGTCCTTATATTCCTGCCGTTATTTCGTGCAATGGTGCCCTACCTTATCGTTCTCTATAGCTGCATGTGCAAAAATAATTCATCCAAGGGCTGATGATGGGTTCATCATCAGCTGAGTTTCTGCAGGACTATGAAACGCTGTATTCAACGCAAGCGGTCGCCTGAATATCAACCAGTATATCAGTTACACATATTTTTTTATCTACTCTCCTGTCTTCCTATATTTTAGTTTTACTCAGGGCTGGGCAGAGATACACAGAAGAGTATTCCTAAATACAGATATCGAAATACATGTGCTGGGGGCCTTAAGCACAGGTTCTGAGATACATAGGTGTGTGTTTTTGACATAACGGGATATTTCCGAAATGCTTTCGCAAAAAGACGAAAAAAATATATACCAGGATACAGTTACAGGAATACAGATAAAAGAATGCAAATATTAGAGCGTACATTTATTCTAGACATCAGATCTGTTCTGCTGAAAATGTTGGTGCGTTAATTGCACTTTAGAATAGCAGCTATACTCAAATAGGCTGTAATTTATACAGCATCGGTTGTACCTCAACACAAAACTCGCGAAATGGCTTAGAGCCCCCCCCCCCCCCCCAAAAAAAAATTTGCGGTGCGACACCTGCCGCGAGAGACAGTATACTTTAATCGGCACTGGATGGCAATAACTGCTTCCGCAATTGTGCCGTCAGCAGCGTCGGACGCTTTATGAGATGGGCCATTCTGCATGCGTGGGGAACCCTGCGCCGCCCGCACTGGGTCACAGACCGGCGGCGTGCCTTTGCTTGGATTAGGACAAAAAAAAGTCTTCCTTTCCCTTTTTGAACACATTGAGTTCAGTTCCGACAAAAAAAAAAAAAGTAACGATATATGATACCCATGTCCTGCACTGTATCGCGATATGATCGATACGTACATCGTACGAGTATATTTCACTACTGAGATACAAATACATTTTGCAAATCCATCTCGATACAGAGATACAGATACTCAAAAGTATCTCTAAAATACTATTGAAATACTCTTGCTGCCTAGCCCTGGTTTTGCTCCTATCATTTTTCATTCCACTGCATGCGTGGTTCTTAACTTCTGTAGTTGCATTGTCACGCTCCAAGTTTCTTCAATGTATGTTAGAACAGGCAAACTGGAATAGTTAATGTACACTTTGACAGTGGTATTGTCAGCCATGGGTTAAGAATGCACCCATTCTCATTCTTTGGTAAATCTGCTAGACATGAGTAGGCTCTCCGGTATATTTGACCTAGAGTACTCTTCTACAGATTCTCGTATCGAGTTGTCTGTCGCGAACACTCTTTCGCTGAATATGTAGTATTATTTTGTCTTCTGCATATTCATCTTCGACGCTACTTTAACGCATTCTCAGTTTAGGTCTGCGATATATTTGTTTTGCAATTCGTCGCTATCATTGCTGAAAGAGTGCTCGACACCCCGCTCTTCAGAAATGACGGCTTTCGTAGTGTCCTGTACAAATGTATACATAGGAAAATCGGGATGTCGCCTAATGATGCACCGGGAACTCTGCGTACATAGCTGGTACGAGTTAAAAAAAAACCATAAATCTTTGAAAACGCACCATTGGGGAAATGTACTGCTACCGTTGCCTATAACGTTGCTTCTGATTGCGCAGTCACTGCGAGGTTATCGTGTGTAGCTGATGTCATGCAATAACTTCCAAATGTCGCAAAGGCGCCTACTATACGTGCCGAACAAGCACACCCTGTGGAGGCAGCAACCGATAGCGAAGCCCGCAAAGTCGCAAGCTGGCGATGCCATGAGGACATAGATGGGGGTCAGTTGTGGCGCCACGGCGTGCGGTGGCAATTTGGGGAACTAAATAAAACTGGCGACACTGGGAGCGGCGGCATGAGCAGGCCGGAAGTTTATAGAGGAGGTCGTGCTCCAAACACATTTGAGTTCACTGCCGGTCTCGAGCATATCAATGTCGGGAAGCTATTCAAGCTTTCAGATGGCAGCAACTGCGAAGCAGATAAGGCTGTTCTAACTAAGTTAAATAAATTAAGACTCGATCAAGAAAGCCCTACTGTGGCCGACACCTTCAGCTCAAACCTTTGAGACACCGAAGAACCAGCAGGTGTACTTGAATCAAGCATAGTTTGTTACGTGTCAGGATATCTAGTACAAGCATTTCTGAAAAAAGCACCATGCTCACAGTGAAGGGATCTCTTGAAAGACAAAAGCCAAGATTTGTCTTCACCAAACCAAATCTACATAATATTCAAAGCAGAGGAGGTGCAGGACAAGACTCTAGGTAATTTAACAGTGCCCACAGAAGCAGCTTTCAATTCTGTCAGAAAATTGGAAGAAGCGTTATCTGTTCAAATAGGTGCTGTAGCACACTTGAGAGGGGTGTCAGAGAAACTGCTTCGTATTATGATGGAGGTGACTAATGGCCCATTCTGCAGTGCTCACTGTCGCAAATTGTTTCTGCAAATGTTTGTACATATTAAGATTCTCTGGTATTTGAAATTCAAAAACAGAGAATTAGGCCAGGCAAACACTTGGAAGTCTGCTGCAAAAAGAAAGCTGCAAAAACTGATTTAGCAGTTCAAGACTATTGTTTGTGTGCTCATATGCGGTTGTGTTATAAATGTTCTGAGCAAAAAGGATACGCAATCCAAGGAGCTCGTGACTTGGTTGTACAATTTTACTTTTTGTCCATGTCTTTATAACCAATGTAGTGATATTTCCTACAGTATTGTTCTGACCACAAAGTGTTTGTAATGTATCTGTGTTGTGAATTAAGCGTGAGGTTACTTAAAAAGCGTGAACGTACAGAATGATTAAACCATACCTATTAGTTTCTGGGCACTTGCCGTGCTGTCAAGTGGGCTCTTTACCAAGAAAGATTGGAATTTTTCCAGCCCACTTGTCTGCAGTCATCTGCAAGCTGAAACAAATTTTTTGCTACTCCGAGCCATTACTTGCCTCTTTGGACACAACTTAGCTGATTGCCTCTGCAGAGAGAAACTAGACGTTAGGATAATTTTTCATCCAGGGCGAATTCATTATAGGTTCGCTCCACCAGTTGAAATAGTTTGGATCCATAGAAATCTGATATATTCATTGTTTTTGCATAATTACGTGCTGAAACCACAATGCGATTATGAGGCGCATCACAGTGGGTACTCCGCATCAGTTTTTACCACCTGCGGTTCTTTAATGTGCACCTTAATCTGAGTAACACGTGTTTTCGGTTTTTGCACCCCACCGAAATGCCCGTCACAGCGGCCGCATCTGTTTTGTCGCCTAGTTTAACAAGGGGACAAAACAAAATAAATGTAGCCGTCGTGGAGAGAATTCACACCCATGTCCTCGCATTTACCAGCGCGGCATTTTACCTGCTAAGCTAAACTGGTCAAGCAACAAGCCAGTAGTTAGGAAAATCCGGATTCGGGTGGTTTCACAATGTGAAGTCAAAAGGTCGAGAGAAGGCAGCCAGTGAGTTGTGCACTGCAAGCTATCGTATTCTCTCCGCAAAGCTACCGGCCAGGTGATGTCCCAAAGAGGCTGCATAAAATTGGCACGAGGAAAGAGGGAAATTATTATAGTCTACACGAGCGTACACATACGTTTCGTAGCTCAGGTCTTCTTGCTTCTGCGTTTGTGCTTTATAAGCCACTACTTCACGATGCAACCGCGTTGTTTGCTTGTGTGAATGCTCAGTGGTGTATTTTGTCTTGTAATGATTTATGAATATGTAATAAAACATTATCAAATTTACTCATCGCCGGTGTTGTGTGCGTTAATGCCAGTTGAGGCTTTGGTGTCTCCTGGCACCTTCGTAGCATTTCACACAGTTGGGGCACGGAATGCACACGAAAGACAGTTCAGAAGATTCATTACGACACTCGCAGGGCTCGGTAAGTGAACAAAACGACGTGGCATATACATTTATTTCTTTTGAATGAGCACGGGCAACCGGAGCGCACTGCACGGCGACCAAAAATGAGAAATGGCAGCCATATTGCACAAAACTCACTTCCATTTCCTGTTGTACAACGGCATCTCTTGGTCGGCTACTTTAGTTCATAACGCCACCGCTACCCTTATTTCCATTGCACTGTCAAAGGTACAGTTTCCCTTCTCTAAGTGTATAGGTGTTCTCTGATACTAGATGTTGCAAGCGCACAATTTGTATCATGTGGTTCTGTTTTCGTACTACCTCACATTCGTCTTTTCAGTAATAAACGCTCGAAGTGTCTATCTTGTTCTTTTTTGTATATTTCTTCACTCGCCACCTCACGTACCAAACCACACACAGCAACAGCGGCGAGCGGCATGTCATGTTGTGCTGTGGATGGTACGAGCTACAGCGTACTCGGCCACAAACTGAGTGCAGGTTCTGACGAGCCAAAATCGAACAACGCGATCGATCGCACTAGCGAGACTAAGCTCGTCGCTGCATGAGCGCGTTTACAGGCTGCATTTATAATGTCTAAGGGCTTGTGTGCAATGCAAAACATTCTACACGTGGAAAGGCATGCTCTCAGTAAAAAAAATGAGTTTCGGAAATGGTCTGACTGACTTGCACAAACCGAAGCCCTGTGAGTGGTTTCACGGTTGGTAGTGGCTTCACTGACCGCAAACAGATACCACAAATTTTTATTTCTCATGCAGACTTATGACACAAAATCCATATTACACACTCAGCTATACAGCGGTTTCCTTAATGCAAAGTTTCTAAATAATGGTCATTGGTCACACGTTTACGTCCGCGGCAGCTGCTCGCACTATCCTCATGGCTTCACATCAAATTAAGTATTCGCAGTAAATAGAACCTTTTCGACATTATGAAGCATCAACGCACTTACATTTATTCATGTTCACAATCCCAGGCCACAATGACAGCAACTGCCTCTAGAGTCACTAGAGTACTGCAAAGGCAGGCTGCACGCGGGCAACATTGGGCAGTGGCAACCATTTCCCTTCCAGACCGTCCGGCGCATTGCTAGCGGGTATTGAGAAGTGACCCATCTTTTCGCCTCGATGCCGTGTTACGCTCGGCAGAACTGGAATATATGTGTGTGTTTCTTCAAGAGGATATCAAAAGTTATTTCGAGTCATCGACAGTTATGAATCGACTGCGCGGTAAGCGGTGTAACTAATGAAATGTGCAGCGAATGTTGCCATGTGCTCGCGAACTCTCTTCGTGGCTTCATCGGTCTCTTTTCGTGTCATGGCCGGGTGTGTTCGCTAGGTCCAGAGCTGTAAACATAGTTGCATTAGCGCAGTGACTTCGTGCGAGGTGCCATTTACTTCGACACTTTGCGCACCTTGACTGTGTGCGCTAGCTTTGCAGTCGGTATTCAGGTTCACTTCATAGCACACTTGAGAACATTATCGAACAACATCGAGAACATTCAACATTGCGTCCTTCCGACTGATCGCTGACGCATGCCTTGCTTGCGCACTATGCATGATGTTCAACTGGGTGTTATGTGTAATAGAAGTGGTGTGTGTACGGTAATTGAAAGTTGTGCGTGACGTATTTATGTTTCGGTTCGGAACGCCAACAGCCAAACGCACGGGCGAATCGGCGTGCAGTAGGTAAGGTGCATCTTTTTTGTGAATACGTTGTCATTTCCTAACAGATACGCAGAAAGTAGGCCGTCAAAAATGATTGATATCATTACTTCATTGTTTCATTTCCTATTTTTTGTCCCCTCAATATTCCCCACGTTGCAGTGCATTTGCAAATATTTTGCTATGTTCTGACAAGCAGTGTTTTTTTTTTTGTTGTTGACGTTGCCAGCACGTAAACAGCTGGGGTTCGGCTTCTGCACTGCTTTGAATTTAGACTTTTTTTTTTCATAATGCACTCTTATTAAAACTTCCTCGGCACAGTGCTTTATGTTCTTTTGATCAGAAATAGCACATCCCGGAAATTTTTAAAGCGCATGCTACTGAAACACAGTACGTATATAGACCTAGGGCTTGCATGAAATCAATTCCCTCAATGCGTGAGATATGCAGTTTTCTTTTTTTTTTTGCTGGAACCATTTCTCACTCACTAAACAGTATTGTAAGAGTATGCTCGGCGCAATGCAGCATTAGCGACATTTTTTTGTTGCAAAAAAATTTAAAAAATACGCTTAATATTGCCTTATACCAAGCTCATCAACAGAGTTCCACGCTTCTGTTTTGAGCATTTGCAAATGATCATGCCACAATTGCCCTCAAGATATACCAGTCAACAGTTTTTATTTTAATAAACCTTTGATTTCGTTCTCGTGCGTGACACGCTTATAACTCGAAATGCATGCGCAATCTGTTCAACAGATCGAGATATAAACAGCCGAGCAAATAGAAAGGTATGTAGTATATAGTTTCCAATATCGCTGAACATAGCAAACCTAAAAGGTGAAGTGTCCTGTCCCATGACAGCTTTTCCAGCAATGTTCGTGTAGTTCGCTGCAGAAAGGAGTGTTCTTCGAGGGGGGCAAATTCATTCCGGCCAACTATGCAGCCACGCAGAATGACACTCTTTGACGTTAATTTTTCCCACGGAATGCAAAAATAAACAAGATTCCCAGATTACGTTCGGTTGCTGGTGAGCTACTCTCTGGCATCCGCATGACGTGTTTAAAAAAGCGACGAAGTACTTCTAGGGACCATGGTAGACCATGATACTGCAAAATGTCCGGCCACGTTCTGCATTCAACGCGCCTGCACCCAAAGCGCTTGGAAGGGATATGGTGGTGAGAGGTCACGTGATGCGAGTAAGCCAATCGCATCGGCGGCGGTGCGCAGAAAACAAATGCGACACTCCGAAATTTTTCCAGTGTCTCTAACCGCCTTGTGCGCACAGCGCACCAAAAAACTCCGTTGCCGCCGGCGTCACAATCGAAATATGGGTGATATGGCATATGGCCGCACAACTCACTTTCTTGTAGCTAGCTCCTGTACGGGCTCGCTAGCTTTTTTGCGCCTTTGACAACATCACGAGAGCACCCCAAGTGATGTGATGATGATATAAGCTCACATAGGCGCGCCATGACATGCATGACAGCGGCACATAAAGGTACCAAGCGTAGCCTCGGTGATCGGCTCCGGAAGCGCACCGGAGCCCATCGCGGAGGCCATGCACCAAAGACCGCTTGGGAGCAGTTTCGGCGCAATAATGCGTTTTGGAGCAAGATGGCGCAGTGTGGCGCAAATGGCACAGCACTTCCACCCCTGCATATGGAAAGTGGTACAGCATATGTGTCCGTTTGGAGCAACCCCCCCCCCCTAAACACTACTGTAGCCATGAGCGCGGTCCTTCTCGTCCCCTTTACGCTAGTATCTGTGTCCTATTACAATCCATACTAGCCTTGATTAAGGACCTTTCACAGTGCAGCGGTCCCTCCTCCCCATTTTGGATGAAAGCACTGCCCATGACATCCTGAACAGCAAGCAATGCAGGAAATTGTCAACAGGTGCAGAATACACACACGAGCATGGACACACAATAGTGCTGTGTCTTCAGAGGACTGCAGATTGCATTCGACTGCACACGATTATGCAAGAGCAGCTGCGTCAAAATGACCTTGCCTGGAAATGTCTCTTGACGATGCGGTCCTCCAGCGAGTGGAATGCAAGCACGGCCAGGCGTGCCCCTGGCCGCAGCCACCACCGCAGCAATGACAGGGCCCAGTGCAGCTCGTTCAGCTCGTTATTGACCAGGATGCGCAGCGCCATGAACGTCTTGGTAGCCGGGTGGCTCGGCCGCCCCAGGGAGTCCACACTGCTGCTGCTACGGCTGCACCATATGCACCATCACACTCTTCCAGTGGTAGCATGCTGCGTTTATTTTTTTTTCGTATCTTTGCGTAATAAACTTTCAGAAACCTTATATTACGGCGCACTGTACTGGACCAGCCACTAGAAACATTTGGCTATGGGCCTGAGTATTTTTGCATGCACTTTTTCCTGTGTTATTGAAAATAACGCTGCCCTTGATGGATCCACCGAACTGACTGAGGGAGTTGTCACGTCATTTCAAACAGTGAAAAAAGCTTAGTTTCGAATAGTGCATCTTCAAATGTACCAGAGAGCTGTAAAAATGACAACATTAAATAATTACACGAGAAGGGACATGTTCAAAATTTCAAGAAATATAGACCCATCAGCATACCTTCAGTATTACAAAAAATATTTATGAAGGTAATTTTGAACAGGATGAGATAAACACGTAGACTGAAGCAGCAATACAGCTTCAGGAAGGGGTTTTCTGCCACTGCTCACAGCCACGTGATCAATCAAACCGAGAAATCTACCGAGTACAACAATCCTCTTTATACAGTTCAAATTCAATTTAACAAACTGACGACCCCCTAGAATTATTTCGTTAAATCGGGAAGTTTGTACAATCAAAAAAGGTATTTTTCGGCTCTTCGAAATCTAAAATTTTAACATAACAACACCCAAAGGCTACCGGGCCATTGTTTTTACAGCCAATCCACACAGGCGCGTGTAAAAAGTCCCTGAGGGCGGCGCGTACACGGAGCCTCCCATGTTGCCCATACATAAGGGTCACCATGTCCGGCCGATGCGGGCCAGATAGTTGGTGATGTGAAGCTATGATGGGCTACCGATGTGCGAGGACATGGAGAATGATTGCAGCGATTGTGCGAGCAGGCCAAGCCGGAAATATTTTAAGCTTCATTGGAGCATGGTGTTGCAGCGTGTTATAGCGCTACGACGCTTGAGAAATGACCCATGTATCCAACAAAACCATGTATCCGCCCTTATCGAGCCGGAAAATTGCAAGGAGATGGTCAGCGCAATCTGACGCATAAATGACGGCGCAATCTTATGCATAAATGACGGCATGAGTCTGCACGACTGGCTAGCAATGTCACGTGTGGTTAGAATAGTCTACATGCACGACTATAATCGGTTACAACCTATGTCAGTTCTGCCCACAAAACCACGGAATGCCTGCCCGTGAAAGGCAGTTGTGCTAGCTGGTTTCTGCTCGAATCATACGTATTTCTTCTCGGCTAATCTTTAAAGGTGCGTCGTTACTAACTCAGACATGAAGTTTTGCTGAGCAACGATGTCAGCGCCCTTGACAAAATTTACCTGGTCATTTAAGTTTTCGACCTAAAACCAGCGACACAAATGAATGTCTGTATGCGAAAGTAAACTACCTGAAACACTTGAGAAGCGCTTGATGTCACGAAAATGAGTAGGCGCTCCTAGATAGAGCACTTACGCAAATTCTCTGTGTGAGCCATGGCTGTGGGTAGAGCTGGCATTCTCTCTTAGGTTGTAACCGAGTATAGACCAGAACACAGCGAATTCCATGCGCATCGCCATATTTGCATCGCGCGTCGCGCCATCTATTGCACACGCGACGAAACAACATGCGCGGGCTGCCACGCCAGCAGATGCTACACAGAGCAAACGTGAAACTTCCAAAACTCAGCCTGTTGGAGAGCATGTTTCGCGTCTTTTCTAGCCTGGACATTTTCGCTGATTTTATTGGAACATCAAGAACATCTTCCTCATGCAAGTCCACAATGTATACAGTACGTGCTGAGTGGGCTGCGGAAGCAACTTCGTCAGATACGTACGCTGTTACATTTGTAAAAAAACGTTCTCGCTGCAGTACGCGTGAATCGTAATTGCACTGCAGCTCACGAAAGAGTGAAACGATGTTTTGTTGCCCCATATTACAAGTTGTGCACAAACTTTTGTGAAAGCTCATCATTTCAGCATGCATCGCGTAATAATTAGAGTACGCTTTACGGGTGGTTTCGCGGAACGTAATTTTTTGTTTCACGGGCGCTCTTACAATAATGCGTCTTGCTCACAAAAGTGTGCTATCAGAGAGTATAACCTGAAGTATCGTTCAGCGATCCCTTTTGGAAGCTACCTGCGCTATTTTATTCGTGTAACGATGGTGCTTTACAAGCGAAACTGTGCTACTCTTAGTTAAGCCGGTTAGCTACGCCTGCGACGTAATGGACGCTGGCGCGAGTACTGTTTACTTACGTGCCGATATATGTATTATGTGCAGCTGGATGCCTCGTGCAGTGATGCTACCGAGGACTTCTGATTTGGAGCAATTTTTGGAGCAGCAAAATTTCCGTTTTGGAGCACTTTGGAGCAGCAAAAGTTTCATCTTGGAGCACTTTGGAGCAGATAATTTTGCATCTGGGAGCACTTTGGAGCAGCGAATTTTACAACCTGGACTGCGATACAGAAGCATATTGCATTAACATTCAAGCACCTGAGTATTATTATGGGGCTCTTATGAAGGCTAGAAATATTTCGATTCATTGCAAATCTCATGGAAAAAATAATCTCAGGAGCATAGGCGTGCGCACAGAGGGGGCAGGGCCCCCCCCCCCCCCAAATCACGTAAGAGGGGGGGGGGCGCAAAATCTGACCCGTACATTGACGCTTGCGATAGCAATTATATGGACACACTCGGTGGATTTTTGCCGTCGCCGTTGCCGTAATTTTCCGTATAAAGTCCAAATTAATAACATCACTACGCGCATTCTAGCCGCGGGTAAAAGCTCGCGAGCGCTGGCGACGAACGCGGCTGAAGCGGAGATTAAACTAGCCGGCCGTCTGTCTCCGCCGCAGTGACAGCGCATGAGATAACATCTTCCCGCGTGCGGGCCTGCCGTCGATTGCTGATCAAACAGAGAGGAAACGCCCCGCCCGTCTTTTGTAAGGAGCATGAAGGGACGCCAGGGGAGCGGAAGGGGGGCGGGGGACCGCATCACTCGAAGGGCGCAGTCGCTTGCGCGCGCGCTATCTCGAGGCATCAGCAGACGGCTTGTAAACTTGCTGTGTTCTCAACGTTTACTTCGCGTTTAGAGAACTCAGAGCAAGAAAACGCTTCGGTTCCTGGAAGGGCCATATTCCCTTAAACCAGCGTTTTGTTGAGTTACGCGAGATCGGATCCAAAAGAGTTAGCTGCTAGTCTTACTTCGTTTCACAATACAATTTTTTGGTATCGCATTCATTGCTTCGCTCTTAAGCGAAGCTGAGTTTTTTTAACCGTTAGCTATTGATCCCCGAAAGCGAGGGGCGGACGTGTAACATGGCGTAGCCGCTTCACTGTGGGCCGTCAGCGACGGGCCCGCTAATGACAGCTGCGCATTTGCGGCTGCTCCGACCAGGAGATATGATTTTACTAATGAGATGACATTTTTAAAAAGCAAGCAAAAAATTCGAATTGGAACCCTAGCACGTGAGCTCGAAAGGGCAGGGCCTTTTAGGGGCTATTTACCGCAGAGTGATTACAAACTCAGACGTGCTGGCGGAAGGAATTACGAAAAAGCTGTTCTGGATGAAGATTCATGGATAAAGTATATCTGAGGAAAAGTGTCAACGCGTTTCCACCGTTCGCGTGCTCTTCCATAAATGTGAAGCAAGGAAAATTCGATATTGTCCCATATATCTACTGCGAGCGATCCCAGATTTCATTCCGCGATGTCCGGAAACAGAATTATAGTGACACATTTTAGCGGCACTCATGTAGTTATTACTAAACATTGCTTTCCTTACGTGCCGTGCGACGCTTGAAACGAGCTATCAGCAGCGTTTCTGGAACAGACGACGTCCGCCGATGAATCGCCGTCGCACTTTCTCGCTACCGATAGGCCTAGATGTCACGAGCCTCTGCGGAGAGCGCGTTTTGCTGTCGAGCCGACTTGCAGAACAGAAGCTGCGTCGGCACCGTGCATGGCATCGTGGCTTACTCGGAACGCACGCGCGAGCGCTATTTATTCAGCGGAATAATTCTTGGTCCATGATTGCGACTTTATTGGCAGCCCCAAGATCGAGCTGCACATGTTCTGACGCACCGGCGGTGCGATTGCCGGTGATAGACGCCCCCAAACCCGAGGCTTTGGCGCAGTTTGGCGCAAACTTCGTCGATATTATCAGGATGGCGCAGTAAATACAATTTGGCGCACTTGGGCGCAGTTGGCGCAGGAGTGGAATCACTGCTCGTGTCCAAATAAATTTGGGGACATCAAACACTGAAATGAAAGCACGAAATTCTGGCCAGCTGTTGAGGAGCACCGTGCCATTTATTACCTTTTGAAGACGAAATCTTGAAGGCGTGAATGCCATCAAAAGCACTAAAGCTTAATACTACGTTGAAAGTGGCAAAGCATGCTAATTGCTTGTGCTTGAAAGCACTACCTTGCACTACATTTTCGTCAAAGGAAACGCTCAAAGGTATGAGGTGCACGCTCACACAAAGCTCGCGCCTGCCTTCAACCCAGCTGCGTGTCACGCAAATTAGGTTCGCAAAATAAAAGAGGTGGGCATCACACTGCGGAATACACGCTGTTAGTGTACTTACTCGCGCATTTTCACTCGGCTCCTAGTTTTTTTGCTTGAATCACAGTTATCCACTCGCGGCGAAGCTGAAAACACCGCACCGGCACTATTTCCGTGGCGCGTCGTAATCGTCGCAGACAACGCTAATATCCTCTTGTTGCGCTGCTTGTTGTGGCATCCAAAGACGACGCAGTAGTGCCCACACGAGCTCTCATACGCAGAAGCGGCGTGAACGGGTACTTTTTCGCACTTTAAAGCCTCAGAACTGCAGCTTGCCCTGTTTACTTGGTGCAGCCCGCGCGCGCCTTGGCAGCCCCGGTCAGCCCGGCATCTGGATGCGAGAGTATCCGCTCGGCTCGCCAGCAGCCTGGGTGCGAGACAGGCGTGCTCTGGTGTATAGCGTAGTGTCGTGCCACTGGATTTGAAATGCACATGCTTACAGCTGATTGGTCAAAGCGAGACCATGTGCCCTGCCAGCTCAGCCCAGTGGATGCCAAATACTACTACTTTAATACGGCACATGTTAGACAAAAGAGAGCTTTGCTGCAAAAAGTGGACTTGGCCTGGCCACGTACTAATGCGTAGGAGTTTCATGCCATAATACCAAGAGGGGAATCTAGCTGTCTATCCTTGAGCGGCACTTCAACCTCCATCAACTTCGGATGGATTTCATTCTTAAGATTCGTGACGCTTGTTTACCGAACTTTCAACAGAATGATATTGCCACGGCCGCTTCTTCTTTTATTTTGATGTGTTCGAGTTTGACCAGCAAGGATGGTTATCAACGCTCGACGCTGGCCGTGAAGCAGTGTTCGAGAAGCTTCACGATTTTAGTAGATCGTTTTGTTAAGATTGCGTGCCGCACGCGAATGTTCCAGCTTTGTCGAGAGATAACGCCGCCACCAGCGATATTGCTGGAAAGTTCCATAGCGCCTGTATAAAAGCCGACGCGCTTGACCGCTTGTTAGTTGATCGACGGTCGACGCTCTGTCCGCCGCTATCAGTGTATTGCTGTAGCTTTCAGTTTCTCGGCCACAAGTTCGGCCTAATAAAGAGTTTCATCTCGACTTGCTGACTGCTGCCTTCGTCGACGTCACGACCACGTGACATCTGGTGGAGGTGCTGGGTGAGCAAAGGCACGACGGTCGCCTACATCGAAGAAATCGTAGAAGCCAGCAATGCTTTCGGCCTCACCGATTCTCCCGAGCCTACTCCAACGAATAAAGTGCCGCAACCAGCTTTCGACATCAATCCCAGCCTTCAGAAGCACAAACAAGAACAGCTCAAAACCCTGCTCTTGCAATACAAGGACTGCTTTTCGTTGTCGTCAAGAATTAGGCAGACTCCCGTGGCAAAACATCGCATCATAACAGAGGAAAGCGCCAGACCACTCCGTCAGAGCCCGTACAGAGTTTCGACGCGAGAACGCGAGGCCGTGAAGAAACAGGTCGACGAAATGCTACGCGACGACATCATCCAGCCGTCGAAGAGTCCGTGGGCATCCCCGGTGGTGCTAGTGAAGAAGAAGGATGGAACTCTACGTCTTTGCGTCGATTATCGTCGCCTGAACAAAGTCACGAAGAAGGACGTGTATCCCCTTCCCCGGATAGACGACACCCTGGATAGATTACACAACGCAAAGTACTTTTCGTCGATGGACCTCAAGACCGGTTACTGGCAAATAGAAGTCGACGAGAGAGACCGAGAAAAGACTGCTTTTATAACACCAGACGGCCTGTTCGAGTTCAAGGTCATGCCCTTCGGTCTTTGTTCAGCACCTGCGACATTCCAACACGTTATGGATACAGTACTGGCCGGCTTGAAGTGGCAGACGTGTCTCGTGTACTTGGACGACGTCGTTGTGTTTTCCTAAAACTTCGACGAACACCTTCGGCGCCTTGAAGTTGTACTTCAAGCAATCAAGACCTCCGGACTCACCTTGAAGCCTGAAAAGTGCCGCTTCGCGTACGAGGAGCTCTTGTTCTTGGTTCACTTGATCAGCAAGGATGGTGTTCGCCCAGACCCGCGGAAAACAGCTGCCATCGCTGACTTCCCGACGCCCACCGACAAGAAGGCCGTACGCCGTTTTCTCGGCTTGTGCGCCTATTACAGACGTTTCGTCAAGGAATTTTCACGGATCGCCGAGCCACTGACGCAACTCACGAAGGCCGACGTCGAATTCAGGTGAGAAACGTCGCAAGTTCAAGCATTTCAAGAATTGAAACGACGCCTGCAGATGCCTCCCATACTTGCGCATTTCGACGAATACGCCGATACGGAAATCCACACCGACGCAAGCAGCGTAGGACTCGGCGCCGTCCTTGTGCAAAAGACCGACGGATTCGAAAGGGTCATCAGTTATACTAGCCGGTCGCTATCAAAGGCAGAAATCAACTACTCCACAACAGAAAAGGAGTGCCTGGCCATCATCTGGGCTACATCGAAGTTTCGCCCCTACCTCTACGGCCGGCACTTCAAAGTTGTGAGCGACCACCACGCCTTGTGTTGGCTAGCTAACTTGAAGGACCCTTCAGGTCGCCTCGCACGGTGGAGCCTACGACTTCAAGAATTTGACATAACCGTCGTTTACAAGTCCGGAAGAAAACACTCCGACGCTGACTGCCTGTCCCGCGCCCCCGTCGACCCACCGCCGCAGGACGACATGGAGGATGACTGCTTCTTGGGAACCATAAGTGCCGAAGACTTCGCCGAACGACAGCGAGCGGACCCAGAACTCAGGGGCCTTGTGGAATACCTCGAGGGAAGGACCACCTTTGTTCCCAAGGTATTCACGCGAGGACTGACGTCGTTTTTCTTGCGCAACGGTGTTCTCCTTAAGAAGAACTTCTCGCCGCTTCGA
Source organism: Rhipicephalus sanguineus (assembly GCF_013339695.2). Taxonomy (NCBI): domain Eukaryota; kingdom Metazoa; phylum Arthropoda; class Arachnida; order Ixodida; family Ixodidae; genus Rhipicephalus; species Rhipicephalus sanguineus. Next base: position 160,451,976 of record NC_051183.1, read on the forward strand.
GCCGATTCCCTTCTCGTAGTGCCCTCGACATTGCGACCAGAAGTCCTCCAGGCTCTGCATGACAACCCAACGTCTGGACACCTGGGTGTTTCTCGCACGCTCGCAAGAATACAAGAAAAGTACTACTGGCCGCGCCTTGTCGCCGACGTAACTCGCTACGTCAAGACCTGCCGGGTCTGTCAGCGACGCAAGACACCGCCAACTAGGCCAGCCGGACATCTGCAGCCTATCGAGCCACCTCAACGGCCGTTCCAGCAAATTGGGATGGACTTACTGGGGCCGTTCCCGACGTCCAATACCGGAAACAAATGGATCGTTGTAGCTACCGACTACCTCACCCGCTACGCCGAGACAAGGGCCCTACCCAGAGGCAGTGCCGCCGAGGTAGCAAAGTTCTTCGTTGAGAACATCCTCCTGCGTCATGGCGCCCCAGAGGTCCTCATCACCGACAGAGGTACGGCGTTTACTGCTGACCTAACTCAGGCAATACTGAGATACAGCCAAACAAGCCACCGCCGGACCACAGCGTACCACCCACAGACCAATGGCCTCACCGAGCGGCTAAACAAGACCATCGCCGACATGCTGGCCATGTATGTCGACGTCGAACACAAGACGTGGGATGCCATCCTTCCGTATGTAACCTTCGCATACAACACGGCCATGCAAGAAACGACGCAAATGACGCCGTACAAGCTGGTCTACGGAAGGAGCCCGGCAACGACGCTCGACGCAATGCTACCAACCGCCACCGACGAAGACGATCTCGACGTTTCCACCTATTTGCAACGCGCCGAAGAAGCTCGACAGCTCGCCCGCTTGCGCATCAAGAACCAGCAGAGGGTCGACAGCCGTCACTATAATCTTCGACGACGCCACATGGAGTACCAACCCGGTGACCGTGTGTGGGTCTGGACGCCGATATGCCGACGTGGGCTCAGTGGAAAACTTCTTCGGCGATACTTCGGCCCATACAAGGTGCTTCGACGTCACGGCGCTCTTGACTACGAGGTCGTCCCGGACGGCATTACGAACTCCCAGCGACGGCGCGCACGACCTGAAGTCGTCCGTGTCGTGCGCCTTAAGCCGTTTTTTGCGCGTTAGCGAACCTGAGAACTCTACTTTTTCCTTTGTTATTGTAATTTATTTGTGTATGCACTTGTTTTTTCCTTTGCATGTTCTGTCGCAAGCATCGGGACGACGCTTTTTCAGAGGGGGGCAATGCCACGGCCGCTTCTTCTTTTATTTTGATGTGTTCGAGTTTGACCAGCAAGGATGGTTATCAACGCTCGACGCTGGCCGTGAAGCAGTGTTCGAGAAGCTTCACGATTTTAGTAGATCGTTTTGTTAAGATTGCGTGCCGCACGCGAATGTTCCAGCTTTGTCGAGAGATTACGCCGCCACCAGCGATATTGCTGGAAAGTTCCATAGCGCCTGTATAAAAGCCGACGCGCTTGACTGCTTGTTAGTTGATCGACGGTCGACGCTCTGTCCGCCGCTATCAGTGTATTGTTGTAGCTTTCAGTTTCTCGGCCACAAGTTCGGCCTAATAAAGAGTTTCATCTCGACTTGCTGACTGCTGCCTTCGTCGACGCCACGACCACGTGACAATATGAAGTGGTTTTCAATTAAAATTTGCTTCTTTCTTCTGTGTGTAAAACTTATTGAAAAAAGTTTGTGTGGCCGTCCCCAAATATTGAATTTTTTTTTTTACAGCAGCGAAAACAAACGTGTGTTTGCCCCTAAAAAGTACACATCATCTACTTATCGAAATAAAAATACTGCATCCAGTGAGAAACATTAATCATCTGTTGCAATGCCAGGGGAGCTATTTTCGATGTGTCCACCCAGTGAAAATATCCACTTTGGCGCAGCGCATTCAGGTACTCAAAAAAGCGACAAGCCGTGACGCCGTGTTCTTGACCACGTCGGCGCACCGAACCCACCAGCACATTCCCAGTGTAATGAGAAAGGAAGTGGACGAAATGTGCAGTGACAGGACACTTAAACAAACTTGACAAGTCTGAACTAGTATGTGAATGTGTCCCAGATGTTTCAGAATGATGCAAAGAATGTGTTTACAAGTGCGTTAGGCGGGCGGCTGTATTAAACCTAATATAAGGGATAACGTGATTCAAGTTCATGCACTGCCTCCAGATGTGCGCCCAAATGCTCTGGAGCCTGCATTCATTGCATTGAAGCGAATTTCGTCGCTCTTGTTTGTGTCTATAATTGTGAAAGCTTCGTGGCGTCAAAGTGACACTGCGGAAGAAGAACAGGAAACAGGGGGCGCATTGCTTTCCGAGCTCCCGTCAATCAGCGGTGGCCGAAGTGGACAGTCCACGAGGGGGACACATCGAGAATAGCTCCGTAGCTCCCCAGGCACGCCTGCCCATGCGCAGAACTATCGTTAGAGCAGTGCTACAACGCATCTCTTGCTCCGCCGCAAAGCCAAGTCAGCATAGCATGATCGCACGCCTGGGTCGCTTCGTGGTTGTTTTTCAGCCGAGCTCACAGCGTCTTGGCAAGACGAGCTTATCAAAAGTAAAAAAAAGAAAAAAAAACGTGAACTGTATGCAGTCTCCTGTACTGGCATGGGATGCTACATCTGTGCGGAGCAGTGCAAGAACAACGCTCTGCTAAAACTCTCAAATCCAAACTGAAGAGCCGTAATGTCGCCGCAAACCAAGAGATGTGGCGTGCTCCGGCCACTTTCAACAGCAAAGGCACCGCTTGAGTGCTTTGAGCCGCAACCTAATACCCACGCCAGAGAACAAAGTACAATTATTGCGGCAGGATACAGCTGCTGCGTGCGAAAAAGAAACTGCAGAAAAAGACTTGTAGACAGTTCGCTAGCTAACGCAATCCAATCCAAAGCCTGTACTTCCCATCATTCCCACGGTGGGTGAACGTTCGCAGAGTCTGATTATGCAGTAATCTGGCACTGCAACCTCACCGCCAGATTACGCAGTAATCTGGCGGTGAGATTGTTCTGATGGATTACGCACCACCAGAAATACGTAGTAAGTTTGAAATACAATAATAATAATTCAGATCGTTGAGATGGATTACGCAGTGCCAGAAATACGTAGTAAGCTTGAAATACAATAATAATAATTGAGATTGTTGCGATGAATTATGCACCACCAGAAACATGTAGTAAGTTTGAAATACAATAATATTAATTGTTGGGGTTTAACATTCCAAAACCATAATACAGTCGAACTTGTTTATAACGAACTCGAAAGTGTCGCGAAAAGTGGTCGTTATATCAGTAGTTCGTTGTATATGGACTCGCCCTTAAAAACGTGCGCTTTGCGGCCAAGCCGTTTTTTTTCCTTTGTGCACTTTTATTAAAGTGCTAACAACCCCTTCGGTGACAAGCTAAGCCTTTTCGCGTCGTGAAGCGACGCCCGCTGCGTGGTCACGAGTGAATTAACCGCCTTTGCAATGAACCGACACCGTTTCACCGAAGCGCGGTACCGCGACGTGGAGCCGATCGTCCCTGGCTAGTTGCGTGCAGCGCGTCGCCTACTCGGGTCGCGGAGTCACTGCCGGGCCGCTTGCTGTATGCCGTACATGCGCGCGTTTGTACGTTCTTCGTGCTTGCTTCACTCCGGACCGTGCACGGGTGCGGCGACTAGCCTCTTCGGTCAACGCGGCGAAAACAAGCATTTTCCAAGCAACGCGCACTACGTCTCCGCGATGCTCTCGCAGCCCTGCACGACGATGCGCGGCGCACTTCAGTTGTCACCTAGTCAAACACGCAGTATACGCTCGCTGTCAGTGCATCGACGTTTCTCGGTGCCCGCACCGCTCAACAACAGCGAGCTACTTTCGTTTCTACAAAGCGACGCGCACTTTAAAGCGGTCTCGCACGACGCGGCGGCGGCGAACTTGGGAACGGCAGCATGGCGCGCTCGTACCGCCGTCAATCCGCGCAGTGTACGGCGTACGCCACACGCGCAGCCGAGCAGATATCTACAGATGACTGTGATAAGGTCGTCGGCTATAAGGCATAATGGCACGTTCATCGACGGCCGCCACCTCACCTTCGCTCTTTTCTGATGCTTACCCGCGAAAGCATCGCCGCAATCGCGCGGAAGTCGTAATCACCGATCGACCGGTCTCTGCCGTTACCGAAAAGACGGACGACCTTTTGCGGCACATGTGGCGTCGACGAGTTTAGGGACGCAGTGAACCTTTTTGCGATGGAAAGTTATCGCGGTTATCACTTCTTGCATTTATGCCTTCTTGCGTTCCAAGGCATTGTTTGGTTCATCGCAGGCGGTCGTATACTATAGCTACAGAGAACGGCGTCAGGAAAGGTCACCGTGCGAAAGCTGACCGCAAGGCTTCATGCTGCCTACTATTTTTTTTTTTTCCTCACTGCCATTCTACCACTGAAGAAACGCCTGGAAAGTGAGCGACCTCGCTCGCAGCGTTTGAAATCTGCGTGCGGTGCTCGCCGATCTGGGTATCTTAGTCGCAAGTAAATGGGAGCGGGGCATGCGCGAGCGCGCGCCCCTGTCACGCTTTAGAAGGCATGCTTTAACTTTTTTTCGCTTCGTATGCGCCATATTTTTACCGCGACCGCGTCTCAAGTGTTTGTTGTAAAAGTAGGAGGCTTTGAAAAATGTTCGCTATATCTGGACGCAGCTTCAATAGTTAGCATAGGAAAATCGTAAGTGCACCCAAATATGGTCGTTATAACCGATAGATCGTTATATCTGGGATCGTTATAAGTGGGTTCGACTGTATATATGAGAGATGCAGTTTGAAATATGAGTAGATCCACTATGAAAAGCCAGCAAAAAGACATTTTCTGGCAAAAATACAATTTTGATCATGAAAATAGTTGTTCATAAAAAGAAAAAGAAGAGAACATATTAGTTGACAGGAGAGTATTAAGATGATTATCAAGGTTAAACCATGCAGTGAGCCTAACTGCTACATAAAAGCTGTTCATGAGACAATCACCAGCTCTACAGCTTAATGCAGATTGCTTTAGTAGCATTAGCAAAGTGAGACACTACAGTTTGACAATGCTAGCCACTGCAGTGGCCTTTGCATACAAACTACGTCGAGAGCAAGCGTGCAATGCTCACGTGTCGGCCAGGGCCACTTCGATGATGTGTGCCAGCTCAGTGGTTGTGCGCAGGTTCTTCATCAAGAAGCGAGAGTCCACTATGGCCTGTGCAACCTGAGCAGGCGAAAAATAATAAGCAGGCATTAATAACTAATAAACAATAAGTGGACAAGGGGTCCTACAAGACTTTTTGAATTTGGTAAGGAAATGCTGCCCATTGGCAGTAGAGGCTCCTGCGAACATGTGAGCCAAACATGACAGCGCTGTGCACGGAATGGAAATTACAATTAAATTTCAAAGTAAGTGTCACAAATGAGCGCGTCAATAAAGCGCGTGCGCGGCCGCTTTCAAACGGCAGCGGGATAACACGGTGCCAGCCGCTCGCCCAAGAAGCGCGAACAACGAAAAAACAAGTATTAAAAGACGCCGGCGCGGCGCTCCCCCCTCACCCACTCGAGCCAGACGCAGACAACCAGATCAAACGCCCGGCAAAGCCTACAACCATCTCGAAAGAAAACATGATGCGACGTTGAGTGACGGCGCCGCAATTAGAACTATCAAGAAACATCTCGCTCTTTCCCTAGCTTTGGCTGTGCTGCACGCCGAAGAACACTCCCGCGCTTCTAGAACCCGGGGGAGAGAAAATAAAAGTATGCACTGGAGTCAGGGAGTCAGTCGGTCCGGAGATGGTGAAGTTATGCTGAATGTGGCTCCGTCAGCCAAAGAAGACGTGTTTATGATGTTGTGTGGTCAGTTGATCGTTGATCTGGAAGAATCGGATGACGACGCCGTGTGAGCAGTGACCAGTTATGAGAGTGTTTCCTGGAAGAGAAACAGTCGAGACTGAGGACGACGGAACAATGACAACCAGCACTGGTTATGAGTGCAAATCAGCAGAGCCGACAGGAGGGGACAGAAGAGGACACAGAGTGCTGAACTTCCAACCATGTTCAGCGCTCTGTGTCCTCTTCTGTCCCCTGCTGTCGGCTGCGCTGATTTGCACTCATAATCATGTTGTACCAACACGCCTAATCCTACAGTCGACCAGCACTGGAGTTAGCGTGAGTGTTTCCTGGAAGAGAAGCATTCAAGTACCGTCCAAGAATTGTAGACTGGGTACGCTGTAGAATATTCAGGACTTTAAATGTTCTTGAATAAGCTGTAATGCATGAGACTGCATTTGTAGCGCGTGATCTGTTCGTTTAGTTCCCGTTGTGTTAACACCATCGGAGTTATATTGTCAAGTTGTAACCGGTGCCAGCCGAGTGTGCATGTGTCTGTGATATTTGTATTGCCTTAACCGAGAATATATTTCGTTTTCGCTTGTGTTATCGACTCTCGGCTCTGACTCGGTCTTTGGACCACAACCGGCGTTTGCTGGCACTCAAAAGGACTAACTCTAAATTGTCCGCGCTTTTGCGGTGCGTTTCGGGGGGCCGATACGTCTGCCCTTGGAATCCGCCCGGCGATTGCCATCCCTATTAACAGGATCAGTGACAGTAAGTTACAAATCGCTCGCACTTCTCTCAACAAAAGATGCCATATACTCAACATCAACTGCGTCACATATCCAAAAAAAAGCACATGGACACAGCCACCGGCTGATTTGAGCATCGAGAGCTGCATAATTACCGCAGCTAAGGCAGTAAGCTGCGACATGCCTGCGCTGCGCTCTACAGTGCTAGAATTACACTACGTATAGAATAACACCAGCGCGCTCGTGATCACACCGAAAGTGAGCCGCACATTCGAAGAAAGGACGTGCTCAAGGTCATGACATACGGACGCAGCTTCTTGTCCTTTTGTCAATCCCCCGTGTAGCTTTGAGCACGCTCGCTCGGACGAAAGGAAAGAGCAAGCGTTTAGAGCGTGCGAAAAATTCCCGCAACTCCGCTTGTACTTGATGGATTCTGAAAATTTTTGCGACAGTTGATTCGTCAGGTAATAAATTCCTATAGTGAGGTCATTCGATAATTACCTGGAAAGGTGTTGCAGGGCCTTTGATCTCTTACTGCAGGCAGAATCGTTTGCAGTTTTGCATAGGCACAAGAATGAAGAAATGCGTTTAACGATTGAGGCATATTGATAATAGTGGTTGTGCATGTGTGAGTCAATCGTCGTTTAACTTGCATGAAGAAAAATGTTGAGCAGATCCCACGCACTGTGGGAATCGATGCGAAGCAGCCAGCAAGGAGCTGCATACATCGCCTTGTTTGTCTTTGAGGCGTATGAAGTCATTCATGTCATGACATGTAGTTCACTATCGCACGTTTGTCATGCATGCACAATCTGGTATATACCATGCTGTTGAAGCGCATATTCTGGTATCTGTAATGCGTGACCTGTCATTTATGTTCGTCACTTATTTTGGTATATATGCACTCAAAATGGCCGGAAGTGAACCAAGACAGTGTCATGTAATTCATATTGGACGTGCACATCATCATGATATGCACGTTACCATATAGACCGCTTATAACGTAAGTCGCCGGAGTCGCGAATATCCGCACTATAAGCGGTACCGCACTATAACCAAAACAACGTTCTACAAAGGCTGCACTTGCGGAAAACGTGTTGAGCATGTAGCCTCGCGTGTCCGATAATCGACATGTGCGATTTGGGGCACTTACAACGACTTAAATCTCCGAATGTTCAAAAATTAACCGCCAAAGACCCGCATTGCCAACGAAATGAACACGGGGAAAAAAAGCAAACAAAACAAAGTGCCATCGCGGAAATTCGCCGACTACGTTTCAGGCCACCTCGAGGTGTGCGCATTACACAGAAACCATGTCGAATCGCGACCGAAATTTCACGTGCTGAGCGGTACCGATCGTTCGATTTCACGGGCGCGCACGCGATGTCCAAGACATTGCAATCGAATCCGGAACCACCATTCGAGAGTTGCATGTGCCAACCATGCCCTCGCTTTCATTAACGATATGATTCTCTTCCCTTCAAGTGCAGCCATCGCAAAAAGTTTCGTTGATTCCGCACCAAACCGCAACTTTCATCGCCCGCGACCGCTACCGAAAAGCAGCCAATGCTGATTAGGCCTAGCGTGCGGTTCAGCATGTCGTGGGAAGTTTCTCCATGACAACATAAAGATCGGACGTCGAAAAGATCACACTCAAGCACTAACCCAAGAACAGCGCGCATGATACGAAGTTTGTGCGGTTTATGTTCGCGCCTGGGAGATCAACGGCGACAAAAGCCCGCCAAGCTCGTTTAAGTCCGCGCACTGGCAGAAAAGGCGAAAGCTCGCGTCATGAAGCCGCAAAACTTTTCAATTTGCGGATGAGGTAGCAAACGCGATATCTGTAGCAAGTGTGATAACGACGACGCTTTTCCCGACAGGAAACTTACTTTAAAGCGCACTTGATGAGGACGCGATCGTACGTTCCACGCGTAACGCGCTGCCGGCAAGCGGCCGCGGAGCCTTGCCGCCGCCGGTGCAAAGGCTACTCCGTTGCATAGGCAACCACCATCCTTCCCCACTTGGCGAGCCCGCACAGCGCTGCCGCGGTCTTTTTCCTCCCTCCGCCCCTCGTTCGTTCACTGTGCGTGCCCTCGCCCTTCGTAACGACCTCGTCGCTCCCTCCCCAGCGGCGTACCTCCTTCGAGAACCGCACTCGCTACCGCTTTTGTCAGAAATATTTTCTCGCAACCACATTATAAACGGTATTTCATCTTGCGGGACTGCATAATAAGCGGTATGCGTATACATGCGCTTCTATGGGAGGGTAAACGGGAATCGAAAAAGACCGCATTATAACCGGTCCTGCGCTATATGCAGTTACATTATAAGTGGTCTGCACTGTATCATTTACGTTCGTCATGCAGTCACGTCGCCCAGTGCCAATTTTGGTGTATATTGTTACGGGGAGACGATTTTCCTATTTTCGCCGCTTTGTTAAAGATTTTGCAGCGATTGCGCAGCCCCTCACATGCCTTCTTAAAACGGACGTCCCCTTCTCTTGGGGTCCTGCACAAGCGTCAGCTTTTTCTCATCTCGTCGACCTACTCACATCGCCCCCTGTGTTGGCTCATTTCGACGACTCTGCACCCACCGAAGTACGTACCGATGCCAGTGGTCATGGAATCGGCGCTGTTCTTGGCCAAAATCAACGTGGTCAGGATTGCGTTATTGCATACGCCAGCCGCCTTCTTTCCGCAGCTGAACGGAATTATTCAATAACGGAGAGAGAGTGCCTCGCTCTTGTTTGGGCCGTCGGCAAATTTCGTCCTTATCTGTACGGCAGACCCTTCACCGTTGTCAGTGATCACCACACCCTCTGCTGGCTGTCCTCTCGGAAGGACCCCACTGGTCGCCTTGGTCGTTGGGCATTGCGACTTCAAGAGTACACGTACACTGTCGTCTACAAATCTGGCCGCTTGCATCAGGACGCCGACTGCCTGTCTCGTTATCCCGTAGACCCACCAGAACCTTCGGTGAACGATACCATTCCATCTGTGCTCACAATAACTGACCTCTTCAACATCTCTGCTGAGCAACGCCGTGACCCGACTCTCCGCAAGATCATTGACGGCCTCAACTCACCGACTCCTGATTCCTCCTCTTCGTCTTCTAGGTAAGCGGCACATAACAATATCAAGCCAGCGAAATGGCCGCGAGCGCACCATGCATGACCGTGGCATGTACGTCATGTCGTACATGCATGTCACGATTTTCATTTACGACCTGCCATTTATGTTCGTCATATAGTCAAGTCAAGCAATACCAGTTTTGGTGTATATCAAGCTAGCGAAACGGCCGCGAATGCACCATGAGCTTGACATGTATATCATATCGTACATGACATGCATGTCATGATTTTCATGCTACGACCTGTCACTTATGTTCGTCATACAGTCACCTCGCGCAATACCAGTTTTGGTGCATATCAAGCTATCGAAACAGCCGTGAACGCACCATGAGCGTGGCATGTAAGTCGTGTCGTAGATGACACACATCACGATTTCCATGTTACAACATGTCACTTATGTTCGTCATACAGTCACATAGCGCAATACCAATTTTGGAGCATATCAAGCCAGAGAAACAGGCAGAAGTGCACCATGAGCATGGCGTGCAAGTCATATCATACAGGACATGCATGTCATCATTTTATGTTACAACCTGTCACTTACGTTCGTCATACAGTCAAGTCGCCTAATGCCAATTTTCGTGTATATCAAGCTAGCGAAACAGCTGGGAGCGCACCACGAGCGTGGCATGTTAGTCATGTCATACATGACAAGCATGTCATGATTTTCATGTTACGACCAGTCACTTATGTTTGTCATACCGTCACGTCGCAGAATACTAATTTTGGTGTATATCAAGCTAGGGAAACAGCTGCAAATGCACCATGAGATGGTATGTTTTCACCTCGTAGGACATGCATGTCATTTTTATGTTACAACCTCTCACTTATGTTTGTCATACAGTCATGTTACGCAGTACCAATTTTAGTGTATATGAAGCTCGCGAAACAGCCGGGAGCATGGCATGTAAGTCATGTGATACATGAGATGCATGTCACGATTTTCATGTTACGACCCGTCATTTATGTTCATCACACAGAAATGTCCCGCGATACCAATTTTGGTACATATCCATTTACTTAAATGGTGACGAGCGCTTCAAATCCATGTCGTGTAAATCATGGTGTACATGACATGCAGGTCATGATTTGCGCGTTAGGATCTGTCACTTATGTTCGTCATACACTCTTATCACGACATACCAATTTTGGTATATATTAACGAAGCGGCTGCAAGAGCACCAAGAGCGTGGCATGTAAATCACACCGTTCATGACATGCGTGTCATGATTTTCATGTTATGACCTGTCATTGATGTTCATCATACAATCATGTCATATGGCATATCAATTTTGGTATACATCCCATTAACGAAACGGCCACGACAACGCAAAGCCGTAGGCGGCTAGACAGACAGACAGACAGACAGACAGATATGCTCAAAGTAGCAGAAGTTTGCTAAGAAATGCTTCGCATTTAAAATCAAATGCCTTAATAGTTATCTTTCACATAGACCCCCATGTGTGCCGGATTAATAGGTTTGCCTATTGCCTGGGCATGCACAGATAAGTTTTCGTGCCTTCTTTCTTCTACGCCATTGTGTGCCCTTGCAGTTGTTAGTTGGCGTTTGTGGTGTCTTGACTTCCTTCTTGTGTCCGTGTTTGCACGCCCTGTCTTTTAGAATGGCATATCGATAGTAGTGGAACTGCATGCATGAGCCACCCTTCGATTAACCTGCATAAAGAAGAAACGAAATGCTGCAACAGTTATCTCACACGTAGAAACACTACATGTACCAGATCGGCAGGTGGCATATACCGTAAAAACCCGCATATAGCTCGGACCCGCATATAGTCTGGGGTGTAATTCGGGGATAGCAAACGTGAGAAAAAAAGTTTTCACCCGAATATAGTCCGAGGAAAATGGAAAAAATGCATTTATTGACATTTCATTCATCGTCCTCGTCGGACGCACTCTCTTCCGAAGCTCCCTTGTCGGAAATGTTCTCCCACAGCACATCATCCTCAGTGCCATCAAGCGCGTTCGAGGTGGAGCACTTTTTGAAGGCGCGGCAAACGAGCACCTCTGGAATGCAGGCCCAAGCCTCGACAATCCACGAGCAGAGCATCGCTGGCGAGGCCCGTTTCAGCCGTCCGGCAGGGTTAACTTCTGGTTCTCCGGACCTCATCCACTCCACGTACAGGCGCTTGACATGGTCCTTAAATGGCTTATTAAGGCACACATCAAGCGGCTGCAGCTGACGAGCTCGGTGCGGGAGTCGCGCAGCAGTCGCTTTACAGAGTCGGCCAGGTGACACCGAAACGCGTCGAGCACAAGCATTGAAGGGAGCCCCAGCAGTGCTCCGGGCCGTCGACAGGACTAGCGATTCGTCCATCCACCCCTTGTCCTGGCAGCGGACGACGACATTTTTCGGGAACTTCTCCCCCTTCAACGCGTCTTTCGTTTGAACACCACGTAGGGTGGCAGCTTGCAACCGTCAGCCGAGCAGGATAACATTACAGTTACCCGCGTTTTTTCGTTCCCAGTCGACCGCACGATAACTTGCCTGGAGCCTTTTTGATGCACCGTCAGCGCCGAGGGCATATCCAGGTAGACCGGCGTTTGATCCGCGTTGCCGATCTGGCCCAGCTGAAAGGGGACTGCCTTTCGCAACGCAATTATGTACCTTTGAAAAGCCACAAGGTGCTCTTCGTAGCTCTCTGGTAGCTTCTGGGAGATCGACGTACGCCAACGTAGGGAGAACCCAGCGCGGCGCATGAAGCGAGACACCCAATGCTTGCTTGCTTTGAAATCCTCCGGCTGAATGCCTTTGTCTCGAGCGATCTCCCTTGCCTTCGCTTGTTGCAGCTCGATGTTGACAGCAAGATGTGCAGCTCGCTGCTCCTGCACAAAGTCTGTGAGTTCTCGTTCCACGTCAGGAAATGCTCCATTTTTCGGTCCGCGGAAACTTTTTCGCTGGCTGCTGCATGCAAAGAGGGCTTTCTTCTGCTTCCGCCAACCGCAAATACTCCGCTCGTTGACTTCGAACTGCTGCTCCGCGGCACAGTTGCCGATGGTTTCGGCATGGAGGAAGGAAAAATAAGGAGAGGCCCTGACGTCACATTCGTGAAGCCTCCACATGATGATGATGATGATTTGTGGCTTTGCCCTTTGTAGCGGGTGGACACATATGGTGTGTTCTAGCCTGGGTATGAAGAAAAAAAGGAAAGAAAAAGAACGACAAAAAGAAAGAAAAAAAAGAACGAAGGCACGAAAGAGTTCACTTCTGGCACCACTTCCACCACTGTTGGAGCCTTGTCTTTGTGGTGGCAACGGCTTTTGCATTCCTGTCCGTGAGGGCCAGTGCCTGAGGGAGAGTAGTGGCCTTCGGCGGGCGGGGTGAGAGTTTTTGGCATTGCAGTACCAAGTGCTCCACTGTCTCTTGTTCTGCTCCACACGCTCTACATAAAGTTGAATCGATGTTCGGGTCGAAGTGGCTGTGATATGCCAGCGTGCGAAGCGCTCCCGCGCGCGCCTCGAACAGTAGCCCACTTCCACCACTGTTATCGTACAAAGATTCCGGGGCAATGGCCTCTTTGTATGTTCGGTACAGCTGGAGTGTACTCTTTTGCTGCAGCGACATTTGCCATTGTGCGCTCTCCTCTTCGCGTATCCGTTTCCGAACTGCCGCGGTAAACTTGCGCTCCGTGTTCTCGAGTGTTGAGCAGTCCAACATTCCGTACTTGCGTCGGAGAAAGTAGACTCTATTTAACCACTGCGTTCTGAGCCCCACGAAGTGCAGGTAGCGGAACATGCGACGGGCCCACCGGTGATCATTCATGAAGCGTAGGCGTCCTTCATAAGCTATCTTGCTTGTGGCTTCCCTTGCCTCGAACGTTGACCAACCTACATCCCCCTGAATGGCCTCCACTGCGACCCTTCCATGGCAGCCTAGTGCCAAACGACCCACCTCCCTTTGGCCTCGCTCCAGCCACTCACGGGTCCTGCTTGACAGGCATATAATGGCATTTGCAAAGGTCAGACATGGGACATGGACCGACTTCCACAGCTCTCGCACCAATACATATCTGTTGCAACCCCAGAGGCTTCTCCGGCGCAGAATGCAGCTCGCGCGCTGGGAGGTCTGTCGCAACCGATCCTCGTGCCTCAAGAATTGGCCTTCCCCCATGCCGATGGTCACACCCAGATACCGGTATTCTGTTGAGAATGGCAGTTTGTCTCCATTCGGAAGTTCCAACGGGAAGTTTGTATCCACTTCTCCGGCAAATTGGACAACAGCCGACTTCTGAGGGTTGAACCGAAGGCCTAAGCCTGCCAAATGGTGAGCTGATATTGTCACCAACTGCTGGAGCTGATGTCGGTCTTCCGCAAGGAGAACAATATCATCTGCAAACACCAGCCCCGGTAGTGTCCATACTTCGGGCTGTCCTTCTGACAGAAATTTCATCTTGAACCCAATGTTTGATTGGATGAGGGCACTTTCTAAGCCTGATGCATACAGCATGTATAGCAGGGGCGAGAGTGGGCACCCCTGCCTGAGTCGTCTGCTGACCTTTACTGGCTCAGAGGACGTATCTGCCAAGCGTGCTACCACCGAGCTATCGGCATAGAGTACTGTTGTGGGTGTTTGCGATGTACTGTTGCACAATGCAAACACCCACATCGCCTCCTAGCGAAGGAGCCTCGAAACATTTCGCGATTTCCGCCGTGTCGTTTGCAAGCGCATGCACGATTCGAGCCTTTTTTTTTTCGCCGTGCAAGCGGCGCCGCGGCGCAGTCGATTCACGCATGCTGCTCCTTGTGTGTTTTCTTTAGGAAAGCTACGCAATTCCAAGCTGTTGCGTATGGTTGCGTATGACCGGTGCAAATCGCGTGCACTACGGAAAGTACCAGGTGTCACTTTTCATGTGTACGTACACGTTCGCTTCATTGCTGATCACTAATGCATGGTATTTGCATGCGAAGCTCTCGGATGTGCGCTCTGTTGCATCTTACTCATTGTGTCAACTCAGAACACACGTGAACTTTTGTTTTTGGCGTCTGACGCGCCGTACATAACATGCGCCGAAAGCATCGTACGTTTTTTAAGGCTGTGTCGTTCAACGAAAGGGCAATAAACTTATGTTGTTGTTATCGGACTACGTGATGTATGTATTGTGCGGTGTGCGCTCACTGCGTGCTTGTTGTTGCGTGCGTACTGGAATCACAAACTTTACGTGCACGATCGCGTATACAATACAGCGGTGTCCTCTTTTCGACGTGAAGTTACGTCATCTATAGGTTGGCGTTTCGCCGAATAGCTACTACGCTCACTCCAGATACACGAACAAAGAACCGCTAATCCGGCAATAGACCGGGAAATCGGGCTACAAGAAAGGGAAGGCCTAACGCCCAGCAGAACGCGTAAGTCACTGCTAGGTGAGTTCGAATACAATGATGCAGGGGCTGAACGTTTTTGATCACGGCACGTACCGGTATTCTGTACTGTTGCACAAAAACGCTCCACGAAGAATTTCAGCACGCAGCGCTCGGGCCTGCCACGCACGAACAGCCTGGTAAACGTCTGCTTGCAACATTTTACTGCGTGCGAACCACACAATACGCGCTAAGTTTAAGCCGGGACTACAAATCTGCGCAGAAGCTAACCACCGCGGAGAGCACGCCGCGGGGCGTCTGCTGTTTTGTTTGCCCCATACCGGTTTGTTTGCCCCATAAATCTGACGTCACTTCCGCCACACTTTTCGCAATGCATTGAAATACGATAGGGCCTCTCCTTAGTATTCCTTCCTCCATGGTTTTGGCAGCAGCGATAACTTTTCTTTTAAAAGCAGCAGAGTCCTGACATGGCGTAAAATCACAGGAGCAAAATCGAGGCCGTCGTTATGGGCACCAAGTTGAAGCAAAGGCCACTGACCAACTGACCAACCACTGTTGCACGCGGGGGTCCGTAAGACTAACGCCAATGGAGTGACATGTCCATAGAGCCAATGGGGACGAAGTTTGGACACGATGGTAGCGTCGTCTGGATTCTAACGGTAGTTGCAAAAACAATTAAAAATGTTATCTTGCTCTCAACAGAAAAAGCTTTTATCATCTTTCACATGCAATTTAGTTTTAAGAACTACGAATATTGTTTGTAGATTTTTTAACTGTGTATAAAATGAAATACGTTTCAAACGACGCACAAGGGCGCTTTGATATGGCGGCAGGCGTTCCGCATAGCAGACGATGCCGCCGTCGTCTGCTTCTGCGTCGCCACTGTCCCCCGCTCGCTCCGGCAGCCCCCTCTCCGCCCTCCCTGAATTTTTCTCGTTTCCATAACGAACACTGTGGTCAATTACTCATTAGGTACTCACAAGTATCTTACATACTTACTTTAGTAGGGTAGTGCTGCCGCATACAGGTCGAGCGAAATGACAACGCTGATCACACAAACTTGCTGCAAGAAATTATTTTATTGCGACTGCATCGATGTTTACACAAAACGAATGACACGTAAGTAGCGTTTTAGCATGTATACCAGTGAATAACATACATGCATAAGCATTTATATGCAAAGAAGGTACGTACTACGCATAGCCCCTCCACAGATGTCCGGAGCACAGAAGCTGCCCAGCATTGGATGATAAATACACCGAACTGCACGAAGCCTTCACTGGTATAAGAAAGGTATACCGCTAAAGTCTCTGCACTTCTGCTGCTCAAGATGTCGCACCACTTCATTCACAGTATTCAGCAAACTGTCTATAACTGATAGGAACATATCCGCGTCCCTTGCACGGCCACCAGTGCTACCAGTGCGGTGTGACTGTTTGTTTTCTGGTTTGTGCTGCCCCCAAAAGTGCGTCACTTTCAAATCTTTTTAGCTTTCGCGCTATACACGCTTCTGGCAGCCTAAAATTAAATGAGAAACGGTTTTTCATGCATATTGACCTGAAGTCTTACAAATAAAATCGGCGAAAAAAAGGCTTAGATGGCGTTTCAATTACTGCTGCCGGCGGTGCGCTGTCGTCGTTCCGATGGGGGCGACACCTGAAGGCCCGGACGCGAAGCTCGCATCATGCCACCGGCTTGCTAACGCCGCTAACACTACCTAGCGCAGAAGCGCGCAGACACCTGATGATGATGATAGCACCGCACATAGAGTTTCATACAATAACCTAGAGAGGAAACTGGCGCTGCGATCGTTCAACCACCATGGGAATGATGGGAAGTACAGGCTTCGGATTGGATAGCGTTAGCTAGCGAACTGTCTACGGATCTTTTTCTACAGTTTCAGTTTCGTTCTTCGCGAGGCCTGGGTAGTGGGGTGCGTTTCAAAGCACTCAAGCAGCGCCTTTGTTGTTCAAAGAGGCTGAAGATCGCTAGATCTCTTGGTTTGCTGCGACGCTGCAGCTTTACAGGTTCTATTTGACAGTTTTAGCAAAGCGTCGTGCACTCACCGCTGCGCACAGATGTAGCGTTCCATGTCAGTGCAGCAAACTGCATCGCGTTCACGTTTGTTTGATAAGCGCGTCTTACCAAAACACGTTCAAATCAGCTTCAAAACGACGGCGAAGCTAAGTAGACGCACCGTCGCGCTCCTCTGACTTCCCTTCACAACAAAACGAGAGAAGCGTTGGAGGCAGACCACTTGGACAGACGCACCTGGCATCGCAACAGACGATACGTTAAGTGCTTCTCACTCAATACAGTACTGTTATTTCTATAAATAGATAATGCGTACTTTCGAGGGAAAAACAAGCGTGTTTGTTTTAAGTGTTGTAAAGAAAATAATTCATTATATTGTGATGCCAAATCTGGAGCGCAAATGCAGAGCAATGCATACCCTGGTGGTCAAATTTGTCCACGTTTCAGTTCTATCTCACGGTCGCGCAAACTTTTTGCAATAAGTTTTACGTGCAAAAGAATGAAGCAAGTTTTAATTGGAAATAACTTCATATCGCTTTGTTTTACATTCGGCAAACAAGCGTCGCGAATCTCAAGAACCTAATCCATCCGAAGCAAATCCGAAGCCTGTACTTCCCATCATTCCCATGGTGGTTGAAGCGCCGCTCAAGGAGTCCGCGTAGACACTAGCGCCAGATTCCACTCTAGGTATTATTGTAAGAAACTCTATGGCACCGCACTATGCCGAAACCGAAACTGAATTTGGGCCGAAAATTCTTGGGACCCGCATATAGTACGGGGCCGAAATTTCGCACCCTAAAATCTAGGAAAAAACCCCGGGCTATACGCGGGTTTTTACGGTACTACCTGTGCATCTGTAGATCAGTTTTGTGTCCCTTTATTTTCCGCCCCTGTGCAGCCTTCCAGCAGTCAGCATTTGTGTTGTCTTGTTCTCGTCTCCTGTGTCCGTGTTTGCACGCACACCTCCTTGTATGATCAGTCCTTGCCAGTGAGCTAAGCTTTCTCGAGCGGCAAGATAGTAAACTCTCCCGAAGAGTACCCAGGTTCGAAACCAGCAGCAACCAATAAATCTTTTCTTTCTCATTATAAGCGATAGCTACGATGGACACTGGCAATGGTGGCAATGGGTGATGGCATCCCCACCAAAATTTGCTGTTTTTGTGAGCTCATAACAGCTTGCGCTATAAATATTATTCAATGAAAAAATACTTTCTCTATGTGTGACCAGAATTTAAGACAATAGTTTGTCAGGAAAACGGTCAAGTTAAAGCGTTAAAGTAGCAATAAGTAAACTAAAAAGAAACTGCACCAGAAAAAACAACCGAAGACGTGACACAAGAGTCATCAGGGAACATAAGAGAGAGTGCTGCCCTGTGTTCCCTTACTTGTCTGTGCTATGCTGCTGTCGCCTTATCATGCGCCAGCAAACCCTATTGAACGTGCCGTTAAAAAGCTCTTTCTTTTTTGCATTTCGCTGCTGCATTTTCATGCAACTTGGCTGATGTACAGCTGTGTATAAAAGGTGCTGCCCGTGCATATTCTTGACAATACCTTTTTGGCCCGCTTCTCCTCTCCATACAACTTGAGCACCTGCACCAGCGAGTCGTAGTCGAGGAAATTGACGACATCAGCAGCAGTCGGTTCACCGGGAAACCTGGTCACATGCGCAATGGTTAGAAAAATGTACCTTACAAAAAAACAAAAAAAGAGACATAACCAAAATGCCCACTTGTCTGTTAGCATCAAGACTGCAAGTTGGGCCGTCTTGGTAAAAATGTGCTTTGGCAAGACAACTTTTCCCAGCTGCTACAAGAAGCTGAATTTCATAACAAGGAAGCATCCTGGGATATGCTAAATATATGCAAGCCTGATCCTGCCATGATCCTGTAATCACCGTTGTGGTAACCGAAACCAGGCCTTCATGCAACATTGCAACAAGTCTGCAGGATCTTTTAACCAACTAGTACTTCGGAGTTTTTGCTGGCGTTCAAAGCTGCTGTTCCACATGGAGCATGGATTCTAATAGTTTCCTTCGTCCCGCGTGTTTGCAAGCAACGGCCTGAACTCGAGCTTCGAGGGCTCGCGTTACTTGCCTGTTGCTATAGGCTTTAAAAGTCCACATAATTTGTCATCATCTTCTCGGGAAGATTCCACAAGCCGTAAGGCACATTTTGTAATGTGCCTCACACTGCAAGGACTCAGCTTCATCAAGGCACATCATCTGACCAAGTGCCAAGGCACGTAATGAGAATGCCGAGAGGAAAGCAAGCAACCACAAGCCAGTCAATGACGAGCCGCACAGCCACAGCAACAACAAGCATGGCATCAACAAGTGAGTCAGCAACAAAGATTATACCAAGAAGCAAGGCGCCGAAAAACAGTGCACCTCCACCGAATGCAACAACAAACTTGACAACAAGAACCAAGATATCTGCAAGGACAACGATGACCGACAACGACTCACAATAATGTTATGGACAATCCAATGACTACTAGCAAGGCAAAAGCCAGGTCACCGCCACATCGTCTCAGCCAGGGTACCAACTCGGACGCAAGTAGCTTGATCCTGCCAAGGGAACCGAGTGACTAACAGCTAGCCGGGGTAAGACTCCCTTTGGTGATGACCATTTTGTGGAGGTTAGGAAAGTCATTAAAAGAGGCACTCATTGTGATCCACATGCTTCCACTTCAAAAACGTGCACTGCCGCATGTACAGTGCCTAAGGTTTTACGTCTTTCTTTAAAGCCTGCCACTACTTAAGTGCCCAATAATAATTGGTTGAGGTGGGACAATACTCTCACAAAAGATTTGCTGGACCATTGTTACTATACTCCATTTCACAAGCTGCTGTCCTTACTGTGCAAGATACGGGCGCCCTCAGCGAGTCATGAAGAGCGCACTACATAATGGCGTTCCTACATGCCTGACACCCCAGTGAACTTGACACGTGGCTTACACGTGTACTACACAATTTAGCTTTTCAATTTTTTTAGCAGGTGGTGCTTGCTGTCTTGTTGATCTTTTATTTTTAGACGGGCGAATGTCCGCTGCAAAGGGACTTTTCCATGTTATTCTCACCTGTACTCTAACTTCTTTTTCAATGTTTCTGCCACGTGTATAAATGAATACTTACTTCAGTGTGGCCCTTACCCAAGCAAGCTGGATGAAAAACATGCAGGGCCAGCCATTGTCTATGGAGACGAAATCAATCAATAAAGCAATGAATCAAAAGTTTATTTTCCGACCTAGTAATTAGGGGTGTCTAGTTTTCATTTTCGCTGCTTTCACAGTGACAGTACTCAATGATCCCGACTTTTATGCACTTATCTAATGAGCTCCGTTAGTCTGTCACAGGGGCTCACATCTCATCGTCTTCACCACAATTTGAATCCACACAGCTCAATTTCTTGTCCTCCAAGTTGACAGCTGGACCATGCTCAACAACATCGTCGATGACGTGGTCCAGTTTTCTCATCGCATCTTCCTGTTTGAGAACACGCTCCGTGCAGCTCTTTTCCGAGGCTCCACATATTGGACCATCTTCTTTGCACTTGCCACGAAGCCCTTGACGTCGTTCTGTCGAGAGCCCAGATCGAGACGCTTCGTTCGCAGGCTGCATAGCGGGGTGCCTGTGCTACGCACTTCCTCAGGTTGCACAGTAGTGGAGCTGCATTTTTGTGGTTCCCTATTCTACCGCGGCCTGCGTGATTCCTTTGCCCTTGCTATATAGTATATCCGAGTTAGTCTGGTTGAGGAAAGTTTTGGTGAGCCCAAGTGAGTGCAACACGTATTTCTGGAGTGACTTGTTGCCAACCTATGGTTGTGTCTAAGAAAAAGAAAACTGGGGCTGTAGTGGTGCGAAGGCTGTGGAAAAAGTGAAGCTGGTGGCCTCACTCCTTGCTACACTACTCTTCCTCTCTCTCTCGCTTACAGCAATGCAATCATAGAGTTCCCATAAATGCTTGTTTTGCTAGCATGCCTGGATAGTCGAGTGGCTACGACCCTCGTCTTCGAACCGTGGGTAACCGGTTTCAAGTCCCTCCTCAGTTTAGGTTTAACTGCAGAGTGAGCAACCAAATGAGTCCTTGGCAGCATTTGCGACTGAACTTAAATGTGTTGCGACGTCGTGCAAATTTGGGGACTTCCTAGACAAAGCTTTGCGAGACTGTTTTGTCACTGGATTAAGATTACCCAAGAAGAACTACTGAAGAGGAGCAAACTGTCATTTCTAGACGCATGCAATGTCGCAAACAGCATCGAGCTCGTCTGCACAGAGATAAAGACAATACAGCCAAACTCGCTTAGGGAAACAGAAGTTAATACGGTCAAACGGCATGCTCAATGTGAAAAGTTTCAATCGAGAAGCCATGGGAAACAGCGGCAAAGGAGACGTGAACAAGGCACGAACACCACCGGTACAAGGCTGTTTCCGATGTGGACAGAACCGTGCTGCCAGTGCTTGCCCATTCCGGACGTACCAGTGCGGTCTTGGCCACCGAATGGGGCATCTAGCTAGATGTTGCCAAACGTCGAGGGCGACACAAAGTGTGAAAGACAGCACAGACGACACGGAAGCACACAGTGACGGTAACATGCTGCTGCATAATATTTTTTCTTGTGACAGTATCATTCGTAGCCACATGGTGGCCGGCAAAATGTGCAAATGAAAACCGATACAGGCGTGTCTGTTTCTATAGTGCCGGAGAGTGCTTATAAGAAATAATTACCCTGGCTTGCACTGGAGGCACACTGCTAAAGAGACAAAGGACTTGATGGGCACCTAGGCAGTCCGCGCTGTTGCTGTTTGTCTAGGTTGCGCAACTTTTTCTTTCTTCCACTATTTCATTCTTTTTTTTCTCCGTTTTTTGGACATGTTCTTGTTGTCTCTGTTTATTTCTATTTATTTCTTTACTCCACCTTCGGAAAACATTGCCGAATGCATCGGCGGGACATTGCTTTGGTCATCTGGGTAGGGCCTCTCCAGAATTTTTAGGTTGCATCCGACTACAGTTGCAATAATACCTTGACTTGGGCACGTCGGTACATAGTAGCAGAAATGCTTAGACAAGGAGAGGAAACAGGTAGACGGCGCTCGTCTATGCCATCCTTTGGCGGCTGCTCTGTTAATTTTGTTGTGCATGGCATGAATGCCTTGTGATGTACACAGTGAAAGAGCCCCAATGAAGTGCTTGCCTGGCTGCATCCATGCGCATGTCGAGCGGTCCCTGGCGTGCCAGCCCAAATCCCCGCTGGGGGTTGTCCATCTGCATGGAGGAGCAGCCACAGTCGACCAGTGCCCCGTCCAGGCTGCCTGGAGACACTCCCTGATGCTCCAGCAGGGGGCCCAGCTCACTGAAGCGGCCCAGCAAGGGCACCAGCTGTCCCGCACTGCAAGGAAACTTCTCTCATCCCTTTCTTTCACGTTGGCTGCCCTGTCAGAACAAGGTTCACCTGCTTCGGCATCACTGACAGAGCAAGAAGCGTTTCCAACCACTGCTCAGGCCTGTCTCAGTTGACTCTCTTAGCCACATGACTGGGTCTGCAGCACAGGTGTGCTGCCTTCGGTGGACCAGCCACTACAGTGCTGACATGCTTTAACTGCTCATCCAGGAATGATGTACACTTCTGTACAGTGCAACTAGATGGAGATGTAGGTGAAAGAATGAATATAGGTAATCGATATAGGTGCAAGAATTTAGCGGAGATGACTCAAAAAGCACCGATTTTAAGTGTTTCATACAAATGTTGGTGTACGTCAGTGACATAGCAGTTTCCACAGTCGTTCCAAAAATAGTTAGGTAGTAGGTCAGAGTGAATTCATGTTAAATTTCATGTTAAATTCAATTTGACATAGAAGAATCAAATACATGCTATGGTATACTTGCAAAATAACTGGGTGAATGTTTAATTTCTACATAGCTTACTCTCACATCTTAGTGAAGTTTTTAACACGACAGCATTAAACAGCCAGTGTCACCGAAATTAAAGTGTCGGTGTTGGCGGTGTTGGCAGTGTTGGCTACCAGTGAAAAATCACGATAGATGCAAATGATAAGAAATCAGGAGACAGTGCTTGAAAGTGGTTATGAACAAACCCCTCTACAGGCATCATGTAGTGTGAGGGGTCGCATTAACACATGTTATATTATCTGACAGAGGCATATAATTGCACCATGTGAATTGCACAATGAGTGGGTGCATCCATTATAGAGCCAAACTAATCATAATCATCAGCCACAGCATCAACAGTGCGCTATTGTGCATATTATGGCGTAATGGGTACTTTGTGACTGTACTTGCAGTAGGCACCATGGGAGAGTTGACAGAAGCCAGTCTCGCTTGCACAGACATTCCTTTCCTTGCAGTGGGTGTCCACCGAGAAGCAAAGCATGGCAAGCGATTGAGATGCCAACGGGGCACTCTTCTAGGCAAAGCCTAAACATCCTCTAGTTTTTTACTGCAATAGAAATTATGTGGACATTCCAGGCAGGTTTTTGCTGTCACCGTCATGTTCCGTATAAAGTCCAAATGGATAACATTGCCCCGTGTGTCGCATGTTCTACACGTGAGTAAAAGCGCGTGAGTGCTGCCGACGAACGCGGCTGCAGCTGAAATGAAATGAGCCAGCCACCTCCGCTGCACGAAGGGTACATGTGATAACACCAACCTGCGTGCGAGGGCTGCCGTTAATGGCTCTCCAAGCATACAGGAAATGTTAAATATAGGAAAGTGGCGCAACACGTGACAAAGACGTAGATGAGGGAACAAATACAAGTGCCCTTGTACATGTTCTGTCGTCTACGTTTTTGTATCGTGTTGCGTGCCTTTCCTGTATTTAACTGTGCACATAGAGGAAATGCCCCACCTGTCTTTTGTTGGGTGAAGGAGCGTGAAGGGAAGTGGGTGGGGGGCTGGGTTGCTTGGGCGGCAACTGTGACATTTGATCAAAGGAGTGGGGTCGTGCATGCTGGCACGCGCTCTGTCTTGACAGACAGAAATAGACGGCTTCTGCCCATATACGTGTTGTGCTCTCACTGCTTACTACGTGTTGAGATGACAGAGAGCACGAAAACTGCTTCGCTGCCGGGAGTGGCAGTATTCCCTCATGCCATCGTTCTGTGGAGTTACTCGAGGTCGGATCTTAAAGGAGTTCGCTGCTAGTCTTCCAATCTGTTGCACTCGCTTCCATTGCTGCGCCCTTGCGACAAAACTGTGAGTTTACTTTGGACACATAAAATGTGTCCACATCTAATTGCAGGGCATGCTGCAGATGGGGCACATACAGTGGAACCCTGATTACACGACATTGTGGGAACCAGACAAAACCGTCGCATAATCGAAAAACTAAATATATAGGCAGTGACACTTAGCCTCACCCTAAAAACGGGTACAGACTGCCTGTACAAGCCCGCGGCATGACCCCACTTTTCTCCAAGGAAGGTAGATTACATTATTTTAAAATGACAGCTAAGCATTTAATTGGAAGAGGTGTGAGCGAATCTTTATTCTCAAATTAAAAAGAAATATAATCTAACGCGCATCTTCTTTCTGATAAAACGAGTCTGAAAATTGCCTGCAAGTAGAAACGAAACCAAAACCACGATGGCAACAAATTTCATCACCGTCAAACGGCAACAAAGCACATTTTGTAGCGAGTTTGCCTAGGATGACTTCATGCACACCTGAACTGTGCGCGTCGTATTTGTTCCCTTGTGAAGGGCAAATGGTGATGTGCCACTGTTGTTATGAACGCTCATTTCAGGGAAAAATTATTTTGCACGCCATCCTTTCTGCATGCTCGATGCCTGTGACTGCCATAAACAAAGGGAAGATATCTTCATTTGCATGTTAACCAGGAAAAGTTTCCACGGCCCGAAAACGTGAAAAATAATGATTGGGCTTGTCCAGGTAATGGCCCCGGAATACATCTGTGATCGAGACGTATCCAGAAGCGATCTTGAAGCCATGAAAACTGGATCACAGAAGATGCCGAGAGAATAAATTTTCCATTCTAAGAAAGCGTATTACACATTTCTCACTCCCCCTTCTTTTATGACCGTCAACCTACATAGGGCATGTAAGCTTCTCACTTGCACCCGCGAATATTTTGGGCGTGTGGCGACACAGTGCGCACAAACCGGCGCAGCCTCCGCCTCGTTACTATCTGGGCCGGCGTGACACGGATGCATGCTACACCACGCTTCCGATAAAAACACAGCCACGCAGTTTCGTCGGAGGCTTACGTCACCACTACCGGCTATATAACCCAAGCTACCAAGCTTGGTTGTATGTTTGTTTCTCTAACCTTTCGAAGCGCAGCATCGGCATGCTTGCCCTGCTGCTGCTACTACGTTAATAAACATCGTTTTGTTTTATGTTGGGATCCGTCCTTCACGACTCCGCATCCCACATCTGGTGACCCGGAAAACGAACAAACCGCACCGCCATGACCCGGACCTTGGAATGACCTTCCAGAAGATTCCACGGGACCTTCACGCCGAGTCAACCGACCTCTGACACGCCTATCACGATGGCGCTGCGACCGGATGAAACCACGGCGCACTGCATCTTGCTGCCGCCGGACTTTCCCGAATTCTGGCCGCAATGTCCAGCCATCTGGCTTATCAAGATGGAGGCTGGCTTCTCCCTGCGTAACATCGTCTCGCAGCAGGACAAGTACGCCATCACGGTAGCTATGCTTCCTCCTGCTCTGCGACGCGTTGTGCCTCCTCTTGGGCCGCAGGCATACGACCAACTTCGAGGGTTCGTGCTAGCCCCACCGCAACCGGCAGCAGCCGTGCCCGCACTCGCCGCAGCAGCCGTGCCCGCACCCGCCGCAGCAGCCGTGCCCGCACCCGCCGCAGCAGCCGTGCCCGCACCCGCCACAGCAGCCGTGCCCGCACCCGCCACAGCAGCCGTGACCGCACCCGCCACAGCAGCCGTGCCCGCACCCGCCACAGCAGCCGTTCCCGCACCCGCGACGGCGGACGAGCCCCCGGCACCGCCCGCGACGGCGGACGAGCCCCCGGCACCCGCGGCAGCAGGCGAACCCGCAGCAGCAGACGAACCCGCACCATGGCCAGTCGGAACTGTTCCCCAGCCGATAACAACCGGCTACACATGTGGCGGGGACGGACCACCACCATCACGGCACCCTGTCGGCGCCCCTCATCTCGACGGGCGGCAGTATGGTGTCCTCTGTGCCCGTCGCGCCCGCACCAGTCACAGAGAGCGTGCAGATCGTGGTGAGCAAGGTTCTGCAGACTCCGGCAGTGACTCCCCAGCAGCGCATACAGGCTTTGCTGGCGCACGATGGCAGCGTCGTACTGCACCCTCACGGCAGCACCCTGTCATCCATGACTGCGCCGGCACCCTCCCCGGTACTGGTGGCCACGACGGTCCCGCCTTCGTCGACGAGCGCGCCCGGTGCGACCTCTCTCTCGCGGACCCACTCGGCCCTCCCGGAGCGTCTCTCCGCAGCCCCGCCCGTCAGCCGAACGGCTCGCAGAATCCACGCGGTTTCTCGATCCGTCCTCTACGCCACTCTCAGCCCCAACCCCCAGGAAAAATTTGAGCACCCGTTCGCCACTCCGTGTTACCGACCAGGACAGGACCGACTCAAGCCCCCGCGTACATCGCGGCGAACGAACATGGCAGCGCTACTCTTTCAACTGGCGTACGTCCACAGCCACCGACGTCGCAGCCCGCTCCTTTCACGAGACGCTCTGGACGTCTGGTACGCCTCCTAGATTCCTACAGACCCTGAGGGCTCTGCACTCCGCGGGGGGGTGATGTGGCGACACAGTGCGCACAAACCGGCGCAGCCTCCGCCTCGTTACTATCTGGGCCGGCGTGACACGGATGCATGCTACACCACGCTTCCGATAAAAACACAGCCACGCAGTTTCGTCGGAGGCTTACGTCACCACTACCGGCTATATAACCCAAGCTACCAAGCTTGGTTGTATGTTTCTCTAACCTTTCGAAGCGCAGCATCGGCATGCTTGCCCTACTGCTGCTACTACGTTAATAAACATCGTTTTGTTTTATGTTGGGATCCGTCCTTCACGACTCCGCATCCCACAGGCGTTATAATCGAGTCAAGTAAAAAAAAGGTGATTTTTTTCCTCGGACGGTATCGCAGAGTCTTCTTACAATGCGAGGTCGGCGTAAAACTGTGGCATATAATAAAGGTTTCCAATACATTATTTCTGTGGGGCTTTTGCCCGGACCTAAATGATTCATCACAAAACGCGGGTGGTCGCAATACCGGGGGACGTATAATCAAAGTTCTATCGTACATGTGAAGATGACGGTGGCGGGTTTTCGGCACACTGGATAATTTTACAGAGGAGAATTAATGGCTGCTGGCTGAACCTTGCAACTTAACCACACAGAGTGAAGGCTTATGTTGCTTTTGCATACTGCATTGAATAAATGCAAGGAGGAATTAATGCTGCCTTTCCTTCCTGTCTCATTGATATTGCACCTACGCAGCAGCATCCCCGTAGCATTACGACCCTTGCGAGACCAGCTATGTGACAAGTGTTTTTGAAGATGAGGAATCGGGAACACACTCACGGGTACTGCTTGGCCATTTGCTGTGCCCTCCTGAACGCTGCGGGGTCTCGGTCCAGGGCAAATACTCGGACGCCCTTAGCAGCTGCCAGGATGTGCTTGGTGTGACCACCTGCTCCAAAGGTCAGGTCCACAAATGTCTGCACGAGGAGACAAGTTGACAATACTGAATCTCTGCCTGGCTCTATTAAAAGTTGCCTTCGCCGTATCACAGTTATTTTTCTCTACTACTCAACACAAACAAAAGTGATTTCAATGCGCTCTCTTGGGAAACTACCATGCTCAGTCCGCATAATTATCGCACTTCTTTGGGCTTTCTTAGTGAAGATGGAAGGAAACACACCGTGCTATACATAGTTGCGTGAACAAGATTGAGGGCCTCGGACAGGCTGGCTAATGCTTTGCTAGGTGGATCTAGCTTTGTCACGGATGCCTTGCCATCCTTGGAGTGTTTGTTTTAAAGGGCAACTAAACAAGCTCCGATATTCTTTTAACATTGCAAGTAAACACGCACATCGAGCTCAGTGTTGTCACGATCAACAGTGCCAAATTCGGCAGCACTATGCGCTGCGGGCGCAACACAAAGTAAAAAAAAAAAAACATCCCACATTCCTATTTGGGCCATTCGGTATCCCCAGCGTTGATCGTGACGTTGCCAGGAGAATCTGGTCATGTCAGAAGGAACCAGTTTGCCTGCTCGCAGGTACACGTGCTCCCTGTATGTCCACCTCGCCATGCGAGGAGGGACACTCGCCCAGGAGGAGAGACGAGCCAACAAACGGAGGAGACAAAAGAAACGAGCCACAGCTGCGTTTCGATCTTCATGTAACTCCGCCATTACAACACCACTTCGAAAAATTCTCGGGGCCCCGTTTTCGTTGTTGACTCGTGCAAAACTGCAACGCCTCAACTAAATTTCTACCTCTGGGTCGTTTAGGGGCCCTTCAAAGTGGGTTAGCTGTTGAGAACACGCAGTGTCCCTATCGGTACTTGCCTCTGGAAAAAGAGAAACTAGAAAGGAGATTGACATGGCCATTTTGCACCTGTGAGAATGATAAAAGGACTAAAAGGTGGCTGGTGTTTAGAGTTTAAGAAACGCAGATGTAGAAAAAACAAGACAAATGGGGGAAAATATGAAAAGTAGAACAGAAGAGGGGAAACAGTTGCACAGGTGGCTTAGGGTTTGAGAGAGCAGTATCGCTCATTCTGAAGCCCAGGGGGTTTGCCCATCGGTCTGCCTGGAAGCAGGCAATGAGAGGAAGGCCACTGTATATGCAAGCACAGGTGGAGGCATTGGAAATGGAGGCGTACACTTAAATCTGTGAAAGGTGGCATGAGGACTGCAAGAAATAGGAGATGCACTACGTGCCCTTTGCATTGCATTTCCTCTCCCCATGCCCGTCAGCAAGTACGTCTTCACATAACCATGATGTCTAATAACCGATGGGCAGTACGTTGACTTGTGGTGGCCTCAAAACACTGGATGATGATGTTGACATTGTCACTATCCTTGCAGATTAGCAGACTGAACGCATCATCTGCTCGTGGAGAGTACAGAGATCTGTGTGCTGGCCGAGGAAGGGCCCTCCACTTCCAGCGGCCGCCCGCACCCCTTTGTTCCTTCCTCTTGCAGCGAACCATCTGACAGAGGTCACCGACCCAAGCCCATCAGGAAGTGCGTGCAGCTTGGACCGAGGACAATGAGGACGCAGGGCAGGATGGAATGCACCGCCAAGAAAGAAACTGGACGGAGACCAGCGGCAAGGAAGCTTCACCAGCAGCGACTCCACGGAAGAGCCAGGTATAGACTTGAGCTTCCATCTGTGTGTCACGGCTACGTCCCTTGTCGTCCGAGCAGCCTGGCAAGCTTGTAGGGTCACAGTGCGCATGTTTAAGAACCTTTGGCAACCTAGGCAGACACGAGTAGTCCCAACATCCTAGCTTGCCATCAATGGATACCCTAGGCCTGAGCTGATGCCTGGCAGATGCCTGGCCGGGCCCATCTTTAAGCCATGATCCAGGCAGGTGCCTGGAGCTATCGCACTCAACAAGCATCTCACTCCCGAATGGGAATAAACATATTTACGGAAAAAGCCTGTTCTGCATTGTCGTGTTGTTTCCTCGCTCGCTTCGGCGCAGCCAAGTGTGGTTGCTGGAGCAAGTGGACGTGGGAGCCCGTAGGTGTTATTTAGGCCTCACTAGACAAAGAGTGCTTAGGTAGCAGAAATTCCACAAGTGGTGTACCAACATGGAAGCTCATTTGTAAACAAGCACCATGACCCTGTAATATGATGATGGCCTCAACTTCCAACTGGCTAGCCCTGACAACAATGGTGCACGCCAGCTCACACTCACGTAGGGGTTGGGTAAGCATCCCCTTTACTGCCCCCACGAGAAGATTTCGGTGCTTGGGGCTGCAGCTCATCCAGCAACGTCAAGCCAGAACGTTTTGGCTGGTGATGAGACGGACCCACAGTTACTAATCCGGAAAGTTTTGGTCGGCGACGTGACGGGCCATTTCGAGGCAGAAATGGACCCGCATTCTCCTTACACTACGCTAGCATGCCAGAAAGCTTTAGCCAGCACCACAAGCTACATCTAACCTGCTCCACCATCCATCCATATGGGCTTGCACCATCTAAGCATCCTGCCGACAGGCTGGAAGGCCTAGTGATCTGAGCGACGTTCTTCAGGTGGAAACGTGCAGGAGAGCCCCATGGCGGGAGCAGGGATGGGAAAACACGGTTGGGCAATCCTTCAGGGTACCAATGAGAGTGCTGGGGCTTGGAATTACTCCAGTCATATGGCACAGCTCACCCGGCGAGGAAGCCACGTGACATGGTGCCTGGGGGTGATGGCATGACTGCCAGCGTGGGTGCCTGCGCGGACGTTCTTGCTAGCACACTGCAGTGCGTCCGTCAGGTCTGTGAATGAGAATGCCGATTCCACGTCACAGTGAGTGCAGTGATCAAGGGAGTGTTTTTTGATGGCCCTGCATCAGTGTCAGCAAGCAACGAGCATGAGCGAGAATGTAACGCTTCGGAGATTGCTCCCTGCAGCACTTGTTGATCGGGCCGCCCGGTGGTGCCATCTGGAGGGCCAGAAGGCAGATGCACACAGAGTTGTAGCTGTGCACTCAAGCACCATACAAATCACTGGTTCAGTAAACGTACAAGCTATGCAGGAGCTCTACGAGTACGCTAAACCTACGGCACCGAGCGCAGAGCACATGGAATGCCTCATCGGGCAAAGCCACCCCACCTTTGCCATATACCTGTGGAGCTCTTAGTGCACCAGCCTGAGCCAGCTATATGCACAAGTGTGCCAGGTGCAAGTGTAGCTCACTGTATCCTCTGCATACCGACCTCTGCCTCCTCCATCCAAATGTTAGGAGCCGAGCTGCAACCCGGTGCGGATACGCAGACGCAAGGAGAGGGGAACCCTCCACCCCTGGTCAGTTTGTGAGAAAAACTGCAGCGTTCAAAGGTTCAGACTGCGTGAATAATCCCAATGCACATCAGTTGCGAACCGTCAAAGTGAGCAGACCAGAGGTCTGGCCTGATTTGTTTTTCTCGCCCTAGACCAGTGCATCCACCACAAGAGACGACTCGAAACCTGAGACGAGTAGCCTAGTATGCACGACAATGCACGAAGTTCTGTGCAGTGCTACAGTTTTCACCAGAAGGAACATATTGCACACGAGTGCCCTGTGAAAAAGGAAAAAGGGGGGAGCCGCCGGTAGTTCTGCCGGCAGCCGACCCAGCGCCTCACGAGGTGGGCGCTACTATCGATAGAGAGTGCTTAACAGCGCAAACGACAGGAGGGGATAGATGAGAGGAGACAGAGCGCTGAACTGCCAACAGTTTATTTCTTGCCAAAGCCTTCGCTTTTATACAGTCACCAGTTCCACCAGTCATGCGCGAAACACAATGATATTGCACAAGTACATCACAACGTCAAGCCAAGGAACAACTTTTCTTTATCGGTGAGTGTGACAGAAGGGGTGCTAACACAATCATCTTTTAATGAAAAAATCTTTTCTGCCTCGATGATTTCGCGTGTGGTGCGATCCCTGCATTTTGCGACAATGGTGCAATCTGAAAATTTTGGCATGCACCCACACGTGTTGCAATGAGCAGGCAGCCACCCTTGCTTACATCGATCCACATTGTACAGATGTTCCTTCAGCTTCTCATTTAAACAACGACCCGTTTGGCCGACGTAGTATCTTCCACACGACAATGGTAGCTGATACACTACATTGCAAATGCAATCTCTAAATTTATTTGCGTGTTTGGTAGTGCACCCGAGGGTGGGTCTGGACGCTGGAACGAACAGTTTGCACAAGCAGCCCAGTTTTTGAAGGGCCGTAAAGACCACGTTCACTCGCTGCGCCACTTTCTTAAAATTGTGCGCTATCTTGTGCATATACGGAACTACGGCGAAAGCTTGTCTGGCTGTGACAGGTTGGACTACGTTAGCATTCTCCTTGGACTGAAGCTGCCTACTGGAAAACTACAAAAACAGCTCGTTCACGCAAAGAAACCTTTGAAGCGCACGGACTTCCCGGGAGTTATCTACAAGATACCGTGCGGGGAATGTGACGTGTCGTACATCGGCGAGAGCGGGAATTTCAAACGGAGTTTGAAACAGCACCAAAATGATGTCGCCAAGAGCCACACAACTGCGAATGCCTTGGCGGAACACCACAATGAAACTGGCCACAGTATTGACTGGGACACAGCAGCTATCATCACAACGGAAAGACATTTATCTGCCCGTCTGCTTTTAGAATCATTTTACATTCAGTCGACTAACCGCACGATAAACAGGACAAAGGGCAATCTACCAGAGATATACACCCGCACGCTGCGCCACCTGACCCATAAATAGCCGCATGCCCTCGCTGACATCTTCATTGTGATCAAGGGACCCGTACGGGCCCCGAAACGTCAATGCCTTTCTTGTTTTTATTTTAACCTTGGCGAGTGTATGTTTTTTGTCACAAGGAATAGCTTAACGTCAAGGAACCTGATTTCACTATTCTCAGAAAGTTCATGGGTAAGCTCAAAATGTTTAGGACCACTTTGCATCAGATCTAAAACAGCAAGAGCGTCAGTCTTGTACGATGCAACATCGCTGTCCATAAAAATTGGGATTGGGCGTGTACCAACACGCCCAATTCTACTGTCTCTTAAGTTTCATATTTAATACAACGGGCCCTTTCCTGATCTCTTCGCTCCAGCCTCATGTTGTCGTGAACATAATCGCAGTTACCACTTGCCATGTGAGCGTGCTTTCTTTCTGCATCAGGAAGAAAGTACTTTCAGAAGAAGTTTGCCGCCTGTTCGGTGGGTTTACGCCGTCACAAGGACACGAGTCGAGTGTCTGCAAAATCATGAGGGCGGATATTGGAACTTTAGCGCACACACACGAGGACACACAAGAAAGAACACACGGACCAGCGCAGTATGCACGACAATGCACGAAGAAACAGCAAGAGACTGACGCTCTTGCTGTTTTAGATCTGATGCAAAGTGGTCCTAAACATTTTGAGCTTACCCATGAACTTTCTGAGAATAGTGAAATCAGGTTCCTTGACGTTAAGCTATTCCTTGCGACAAAAAACATACACTCGCCAAGGTTAAAATAAAAACAAGAAAGGCATTGACGTTTCGGGGCCCGTA
Organism: Rhipicephalus sanguineus; assembly: GCF_013339695.2. Taxonomy (NCBI): domain Eukaryota; kingdom Metazoa; phylum Arthropoda; class Arachnida; order Ixodida; family Ixodidae; genus Rhipicephalus; species Rhipicephalus sanguineus. The sequence goes on from NC_051183.1 coordinate 160,485,307, forward strand.
CGGGTCCCTTGATCACAATGAAGATGTCAGCGAGGGCATGCGGCTACAGATTAAGGGAATCTTTCCTAGAGCAGAAGTTAAGGCTGGAAAAGGCTGGATACCCAAACTCGGTTCTCCTAACGGCAAGCGAAAGGTTATTGAAGAAAATGAAGTCTGGGAAGAAGGATGAAAGGAGCCAAGAATCAAAAAAGATATCAGTAATCCCTTACGTGCATGGTCTCTCTCATAAAATTAAGAAGGTGGCAGCTGAATATGGCGTCAAGGTAGTATTCTCGGCAAAAAACAAAGTTGGAGGAGTGTGTTCGGCTGTGAATAATTTGTACGAAGAAAGGCCTAATGATATCGGTACTAAATGTCCCAAACGTGAAGATCACCGGGTAGTAGAATGCAAAAGAAATGTAGTGTATAAAATTCCGTTCAATTGTGGCCACTGTTATGTAGGTCAAACGGGCCGATGCTTGAATGTGAGATTAAAAGAGCATTTGAACAATTTGAAGGGAAGGCCAGAAACACATCTGGCTATGCATTGCGCGCGGTGTTCTTCTAGGTCGTGTAACCCGTTGTTTGATAGAACTGAAGTTATGTATGTAAACCCCAATCAGAAGACAAGAGAAATAGTGGAGGCGTGGCACATTTCTAGACTTAAGGACATGTGCGTTAGTCACCCTTCAGTATTGCTGCATGATAAAGAAATAGAATTGTTGAACAAGATGTAAGATTACGTCATCCTTTGTAAAGGTTTTATTTTTGTGAAAAAATGTACGATGCCAATTTGCTCATGCGCAGTGTTCATGAGGGCGGAAATTGAGTATATATGATGGTTTCCTGGTGAATAAAAATCAGTTGATAGTCTGCGCTGGTCCGTGTGTTCTTTCTTGTGTGTCCTCGTGTGTGTGCGCTAAAGTTCCAATATGCAGCAAAACCAACTAGCCCGCTTTTCCGTATTATGAGGGCGGAGTTGCAGAGACAAGTACGACTGTACAATGAGTACTTATGTGCAGGTCACCAGCACACCTGCTAACGTTGCGAAGAACCTGCGAGAACTTCGGCAGCATATTTCCACGTCTACCGAGTTCCTCTGGAAGACTCAGCTCCTTCAGCTTCGCAACCTAGTGCCTATACGAGACAGCAACCACCGAAATGCCCGATCTACAATTAGGAAGACTTGGACTTGCCCCAGCATGTCACTAACGTGCTCTCCCTGGGACCAAAGTTCGCGGTTGAGCCTAAGCGTTCCCCGCACGACCTCACGGCTACCGTGAGACAAGTCTCTCGGTGTGCTCCACCGCAAGACCAAGACCGCTGCATAGCGGACGGCGTGGATGTCCTGAGTCGGTGTAAGCCAAGTGTTTCGAATATTCCCGTGAAACGACTAGTAGACTTTATAAAAGAGCAATCTTTGTGTGTGTTACCTGCAGATAAAGAGGGCAGCTTTGCCGTAATGTCCGTTAAAAAGTACCTGGAAAAAGCATCCCACACGGTTTCGGCCCTTTTTGACTGTTATGAAGTTTCAGTGAAAAAGATTAAAAGTAAAGCTAAGAGCCTGCTTTGCAGGTTAAATCTTGAAAGCGTACATGAGAACATGTCAAATGCCAAGGAAGATTTCCGTGAAGCCTTCTTTAGCGTGAAAACGCACAAAGTCGACATGCCTTTCAGGCTAATAGTATCTGAAAATGGTACCTGGCAAAAATGTGTTGCGCTCTACCTGCAGAAAACTTTGAAATTCTTAGAAGTGAATGATCCGTTTCTGGTAAAGAATTCATGTGAAGTACAGGATTTTGTTTCGTCGCGTTGGAATAACAGTCTCTTCGCTTTTTCTGTGGACGTCAAGGACCTGTATTACTCTATTCCACATGATTCATTGTTGCAATGCATTGAAGAATGTATAGATGAGTTTGGTGCCTCTAATTTCCAGACTCAGTCTGGTGTCAGCGTTAGCGGGTTTTTAGAGCTTCTTAGGTTTTACCTTCAGTCGACATACATCCTATGGGATGGAAAACCTCACCTTCAAAAAGCCGGTATCTGTATTGGGTCCTGCATCACTCCCATCGTCAGTGACCTGTTTTTAGCCAAACTTGACAGATCAATTTCGGAAGGTTTCACTAACACTAATGTGACGCACGTTTTCAGATACGTGGATGACTAATTTTTATGAAGTAATATTGAAAGACGAGCTAGTTGGTATGAGTGCATCGTAACTTATTTTTAGCGCACACTGACACACGGACACAGAAAAGAAGGGTACAACACCAGCGCTGGTGGTGTACCCTTCTTTTCTGTGTCCGTGTGTCAGTGTGCGCTAAAAATAAGTTACGAATTTTTATGGACAGCGATGTTGCATCGTACAAGACTGACGCTCTTGCTGTTTTAGATCTGATGTGAAGCGCTTTTAAACATTTTGAGCTTCTGAGAATCGTGAAATCAGGTTTCTTGATGTTAAGCTATTCCTAAATAATGGCAGCTCTTGGTGGATGTATCACCCGCGTGGAAATAAGCCCGTCTTGCCATTTCGCTCTGTGCATTCAAAACTAGTCAAGCGGGGTGTCGCAAAATCTTGTTTCATGAATACTTTGAAAAAATCCCGTGTACACAAGATAACTGAAAGCTTTGTTGGGCAATTTTCAAGGCTGACGTTGGCTGGTTACACGACCATGTGCAAGTTTCCGTGTCCGAAGGTCTGCTGCGTGAGCTTCAGTCCAAAGAGAACGCTATCGTAGTCCAACCTGTCACAGCCAGACAAGTTTTCGCCGTAGTTCCGTATATGCACAAGATAGCGCACAATCTTAAGAAAGTGGCGCAGCGAGTGAACATGGTCTTTACGGCCCTTCAAAAACTGAGCTGCTTGTGCAAACTGTTCGTTCCAGCGTCCAGACCCACCCTCGGGTGCACTACCAAACACGCAAATAAATTTAGAGATTGCATTTGCAATGTAGTGTATCAGCTACCGTTGTTGTGTGGAAGATACTACGTCGGCCAAACGGGTCGTTGTTTAAATGAGAGGCTGAAGGAACATCTGTACAATGTGGATCGATGTAAGCAAGGGTGGCTGCCTGCTCATTGCAGCACGTGTGGGTGCATGCCAAAATTTTCAGATTGCACCATTGTCGCAAAATGCAGGGATCACACCACACACGAAATCATCGAGGCAGAAAAGATTTTTTCATTAAAAGATGATTGCGTTAGCACCCCTTCTGTCACACTCACCGATAAAGAAAAGTTGTTCCTTGGCTTTGTCGAGCGCATTGGGCGAGTAAGTGACATCAGGTTTATTGGCAGCCCTTATTACAGGAAGCAGTACATGCCGCGCTGCCATCTGGCGGTACTGCTGTACGCTACATCCCCCCCCACAGTAAACTTTAACAAAACACATGCACCTGCACTAGAACTCATGGTCCGAAACAAAACAATGTTCACAGGTCGAGTCTTTTCGGCCTGCGGATCCTCCTGCCATACCGCGACCGTGAGACGCGTGGCGTGGAAGCAGAACCCTGAGGTTCCCCTGCAGTGGAGGTGCTTTCCCGAGGCGACGCGGTTTGCTGGTTTTGTGCTGCTTGGTCAGCTCCCGGTGTTGTAGTCGTCTCGGGCTGATCCGCCACAGGGGTTCCAGGAGGGTTGGCAGTGGGGGTTCCCGTCGTTGGTACCAGGTGCATCCGGTTACGCTGAAGTACACCCGTCGGAGTCTCCACCACGTAGGAGCGCGGGCGTTGAGCTGGCCCTAAGACGGTTGCTGGGGAGTTGACATCTCGCACGCAGACCTGTTCTCCCGCCTGAAGAGGCCGCAAGGTGTAAGCTGCATGCCTTCGGTTGAAGTCTGACGCTTGGCGCATTCGGTTGTCTTGGTCACGTTGAGTGATTGTGACCGAAGGAGGCCAGGCTGGCTCCAGCAGGTTCGACGTCTTCAGCAGCCGGGTTTGTAGGCGCCTACCCATGAGCAGCTGAGCAGGACTCACTCCATTTACCCCAGGTGTGTCCCGGTATGCCAAAAGCGCCAGGTAAGGATCATCCGCCTTCCGCAGCAGGTCTTTGACTGTCCTCACCATCCGTTCCACCTCCCCATTCGACTGTGGAAAATGGGGGCTGCTGGTGACGTGGCAGAAGCCGTAGGACTTTGCGAAGGCGGAGAACTCTTTCGCAGCAAACTGAGGACCGTTGTTGCTGCGCACGAGTCTCGGAATGCCATGGCGTGCGAAAACGCTCTTGACGGCATTGATGACCGCAAGTGCTGTGGTTGAACGTAGACTGATGACTTCCGGGAAACGTGACCGGTAATCCACCAGAAGAACAAAGTCTTGGCCGTTGAGATGAAAAAGATCGATGCCGACCTCTTCCCAGGGTCAACTTGGAGTGGTTGAGGGAAGCATGGGCTCCGAGCGCTGCACCCTGTTTCGGCACACGTGTGGTAGTTAGACACCAGTTTTTCTATCTGGTTGTTGATGCCCGGCCACCAGACCGACTCCCGAGCTAAAGCTTTGCATCGGTTGATGCCTTGATGCCTGTCATGGAGAAGCTTGAGCATGTGGTGCTGAAGGGCAGATGGCACGAGGATGCGGGACCCTTTCAGAAGCAGTCCCTCGCAGACGCTGAGGTCTCCTTGGTACTGCCAGTACTTCTTCACATGGAGAGGCAAGTGGGACTGCCGAGGCCAGCCGTTGGCGCAGTGCTGAAGCAGCAGGCTGCACTCACCGTCGTTGGCTTGGGCCTGGCGCAGGTGCTCAAGCTGCGACGAGATGATGTCTGGGAAGGAGCGGACGACCTCTTGGGCAAAGAGCTCTACTTGATTCACCCGGTTGGATGAAGGGGAGTCCAGCGGTGCGCGCGAAAGTGTATCGGCTGTTGCCAGCAGCTTCCCTGGTACGTAGAGTACTTGGTACTGGAACCGCATGAGCTTCAAGCGAAACCGCTGGATCCGCGGTGGCAGTAGGTCAACATCCATTGTACCCAAGAGCGCCACTAGCGGTTGATGGTCCGTCTCGAGGAAGAATTGGAGTCCACGGACGTATTCCTCGAACCTTTGTACCGCCCAGTTGGCTGCCAAAGCTTCTTTTTCTGTTTGGCTGTACCGGCGTTCCGTGCATGTGAGGGAGCGCGATGCGAAGGCGACGGCTCGACGCTCACCGGACGGCTGTTCTTGGAGAAGTACTTCCCCGAGACCATAGGAGCTCGCGTCAGCTGAGATCATGGTCTTGTACGTGGTGTTGTAGCGAGCCACGCAGAGGTTTGAGCACAGTAGCTTCTTCAGTTCGGAGAAGGCAGACTGCTGCGCCGGGCCCCAAATCCAGGCAGAGTTCTTGAGCAGCAGTGCTCGGATCGGCGCAGTCACCTCCGAAACGTGTGGTAAGAAGCGTCCGATGTGGTTCACGAGGCCTAGCAGGCGACGAACCCTTGCGACATCTTCGGGTGGATGCATGGCTCGGATCGCTGCAACCTTGTCTGGGTCTGGAGAAATTCCTTGCGCGCTGACCACGACGCCAAGGAACTTGACACTCAAAGTCGCAAACGAGCATTTCTTGCGGTTGAGAGTGACTCCTGCCTTTGCTAGCCGGTCCATGACTTGTCGGAGACGGCGGTCATGTTCAGAGCGTGTCTTCCCAAAGACGAGGATGTCGTCAATCATGTTCACCACACCCGCTTGGCCTTCGAGGATCCGGGACATCTGCCGCTGGAAGTATTCCGGTGCAGACGTAATCCCTAACGGCAGCCGGAGAAAACAATAGCGTCCAGTAGTAAGTGACATCAGGTTTATTGGCAGCCCTTATTACAGGAAGGATGGATGAATGGATGCTATGAGCGTCCCCTTTATAACGGGGCGGTGACAAGTGTGCCACCAGGCTCGAAAAAAAAAAACCTTTACTCTTTCTTTTTTTTTAGCGTTGGCCTAGTGTCTTTACTTCAATTAAAACTATTTTACTCCAGAAGAAAAAAAAAACTTAAGTTTTCAGCTCCGTTCTGTGCCCTTTACGGCAGAATGTCCTTATTTTTTTTCCCATTATTTATTTTTGTCCTTTCTCTCTAGTTTTCTGCCACCAATACTCAAACCGTCTCTTACTTATTTCAATCGCGGGTGTGTTCAGCTTTCCGTTGTCTCTAAAACCCAAGGCGTCATGTAGGCTCGTGCCCAAACGTACACCTGGGTGGATGTCTCCACATTCAATCAGAACATGCTCCGCCGTTTCCTGATCTTCCCCGCAGCACGTGCATTGTTCTTCTTCTTTACTGAATCTCGCTTTATAACTACCCGTTCTAAGGCAACCCGATCTCGCTTCAAACAGTAAAGCGCTTCCCATTGAATTGTCGTAAAATGCCTCCCTCCTTATTTCATTTTTGCCCTTTCGGTAGTTACTCAAAGCCGGTTTTTTCTCCATAGCTGCCATCCAGTAAATCCTCTCCGCCTCTCTGACTTTTCGCTTAACGCTCTTTGTTGACATACTGCTTACACTACCAGCCGTATATTTACTAGTCAGCCTCCTAGTTCTTTTTCTCCACTGTGTGTCCACGCTCTTCCTATACAAGTAACGGAACACCTTCTCTGCCCACCTACTCTCCTTCATATTCCTTAGCCTTTCTTCGAACCTTATTTTGCTCTGAGCCTCCCTCGCCTCAAAACCTGCCCATCCCATATCGCCCTTTACAGCCTCATTTGTCGTCTTCCCGTGAGCACCCAACGCGAGGCGGCCCACCGTCCTTTGATTTATATCCATTCCCGATTGCACCTCTGCCCTCATGCACAACACTGAGTTCCCAAAAGTAAACCCCGGAACCATTACACCTTTCCACAGACCTCGAAGCACCTCGTACCTATTGTAACCCCATAAAGGTCTGTGCTTCATTATTGCAGCATTCCTCTATCCTTTTGCTGCTGAGGCTTTTTCCTGTACTTCCATGTACCCAGGGGCGTAGCCAAGGGGGGGGTTGGGGGGGTTCAAACCCCCCCCGAAATTTTTCAATTTTGCTTGTGTATATATACACGCACACATGCAAACGCACGCACGAACATACATAAAGCATGGTTGAACCCCCCCCCCCCCCCCCGAAAAAAATTTCTGGCTACGCCCCTGCATGTACCTGTCACCCTCATTTATCCATACTCCGAGGTACTTGTATTCGCTCACCCTCAGTATTTCTTGTCCCTGTATTGACACCGCCTGATCACAAGGGTCATTGAATACCATCAAACCACATTTTGTTACACTAAATCCTAGTCCTAGAGCTTCCCCTTCCCTTCCGCATATATCCGCCAGCTGCTGTATATCCTCTCGACTGTCAGCAAATAAGACAATATCGTCAGCATAAAATAATCCTGGAAGCTTCTGCTCAATCATCACGCCACCCTGTTTGTGTGACAAATTAAAACCAAAGTTGCTACCTTGTAGCGCTTTTTCCATATTCACCATGTACAGCATGAATAACAGCGGGGACAAAGGACATCCCTGTCTCAGCCCCTTGCTAATCTCAACATTCTCTTTGCTACTCATTCCTTCCCATTCTATGCAAACTGTATTTTCTCGGTATATCTCCCTCAAAAGCTGTATAGTCGTCGCCTATGCCCATTCGTTTCAATATACCCCACAAAATTTCCTGATTAACGTTGTCGTACGCCCCAGTGATGTCTAGAAAAGCCATGTACAAGGGCCTATTTTCTATTTTAGATATTTCTATACACTAAGTGAGAGCAAACAGGCTATCGTCTAACCGCCTGTCGACTCTGTTGTATTCAGCATGTGCGTTATCATCTAGATAGCCCATGCGCATGTGCATGGCACGCGCAGATGCAGGTGCACGCGCCTTATGTCAGCTAACATCTGGGTATATTAACCATCACGGACTAAGAATAAACAGAGTTGTTTGAGGTACTGGGTCGGTGTAGTTACTTCGTGATCCTGCGGCTCTCCGACGTAGTTCGGCAGGGCATGGCGGCGGATACCACAGTTGGCGACGAGTGGTGAAGTGACCGAAAGTTGAAGCAATGAGCCTGCACCAACCGCCCGAGTTCCTGACGACGCCCGGGAAGCCTACCCTTCCGTGGACGCAGTGGCACCGCCTTTTCAAGAATTATCTCCTGGCATCGGGGAGCGACGTCCACTCATCTGCTCGCCGTAAAGCTTTGCTGTTGCACTGCTTGGGGGTGGAAGGCCAGCGATTGTACTACGCATTACCGCATACAGCGGGAAAAGAAGAAAGCGGCCCGAGCGACGAGTACGATGCAGCGGTGGCTACGTTGGACACCTACTTTACTGCTAAAACGAACATCGTCGTGGAACGGCACCGGTTCGGACAGCGCACCCAACTGCCTGGGGAGACCGCAGCAGCATTCGTCACGGCACTGCGCGAGTTGGCATTGTCCTGCAACTTCGGGGAGCAAACTGACGACTTCATTCGTGACCAGCTTGTAGCAAAAACGAGCAACCATGTTCTTCGGGAACGCCTACTTCTGGAAGGAACTTCGCTTACGCTTGAACGTGCGCTGACTATCTCGAACAACATTGAAGAAGCCATGAAATACTCACTTGAGCTACAGTCATCAGCCGCGAGCATCCAAAAGGTGGATAAACATCAGATGCCAGCCCGTACAGAAGCACGAATGCCGTCTTCGCAGCACAAAGCGTGTTTTCGTTGCGGGTCTTCTCGGCATCTCGCAGATTCCAAAACATGCAAGGCGCGGGATAAAACATGCAGTAAATGCGGCAAACGGGGACATTTCCAGCGTGTATGTCGGAGCGGCATGCCAGACGAGCGGGCACTTGCTGTCGGAGAGGTCGATACCTGCAATATATCCGAAGACCTCAACGTGTTGCTTCTCGCCCGGCAGAAAAAAGCTGCAATACATGTGGACACCCTCGTGCAGGACGCGCCCGTACGTCTCCTCGTAGACACACTGCTGTCTCGATTCTGTCGGCCGTCACGTATTCGAGGTTGAAATGCCCTCCGGTGCAGCCGACCTCAGCGGCACTGTACGATTTTTCTCACCGCAGAATAAGCACTGACGGGTGTCTTACGGCGCCAGTCTTCTTCCAAGGTCGGCACGCCGAGATACTTTTCTACGTCGTCAAAGGCGGTAGGACATCCTCGGCATCGACGCTATCGAAGCCCTGCGGCTGCACATCAATGGTATGTCACTTCAATGCACTAACATTACGCAAGCGCCACAAGGCCTTGATCCTGAACTTTTCTCCGAATTTTCAACCTTGTTCGATGGAAAGTTAGGGCTAGCAGCAAATTTCATTCACAAGGTCAAGATAAGACAAGGGGTCACGCCTGTCGCTGCTAAGTTACGCCGTTTGCCATTTTCAGTGCGAGACGCGGTGCGTGAAGAGCTGCAGCGCCTTGAGCAGAATGATGTGATAGAAAAGGTGGATGCCTCAGAATGGGTATCACCAATCGTAGTAGTGGCAAAGAAAAATGGCAAGATAAGAATTTGTGTCGACCTACGCGAACCGAACAAAGCGGTTGTCATTGACAAATTTCCGTTGCCTCACACGGAAGAACTGCTGCACAAACTTCACGGTGCAAAGTATTTTTCCAAGATTGATTTAGCAGCCGCATACCACCAAGTCCTGCTGAGTCCTGAAAGTAGAGAATTGACTACCTTCATAACCGATAGTGGATTGTACCGATTCAAACGCGTCTGCTTTGGCCTTGCATCGGCACCGTCTGCTTTTCAGAAAATGATGGTCACTATCCTGCAGAAATGCAAAAATACTTTGTGCTACATAGATGACGTGATTGTGTTTGGTAGCACGCCTGAGGAGCATTTCAAGAACCTGAAGCAAGTGTTGCACTTGAGTGCAAAGTCGGGATTGAAGCTGAATGACAAATGCATTTTCAATGTTCAAGAAATAGAATTCCTTGGGCACATGATAAGTCACCAGGGTATACGGCCGCTACAAAGCAACATTGACGCCATCAAGGCTGCACCAGCACCAACGGATATCAGTACCCTGCGCTCATTCTTAGGAATGGTTGGCTATTACGCAAAGTTCGTACCTGACTATGCAGTGCTTGTTGAGCCTCTTCGTGAGCTCTTACGTAAGAATTCCACGTTCACTTGAAATCCTGCCAGACAAGCTTGTTTCGAGCAGCTGAAAAGTACCTTGTCCACAAGATGTTTACAGCTTTTTGACCCTGTGGGTGACATTATCGTTACCACAGATCCATCGGGCTAGGAGCAGTGTTGCAACAGACAAGAAATGATGAGCTAGTAACGATTTCATTTGCTTCTCGCAGGCTTACTCCACAGGAACAGAAGTACTCCGTTGGGGAACTGGAAGCCCTTGCATGCTTGTGGGCATGCGAACACTGGAGAGTCTACCTTTGGGGCCGTCCATTCACTCTGCGCACCGACCACCAGGCTCTGACTACACTCCTAAGTACAAAGGGAGTAGGTCGCCGTCCGTTCCGAATAGCAAGGTGGCACGCAAGACTACTGGCATACAACTTCACAATTGAATTCCAAAAGGGTGACAAGAATACGGTTGCTGACGCTCTTTCAAGGATGCCTCTCCCAGTTCAAGTGGAGGAGGAAGAGACTGGGGAGACCGTTTGTGTGGTCTCACCATGCGTTACCCATGGGGAGTTTGTTGCTGAAACAATGCAAGACCAGCTGCTGCAACAGGTCATGAAGTGGGTGACTTCGACATGGCCTGCAGTGAAGACGTTGCCTGCCGATGCAGTTCCATTCTACAGGGTGCGGACTGAGCTCTCAGTCGTAGTCGTTGGAGACCTCCTACTTCGTGGAGACAAGTTCGTCGCACCTTCATCTCTCGTAGGACGGCTACTTGACGCAGCCCACGAGTCTCACCCAGGAATAACAAGGACAAAACAACGACTACGTGAGCAATACTGGTGGCCTGCTATGTGCAAACAAGTAGAACAGTTGATTGCATCTTGTGGTGTATGCCAATCAGTTGACAAGTCTGCAAAACCAGTGACACCACCATTGCAGCCAGTTGCATTCCCGTCGGCACCATGGCAGAAGCTAGGAATTGATATTGTGGGTCCTTTTGCGAACGTGTCTGCAGATTGTCGTTTCGCGATTACGGCCATTGATTACTTCAGCAAGTGGCCAGAGGTTTGCTTCGCTGCGAGGGTGACTGCTACAACAGTTATTTCCTTCCTACGAAGTATTTTTAGCAGGGAAGGATACCCAGACGAGATTGTGAGTGACCATGGTCCTCAGTTTACAGCCTGCGAGTTCGACAGTTTTCTCAAGGAACGCAGCATCACTCATACGTATTCGGCAGTCTACCACCCGCAAGCGAACGGCCAAGTGGAAAGATTTAACCGGGTGCTCAAAGAGTATGTTCAGGTCTGCACGCGTGAACGTCGGTCTCTCAAGGAAGCCATCACCGAATATCTAGGAGTTTACCGTTTCACGCCGCATGCCACTACAGGAGTGAAGCCTTCCGCTCTCCTGCACGGCCGCCATCCCAGAACTAAACTGGATCTAGTAGGAGCGCCAGGTAAACAGTTTTTTCAAGACCCACATGCAGCAATGGAGGCCGTCCGCAGCAGGGTAAAGCAAAAGCAACAAGCAAGTAAGACCTACACCGACCGTCGACGAGCTGCAAAGCAGTCTCCGTTAACAACAGGTCAACCGGTACGAATCAGGCTGCCAGATCATGTGCCTAAGGGTGCTGTGAGTTACTCAAGCCCATTCACAATCATTGACCAATGTGGCCAAGACACAAACTAAGTGATGGTCGCACCTGGAATCGGAATCGGCTAGTACCCTGCCCTCGGCCTGCTACTCCTGTAGAATCTTCCTGTTGTGACTCGCCAAACGATTCCGATGATGCACCCCAGCCGTCAAACCTGGGAGCCTCAGTTTCAAGGGACCTTCCAGAACTGAGGCGGTCGACGAGGCTAAGAAGACCACCGTCGTGGTTAAAAGACTATGAACGACATTGAGTGCTATGTAGTGTCTACTTATTGTTACTCTTTCTAAGTGATTGTTCAAGTTTTTGAGGGGAGGGAGAATGTTGTATTCAGCATGTGCGTTATCATCTAGATAGCCCATGCGCATGCGCATGGCACGCGCAGATGCAGGTGCACGCGCCTTATCATGTCAGCTAACATCTGGGTATATTAACCATCATGGACTAAGAATAAACAGAGTTGTTTGAGGTACTGGGTCGGTGTAGTTACTTCGTGATCCTGCGGCTCTCCGACGTAGTTCGGCAGGGCATGGCGGCGGATACCACAGACTCGAAATCCATTCTGGAGTTGTCCGAAAATATCGTTGTGTTCTGCCCACTTTTCTATTTTCATTTTTACTGCTTGCATCGCCAACCTGTATAGTACCGATGTAATGGTTAGTGGTCTATACGAGCGAATGTTATCCTTTTCTCCCTTGCCTTTATAGATTAAGTTCATTCTACCTTTTCGCCAACTATCCGGTATTTGCCTGTCCTTTAAGCATTTTTCTACAGCTTTCAGCAGTGCTGAAGCAGTACATGCAGTACATGCAGTACAGTGCTGAAGCAGTAAGCAGTACATTCCGCGCTGCCATCTGGCGGTACTGCTGTACACCACAGGCTTGACGTTGTGATGTACTTGTGCAATATCATTGTGTTTCGCGCATGACTGGTGGAACTGGTGATTGTTTAAAAGCGAAGACTTTGGCAAGAAATAAACTGTTGGCAGTTCAGCGCTCTGTCTCCTCTCATCTATCCCCTCCTGTCGTTTGCGCTGTTAAGCACTTTTTATCACGTTGTACCAACACGCCCAATCCTACTGTCTCTTACGCTATCGTCGCACCTGCACTGTTTCGAGTCGGCTCAATGAGCACAGCAGCCGCACCTTTTGTTGGTCTCACAGTCACTGGATCTATGTTCAAGGCACAAATGAACAGATAGATGGATTGACCCTTTTGATCGTGTGGTGGCTCATGCCACCTACCCGTAATACATAATAAGGAACTAACTCTATGTAGTGAAGTATTAAATTTAACTCCTACCTTCAATAACCTCATCTTGGTTATTTGTACCCCCAAGTGTCCATTTTGCCTTGACGTTCCCTAAACATGAATGCTATGAAAAATTCAGCCCCAATGCTATGAGAGAGAGAGAGAAAGGTTTATTGTGGCAGAAAAGCTGAGAGGTCGGCCTGAATCAATCTTCTGGCCTGCTACTCAGCGTTAGGAAAGGGATGGGAAAGAGAGGAGAGAGAAGTGTGTTGATGATGATGAGGATGAAGCACAACCTTGAATGTCCAGAAACTATTTACAGTCTCTTGTCGAGTTCTGTCTCGCGCAAAAGCTTGTTCAGCACTTTCAGAATATCGTGCTGATGACGAGGTGGTGGTCCCAACAGAACATTTTCTGAAACTCGTTTTGTTGAACTTATGGTGAAGCCCTTCAGGTGTTCGGCAGATTCCTCCGACTGTCCACATTTTAGTCCGTAATACACCTATGCTAGATTCAAACAGCAACCCCTGGAATTTTCTTTGGCAATTTCCTGCTTCAAAGTTCTGCAGGTTTCCGGTGCCAATTTCGTAAGCATCCCTATTTCCCACAGGCACCTCTCCATTTCTTTAGCATTTTTCTGTTATCCATTTCGTAACCCTTCCCCCACTTCCGTATAACTCATTTGCATTTTTTTAACCAGCGATTCTTGTTGGCTCGGTGTTAACGTTTACTTGAGAATTTGCTTGTTCTCTTCCTACATTTTGTATCAACATTGTTCCTGTGCAGGCTGTTTCACACTTAGCCGAAATGGCATTGCAGTAGGGTGGCGACACGAGCTCGTGCATGTACAGACGCTCAGGAACAGAGTCTGCAACCACGACATCTGCTACGGCAGCGTGCGCTGCTGGCCGCATTTTCTGGAAGCGTCCTACCCACAGGGACAGTGTACGGATTTCATCGTTACTGCAAAAATTGAGCCAATAATCTTTACTAAACGTTGTGCGACGCCAACCTGTGGGCCTTCATTCGTTCATTCATTTTTATTCCTTGAAGACCCCATTGAAGGGCTATTACATAAGGAGTGGGTACATACGTGAAAAAATCAAAGCCATATATTAATACAGTGCAAAGTAATCTGTTAAGGTGGCCAAAAATGTTGAGGGACAGGTGATGGCTGTAACGTCGTTGGAAAGGCCGTTCAAGTCTGTTGCTGCACGGTAGAAGAATGAGGACGAAAAAGTGACGGTGCGCGCACGCGGGCGCACAACTTGTTGCGGGTGACCGGTGCTACTGGAGGTGCGTGTCGGGGGGAGGATAGATGGTGGCTCTCCCAGTGAGCTGTAAAAGAACCTATGAAAAAGACAAATGCTAGCAGTGTGGCGACGAGGTGCGAGTAATGATAATCCGGATTCTGTTTTCAGTGCCGATATGCTGACGTCGTGCGAGTACTTACAATGAATAAATCTTGTAGCTCGATATTGAAGCGACTCGAGTTGATTGATGAGATGTATTTGACGCGGGTTCCAAATGGGGGATGCATATTCTAATTTCGTCCTGATGAGAGATGAGACTGATAGACGAGCAGTTTTACATGTTGAGGGGCATGGCGCAGATGGCGTTTTAGGAACCCGAGTGTTTTAGTAGCAGATGAAATGACGTTCGTAATGTGTGTTGTCCAGGTTAACTCACTACAAAGCGTTACTCCGAGATATTTGTAAGAAGGAACCAGTTCAAGGTTGGCATTAGCAATTCAGTAAGAGAAAATAGGTGGATTTTTACGGCGGTGGAAAGAGACAGTTTTGTATTTGTTAGAGTTTAGTTCCATTAGCCACAGGCTACACCATTCTTGCATGCTTCGCAAATGATCTTGAAGTGACGTGTTATCGGAAACGCCGTTAATTTTACGATAAATTACGCAATCGTCTTCAAACATACGGATCTTAGAGGACACATGCAATGGTAGGTTGTTAATGAATCAAAAACAGTAGTGGGCCAAGTACGGACCCTTGAGGAACGCCTAATGTTACGGGGGTAGCGCTGGATGTTTGATTGTTAAAGATGACTGATTGTGAACGGTTACTTAAGAATGCTTTGATCCATGCTAAGATTATCGGCATTTAGATGTAGTGCGGCAAGTCTTCATTGGCAGAAGTGGGGTCATAAAAATTTTTTTTCACAGCATGCTTTGTATAAAGCGTTTGTTCTTTCGAAAAACCAGGGTAATAAAAACATGCACGTATATTTCTTCACTGTGTGTGCTACCATAATACACAGCGACGAGAAAGAGGCACCCAAACGTGCGCATAACATACTCAATCTTTGCCCCTGAAGTGTCTGCGCTTGTGTGAGCTACTGCCGATGCGCGACGGCAGCGCTCGCTGCATCGCGATGATATTTTCCCTCCAAGTGTGGAGCCGCCTGCACAAACAGCTCTAGCCCACTGCACCGATCTGAAATTCTATCTTGCTGCTAGCTTCCCTGGCCCTGATCCCATGTCACCTTGAACCCCCTGGTTGGGTGCATTCCTGTGAGCTCCCACAGCAAGCCTGCCTGTGCTTAATTTCCAACCTTGCTTGAACTTCTGACCTCATGCACAAGACTGCATAGCCACCACCCCTTCCCAATTCCCTCTCACCACCATGTACCTATCGCAATTCCACACAGGCTGCATTCCTGTTACCTCTAGCTTCTGCATGTTTTTGGTGTTTCTTTAGGTACTTGGATACACGGTTCATCCACACACCGAGACCTTTGCGCTTATCCACTACCTCCAGCGTGACCTAACATATCCTGTGCTCACCGCTTTTATTTCAATTAAAAATTGTGACTGCCAATTTTTCGTTACTAAACTATAAACGTAACACATCTCCCTCTTTACCGCAGATGTCCGCTACTCTCAGCAAATCTTCCTTGTTGTCAGCCATTAATACCGCATAATGACTTTTCTGCTGGTAATGACTGTCCGAAATATGTTCCTTGCTTGATAAAAGAAAGGTTGAAGCCAAGTCCACTACTTTTTTGAGTTGGCTTCTGTTCCTTCTAGGTACAGCATAAATAGCAAAGGTGATGGAGGACACCCTTGTCCGATCTTCCATTTTATCTCTATAAGCTCAGATACCTGTTCTGCCCATTTCATAACTACCTTGACACTTTAATCTATATCTTTTAAAAGATTACTTACTCCACTTTCCATATCTAGTGCGTCCAGTATTCCCCACAAGTCCTCTTGAATCACACTGTCGTAGGCTACCTGCAAGCTTGTTAATCCTAGAGCAACGCTTAAGGGATGGACTTCTGAAGTTTACAAGACACAGCCATCGACTTAAGAATCAAGTCGATAACACCATCAGCGGACAAAGCAACGCCGCTGCATTACCATTTGTTGCACTTGCTCGAGGGTCACGGTACCGGTCGGTACAAAACACCAGCTGGCAGGACGCATTATCGAGAGTGATGGACAGCTGCCGATGGACCATGAAATTTGTGTCGCACGCAGAATTGCTCGATTACACCAAGGAAAATGAAATGTCATGTTGACGAACTTGAGCCACGAGTACAGACACGTCTACAAGGGCACGATTACAGTGTGCCTAGAGGAAATTGCGGCCCTCAGCGATGCTACCGAAGCTGAAACGGTAGCCTGACCACCTGAACCAACATTCGGCATCAACCCTAGCCTTCCCACTTTGAAGTACGAACAGCTCCGAAGCCTCCTCCAACAGTACAGAGCAGTGCTGGGCAGGTACCAAAGATACATGTATCTTATATACTATCTTAAATACTCCTTGAGTACCTTCAATCTGTATCGCAATACGTTGCGCAAGATGTGTATCTGTATTTCCGATACATTAAAGAATGTAACGTGTATCTTAAAGGGGCCCTACAACACTTTTTGAGCACGGTCAGAAAACACTGCCGATCGGTAGTCAAGGTGGGACAAAGAACCTTGTTTTGCACACGAAAACGTAGTGTAGGTTGAGTGCAGTTACCTGCCGAGGAGTCAACACGACAGCTTTAATTTATGTGATGCTGCCCAGCCTGGCGTATTCCTCCCAGAAGCAGATAGAGCACGTTTTTTCCCCCATTGCATTGTGCAATAGATGAGGTTTGCAGGAGACTTGCTACTTTTACTCAACAGCCCTAGCTCGTTTGCAGTTGATGTAGACTCAACCTAAAAATGTCTGTCATGCTTTTTTCTCCACTTTATGCAGGTGTTATATTCTGTAGTTGTTGTTTGAAATGCAAAAATGAGATGGCATGGTTAGCACTGCGTGCGTACATGAAAGAGCCAGCTATGACTCCAATTATATTTTATATTGCCCTGCAATCATTTCGCAAGAGTGTTACACGCATAATTCACCAAAAGTATACACAGTACTGGTGAAAGTTGTCACACTGAAAGAAGTTCCTAAAACAATCTCTAGAAGATATCTTGTGTGCGGCAGGTATCTTCACAATAACCGAAGATTGGACGGTGCCTCCTTTATGCTCAAGGCATAACTAGCTGAAAAATCGGCCCGTGCAGTGCTCTAGTGCTGCATGCGGCCTGGTATTTACCATTAATTCTCAACGTCAGCTAGAAATCGCTCCCTCTTGTCTCTGCAAATGATGCCGTATACCCAAATTTCTGCGCCATATATCTAAGTCCGTGGCCACTGGCTGATTTGAGCATCTGCAGCTGTATAGTTACCATGGCCACCGCAGGATGCTGCACGTGCCCGCGCTCGCAATCACACCGAAAGTAAACTGCGCGTTCGAAGAGAAAAAAACAAAAGGAAGTGCTCAAGGTCATGACACGAAGGGACGCATCTTCTTGTCCCCCTTGTGGTCCCTGCGTAGCTTTCAGCACACCTGCTGGTACGAGAGGAGAAAGACAGCACTGTGCCATGTCCGCTCCTTGTCTTCGTCCGTGTTAACTAGCCATGATGAATCTGTACCAACTCGCCCAGTACTCCATCCTACTTTCATATCCCCTTCAGTGGCAGTATGTAGAATTGTACGCGTCAACTACACAGGCGCGACACACACCGCATGTTTCTTCAAGTGGCTTGAAACACGGCGTGTGCACCTGCACAGACTTCCCGAGTAAAAAACGAGCACTCATTTAACTTCAATGTGCCGTGTATTACTGCAGAGGACCACTGTGCTGGAGACACTACCGTGTTCGACGATCGTTCAACGTGCCCGCATTCCAAGACCAACGTCAAGAGTAGTATTTTTCTTTGCTCAAAACAGAACCAAAAAACAAACTGGGCATGTACTTTGAGCCTAATATCTGATTCTGTTTTTTATGCAAGAATTGAACCGGACTGATTACAGAATAATGAGATATTTATTGACACGCTAATAATGATTAATTGCCGAAACTCTCACAACACATTACCTCATTTTCTTTCTGGGATGTAATATCAAGTGCCTTGAAATTACACCGTGTGAATTCGACACATATTCTGACAGTTCATCATAATTTGCGCCTGAATTCCTGCTTTCATATCCTGCACATGCTTTCAGCGTGTCCAGCACTGCTGTGGTGCCAGAGGTCCCAATGGCAGTGACATGGCATCAAATCCCAATGGTCCTGCCCTCCATTTCCAAGCAGAGCTAAACGCTACAGGCATAAAGCCCGAGTGCTATTTCCAATTACATCTTTTTAACCAGTGTCTTGCGCACGCAGCAATAATTTTTTTTTCAACATTTATAGCTAAATGCTGCGCTAAACCTTCAACACAAACACCACTGACATTTAAAGCTGAATTTTGGGCTAGTTGGTCTTGACTTAAATACATAATATAGCAGAACAAAACAAGGACAGAGAAAGAAGAACACAGGACGAGCGCTTGTCTTTTTTTTTTCCTTTTTTTTTCTCTCTTGCAATCTTCCAGTCCACCCTGTCTAGCGCCGGTGAGAGTTGTCCGACGACCCCGCTAAAAATTGAAAAAGTATAAGCTGCATGAAATGGGGTAAGCTATAGATAGAGTAGACATTAAAGAGGCTGTCTACCACTCGGAAATTTTTTTTAATTTGGTGGAAATGAGAAGATCGTTTGCCAAATCGGTGGCAACGAGCGTGCTTTTGTCCAGTAAAACAGGAATTATATTTTTTAATTTCGCTCTGAAAGTCGTGAAAGTAGGATCGCTTGCGTCACTCGACGGCAGTGCGGTTCAATCTATTGGTAGGAGCAAGAAACCCCCACAGGTAGGCTTATTTTGCTTAAAAACAAATATGCATAGCTGAGAATTGCATGTTATACGCTTTCGTTAGCTTTCCTTGGCGTCAGAGAGTAATTTTAGGGTTTTTTTTTTTTTCTCGCGCGTCGAAGGAGGCATCCGGTGGTGCTGCCGGCACCGCGTTTGCCTGCTGCCCATGGCGGAGAAACGCCGTAGGCAGCAGCGGTCGTCCTGTGTGCTTCTTTCTCTGTCCTTGTTTTGTTCCGCTATATATTATGTATTTAAGCCAGTGACATTGTCATTATGCCAGTGGTTGTTTCCCGGCCAGTTTCAATAAAGGCACAGCTTGAGCAACACCTGTGGATCAATTCACACAGTTACACTGGAAACACCACGCAACAGGAGCATATGACAGCACAGTTCATCGAATAAATCAGCCAACGCATACCTGGTCTTGCCGAATGCCAAGTGATTCGATGACTTCGCGCAACATGACTGGAGTGTGGGAGTAGCCATTCTCGGAGGTGCATGGGTGGCGGCATGCCAGCAGCGTGCAGCGGCGTCTCTGCCAAAGGAATGTTCATCATGAATTTAAACAGTGCACACATTTTTTATCCTGCTCAAGATCTCATTACGTCTATTACAGGACAGGCACTGAAGACAAGATGAAGATAAGTGCAAAACTCAGAATATAACAAATCTGAACAGTGCATATTAATGCGAATGGAGAACACACACGGTGCGGTGTTCCATTGTCCCGTTCAAATATATTATGACTGTTGACCAACTAGCCCGCCAATGCAGTTTGGTCGAAATATAACAGTGTGAAATAATTACTATAGGTGAAACTGCAAAATAACACCAATTAGCTCCATGTATGAAGGCTCTAATTTGCATAAAATTGGTTGACACTGCCTAGATGGTTTCACTCTGCCATGGTGAGTGGAAAAATAAGATAATTTAATAATAACTGTTCCGGTTTAACGTCCCAAAGCCACGATATGATTATGAGAGACGCCGTAATGGAGGGCTCCGGAAATTTGTTCTTTAATGTGCACCTAAATCTAAGTACACAGGCCTCAAGCATTTTTGCCTCCATCGAAAATAGAGCCGCGGCGGTCGGAATTCGATCCCGCGACCTTCGGGTCAGCAGTCGAGCGCCATAACCACTAGATTACCGTGGCGGGCCAACATGAGAAGTGAAAGGAATCAGTTTAGCAAGATAGAGAACGATGTTGAGTGGACAAAGGAGATAAATACATTTGTGGCCAAGGGCTAAGTTATCATTAGCCAAGTAAACAATGTTAAGCAAGTCCTTTTTCCATCGTTATTCAATAAGAGCAGCTACAGGGGCTAGTTGGTGTTGCATCTTGGAAATTCGCACTTTTTATCCCACGAGGGCTGAAGTGCAGTGACGATTGTGTGATTGCGTCGGTGGCTGAAAAGCTGTTAAAGACAATTAACGGAAAAAAGAACGGTAAAAATGACGAATCCGCTACCGAAAAAGCAAGACGAATAGTTCTGCCATATATCCACACAGTCTCGCATAAGCTAAAAAAGATTGCAAATGCACAGAACGTCGAACTGGTTTTCTCAGCTCCGGAAAAACTAATAGGAATGTGTCGAAGGGTTAGCGGCTGCAAGGAAAGAAGGCAGAGTAACAATTGCGGTATAAACCACGTTAGAAAAGTTGTGGCATGCAATAAGGAAGTAGTTCACGACATTGCCTCATCATGCGGTAGGAGATACGTCGGACAGACGGAAAGATGTTGAAGTACAAAATTAAGAGAACATCGGAATAACTGTCAACTAATCACGCATCCGGCAAATCTAGCAACACATGTTTCGCAGTGTAAATGTGAGCCGCTTTTCGAGAAAACCACAATCTTGTCGCAGCTTCACGATAAAATGGAACGAGTTATAACCGAATCTTACATGATGACACAGGCATATGCCGACGAATGTATCACCGCACCATCCATTAATCTTTCTTCAAAAGAAATACACTTCATAGGAACCAATTAACTCTTGTCATGCGCATGCCCATTTGAATATTTTATCTTGCTTCGGGTCGTTGCGATGCTTTCCTTTGGGTATATATGTGAGGAAGATGTCTTGAAAAAAGAAAAACAGTTGTTAGTCTGCGCTCTGTGTTTGTGTGTACTCAGTCCATTCTCGTACAATAAAAAGCGCAAATTTCCAAGAATCGTTATTCAAATTTCTCAATATTGTTAGCAACCATGAGATGGGTCAGCGAGTTCGTAGGCTTAAATTTATAATAAATAAACCAAACAGCGTTTCTTTGGATAGCTTCACGTTTTTTATGTTACCATATAGTCTTACATATGTTGAGCAACTAAGTATTTCACTCAGCTCATGTTTTAAAGGGACACTAAAGGCAAATATTAAGTCGATGTTGGTTGTTGAAATAGCGGTCCAGAAACCTCGTAGTGCTACTTTTGTGCCAAAGAAGTGCTTATTTTGAAATAAAATCACGTTTTAGTGGTCCACATCGCGTTAGCACACTTCAAATCACCCGCATGAAAGCGGTCTTACTCATGTCACTGTTGCCGTGCCCAACGTTGCCCGCCTTTACTGCGCGGCGGCTTGCACTGGCGGCGTGCACCATTCGGGCATCTGGCAACATCACATGCATGCGGCATTTTGTCAAACTTTCTGTCAGAGCAACTTTCAAGAGCGCGCAAAACACATGCGGCAGTACACGATACGGAAACTACCACTGAGACGTGACCGCGTGAACGAAGCAGGGTGCTGGGCGAAGCGCAGTTTGGCGAAAACGGAACTTTTAAACCACACGTGCCATTACCCATAGCAATGTCAAAAAGGTTCTTTTTCCAAAACGGTTTTAGGACACTGGGCATTAGGGGTGCTATGCTCGGGTGTGGTAAGCCTTGAAACATTTCACGTGCACACCGACATTGCACTTCTTCCTCTCCATGACGTCTTTCATGCAAAGCACGCGTTTGCCCGGAGAAAGCGGTGGGCACGCGACAGCATGAAAAGCAAGCAATGTCTAGGCATGCACACGTTGAGAATGAGGCCTGCTTGATGTGCTGTAGGTGGCGCTAGTCATCAGCTAAAGAAATAGCGATGTTAGAGTGCATCAAAGAAGCGTCCTATATGTAGGACACTGGGCATATATATGTTAAGATATAAAGTACGCAACTCGAGACAACAAAGAGTGCTGAAAGAGAAGAGCTAGAACGTATTTTATAAATAACGCAAGCTAACCAGAATTCTGTGGAGATCTAGGTAAGTACCATGTTTTCTCGCATGTAGCCCTCACCAAAAATTGGGGGGAATGTGCTTACAAAGTGGGGGTTACATGCGTGCTTTTTTTGTCTTTGTGAAGAGCTGCTTAAAATGTACTTGTGGGCCGGTCATAATGGCATATGGCAGTGCACATTAGGTGAAACGACGAGCACAAAAACAAATGTGCTCAGCACTTGTGTTGTCCTTTGGTTTTTGTAGTTTCACCTGGTCTGCACTGCCACATGCCGTAGGGTTAAAGCTAGGGGTGCTGGTTACATGCAAGAAAATTCGGTATACACTAGATAAAGCTTCAAGCTTTTATATTGCAGTGCTCGGACCGTATTATGCTGTTCTGCTAGATCTGTGAGGTAAATATTGACACATGCAAATTTTCATCTTTTTGTCCAGTCCGATTTTCTGTCATGGGCCAGCCAGCTGTTACGTAGTGGGCGAGAAGCATCCCGAATGTTATCACCTACGCTAGTCGCAAAAGTATTGCTAGTTAGATTTATAATTACTCTATATAACAGAACTTTGTATATGGCAAGTATATAAGTAAATTAATTCTGGAATGTAGTTACGCTGAAATTAATAACGAGTTGTACTGAACTGCCGACGACAGAAGAAAGCCACCCGTTTTTTTGTCGGGTCGTGCAGTAAGGAGCGCAGCACCCTGTCACCGTCACAACTTCACAGCACTCAAAATAACAACTGATTTCAACTGAGAGTCATGTGGTGCTGCGCCACACAGCTACATTAATGCACCAAGGGAGCTATTCTCTATGTGTCCAGGCTGCCGCTGATTGGCTGGAGCTTGGCGAGCAGCCCGCCCCCTGTTTCCGGCTCTTCCGCAACATCATTTTGATGTCACGAAGCTAGCTCTCGACACAAATGAGAGGGACAGAATGTGCTTCACCGCAACGAATGCAGCCCCCAGAGATTCACTTTTGGATGCACATCTCGGAGGCCATGCACGAACTCTTGATCTAGTTAGCCCTCGAATAAGGTTTGATGCGGCCACCTGCCTAACGCACCTGGATGGTCGGTATGCATTCCCTGCATTGTTATCACACATCGAACACGTTCATATGCAAGTTCAGACTTGTCACGTTTGTTTAAGTGTCCTGTTACTGTACGTTTCGTCCACTTTCTTTCTTTTTACACTGAAAATGTGCTGGCGGGTTCGGTGCATCGACGTGGTCAAGGGTGGCATGACGTCACAGCTCACTGCTTTTTCGAGCAACTGAATGCGCTCCGCCAAAGTGGACACATTGAGAATAGCTCCCCAAACCAGGGGGTACAAGGTGACGCGGGATCCTTCAAGGGCAGGCAAGCTAGCAGCAAGGAGTGACTGAGGCAGGTGCAGTGGGCTAGGAAAGTTTCCAGCTGTTTGTACACGAGGAATGGTAAGACAAAGTGAACCAGAAAATGGTCAAGCACGTATTCAGCCAACAGCAGGATCTTCGATAAAACTTATCTTAGGCCGAATTGGCACATTATACTGCGGTTAATGTAACAGCGCAAACACACAAGACGTCCCACGAGGAAAAGAGATGACAAGCGCTTGTGCATGTTGTGTCTTTTCTTCTTGGGGCGTCTTGTGTGTCAACAGGAGGAGACCAAGCCAAAAAGAATGATCGGTTAAGAAAAAGGTGAAAGAGGGGCCTGTGGAAAATATGGATGCTTACGAAATCGGCACAAGAAACCAACAGAACTTTCTAGCAGGAAACTGCCAAAGATCTCTGTTGTTTGCAGCCAGGACGGGAGCATCGTGGACTAAGACGTACAGAGACAAGTACAAAGGGATGCAAACATTTTGCATTACGTGCGGATGAGGAAACGGCTGAACACCTTTTCTGCAAAGGGCTTCAAGTTCAGAGCAATGGGGCGGTATTTTTCGCAATATTGGGCTTTAGTGAGTTCACGAGTGCAGGAACAACTAAGAGGAGGTTATGAGATATGATCAAGGCCCTTCACAACGTGATAGTTACGGCTACGTGGCATCGACAGCCTTATCCATCCATCCAATGGCTTGTCGTACTCTCCAAAACCAAACTGACTGGCCGGTAAGGTCTCAGCAACACATTGCCGCAAAGAAACGCCATAGCATGGTGCTTGAACAGCGCAAAGGAGGCATCGTCGTCTGTGTCCTCTGTCTCTCGCGCGCAGACTGCCGTCCTTCTTCAGTACGCGGCACTGCGCACTGCAGATTGGCATCGCACTACTCGAAAGCGAAAATACGTCTACAAGCTCTCACGTAATAGAACTTTATGTTGGGCTAGTTGGTACATGCTTACTGAACAACCAAAAAGACGCGTACCTTCAAGGAAAAAAAGTAAGGACAGGACAGAAAGGGCGTCACTCGCAACTAACTTTATTCCCAGAATATCAGCGTCACATATAACCACAGCGACCCTGCGCGCGCACATCGCCTCACAAGCTCGTCAAAAACCCGCGATAACAAGATTAACTAATCGAAAAAAGAATCGATGAAAATAAATTCACCCCCACGCAGAGCAACAGATGTGTCACTAACACAGCATTCTTTAGAAAGAAGAAAGAATGCTGTGTTAGTGACACATCTGTTGCTCTGCGTGGGGGTGAATTTAGTTTCATCGATTCTTTTTTCGATTAGTTAATCTTGTTATCGCGGGTTTTTGACGAGCGTGTGAGGCGATGTGCGCGCGCAGGGTCGCTGTGGTTATATGTGACGCTGATGTTCTGGGAATAAAGTTAGTTGCGAGTGACGCCCTTTCTGTCCTGTCCTTACTTTTTTTCCTTGAAGGTACGCGTCTTTTTGGTTTTTCAGTAAGCTCTCACGTGCTGCACACTTGGCGAATGCATGAGCGCCCCGTGGTTTCTACCATTCTCATATCACTGACCTCCACTAGTGGAGGTCAGTGGCTCATATACGCAAGCATATCCTAAACCGACCAGTGTGACATGCAGTGCTGTGTGATTGCCCGCTACAAGCATACCTCCAACAGCTTCCGCGGCGCTTTAGATAACGTGGTCCACGACGGAGTTTTCATAGAAGTGTATTTCCGCACTGCGTAGCCCCGTACGCTTCTAGGTAGAGCCACAGAACATGGATCAACAGAGCGTCTGGTAGAGAGCACGTTGAATCATGCGTTGAATCGAGGGACTCGAGGACTCGAGCGATTCGAGTAGCGTTGATGTTTGTGGCAATAGGCTTTCGACCAATGCTTTCGACCACTGTCGCATAGAGTCGCTCTGAACTGAACCTCTGTCCAACTTTGGCGATGGCCATTCTCCGTCGTGGCAACATTGTTCCACATGGCGCTTGTCAGTGCGCCGCATTTGCTGTGCATTTGCTTGTGGCACCAGCGCGTATGATGGCACGTATCGCGTAGTTGCGGCATCACGATGGCCTCATACAAGCAGGGAAGCCCGTCTACCCATTGACGTCCAAAATTTTGTGACCTGATCGCAAGGCCACAGTCAAGTAAGCGCACATAGAGAGTGCCACGCCATGTGAGCAGTTGCTGCGCCACAGGGTTTGATGAGTTTTTGTTTAGCTCTCCGCTCGACCTCTCGATTTGGGAATACGATGAGGAGCTCGCAGGAAGTGTCAATGAGGACTAGGGAGTCGGCTCATGCCGATTCGAAAATTGCCTGCAAGAGCGTACCTAATCACTTGAAAGCTGCACGTGAGCAGCCGAGATGATGATTGCCTTCACATGCTAGTCTTCAGCTGTGCTCGAAAATGAATCATTACGAAACTGGATTTCTGCAGTTTCGCTAATCGCCATCTATTGCTAGGCGTCTCGTCCGCAGCAGCAAATGAATTCACCAATTGCAGTAAGAGTCTCGACCGGTCGTCGTAGCATTTGTGGGTGCTTGACAACAACATATCTGTCTGGTTCAGCAAGAGCGAAATTGATTACCTAGGTTTCTCTGCATGTGCTGCGCAAGCGTGTACTTGGTGGTGTAGACGCGCCCTAATATGTCAAGTTCACAAGTGCGCGCCTTCGTGCAAGGACTCATCTTGCCGCTTAGTGTGGCACTTGTTCTGTAACAAGTTGTGGATCCAACAACGAACTCGGCATTCATGCGCCAGTTCCTGTTATGCGTAGATGTAGCCAAATGTGTGAACAGGCATCTGCGATTCTAGCCATGCAGGCTCTTGCGTGGAACTCCACTGCGATATTATTAGCCGCTACTTCATTGAACTGGTACAGCGCATCACGGGAAAGAAGAACCGGCCGAGGAAGGGGCGCTGATTCCAGCCCTTGATATAGAATGTACTTCTATAAACTCTAGCGTGATTTATGATGGGTGCTTTTTCAACGCTTCACACAGATCAAACGTTAGGGAACATCCACAGTCGCGGCAATGAATTCAAGTGTGTCCCTGGATTGCTTTGTGCACATTGTAATAGTGCTCTTTGAGCCTTTCATTAAGGCAGCGCCCCATTTGGCCTATACGTATACTACCTCTTACTACAGGAAAGTGGTATTGAGTAGACAGCCCCCACAACACAAGGCACAAACTGCGTTTAGTGCTTGGTTGAACAAACAGTGGCGCGCAGTTGGAGGGAACTGACTGCTTTGCTATGCCGCTGTAGCTTATCCAGCACTGAACCACTTCCACACTAACTTTTTCAGTCCATGGGAAACGTCATGAACATAGGGCATGACTACAGTTCTCTTACGGTGGTTACTTTCCTGCTGAGCCTCGAGAGTTGCAGTCTTTCATCTGTTTTAATAGCTTTTCAGCTATGGATAAATGCGTACCCGGCGCGCAAAGCCAGTCAGCTTGAGCTGCGAAACTGCTACATGACATGATTTCTTAAGGGCATTGATGAGACAAAGATTAGTAACGTTTTGCTTAACTTAGAAGGGGAAGAGTCAAAGGTGTGGGTTTCTTGACAGCAACTGGCCCGGAACCCCTCAGAGATGAGGCTGGAGACACTGCAAGGCACATCTTTATTCGTGGAAGCCTCAGCCATGACAGCGCGAGCTGCGAGAGCGCCATCGTTTATCGTTCTCCTCTTCCACGGTCGGCGTGCTCGCAGCCGCCGAGCGCTCCCACACTGCCCCTCTCCTTAGGGAAAGTGGGCGGAGAAGGACATGGGCTAATTTGTGCCAGTAGCCCGTGCAACTGTCCTGGCTATCGTTGGCCACCGCAGACCACGCGTGGCGCACACGACCACACACCGGCACAGTTTGGCCACCATGTCACCAAAGTCCCGGCTGTCCGTGGCAACGGGGGGTCGGCATCCACTTTCGGGTCAGCAGTCGTCATGGCAGCTGCCTTGCTGCCGCTTGCTGTGGCTGCCTGCTCTTTCCTGTTGACGTCTGGTTGCTCCTTGGGATCAGTGTCGGCATCCTCGGAATCTCCCCTCCGAGCCCCGCCTGCATCTCCGTTGTTGTTAGCCTCCTCCTCGTCGTTCTTGTCCTTGCTGTCAGCTCACCCATCCTCGTTGGCGGCTGCCGTCGGGGCCACCTCAGCAGAGGCTGCCTCTTCCTCTTCATCCTCACTGTCATCCTTCTCACTGCACTTGGAAGCAGTAGCCTTCTTGGCACCATGTGCCACCCACCTGCAGACTTGTTTTCACGCTGAGGACGTGTCCTGGCCGATTCAGACTTGACCTTCATGGTCTCGTGCTAGGTGCGATGCTCCGTTTTACTGCCCGGGTTGTTTGCCGACATGTTCTCACAAATGTGTGCCACTGCGTCAATGGCGCTTCTTGGTTGCCCCACATGAATCACCTCAACTTCCGATAACTCGTTCAGAAGTTTGTCAAGGTTGTCGTCATCCCTTTTTTTATTTTTCTTCATCTTCTTTTTCTTCCGCTGCACCTTCACCAGCTTCCTCATCTTCTTCTGTTTGCCATCATTACCTCCTGCGTTTTCCTCGTCTTTCCCTTCCTCCACGGCCGCCATACCGGGACTCCCTGGCCTCTTTGTCACCACATTGCGACTTCCTGACCTCTTCTTCGCTGATTAGCAGTCACCAGCCATGTCCCCAATGATCGCCTTGTCCACGATCACCTCGTTCTCCGTGGCCTCCACATCACCGCACTGTTCGTCGTGGTTTTTCTTTTAGGGGCGAAGCACCTTAAGGTCGAGGCTTGTCCGTCCGTTTGGCATCCGTGTCCATTTGGCGTCTATGCGCACGGCACAGCACCGTGTAAAATCAAAACATCAGGTTAAACAATAGACTAATGTCAATCATAATTGTGACAAAACAATATAAAGCACCTACAAGCACAAACCCTTTATACTAGTCGGCGACTTCAGCGTACACATTATGGACCTTAGGACCTAGCTTTGTCATCGACTCTCACTGTCCGCTGTCACGGTATATAGAAAATCATTGCTATTGGCCGCGAGATCGAGCGGAGTCGCCACCTGGCGGCTCCTGACTGAACCGCGCCTAGTGTGGATTGCTCCATGCGTCGTCTGCTAGCCACGTTGTGTTTGCATGTGCGCAGGACGTCATGCAGGACCTCAAAAGGCGGTTTGTTCCGTGCGTTAGTGCAACTTTCACCGCTCGTACGTAAGCCTAACACGATGTAAAGCAGCATTTGGCCTTGATCCGCTGTATATGTACTGTAATAAGATCAGCGAGTGCACTTGTCGGGAGTGCTGTGTGTGGTCGTCGTACCCTCCGTTCGCGAGAGTCATATCAGTGTAGGTGCCGCTCTGTGGTTTCAGCGCATTGCAAAGTGCACTTCGCGTTGTCCTAAAGCATTAAATCTCATGTGAATATAGCCTTTTATCGGCCCAGTGGTAAAAAAAGGCTCTCAAGCACTTGCGCGTTGTGGTTAGATGTATAACTTCGGGACTGTGGTTTATAGGTTACGCGACGAGCTTGAGTTGTGTATAGTCCTGGTCCCACTACACAGAAATATTTCTGTCATGTCACGTCCGACACTTCGGTACTTAAATTGTTCCCTAAAAATTACAGAAAATAGAATGACACGGAAATCGCAAAACTGAGTTGCCTTGCGCAATTTTAACTTGTGGCGACATTTATACAAAAACACCCGTGTATTTAGATTAAGGTACGCGTTAAAGAGCACTGATGGTCAAAATTAATATAAACGGCGTACTTCACATTTATGTCGTAGTAATTTGACGCGAAGCCACATCTCCTTTTCTTTACATTATCTTGAGCGTTTGTGTTGCGTTGTAATAGACTGACGGAAAGCAGCGGACATTATTCGCGTGAAAAAAACGTACTTTGGTCCTGTGAAATAACCGGGCCTTTGTTCCATTACTGTCGTGCAAGTAATCAATCGAAGAAAGATCCGTGCTGTACAGTTACCTTTGTGTATTGTTACTGGAATTAAAACAAGCGTGTGCGTGTTAAACGCTTCTGTAGCGCTAAAGCGCTGTTAGCCACATAGCGTTCCTCACTAAACCTATCAACTGTCCTACATTGGAGAACTGAATAAGAAATGCGGATGAATATTTGAACACGCAGTGTACAAAGTGCTATTTGAAATCATCGTGCAGGAATACGGGCTTCTTTTTGTTGCGGGTTATCCAGATCAACAAGAAGTAAATACTTAATTTGGTCGCTCTGCAGCAGTGCGTAGTAGATAGAACACAAGTTGAACATGTACAAATAAAACAAGAAAACGTCATCCATTGCGAAAACGTCGACTGTTGCCGAAGGCGAGAGAGAGAGAGACCCCATTCGTTGGCAGAATGCGCTTCTCTCACAAGTAATAGTAACGTTCGGCGCGCTTCGTGCATTAATTCGGGAATGAAGAGCGCACATATTACCAGAAAGCTGCAGTCACCGCGATTTGCTTGCCGCAAATCGGGTCAAATCGCTCACAACGAAGCGCTGTTGTGTGCGTTTGTATACGCGCCGACAACCGCCTATCCACACTAGCGCGGCGACGGTGCTGCCACCTCTAGTCCGATCTCGCGGCGAATAGTCGAAATATACGTGTGTATGTGAACAAAAAAAAAAGGTTTACAGTAGATGAACATAAATCATAATTGTGACAGAACGATATTACACATACACGCACAAACCCTTTATTCTAGTCGGCGACTTCAATGTAGACATTATGGACCTTAGGACCTAGCTTTGTCGTCGACTCTTTATGTCACTCAATTTACATTGTATGGGGCAATGCTCGGGTAACGTACGCTTACTCACCCATATGATACCCAGAGCTTCGTCCGCTTGTCACGATTCACTTTGTGGAGATGCGTGGTTTTCTTTCTTCCTTTTCCTCTCGCCCTCCAAGATCTTCCTTCACACCTTCAGTTCCCTCACGCCATCGTCATCGTCCCGGAAATCGACCAGCACAAAACCAGCACCCACCTTGTCGCCAGCTTGCTCCTCTCCTTTCTTGTCAATCTCCTCGGCAATCTCCTGGTCCGCCTTTGGTGCCGTGTCGTGACACACTCCTGAAGTGGACGCGCCGTGCGGGTTCTTCTTGACACCAACTTCAATGTTTCCCCCGTCACACTCTCCTTCGCCATCCTGGTGGTTTTTGGCTTTTTCCTCGGCGACCTTCTCGTCCACCGCCATGTACTTCTTGCCGTTCACGTTCTCCGCTCCCTCGTCAGCTCATGCTTTGTTCTCCGGAGCCGCCCCTTCGCCCACTTCCTCTGCATCAGCAGCGCCGTCCACGTGATCCTTAGCGGTTGTTGGAGTCTTGGCGGGCGTGGAGTCTTCTACGGCAGCACTGTTGTGGTTCGTGTTGTCCGCCATTAGGATCTCATAGTGGGCAGCGAGCGCAGTCGTGTGACCCATCATGAAATGAATGCAGACAGTCCCGAAGAAGGAGACGTGGAGGTGTAAAATGGTCCTGGCGACTCGAGTCTTCTCGTCTGAGGTCATTTTGCCGGAGTTGTACATGGGCTCGACGGCGAGGATGAGGCGCACCAGTTCTTCGGTGTCTATGACACCGAAGAAGTCCAGGTTGAGCAGAGCGTTTAGGAACGCGAGCATCTTGTTGTAGGAGTAGTCGTCCGGCCAGGGTCCATTGTTCTTGGGTGAAATTTATCGGCGTGGTCGCTTACCAATGTTTGCGCCTCGGTGGCTATGGCAGCAGGACTGGGTCCTTCTGGTTGAATGCCATTTGTGGGGTTCTTGACGCCGACTGGGCCGGAACCCTTCAGAGATGAGGCCGGAGACGCTGCAAGACATGTCTTTATTCATAGAAGCCTCGGCCGTGACTGCCCGCCAGCAGCCGCTAAGCGTGAGCTGCGAGCTCGCCATCATTCGTCGTTCTCTTCCACGGTCGGTGCTCTCGCAGCCGCCGAGTGCTCCCATAAAGGGTAAAAAAGGTTTTCCATTTTTGGTTTCATATAGCCCAGAACTGGAAAACCTCTATTACCCTAATCATGTGTGCTTTAACCTGATCATCTGTGCTGGCTATGTGAACGCAGAACTGGCAAACCTCTTTTACCCTTTGACTCTTCCCATTCTAAGTTAAAGAAGTGTTAATCTTTGTCTCATCAATGCCCTTAAGAAATCATGTCATGTAGCGCAGTTTCGCAGTTCAAGCTGACCGGCTTTTGCGTGCCGGGTACGCATTTATCCTGCTGTCATCCATAGCTGAAAAGCTATTAAAACAGATGAAGCACTGCAACTCTGAGGCTCAGCAGGAAAGTAACCATCGTAAGAGACCTTTAGTCATGCCCCATGTGCATGACGTTTCCCACGGACTGAAAAAGTTAGCGTGGAAGTGGTTCGTCGCTGGATAAGCTACAGTGGTGTAGCAGAGCAGTCAGTTCCCTCCAACTGTGCGCCACTGTTTGTTCAACCAAGCAGAAAACACGGTTTGTGCCTTGTGTTGCGGTGGTTATCTACTCAATACCACTTTCCTGTGGTAAGAGGTAGTATATAGGCCAAAGGGGGTGCTGCCTTAATGAAAGGCTAAAAAAACACTATTATAATGTGCACAAGGCAATCGAGGGACACATCCATTGCCGCGACTGTGGATGTTCCCCTAAGTTTGATCTGTGTGAGGTGTTGAAAAAGCACCCATCACAAATCACGCGAGAAATTGTACGAGCGCATTCTATAGCAAAGGCTGGAATCACGTCTATCAGCGCCCCATCCTTGGCCTTATCTACACATGAAATGTCCTTCCTTAATCAGGCGAACCATCTATGAAACTGTTCAGTGATGTTGCGATGGTGCTGTCTCATCTTGGCGTGACGCTCGGGTGCTTTTGTGTGCTTGCACAAGACTATATATTTGATGCAATTTGCCAATAAAAGTCAGTTGGAAGTTAGCGCTTTGTCCTTGGCCTGTTTCCCGTGATGCACTGTACCAGTTCAAGTACGACCAACCAACTTGCCCAATCTGCAACACTTGTGGGCGGCTGCTTAAGCAGCAGCTCATGATAATATCTGGGTTTTTGCGTGCCAGAACAACAATATGATTATGAGGCACACCGTATATAGTGGAGGGGCTCCAGAAATTTAGGCCACTTTGGGTTCCTTAACGTGCACCTGAACCTCTTGCATTGTGTCTCCATCGAAATGCAACCGAGACCATACCCGTGACTTTTTGTTCGGCAGCAGCAGCCATATGCCAGCATCAGTCTACTTCTTGAATACAAGAAGCTAGTGGGAGCACTTGCCTTTCCAACTGCCTGTGTGTATTATGCTGTTCAAGGAGTCTGGTGTTGCCCGTGCCATCGATGCATCCATCAAGCTTGGTATCTGGCATACGCTGCCGATGTGTTGCACAAAGACTAAGCCGGCCCACGCCATCGTCCATACTGTCTATACTGAGGACAAGGCTTTAGTGACCAGTAGAGGAGCTGTCTTAAACGAAGGGAGTTTATTTACATGGTTACATAGGGCAGCGTAGCAACATCACAGAAGCTTTCATATTGGGGCTCTCGATCAATCGAAAGACTTGGCTGGGGCAGTCTTGTTCAGTAGTAGCATTCAACCTCCTAGGAAAGAGGTTAACACAAATCTCTCCACTCGAGAGGGTGAAGCGAGTCCACCTCCATTGATGATTTTATGGAGGCAAACTGAACCACAGGCAGCACTGCAGTACCACACAATGCTTCAATGATGGAGTTTGTCGGAAGCTTTGAAAGCACCGCGTGCCCCTACTACTCCCAAGTCCAAATAGTGCGTTGTCCGTGTCACACTTGGACAATGAAGTTGACAACTTGTGTGTCAGCACCTTTGCTTTTTGCACTTGGTATTTCATACCAAGATGAGGGAAAGAGTGTCAATGAAAATAGAGCACGTGCAGTTCAAGTGCACTTCGATGGATGGTTTGTGCTCTGATGCGATACCACACTGTTTTAGCCACAGGGTTCCGCCGCAGAAGGCCCAGCCACTGGTGGACTGGGTTCATGAGTACGATAGGGTTGTGGCATGGTTGGAGTGCTTTTCCGTTCAGGGCAGATTTCCAGATTTGAAGTCTAGGACCAATGTGTTGGGAACCTTTCTGTTGCCATGAAGAATGGATGTCAACATCCTTGGAATCATTATGATGGCATGGGGCAGGCACAGTCACTCACCCATCTGAGAGTCTGGCTTCCTCAATTCTGGTTGCTGGATTACAGTGGAGACATTCTTTGAGAGAATGCAGCTTTGGCACCACCCTGTTTCCCCTTCAACAGCGCTGGCATCAGTTCCTTGGCAGTGGGGCCCGCAGGCACTGGGGGGAAAACAACGTCGGTGAGTTGGCCAGCGCAGTTTCCTCCTCCTTCATCGTCCCATCCTTCACCCACCTCCACACAACAGTCACAAATACAAACACTTCCCACACAGGCTAACGCACCCACTGATACACCTCCACTTATGCCTGACAAACGGAATGACGACTACTGTGCAAAACAAGAGGTGCGAGAAATGATAGCTGAGGTGGGGAGTATTCTAAGGGCAGAAATGCAAAAAAAAAATCAGATATCATGGCCGATGTCAAGTACATGGTGCAAGAGGTAATTAAACAGGCCATGAGTGACATGAAGCAATTCATTAGCACCTCCCTCTCTCAGCAAGCTGACTCCCTTCCACATGACACAAACTCTGCTCAAGATCCACGAAGGTCACACCGTCCGGGTCGTTCCAAGCACAGTTTCCCTCATCACCGACACACCGAGCAATCACGGCCGGCAAACCTAAGAAAATTGTTACGACACCCTTCTGAGTGTGGCACTGGAATTGTAGAGGTTACCGCAAGAAGTGCGGCGCACTCACACAATTCCTATCTACAAAGCCACACCAACCAGATGCGATAGAACTTCAAGAAGTGCACTGCTTTCCAACACTTCCTGGTTACAACACATACACAGATAAACATGACACCACCAATCCGCATTTAGCTGCCACCCTCGTATCCAAACACATCACAGTGGTCGATCACACACCCAACAACTCAAATATTCGACACGTTCTTATACAAATCTTACCCACAGCTCGATCGCAAACCAGCTTGTTTGTACTAAACATCTACAGAGCGCCTAAATCTCGGCGAGACGAATTCGGGCGCCTTTTTACTGCTGCTTGCAAGCAAGCCAAAAGGTTGATAATTCTTGGAGATTTCAATGCGTACCATCCAGCGTGGGGATACGAAACAGAAACTCCCAAAGGCCGCCGGCTAGCTCACGTTATGACCCTTCCTCAATTAACCCTTTTAACAGAACCTGACACACCTACGAGAATAGGCAACAGCGTGAGTAGGGATTTGTGTCCCGACCTAACAATGGTCAAAGGGTTGATCTGATGGAGAACTTGGGCAGTGACCACAACATTCTGGCCACAAAGGTCGAAGTAGCGCCGACACGTATTCCTATCGTAAGATCAAAATAACCAATTGGGAGGCATTTCAACGCAAGAGAACAAACTCCCAACAAGGCGATGCACCGTCCCTATGTGAATGGCTTCAAATTCTACAGGCAGCTGCAACCAAACAGCTAACTATGACAGCGGAGCTTCCAGAGGTGGATAAACATTTACTTCACCTCTGGGAGGCTAGAAGAGGGCGATGGAAGAGGCAGCGGCACAACCGCAAGCTTAAACATAGGATTGCACGGATTATGGCAGAAGCGGAAAAATGGGCCGAAACCCGAAGAACAGCTGGCACAACTTCTGTGACCGCCTGAATGGCATGCTGAGTAGGTCCAAAACATGGTCAATCCTCCGAGCATCACTCAACCCAACACATACTCGCACTAATAACACCATCCGTACTATTCTTCACAAAGAACAGATGGATGACGATGACCTCCCTCCTGCGAACGCTGCAACAGCGGTACATATCTACGAGTCCTCGGCCCGAATACAAAGACTATCCACACAAGGAAGAAACAGACCTGGCTGCAGACATCACAGAGGCAGAAGTGAGGGCAGCCCTGCTAGGCATAAGACGAAGCACGGCACCGGGAGCAGAAGGCATCCATTATGCACTACTACTAGTGATGCAGAACCATCGATG
The DNA here is from genome assembly GCF_013339695.2 of Rhipicephalus sanguineus. Classification (NCBI taxonomy): domain Eukaryota; kingdom Metazoa; phylum Arthropoda; class Arachnida; order Ixodida; family Ixodidae; genus Rhipicephalus; species Rhipicephalus sanguineus. Next base: position 160,521,058 of record NC_051183.1, read on the forward strand.
GTACAGTTGAACCCGACTCTATCGAACCCATTTACATCGAATTATCCTGTATATTGAACAACTTCTGAACACTGTATAGTTACAGTGAGAATATATAGCGAAAATTATGGTTACATCGAACAAGAATAGCATGCAACTCCCGATATATCGAACGTCAAGCGGGGCAAAAGTTCCCCCGGAAGTTGGCTTTTCCTCGTAGCAGCGAGGAAACTGGTGCTTTTCCTCACCGCTCACTCCAAAAGTGGTTTAACCCGGCGGCGCATGACCCACTCTCCCTACTGTGACCACGCCGCATCAGTCGAGCCACCGTCACCCCCTTGCAAAAAATGATCCGGACCCGCCCGCAGAGCTTGCTGAGACAGAGACAGAATCAGGGCCTCTTGAACTCTCGTCGTGCGAGCGCGTGGGTTGCGTGGGTCGTGTGAGTTATCTCCCTGCATTTCTCGTGCTTCGCACCGTGCGCCTGTGCCGTAATGGCTAGCATGAAGCGGCAGAATTTGCCTTTCGCCGTGAAGCTCGAAATTATAAATCGAGTCGAACGTGGTGAGAAGTCGGACGTCGCGGCAGCATACAAGATTCCGAGGAGCATGATCTTGAAGAATAAGGCGGAGATTAGGGATAAAGTGGACAAAAGACTCGGTGCCCGTGGCGCCCGACGCATACGCACTGCCGTGTATGAAGACGTCGAGGAAGCCGTGTACAAGTGGTTCGTCGACTGTACAAGTGGTTCGTCGACTTCGGCAACACCATTGCCGGTGTTGCCGAAGTTTGGAGCAAGCTGTCGAAATTTCCGGAAGTTGTTGACGGATCAACAGTCGACGAGTTTGTGAGTGCAAATGATGATGTCGCAACCACGGGTGAGCTCGAAAGCGAAAACTACATTGCTGACATCGTACCGAGCACAAGTGAAAGCGGGCACAATGACCAAAACAACGACAATCCTTTGCCCACATCCTCAGAGGCGATTGGTGCTCTCGCATGGAGGAGATTGCGGTGGCACAACAGGTAACGCAACTCGCTAGATTAAACAAGACGCACACGGGTAGGAAAATACTCGCTGCAATAGGACTAGACCCAAATAGAATGCGTGAGCCGGAGGAGGTCGAGGTGGAGCTTAATCGCGAGCAGAGAGATGCGATCAGAACCACCCCTCTCCCAAGAAACATGCATCCAGTACATAACGTAAACAGGAGAAAGGCGAGGGCGCAAGCCCTCCTTAAAGAAATCGAGAGCGTGGGAACACAGGCGGTGATTGTTGACGCGGCATGGGTCAGAGGTAGAAAAGCATACACGGCAGTAGTCGTAGACAACAAAGGAGAGGTGCGGGACGCGATAATCGTACTCAGTAAGCAATCGTTTGTCGCAGAACAGGCTGCGATAGCCCTGGCGGTCAGGAGTAACAAATGGACCCACGTATACAGTGACTCAAAAACGGCGGTGAAAAGCTTTGAGAAAGGCATAGTAGCCAAATGCGTAAGAAAGATCTTAGGAGAAGGAGAAATCCCAGAAACACCCATCAGATGGTTTCCTGCGCATATGGGACAAGTGGACGAAACCAGAGTGAACCTCAACGAGGTCGCCAACGACCAGGCGCGAGGACTGGGGCTCTTCGATTTTCCATTTTCTGGCAGCCCGCTGGCTACCAGAAAGCAGCCAGCGGGTTCCGGTTCTGACAGGCAATGACGTTAGATCACGTGGCCTAAAAACTTCTGGCAGCCAGAAAGTGGTCGGGAGAAGTAAAATCGAATTTTGGGCTCGCGGCTGGGCGGCTCACAACTGCGTCGTCTGCTCCAACATGCTAGTGCACATTTTGTTAGCGACGATCGCTGGGCTGTTGGCCTTGCTGCGCGCTCGCAGGCGTCACCAAACCCTTGTGTGCAAGGATGAAAATGTCGAAGATCTCGTTGTGTGTCTGCTGATAAGCAGACTGCAACGAGAAGAACGGCATAGAGTTCCGCTGTATGTTGAGAACGTCGTGCCGGCGTATGTGGACTTTGAATTTAAAAAGTTATTCCGACTGTCTAGAATTACTTGTGCAGCCCTGGTTGAGAGCTTGAAGCTTCAGCATTTTATCTTCAAGGCCTCCGAGGACGACCGAAGATTTCGGCCGAAAAGAAGCTTCTTGTCGCACTGGCCGAGAGCCGCCGAGGGTCCCGAGGCCTTTGCATTCCGTGGAGTCCACGCAAAGATGGTCGCGAGCACTCATCGTCCCTTTTGGCATCTGCTAGCCAGAAAACGGTCAGAGAGCCGCCAGACCAAATTCGTCCTGGCGAGTTCTGGCGACCCGCGGGTCGCCAGATGCAGCCAGAGGGGGCGAAAAACGAATGCCCACCGGAAGTGCGCGCGTGGTGGGCGGAGCAACCCGAGAAAAAACGAATGCGTTCTGGCTGTCTCTGGCAGCCCGCGGGTAGCCAGATGTAGCCAGAAGTGGAAAATCGAATAGGCCCACTGACATGCCGTGCCGGTCAAACTCGAGGTGACGACCATGACCATTAGGGGGCCACAAAAGATTCATTGCTGTCGTACAACGAAATTACAAAGCACTACTACATGGAGCGTTGGCATTTTCCGTTGCCACACCTAGAATTAAATAGACCACAGGCGGTCAGTCTGCAGTTACTGCAGATGGGTACCTACCCGACACCGTACAACGTGAATAAAATTTATCCGGAGCTGGAATTAAGGACAGTGTACAATGCATGTAATGGCATCATGGAAATCAGACACGTGATGGCGGGATGCCCCGCCTCTCTCGCCGATCCCGACCGGGAATGACCTCATTTTAAACCTCATTTTAAACCTCATGACCTCATTTTAAACAACCTTGCCTCCTCCCAATGTGGCAAACACACCTACGATTACGTACGAGCGTTTTTATCTGACTGCACGGCAACCATTGGCCTTGGGGAACTTCGGTCAGGCACTATAAGGCTTTCCGGCAGAGGCACTGCGCAAGGTTCAGTTTTATCACCTACCCTGTTCAGCGTGGCCATGGCAAAACTACCACCACTCCTAGACAACATTGCGAATGTGCAACATGCACTCTACGCCGATGACGTCACAATCTGGGTAAGCAAAGAGTCAGACGGTGCCATTCAAGGCGCACTACAGGGCGCTGTCAATGTGGTTCAAGGGTATGCCTTAGCCGGTGTACTCACTTGCGCAGCTGAGAAGTCGGGACTCCTGCTGGTGTTTAAACGCCGAAAAAGAACCAACATACCACCAGACGTTACCGTGCATCTGAATGGAAACCCTATTCCAACGGTAGATAGACTCCGCATATTAGGACTTCATATACAACACAACGGCAAGATCACATATACCCTCCAACTACTGTGCAAGTGAATCACCCAAGTGACTCATATGATTAAGCGCATTACCAACCACCCACATGGACTTCTCGAAAAAGATACTCTCCGATTGGTGAAAGCCCTCATCATAAGCAGATTGACCTCCCCTTCCACAACCTTACTCAAACCGAATGAACACCCTTCTTCGCACGGTACTAAAGGCTGCTCTGCCCCATTATGCGTCAACGCAGCTCCTTCTATGCCTTGGGATTCACAACACCATACGTGAACTATTTGAAGGACATTGTAACAGCCAAATTGAACGTCTCCAGCGGACAAGACAGGGTTGTTTCATTCTCTCTCGGTTGGGATACAGCGTGCCAAGAACCGAAACATCTTTCACTTGACATTAGGAGGAAAATTCAAGCATCCCCCATACCCCACAATATGCACCCTGATTGACATAAAGGCAGGAGACGGGCAAGTGTTCAAGCTCTAATGCGAGTCGTAGGTGATGGCACATGTAACACACCAGTCCTTTACACTGATGTGCCCCGATATCCACAGAAACGGGCCATGTGTCTGGTCATAGTGGACAATACTGATTCTGTAACGGTATCGGCTACACTTAACACCCTGGACAGCGCCACGGCAAAGGAGGCTGCTATCGCCCTTGCTATCATACACGCTTCACAAATACCAGCACCGGATGAACCAATCGCCTCACCGTGGTTACTGATTCACAAACTGCCTGTTGGAACATAGCAAAAGGAATGGTCACACCCTACACACACAGTATCCTGACATCAATACACCCCACTTTGTTACACAGGGTGCGTATCGCCCGGACACGCCTCTCTCCATGGCACTGAATGCGCTAATGCGGTAGCTCGAGAGCTTACAAACCAGGCGCCATCGCAAGAGCTGTCCAACCCAGACGATGCACCAACAGAACCACTCAACTACACTGAAACGCTACAACATTACCGACAAAGCCGTATGTACTTCCCACCACCACACAAATCACTCAACCGAGAGGACGCTGTTGCCTGGCGGCAGCTTCAGACTAATTCATTCCGAAGTGTTTAGCGCAGATTTATGAAGACTGGACAATAAGGGCGAACAAGTACACAGGCGCCTGTGTACGTGTTCTCCCTTCTTGTCCCATCTTCATAATTCTACGCTAAACACTTCAGATATGTCGTACCAACAAGGCCAGAAGTCAGCCCTTGCATCCTTTACATCCTTCATCTCTTCCACCCCACACATACTGCCCCTATTGTGGAGTGAAGCCCACGGTGTATCACTGCACCTGGGAATGTCCACAACCACCGGGCTGCTGCCCTATTCCTTCACCCTTGAAATCCTCTTGGGAGACTGCGCTGACCAGCTCAGAGCCGCAGGAGCAGCATCGGCTGATCCAGCGGGCACGTGGTGTGACGCGAGCCAATGGGGCCCTGAACTAAGGGCTCCACCCAACGAGGACGATCCTTGAGGCCTGCATAAATAAAAGTGTCTCTCTCTCCTTGGCTAATGCACCAAACGTAACGATTCATGCGTTAGCGATATTGCCAATGACTGAAGCAATGTACAAACTGGAATTGAACATCAGTACCTTGATTCTGTGAGCACAACTCATTGCATGGTATCAGTAATAATCTTGCATGTTCAAACATCATCAGGGAGAAACTTTGATTCTGAAGCTGATCAGCTTCTCCTGGTTTTGCAGTGAATGCTTTGAGTAGACACCACGTGCGGAGAAGTACACTATCCTCCACACAAGCTGTACACCATCAACTTTATTGCACTTGTTTCGTTCATTTGGCTCAGCAGGTCAGGTTCCTGCTATTTGTTGTGGTGCCTACATCGTGCCCATTGTAGTCGTGGCTTGTGAAAACCCAAAATTTTTCTTTTATTTTCATGCTTTGCGCAGCTGGCATGAGTGCTGACCGCACCAGTGCATTTCTGCGTTTGTTAGGATGCTCAAATATGTGTTGCCATATCATATCGGCCTTTCCTTTGCACGGCATATTCAGGCTGAGCTGGCACTATTCAACATTTGCGTAGCACCGTCCAAGGAAACATTTCATGCCCACCTTGTTGTAGCAGGAAAACCACTCGGCATTGCTTGTGTTCTCTGCTCCAGAGCAACTGTTATCATCAACGCAGTATGATACCGGTGTCATACAGTGCACTGCTAATCGCGATTAAGCCCGATCAGGATGAAATTTCTCAACAGTTATTGGCTCCCTTCTGCAGCTTGCGTAAAGGAGCCAATCACGATCGTAAAATTTTATCCTGATCTGGCCCGATTGCGATCATAAGTGACCGTGTGACACCGGTATAATACTAGTAATGGAAAGTGATGTATCTATGTCCATTACAGATTCAGTAGGTACACCGTCCACGTACACTGAGACCATATTTGATGGGCGCTACAGGAGAGTACTCTGGAGGACGCAGCTTTTGCTCCTAAAGCTTTTAGATGCGAAGCATCTCTTGCTCGGGGGTATGTCCCGTGGCGTGGGCGTCCGCACTCGCACTACGCATGCGCAACTCTCCTCCTTCCCTCTCTCCAACAGCTGCGTGTTACTCTCTCCACTTCTCTCCCAGCAGCTGCTTGCGCTTCTCCTGTGTTCTCGCTTCTGCTCTCGTGGCGCATGCACTACTCTCCTCCTCTAGTCTCCTCTCCTTCAAGCGGGTAGAGCGCTGTGCGCGTTGTCCAGCATTTGCTTCGGTTGACTCCTCTGAAATGCGGGCTCGACATGCTGAAATTCTCTCCTGCGCAATGCCGCGATGAGCGCCAGCGCATGCGCGTCCCCTCCCCCTCCCTCTTCTCTCCTACGCTGCCCCCCTCTCGCGCGCCTGTTGACCGTGTTCCCCCGCTCGCCCTGTGAGAATTAACGGCCAGGCTATAGGGAAAACACGACGCGCGTAGTGTTCCTCTTTGCGTTCCGCGACGCGACGTCGGTAGCATGCTCAACAAACGCCAACGGAACGTGATCGTGCAGGTGCTCCGGCTTCGCATCGCCTCGTGGTCCCCTTTAGCGGGAGATGGTGTAATATTTTATTTGACCATCGGATGTCGCAGTAGCTGGTTGATGTGGGGAAAGGGAGCCCTGCATCAGTGATGGATGCGGAAAGTGGAATGAAAAAAATTAAGTGTCTGCTTTTTCTATGGCCACCGTTATGCTTTACACACATGCAGTGACATTTCCAATGCTTAGCCTGACCGTCTGACCTCACAGAAGTAATACACACACTATTAATATTTGCCAAACTTTAAAGGCATGCTTGGACATTTCAGTTCTCCGAGTGTTTTGAATATAAAACTATAGGCTATTAGTATGCAGAAAAGTTGTATGAAGTGGCTCTTAGATGCGCGAACGCCTCTTGTGGCAAATTCGACAAAGCACACCAGTACGCCCTGGTGTGCTGTTTCGTCCAGTCATCGCAGCAATTGGGTGCACCATTGAGCGCTGATGTGATTTGTTGAAGTTGCTATTAAATTGCATCTGCAGTGCAATCGTGAGCTGAGGCAAGTGTCGCAGCACACCACATGTAAAAACAACTTTTGGTGTGCAAACCATGTCTAAACGATGCATTTTAGTAATGCTGACAAGCTGGTTGGAGACTTTGTTTATGTGTGTGGTTCATATAAAAAAAAATACAACAGTGGAGTACATAATTGCTTTGTAGCTGAAGGTGACGTGTTGGGAGTGGAATAATTTTGCATAATCTGTGTCTTCAGACGTATCCCATGGGATGTTCTTTGTTCTGTTGTACAGCGGCGTTGCCGCTTGGTGGAGATGGGCTCGTCAGGCACACCTCCTCTTGAAGGGCACCTGTATTTGTATGGCTTAGCAAAACGTTTTCTTGGGCAAGTTGGTTCATGACTTGTGTGGGAAAATTGTACCGCAAAACAACACAACGACCAACAAGCGCCAGTCCCGTGTTCTTTGTCGGTCCTTGTGTTGTTTTGCGCTACAATTTTCCCCCTGAGGTATTTGTGTGCTTTGACTACGTTTCACGTGAGACATTCCAGTCGCAGCAATTGTGCAAAACTTGATTGGACATTGTTGATGCTTCTTGGGGGGCTAGTTGATTTTGATGCATATAGAAACAGAAGACTGGCGAGAAGACAGGGGGGAACGTGCACGAGTGCCGACTCACAACCGATTTCATTTTCATTAGAGTCTGAAGTGTATAGCATACAGGAGAAAATGAACATCCACAACTGCTAGTTCATCTAACTATGCGTACCAAGAAGCTGTTCTTCAGCCGGCGCCAGAGACGATAATGCTGAGACAGAGGCCAGTCGTTGCACCATTTGAAGGGCTCTCTTCCCTTGGCACAGTGTACATAGCGTGACATGCTTCTGCCTGACATTATGAACAAGAATGCCTTGCTTGCTCGACACTCTGCTTTCAGCCACAGGGCCATACAGTGCCGCCTCTCGCACAAAGCAAAACGTCGACGTCGGAGAAGATAGGGAAAGAGGTGCCAGAGCTAGCCTCCATGCAGCAGAACACTGCCCCAAATCGTTCAACAATGAAATAGTTTCAAGTTGAGTCAAATGCTTCCTAGATGTTGCATCATGTGGACCCTGTAGACATAGACAAAGGAGAAAAAGAAGGTTGAAATGCAGCTCACTCTGTCTTCCTCACAAAAGTGTGTTGCATCAGTTTTGCACTAGGTAACATAACTGGAGTGTTTGCAAATTAATCTTTGTGTAGAACTCATTCATGATTTCATTGAAGAGATGCCATGCAATGCAGAACAACGGCCGGGCGGTGTCGAGGCCGATGCGCTGTGACACACCGCCCAGGATGGAGGACGTGAATGACCGCGACAGCAGCGACGACGATGCACCAGCCGACATGGACGACATAGAAATTGTGGAAGTGTACGACGAAGTTGCCAGCGATTTCAGCGAGGAGGAAGAGGAAGGGGCTGTGGGCGACACTCCGCTGGACAACGCCGAGGTCTCCTTCACGGCCCACCAGGGTTCGGCCTTTGTGTGTGCCGTGTCCGGTGATGGTCGGCACGTCGTGACGGGAGGCGAGGATGACCGCGGCTGCGTCTGGCAGCTAGACACGGGTCAACTGGTGTTCGAGTGTGGCGGTCACGCCGACTCGGTCACGTGTGCTGCCTTCAACCACGACTCGACGCTGGTGGCCACGGCTGACATGGGTGGCTCACTGCGGGTCTGGGCCGTAGAGAGCCACCGGCAGCAGTGGGAGTTTGACATTGGCATGGACCTCAACTGGATCGATTGGCACGGCCAGGCTAACGTCCTACTGGCCGGAACGGTGGATGGCATGGTCTGGATGTGGCAGGTGGGTTTCGTGCGGTGGAGGCTTGCACTTGGAGGGCCCTTCTCGACCAGGGTTATTGCATCTTTCTATACTGCTGTGCATGTAGCATAAGCATGGCACATGGACTAGCAGGGAAATGTGTACACTGCGGTTGCGCCCAGCACCTTCGTTATGGCTATTTTCACTGCAATGTTTGGGGCACTGTGCTACAGGAGAGCTTGAGAAGAGCCAATGGCCCTAGGGGAGTGCCTTTTTCATGCAGCCATGTTTGTGCACTTTTTTTAGCAACAGATGCAATCCAATGCTGGGGATACCTGGCTGCGTTCAGCTGCTGTACCTAGGTGGCAAAGCTTTCTTGCACACGATGACTTCTGCAAAGCACTTACAAGGCACGTTTGCACCACCAACCTTTTGAACTTGCGGTGATGCAAAAGTAATGAGGGTTTCCTGCTGTGTGGCTCGTGTGCCCAATGTTTACGATCGTGCTGAAACGTTGTGGAAAGGTCCAGAAACCGCAGCAAATACTGCAGTGGCGCCTGACACATGGGAGGCATGCTTGAGTGCATCCAGAACACTGTCCTTTCAGACCGCTCGGGATCACTCCCGAGTCTTCCTCAAGTTCCCCAATGCTAAGAAAACTATTTCTTAGCATTACAAAGAAACTGCCATTACACAGAAACCCAAAACTTCTCTGATGTACAATTTTATAAAACGTAAAAAGTGATGAGTCAGCACTTACTCTGGAACAGTTAGCTATCTGTATCTTCCTTTCACTGCTTGCCTATGCTGTGCAGGTGAGTGAACTTTGGTTGTGAATTGTAATAATAATAATAATAATAATGTTTATTTGCCATCTTTGTGAAATACAGATGGGGGGATTGTAGAAAAAAAGCTGTCCCCGGACAGCTTGACTAGCCTACAACCTTTTGTATTTGGCAGTGAGGCAATATCACACATAAACACACATATATATATATATATACATACACTCTTACATAATTATACAAACATAAAGCCACACACACGCACATATATACAGGGCAGTGATTCCACTCCTGCGCCAACTGCGCCAAAGTGCGCCAAATTGTATTTACTGTGCCATCCTGATAATATCGACGAAAATTGCGCCAAACTGCGCCAAAGTCTCAGGTTTTGGGGCATCTATCACCGGCAATCGTACAGCCGGCGCGTCAGAACATGTGCAGCTTGATCTTGGGGCTGCCAAAGTCGCAACCATGGACCAAGAATTATTCCGCTGAATAAATAGTGCTCGCGCGTGCGTCCCGAATAAGCCACGATGCCAAGCACGGTGCCGACGCAGCTTCTGTTCTGCAAGTCGGCTCGACAGCAAAACGCGCTCTCCGCAGAGGCTCGTGACGTCTAGGCCTCTCGGTAGCGAGAAAGTGCGACGGCGATTCATCGGCGGACGTCGTCTGTTCTAGAAATGCTGCTGATAGCTCGTTTCAAGCGTCGCACGGCACGTAAGGAAAGCAATGTTCAGTAATAAGTACAGGTGTGCTGCTAAAATGTCTGTCACTTCTGTTTCCGGACATCGCGGAATGAAATCTGGGATCGCTAGCAGTATATATATGGAACAATATCGAATTTTCCTTGCTTCGCGTTTATGGAAGAGCACGCGAACGGTGGAAACGCGTTGACACTTTTCCTCGGATATACTTTATCCATGGATCTTCATCCAGAAGAGCTTTTTCGTAATTCCTTCCGCCAGCATGTCTGAGTTTGTAATCACTCTGCGGTAAATAGCCCCTAAAAGGCCCTGCCCTTTCGAGCTCACGTGCTAGGGTTCCAATTCGAATTTTTTGCTTGCTTTTTAAAAATGTCATCGCAATAATAAAAGCATATCTCCTGGTCGGAGCAGCCGCAAATGCGCAGCTGTCAGTAGCGGGCCCGTCGCTGACAGCCCACAGTGAAGCAGCTACCCCATGTTACATGTCCGCCCCTCGCTTTCGGGGGTCAATAGCTGCCGGGTAAAAAAACTCAGTTTCGCTTAAGAGCGAAGCAATGAATGCGATACCAACAAATTGTATTGTTAAACGAAGTAAGGCTAGCAGCTAACTCTTTTGGATTCGATCTCGCGTAACTCAACAAAACACTGGTTTAAGGGGATATGGCCGCTCCAGGAAACGAAGCGTTTTCTTGCTCTGAGTTCTCTAAACACGAAGTAAGCGTTGAGAGCACAGCAAGTTTACGAGCCGTCTCCTGATGCCTCGAGATGGCGCGCGCGCAAGCGACTGCGCCCTTCGAACGATGCCCCCCCCCCCGCTCCCCTGGCATGCTTTCATGCTCCTTACGAAAGACGGGCGGGGCGTTTCCTCTCTGTTTGATGAGCAATCGATGGCAGGCCCGCACGCGGGAAGATGTTATCTCATGCGCTGTCCGTGCGACGGGGACAGACGGCCGGCTAGTTTAATCTCCGCTTCAGCCGCGTTCGTCGCCAGCGCTCGCGAGCTCTTACCCGCGGCTAGAATGCGCGTGGTGATGTTATTAATTTGGTCTTTATACAGAAAATTATGGCAATGGCGACGACAAAAATCCGCGGAGAGCATCCATATAATTGTTATCACAATAAACACTAAAAAAAATTTGAGGAGCCATTTCACTCTGTGAAGTGGATGATAAGCGAAGCTGTTTTGCACATGGTGGAGGACAGTTTGGTATGTAAGGCCAGGTTGTTAACGTTCAATACGCAATATTAATGCGAAAGCATCAGATGCTTTATCAAACACGAAGTTGACCGTCGGCGGCGTCAATCGATTGATGCAAAAAATAATCACGTGATGACGCCATCACGACGTCATAGATCGTCAAAACTTGTGACGTCATCATGGCGTCATATATCGTGATGTCACGTGATGACGTCATCACATGGCATCGTCGCTTTACACTGCTTCCGTGATCGGTGCACAGATCATGGAGCTAGCGCAAAACCAGGTGAGGTGCAGAAAGCTTGCAGAGGAGGAGGGGGAGGATCAACCCGTCGATCGAGAAGAAAAAGAACATGGCTTTCGCCTTGGAGTTTTCTTAGGGGAATGCTTTAGGGACATTGTGGCTCTTTGGCATTGAGGCACTGCTGTACATTGCGGCGTTTGTCTACCACGTCTGCTGATAACCACATAGATGTATTTAGAGTGTTATTTCATAACGTTCAATTTTATTGATCTGGTATTCTGTTTATTTGCTAGTGTCGAAAATAATCGCCGAAGAGGTTAATTCAGAACACTCAACTGCATGAGCCCTTATTTTTTCATTAGCGAGTGAAGTATGGAGTTCTCCTGAGATGATTTTTTCCATGAGATTTGCTATGAATCGAAATATTTTTAGGCGTCATAAGAGCCCCATAGTAATATTCCGGTGCTTGAATTTATTGCAATATGCTTCGGTAGCGCACTCCAGGATGTAAAATTCGCTGCTCCAGAGTGCTCCCAGATGCAAAATTATTTGCTCCAAAGTGCTCCAAGATGAAAATTTTGCTGCTCCAAAGTGCTCCAAAACGGAAATTTTGCTGCTCCGAAAATTGCTCCAAATCAGAAGTCCTCGGTAGCATCACTGATACAGGGGCATACTAGTGCTTTAACATATTTCAACTTGCACTTTCATCTTAAAAGGCAACGAAATCAAATATGTCTAAACATTGCAACCTGAATCTATGTAGAAACCACATACATCCTTTCAAGTTCTTTGAAGGAGGCCGTAAAAAGACCAAACTGCATTGATTTATAGCTGTTTAATAGTGTAGGTATTCTGTATTGAAGCATTTGTTTTCCGTAGTTTGAACGCGGTGTTGGCACTAGCCATTCCTCTAAGTGTCTGGTACTGTAACTTGGAGCTTTTCTTTGAAGTTGGGCAAGATTACCTAGGTGGTTTATGTTTCGATAGTTATCTTGTTTGTATATGTGACTCAAACGATATTTATACAAATTATGTGCACGGATCATGCCTGAATTGTTAAAGAAAGTTATTGTCAATGCTGTGTAAGAAGCGTTGTATGCGTTGCGGAGTTATTTTTTTTGTAACAGGAAAATACATTCTAGATTGGTGTGCGTTGTGTTACCCCATACTATTTTACAATAGTTTAAACGAGATTGAAAAAGTGAATTATATAGTAGAAGTTTAATACCTGTGGGAAGAATGTAGCGTAAACGGCCAGTGATTTTGCTAGCTTTATTTAGGACGTAATTAACATGATTATCCCATGACATGTTGGCTGAGAAGATAACACCCAAACATTTGAAATTCTCGGTAATTTCAATACTTCGGGAATGTAACATAATGTCTTGATGTGGAGGTATCCGCTTGTTCTTTGGCCTGAATATGACTGCTTTTGTCTTGTTTATATTTATTTTCATTAAGTTTAATGCAGACCACTCCTCTAGATTTTTCATTGTATTGTTACATTGTTCTATTAGATCATGAATATCATAACCAGTGAAGAAAATACTCGTGTCATCCGCGTAAACAATAAACTTTGCCTCAGGGTTAATATTGATGATATCGTTCAAATAAATATTAAAAAGTAGAGGTCCCAAAATACTTCCCTGTGGTACTCCACATTGGACAGATCTTGCCTTAGAAGTAAAGGTGTCGATTTTCACAATTTGGGTTCTCTTGGATAAATAGGACTTGATCAGAGATAATGCGTGTCCTCGGATTCCATAATAGCTTAGTTTTTCCACTAGAGTGTTATGGATCAAAAGCTTTAGAAAAGTCTACGAAAATGCCAATGACTATTGTGTTAAGCGGTTTATTGGACGGGACTCGGCGACAATTCGCTATGGCGACAGTCCAGGCCAAACCACGGGCTCCGAGAGCGAGCGGCGTTTTCAAGAGGACGACCCACTAGGAGCCGCTGGAGAACGCAGCCGTTTAACAGTACCAATTGCTTCGCCACAATTACCCCGGGTACGAAAAGGGAGCCGTCCGGCGACCTAACAGCTCGTCACTATGAGTGGGTCATAGTAGGCCTTGAGGCGCTCCACGTTGACTATGTCGCGCCCTCGACGGCGCATGTCCGAAGCTGGTTCAATGGGTTCGATCATGTAGTTGACCGGGGATGTGCGCTCGACGACCCGGTATGGGCCTTCGTATTTCGGCAGCAGTTTTGAAGAGAGGCCACTTGCAGTGGTAGGGACCGAGAGCCATACGAGCGCTCCAGGGAGGAACGTGGGCTCAGAAGTGGTGGTGCCGTCGCGAATGCTCTTCTGCAGCTCTTGTTCCTGCGTCGTAAATGTCTTGGCAAGCTCGCGACACTCTTCAGCAAGCCTGGCTGTGTCAGAAATAGGCGCACACTCAGATGGATCCGGCTTGTATGGAAGTATCGTGTCGATGGTGTGCGACGGGTGCCTTCCGTACAGTAAGAAAAAGGGTGAAAAACCAGTAGTGCTCTGAGGGGCGGTATTATAGGCGTAGGTGACGAAGGGCAGAATGGCATCCCAATTGGTGTGATCAGCGGCGACGTACATTGACAGCATGTCGCCGAGCGTGCGGTTAAAGCGTTCAGTTAGGCCATTCGTCTGCGGGTGGTAAGCAGTAGTTTTGCGGTGAACAGCATGGCACTCTTTCAGAATGGCTTCCACGACTTCCGATAAGAAGACACGGCCTCGATCGCTGAGGAGCTCTTGGGGTGGACCGTGACGCAGTATGAATCGGTGTAGTAGGAAGGAGGCAACATCGCGCGCTGTAGCCGCTGGGAGGGCGGCGGTTTCGGCGTATCGCGTTAGATGGTCAACAGCGACGATGGCCCAGCGGTTACCAGCCGAAGTCAGAGGAAGGGGTCCATACAAATCGATGCCCACGCGCCCAAACGGACGGTTAGGGCAAGGTAATGGTTGTAGACCTGCTGGCGACACGTGCGTTGCAGGTTTTCGGCGTTGGCAATCGAGGCAGGAGCGAACGAACTTCTGCACGTAGCGGTACATCCCACGCCAGAAGTATCGTCGTCGTATGCGGTGGTAAGTTTTGGATACCCCAGAGTGCGCGCATTGCGGGTCAGAGTGGAAGGCTTCGCATATTTCAGAACGCAGACTGCGGGGTATTACTAGTAGCCACTGGCGGCCGTCGGCGTTGTAATTGCGTCGGTGCAGGAGGTCGTCACGAACGGGGAAATGGTGGGCTTGACGACGCAACGCGCGAGTGGATGGTGTTGCCGACGGATCAGTGAGCAAGTCGATCAGCGAGGTGATCCATTTATCCTTGCGCTGTTCTGTAGCGATGGTGTGAACGTTGATTGAAGCAACAGCCATGTGAGATACTGAGCAGGGGGCATTGTCGTCAGGCAAGGGAGAGCGCGAGAGGGCGTCGGCGTCAGCATGCTGGCGTCCGTTGCGGTACAGCACGCGGATGTCGTAGTCCTGCAGGCGAAGTGCCCAGCGGGCGAGACGGCCTGAGGGATCCTTCAATGACGACAGCCAGCATAGTGCATGATGGTCGGTGACGACATCAAATGGGCGACCATACAAATAAGGTCGAAACTTTGTAAGGGCCCATATGATCGCCAGGCACTCTTTTTCCGTGACTGAGTAATTGGTCTCGGCTCTGGTAAGCGTACGGCTTGCGTATGCCACGACATATTCGGGGAACCCTGGTTTGCGCTGCGCAAGGACAGCGCCGAGGCCCACACCGCTGGCGTCCGTGTGTACCTCCGTTGGGGCCGTTGACGCGTTGCGCAAACGCGTCAAAACATGCCGCAGACGTTGGAGGTGCGTGGAGAAGTCCGGAGCGAAAACCACGACGTCGTCGAGGTAACACAAGCACGTGTGCCATTTCAAGTTGCGCAGAACGGTGTCCATCATGCGCTCGAAGGTCGCGGGCGCATTACACAGACCAAACGGCATGACGTTGAACTCGTACAAGCCGTCGGGCGTGATAAAGGCTGTCTTCGGTCGAGCGTCATCCGCCATGGGTACTTGCCAGTACCCCGAGCGCAAATCAAGAGACGAAAAGAATTCGGCTCCTTGCAGGCTGTCAATCGCGTCGTCGATTCGCGGCAGCGGATAAACATCCTTGCGAGTGATCTTGTTGAGCCGTCGGTAGTCCACACAGAACCGCACAGAACCGTCCTTCTTCGCAACGAGAACAACGGGAGAGGCCCATGGGCTGTCCGAGGGTCGAATAACGTCGCGTCGAAGCATATCGTCCACTTGCTCGTTAATGACCCGGCGTTCTGCGGGAGACACGCGATATGGACGTTGCCGCAGTGGTGGTTGGGCGCCGGTGTCGATGCGATGCGTAACAGCGGAAGTGCGGCCGAGAGAAGTTTGCCCGACATCGAAAGAAGAACGAAATTCTTCCAGCAGGCACAGAAGTTGGGAACGCTGGACCGATGTGAGGTCGTCAGCAATGGAGGACCTAAACACATCAGCAGGTGACGAATCGGACGCGGAAACAGCACTGAGCGTACCGGAACTGGGACAGTGCGTGTCATCGGGTGCGTCCATAACTTGTGCGTCTTCGAGGGGTTCCACTCTGCCAAGACATTCCCCTCGCACCAACGTAACAATGTATGGAGATGGGTTGTTAACAAAAATAGCGGTGCTGCCCTGAGTGACTTGGACGGTCGCGAAAGGTACCAGCAAGCCTCTCCTTGTGCAAACGTGGTCAGATGGCGAAATGAGCGCAATGGTGTCGGAGAGACCGGCGCAGTCGACTGACACAGCCGTCGACGAGTTTGGAGGCACTTTGGTATCGTCTTTGACGAGGATCTTGCTCGATACCGATGAAGTGTCTGCCGGCGTCAGATCTGAGAACGGGGAGAGTTCGATTTCGGCTTGTGCGCAATGAATTACGGCGTCGTGGCGGGAGAGAAAATCCCATCCCAGGATGACGTCGTGAGAGCATGCAGCAATTATAATGAACTCGACGTCGTACAAAACGTCCTGAATGACGACGCGAGCTGTGCATATTGCTGTAGGATGAATACTCTGGGAGCTCGCTGTACGGAGAGACATCCCAGAAAGTGGCGTCCTCACTTTTCGCAGTAATCGGCTCAATTTTTGGTCCATAACGGATACGGCGGCTCCAGTGTCGACAAGGGCAGATGCGGGAACACCGTCGACAAACACGTCTATCACGTTCGATGGGCTTCGCTGAGGGCTTTCGCAGTTCGATAGCGTCGCAGCCCTTGCCTCCTGGACTGCGACGACTAGTTTTCCTGGTCGCGAGCGACCGGACGTGGGCGCATCGGCGACAGTGAGCGACGTCGTGGAGACGGAGAGCGCCGAGTAGGTGGAGCTTGGCGTGACGTCGGCGACAGAGGCGTAGGTGGGGCGTAAAATGTGCGGTTTGACGGGCTGGTAGCGGGCGACACGACTTGAGGCGGTTGGACGCGATTGCAGTAACGCGCCACGTGGCCGGCGTAACCGCATGCGAAGCATATGGGGCGGTTGTCAGGTGTGCGCCATCGGTTTGCTGGAGCAGGGCCCGCCCATGGCGCAGAACGTGATTGACGGGGTGGCGACTGATATGACTGCATCGTTGGCTGCAGTCGTGGCCTCTGCATGACGTCGGCGTAGGTAGCCGGCACAGCCGCTTCGAAGGACTGTTGTCTAGGGGCGGCTTCGGCGTAACTGTGTGGGGCTGCCGCGGGTATTACTGGGGACGTCCTGGCGACAACTTGGGCGTAACTGAGTGGTGCAGGAGCTGGATGGTGCTGGTGGTACTCAGGCATGACCTCCGCGATTTCCTGCTCAATCGCTCGACGGAGGGGAGGGAGAAAAGTGGTTGACGGCTGTTGAACGTACTGAGGTTGAGCAAAGTCCAGCAGCGAGAACTGGCGCGCAATTTCCTCGCGCACAAATGACTTCACCTCTGCGAGCAAGGCGGAGTGGTCGGATATGGTCGACAAGCCAGCGAGCTCGGCGTCGCGGGATGGAGAGCGACGGGTCATCGACCGCTGCCGGCGCAGCTCCTCGTAGCTCTGGCAGAGCGTGATGACCTCGGCCACTGTGCTGGGATTTTTGGCGAGCAGCATCGTGAAGGCATCGTCGTCGATGCCTTTCATAATGTGCCTCATCCTGTCAGATTCCGACATGGTGGCGTCGGCTTTCTTACACAAATCGAGGATGTCTTCAATGTAGCTGGTAAAGGTTTCGCCGGCCTGCTGAGCTCGTTCTCGCAAACGCTGTTCGGCCTGCAGCTTACGAACGGCAGGGCGGCCAAACACGTTGATGATGGCGGTCTTGAATTCGGACCACGTCGTAAAATCGGATGCGTGGTTGTTGTACCACAGGCCGGCCACACCCGCGAGGTAGAAAACCAAGTTGGTCAATTTTCCCGCCTCGTCCCATTTATTGGGGACACTCACGCGTTCATAGATCGCGAGCCAGTCCTCCACGTCGGTCCCATCTGCGCCAGTGAAGACTGGGGGGTCGCGGATACGAGGGACACCGGGGCATGAGGTCGGTGTAGGCGGAGGCGTCTGCTGGGCGGCGTCTTGAGGCATGGTAGCTGGTAGGGTACGGGATCGAAGCTCCAGAGGCATCGAATGGGAGCACAGCACTCTCCACCAATTTGTTAAGCGGTTTATTGGACGGGACTCGGCGACAATTCGCTATGGCGACAGTCCAGGCCAAACCACGGGCTCCGAGAGCGAGCGGCGTTTTCAAGAGGACGACCCACTAGGAGCCGCTGGAGAACGCAGCCGTTTAACAGTACCAATTGCTTCGCCACAATTGCTCTGGTTTCAAACCCTGTCAATATATATTCTTTCTGCTCTGCTAGTGCTACTTCAGCTGATTTATTCTTACGGAAACCAAATTGGTGTGGTGTTAGCAGGTTATGTTTCTCAATGAAGGTTGCTATTCTGGAGTGCAATACTTTTTCGAATATCTTTGAAAAGATTGGCAGAATGGACACTGGCCTATAATAATTTCCCAAATCATTTCGATCTCCCTTTTTGTACAGAACGGTAACTTTTGCCGACTGCATTTTTTCAGGAAAGATTGCGGATTGCAGACACACATTAAAGATACGAGCGAGTATTGGAGCAATAATTTAAACTGCATGCTTAATTGGGGACACCTGAAAACCATCAGTGTCGCAACTAGTGCTATTTTTTAATCTTTTTATAATCAACACAACTTCGTACACCATGACTGGTTCAAGGTATATTGTATTCTCGCTATTAGTGCCAATATATTTACTTGCCTGAGAAGGCTTAGCTTGTGCGCGTGGGATATCTATAAAAAAATTATTAAATGCATCGGCTAATTCAATACCTGACAACTCTTTCCCATTGATTTGCAACTGCTGCAAATGCTTGTGACACTCGTTGCGATTTAAAAGTCTGTTTAGCCTCGACCATAGTAGGCTGTGGTTGTGGCTTTCGATGACCAAGAGGGATGAATAGTACGTTGTGCGTGTGTGCCGTAAGTCTGTTCCAGTACTTTTTAAATGTGGCGAGGTCATCTGCTGATCGCGTGTAAAGAAAGTGTTGATACAACTTGTCCCTGACTCACGTAGTTCAGACGTAACCCAAGGTTTCCTGGTTTTTCTACTTTTTCTGCGTGTCTTAGAGGGAAAGCTCTGGTGATATACGACAGAGAATATGTCAGTCAATATATTGTAAGCGTCACTGGCATCCGTGATTTTAGTTATCACATCCCATTCAACTTTCAGCGAGGAGTCACAGAAAGATTGTAAAGTTTTTTCTGTAATTACTTGGTAAGACAGTGCAGGGAAATGTTTCTCCCTTAACCCACGTATTTGAGCACATAAAAATACTGGTCACTGACAGAACAAGATAAGACACCAGATTTAATATTGGACTGTGAGGAATCGGTGATGAATAGATCCAGGGTTGACTGACCTTCAGATGTGACCCTGGTAGGCATGTTAATTAAGTTGGTAAAACCATTCGATAACATAATCGCATTGAAAGATTTCGATGATTGACTATTGGAACGCATGTCACTATTGAAGTCTCCACCAGCCATTAATGTTTTCGAATTATGCTGTTGAACCACATGAGCAAGAAATTGCTCATAGAATTGTATGAACATTGGTATGTCACCAGTAGGTGGTCGATAGCACACAGAAAACACATGCTTAGCTGTGCCCAGTGTCAATATTTCATAGTCAGGTGAAAGCACAGTGTAACAGTCAAGAATCTGACAGTCAACGTCATCAGCAACCAGCAACCGCCCCCTCGAGAGTTTGACCTGTTTAAATAGTAAGTATTGTAATTGGGCAACCTAAATATATCACATTCTGAAGTACTCCATGTTTCGCTTAGCATGATCACTGAAAAGAAAATTCGCCAAATAGTTCCTCCAAGCACAATGTCTTATTTCTCATAGATCGCGTGTTTAGGTGGATGCATTTGATGGAAGGAGTGGGAAGTGCTGCTACAATGTCGTTTACATCGCCAGTTGAGTGAAATTCCATTCCATTATGCACCATTCAAGTATTGCAGTGAACTTTACTATGTACAGTTCGTCAAGGTCATCCTTATCTCTGATGTGAACTACATGAGCACCCTCGGATTTTCGAACAAGGATCTTGCCGTTGGCGAGCCATTTCGCTTCGCTATTGCTTTCGTAGCCCTTAGAAGCTCCCTGCTATTTCGAGTCAAGTTTTCCTGAAGGAAAATTCGAGGGTTGCAGTCTGCGAGTGATTTCTTGTTTTTTTAAGCCATGCCTCTCTGGTCTCTTCTTCTGTGGAACGGACAATAATTCCTGGTATTCTACCTTGCTTAGCCGGCAGCCGATGCGTAGATGCAATATCGGCTTTTGTAAGCTGAGGTACTTCAAGCTTGTCAGCGACTTCGTTTAGGGAGGTCATCAAGTTTTCACCCTCCACAACAGGGATTCCATGAACTTCTAGGTTCAGCCGCCTACTTCGGTACTCAAGATCGTTCACGTGCCGTTGGAGGTCGCATTCTGCAGATACATGCACCTTTTATTCTCTTTCCTCTAGTTCTGTCACTCTTTTTCTTAGTTCCTTAATTTCACTCTCTTGGTTCGAGATCTTTTCTTGAAACTCATCAAATTTCTTGGATATAAACTGAACCGACTGTTCCATGGCGTTTACTTTTTCTATTAGAGCCGGTAAGCCCTCAAGTTTCTGGTTGATCGATGCTAAAACTAGATGTACGTCGACTTCACTGTCACTGCAATTAGTCCGCGGTCCCACACTCTTACATGTCGTGCACTTCCACGACTTCTTTGCTGCCTCTGATTTAGATTTGTACGATTTTTCTTGCAAGCCAGCACATTTCCCAAAATGTATGAACACTCATGACACTTCGCAGACTCTTCTTCACGTACAGGTAACTGACACGATAAGCAAGTGTCGGACATAGCGCAGAGAATGCTAACAAAGAGATACAGAGCAATGCAAAGAAAATGCCTGTTATATCACTCTATAGGAACAATGTGAGCAGTGGAAGCAGCAACAGCATAAAAACACCAGGCCTGCGCGGAAAGCGCAACACAGTCACAGCGAAAGCTGGAAGAGCGGCATTTCTAGAGCCAGTTACAAACTCTCTTGTGGCTACTAATACAACTACACTAGCAGCGTACCCACTACGCCACAAGTCATAATTTTTGTGAAGTTGGGAAGCACCCACCACGACATTATCGGTCATTCTGCGGAGAAGCGAGGTTCCAGCTACACATATGTAAGGCATTATGTGCACTTTGTTTACGTGACGACTGATGACGATGAAGAATTGTGGCTCAGCCCTTGTAATGGGTTGGAAGCTTTAAACGGCTCACCAGTTACGTAATTCGCATTGTGTGACGCCCGGTCGCTATTTAACTCTCCCACCATGCAATATAACATACGTTGACGTGAGAAAGAGAGACAGAGAGAGGAGGGAAGAACTTTATCGAGACCCTGAGGAAATGGATGATGGGCTTATGGGCTTCCTTGGCAACCAATGGAAGTGCACTTGCATGGTACCCACTACGCTATACCTCATCATAATTTGTGTGACATAGGGAAACAGCCACTATACCATTTTTCGTCATTCAACGGAGAGCCGTGATACCCGCTAAAAACATGTAAGGCATTATGCACACTTTGTTGGCGTTGTGCCTGATGATGATGAAGAATTATTTCAGAGCCCCTTGTAATGGGTTGGAAGCATCCAACAGCCTACTCGTTGCGCAATTCGCATTGTGTGACGCCTTGTTACAGAATTCACGTTGTGTGGGGCGTGGTTGTTATTTCACTCTTCTACCACACTAAATTACATATGTTAATGTGGTTCCTTCTGGACATGAAGCCTGTATAGCGTCTTTTTGCAAGGCAGTTCCAAGCACCGGCATGGCTCTGAGGTACAACACTGGGCTCCCACGCAGAGGACCCAGGTTCGAACCCCGTTCCATCCTGGAAATTTTTTCTTATTTCGTTTTTTTTTTCTTATTTCGAGCGATAGTGGTTACGGACACGGCGGCGGCGGTGGACAACTACGGCGCCAAAAACGGCCAGTGAAATGATCTCATAACAGCTTTTGCTGTAAAAAAAAACGCTATGACATAGGGAGAGCTACTAACCTGCAAGAGTAGCGTACAGAGAATCAGACGTGTTTCCAGTGCTGCTGCCATTGCCAAAATGCCGCCCTCTGGGATACGGCCCCCTCTATGAGGCTACGAAGCGTCGGACAGCGCCTGCGCAGTCAGCATCCGTGACAATCTCGAAGCCAGCAGCGGAAGACGGTCGAGCCACCAGATTTCGTCGGCGTAACACGTTGACGACAAGAGCGTGCGTGGAAACAGCTGATCCGGCGATGCACTGGTAGGGTTGAAATTAGAAAGATGGGTGAATTAGATCCATTCATTAAGGGCTTGTTTTTATTGAAGCCTAGTTTGTGCAGCTGCATCCACGTTTTCCTTTAAGTGCCTCGCTACCTATCACAAAGCATTGTTTTCTGCCAAGACATTGAACATTAGGTACTTTAGTTTTCTGCATATTAATTTTCAGACCTACCATTTTGCTTCCCCGGTCCAATTCAGCAATCATGCTGGATTGGTCCCCCAAGTTACTCAGCAAGGCAGTGTCGTTGGCGAACAACAGGTCACTAAAATATTCTCCATTGCGACGAAAACTGCACAAGAAAAGTGGGGACTGAAAGTTTAATGGGAGAAACACACATGTATAAACAACGTGAACTGCAGGTTGACAGTTAGATCTCAAGTTTGTGCAGCATAACTGAAGGCCTATCAGCTCACATCACTTATTTATCAAATACTGCAAACACGTAGTCCAAGCAGGGAGGGCAATAAAATGGTACAACAGTGATACTACTGATACCTCTGGCACTGTCCTCTCTTTTGCCAATACAACACGTTGGTTTGATGCAGCAACGGGCAGCATTTGCAATCTTTGCAGTGTTGGCACAAATTAGGGATGCCCTGTGATCCACTTATCAGTTGTTCAAACACAGCCATTTCCGCAAGACGAGGGAATGAGATGCACAGTCAAAGTCACAGTCACTCGACTTTTTTGTTTTACCTTCAACCTTCCTATACACTGCAGCAACTGAAATGGTTCCTGGACACCAAAATGGCTTCCCACCTTTTCCACCCGGTGAGAGAAAACATGGACTTATGGAATCCTCATCACCGGCCTCCCTGTTACCCTTTCCTTCCTGTTTTAGCTTCTTCATTGGCCTTTCACTGAGAGAAGCCCTCAGGGAGATTCGATTGCCTGTTAAGATGTGGGCACGACTCCCGCAAAGCAGATTCTAAACGCAATGTGGCGAGGCCATTCTTTACCAGCTTGAAGGGATGAAAAATGGAAATCAAGAGTGGGCTTAACGGACCTTGAAGAGTAACAGGTCTGATCCTGCCCAATCGTGATCCTCAAATCCAAAAACTGAATGCACCCCCCTCTTTGAAACCTCAAAAGTAAATTTCAAACCCCGCCCCTTTCCTTTGAACATCTTAAGCACATTCACTCTGGAGTTCACACATCCATTCATTTCAACAATAAGAAGATCACTTTTTCATTCCAATCTGGGGCTCTGGAAACCTCCTTTAAGCATGTGGTGAATCGCATTGGAGAGATCGCCTCTCCCAGCTCTACACCTTTCTTTATCGAAATCTTGTTGCTTTCTTTATGGAGGACTATGGTTGCTGTGGATTTCTTCCAGTATTTTTATACTACATATAAGGTTTGTCCGTGCCCTGATTCCATAATGCCTGCATGACTGCTGATATATCAACTAAATCAAATGCTTTGTGGTAGAAATTTATGTAGGCTATATGTAGGGGTTGGTTATATTTCATGCCTTTTTCTATCACCTGATTGATAGTGTGAATGTGGTCTATTGTGGAGTAGCCTGTACAAAACCTTGCTTGGTCCTTTGGTTGACTGAATGTGGTCTTAATTCTGTTAGCTATTATCTTTGTAAATAGCTTGTAGGCAATGGACAGCGGGCTGATTGGCCTGTAGTATGTCAATTATTTTCTCATGGACTAGGACGATGTTAGCATTCTTTCGAGATTCTGGTACCCCAAGAGACACTTCGTATACAGGGCGGCCAGTTTTCCTAACACAACAGATCTGATGTCCTCACCAGCGGCTATGCTCCTTTGCATTCCTTCCAAAGATAACGTCTACTTTGGGCAGGTGGTATCCACGGAGCCGAGACTGAAGTAATTCGAATAATAAGAATGGGTTGGAGCACATTCGGCGGGCACTCTCAGATCACTCAAGAGGAAGCCATCTTACTGGTACTTACCGACGGAGCAGAAGCCTGGAGGCTTACAAAGAGGTGTTCAACTTGGATGGAGGAGCGAGTGATGGAAAGGAAAATGATAGGTGTAACCTTAAGGGACAAGAAGAGAGCAGAGTGGGTCAGGGAACAGACAGATGTTCAGGACATCTTAGTCAAAATCAAGAAGAATTGGACGTGGGCAAGGCGCGTAGGAAAGATGGTCATTAAGGGTGACTGACTGGATTCCAAGAGAAGGCAGATGCGCGAGGGGGAGGTTAGGCGGGCACATCAGACGAAGAAGATTGCGGTATTACGTGGCGGCAGCGAGCACAGCACGGGTTTAATTGGAGAAACATGGGAGAGGTGTAATAGGTGTAGTCAGGCTGATGATGACTGAGCCTCACGTGACCCAAGCCAACGCAAGCCTTGCACACACACTTTGCTCCCAGGATGGCATAGTGCCCCTTAGGAAACTCGCATAGACGCCCAATTTCCCTTTAGGCATTATTGTGAGAAACTTTTTAGGGTTTCAGTAGTATTGGCCCTAAAGAACCGATGAACGTTCACGGCTGAAACACTGGAATCATCTGGGTAAGAAAACACACAGGCTTGCCAGCTGCACTGATCCATGTGGTCTGCCAAGGGAACTGAGCGTGGTGCCGATTGTCTCCTTGCCTTCTCTGAATCGATGTTTTTGCTTTGTAGAGAAATAATATAGCTGTGGCGCATTTATGATTATTTGATAAGGTGTACACAGCTGCTGTATTCCTCGACGGTGCCAAGCCATTGGCACCTCTGCTGAATCACGTGCCTTCTTCTGGTGGCCCGGAACAGGTGTAGAAACAATAACTTGCTATTTTGGGCGAGTCGGTCAATTCTGCGAATAACCCGAAGCAGCAAGACAAAGATGAGGAACAAACACAACACGACCGGTGCTTGTCACGCTGTCTTTGTTCCTCGTCTTTGTCCTAGATTTTTTTCGTGCTGCTTCAAGTCATTCGCAAGGTGTGGAAAATCAGGCTTCAATGCCCAGGTCCCAAGTTGGAATGCCTTCCTTGTCCTGTTTCATGCTTAACGCGGCACCCAAAACAGGAAGACAGATCGGCAAGTGCTAAACTGGACGACCTGCAACCAAACCGGCATCACCAGAGCGCCTCCTTCTGAAGTGAACAACAGCGCATACACGGACAAAGAGGGAACGAGCATCAGCGCTGGTGTTGTCTCTTTGTCCGTGTCGTACGCACTGTCGTTCACTTCAGACCGTGCAACCCCAACTGGCCCAACGTCGTTCCCTTTTGGCCTCCTTGGTAGCTTCTTTGTGAGGGCTTGCAGTTCAGAAGATATCCTGTGAACTCAAAAAAGTAATAGTGCAGCTGGCATCAAGTTGTGCAAGGGTGGCGTGCACCTAGCTGGTCTTGGCTCGGCTAGGCTTTTACCAAACTCTTGCGTCTCTCTTTCCCACCCTTTGCTATACTATGCTATACATGGCTATAAGGGGCTGCTCGTGTGGGCTTCTCTGGTTAACCACAGAGTGCTTGGGTGGCGATTGATGATGATGATAATTTTCTATCTATGGCACAAGGCAAATGTCGAGCATAATAGCTCGGCTGTTAAACAACACTGCAGTTGTCTACTTCTGAATTGGATACCTACCTTTGGCAAGGTCTTCAGAAGGGACAAAAGGTGTGCCCTTCATGGAACGTTGTCTGTTGCCAGGTTCCCGGTGGCCACTGCAAGAGCCTGGTGGGTCCGGGTGCCTCGTGTGGCGCAGGGCGCTTCCTGTCAGACGGTCGACGAGCAGCGGTTGGCTACGACGATGGCTCGGTGCGCGTCTGGGACCTGAAAGGGGTCACCGTGGCACACAGCCTGTCGGGACCCAGCCAGGCACACCCGGGGGGCCCCGTCACGTGTCTGGACGTGGCCGGCGATCTCGTGGCGTCGGCTGCGACCGACGTGCGGCTGCTGCATGCCAGCTCGGGGAGGCTCCTGGCGGCCTTGACGCTCACCACTTCTGCCGGTGAGTGTGGCTTACCTCCTTGGACCAGAAAATGTTTGACAAGTTCCACTCCCTAATATATCCTCGCACGATTGCAGCATAAACAGTGAGCAAGGAACACAAAAAAAAATTGTCCTCGTCAGTCCCTCGTTTCTGGTGTCCCTTCTGCACTGTTTATGCAATGATAAAATACCAACTGGCCTGGTCACACACCTTGCTTCATTTTTAAGTGCTTAGCATTTTAGGGGCCCGGCTTGTCGTCCATCCATAGATCTAATGTGGCGTGATGACACTCAGAATCACGTGGTCAATGCAGGCCTATAACAAGGCTAGCGATGCTCAAAGCCAGGTTAAAATTAAGAAATGAGGTCTAAAAAGATATAATGAGCAGAAATAACTAAGAAGTAATCGCAGTAATTAATTAAAATCAATAAAAACGATTCGTAAACATGTGGCACCGGTAAGAGAGGGCGCCACCGCCTCGCTAAGCAAGCGATTGCTCCTACCACCCGCACTTCGCTGCCGCTTGGTCACTACATTGGAAGGGGGAAGCAAACCTGACGGAACTTGCTGCGGACAAGCAGGAAGTCGATAAAGCGCTGCAGAAAGGTAGCGCACATGTTGCACACCGAACTTGCGAAGCTCCTTAACAAGATTCTACTCGTGCCGGGAAAACCCTTACCTCAGAGGTGGAATATCTGCGCCATTGTGCGCAAGACTCGCTTCTCAGCGCCTTGCTGCGCCGCAGCACCCGAATTTAGCCGCAAGGTGCAACTGCCATTGAGCCCCGTGCCCGAAAACATGGCTGAAACATCATGTTTTCGGTTTCATCGAAACGGTTATTGTCTCGGTTTCATCAAGGCTGGGATCTACTATGGAGGTTGGCTCAACAGGTGCTACCTGCCTCGGAAGGAAAAAAAAGAAAGAAAAAAAGGGACGGAGGTTTCACAAGTGATGGCACCAAGCACTGTCTCTTTTTTTCTTTTTTCATGCATGCTTTTTAACTCATTACACCAAAGTGCCTTTTGTGTGACAGAAATAGACTTTATTGCGCGGAATGCTCTTTTGTGTCCAATATTGCATAGTTCCGCAATAACAAAACGCCAGAATTATTTTGCAGTTCTGGAGAAGTTTAACCTGGACGAAAACTTTTAGGATATGAGCATATCTCTCCAGGCAGTGTACTACCTAGCACGACTGCTGCCATTGGGAGATGAGGTACATGAAATCGAACGAAAAGGACAACACGAACGTGTGTACAACCGCCCATTTTTTAACCTGAACACGCGAGCATTGACCGCCGAGCCAATCAGTGTTGTTTGACGGAGCGCAGCGGGGAAATGAACGAGAATACGTGCATGCACTCACTCAACAGTCCTGTGCAGCTTCGTCTGCCAGGCTGTTATGTGAAACGAACTTAACCCCACATGCTTTGTTGTCCTGTTTTTTGTTTGCACTGGCAGATATCTTTTTTTGCTACTGGGAAGTGCTGCATGAACCACAGGAAAAAGAAAAAGATTGCTGGTACGCATGTAGTATAATCAGCGGGTGTATGTCACATCTCATGCATCTCATGCATGACCACGTGACCTTTTTTCTATAACTTGATGGCAGTGTTCAGAAAAGAAAGAAGGATGACGGTAACTGTGTTTAAGGGACGCTAAAGAGCAAGACGATTTTCTTATATTAGTAAAGTACTCTTTCACAATACCAAAAACACCACGCTTGCTGCGAGAAGACGCTTAGTAAGCAAAATGTGGGCGTTGACGCCACCTTGAAGTTTTCTCACCATGACGCCGTGACGTCACGTTTTGATGGTGCCTACTACGGACTACACAGTTGCTAATCGGTAAAAATGAAGTAACATTGTCCTCTGAGGGGGCCATAGACTTAACATAGCAAGTGTGGGGTAATTTTGCTGAGCCAATGGAGGCAAAATACGATAAATACACTTTGAAATCTGTGACGTCTCGCGGAGAGATTTTGATGTGAAATTAGAAAATAAAACTTTGAACTTGATTTCCTCCGCTATTGGGCGCGAGGCCCACCACTGGAAACGCCGGCACCGCCGTCGGCGTGACGTGCTTGACTGGATCACGTGGTCTCAGCGGCAGCGTCGGCTGCTTGTGGAGCGCTGCTGCGTGTTTTGAAAACGAGTTTCAAGTTCCGCCTGCGCTGCATTCTGTTCAAATACGGACGTTTTCTCGCATTTTCTACTCAATTGAAACCATTGTAATAGAGTGGCTGCCTCCGAAGGTGATGAACATGTCGCTCAGTGCCGCATTGTCGGGCTTACGCAACGGAGCCCTGCACCGGTACCCACGGGACAACAAACCGTGCAAAGCGTGGTTAGTGAAGCTAAGAACCGGCAAGTAGCCATCGGCTACGAGTCTTGTGTGCAACAAGCATTTCCGTGACGAAGACATTCATTACTGCGTCGGACCTGCGATGTTTGGTGAGAAGCAGACAGTTCGCACTGAGACGATGGCTCGCACGTGCTTCCCGCCGGCAAATGATGCTTATCTGCCACCGGATGGAAAAGGCGCTACCTTTTACCACGTGCGATACCATCTCAGAACCCTTCCGTGCGACCTCTTGATCGTCGGCCCCTTGCTCAGTGTCCGCAAAATCTGCTGCAGATACGCAAGCCATTGTTTACATACGTTGAATTAAAAAAAACTCACACGGTCCCTTATGCATTCGTCAGATGAATGGAAGGCGAAAGCCACCTTCTTCTTGTCAGTCGATGTATTCATTCTCCCGCACCCCCCTCCTCCAAAAGCGTTCTGCCCCTAACGTGGGTTTGCACAGCCTCTTGTGATCGGCCCACCGATCACGGAAGTAATGCAAAGCAACCTGGTCGTGTGAAAACATCATCATGTGACGTCATGGTGACGTCATAATTAAGTTAAAAATGTTGGCAATCTGTGACGTCATGATCACGTGACAGTTATTTTGTAGCATTAGCTGCACTTGCCTAGCCAGAGCCGATTTCACATGGATGGTCATGAGCCGTGCTGCGCATGCCCAAGGATCAGTGATGTTACACAGCTGGGTCACCAGAGCTGGCATCTCATGCGCGCTCCGCCACCGTCGCGCGCGGCTCGGCGCTGCTCGTCTGTGCCGCGTTCGAGAGGACTGACATCGTAGCCATAGACACAGTGGCGCCGGCGCCATCTCTGTCTGCGCTGGTGCCGCTTGATAGCGCCTCTGACTGGCGTTTGCAGGTGGGTAACGCCATGGAGAAGGAGAGCGCAAATGCTGCTCAACGGCGCAGATGAGCCGAGAAGCTTATCTCATCGGATCCCGAAGTAGTTGCCTGGCAGTTAGCGGTTCAGCGTGCGAAGAATGAACAGAAGGAGGCGAATAATCCTAGACAATCTGGAAAGCTAAGAATAATCAGCTGAACCTTTGCTAACGCTACGTATATCCTGGCATAGTTGAGCTAAGCCACTGCAAATTTTTTCCATATATGCCAAGGAATGGGAGGCTTGCCGGGAACGTTGAGGAACGGAGGAAGGTTTGCAAACAGGGTAGCCATGCGTGCAGGTAGCAGTAGGCCTAAACAGAACGGAAGTGGCGTCGTTCAGTAGCCGGAGCAGCAACAAAGAAATCCAGGCCGACGCGCTTGTAGCGTGCAGGAAACCAAAGCACCGACGCGCAGCAGAAAATGTGACTCCTAGTGTAATGTCGCGTACGTCGTGCTCTTCCTGGCGTCCCTTGAAGAATCGGGTTCAGTACCTCATCGCCATGTGTTGTGTCGAGCAGGAGCGCGGCGTTACCCGCGGCGGGCCGACGGAGAGGCCGAACTACGGGAGGGCACGTAAAGTGACGACACGTAGACCAAGCTTTGGCGAGACTGACGTGAGACTGCTCTCTCGCGTTTATTGCAGGTGGTCTTAAGGAGGGGGAAGAAGGGCTATTGGTCAGCGAGGCACGGGTCACATGACCGGCATGGCCACGCCGGATTGGTGGTAGCAAAGAGGCATGGAAGAGGCTCAGTTCCACCCAATAGCATGAATAGAGACCTCTACCGCACTGGTGTCTTAGCATGTCACCAGGGGTCGCGCGATATAACAAAAGGGCAAAGTCTCTAAAAAATATAAAGTAACGCCAACTGCGTCCCTTCACCTCTGCCTCCTCTCCTAGCAGCTGCAGCAATGCCTCTGCGGTGTCCTCCGGGAAGCTACAGATTTTACCCGTTGTAGTGAAAACCTTTTCTTTCTGCTGTTGTACCGGTGGTTGGTGCCTTGGCACAGCAGGTCGGCATCCTGAAGCATCTAGAACCACCATACGAACTGACTCAAGCGCGGTCGACTACGCAGCGTGCACCGATCAAGTAAACAACCCAGACGAGGACGAACAACATGGCGCTCGGACAACCTTCTAAAAAGCTAGTGCGCCACTCTAGCGATTTCTTAGCGCCGCCGAGTTTGCAGTGGCGCTGCCATCAGGAGCGAGCACTTTTGCGTACTAAAAGATAATGTACCATACAATTTTATGCTGTCGGACACCATGAAAAGACGCCACTTGCTTCGGTATACATTACATTGCCGTATTAATCGCTATTATGAGCTGGCTCGCCAGGTTCTTAAGCTGGGGCGAAGTTCTGCGCCGTAACTTGCATCCATCCATTCAGAGTGTCGTGGAACGCAAAGAGCAACGCTACGCATGCCGTGTCTTTCCTCTAGCCTGGCCGTCAATTCTCACAGGGCGAGCGGGGAACGCGGTCGACAGCCAGGCGAATGTCGGACAGCTATTTTTAATGCCACTTTATCGTGCGCGTCTCGAGGGCGCTTTTCAAATTGAAAGAACATTAGGAGCGTTGCGTCTGCAAGTGTCGACAATGGAGAATCAGACGCTCTTAGATGTTTCTTGTATATATACTTCATCAATGTGTATATAATTGTAAATTGTTTATATAGTTCATCAAAATTGTAAATTAATAAAACATTGTGTATATATGTATATATAACAACGTGGGTCACGCGTACATATGATGGTAGAGGACTTGTATGGAAGATTCACGGGTTTTCCCAATCTTCTCCGAGCTAGCTCCTCAATCAGCATTCACTTCGTGGATATGGCGAGATTTTTTTTTTCGTACCTTTTTCCAACTGGGCGTCACTTAAAACTGCAGCGCCCTCGGGTGCTCTAGCGGAAGAATTGCACGAGCCTCTCTTTCCGGCCAAGAGCCATGTTCTGCAAGCTTCGCAGCTCAACTAACTTCAACTGCAATCTACAAAGCACACGAGTGAGGAGGTGCCTGTACACTGACACGAATGGCGCTACTTTAGTTATGTTTCAGGGACTTTACAAAAGGGAACTACTGCTCTCACAGGCAGCACTTGGCAGCGAAAGGGGGAGGGAGATGGAGTGGCCGTGGCTCAGCAGACTTGATGTGCATGGAACTGCAGGTTTAACTCTAAAAATTGCAACTCATTAGAGTTGGGGATCTCTTGTGTAAAAGTAAGCCCGTGTCCAAAATGACTAGTACAAACATCTAAAACGTCGGACTGTATTAGGCGAAGCAAAGTCACTGTGCCTGGTTAAAAGTATTAAAACATCATCAACATATCTAAACACCTTTAAAACCGGCCCCCCATTAAAGGCAACATGCAAGGAAGAATCAATATCATATAAAAAGATTTTGCATAAAAGAGGAGCTACGCATGCTCCCCAATGCACAGGCCTTGTCCTTGCAAGTAACGTTGCTCGTCAAAAACAATAAAAGTGATGCTGAAATAAAATTCGCGCAATGTTATGAAATGGTCAGTGGAAACTGCTATGCAATTTTGGATATCACACTCGCCGTTCTTTTCACTGCAGGTCTTAACTGCCCTAGAAGGTTGTCTCGAGTCACTGAATAATAAAGGTCTTCGATATCCACCGAAAAGACACTTCCTATGCCTTGGGTGGACTTAGTATACTCAGCAACCTCACTCGGATTTGGGATGTGAGAAGAGTCATCAACATTCAGCTTCCTCAGTTTCTGCAGCAGAAACTGGCTCACATGGTGTTTCGACGCCCCTCCTTCGCTCACAATGGTTCTAAAAGGTACATTGGGCCTATGTGTTTTTGCCGTGAAAAGCGCGCTGAGGCTGCTGTTCCTACCACTCATAATATCTTTTGCCAGCTTGCTCTTCGCTAGACTATCACAAAGGTTAGTGAACTGGGACTTGACCCTGACAAAACTCTTCTTGACCGGAACAAATTCTTATTTAGTGCAGCTAAAGCTTTCTCGTTATACAGGCCTCTATGCATTACGACAGAGCCGCCCTCTTTGTCAGCTTGAAGGTGCACCAAATCATTCTGTTTGAAGAGAGTCACCACACGATTCAATAGTTTGTCTTTCTGGTTTGGAGCAGGTATTCGACACCTTCCAAAAGGCACCTTGCTCGGTTTTCTTGAGACGTCATTGCTGGTAAGTCCCGGTTGATACCAATCAGATCCACGGGAAGCTTAGCATTTCCTAGCGCTTCAACAGGCTCGTAGCTTCTAGGAACACTCTTGGCAGAATGCCTTCACAAGAGGCTGAGAATACATAGCCACCTTGTCTCATTTAAACCATGCCGCCAAGCATTTAAGCTCCCGCGGTTTTCTTGCGGCTAGCCACTTCGTGAGGAAATGCCAGCAGCACCAAAAGAAAGCAGAAGAAACTGAGCCAAGAAAAAAGAGACAGGAACAGGTAGGATGCTGGACTAACAACCGACTTTAATTTGATGAAGACGCGAACAACAAACCGATATGAGCATGCGCAGCAACAACTGTGAATCGCTGAAAGGCACCAGCAATGGTCCGCGACTTCAGGCAACGTTGCAGGAACCTTCCGGCTAATTTCCGCCAGGAACCTGTTCCCGTGATCATGGTTCGCATGGGATACTCCGGCTTGTGGGTTTTCACCGTAAAGAAGGCAGAAAGCACATCACCCTTACTCTTCCTGACGGCCTTAGAGCCACGTTTGCCTCGGCGTCAATTGCTAGCTACGGTTCGTGACTTATCTGCGAAAGTCCCTGTGGAAGAGAAAGAAAGGTGCCTCTCGGAGGGACTTGACCGTCTGATGAAGCGGAGTTCATGTCACGACAAGGTTCTGCGGCCAGTGGTCCGTTTTCTCGTGGACCACAACCTTAGCGTTCTGCAGTCGGACAAAGAAGTTGTCCTCCCAAATGCCTTATTCAATAAGAAGGCTAACGAAGCTATCGCTAAGAATTTCAAGGTGGTGAACGAGAAGCCGTCAAGAGTGAGAATGAAGGCTTTGAAGCTTTTAAAGCGGCTAAACCTCGAGTCTTTGGAGAAGGCCGTCAGGAAGAGTAAGGGTGATGTGCTTTCTGCCTTCTTTACGGTGAAAACCCACAAGCCGGAGTATCCCATGCGAACCATGGTCACGGGAACAGGTTCCTGGCGGAAATTAGCCGGAAGGTTCCTGCAACGTTGCCTGAAGTCGCGGACCATTGCTGATCCTTTTGGCATTGACAGTTCCAGGGAGGTGATTGATGTCTTGAAGTCGGCAGATATGACAGCAAACTCAGCGTTCTCGGTGGACATAGAGGAGCTTTATTACTCCGTTCCCCATCAAGAACTGTTTGTGGCGATTCAGGAACTTATTGAATGTAATGGGTCTTTCAAAGTAGTTGTGGCCTGTCGACGAACAACTTCATGGAACTTTTAATGTTTTATCTTCGGGCTACTTTTGTGGATTTCAAAGGCATGTTGTTCTTGCGGAAAAATGGAGTGTGCATTGGTTCCTGCGTGCACCTATTCTGTGTAACATATACCTTGCAAAATTTCACGACTCTGTGTGTACAATTTTAAATGATGGACGAGTCTCGCATATATTCAGATATGAGATGACTTCCTTATTCTTTTAAACATTGGTGCAAGTGACTGCCTCATAATACCATCCGTGACATCTTGCAGGTGTTTCAGTCCTGCTCCACTAATCTATGTTTCACTCATGAAGAACCATGTGATAATTCTATCAGGTTTTTAGATTTGTCACTAAATTTTGGGTAGCGGAATCTCTGCACATGAAAAAGCAACAGCCTTCTAGACAGCGTAAGGAATGTGAAGAGAAGAAGCAAATAGTTGTTATGCCATACTTACATGGTGTATCGCACAATCTTAAGAAGGTGGCAGTGAGAAACGCCACCAAGCTCATTTTTTCTGCACCCTGCGTTTTGGCCAGCATATGTAAGCGCGTTGCGCGGCTTGGGGATAGTAGGTCCAGGTGTAATACGGCGCAGGTCAACAGATTCACGATACATGCATTGTCTGCAGTATTCCCTTGAGACCTGTGGCAAAGAATATATTGGGCAATCGGACAGGTGTGTGAACGATAGGATGCGTGAGCATGCAAATTTACTTCCTACGGGCACGGGTGGAAATCCACTGATTCACTGCTAGGTGTGTGGTTGCGCCCCTCTATTCAGCAACGTTTTGGTGACTGGAAAGGCTAAAACACAAAGAGAGCATGAAATTATTGAAGCGTTTCAGATTCACAAACTTGGTCCTGATGAGTGTGTGAGTGCGCCATCTGTGTTTTTGAATGACAAGGAGGTCCGGTTTCTTGCCAGTGATCGGTGATAGGGTGCCTTTCAGTGATTCATGGTTGTTGCTGCGCATGCTCATATCGGTTTGTTGTTCGCGTCTTCATCGAATTAAAGTCAGTTGTTAGTCCAGCATCCTACCTGTTCCTGTCTCGTTTTTCTTTGCTCAGTTTCTTCTGCTTTCTTTTGGTGCTGCTGGCATTTTCTCACGGAGAACTATATAGTACCAACTTGCCCAACAAGGCACCCTAATGAAAAGGTAGCCACTTCGGGTGAGTGGTAGAATGCAAAATGTGCAAATAGTCTTCAATCAAATTTATGGTCTTTTTACATGATTCCATGAAGCTTTGACAGCACCAAAAACGATACCAAGCTCCTGAGGCAGAATTCCCTTGTACATGCAAAAGACATAGCACCTTGCCCGGCAGGAAGCGTCAACGATATGGGCAATTAAATCATTGGTGAGTGATGAAGAAAGGGCCCAGTGTGCTAGAAATGTACTTTAACAGGCCCGACTTTTGGCCTAGTTGACTATCCTTATAGACTAAAAGGGTATCGCATTAAAAAGAAACGATGAGCATGAAAAAGGCAAGCAGACAAAGGATGGGCGCTGCTAACAACTGTTTACTTGAGTCTCGCTCGGGTGCGTCACAGTCACACTGCGATGAAATATTATTTCTGTTATATTTGATTTTTTGCTGGTTTCCAGGGTGATGTTGCGCATGTGCAACACCATGACAATGTGTATTTAAACTTGGTGAGTGTAACTCAGTTAAACAGTTGTTAGTAGCGCTAGTCTGTTGTCTGCTTCCCTTTTTTTAGTGCTATAATCCTTCACTGTATACTCCTTCAGCGTTCATGAATAGCCAACTAGCCCAACATTCCATTCTGTTAAAGCACTTTATGTTCCTCACTGTGTGACCTTTCTTAAAGCCGTGGAAATGTTCGGGAAGCCGCTTCCAATGGAGTTCGACACCAGGGCAGGTGTCTCCATGATGCCTGTAGAAAAGTATCAATGTGCCTTTCCTTAAGGGTGTCTAGAACCTTCAAACGTATGTATGGCGCAAAAAGGGTGGGGACAAAGTGAAGACACGAACTGGCAAACACGCCACGACTATTTTCCTCAAGTAATGAACCAACTAACTAAGCAACTAGCCCTGTTCAATTGTATCTTTGTGTAGGTTTAGTGGGGAGCTTGAGCAAGTCAGTGCCAAGGCAAACGTTTGCATCAGATACAAGAGGCATGAACGGATTCTTCCGTCGTACCTGACAAGTGGCACAGCTCCAACGTTGATTATGCGCAACTGGTTCCAAGCTTTGGGCATTGGCATCGAAGGATTCAAGCAAATTAACGAAGTTACCTACTGATGTCAGCAATTTGATTGCTCATTTTCCTGAGGCACTTGCCCAAGGCATTGGCCCGTTCAAGGAATTTTCCGCCAAAATTCTTTTGCCTGCAGATGCAGTGCCAAAATTCTGCGCACCATGCCCACTTCCATTTGCACTGGTTGACAGAGGAGATTCTGAGGTTGCAGTGTGAAAACATTCCCACAAAGGGAGCCATGAGGGCAGCCAGTCGTGCCTCATAAAAAAAAAAGAAATGAATCTGTGGAGACTTCAAGCAAACAGTGAATGCTGTGTCGCTCATAGATACCTACCTAATTCCGCGTGCTGAAGAGCTGTGAGCAAGCATGTAGGGAGGTCTGAAATTTTCAAAACTCGAACTGCGAGACACCTGCCGGCAGATATCTCCGGATGCAGAAAGCCATGAATATGTGACATATTCATAGCCATGACACACACGTGGGTCTCTTTCAGCACACATGCTTACCGTTTGGTGGGCCTAAAACAGCTGTGTACTTTGATGACATTTTTATTGCAGGCATCGACAACAGAGACCACCACTTGGCAAATATGACGATCGTTTCGCAGAAACTTGTGCAAGTTGGCCTTAGGTTGAAGCTGGAGATGTGCTTTTTCTTCGCTCCAGCCTGGGGCACATCATATGCAAGCAAGGTCTGAAGCCCAGCCCTATGAAGATGGAGGCCATCATCAACACGCTGGAACCATAGAATGTGAAGGAGCTTCAAACGTTTCTTGGCCTGCTCAGTTTTTATAGATGGTTTTCGCGAAACATTTCATCAAGAAAGGAAAATTGACAACCACTTGTTTGTAGCACGAAGCCACAAGGAAATCCATATGGATTTCTCAGAAAGAAAGCCTCTTAATTTCCGAAAAATCCGTCCTGTTTGATCTCTGGCGGACCAGAATGAATTTTTCGGCAACTAAGCAGGTGGTGGAAGGAGCCCTTCCACCACCTCGTGGGATTCCGCAGAGCTGACCTGCAACAACCCAACAAGACTGCATCCCTTGCATTAGCAGCTGCTTGGTAGCAGGGTGAAAGAGCAACAGCAAGCATTCATCACAAGTGTAAGGCTCTTGGCAAATGCACCAGTCCTGGCCCACTACTGTGCTGAAAGCCTTGTTCCCCATTGCAACGAGTCTTCGTATGCTGTCAGTGCAGTTCTGGCATAGACCAAAGCAGATGGCACTGAAAGACCTGTAGCTTTTGCGTAACGCAATGTTTGCTGCTGAGTGGAACTACAGTCAGACTTACAAGGAAGGTCTTGCTTTGGTGTTTGGTGTCCACAAATTTCATCACTGCTTGTGGGAAAGGCCGTTCACTGCTCAAGGTGCGTCAAACCAAACATAACCAAGAGTCCTCGTGTGGGCACTCACACTAGCAAGCTATCAGTTCAAGCTTGTCTACAAGCTGGGCAGTATGCTAGGTCCCGCTGATGGACTCGGCTGGCTACTTCTTCCTGCAACCAAGGATTTCACACCTGCCGATGTCTTTATGTTGGAACAAGCATACCCAGACACCTGCAGTCAGACGTGCTGCGGTGAGGGACCTCATGCTGTCACAAGTGTTTGAGGCTGTCCGGGAGGCAGAGACTGGGGCCCTTACACAACGATGGATGTCTTGTGGGGAGCCCATGTCAGAGGTACTTAAAGGGACACTAAAGGCAAAGAACAATTTATGTCAGAGTGAAAGGTCAATGTGTGCGAACATCTAAAACGTCAAATTGTCAACAGCAGTGCTCTACTAATCGAGAAACTAAGATAAATGTAGGAATGATATGCACCACGAGTGGGACATTTTGGAAATGATCCCGATGACGTCAAGAGTCCAGAGTACAATTAACCACTAGTAATCAAACTACTTGTGATAAAAAAAAGGAACCTTCAGTGCATCACAAGATGTAATAAAAGGCTGGTTGTTCGTTTCTGTTTGATTCACGGAAAAAAGGACCTCTTGGCGTTACCATGGGGAACGGCGCGAGTGGTTCAAAAGTTCCGTTTTCGCTGAGCTACACTTCGCTCATGCGGTCGCATCTCAGTGGTAGTTTTGGTATCGCGCACTGCTGCCTGTGCTTGGCTCTCGCTATTTTCCCACTGCTGCTGCTGGCGAAGCTAAGCTCCATTACAGTGAACTATACGGTTTCGGAGTGGCCCGTGGCTGCGTCTTGGCAAGGTTGATGGCTGTTGTTACGCAAGAAACCGTAGCGTCGGCGACCTGGCAGTAAAGGCGGGAAACATTGGGCACGGCAACTGCTACGTCAGAAGGCCCATTCAGGCGGGTGATTTGAAGTGCGCTAACGCCCTGCGGACCACTAAAACGTGATTTTCTTTCAAAATAAGCGTTTCCTTGGCACGAAACAAGCACTATGGGGTTTCTCGAACACTTATTTCAACAATCAATGTCGGCTTAATATTTAGTGTCCCTTTAACCTTTTGCATGCTGGTCACCGTGAAGTTGAGAAAACAAGGTAGATTGCTAGGTCCCCAGTGGCATAACTAGATAGGACGGCGCCCATGGCAAATATATTTCCGCGCCCTTCATGATGGTAGTGATAGTGATTATTAATATATTAGTAATAATAATAATAATAATAATAAAATTATTATTATTATCATTATTATTATTTATGTTCAAGAAAAAGCCATCTGGCTGTTCTGGGGTAGCGTATGAGCGGTGTCTTGATTAATTGTTCGCTACAGTGGACTAAAGCCGTCTTGCACATCCACGCATCGTACGACACACCAGAAGTCCACAAGGTTAGAAAAAATGTGAAAGAAGAAGTGGACCTTGCCGCTGTCCTGTTGTCTCCTCGCTTTGCACGAAAAGTTTGTAAATTACATACAACCACACAAAAGAGATCGACAAAGTAGGCATGTAAACGGTTCTTATCGTTTTTGACTACATCACCATGAAATGTATTGTTCAAAATTATTTATGGCGTAGATCAAATCTGCATACTATGCCTACATTTTTTTTATCAATGCTAATGATGAATTCAAAAACTGGTTCCGGCAAACCCTGTTGTCGCTTGTATAATTGCCTTTTGGGGTGCCAGTGCTCATTTTGTTTGTGAACAATGGTTGCCAAGAAAAACGCGTTCTTTACGTTTGACATGGCGCACGCGCATTAAGAAAGGAGCTGGCCATGCCTCTAGGTCACACAATTCCGCCGTCGGCTGCAGTCTAGACCAGGGGTCTCAAACACGCGGCCCGCGGACCTCTCGCTGGCGAACAGCGGCCCGCACGTGACTCTCTTCGTCGCATGTTTTTTTTATTATTATTTTCTTAACAAGCGTGGTTATTTGCTACACAGGCATGACTTGTCTAAAGCATTTTCTTCTTGAGAGGACCCCTGCGATCAACATGTGTTGATACATATAACCGTGAAACAAAACTCTATATTTCAGACTCGTACGTCGTCCAGATTTTAGTCATTTTGGAGGTAGATATATGTTGTTGGAACGGCGGCGCCAAATCGCCTTCAGAAATGACCCATGTATGAGATAGGGGAAAGTTATTTCAAATGGTAACGTTATCCATTTGAAACATTAGCCTTCTTTTGTGTGTGTTTTGTGCCTCATCCGGAGTCTATATCGACCGGACTGCGTTTGTGATCACTACGAGAAACGTGTAGGGGCGTTAGTACATGTATATAGTCTTCAGTTTTTCGCAATTTTCTCGCTTGTTAAAGATCAGTTCACTGTAATAATGGCACGAATGTGATCGTAATAGGATAATTTGCCCTATTGAAGTTCTACTTCCTGTATCTCTTTGGTGCTATTGTGCACGAGGCACACCACTGGAGACACGGGCGCTGCAATCGACATGCTACGACATCACGATCACGTGTTGTCATCTTGCTTCACGGAACCTTGCTCTAAAGACGGGAAGCCGGTGGCCCTAGCACGTTTTTTTTTTTTTTTTTCTTTGAGTTTCCCCCCTTCAATCAGCCTCGTTTCACAACCAGTTCATGTGTACTGGCACCTAGAAACAACAAGAGCTTGGAAAGCGTGACCAATGTTTTGGTGATGCTGTTTGACACAATTAGTGCACCGCGCATGCAAAAAGAGCAGGTTGTAATTTCACATTTACGGTTTTATTTCAAGAATAACGAACATCACGACGCATGGCTGATAAAAAAAAGCTAGCTTAGAGGGGTCAATGAGCCGAAGTCCTGCGCACGTGTTTGCAGCAAGCACTTCCGAGAAGGCGACATTGTCTGCAGACTAGGCACGCAAATGTTTATTTGGTGAGCGACAGCGAGTTCACAAATGACACCTCCCTCTTCACGTGAAGACGCCCACACCTCGAAGACTTCTAAAAAATTACTTCGGGGACGTTATTCCTCATAGCCAACCCCATCCTACGCACGCTGATCGGGGAAAATGTCGCGGGGAAGGTACCGATACACAGATCAAAATGAGGAGGGGCGACGCACTTTAATGGCAGAACGCAGTCTGTGAACGAGTTTCTGATTTGAAAAAGACAAGAAAGAAACCTCGCAGGAAAGCCCCTACTTAGTTCTTTTCATTTCGTTATTTCATCCCGACGTTTGCCCATGAAAGCTCGCCGTGAGCTTGGAGACTGACATGTCTGATGAGTTGGTAAAGAGCTGCTCGATCGCAACCCTTAAGCAACAAGACCGTGGGCAGCGCTTTACCTTTCCGATTTTCAGTACGGTTATTGCGTGTGGAAGAACCAAGGTGGTTTGGGCCGAGCCAGAAGAAAATGAACATTTCAAGCGACAAGTTCCGTGGCGAAGCTCGAAGGATGTTTGGAAGGTTCAACCTCCCACTGCCCCGATAATATTACATTTTGTATATGTATGTACATGCACACACATACAAAAACATGCCAGATCACACATAAAGGGAAGTCAGAACCCCAGAAAAAAAGTTTTTGTCAACGACCCTGGATAGGTACGTTCATGGTTAAAATCATGCTTATATGGAAACGAGCTTCCACCGACCTTTTTATCTTATTGCTTTTCATGGGCTTGGATATGAGCAAAAAAGGGGGGGGGGGGAGAGAAAACGAGAGGCACTTCGAAGTCGTGGCGCAGAGACGTGCTAATACAAGGGCTGCAGAATATAGCGCAAGCCACCACCTCCTCGAGAACAATTTCAAGACAGAAGATACGCTGGACCAGACGAAAAAAGGCAGTGCTGCTTACGGAGACAAAGAGCCGACAAATTGAATGTCGGAAGCTTCCAGAAGATTGTGTTTCGTTTGTTGAAGGAAAGGGGCACCATTTAACTAGTAAAAGGAGTCACTAACCTCACGGGTGGTATACCAGGGGAGAAGGCGAGAAAGGTCGCCCCTGTTGGGGCGACCTCTCCACGAGGCGCGGGGCGCTGGCACCCCGTTTGTGTCCTCAGGAAGTCCCCGAGCGCATGTCAGGCGGACTCGGCTCGGCGCCCCCTCCCAAGTGGCGCCTGGGGCACTTGTACCCCCCTGCCCCACCCTAGTTACGCCACTGTAGGTCCCACCCTTGTTGCCAGGTCGTCAAGTATGTAGCCTCAAAGAAGAAGAGCGAGGCCCAAGCTCAGCGGCAAACGTGCAACTGGTTTATTCCATGAATCCAAAACTCCCCTAGCCCCTCCCTCCTTACACTTTTTCTGCTCGCAGCAGTAGATGGTATTAAGTAGGCGGTGGCGCTACTGCTGGTAGCACTGCACTAACAATTTTCACATCTCGTTGAGTGTGTTCTGGAGCGCCAGTTTTGTGGTTTTACAAAGCTGGTCGGACAAGTGAGCGTCCAGCAGGCCCATGACAAACCAGTCATGTAAGAGGCATTCCTTGACTGCTGCCGATGTGTACTTGCACTTTGTCACCGTTTTGGAGTCCGGTGTAGAAGGCATCTGTGTACATGGGTGCAGGGTGTCTACCGACCGGGAAAACCGGGAATTCTCAGGGATTTTGGGTAGTCTGGAAATTCTCAGGGAAAACTCAGGGAAATTGTGCTCCCATCAGGGAAAATCCACAGTAACTTTATTCAAAAGGAAAGAAAGTCGCGGTAGCGCTGGCTCGATATTTTGTGAACGCATTTTTCAAATCAAGCGGCCGCTGCGGCAGCGGGAAAGTGGCGCACCTCGATGCTGTCATCGCCTTCGGAGCGGTGAAGTGGGAGAGAATCCGGCTAATGTGTCGCATGCGGGAACCATGAACCACGGCACATCGTATCGCGCAATGTTTCAGGGTGTAATTCTGTTACTACGCGGTGTAGTTCTGTATTCTTTCTCACGCGTGCTGTCCGTTAGCGCCCGATATGGTGTTTTTGTTATCGCCGCGTGTCATGTAACAAGCATGATTAGTTGTAGAAGCGGTAGCAGTAGATGTAACGAGCTTGAGTTATCTTGCAAGCGATCGCGATCGCTCAGGAAGCGGATGTCTTCGACAAGGCTGGTATCTGGCAAGCCATCCCGATCGCCGAGAAAAAAAACAACGCTTGTTGGCTGTTATCGGAGAGCTCACTCGCTCTGATCCCGAGCTTCAAAGATGCTATTTAGGACTCCGTGAAGAATAGAATAAATTTCCAGGCGAGAGCTAGCGTAACTAACGGGCCCATTCAGAGCAAGTGAAAGCTTTTTTTCTTTCTTTTTTTCCCGATGAGGGCACCGCTGAAACAAGTTTTACGCAGTCGACCGATATT
The DNA here is from genome assembly GCF_013339695.2 of Rhipicephalus sanguineus. Taxonomy (NCBI): domain Eukaryota; kingdom Metazoa; phylum Arthropoda; class Arachnida; order Ixodida; family Ixodidae; genus Rhipicephalus; species Rhipicephalus sanguineus. The sequence continues at coordinate 160,563,901 of NC_051183.1, forward strand.
TTTTGGGGCTGCAGCTGGCAATTACCAGCCACACCACGTGGGTGTTTGCTACAAAGCCGAATTACAAAACTTTTCAGAGCCAAGGCATAGCGGCGACCGAAATTCGCAATACCGGCCTGGTCCCACTTGCTCGATTCGGCGCGCGATGTCGGAAAACAGTAACGTTTCCACCATAATCGGATGTGCCGTAATTCAGGCTGTTGCCGTGCTTTCATGCGATCTTAGCCCGCAGCTATATTGCTTTTTTTTGCGATAGCAATTATGTAGGCACTCCGACGCGAATTTTTTTTTCCTTCGCCATATCTTCCTTATCGAGTTCAAATTGCGATTACATCACCCCGCGCGTCGTATGCTCCATGTGCGAGTGAAAGCGCGCGAGCGCTGCCGACGAACGGGGCTTAAGCAGAGATGAAACGAGCCGACCGTCTCATTCGCGCGATGGGCACACGGAGATAAGAGCCGGCGGGTTGTGGAGGTGGGGGGGGGGGGGGCGCTGCGTGAGTCCGACAGGAAGTGCGTACTTTGTACCAGCGCGCGTGGTCGCGTGCGCCGCGGTATCTTTAGTGGGGATCAGCAGACGGCTCATAGCTTTGTAGGTGTTGCGCTCTAATTGCAAAACTTCCGTTGAAGCCATAGCAGTGGCGGATCCAAGGGGGGGGCGGTAGCGGCGATCGCACCCCCCCCCTTTAAGCCAGCCCCCGCCCCCTCCCTTCAGTGCCTGTCGTCCACCTCCTTTGTCAGGTTGCCTGTTGAGTTTGCCCCCTTTTTCAGGTTGCTTTGCCTGTCACTGCCCAAAAGGGGTAAAGAGAATCTTGTCCCTGCTCTCTACCTCTCTCATCGCTCTACCCTTTCCTGCTTTCCTATGCACATTTACGACGAAGGCTTCTTAGGCACCACCATAATCCCCTCTAGGCTGTTGTAAATATGCGTGACCCACCAAAATGCACTGCTGAGCGGGGGCTTCAGCCTTTGTACCTCCCCCCCCCCCACCAACTGGGTACCTAAATCCGCCCCTGAGCCATAGATAGGACACTTCTCTTAGTGCAGCGGCTGCGTTTCCTGAAGGAGCAAGCTGCTAGCCTATATTCATATAAAATTCCTCATTGTTGCTATCGGATTTACTATTTTGCTCTTGCGGTGAAACTGTGACTTTTTTTTCTAACGTGGGATGGTTTTCGATGTTGTGCGTTCGTGGAGAGCAAATGGTTCGGCTGGGGAACATGATAGCAAAGGCGTTGCATTGCTCTGGGCAACGCGCAAGGATATGACAACCCGCAGCAGCAGAACAAGCGCAATTCCACAATGCATTATACCCGCATTTGTTTCGTCTTTAGATGTGACACTCTGGCAAGGCATCTAACTGTGATTGCTGCACCACAGGCTCAACAAAATTGATTTTTTTTTTCACGCAGAAAATAAAAAAAGTTTTTTCATGTCGCCATATTAGTCGAGCATTCTTGTGGCATTTTCAATTTAAGATTAATCCTTCAGTAACTATGCCTTGCATGAAAGGTCGAATTTCAGCTTAGCGAAGTTTCGATATAACGAAGTGAGTTGCTGCTTTTACCAACTTCGCTATATTGAGGTTTAACTGTTCTATGTACTATTCAAATGGGATTAAGTCGTTTTTATTTTCTAACGTGCGTATTAGAGAGTGACATAACCGAGCGATATGGTCTCTACCCATCTTGACATAAAACAAAGTTCTGTTTCACTCAGGGAATTTTGCAAAAACACTCAGGGAAAACCTGGAAAACTCAGGGAATTTAGAAATGTCAACTCGGTAGACACCCTGGGGTGGAAGCTGCTGGATTCATGCATTCTTACGAGAACGGTTTCATGCATTCTTTTTACTGGGTGCGCAGATTGGCAGGCCTGGATGTCTGTCATGAGCAAAGAAAGTATGACCTGCGCTTGAGGGCCTATGCAGTACGAGAGTGCAAAGACGGTGGTTTCTTTGGCGGCAGTGGTGAGACCAGACGCGATCGTGTAGTCCTTGAATTAGAGTAGCCACGCTGTCCATTGAATGAAAAAAGGTTGGGTAACGCCGACATAGTTGCAGGCAGCTCGGTGTTCTGCATGACACCGTGACACAAGTGGCGGGAGTGCTGTTACAACACCCCCGTCACCTCTACGTGGAACGCAGCACTGATTGTGATAGACATTGATACTAGCCGTTTGCATCTGCAGCAGAGTTGAATCAAATTGGCACTTGATGTCACAGACGAGAAGCCACGTTTAGTCACTAGGTAGGTAGCCGTGCCTGCATTTCCTGGAACGCTGTTGCTAGTGGCAAGTGATTAGACGTGTGCAGACCTGTTGTCAGGAACATGGAAGGTGGTAGTGGTTTTCAAGCGAGGGCAGGTGGCTGTCTAATGAGTATGCTGCTTATTAGGTAAATGTAGGGTGTGTTCTTGTTATGCGCAGGTGACGAGGCCTCCACAGTGGAAGCAGTGTGTATCGATGGAGCCCAGCGTACACTGGCGGCTGGCTTGCTGTCTGGCCGGCTTTCACTCTGGGACCTGGGCTCACAGGCCGAGCGTCAGAGCTGCGTGCACCCTGCAGGCGTGACACGTGCCGTCTGGCAGGGACCGCACACCATAGTCACGGGATGCCTGGACGGTGCTGTGCGTGCCTGGGACGTACGCACCCCGCAAGAACCAACTCTCTGCTGGAGGGCACACCGGCACGACATCTTAGACCTGGTGCTGTCTCCAGACGGACAGCGTGTGGTGAGCGTGTCCGACGGTGGCATCTGTACCGTGCACAGGTTCGCCTCACCCGACTGATCTCGTCTTCACTGACCACTACACTGCCGCCTTCTTATGCAGTAAAAGTTTTGTTCTGTTACAAGTTCTTTTTTGGTCATTTCATTTGCTGCCTGCACAGTGGCTGATTTGTGTAGTTTCTTGGGCTGCCTTGTCTGCACAGCAAGTTTTGTAGTATGACTTGCAAAGTTAATGAAATGTGCCCGTACACATAGAAAACAAGGGCTCGTATCTTACGATGTTTTTTTTTCAGTCTGCACTGATATACTCCGTAACGACCAACTAGCTCACAGGTACATTTCAAGTGTTGCGAAAAGGTGAGCAAGTACGCCTGCTTATGCTGGGTGGAACTTTAATGAATGAATGAATGAATGAATGAGTGAGTGAATGAATGAATGAAGCTTCAATTTTTAATTGTGTGTGAGAAAAGGTTGCCAGATGCCATGCACAGTGGGAAGGAAGGAAACAGAAAGGGAGCTTAGCCAGTGAAACTTGCGGTTGGCTACATTGGGAGATTAGGGAAGGGGATGTAAAGTATCATCACCAAGGTGCTCGAAGAACAAGAGAAAGACGACTTCACTGCTGTTTCGCTTCTTCTAATAAACTGCTTTGGTTCGAAGCAGTCACTGGTCTTGATCCCCTTATCAATGGTGCCGTGACCAGGATCAGTACCTCCCTGCCCACAAGAAAAATCAACCTGCCATGGAGCAGCAGAGAAGAAAACAGCGGATTAACCGACAAAAACAAGGCGGGCTGCATAAGCATCGGAACGGCTGAATGACGAGGAAGGCGTCATTGTTACTTAACTAAAAATGAGCAAGGAAGTCATAACAAAGATAAGGAAAATGCTTCTCTCTCAGATCACGCAGCTGATCAACAGAGCCGAACAGCAAATTAATGAAGGAGCTAACTGGGAGCAGTTATTCACGATGCAGGTGCAGATTAAAGGAATAAGGGAAAGCCTCAAGAGTGCCAACGAAAATGGACAAGTTTCTGACAGAAGATAGTGCCAAAGCTGAATTTGAAAGAGTTACAGAATATGACATGAAAATAACAACGATCTTGTCTACAATAGAATTCAGACTTCGAGAGCCTGTACAATCAAATTTAAATGACAGGACAAGGCAGATGGCACCATCAGCTACAGGAAAAGGCGCAATGGAGCTAGCTAAGCCCCCTAAGCTTGAAAAGATGAAGTTTGGTGGAAGAGCTTTGGAGTGGAACCGCTTCTGTGCTCAGTACGAGTCAGCAGTTCACCTGAGACCGGCATGGGACAGAAGTTCTATTATTTGTTAGCACCGCTAGCCGGAAAGGTGACTGCTGCTATAGAAGGTCTGCAGCACTCGGCAGAGGACAATTATGACGAAGCCAGGCTGTCGGAAAGAAATGTTTTTCGATTCGTTCCACCACAAAAAGTTCCGTTCCATTCCTGTTCCGAAACGGTTCGTAAAAGTTCTTATTTGTGTGCAAAAATTTGAAGTTAAAGTAAGCATAAAAAGTATTGGATTTGTGGTATAGTTAGTTGCGCTTCTCTTAAGAAAGTGGGACAGGGGTAACATGTTCTTCCCACATTCTTCTGAGGAGCAGAAGTAACTGTACTACGAATTCCTACCAACTAGCACAAACCAGTATTAATTTCAAAGTCATAGTATTTATTTTCTCAAAAGTCAGTTGAACTTTTTTATCGGGCCCAGTGCTTTGTGTCAAGGGAGTGAGCACGATCTCAGAAGCAGCACGTCATTGAATGTACTACTCTCTGATGTGCGAGACCGTTGTTCTGATAAAGAAATTGCCAGGCCTGCGCAGAACACACAGCACAGTCAGCGAAAGCTGGAAGAGTGGCTTTCTAGAGACCGTTGTAGACTCTCTTGGGACAACTAGTACAAGTACACATTCAAGGTACCCACTACGCTTGAAATCATCATAATTTTTCTTGAAGTAGGGAAGCACCCACTATGGCATTTTTGGTCATTCTTCGGCGAATCATGGTACCCACTACACATCTGTAAGGCATTATGTGCACTTTGTGCTGTGACTGATGACGATGAATTATGGCTGAGCCCATTGTAATGGGTTGGAAGGATTCAACGACCGACTTGTTACGCAATTCACAGTATGTGACACCAGGCTGTTATTTTACTCTTCTGCCACGCTGTATTACATATGTTAACACGATTCCTTGCCCAACATGACACATGTATAGAGTGTTTTTGCGAAGGAGTGTCAAGCACCATCGTGGCTCTGTGGTAGAATGCTCGACTTCCACGTAGACAGCATGGGTTCAGATCCCATCTGACCCAAGAAAGTCGTTTCTCAATTTGCTGTTGTGACCTCATAACAGCTTTTTCTGTAACAAACTTCAGTGCCGAGAATGCCTTCTCCACGCTGGCCTGCATGGCAAGCACATCCACTTGCGTTAATATAAACATCTTTTGTTGTCACTGTTTTTGTTTTTCGCACAATTTCAGCATATCTTTGCTTTGGAATTCCTGCCTGAGGTATGCGCTAATACTGTATCCTGAGATATGCATAATTGCTTATGTTGCATGAGCTCAGTTGTTCCGGATTGCCAAGTTTTCTCATGAACTGAAAAATGATTTTAAAAATTTCAGTTTCACATCGGCACAAAATAATAGAGGAAGTTTTGGTTACGTTTTCGTTCCGGTCAAAAATGTCACTTTTTTTCGTTTTCATTCCATTCCGTGACACTGGACGAAGCAATCAAAATACTGCAAACAACGTTTGGAAATCGCGAAGGATCAATTGAGATGCACATGAACGAGCCTTTGAGTTTTGAGAAAGTGAGCTCTGCTCAAGATACTGATGACCTGAATAGGCTAGTGCAGAGAGTGCAAGTCAACATATTCGCACTCAAAACACTGAAAGCGGAAACCAAGAGCTGCACGCCAATATTGTTGCCAGTTTTGACAAGAGCAATTCCACCAGAATTATCAGTGCAGTTTAAGTCGAAGGAAGCTACGACAAACAGTCCAGCTATGGAAGACGGCGCCCAAAGCGGACAGGCCTATGTTATTCTCGCAAGAGCCAGCATCTTTTCGGGAAGAAACTCAACAGCAGAGGATAACTGCAAATCAAAGGGATAACATTTTGACATCTTAACCGCACACAAAATACGAGGACAGAGGGAGGTATGACGACACAGGCGGTCAACTCGTTTATTCATGGAAAGACGGAGCAATATATAGGGACTTGAGACATGCGCGGCAACTGTTACATTCACTCATCAGCCTAGTGGGGCAGACACTTATCAAAAAACATATTTTGGATTTAGATAATCTAGTGGATGTAATGCTTACACAGTCACCACTTTTCTTTCTAATATATAATAGGCCTTCAACAGCTTTCGGGCTGTCTGATCTTGGCTTCTGCCCAGAATCTTGATCTCATGAAACCGCGGTTCACAGGCGCAGTCATTGCAGTGCTTCCATCTTGAATGAATAAATGTCTATTAGTGGGAGTGGATATAAGTCCTTCTTCGTGATCTTGTTCAGGCGACGGTAATCGACACAGAAACGCAGAGTGCCACCCTTCTTGTGCACCAAGACTACTGGTGATGCCCATGGACTCTTCGATGGTTGAATGATGTCATCCTGCAGCAATTGGTCGACTTGTCGCTTCACAGCTTCTCGTTCTCGCATTGAAATCCGGTAAGGACTCTGTCGGAGTGGTCGAGCATTTTCTTCCATTGTGATACGGTGCTTAGCAAGGGGCGTTTGTCAAACCCTTGATGACGATGAGGAACGGTCCTTGTATTGCTGCAGAAGGCATCGGAGCTGTTGCCAAGCGGGAAGACTTGGGTTGACAGGTATTGGGGTCGTCGTAGCTTCGTCAGAATTCGAAAAGGCGAACGCACTGCTGTATGTGTTGGCCTTTTCTTCGATGTATGCAATCATCATGCCCCTGCTCAGGTGTCTATCCTTGGCTGAAGTTCGTTAGCATCACACTTCCTTTTCCTTCATGCAACCGAGCAATGCCCCTTGCGACGCACATGCCACGGTCCAGCAGCAAACGCTGATCGCTCTCGATGACGCCTTCGATGTCTTCAGATTTTTCAGTGCCGACGGAAATTATGACTGGAGCGAGGCGGAATGGGTGACTTGATCCTCGTGCACGTTCAAGGCACGTTGACATGGGTTTGCACCAGGCGGTGTCGCTTTGTCCGACGAGAGAGTTATCGACTTGGTTCTCAAATAAACGACGGCGCCGTGATGTTTTAAGAAGTCCATGCCAAGTCTGATATCCCTGGAGATATTTACCAGGATTACGAAGCTTGCAGGATAAGCCCTATTATTGGTGGTGACTCTTGCTGTGCAGATTCCAGACGGCGTTATTAGATGTCCTCCAGCCGTCCGCATTTCGGGGCCTTCCCAAGCAGACTTAACTTTCTTCAGCTTCGCGGCGAACGACCCACTGACGATGGAATAGTCGGCCCCATTGTCGACGAGAGCGGTGACGTTGCGGCAGTCGATGAGAACGTCGAGGTTGCTAGTTCGTCGTCTTGCGTTGCAGTTAGGCCGTGGCGTTGGATCACGGCTACGTTGGTTTCTTCCGCTGCTTTCACGTGATGTTGTCAAGTGTTCTTCTGGCCGCGAAATTTCGTCGTCAGAGCTCCGTTAGGCTTGCGGCGTATTAAGATTTCGTCGTGGCGGCGGTGGCAAAGGATATTCGGTAATTCGTCGTACAGCAACCGCACCTCAATCGGTTGCTGCCCTTAGTTTCCCGTAAATGGGCTGGCGGATCGGCCGCGGGCGGGGCTGCTGTACTGCTGGCGTTGCGGTGAGGTGTAGCGGCCTGGTGACGGAGAACGGGAAGGTCGTCAAGGTGTCCACCGCGCTCCTGCGAGGTAGCCTGCGATGTCGCGCGGTCGCTCGCCGCTCTGTGGATGTGGCGCGTTAACGGCGAAGCCACGCAGCCCCATCTCGCGGTACTGGAGTGGCAGTAGGTGCAGGCCGGCTTCCCCACAGTGGTAGCGAAGCGGGCGGTGGTAAGCGGACGTCGGTCCTCCTCGGCATGTAACGCTGGCTGGCAGTGGCGGAACTGCGGCTGTGCGGCGTCTTGGCGCTGGCGCGGGGTGGAACGCGAGTGCAGACAGCGCAGCGTAGGTCATGGCTTGAGGTTGAGCCTGCGTTGGCTCAGGGACCCGTAGTGGCAGCTTATTTTTGTCTGTTATGATTTCCTCAATCGAGTCCACTTGAGGCTGCGGTGAAGTTTGCTGCTTGCGCAGCTCCTCCCGCACGATCACTCTAGCTGATGGTTTCCCGTAGGTCGTCGGTGCCTAGCGAGTGTGCTGTAGCGGTTATATTGCTTCGTCCGCATCTTGAGTGACTTCTCAATTGTTCCAGCCTCCGTGAGAAATTCGATGACTGTCTTCGATGGGTCAATGCGCACCAATCCTGCGAACAGCTAGGTTTTGTTTCACTCCCCGCTTAAGGAAGCCACCTTTTTTAGATGCGAAGTATCTTATGGCGGAGTTCAATCCGGTGGTGGTGGTGGTGTGCGGCGTGACCACCCTTACTGCGCATGTGCATACCCTCTCCACTCCCCTCCCCCTCTCCACTTGCCCTCTCTCCCCTTTCCCTCTCCACACACCCTCTCCCTCCTCCCCTCCACTTCCCCTCTCCCCTTTTCCTCTCCCATCCCCCTCTCCACTTCCCCTTTCCACTCTTCCTCTGAAACGCGCGGGCTAGACATGCCGAAATTCTCTCCTGCGCAACGCCCGGATGAGCACCAGCGCATACGCGTCCCCTCTCTCTCCTCTCCACGCTGCCCCCCTCTCGCACGCCTGCCGACCGCGTTCCCCGCTCGCCTTGTGAGAATTAACGGCCAGGCGAGAGGGAAGACAAGACGCGCGTAGCGTTCCTCTTCGCGTTCCACGACGCGAGGTCGGTAGCATACCCAAAGAACGCCAACGGAACGCGATCGTGCAAGTGCTTCGGCTTCGCATCGCCTCATGGTCCCCTTTAGCGGGAAATGGTGTAATTTTTCTTCTCAGGCGGCTGGCAGCGTCGGCCAGGCGGAAAAGTCGCGTCATCTCTCATGTGAAGATGACGTTTTCATTTGATAGCTGCACTCTTGTCTCCAGCAAAGCAGAGGTCCTTTGCTTGCGGACGACGCTCGTAGAGCTGTCCAGGAATATGTGCTGCGAAACAGATCCCAGTTTCCTTTGGGCTCAGGATTCTCGAACCAGGTCCTTGCTGCGTCTTCCAAGTAGAAATAAACGTGACGTAACTTGCCGTTAGAGTCCCAGTTGTCGAAGATGGCGACACGATCGTACGTTTCCAGCCAACTCTCCGGGTTTTCAAAAGATGATTCCCAGAATGTTGGTGACTCGATCCTTGGCTGCTGCAGCATCACAGGCGTAGGCGATATATGCGTGCTGTCATCGTCGCTGACGTGGACGACGGAGAAAAAGCCTGGGGAGAAAAAAGTTCGCTTCCTTCTGCGGGGAGCGAAACAAGACCTGCTCGCAGTATTGGTGCGCAACCCACCGAAGACGATGACACATGTTCGTTTTTGAGGTCAAAGTATCGGTAATTGTTTGGCGTTTCGGGAAGGGGCCTGTACTCTGGCTGCAATGCTAGCTGCCTGCGCCTAGCTCGACGTTCCGGATGTCTTTAGCCTCTCCTTGTTCACGGCTTTGCGTACGGACGATGGATGAACCAGCACCTCCACCAGATGGCACGTGGTCGTGGTGGTGAAGAATTAAGGCTCCAGCAGAAATCGGAAATACGTAACTCCTTATTTGGGCGAACTGCCCAGAAAATGAGAAGTGAACGTAAAAGCGATTCACGCTGTAAATTGATAGCGGCAAGAACAATCGTCGGCCATCGAGTAATCTGATGTGCGGTGAGGTGCGTCGGCATTTATACACATGCGGCATCGAACATTCGAACCTTATCGCCGGTGCTCGAGTAAGCTCTCGTATAAACTTGACTACTCGCGTCCTGCGTATAATCTTAGCAGAATAACAATCACGAAGTTTCTTAAACATTGCGGCGCGGTCTGCGCCGAGCGTTGCTAACAGTCTTTACGGGTGTAACCCGAACACAAAAATAAGACAATAAACACGCGTGACAATATATAAAGGAAATAGGAGCTACAAAGCCAAGACGCGACAAGCAAGACCACTGTCAAAGGGCGATGTGTACTGATTCACACATCGTTTGTTTCTCTCTGTACAAGAAGAGGAAATGGAGCAAAGGCTTAGAAGTTTGACAGAAGGCCGTCGTGTTTCACTGCTCCAAATGCAGAGAGGCACGCAGGCTATCATAAACAATTTGCAAATGCAAATAATAGGAATGCGAAAGAAAAAAAAGGTACATGTGCAAAATAATTTAACTTATATAGCAACAATAAAGCACTATTAGTGGTCTGCATACGTTTACAAAGCAACACTTGTACCGTTAAACATGCTAGTAAAACAATAGATGCGAGTGCCCATCGCCCATATAAAAAAGAAAGAAAACAAACACTGAGATGCCTGGGGAAAAAAGACAAAGATACGTTTAGGAATAGTCACACGATGTAGTATTTGCACCAGTAAAAAACACGAGATTCAACATAGGCAAACAGGAAATGTAGAACAATATTCAAGGAAATTTAATGTTATTTTTAATCAGTACCATCCTAATCATTTGCTTGGAGACTGTGCTCTACACGCCTAGAAGACTGTCGATTATATTTAGAAAGGTGGGTACCTGAAATGATGTGTGTTGCCGTCCGTAAATTGTTCAAATCTTTGGAGTTCTAGCATATATGTACGAAAAGCATACAGAAAACCCCGAGGATCCTGCGAACAATAAAGTCTATTGCGTTTTGTATACTGGAACAATTTAAAATAATAAGTTTGACTGGCTTTGAGCATAAGATACTTCAAAAATAGCGGTTCAGTCACGTATGGGGCCATGAAAAGTCTCACAGAATCAAGTTTGGAATGGTTTGTTAGTGTCCCCCACACAAGCGCACAATATGAGAGTCGCGAGTAGAAGAGGGTGTAATAAAGCGTATTTTTTAGCCACAGTGCTATGAACTTGCATAAGCATCCAATGCTTTTACTTAATTCTGCTGTTAACTTTGCTATATGTTCATTCCAACATAAGTCTTCCTGAAACCACACACCTTCAACTTCTGAGTCTTAACCTGATCAAATATATGGCCCTGGCAGGTAATACACCTGTTTAAATTTCTTGGCTTATTCACGGGGTCAAACACCATGTATTTAGTCTTATTAGCGTTTAAACACAATTTGTTGAGTTTTAGCCATGATGAGAGCTGGTTCAACAAAAGATTCACATTCCCTTCAAGGTCGACAAGAGAAGAACCTTCGAAAAAGATGTTAGTATCGTCCGCGTACATTACTAGTTTGGGGCAATCTGGAATGTGGCGAAGATCATATTATAAATTATAAATAAGATGGTACCCAGAATTGATCCCTGTGGCACTCCTTTCTTCACTTCAACGTATTCTGATGGCTCGTTATTTATGCTTCTTCACAGCGTCCTTGAGTTCGTCGTCCAAGTTGAAGCACTTCCCTATCATGTGTTTTTTCAGGGAACCAGACGCATGGAAATCGCAGGCAATGAAGGATGGCCATGGCCATCCTTCGTTGCCTGCGATGGCCATCCTTCATTGCCTTCGATTTAACACCTGCAGTTTAACACCTTCTGCTGTCAGAAATCGGATAATGCGCCGCTACTCCTTCTGAAGGAAAAAGTTGTAGCGCAAAGCAACACACGGACAGACAAAGAGGATGGAACTGGCGCTATGTCTGTCCGTGTGTTGTTTTGCGCTACAACTTTTTCCTTCAGAAGTCATGAACCAACTAGCTCAAAAAACATTTTGCTAAGATGCTACTCTTTAATCGTCAAACTTTGCGATGTGAACCCATCCTGTCCTCACACCAGTGGCGCACCGACGGGGGGGGGGGGGGGTTGTAACCCCCCCCCCCTGAGGCCGACCTGACCCCCCCCCCCCCACACACACACCTTGTAACTGCTTCACGGTCATTGTCACCGAGAATCCAACGTACACGTTCAAGGCCCTTGTTGACATTGTCGTTTCAATTCAAGAGGTAGTCTGAGGTCGATTTTCTCTCATTTACTCCAGAAATGTGTTGTATTCGCTCATCTACTCGTAAACTGAAAGAGCGCAAACCGCGTGCTCTGTGGCTCTGCGTTCACTTCCAGTGAAGCAGCTTTGGACGAAAGAAAAGATGCTTTCACGGGTCGTCAGTTTGACGCCTCTTCTTTTCTTGCCCCCTCTGATTACTGCAATAGAGCAAGGAGATATTTCGGAATCTTCGAAACAAGCTATTGTTTTTTTTTTTTTTTCATTTATTTGATTCTCAGAGGAAGTCTAAAAGGGGCAGTGTACGATGATAATGCGCCGTGTGACTTGGCCACAGACATCGGTGCACAGTGCATGTGACATCAAAAAGTATTGTGTATAGCAGCTCAGTCAGCTGTGTACGCAGTGCTACATACATGTTTGTCCAGAACAAGAGTTCGCACTGTTGGCCGTTTATAACATTATTATCCGGTTCACATGGGCAAATCTAATGCACTTACCTGCACACATGCAAATTATACCAGGTTCACTGGGACGCTTCTAATGCAATTAGAGATTAAGATATCAAGTGCCTAAATACCATTAAATTGTCGGCCTCACATGGCTTGATTTAGTGACACTAATGGCACGATGACGAAGTTGCGCAATAAATATATGTTGGTTTTGCCTTGAATGTGCAACTTTTTTCAAATTCTACGACATAAAACTCATTTTACAGAAATAACAAGCGCTTTAATGTATATTCCATGTCCTTACTCGCTATGGAAACGAAACTCGCTTAAGCGTGATGAACAAAAAAAAAAAGCGTGATGAACATTTCCTGTTGCGATGAAGGTGGCGTTCTCGTTAATTTTTCTTAAATCCTTCATATTATAATGAACACGAATTATGTCCGTCATGGAGCACCTTTGTTTTCCTTTAAATAGTCAATAATGTATACACTCTCCTTGCCGACAAACATTCTTTTTTCATCATAGATGGGCTCTACAAAACACAAAATGAGAATGAAGGCACTCATTCGACGGCAAGCTCTAAAGTATATAGCCACGTGTCACCGCTAAAATGCCCTTTATATTTACGGTCTTACCAATTAGCTTCACTTTTTACGTGCAAACGGGGTCTAACGTAATTCAAATTGGCAGGACCGAATCGAGGTAACTATTGATTCCCCAAAACGAAAAAAAAAGATAAAAGCATTTGAAGCACTCACGCCTACCGGGAGGTCAGTGCTCCGGTACCTCAAGTACAGCGAGACGTACATCGCCGATGCAGACCGGAAAAAGCGCATCCCGCTGGACGTTAGAGAGTCCCTCTTCATCGCGCCTATTCCGCGCAACATGCATCCGACATTCCATAAAGGTAGACGAAAGGTTCGAACTGACGCTATTAAGCGAAAGTTCAAGGAAGACCCGGACGCCCGCTACACCGACGCTGCCAAGTATCCGCGCAGAAACGCGAACGCTGTCAGCGTCGTAGACTCTCGAGGCCGAGAGTTAGCGTCGGCCACGGTCAAGGCACACAACTCAGAAGCAGCGGAAGAAGCGGCAATCGCTCTCGCCACAACCACATGTACAGACGCCGCGGTGATCTTCACCGACTCGCAAGCAGCTTGCAGGAATTATGCGAAGGGCCGCATTTCAGCCGATGCACTTAACATCATAAAACGGCGAAGCACTCCACTCCCATACGCCTGTATAATATGGGTGCCAGGACATGAGGGTCTACAGGGAAATGAAGCGGCCCATGCCGCTGCCCGCGAGCACGTCAGCCGGGCTGTCCTTGACCCACAGGATACCCGACCCATGGCTGAAGAGGTGGAGGCGGTACAGAACACCTATTCGTCGCTACTTCAACACTACAGACTGGAGCGACGGGTGTACCCTCCACCACATCCAAAACTGACTAAAGAAGAAAGCGTGATCATCAGACGCCTGCAAAGCAACACACACATACATGGAATATTAATGCACCGCCTCTACCCAACGAAACATAGCTACATGTGCCCGCTCTGCGGCGTACCGGACACCCTGGCACATTTGCTCCTGGAATGCCCGTGTCATGTAGACCTCAGTATGCAACCGGAGACGGACGTCAATCCAGCATTAAACACGAACGACGACCACCTAACCGAAACGTGGGAGGCCAAGCTCGCCCTCGAGGACCTGGAAGACCAGCGACAACTTGTCATCAGGGCCAAGAGGGCAGTTGAAGCCAGAGGGTTCCTGGACTAGGGAGCCCTCCCACCTTAGGGTGATACCGAGCATCGCTCGGAACACTGTTTCACAAATAAACGTTTATTTCTCTCTCTCTCTGATAAGCATGATTATTTGTGCGCCATACACTAAACGTCATTTATGAAGTACGTGTTCATCCTCTGCGTGTTCAGATTTATTATTTGTTGAGTAGTAAACCGATGTGAATTCTACATGGAAATTGGATATAAGTGGTGTGTAGAAGAAAAGTAAGGACAGAAAGAAGCGCTTGTTTGTGTCCTTACTTTTCTTGTCTGCGTCTCTATTTTTGAGCTGTATTTACTATGAGCCCATTGGTGCCCCGCTGGATATAGTGAGGCTTTTGGTCATTAACACGTCCAGAGCTGGACTTTCTGCGGATTTTTGATATCCTGAAGGTGCCCAAAAATCCACAGAAAGTCCAGCTCTGCATGTGATAATTACCAAAGGCCTCACTGTGTCCAGCATACAGGTCATTCCACGGACGTTTTCTGGACGTCGGGTAAGATTTTTACTGAATTTGCATACGTCCAAGCACGTCCGAATATCCAGTTTTGACGCCCGGTGGGATTAACTCGGGATGTTCAATTCCTTTGCGCCATATAGTCCTGCGGACGTCCCGTTGGATGTCCCATGGATTTTCTCGTGCATCCGCCGGATGTACGTAATGTCCAGAAAAGTGGTCCGATAGACGTCCCAAAGTTATTGGTTGCCCATTGGGATGTGGCGCTGGATGTATACGCGTATCGTTTATTGCATGACAGCCGTCATCGGTACGGCGGCTGTCGAACTGAACGATAATAAAAGTTATAGACCGATAGCCGCGGAGATAACTCGCATGTTGAAGTGATGCCTGCCCAAAACCATCGAAGGCATCGGGCAGACGCCACTGCAGCACCCGCGTCCACTGCGTTTCGGTCCTCTTCCCCGCTACCCACGCAACCGGGTGTCAAAAGACATTTGTCGATAGCTGCCCGCGGCATGCACGAGATACTAAAGGATCGAGCCAGCCGCTAAAGACCACGCGACGAGAGAAACATAACCAGGAAATGGGCCGACGCGTCGCAGTCGGCAGCGTGCGAGCATAAAACCAACAAAACGTCGGAAGAGTACTCCGCGCGTGGCAAGGCGCTCACTGCCAAGGTGTGGAATCAAAGTGTAACTTCGCCACCGTTACGTTGGGGCCGAAGACCATTAAAGGGACACTAAAGAGCAAAATGATTTTTATCATATAAGTAAACTACTCTTTCATGATACCAAAAACACCACGCTTGCTGCGAGAAGACACTTAGTAAGCGAGAAAACGCGCAAAAACAAAATGTGGGTGGCGACGCCACTTTGAAGTTTCCGCACCATTGGCCGTGGCGTCACATTTTCACAGCGCCTACTAGAGACTACGTAGTTCCTAATCAGTAAAAATGAAGTACATTGTCCTCTGAGGGGGCCATAGACTTAACATACCAAGTTCGGGCTAATTTTGTTGAGCCAATGGCGCCAAAATACGATAAGTACACCTAGAAATTCGTGACGTCACGCGGGAAAGTTACGGCGCGAAATTTAAAAATGAAACTTTGAATTTCATTTTCTTCTCTATTTTAACACCTATGATGGCGAAATTAAGGACATTAGAGTTCTGAGAGCACAATTTATCGATGTAAACCGATTAATTGCTTCTCTTTAGTGTCCCTTCAATGTGCGGTAGGAGGCCTCCGGGCGGGATTTCGGTGCTTAGCACGTCGGTGCTTCACTCATTTTCTGCGGCCCTGGCGTTGTGTTTGGCTCCTCTGTCCCATGCGCGTCAAACACCAGATTCACGACGATGGTTCGCGCCGTTCCGCGGAACCACGCGTAGGCGCCTCGACTACCGTAAGTCGGCTCCCCCAATTTTCCCTAAGCCGACAAGGGCACGGGGACGCGCGGCAGAACAGCCCGAATACGCAGCTCTCCGCCCCCCCCCCCCCCCTCCAACACGCGCGCGCGCACACACACACACACACACACACACACACACACACACACACACACACACACACACACACACACACACACACACAAGCTACTTACGAGTTAGCCGAACAAAAAATGTCATCGAGGTAAAAAATTGCGTGCCCCTTTCTGGCGGCGGCATTACAATGGGTTTCGATGATTCTCGAATGTCAAGTAAAAGTTCTCCAAGGTGTGTCTACACTCAACAACGGCCCGTGATTGCTGTCAGACTGGCTCAGACAAAAAGGAAAAAAAGCCGCACCTCCCCGAAGGGGATCGTGAGGAAACGCGAATGCATTTGGGTGCACCCGATGAGTGAGCGATTAATTAATGAAGAGAGACGACAGTGTGCACGTAAGCATTATTTATTCATACGTCAGCACCTGTTCCTGTTATCGTTGTGCCTGACGGCACCGCCTTGTGGTCGCTGAAGTGCACGGTCAAAGGGTCTTTGAGAAGCATACGCGGGGCACAGTTTCGCGTAAAGACCAGATCAATGCAACTCTCGTGAATGGTAGTGGGGCACGTGTTGTCGGAGGCGGCAGAGGGACAATGCATAGAGTGCTTGGTCTGCATGTACTCCACCAGCCACTCGCCACTCTTCTTGCGCACGTCAACGTTGAAGTCGCCGACCAAGACAATGGGATCAGAGGGTTTGGAGCGCACACGCACACCATAGCCGCGTCCAGCTTCGCGGCAACGGCGTCCCGAGCGAGGTTGGGCGCGAGGTACACGGTCACCACAAAGACTCCGTCTCCGGTGTAGGCAAGGGTGTACAAGTCCTTGTACAGACACGCGTCTCGAACGGGAGACGTGGCAACGGCGTGCGATATCAGTTCCCGTACTCGCATCGCGGAGCGAGCTTCGCGATGCGAGCGCCCTCACCGGGTACACTCCTCCTCTCCCTTACCCTCCGCTGCTCCGCGATGCGAGCGCCACCACGCGCCCGCGCGCTCCTCTTCCCCCTTACCCTCCGCCGCTCACCACCTGCTCCGGTTGCTAGGCGCGGCGCAGCTGTTGCTAGGGGCGAGGAGGAGCGCGCGCGGAGAGATCTGTGCGCACGCCGACCAGGGACGCACGACAACCCCCGACTAAGAAATGCATTCGCATTAAAAAAGTATCAGCTGTTCCTCCCGCGAGCTTCCCTGCGCCCCCGGCGGGCGCCAGGATGCCGGGGGCGCAGTGAAAACCAGGATGCAGCATAGTGAAGTGACAGGCGAGTGGTGGATTCTTGCGCCTCACGCGGTCGCCCATCCAGCCTGTTCTGCATGATGTGCTGTGTGCGGGCGCCTGTTCAATGCCGAGGAACGTTTGCAGAAGGAACGCCGTTCCCTATGCCGTTCCTACGTAAACGTAAACAGTTACCGTTACAGTTGCACCGATCCTCAATGAAACGGTGGCGTTCCTCCGTTCCTCCAAAAAGTAACTAGTTACTGGAACGTCGTTTCGTACAACACTGCATAACACTAAAGAAGCATTGTTTAAAGCCATAGAAAAATGCTTAAAGAACAGACAAATGCCGGACAGTTGGCGAAAAAGTAGAATGAACTTAATCTATAAAGGCGAGGGAGAAACGGATAAGATTCGCTCGTACAGACCACTAACCACTACATCCGTACTATACAGGTTGGCGATGCAAGCAGTAAAAATGAAGATAGAAACATGGGCAGAACGTAACGATATTTTGGGAGAACTTCAGAACGGATTTCAAGTCGACAGGCGGTTAGACGATAACATTGTGGCGACACACTGCGCACAAACCGGCGCAGCCTCCGCCTCGTCGCTATCTAATCCGGCGTGACACGGCTGCATGCTACACCACGCCTCCGATAAGGGACAGCGCCACCGCAGCGTCACCGGAGGCTTACGTCACCAACGGTGGCTATAAAACCAAGCTGCCAAGCTCGGAATAGATCTTTCCTTCGCTACCCGACTGAGCGCAGGGTCGGTATGCTCGCCCCACTGCTGCTACTACGCTAATAAACAGTCATGCATTACGTTGGGATGCATCCTTCCATCGACATGGCATCCCACAACCTGTTTGTTCTCACTCAGTGCATAGAAATATCTAAAATAGAAAATAGGCCCTTGTACGTGGCTTTTCTAGACATCACTGGGGCATACCACAACGTTAATCAGGAAATTTTGTGGGATATATTGAAAGGAATGGGCATAGGCGACGACTGTATACAGCTTTTGAGGGAGATATACTGAGAAAATACAGTTTGCATAGAATGGGAAGGAATGAGTAGCAAAGAGAACGTTGAGATTAGCAAGGGGCTGAGACAGGGATGTCCTTTGTCCCCGCTGTTATTCATGCTGTACATGGTGGGTATGGAAAAAGCGCTAGAAGGTAGAAACATTGGTTTTAATCTGTCACACAAACAGGGCGGTGTGATGATTGAGCAGAAGCTTCCAGGTTTATTTTATGTGGACAATATCGTCTTATTTGCGGACAGTCGAGATGATATACAGCGGCTGGCAGATAAATGCGGAAGGGAAGGTGAAACTCTTGGACTAGGATTTAGAGTAACGAAGTGTGGATTGATGGTATTCAATGATCCTTGTGATCAGGTGGTGTCAATACAGGGCCAAGAAATACCGAGGGTAAGCGATTACAAGTACCTCGGAGTATGGGTAAAGGAGGGGGATAGATATATGGAGGTACAAGAGAAAGCATCGGTAGCAAAGGGAAAGAGGAATGCTGCAATTATGAAGCACAGAGCTTTATGGGGATACAATAGGTACGAGGTGCTTCGAGGGCTGTGGAAGGGTGTAATGGTTCCGGGGTTTACTTTTGGGAACTCAGTGGTGTGCATGAGGGCAGAGGTGCAATCGGGAATGGATGTAAATCAAAGGACTGTGGGACACCTCGCGTTGGGTGCTCACGGGAAGATGACAAATGAGGCTGTAAAGGGCAGTATGGGATGGGCAGGTTTTGAGGCGAGGGAAGCTCAGAGCAAAATAAGGTTCGAAGAAAGGCTAAGGAATATGAAGGAGAGTAGATGGGCAGAGAAGGTGTTCCGATATTTGTATAGGAAGAGCGTGGACACACAGTGGAGAAAAAAAAACTAGGAGGCTCACTAGTAAATATACGGCTGGTAGTGTAAGCAATATGTCAACAAAGAGCATTAAGAGAAAAGTCAGAGAGGCGAAGAGGATTTACTGGATGGCAGCTATGGAGAAAAACCCGGCTTTGAATAACTACCGAAAGGGCAAAAATGAAATAAGGAGAGAGGCATTTTACGATAATTCAAGAGGAAGCGCTTTACTGTTTGAAGCGAGATTGGGTTGCCCTAGAACGCGCAGTTATAAAGTGAGATTCAGTAAAGAAGAACAATGCACATGCTGCGGAGAAGATAAGGAAACGGCGGAGCATGTTGTGATTGAATGTGGAGATATCCACCCAGGTGTACGTTTGGACACGAGCCTACATGAAGCCTTGGGTATTAGGAACAACAATTGAAAGCTCAACACACCTGCGATTGAAATAAGTAAGAGACGGTTCTAATATTGGTGGCAGAAAATTAGAGAAAGGACAAAAATAAATATTGGGAAAAAATAAGGACAGTCTGCCGTAAAGGGCAGAGAACTGGGCTGAGAACTTACGTTGTTTTTTTTTCCCTGTAGTAAGATTGATTTTATCAAAGTAGAGGCATTAGGCCAACATTAAAAAAAAAAAAAGAAAAAGGAAAAAGAATTTTTTTTGTCGAGCCTGGTGGCACACATGTCACTGACCCGTTATAAAGGCTCATAGCATCCATCCATCCATCCATTGCAAACACCTGGCGACAACTTTCGGTGGCAGCACAGTCGAAGAACACACTTTTCAACTATGCTTCTGCATGTAGTCCACAAACGCTAACTTTTGTAGACAAGGTAGCATAAAAGAAAGCCAAAAAAGAAAAGAAATAGGTATTATGTTCAAGATTGTTTGCATTGTAAGTAAGAAAGCTTATCCCGTGAAGTATTTGTTTTTTGCTGTTTCTAGTTTTCTGGTGTCAATTTCACGTTTTCCTGCCCCTGCAAACAATGATGGCGTCACTCGGTTGCAGCAGGTTCACATTCAAGCTTGTAAGCGAGCATGAGCGCGTGTTCATTAGGTGATCTGTATTCATCAAACAGAAAGAAATGAAGACGGCGGCGCGTTGTGAATTACTTTGTTGCCCGCATATGATCACTGGGAAAGAAGATGTGTGCAAGTGGGTCTCTCATCGTGATAGCCACCTTGAAGGTGACGCTGACGACCTACCCGTCTTCAGCAAGACCAGCTGCTTGACAGCAATACTGCCACTGGAACTATGTCATAAAAATAACTCATTTCATAAACTGCATTGCACACATGATCGGTATTTTGGTTGCCCACTATTGCCGATACAATCAAGCTGAAGATCGCGTACTGTAGCATTGTGTCTGTTGCCATCTACGGCAGGATCTCTTTTTGGCACTTTGCGATGACAGCAATTTACGATGATAAAATTTGCCAGTGCAAAGCTTCGCATTTATTACATTCACATTTACTATGCGGTTGACAGTGAGCTTTTCCAATCTGCAATAACAGTGTTCCTGACGATGGCAGATAAAAGCTCACTTCACCCACCAAAGGCGCTGCACCCGCAAACGTGAAACGCCCGCTCCCAATCAGCCATGGCAAAGACTTCTGCTGCCCGTCGATGTCTTCGCGTCCCCTGACAAAATAACGTGCGTGTCTCGGGAAAGTTATTGTGTCTCCAAAAGTAGGGAAATGATGATACCGACATTGTATGCACTGAAATTTAGAAAATACTTTGTTGCCGTTATGTACGATTTGCCATTGTGCTCTTCCTGCTTGGCCGTGCCCTTTGTTCTTTCAAAAATAAAACTGACTGCTTCAATAAAGCTGCTTACTGCATTACTTCGCCAATACAGAATATTTTTTCTCGTTCCAAAAAATGTAAACACTGCTATACGGTGCTCGCTTTGCAAGCGTACTTAAATTGTTGGCAGACTATACTATAGCGTTATATTATGTGATTTGCAGAAGAGGTTAGAAATGATTCCAGGTATTTTTTCCTTCACTGCTGCATCCATAAGTATATGAATGTTTGTCGTAGCTTTTGAGTAAAGCTACATAAATAACCTAATGTAACCGATATTTTATAACACTCTTTCACAAAGATGAAAAAATCCGTAAAACAGGGGGTGGATGCTCGAGCCAACGTTTCGACAAGTGGACTTGTCTTCTTCAAGGCTGGAACTGATTTCCTTAGCTATCGTGTGTATATGCTTCGTGCCCTCTCCAAAAGAGGGGAGAAGGGGTGGGGGGGGAGAGGCCACCGCGACGATTGGGTGAGTCATAGGGACGGAAAAAAAAAAAAAAAGGGGGGGGGGGGAGGACGGGAGGGTGTACGTTTCACTGAATGATTGTCAATGGAAGCACGTGGCATTTTAACAATAGTAGGTTCGAAAGCTTAGAAGAAGGGATTAACTCTCATTCGTTTTCGTTGTGTATGTACCATATCGAATCGATTCGAGAGCCCCCTTAGACACGTTAATGCCTGCTGGCTGGAGTGTCTTTCACAAAGAACATTATAAGCCATGGATGTTCGTACGAAAACATGCACGTTGGATGCGCTTGCGAAACCGAAATTGCCCGTGAACGAACTACCTGGCATAATAACACATGTGCAGAAGCTCATAACTGTGTCTGTGCTGCCTCAGAAAGTTGTCACCAGGTATAGTTCTCCATGCCACCCATTTTAAATGGACAAGACAGGCAGATGTCTGAAAGAGCGATTACGTGGAAATGCCTGTAAAGTCCGTAATGGTAAGGAAGGTT
Source organism: Rhipicephalus sanguineus (assembly GCF_013339695.2). Lineage (NCBI taxonomy): Eukaryota > Metazoa > Arthropoda > Arachnida > Ixodida > Ixodidae > Rhipicephalus > Rhipicephalus sanguineus. The sequence goes on from NC_051183.1 coordinate 160,585,791, forward strand.
TTCTGGCATTGCATACGGTGGACCTTGCAGTTCCAGTGTACCACACGGGTCAATAAGATGAGCAAGTGCGTCTAATCAGCGAGGCAGATCAGATGCTTCGGGAGAAGAGCAGTTGCGTAAGTGAACTGCAAGTCACGCTAGGTGACAGAGAACTATGTTTCTTGGAATGTGTGGATATGCCACTGCGATTGTTAATTTTTTTCTCTCAGTATTCTTACGTTATTTCATTGTCAGTGCTATGTTGTATTGTTTTCTTTGTAACTGCTCTCACACATGCATTTACAACGTGTTCATGTCAATAAAATAATCAGTTGGAAGTCGGCGCTTGTCCAGTGTGTCCACTTTTTGTCCCCGTGTTTTTAAAGACGATAGTCTTTCTTGGGGAACTTAAACGCAGAAATTTTGGTCTGTCTTTCTGTCTGTCTGTCTTTCTGTTTGTCGGCACGTCCCTCGATTCAGCCACTCGGCCAAAGTTGAACCACTTGCCCAAGGGCCAGCCGTCTTGAACTGGTACGGCTGTTCATACTTGTGAACGTTGTCGATCAAAAAGTAAATATCATACATATCTGAGGTGCAACATCACTAGGTAAGTATTAGGTGGCGTGTTCCTTTAATAGATTTTGCAGATTCTAAAGAAACTTGGCAAGAAACCGAAGCGAAATTAATCGCTTCCATTTCTGCTGTTCTTGACAGTTCTCCCAGCGAGTCATTTCAAAGAGTTCACCGTTTAGGAAACTTTTCACCTACAAAGTGCCGCCCCATTATCGCCAAGTTTAGTAACTTCAAAACAAAAGAAAAAGTACTGTCGCTGCGCAATCAACTAAAGGATAAGAACATCTCAGTCAGTGAAGATTTTTCTGTTGCAACACGGCAGGCCCGTAAGAAATTAATTGACTTTGGAAAAGCTCAGACCGGTTCACCGCCACTTAAGCTGCGTTACAACAAGTTATTACTCAATAACAAATGTTACATGTACTTCCCAGAGTGCGACAAAGTTCTTGAGGTAAACAAACGCATTAATCATGTCAGTAATGCACGTACTTTGTCAGTGAACACGCCTACGTAGCGATGCGCGAAGGGAGGTGGCCGAAAATCACATCCTCAGGTATCAGTGCTTTTTTCAAACGTTAGAAGTGCACTAAACAAATATAATTCTTTATCATCAGCTATTGACTCATGTAGCGCAAAGATAGTGGCCTTAACAGAAACGTGGCTCCACGCGCATGTCCGTGATCAAGAAATCTTTGATGGTGCAAACCGCTTTCACATATACCGTTGTGATCGGACACTGCGCAGGGGAGGCGGCGTTCTTCTTGCCATTTCCAAGGATATTCCTTCTTCGTGTATTCACGTTAACACCGAACTAGAGCTAGTTCTGTCCATGGTAACCATCGGCTACCATAAGATCATACTAGGAATATGTTATCGCTCTCCCTCCTCAGCTTCAACGTTTGTCGATGAACTGCACGACGCAATTAATATAGTTTGTACACGATTTCCCTCGCATCCACTGTTTCTGCTCGGAGATTTTAACTTTCCTAGTATAGTATGGAACGCAAACGCGCCTTATTCATTACCGTCTTCACCACAGCCAAGTGAATTTATTAAATTATGTTCAGTATTTTCCCTAACACAACTTGTAACGTTGCCAACCAGGACGTGCACTGGAAATGCTACCATTCTCGATCTAATTTTAACAAATCGACCAGACTTTGCTAGCGCTATAACCTATGCGCCAGGGATTAGCGATCATTCATTACTATCGTTTTCATTTAATGCGCCGTGTCCTAAAGCAAACAAAAAGAAGAAAACTATCCGGGATTATAAAAAAGCAAACTTTGACATGATTAATAGTGAACTGGCAAATTTTTTAGACACATTTTTAAGCAGTTTTAACACCCGTTCAGTGCAATCTAACTGGGATATGTTTGCAGCTGAAGTAGATCGACTAACAAATAAGTATATACCTTGCCGCACTTTCACATCTAACGAGCGTGCGCCATGGCACAATGCTCACATCAAACGTTTATCGAATCGAAAGAAACGTTTTTATCGTGCTGCGAGAAGTTTACCTTCTAACCACCCGCGCTGGAGTGCTTACAAATCTGCATCATCCATCTACATATCTGCACTTAAATCTGCTAAAGATAACTTTCTTACAAACGTTTTGCCGTCTATGTTACAAAATAACGCAAAAAGATTTTGGCGAGTCATTAATCCCCCGTCCGACGATAATATCGCCTTGACTGATTCATCTGGTAATGAAATAAGTAAAGCCCATTGCGCTGTTGTTCTTAACGAATCTTTCATTAAAAACTTTTCCGTAGATAACCGTAATGAATTACCTAGCACGACTTCACAGAGTTATTCACCGATGCCATCAGTGATCATTGAACCTCTTGGAATTGTACGACTCATTGAAGCACTAAAAAATGATTCTTCTCCCGGTTACGATGGTGTTAACACAAAATTTTTGAAAAATACTAGCGCTTACAGTTCCATCGCACTAACCAAAATTTTTCAACAGTCCCTGGACACTTCTACTGTTCCTAGTCAATGGAAAATCGGAAAAGTCGTTCCACTCCATAAATCCGGTAATAAAAACTGTTCGACTAATTATCGTCCTATTTCTCTGACTAGTATATGTTGTAAAGTACTCGAGCATGTCATATTTACTAACCTAGTCAATTTTTTAGAATCAAACTCATTCTTCACGTCAGCACAACATGGCTTCCGCAAAACATATTCATGTGAAACGCAGTTAATATCCTTCACACATCACTTACATCAAATTCTTGATAAATCATCGCAAGCCGACTGCATTTTTTTAGATTTTTCAAAAGCTTTTGACAAGGTTTGCCATAGACTGCTCCTTTACAAACTACATCAACTAAATCTTGATGATAACCTCTTAAAATGGATTGAATGTTTTCTCACTAACAGGTCACAATTTGTTTTTGCAAACGGTCACAATTCTTCTTCTCGCGAAGTTCATTCGGGCGTTCCGCAAGGCTCCGTCTTAGGCCCCTTATTATTTCTCATTTACATTAATGACCTCTCATCTGTTATATCATCTACCATTCATCTCTTTGCAGACGACTGTGTTATTTTTCGGGAAATTACTAACGATAATGACGTCAATGTATTACAATCTGACCTTAACGCTACATCTAACTGGTGTAAAAATTGGCTAATGGACCTAAATATTAAAAAATGCAAAATCATGCGTGTGTCCAGAACTTCCACAACCCCGCCCCCTTACTATCTCAATAACATTCCTCTCGATTCTGTTAACTCTTACAAATATCTTGGCGTTCACATCACCTCTAATCTAAACTGGTCACCACATATTGAATACATTATTAACAATGCTAACCGCATGCTTGGTTACTTACGACGTAACTTTTCTAATGCTCCATGTGGCCTAAAATTGCAGCTTTATAAAACACTAATACGGTCCAAACTAGAATATGCAACAGCCGTGTGGGACCCCAGCTACGACAATTTAATAACTTCCCTTGAACTAGTACAGAATAATTCCGTTCGTTTTATATTGTCTAACTACAACAGAACTGCGAGCATAACAACTATGAAAACTTCCCTTGAGCTCCCTTCTCTAACATCTCGTAGAAAAGTTTCTCGTTTAACCCTATTTCACAAGATATATCACCATTCATTCCTACACGACCAGCTACTTCTTCGCCCACAGCACATATCTCGCCGCATTGATCACCATCACAAAGTAGGCATCCCTTCATGTAACACGAAAACTTTCTTCACTTCATTCTTGCCACGTACATCAAAGGAGTGGAACAGACTCCCCGGTGACATTGTTTTCATAAATGATAATCACTTGTTCCGTACTGCATTAGCCAGCATTGTGTGATTAGGCTTTTATTTTGTTTTTGTTGTATTAGCTAACAATGTATAATTATATTCTGTGATATATTAGTATTGTATGTATTAGCTAACACTGTATTATACCAGTTTCAGTTGTATGATCCTATTGTATTCACTGCTTTTGTTTTTGTTTTTTTGTTTGTTTTTTGTTGTTCCTGTTCAATGAATTTTCTGTACCCACCCCCCTCTGTAATGCCACTTGGCCCTGAGGGTAAAATAAATAAATAAATAAATAAATAAATAGAAAATGCATACATACGTAATTTAAGGACCCTAGTTTCTTAAGCTGCGCTGAAAATGCATAAGAATGGAAGCTTGAGCGAGTTGGTATGCGTTCATCTTTGTTGAAACAGCGCTCACTAGACGACGACGAAGTAAAAGAAGGCACAGGACAGGCGCTGCCTGTCCTGTGCCTTCTTTTACTTCCTCGTCGTCTAGTGAGCGCTGTTTCAACAAAGCTGAAAATGCGACTGCGCTGAAATTTGCCTTCCTCCGTGCCCTTCGCACGAGCTCATGGTTGTGTTTTGGTTTCGGTTCTGTATTGCACTGTACGAATGCCATGGGTTGGTGTTGAAAAACTTTAGTTTTGAGAAGGCCAAGAAGGTGAAAAAAAATATTTAAAAAATGAAAAAGCAGCGTTGTGGGTGGCCTTCAGGCTGCCGGTTGTGGGCGCCGCTCTGGCGTTCCTGTTTTACCCAGGCGACGTGTAAATAAAAGAGTGTGTGGAGAGTACTCGTTGAGTGCGGACGTTTCTCTGCTTCAGCGCTTCGCGCCAAACCGCGTTTTCGGGCTGGCTGGCGTCCCCGCCGGTCGCGTTGGTCACCGCCGGTCTTCGCCTGCTGCTGCGCCGGGACTACCAGCACGCAACACAGCACTCATGTTTCCCGACGTATTGCCAGATGGCGTCCATATCTCACACAGCGCCTCTTCTATCGTCTTTACACGACATTTGCAGCGAAGCACGCAGATACGCGGCCAATTTTTTTCACACTGTTTATCATCAGCATGAACAACCAACTAGCCCAGTCCTTACTACATTAAGTTGGACCCTGTGCAGTCGGAGTGAAAAGAGCGTACTTTCTCGAGAGCTAAGCTTGTGCAGGGAGAGGACGCAGCAATGCAGTGTCTCCCAGCAGCAGCCTGCGAAGACTCTCTGGGGCATAAAGGTCTCGGTGGCTCGGCTCCCAGGACAGAACATCCTCCGAGAAGCAGAGCACAAGTGTGTCCACCACCATTCCGTAGAGGGAGAGCACACAGTGGGCCACAAAGTACGAAAACACTGACACAGCTAGCACAGGCACAGCACACAGTTGAAGTTGTGGGTTGCCACGAAGTAGCACCACCGCCAAAAGACCGACCGCAGACGTAACCAGGCACTTGGCCATGAAGAGCAGGAAATCACACGAGCCACTGAGAACCGAGGTGATGGGTGAGCTTTCAGAAAGCACCAAGTAGGCCGTGCGACCAGCTGTGCAGAAAGATGTCCCACGAATGGCGACGACAGTGTATGCATTGTGGCTCACACAACTGAAGCACCACAGCCACCTACAGCAGCGTCCACTGGGTCGTCCACTAGTCCAGTGCTGCAAAGCCATGACTACGAGTCTCGGAAGCCTGCACACAGGTGTAAGGAGTGAGCCCAGGGCAACAGATCCAAGGTGGTAGATGAACAGGCGAGCTGCAGAACGGCCCACAGGCCACACTAGCGTCGTGCGGTCCTTGCAGAAGTACCACGATGCAACGGCCCCGGCAATGACAGCCTGCTGACAGGCCAGCACAAACTCGGCTGCCCAGAGGAGAAACACCAGTTGGAACCACCAGGCAAAGCGTACCCAAGAAGGCTGCTCATAAGTCACCAAGGTCATGTGTCGCACTTCAGCAACAGGTGCAAAGGCTGCAATGGGGAAAGTTTCACGGCTGGCATGGTTAGCAGTGGCCAAATGAAGGAAGACAACTGTCCATGTTGCAAAGAGAGCCATCAGAGCAACCAGAGTCCACAGAGGCTGTACCAAAAGAAAGGGCATGTGGCGAATACAATGTCCAGCTTCGTGAAACAAAGCCAGTCCAGCCTGCTTGTGCAATGCCAGAACAAGAGCCAGCAAAACTGTGGCCAACAGGGTCGCTGCAATTGCAAAAACAAGAAATGCCCGCTCATTTTTAGCAGACTCTTCGAGAAGGCGATCAAACGGTGTCATGTCAAGGTGGACCTTGATGTCCACATAAGTCCACCAGAGTGTAGCTGCTGCAGCAATCACCGAGAGCACTGACACAATGAGCACGGCCTTTGTTGCTACCGCCGCAAATCGATGAAGCAGATAGACCACAGAAAAAGACAGGACACAGGCAAAGGACAGCATACAGCATAACTCGCGCCAGGCAGCAAACAAATCACTAACAACCTGCTGAAGGGTGTCGGCACTGTTGAGATATCCATAGATACTGTGGAGGATAGCTGAACTGGCATCATATGGAACACAGCGATTACGGACAGGCTTGGTGGGCGGCAATGGAAGCCTTGGGCAGGGGCCGAGTCCGGTCCTCTCCTGCTCCTTGTTGAAGAGGTCAAGCACTGTTGCATTGGACAGTGCAGAGGCCTGGCTGTTGGTTGCGACGTCATAACGGCAGAGGGTTGAACCCGTCTCTTCACCAAAGTGACGCACCTGTGTAAGGAAAATAAAGTCTTCAGTTGCTGAAGTATGGAAAGTTTGGCGAGACTGCACGATGAACTAGAACAGCATGAAAAAACGTAGACACAGTGGAAGAAACGTAGAAGGAACAGGACAAGCGCTGACTTTCAACTAAATTTATTAACAGACAGAACATGACATATATACACCTGAAAGGCGGAACAAGGGAAAAAAAAATCAAACGCATGTATAAAACAAAATCTAGTGACATGTACTATCAAGAAATGCCCCTTCTTGTGATGATGTATTTCTTGTGAGGGCAAAGGGGGCGGCTTGTCAACGTCTGGTTTACAGAGCACCTGTTGTCTCTGAAAAATAACGAGTATGCGTATGTGTCTGCCCATTGCACCCAGTGCAAGTGCTCGCCAATGTTTGAAAAAAAAAAAAACAATTCTGTATAATCATAAATATTTCAACATGAGGTTGGTGACAGAGGCAGCACACATTGACGTGAGGGAGAGCAATGCATAGGCCAGCCTTCAATTGCACTGTCATCGCCAGAAGCGGCATTTCTTGACAGTAGTACTTTCACTAGATTTTGCTTCGTACGCGCATTTGATTTTTTTTCCGTTGGTGCTTGCTTCGGGCATATATATGTTATGTTTCTTCTGTTAATAAGCTTAATTAATCTTTTTGTAATTATGAAAGTTTAACAACATCCCAAAACCACAATATGATAATGAAAGACGCTGTAGTGGAGGGCTCTGGAAATTTCTACCACCTGGGGTTCTTTAACGTGCACCTAAATCTAAGCCTCAAGCATTTTCACCTCCATCAAAAATGCAACCGCCGCGGCAGGGATTAGATTCTGCAACCTTCGGGTCAGCCACTAGACCACCGTGGCAGGTTGTTAATAAATCTAGTGGAGAGTCAGTGCTTGTCCTGTTTTTTTTACATTCCTTTTGCTGTGCCTACGCTTTTTCGTGCTGTTCTATTTCATCTTCAGTTGCTGCATAAAGGAAAACATGGTTGTACATTGTTTGCCTTGCAGTAAATGGGATGTGTAGTAATACTTGCCATTGTAGACAATACTTGCCTATGTGGACTAGGACCATCTCGTTCCAGTTCTGATGAAGCCAGCAAAAGGGACAGCTTGGGAAGGCAGCATCAAAGTGAAAAAAAGAATGTAGTCTACCCTGCTATCCAAACAAGATGGCCACTGAGCAGAAGGATGGGAAACCCAATGGAAAGGCCACAGAAAAATGTAGCTGCTTTCGAATGTGCCTGATGGAACCAACATCACATCTTTCTCACAGACACAAGCAATATATGCACTTTTTTAAGCCACTTCTCCTTGAATAAACGTGACACCTTTTAGATGGCACCAGATAAACAGTGTTATTTGGGCTTTCAAGCTGTCTGAAATGCTGGCCAGTATTGGAATGACCATCATTTGCTTTGTGCACGTTGCTTAGAACAAAATTCAATTTGATTTCTAAGGTCATATACAGAGAGCTGAATCCTGAGTATTTTAGACATAAATTCTTTCATGCATTACTTCAGGTGTGCCACAAGGCAGCATTCTTGGGCTGTTACTAATTTTAATGTAAATTAATGACATAATGAATAACACATCTCCACAAGTGTACAGATGATTGCATTTTCTATCCTTCCATTAAGGTGCTGATAATCATAAAATCCTCGGCCACATTTCAATGGTGGCAAAATGCTAGAGGCCCGTGTACTTGGATTTCGGTGCGTGTTAAATAACACCTGATGGTCCAAAATTTCCAGAGCCCTGCACTACAGCGTCCCTCATGATCATATTGTGGTTTTGGGACCTAAAACGCCAGCAATAGTATTATCATCATAAAATCCTCCAAAAATATCTAGAACATTTCTTTTTGGTGCAACACTTGGTCAATGACGCGCAACATTTCTAAAAGTAAAGTTACCTTTTAGCCACAAGCATACTACTTCTATGTATTTGTATCAAATAAACTAAAATCACTGTTTTGCATCATACTCAATATAAATATGTTCTTGTTGACAGCATACAAAGTCATAAAATACAATAACATATTTCCAACTTTTCCATGGTCAACACACATTGCATACATATGTGCCAATGCTTTGAGGTCATCGAGGTGCATATGCTGCAAGATTTAGGATTCATTTGTTCAACACTGCATCTATCAGGTGTCGCCGTAAGAAATACTAGATCGAAAAAGACAAATCTGTTCAGACTAGAGCTTCGTATTTTATTTAACATTACTAGAATTATTGGACACAAGGCCCACCACTGTAAAAGCTGGCACCACTATTAGCGTGTCGTGCTTGACAGGATCACGCGGTCACAATGGCTGCGTTGGCTAAAAACTAAATTTTAGAATACCACCTGCACTGTAATTCTGATCAAGAGGGCAGGTTTTCCTGCACATGGTGTGTGCTTGACAACATTTTGAAAGCACTGTAATATGTAGTCACTGTCTTTTAGGGAATCTTGTATGGTAGGCAAGTGCTGGAGCCTTAGAGCAGGACGTATGCAATGGATCCCATGGTCAGCCTTCACATGCAGGGCAAGAAGCTGCCTGAAGCTTGGAATGCGAAACTTAAAACTGATAAGCAGACATCAGCTACAAGACATACATGCAGCCAGCACTTGTAGCGAGCAAGATTTCTGCTTCGGCATGGGGCTCCAATGCTCGGTGGGTAGCAGAAACCGCTCACTGAGTTACTCGAGCCAGAAATTTTTCTCGGGGGGCGAGGACTGGCTTCGCCGATCGATGCTAGCCCATGCACGCTGGCTCATGAAGCTTTTCTCCATCCCTCAATATCCCACCTTAATATTGCCCCCAAAATTGGGTTGGTTCACTACAAAAGTAAAGTTGGTCCAAAGCCCATTTGTTTTCTGCAGAGCCGTATGTATTCCTGTCAGAAGGGGGCCATGCCGTTTACGTCATAGACATGATTTTGCCACCGAAATTGCTCGAGAACTCGCCAAAGAAGGTTATGCATTAAAAATTTCTATCATGGTCTCTAAACCTTGTTTCTGGCCCACTGTTAAGCTACAAGCTAGTTGCTGCAATAACTTCTCTCTTTTTCACTGTGATGTCTACTGCGGTCATTTGGAGAACTAGTTCAGCAAACGTTGTTAAGTGACATTGGTTCACCTTCACGTTGCACAATGCCACATGTGTCTCCTCGTAGACCTTCAACAGCAATCACGAAATCTGCGGTGTGAAGCCTTGGGTCTAGGAATGTATCGACGCCATAAATACTGGCTAAGTTCACTGGAATGGAAAGGAATCCAAAGGAAGGCTCATGTTTGTCTTGGCCCCAAACAATGCATGTACTAGATTAAGAAGCAGCAGGAAATTGCCCACTGGGGAGACTGATGTGCATACAGTGTGACACTGCGTGAGAAACAATGATAATGAAACTTCCAGGAATTTGGAAGAAAACATCAGCCTTCCTGATGGCACACACAAGTGCCCAAGTCCCTTAAGCCTCAACAAAGCTATTTTTTAATAGCTTTGATAACGTTAACAGAACGGTTGCTTGTGTACAGTTAAATGCTCAATTGCTGTGGTCGTGCAATCTCTGAATTGAGGCTTCATTCTGGCATTCTTCATTTGCCTGCCTTTTATGCAAGAAGCCTGTTTGGGGATACTCTGTTGCGGCGACCACACACCATGTGTGCTCACTGTATGTATTCTCTAAACAGGGAGCATCAGTGAACAATTCTAAGGTTTCCTTTCGTCCAAGGTTATAGTTTTGATTGTAAAAGCTTCCCTCATTTCAAAAGTGCTTACAAAAATGACAAGCAGGGCTTCCGCGTGGCATTTTTGTAGAGTGCCGATCTAAGAGGAGCTTGCCAGCATTATCCTACCTAGCGTGCGAATGAGGCGAGTCTGTAACCGCTCGCCTTCAGTAACAAAAGCATGACACAAACTAAACCCGACCTCTCGGTGCAGCTCATCGTGACATAGCTCTGGTATTATTATTTCATAAGTACAGCCATCTGTACATTGGATAGGGTGCACAACTAGCTCAATTTGGTGTGCCATGCTTTGCCTGCTCCGCTCTTCCAAAAGCCACTTGGAACCACCTGCCCAACGCCACAGTCACTGAGCGTGACCAAGAAAATTTCTGGCTTCTTATAACACCTTTCTTGAATAACCTACATATTGTTTTTGAAATTCCCTTTCCCATCATTAATATGAAATTACACGTTAGATACTATTTTGTAATAGCCTCAATAGTCCCTAATGCTAAAACTTTAGCGCAAAAAGTGCACAGCGGACAAAGAAACGACAAGGACAAGCGCTTGCACTTGACTGTGCACAATTTTATTGCTTAAAGAAGCTGTCACGTTCAGAAGCGTAGGTATATACAGTCGAACCCACTTATAACGATACCGGTTTTAACAATATGTCAGTTGTAATCATGAATAGCTGCTGCACTGTCTATTTTGTATGTTTTCCATGGTGAAATAACCCGCTTACTACAATGCGTCCATGCCGCGTCATTGGTTATAATAATGAAGTCTGGCTGTCCACGCTGAAAGGCAATCGAACGTGAAATCCATAAAGACCCAGGTGAAAATTTCCTGCTGGTTCGCTACTGGTTCCAGTAGTGATGGTTTATTAGCACATTCCCAGCAGCTACTGGAACCAGTAGGTGATGGAACCAGTAGGTGATGGAACCAGTAGGTGATGGAACCAGTAGGTGATGGAACCAGTAGGTGATGGAACCAGCAGGCGATGGAACCAGTAGGTGATGGAACCAGCAGGCCACGGAACCAATAGCTGCTGGTTCCAGCGCAATTGGCTCCCCTCAAGAGCTTGTAGTTCCATTGATGTAGCTTTTTCAAAATTCCATTAAGAACACGTATAACACAGAAAGGTCCATTTGAAGTAATATATTTCATCTGAAAAATCTTTGTATACACTTGAAATAGTTCATTTTTCCAGCTTCAGTTTGCGATTGACATTTTGAATCTTTTTGGACAGAGATCCGCAGGAGGCCTTGATCCACTCAGTGGTGTTTGTGTTGTTGAAGGCACCCGAGTGACGCGCAGGCAATCTGTAACAAAATAAAAGGTTTGATTGCCCATGCAGATCATGACTGCAGACATCTAACTTTTGCATAGCCATTAATTCCCTCAACAAAGTAGATTTAAACATATTGTTACGCTTGCGACCGTTAAGGCTAGAAGGGGCCGTTTATTACGTCGTGAAGGTGAGCTCAGGAGCGGCCGGCTAGTTAGAGGTTTTCACCTCGTATTCTCCCTTTCTAACCCGGAGCGGCAAGCACGATCACTGGTCTTCTTTGTTTTCGTCCATATGCGCAACAATGTTAATTCTTTTTGTTGCACGGAGACAGAGCTCCTTACACAAACCGGTATGTGTGCTTCGCGCATATATATACATCGCGTACTACACCAAGGTGCAATGACACTGCGCTTAATAAAGCACAGAAGCGGTCGCGACAGACGTTCGCTACATATTTGAAATATATAAGTGCAACACTTACCGACAAATGGAAGAATGAGAGCTGAGGAAATCTGTGTCCCTCGATCGGCACTGTCAACACGCCGCATAGTACAGCACCAAAAACCACTCGGATATGCTGCTATTGACTCGTTACACTTTCCACAGATGAAACTGAACAAAAACTATTACATGTTAATTAATGCCGCACAGGTTCTGCTAGTATATACTCGCTACTTCGCTGCACGAGCGAGCACACACATGCAAAGAAGGCATCACGACTAGCCGTCATGTGCTGTACGAAGCTACGGCGCTATGCGATGTCATGATAATTTATACAGTGTATGGGCCACCATTGTAATGCTGGTACACGTAAATAAAAAATTCAACTTTTTCACAATGTAGTATTTATATTATAAAGTTGGTCACTATTTAGCAATAGCGTCGGAAAACATCAAGAAAAGATACGAGACTAATGCTACTGAGATGTCAACAAAAATGACCTCACTTAGCAATGCCGCGTTCTTTACGGCGGTGTTCGCTTCAGTTCGCTGCTGTCCGATCGTGGCAGCTGAGGATATGGTGAATGTTCATAACAAGAAGCTCCTTTTCGCAGGGAAGTAACCGCTATGCCGTGAACACTACCTGTTTGCGCAACGATTAAGTATGACCAAACTTTAGTTGGACGTTTACATTAGCAATATGAGACGTGTCGGTCTACAGGAAAGGTCGAATAAAAGTGCGTTTTTTTCCCGGCGATATGTTCTTTCCCTGTCGTACTGGGCACTTTAGATCTCTGTTGTAAAATGTGCACTATGTACAGTGTGATGAAGATTATGATCTTATGAAACACCATGCTATGTACGTCACTTGTTTATAGCGCACTGTAATGCAGCTGGAGTTGTTTTTGTACTTCAAGAGAGGAAAATTTTCTGCTAGCACATTATTTCCCAACTGAAACTGGAAAATTTTCCAGCTGAAAATATGACTTCCCGACTCTGAAAATGCCCTTACAAGCTAGGAATGGTTCTTATTTCCAATTCCAAGCCAGAGCGATTTCTAGCTGAAAACGATGCTTGAAAGAGGATTTGCAGCTGTTAATTCACACCGATTTCATATGTGCATTGCTAGAACCAGTTCAAGCCAACTGAAAACCAGCAGGTTACCTGGTGGTTCCAGCAGCATCCTAGGAGAAAACCAGTATCTTGCTGGAACCAGTACACAAAACCAGTAGGCACCCTGCTGGAACCAGTACAGTCAGCAGGATGCTTGCTGGGACCAGCATAAAACCAGCAAGCACCCTGCTGGAACCAGCAGAGGACCAGTAAGCATCCTGCTGGAACCAGTACAACCAACAGGAAACCAGCAGCTGTCCTGCTGGTTCCACCAGAAACCAGCACAAACCAGCAGAAAGCCAGCAGGAAATTTTCACCTGGGGAGAGAAGAAAACAAGAAATTCGAGCCGCCACCCGCTGGTGCGAACTCGCAAAAGAATCGCTGCACCCACGCCGTGCTAGTAATCACTTGGATTCTTGGTATGCTTTACCGCACAACACTCTGGGAGTGCAGCATAAAGCGGACTCTTAGAATCCTCTACGGCCGCCAGCGGACGGACTGGCCAGATGATCAACGTGGCATCGGTGGCAGCTTTGACTGATGAAGTTTCACACCTGAGATTCGAGTAAGAAGTTTGAGAAATCAGAGTTCCAGCGTCCGAAATTTCATACCTGTTCCTATACATGATTGACTCTATGGGTCTTGTGGCGGTGCCGTGAAAGCGTCCAAATTTTCAAGCATGTCCAAAAAATCGGCAGTTGAGTGTATTCTTCTGTATCGTCCTTATAGCCGATCTGCGATCCAATATTATCGTTTTCTCCCAACAGTCTGTTTCCCCCTATTTTGCATTTTTTCATACAACCCGTTTATAATCACGAAACTTTCGTGGCACTTGAATATTGTGATAAGTGGGTGCGACTGTAGATGTATGTTTTTATGCCTGTTTCTTCTATGGTAAATATTGCGGCTTAACGTCTGTCTTGCGCCAGCTCGCGCTTCTTGTGGCAGCGCACTGCATTGCGCATGAGACAGACCTGCGAGGAGAAGGAGTACGTTCCTCGAAGCTAGGCAGATGTGTGAAACTCTCTAGAGGACTTTGCGCCCAGTTTTCAGGGCACAAGTTCTCCCACAATATACAAGTGCTTCCCCTCTTTGAATATTAATGAGCACTAACAGACAATAATGCCAAGGAAAGTATAGGGCATGTTTTTAGTAGTAAATGTATGGTAAATGTGAAGAAAGAAAAGTGGACGAAAAGATAGCTTGCTGCGGGCAGGGACCGAACCTGCGACCTTCGAATAACGCATCCGATGCTCTACCAACTGAGCTACCGCGGAGGCCATCCCCCCGTCCACTTTATAGGATATATATAAACATTTGAACGTGGGAGCGTCAGGTTCGGTCCCTGCAGGTTTGGTCCCTGCCCGCGGCAAGCTATCTTTTCGTCCACTTTTCTTTCTTCACATTTACCATACATTTACTACTAAAAACATCCCCTATACTTTCCTTGGCATTATTGTCTGTTAGTGATCATTAATATTGTGTATAACAAAGAAAACGAGCCCTTAAAATTAACACTTCTTTCCTTCATTCATAGTGAGGGTCTCGTTCTGGCAGACTTGATGCTTTCAGGTAGTATGCGAGGTATTATTGGTTAGCTGCCAGCTCGTTATAAGTTCACGTGCTACGTGACGCCAACAGGCAGAAAAAGAGTGTTCCACACTCGCCGTCATGGCTACTGGCGGCGCTGACTGACGCTCCCACGTTCAAATGTTTATGTATATCCTATAAAGTGGACGGGGGGATGGCCGCCGCGGTAGCTCAGTTGGTAGAGCATCGGACGTGTTATTCGAAGGTCGCAGGTTCGGTCCCTGCCCGCGGCAAGCTATCTTTTCGTCCACTTTTCTTTCTTCACATTTACCATACATTTACTAATAAAAACATCCCCTATACTTTCCTTGGCATTATTGTCTGTTAGTGCTCATTAATATTGTGATAACAAAGAAAACGAGCTCTTAAAATTAACACTTCTTTCCTTCCCCTCTTTCAATGCGCTACAATATCAGTGCAGTCCTCACCTTTGCGTCTTTCTAATTTCTATGCTTAGATCTACATTAAATGTGAAGCATTTCTTGATGAACTTGAAGGCACAGCCAAAACAGCCATTGAAAATTTTCACAACACACCAATTAAATTGCATGCATTAAATGGGAGAAAGACATATTATGACGTCTCAGTCGGAACGAGATTTAGTTGGTCGTGACGTCGGGAGAGAACAAGCGCCATGGACACGATGATGAAGAGCACACACCCGAAGACGATGATGATGAAAGACAAATGCGTGATGATGATTACAATAACGCAGAGATGAGGAAGAAGTGCATAATAGATGCCTACACTAATTCCCCACACGTGGAAACGGCCAGCCTGGCCGCTGCAAGTCAAGGCGACGAGCAACGTCGCGAGAAGCGCTTCATGCGAGAGACGTGAACAATCTCGGTACTGCGGTAATGGTGGTCACTTGGGACGACGAGTGGTGTCACGCGATAGTTAACAGGCGAAGTCTACTCCAAGACTATGTATGGGCCAATGAACCGAGGCTGAAACTTGTCACACAGACCAGGTGTGCGAAGTGGTGTCAAAAGCAGCACCTCGTCACCAGGTCAGAAGGAGACAATGCGATGGTATATGTCGTAAACGATCTTCCTGGCTTGTTGCGTGGCTTCTGTGTTCATGCGAGCGCGCTGGCGACGCTGCGCAAGTCTCGAAATATATTCTTCACAAGAAGTCGGGGATGAATGGCCATTGCAGGTGAAGAAAGAAATGTCAAGAAAAAATGTAGGCAAACACCCGTAAACGAGATGAAACGGTGAGTAGCCGGTTGTGCGTTGAACGGCCGTGTTGTAGGCGAAAGTGAGAAATGGTAGTAGTTTATCCCAGTTTTTGTGGTCTGGTTGAATGTAGACGGCGATCATATCGGCAAGGGTTCGATGAAATCTTTCGATCAGGTCGTTGTTTTGAGGATGGCAGCTAGACGCTGTCTTGTGTGTAGTGCCAGAAGCGCGTAGGACTTCACTTAACAGTTGTGATAAGAATGCCCTTCCACGGTCGCTCAGGAGTACTCTGGGAGCACCATGACGCAGAATTATGGCGTGAAGGACGAAGTCAGCAACTTCCGAAGCTGAACCAGTAATCACTGAAGTTGTCTCAGCATAGCGCGTCGGGTGGTCCACGGCGGTCACTATCCATCAATTTCCAGCGCCAGTGACGGGAAGAGGCCCATAAAGGTCAACACCTACGATCTCGAATGACGTTGCGGGGCATGAAATTGGCTGTAATTGGCCGGCAGGAGCAGATGTAGGGAGTTTGGGATGCTGGCAAGAAGAACAGGAACCTACATACCTTGCTACGCTGGCTGAAAGGCCAGGCCAATAAAAATGGCTTCGAATGCAGGGTTTTGTGAAAGCCAAGATGGCCAGCTGTCAAATCGTCGTAAAAGGCGTTAAGGACATGATGTCAAAGAGAGCGTGGTAGAACGGGCACCCAGAGTTGACCATCAGGTTGGTAAATGTGACAGTACAGGACACCATTCTCCAGCTTAAATTGCGAGAGTTGATGATGAAGCCGCGCGTTAGGTGGATGGGATACTGCAGAGAGGTGATCTATAATGCGCCGGCAGTACAGGTCAGCCAGCTGGCGAGAGCTAAATGGTTGATCGTGGTCGGCTGGTAGCTGGTCCATCGAGGCGAGCGAGGTAACTGAACTAGAAGTGACGTCCAAGCTGGTGTTGTCGAAAACGGTTGCGGGAGCGTCGAGCGGAGCGGTAGGTAGTGGGCAACGAGAAAGAGTGTCGCCGTTTTGATGTTTTTTTCTAGACTTGTAAATGATGTCAGTCATACTCTTGGAGACATAGAATCCACCGACTGAAGCGTCCTGAGAGGTTCTTTAGTGTAGAAAGCGAGCATAAGGCGTGGTGGTTCGTAACGATGGTAATGATTCATTCTCTTATTTGTCTACTTTAATTGTGTATCTTTTGATGGACATGCATTGTATGTTGAAAGTGCATAGTGGTGGTTTTTCAAGATTTGAATCTTGATTATAGTGATGTTTAGGATACAAGTGCTATTAAATTATCTCTATTTCACTGTTTAGTTTTTCATTTTTCTGAAAGCTGCAAGAAACACGTCACTTTGGATTCGTGTCATAAAATTTTTGCTCATGTTTTTATGCATAGTTTCTTTCTTTTTTTCTCTGTGCATGCACCTGTTCATGCATTGTATTGATTTTTTCTTCTTCTTTTTTTTGCACGTTTGCTGCTTGTTGCCAAAGAAGGACACAGTCAAGCCGTTATGTGGCTTTTTGTCTGCGTTCCTGTTATCTGTACTATGTATAGATGTGAAATAAATAAAGTTCAAGTTCAAATGACGGCCGTGCAAATAAGGATGAAACTTCTGTACTGACCAAACCACAGCCAGGCACTCCTGCTCAGTGATCGTATAGTTCTTGTTGGAAGGGGTCAGTACATGACTAGTGTATGCAACAAGTCTCTGTCGTGAAGAGTCGTCGTGTTGCAAAAGAACAGCACCTATACCGCGGCTGCCAGCGTCTATGTGCAGGAGAGTCGGTGCGGTCTCATCAAAATGGCAGAGTACAGGGTCTGACATGAGGGCTCCCTTTAGCGGGTCAAACACCAATTGACATTCTTCAGACCAGACAAATGGTACACCGGAAGCAAGGAGCTTGTGCAGTGGCGCAGCCATTGAAGCGAAGTTCCGTATAAAACAACAAAAACAGGATGCGAAACCAAAAAAACTTCGCAAATCCTTAGGCCTTTCGGGGCGAGGAAATGAAGGACTGCAGCAATCTTGTCAGGGTCAGGGCGAATTCCGTCCTTGCTCACGACATGACCGAGAACCTTGGTGGATTTGCAGGAGAAACAGCATTTCTTGGTGTTAAGTTGTAGACCAGCGCTGGCGAGGCCTGTTAAGACTTCATCCAAGCGTTGCAGGTGCTGAGGAAATGTTGATGAAAAGATGACAATAGGCAGTTTTAGAATAGCGTATGCTAAGTTAGCGTTAGCGTTTGCGGCCCGCTATTTCTGTCACTTAATGGGAACCTGCAAGCGGTTAGCGTACAACGCATGTGCAGTTGCGCGAAAAGCCAACGCAAAGCTTTGCGTACGCTATTCTAAAACTGCCTAATGTCATCAAGGTAGCAGAGGCAAGTCTTCCATTTCAGGCCACACAGCACGGTGTCAATCATGCGCTCAAAAGTTGCGTGTGCATTGCAGAGCCCAAAAGGCGTCACGATGAATTTGTAGAGTCAGTCGGGATTGCAAATGCTGTTTTTTCTTTATCGTCTTCGTGCATGGGAATTTGCCAATATCCCGAATGCAAATCGAGGCTTGAAAAGTATTCCTCGCCTTGTAGGGAATCAAGGGCATCGTCAATGTGTGGCACGGGGTACACGTCCTTGTGAGTGATCTTGTTAAGCGCCCTGTAATTGACGCAAAAACGCACAGAACCATCCTTTTCTCAGACCAAAACAACCGGTGACGACCAGGGGCTAGTTGATGGACGGATTACCTCTCGTTGGAGCATGTCAGCGACTTTTTCCTTGATGATTTTGTGCTCAGCAAGAGACACACGGTATTGGCGGCGGTGCACAACAGATGTCTGAATGCGATGCGCTGCAGTGGTAGTCTGGACCAACGTCGAGGAGTAGGCGTCAAAAGAATCGGCGTGTTTTGTTAACAAAGCAAGCAACTGCTGTGCCTGCGTAGCGGACAAGTCATCGCTGAGGAGTGCAGTAAAGGGAGAGGAAGAAGCAGGCTCACAAGTTGTAGGGTCGTTGGTAGAGACAGGTGTAAGCGGTGCTACGCTCACAGGCTCAGCATCGGCAACGCAGGCCATCGTGGTGCCCTGTGGAAGAAGAATTTTCTCCGATGTAGCGTTCATGAGCATGACGAGCGCGGAGCTGTTGCGAAAGCGAACCACACCTGACGCAAGAGCTATGCCCTTGGTAATGCAATGGGATGAAGGGGACACCAGGACATCACCGTGGTTGATGTCCTTAGACGTAAGGGTCACAATTTGCTCTTGACGTTGCGGTAGTTCAAGATCTTCCGTAGCGAGCAGCTGAAGTGGCTTGTAGATGTTGTTGTCTAACCCAGCACCTCCACCACATATGACGTCTCAGTCGGAACGACGTTTATTTGGTCGCGACGTCGGGAGCGAACAAGCGCCACGGACACGATGATGAAGAGCACACACCCGAAGACGATGATGATGAAAGACAAAAGCGTGATGATAATTACAATATTGCAGAGATGAGGAAGAAGTGTATAACAGATGCCTACAATATCATTTGTCATAGCTGGCAACCAACCACATGGTACAGATCATAAATAAATGTACCGCATCAGCAGTTCTGGTGATGGTTGCATAGTGGAAAATTTGTGCACACCACATGAAGATAACGAAAAAGTACACAAGAACCAGTGCTAACTTACAACTGACCTTTATAATTATTCTATAAGAAAGTGCATACATACATTCCCGATAACCAGGGCCACAACTACCGGGGGGTTGAGGGGGTTCTGACACCCCCCCCGAAATTTTTTCATGCTTAAGCTTTTCGAGTGACACTAAAATACTTGCACGCCTTCACAGCGACCACCACTTGCCAAAGTTAGCCGTTCTACACACAAACACCCTCCGAAAAACATTTCTGGGTACGGCCCTGCCGATAACCACCTTATAATCGCTGCACATGAGCAACATGGCACCGCATATTTCTTCACATAAAAACGATAAAACCATTAGGAAAACCGATACACTATCACATCATGTTTAGCAAGTTAATTTCGTCTTCATTCAATGTGATGGACGGTTGACTAACACATGCGTCTTGAAGTCTGGAGATATGCCAACCTTTTACAATGTCTCTCTTTGTCTGATAAGAGTGAACATACAAAACAGCAGTTTGATTACACCATGGACAATGAACAACACGCACAATGTAATGCTAAATGCATGTCAGGCCTTCCTTTCGGGTTGGCCAAGTATTCTTTTAAAGGGACCCTGAAACGGTTTTTTGAAGTTTTGTCAGCGTTTAGGCTAGAGCATCACCAAATCATTCGCACCGCAAATTAAGCGACGCACTGTGTACCAAGGCCACTACGTAGAATTATATCTATACCCTTCTCCTCACCACTGCCTTGCATCGTCAACTCATGAGACACGCTAGCATCGCTGGCAATTGCAGCGGTCTCATGATCGCACTCGACAGTTTGAGGTTCGCCCAGTCATGGCCTCCGATACTGCGCACAATCTCAGAGGCCATGGCACAGTCTGGAAACAGAAACAAAGCCCTCGCGGAGTGGTTGATATCTGCTCCGACAGGTACCGCCACACTACCAGCCCATCTTATTTTATTCTCCTATACGGCAGCAACCTTTAAAAGCATGCGGACAAACAAAAAGAATTTGAGAACGATCACCGATAAGTGTAAACTAGGGCAATGTGGTTGTGTCTCCGGGGGTGAAGTTACAGCCGCAGACACGTGGATCGTGGCGTTGACAGGATAGTGAAAGCGCGACGAACTGAAGCGATTCCGCTCACCAGATGCCTCACAAACATTACACGACGTCAGAGCTTTACAAGTCACCAAGTGCTAGATATGTAGCACACAGCACAGCTAGGGCAATTAATTCAATGTGTCCAAGAAAAGAAACCTCGAGACTGAGGCTCAGCTCACGTCAACGTGGAGGACGTTGTAACACAGGCAAAAGATGCTGGCTGCCCACAGGAGGTTCAGTGAAGTGTACTGGACATATCCAATCAGATCGATCACTGGGTGCTACGTGTATTGGAACAAAGGTGCAAGAAGTTGAAAGCTCTATCGGCTGAGCCGCTGCGATCTGTAGCGATTCACAAGTTTAAAGTCTTGTGATAAATTACACAGTTGACGCAGAGAGCTTAAATCAGTCCTCAAATGATTCTTAGGACTTGCTTCACCGGCTCAATGCATTTATACAAAATCATCAAAACATTTTCAGGGTCCCTTTAACCTTACATTTAAACATCAGACGGTCTGACCTACATAGCACTGGCCACATTTGAACGGGATCTTGGAAACTATATTTCTTTTGCAATCTACAACCTGGCGATGAGGGCGCTTCAAACACTCCTTGGTGATACTATTGGGCTTGTCTTTGTATAGATTATTTACAGCAGGGCAAACACCCCCAATTTTGTTTCTTGCCGAGAAAACTACACTCGCACCATACTTAGCGGCCCCCTTCATAGTTTATGTGAAAAACCATTCAAGTCGGGGATTACCGAAATTTTCTTAAGTGTCTTGGCTTCTTTGCATCCCTTTCTCCTCAAACTTTATTTTCTTCAATAGCCTTTCGCTTGCAGTTAGAACTGAGGTGGGCTATCTGGCCTTTTTCCAGCCGAAACTTGTGCTCTAGAAACAATTCATTTGCCTTGTGCTCGCACATTTTTTGTTAAAGCTGATTAAAGCTGTTAAAGTGCAAGTTTTCCGCTATGCAGCCGAACCGACTAGCCCGCCTTTTCGTCTTATTGCTGGTGATGGTTGTTTAACATTAGTTGTACTAGTGGTGGTGTGTAACGTTGATTGTAGTTGTTGCTCCGACAACAACGTAATAAACATTGCGTGTGTACGTACTAGTGAGTGATCCAGTGTTGCTTGACCCTGCAGCTTATGCTGCAGCCCCACACTGTCCTGGAGGAAACTGACGTAACGTACATTAAGTCGGAGCATGAGCTGCCTTTTAGACGTCGCTGTGCAGTCAGCATACCAGGCAAGCCCGCATTACATACAGCACTACTTCATTTGCACAAACATTTTGATCCTAACACCTGGCTAACAACGCAGCACAAGCAGCTCTTCACATGACATAGATTCCCACAATGCGTGGGATCTGCCGGAATGTCCTTATTCATTGCTTTCTCCAATGCTTCCCAACTGCTGCATACATTAGAATGTTTCACTCTACTTCCCTCATCACACAATGTCTCTAAGGGCCTGTAAGAAATAAATATTATTCAACCAATGGAGGGGCAGCAAAAGAAATAATGCAATGGTGACTCTTGTGGCCCAGATGTGTGCAAGCTTCTCACAAACTACATTACATTCCAGAAGCACACGTTATTGGGCTAGTCGGTTCATGTTCTTTCAGAAGGCACGGATGTGGCTACTTCGCGCAAAGAAATCACAAGGGAAGGGTTAAGGGGAGCGCAAGCTTTCAACTGTTTATTCAAAATTTACTGCAGTAGTAGTATATATATGCAACAAAACTTGAAATTCGGCGGGATGGTGCATAGCTGATGGGAAACGTTGTGCGCAAAAACCAGACAATTCACAAGACAGGACATGCGCCACTTTAATCTAACTTTATTTGCGGCTTCGCCTGCAAATATATGAAGAAAACACATGCGCAGAAATCAAATGCATTGTCACAAGCATGTAACCACATCAGTAAAAATAATCAAGAAATTCCGTTTCTGCCTTCTAGAGCTTCACCGATGTGTCAATGACACACCTACCCCATATCTTCGTGATATGAAACGCTTAGCAGCGACTTTGTCTGGGCAAGTTGGTGCGACATTTGCAAAATAGATAAGCCATATCTCTCTCTTCACACACACACACACACACACACACACACACACACACACACACACACACACATCTCACGAATCCTGCATTTTTGATATAAATATCAGTAGTGTAGCCAGAAATTTTTTTTTTTTTGGGGGGGGGGGTGTTCAACCATACTTTACGTCTCATGAGTGTGTCTGTGTGCGCGTGAATATATACATATGCAAAATTGAAAAAATCCGGGCGGGGGGAGGGTTTGAACCCCTAACTGGCTACGCCAGTGATACATATATATATATATATATATATATATATATATATATATATATATATATATATACATATATATATATATATATATATATATATATAAAATCTTACACAGAGACAGAGGGAGTTGAAACATTGAATTTCTCCACTAGTTACGTTCTGTCGGACCTTTCACACTGCGATCACACAATGCGTGCATAATGCCGAACTGATAAGGTGGCATCGGATGTGTGGAATGCGTACCTCGTCCATGGTGTGGAGCGCGCGGAACGGACACTGGCTGACGCATATCTTAAGCGAGTTGCGCGGGTCGGCGACATCCAGATAGAAGAGGTACGGCTTGTCGCTCGCGTCCATGCCCGACAAGGCCAGGCTGCCGATCGGCGCGTTGCGCGCGCCGCACACGTTGCCGAAGCTGTCGTAGCCGTGGACAAGGCGGCGTGGGTCGCCGAGTGCTAGTGCGAACGACGCCACAAACACGGCGACACCAAGCAATGCGGCGAGTGCGAACAGCCACGGCAGGTCGGTGCAGCCGCGGGCTTTCGACGGTGCACCGCTGGGCTGTGCCATTGCTCCTAGTGGCGTTGGGCGCGCAGCGGCCAGCATGTCCACGGATAAGTGAGGGGGTCCAAAACTTTGCGCATTTCACACACGAGATCCGTTCAAGTCGTGCGCACTGTCGGCCGCGGGATCGTGGAGGCGCGACGGAAAGCCAGGGAGTCCACCAACCAACCTAAGCCGACGTTTTATCCCTAGATTGACGACCAAAAACCCCTAGATTACATAAAGATTCTGCAAAGAGTGTGACGTCACTGTCAACGCTGTTAGAAGGGTGCTCCGTTGCTGACCCGAAAATTACAGTTTTGATTTTGGCCGCGGCGGTCGCATTTTGCTGGAGGTGAAATCATAGAGGCCCATGCAGGCCAGGAATATTTTTCTGGGAGAGGGAGCTAGGGCCCATTGCTGAATGCCTTGAAAAACACCCATTTACTCTCACAACCAAGGATTCCGGGAAGGGGGAGGGGGCAGGCGCGTAGCCTGCCCCCTCCCCCTTTGAGGGGGGGGGGGGGGGCTGAAATTCAATAAGCCTACCAGGTGACTTTCAAGAAGTTTTCAGTTCTCTGTTTCGGCGTCTATTATTATGGCATTCCGCATCGTGAAAATCCGTGCACGTGATGCGTGCACAGACACCTTGTTCAAGCAATATATACGTTACGCAACTACATTTCAGTGCAGTTGCTTGCTTCATGACAACGTGTACATTAATATGAGGGTGTATGCTACCAACGAGAAAATATGACAGACTGCAATAAATATTTTCTGTTTGGTATATTGTTTTTATTTGAAACGCAATTATAAATAAAATATACATTTCGTGCATGCAACTGTTCTGTAGGTCCGTACATGAGCATCGAACGTACAGGTGCTCCCAAAAGAATTTGGAGCGCCGGAGCGGTGGCCGCTCGTTGGCGGAGCGCGCCAGTGAAAAAGTAGTGCCAGTGCCTGCGCGTGCGCGGTTTCCCTAGCAAGCGCGCCTCGTTCTCCAAAGCATCTAAATAGGTGTTGGTTTGCTCCAGAAGAATAGAGCTGGGTGCTTTTTAGCGTTTTGCGGATGCGGATGCGGTCTCAACGCTCTGTGCACGCGTATGCACGCCGTGGAGCATACGTGCGCGTGCATGCGCGTTAATGGGCATCCGTGCTTTTGAAAGTCAATAGTTTAACTGGCTCATTAGTTGCGGAATGTGACCATCCCGCCGCTCATTTTCGACAACACCTGCGGTAGCAAAAATCAGAAAGCGGCATACTGCACCTCAACCGTTCAATAAAGCACGTAAAAGTGTATTAAGCACCAAGTAACTTCGAGTAATTCAAAAGTCCAAAGGCTAATCTTAAGTAATTAGGGTAATTAGGAAGACCACAACACGGACACCACACGAAACATTTATTGCAGCTAGCTAATATGTTTTACTAGGCAAGTAAACGTAATTATTAATTAAATGTTTTTGACACGCGCACGATAATACAAAGAATGAAGCATAAATTCCAGACTGCGTGTTAATACTGGTCACGCCAAATTAAAGATAATTACGAGTTCCACTAATTACAATCAATTCAAGGCTCCGCAACAGCGAGTCCGTAAATTCAACGATATGACGGTCAATCAATAGTCACAACTAATTAACCAGAATGAAGCAATTGGAAACAGAATGACAACGACGCGTAACGTTTTTGTCGTCAAAGTCGTTTTGAGAATCGATAAGAGCGCCTATATAGCTTTTTTTTTATTTTTGGCGATGGCACTTCTGTCTCTTCAGATACGCCTGCATGATACGTTACTATAGATTTGCCATGCGTGACTGTGTGTAGCGGGGCAAAAGGTGCACTTTCATCCGACGTATTCGTGAGCAGTTTGCGCGCCCGATTGGTAAGAAGATGTGAAGATATAAAAACCATCGAACTGTCGCGAAATTCAGCCCTTTTCCTGTCGAGGCAGCATGCCGAAGAGAGTGCCAATCGACGAGCGGAGAAGGATAGTTGACCTAGAGCACTGCACGGGCCGATTTTTCCGGCCCGGGCCCGGCCCGGCCCGAAAACGCCATGCTCCGGCCCGCCCGAGCCCGGCCCGGTGTTCTTAAATGTGGCCCGTACCCGGCCCGGGCCCGAAAGGTTTGGGCCCGGCCCGGCCCGGCCCGACCCGACCCGTTTCAGCTAGTTATGCCTTGAGCATAAAGGAGGCACTGTCTAACCTTCGGTTATTGTGAAGATACCTGCCACACACAAGATATTTTCTAGAGATTGTTTTGGGAACTTCTTTCAGTGTCACGACTTTCACTGGTACTGTGTATACTTTCGGTTAATTACGCCCGTAACACTCTTGCGAAATAATTGCAGGGCAATATAAACTATAATTGGAGTCATAGCTGGCTGTTTTATGTACGCACGCAGTAACCACGCAATCTTATTTTTGCATTTCGAATAACGACTACAAAATATACCTCCATAAACTGAAAAAAAAAAACATGGCAGATATTTTTAGTTTAAGTTTTACATCAATTGCATAGGAGCTAGGGCTGTTGAGTAAAAGTAGCAAGTCTGCAAACTTCATCTATTGCACAATGCAATGAAAAAAAAATCGGCAGATCCTACGCAGTGTGGGAATTGAGGTAATGCGAAGCAGCCAGCAAAGAGCTGCATACATCGTCTTGTTTGTCAATGAGGCTTATGAAGTCATTCATGTCGTGACATCTAGTTCGCTATATATCGCGAGATTGTCATACATGCATGCGTGTATAATCTGGTATATGCCATGGTAATGAAACATATATTCTGCTACATATATACGATGCGTGACCTGCTATTTATGTTCGTCACACACTCTTGTCATGCCATACCAATTGAGGTATATATCCAGTAAACAAAATGGCCGGGAGTGCAGCGTGGCATCTAAATCATACCCTACATGACATGCATGTCATGATTTTCGTGTTACCACCTGGTATTTATGTTCGCCACACAGTCACGTCGCGAGATACCTATTTTGGTGTATATCAAGCTAGCGAAACGGCCGCCAGCGCACCATGAGCGTGGCACGTAAGTCATGCTGTACATGACATGCCTGTCATGATTTTCATGTTAACTTGTGTCATTTATGTTCGTCACACGGTCATGTCGCAAGATACCAATTTTGGTGTATATCAAGCTAGCCAAACGGCCGCCAGCGCACCATGAGCGTGGCATGTAAATCATGCTGTACATGACATGCGTGTCATGATTTTCATGTTATGACTTGTCATTTATGTTCGTCGTAAAGTCATGTTACGCCATACCAATTTTGGTGTACATTCGATTAACCAAGCGACCAGGAGAGCACAAAGTCGTAGGCGGCTAGATAGATAGATAGATAGATAGATAGATAGATAGATAGATAGATAGATAGATAGATAGATAGATAGATAGATAGATAGATAGATAGATAGATAGATGGATGGATAGATAGATAGATAGATAGATAGATAGATAGATAGATAGATAGATAGATAGATAGATAGATAGATAGATAGATAGATAGATGGATAGATAGATAGATAGATAGATAGATAGATAGATAGATAGATAGATAGATAGATAGATAGATAGATAGATAGATAGATAGATAGATAGATAGATAGATAGATAGATAGATAGATAGATAGATAGATAGATAGATGCGCTCAAAGTCGCAGAAGTTCGCTAAGAAATGCTTCGCATTTAAAAAAACGTGCTCTAGCTGCTTCTGGTAGGAATACACCAGGCTGGGCAGCGTTACATAAATTAAAGCTGTCGTGTTGACTCCTCGGCAGGCAACTGCACCCAACGTACACAACGTTTTCGTGTTCAAAACAAGAACGTTCTTTGTCCCAACCAGGGCCGTACCCGGGAATTTTTTTCGGGGGGTGTTGGTGTGTAGAACGGCCAACTGTGGCAACTCGTGGTCGCTGTGAAGGCATGCAAATATTTGACTATAACCAAAAATGTTAAAGAATGAAAGAATTTCGGGGGGTGCAAGAACCCCCTCAACCCCCCCTTAGTTACGGCCCTGGTCCCAACCTTCTTCCCCGAGTCACCGCCACCGCAGTGCCATAGATCTGTCAAAGCGAGGCACACCCGTTAGAGAGCGAGCCACCGTCCTCGCTGTTCCCTGAAGATGGCTGTCTCGTCGTCTTCGTGTGACCGCCTTCGATCTTTGAAAATGGACTAAGGGCTTCCAAAACAACTGTCTATTAGAGCGCCGAAGTGAACCAGCCGGCGGCCTCTTTAGCGATCCCCGTCGACGTGACGTGTCGGGTGTCCGGATGAGACCCGGGCCTAATACGGGCCTGGCTCAGGCCCGAGCCCGACCCGAGCCCGAAGATCACGGGCCCGAGCCCGGCCCGGGCCCGATCCAACAATCCCTTACCCGGCCCGGCCCGGCCCGCGGGCCGGGCCGGGCCCGGGCTTTCGGGCCGGCCCGGGCCCGTGCAGTGCTCTAAGTTGACCTATCCATTCAAGGTGTTTCTCAACGCGAGATATGCCGCCTCACACGGAGGTCTACGAGTGCCGTGAACAGAATTATTCAGGCCTACAGGTCTGAAGATGGCCGACTGAAAGATGCTGCTCGACCAGGACGCAGCCGATGCACATTGGAAGAGTCCGACCGCCTCATCGTTGCTGCAGCAGTTGCGGACCCTTTTCAGAGCGCCCAGCAAATTAAGACCGCTCTCGACCTTCAAGTCGGTGTAGAAACAATAAGAAGGTGCCTGCGAGAAGCCGGACTTCACGGGTTTATCGCCGTCCAAAAACCACACCTGACGGAGCGGCAAAGACGTCAGCGCCTTGAATTTGCTAGAGCGCATGAGCATTGGACGGTGGAAGATTGGAAGGAGGTGATCTCAGATGAGAGCACATTTTGTTCAAGGTGGGACCAGGAGCTCCGCGTTTGGAGGCCATACAAGTGCAGGTGTGTGTCGTGGCCATATTTCTTCCAGACGTTTCCTACGTATGAGGCACACCTTTTTTTTTTCCTTTTCTTTGTGCGGATACGACCCTGGATATATTTCCGAGGTCCACAGCCGCGGCCGGTGTGCTGTAAACGTCTGGGGAGCAGTAAGCAAAGATGGC
Source organism: Rhipicephalus sanguineus (assembly GCF_013339695.2). NCBI lineage: Eukaryota > Metazoa > Arthropoda > Arachnida > Ixodida > Ixodidae > Rhipicephalus > Rhipicephalus sanguineus. The sequence continues at coordinate 160,614,406 of NC_051183.1, forward strand.
CTCGGCCCGCTAGTGCGGCTGTCACGATCTTTCACAGCTGGGGCCTACTGCGAAATCCTCGACAGCCATCTGCTTCCGTATGCTCTGGACAGGCCGTTTAAAGACGGGTGCTTCTGGTTTCAGCAAGACCTCAGCCCAGTGCACACCGCCAGAGCTGTTGGGAATCTCCTGGAGGAACGTGCTGTTCTCACACTTCCGTGGCCTCCAAAAGGCGCTGACTTTAACATCATCGAGAACGTGTGGGGACAATTGAAGCAAACCATGTCCCGCATGAATCTAGGAGACGCCAGTGCTGACGAACTGTGGTTTGCCATAGCTGGCGAGTGGCAGCGCCTCGGCGAGAAAAAAGACTTTATAGAGTCACTCTACGAGTCACTTCCACGCCGTATGCAAGCTGCGATTCGCGTGGATGGTGCATGCACGCGATATTGATGTTGTCACCCAACGTGCCTATATTTGTCCATGGTGCAAGCATGATATTAAACTGCATAGATAGGCCACCATATTGCCACGCGCAGTGCTTTTTGGTTTGTTCATTATGTGTTTACTTGCCAGCGTCCGACAGCGCCCGTTTGCCTAATCAACGTTCAAAGCAAAGTCCGTGTTTCCAACTCTCTTTGTAGCCGCGCGAGCAATCTGATTTGATAGAGAGAGTGCTTCGCACTTTCTTCACTAGAGCCATGTTATCGGCACAATTATATGGTATCAAAAAGAATAGCGCCGAGGCATAAAAGCCCACCAGAAAAGCGCCGTGGCCATCTTCTTCCCGCCGACGCTCGCCTACGCACGCCGCTCTGTCACCTTCTTCACCGCTTATTTTTGTCATTTTCGGTCTATTTCAGAGCACAAGTTTGTTTAAAGGGCCCCTCACCAGCCCGCGTTCAATGGCGAGACAGTTTCCTCCTCGCCTCCGCTACCCTTTTTATAGGTGATATATCCCCCTCGCCACATTTTCTTTTAGTAGCACGGGAAACATGTCAGCACTAAGCGGTCGATCTCCGTTCTTTTGCTGCGCTAAAAATGTAACAGGGGACGACACGAGAACACAGAAGTGCGCACTTCTGTGTTCTCGTGTCGTCCCCTGTTACATTTTTAGCGCAGCAAAAGAACGATGCCGTACCAACTAGCCCCCCATTGAATCCTTATTCGGTCGATCTTATCAGGATTCCGCGCTGCTCGCTACACGCTGTTATCGCAGATTGCGCAGTCGGAAACACACAAACTGAAGTAAAATCAGTTGATCGCACACGATAGTCATGCGAGACAAGGAAGAACGAATGGGCGGCTGCATGGGATGTATTGTCGCAGCGCTAACAGGGACAAACGATATGCTTTTAACGCAAGGCAACGCCTATATACATAAACTAGGGAACGAATCTTGCTTGCCAGGGACGCCACGCATGCGCAGACCATGGCTGTATATTTCCGCGCGTGTGCTCCGCCGACGAGCGGCCACCGCTCCGGCGCTCCGAATTATTTTGGGAGCACCTGTACGTAAGATGAATTGGGCTCATTGGGCACTGTGAACATGAACCTGCATGCAGGTACGTGATGCGTAGCACCGGTTTCACCTTTAAAAATGCATACGAGGGAAGATGCGTACAAGCAATTCTATCATACAAACAATAATCTCACACGACTACCAATGTAAAACACTCACGAACATCATAATTATGCAAGAGAGGGGGACTGAGAGCACGGTTATTTTTCTGCATATTTTAAAACAATAACTGAAACATTTTTTTCTCACACCTTACATCAGATGTCAGTTAAGCAGTGCAATCAGAATTGCTCGATAAATCTAAGCGTCGTAAAGGAGAAGATCACGCTCATAAAATAACTGGAAAGTCATATTTCAAACATTCACAGCGTTCTTAAGGGCTTTACAGCCAAGTTGGTGAGGGGAGGCGGTAATGATAACAAATTAAGCTTCGGAAAATGAATGGAAGCGGAAATACAATACAATATACAAAGCGGCAGTGGCGCACCGACGGGGGGGGGGGGGGGGGGTTTGGGGGTTGTAACCCCCCCTGAGGCCGACCTGACGCCCCCCCCCCCCTCCCGTAACTGCTTCACGGTAATTGTCACCGAGAATGTAACGTACACGTTCAGGGGGCCTTGTTAACGTTATCATTTCAATTCAAGAGGTGATTTCAGGTAGAATTTCCTTCATATAATGTGTTGTATTCGGTCATCTACTCCTAAACAGAAAGAGCGAAAACCGCAAGTTCTGTGACTCTGTGTTCACTTCCAGTGAAGCAGTTTTGGACGAAAGAGAAGATGCTTTCACGGGTCGTCGGTTTGACCCCTCTTCTTTTCCTGCCCCCTCTGATTTGAAATAGAGCAAGGAGATAGTTCGGAATCTTCGAAGCAAGCTATTGTTCTTTTTCATCTATTTGATTCTCGGGGGAAGTCTAAGACGGGACGGTGTACAATGATAATGCGGCGTGTGACTTAGCCACAGACGTCGGTGCACAGAGCATGTGGCATCAAAAAGTATTACGTATAGCAGCTAACCTAGCTGTGTACGCAGTGCTACATACATGTATACGTCCAGAACAGGAGTTCGCAGTGTTGTTTACCGTTTATAACATTATTATCCGGTTCACACAGGTTCACACCTGCACACACGCAAATTATATTTGATACTGGGACGCTTCTAATGCAATTAGAGATTAGAATATCAAGTACCTAAATACCATTAAATTGTCGGTGTCACGTGGCTTGGTTTAATGGCACTAATGGCGCGACGACGAAGTTGCGCAACAAGTATATGTTTGTTTTGCCTCGAATGTGCAACTTTTTCAAATTCTACGTCATAAAACTCATTTTATAGAAATAACAAGCGTTTTCATGTACATTCAATTCCTTACTCGCTATGGAATCGAAACTCGCTTAAGCGTGATGAACATTTCCTGTTACGATGCCGATGGCATTCTCATTACTTTTTCTTAAATCCTTGATATTATAATGAACACGAATTGTGTCCTTCACGGAGCACCTTTGTTTTCCTTTAAATACTCAATAATGTACGCTCTCCTGCCGACAAACATTCTTTTTTCATCATAAATGGGTTCTACAAAATATTAAATGAGAATGAGGTGGGATAGCCACTTCAACCAACAAGACCACAATTTCGATCAAGCCAAACATTCTGCAAACAAATTTCCGGTCACCACGTGAGAGGAAATACATGGAATCATATTTGATACACAAATTTCAATCCCTACATCCATCAGGACTTTCTTTTTCTTTTTTTTCCTCCTCCTTCTTCTTACTGGACTGCCGCCCAACTTTTGAGGCCATCGATGACGTATGTCCGCCAATGACTTCACCCATTAAGCACGTGTTGGCTTCAAAAGTACACCGCCCGCTTGCCCCACCATCTTCTGCAGCATAGGCGGAGAGTACGGGGGGGCTGGGGGGCTTGGGCCCCCCCCGGACTGCCTCATGGGGGGCAGAGCCCCCCCCCCCCCCCTGGCTGGCGCCGGCCCAGGATATTTTTTAAGAGCTTGGCTTAGGTGTCCGTCCATTGACAACATACTGTTGGCCGTCCTGTCTGGCAGTATTTCACAGGAGGCTGTTTATGCCCGCTTTATTTTCATTTCAGGCTTTTAAAGGGACCGACAACTGTCCAGAACATGAAATGAGATGACTCCACTGATGGAAAGATTGTTCGTTGCATTGACTCAAACCAACCCGGTTTTTTTTTCGTGAGAGATAGATTTATATTTTTATTTCTTAAATGAAAATCGCGAAATATGACCTGTGGCGCCTCTGGGGGCAAAAACATGAACGATCCGATGAACCTCGCCACATGACCGTTGTCTGTCTAAGTGTTCCTTCTTTGTGTTGTCCTTTTCTAGTTTAGCGCAAATTTTCCTGCATAGTATGAACCAACTAGCCCCTCAAGACGTCCTGATCACCGTTGATTGCTGTACGCGGTCGATGATTTTTTTGTTAGTATTGAAATATTGTTTGTTTCATTAATACTCTATAAAAATGTACATATAGGCCTGCGTTAGTAGTATGCATTAAAGTGGCGCTGCCTTCGCGTGACATAATGATCTCATGCTCATCAGCGCGTCTTGAGCAACTTTTCAGCGTGCTCATGCAACTGTGCACGCAGTTTCCAGGTCGCTAAGATTTTGGAGCGATATAGTTTTGCTACTTACACTTTGTCTCAGAAATGACGCACGCTCCTACTCGGCGCGGCCTTGCATACGCGTAGTATAGAGGCTCGCGTAGTGACGTTTTTGATCACTTGGCTTGGCTCGTGCACAGAGAGAATAACGACGCCGGGAAAAGCCACCCATGACACAGGCGCAGGCAACCTTGGAAGCATGCGCACACAACGCGGTACAGATACAGGTACAGTGTTGTCCAGATACAGGGAACGTGTATAATGGCACATCAGCTCATTGTGACAGCTTGTTATTTTCAAAAATAGTTGCAAAGCTATAGGTAAAGGTGGTTAAGCATAGTTACAGGAACTGCTGCGAAAGCAGAACAACGATAGCTTTCACAAATCGCGAGAAGGGCTGGCGGCACCGCTATCAATTCTCAGCGTTGCTGGAGGAAAGGTGCGCCCGTGTTTAGAGCCTTTCAGATCGAAAAATACTACTTGTAAATTAACTACGTGCATTTGGGATTAACTATTGCAGCTACAAACACTGCGAAGGGTGAGCTTTCTGTCGCGCCGTAAAAAAAAATGGGTCGAGAAAAATCAGTTGTCGGTCCCTTTAAAGTTCGGCTTATGGGCCAGTGACGAGTCAAACATTCAGTAAAAAATGCCCCTCAAACGGATTTGTACGTGCAGAATATGTTGCGTTGATGAACATCTGAAGCGATGACTTATGCTACGACAAGTTAAAAAATTCACCGACGACTACAGTACTGCCTAATGCGAATTCTGAGCGCAGCTTCGTGTTCGGGCAACGTCAACAGTGTATGAAGTTTTGACTATCCGCAGTTGTAGCAATGTAACATTCGTTACATAATAATGCCACAGAGACTGCCAGCGCTCGAGTGCTACGGACACCACTCTGTGTATTGCAGGCGTCGCGAACCAAGCGAAACGTCGACAGCCCCGTTACGACAAGCGAAGCCAGCCGCAGTGCACGTGCCAGCCCTGCATGTGCACGAGCTCCGACCGAGGGGACAGCGCGCGTCATGGAGGAAGTAAGCGAAGATAGAAGCCAGTGGCTCGTGATATCAACAGACTCCGCGTTCGGTCTCTTTCGTCCTCATTCGCGCCATCGGTTACGCCGCCAACGCCAACGGCGACGCCGCTCAATGCAGGAACGGACGCCTAAGAGCTACGCTCTAAATCATCTAAATGTCTTCAACCCCGTATAGCGACTGGTTTTGAGAACGCAAAGATGCTACTGAGAATACAAAGCAATCCCGACAAAGTCAGTCAGTGAATGCTTTCGCACATACTCACTCGCCAATAAAAAACGGATAATTTCTTGGTTGTCTACAAATGGGTACCATTCGACATGCCTGCCTATGAAAGCGCTGAGAAAAGCTGGTACGCATTTTTGATTTATCAGTAAAGGGTTTTACTACAAGTTCAGTCACCAACGAGCAACTCAATTACTCGTCTAGAAAACAATCTTTAGCGGAAAGATTCGTAACCGCAGCTTCGCACTAGGTGTAGTGGTAGCAAAAGGTATTTGCTACCATCTTGAATTGCCATCTTGAATTGAATTCACTGGCATAATTAAAGCTTCCCGTGCCTGCGTTAGCCTACTCCCTCCTGTCTCATACCTAGGGCTGTGCAGTGCTCACAAAAAGGGACAAGGAACAGAAGAGGTACACAGGACAAACGCTGCTCTCAACTGAATATTTATTCCGGAAAACACAAAAAAGTAAACATGAAGAAAAATCGAGTCACGTGACTTGTGCTCCAGGCGAAAAACTAAACGAACATTCATGGCTGTTGCCCCGTAACATAGCATGCGCACAACCACTTTTAAGTGACATTTTCGCACGTGCTGACCAAGAACTCGTATTCCCTATCACAAAGCTTTATCGATGGCTGGCTAACACATGTTTCGTAGCTTCGTCTAATGTGGAAGGCCTCAATAATTTCTCGGGAAAGCTGCTTCTTGTGCCTGGAAAGAACCATGGTGTCAGTAAAGTGCGGGGTACACCCGCACTCCCGACAATGATCCGCTAAATGAGAATGCGTGTCTTGTGTCAATGAACGCTTGTGTTCTCCCAAACGAACATTCAGACACCTTCCACTCTGCCCTATGTAGGATCTACCGCACGACAACGGGATCAGATACACGATTCCCACCTCGCAGTCAACAAACTTGGACGTGTGTTTAGTACCACATTCGCTGTTGGTTTCTTTCGACCCACTCGGCTGTGCGCACTTGTTCACGCGGGCGCACATGCCAGACAACTTATTTGGGGAGGAAAAGACGACGTCCACACCGTAGCGCCTAGCGACGTTTTTTAGGCCATGTGACAGCTTGTGTGCGTAGGGTAAAACAGCGCACCTTTTTCGCTTACGGCTGCTTTCAGTTTGTGCAGTCTCTTGCTGCGCTGACTTCTTGGCCCTCATCAATTTTTCGCACGCCTTTGCGATTGCGACGTCCGGGAATCCTGCTCTCCTTAATCTAGCCACTTGTTCGTCGAAACTATGGCGGAGGCCGTGTACGCATGTTCTTTCTAGGGCAGAGCGGATGCATGAAAGTGCTATCCCCTGTTTGATAAGCTTGGAATGGCTGGAACTGAAATCAAGCAGTGGTTTCATGGTTCTTGGGAAGTATCGCCAACAAACATGAGTGGGTAAAAATGTCATTTTCAAGTCTAGAAACTGAATTGACTCTTCTTTCATCAATTCAACCGTAAATTTAAGGCCAAGCCCACATTCCTTAAAGACTTTGAGAATGTCTATGCTGCCTCTCGTGAATCTGGGCTGTTGAAGAAGACCAAAAAATCATCAACATACCGGTACACGTGACCTACCATGCCACCTAAGCGCTCAGCCAACAACCTATCTACCCTGCTCAAAAACATTTCTCTGAGTACCGGGGCCACCCTAGACCCTATACAGACGCCACTTTTCTGTATGTACAGGTTGCCTTCATGTTGTACAAGGGTAGACCGAAGGTAAACGGACAGGAGTTCAAGAAATGCCTCTACTGAAATTTTACATCTCTCATAAAATGCATACTCATCATTGAAGTCACAAATGCACATTTTGACACTCTTCATAAGTTCATCGTGTGGGAGCGAGTAGAAGAGGTCTTCAACATCAACGCTGATGACCTGGCAATTCCCTGGGTTGTTTTCTCTCAAAAAGTTTGTCAATTCTAATGAATTGGTTACCCGAAAGGGGTCTTCGATGTGCAAGGAGGCTAGATGCGCCTGCAGGTAGCCTGACACTACATGTTGCCACGTAGTTTTTTCAGTGACGATTGCCCTGAAAGGAATGTCTGGCTTGTGGGTTTTCGCTGAAAACTTCCAGGAAACCTTTGCCCGCCTTCTTTACTCCCGCTGCCAACTTTTCTAACTTTAAGCCGGTTAACAGCGCCAAAGCACTTGTCTTCACTTTTGACAGTTTTTCAGTAGACTGCACAAAATTCTTTTCAATGGCTTGTTCCGCTTTGCGCTTGTACAGAGCCTCTGGTAGAATCACGAAGAAACCTTCTTTATCTGCCGTTGTTAGTCTATGACCTTCATTCACAAGAAATTTGACTACCGAAGACAGATTCACTGACTTACGTTCCTTGCCATGAGTTCGCTTTACGACTTCCACACACTCGATCACGCAGCGAGGTCGCAGGTCCTCTGGCACTCTTGCTGAAACGTCTCGCGAGTGCAGAACTTTGTCCACCGGAGAAAGTCGCGGCTCCGTGGCGAACTTGGGGCCTTTTTGCAGAATGCTGGTGCAGATTTTCGGTACCGTGATGTCGCCCAGTGCCAGTACCTTTCCCTTCTCAGTCATGCTGGTATTCTTGGGTTGTGGGCGAGGTCTCGTTGATAACCACAGAAATTCGGTAGTTTGGTCAGCGATGCGGCACCAGTCACGATACATACGCTGCTGTCTCCGATGAGTGTGGTCCTTGGTCTCGTGCTGCCCGCAAATGATACGTAGTTGGTCCTGGTAGAATCTTGCATTCCTCCACCATTCCGAGGACATGACACTGGACAGCCGTCGGGCGTGGCCTGCTGAAGGCTGGAGGGGGCCTAAGGCTCGTCGAGCAGTGGGTGGGCATGCACCTTGTCGTTTGTGCCATGTCGCAGTCCTTGCGTTGCAAACACAAATGACTATTAAAGATGCCAATGTGGCTGGATTGAAAATGTTAAAACCCTGAAAAGAGCTCTGTGTACTAGAAATAAACTGACTTAGAAGAGAAAATTGAGCGAGTTGGTATTGATTCATACTTAGGGCTGTGCAGCGCTCACAAAAAGGGACAAGGAACAGAAGAAGTACACAGGACAAGCGCTGTTTCGCTGAAAATAAAACTTCCAGGAAACTTCCAGGAAACGTGTACTTCTTCTGTTCCTTGTCTCTTTTTGTGAGCGCTGCACAGCCCTAAGTATGAATCAATACCAACTCGCTCAATTTCCTCTTCTAAGTCCCTCCTGTCTGGTGCATGTTTAACAAAGTAAAGCCTGTTAATGAAAAAAAAAATCACAGCATATCCACGGATTGAATGATGATGAGTGGGCGAAGCTGCGGAGGTTCATCGGTAAACCGTGAATCTTCCGTGAATTCTGCCCAGTACATCATCACTGACGTGAGATCGGGCGCGTTTATACTAAAGGTTCGATGAGTTATGACGACTTGCAGCTCACTTTAATTTTACATGTACGCTGTGAATTTTCATTGTTTAGAAAACCATTGCTTTAGAAAACATCTGGCGTCTTTCGTTAAGCAGCTGGCGTCTTTTCGTTTTGCTTTAGACACATCTGGCGTTCTTTCGTTTTGCTTTTACAAAACATCTGGCGTCTTTCGTTGGTTTATTTCATCAATCAACGGCGTTTTGAACAAAATTTTTATTGTTTAATCACGCACAGGAGAAATCTCACCAGGCACTACCTTGGAGATAAACAATGGCTGCTAATGGGAATGAGAGACAATAGAAGTCGGCTTTTAGCTAACACTTACACTTTTACTTCTACTAACGTTTCCTACTGGAACATGCCAATGGCTGCTAATGGGGAATGAGAGACAGAAGAATTCGGCTTTTAGTTAACGCGCACGCTGCGAATTTTTAATTGTTCAACAACGAACAGGAAAAATCTCCCACCGGCACCACCTTGGAGGTCAAAGCGTAAGACTAGTTACGCACTACGACTACTACGACTACGACTACGAGGGACGAACGGGTGCCGCCTTAAGGAGCTTCGCCCCTAAAAACAATCGGCAGATCTCACGCATTGTGGGAATCGATTTTAGGCGATGCGGTCAACGAGTAGCAGCCTACGCGGCCTTTTTCATTTTGAGCCAAGAGTTACGAGGTGGATCGATGTCTTTGTGTAAATTGTAGAAAATAAATCTGGAGTCTCCCACTTACAGATCATAATGATATCTCGGTGTCGGCACCTAAGAGACTAAAGTTGTGTTAAATTATTTAATTGTGAAGTTGGACTTCTCTCTCTATCTATACACACACACATATGTGTGTGTGTGTGTGGGCAGAGTGAGAGAGAAATCTGGAAGAGCAAGTCGGGCCCCGCCCCCTCCGGTAAAATGAAAACTCTCCGCCTATGTTCTGCAGCCCTTTGTGAGTGCTAGACGCGCCGCCCTTCTGCAGCCTCTCCAAGTTGCTTCCATACGCCGCTCTTTTCTTTGTCGAGCCTTCTACGGCTCTCGCTTTGGTAGACCCCCCCTTTTCCTTGTTCTTCCTTTTTTTCTTTTTCTTCTTTGCAACTCCCCCTACCTCTGAGAAGAGGGGCCGGAACGCCGTTGCACGCGTTCTTGAAATGATGTGGCAAGGGCTACACTCCTCTATCTAGTTTTCTCTTTCCGGGCAGAAATTAGCGACAAGCGCCACCGCTGGACATGACGTCAACACTAACCCTTTAAAACTAACACGCCAAGGATGACAAGGCGCCTTTGACAAAGATAGGTCCTTCTACTGAAATGTTAGGCCAGCCTGTCTGAGGCACTTTCTCCTGTTTGAAACCTATCCCACTCCGTGTATCCATCTGTCGGCTCCCTTCTTGACCTTGGAAATGAAAATGAAGGCACTCATTCGACGAAAATGCCCTTTATATTTAAGGTCTTACCAATTAGCGCCACGTTTTACGTGCAAACGGGGCATAACATGATTCAAATCGGCAGGACCGAATCCAGGTAACTATCGATCCTTCACAACGCAAAAAAAAAAGAAAGAGAGAAAAGCACTTGAAGCACTTGGGCCCCTCCAGATACATATGGTGCGAATATTCTTTTTCTTGCTTTATCACAATGCATTAAGTTTGCTAAATATGTAAACTTTCTCATAAATCTTTCAATATTTGGAACCCTGTGCCCACGTCTGTCGCCATAGCAAATATAACAATGAAACACATCGAGGAACAGGCTCTTAATTCATTGCAACCGCAGCCAAAAATCTTTCTCAGATACGACTCAACGAATGTCATTCGAGCGTCAGCTAGGAGATCATAATCACAATTATTCTCTCATCTAAATTTTTCGAACGAGTATTCAGTTAACCTTTGAAGCAGAAAACTTCCTGTAGTTTCTGGATGTTCTCGTAACCTGAAAATAAAACTGTGCAAACACATCTACACAAGTCGATATTTTCAGTTCACTTCAGACCTCCCGAATATCCGCAATACATCAGTAGTAAACATACTAATGCGAAGAGCCGCAACGCACTGCAGCACACAACTTGAAGAAAGTAAAACAAGAAAAACGCGATGTATTCAGGAAACTCGCCAAGAACGGCTACCCAATATATTTTATTCAGAAAGCAATTCATTTGCTTTCTGAATAAAATCACGACGGAAGCTGAGAAACCCAGCAGCAGGTCTCCGCCAATTGACACAACGACAGAAATACGTACATCACTCTCCGCTATCCGTGGCGCCAGCGAAACCATCGCCCGCTTCCGCGGCCGGCTGAGCCACGTGACAGTTACACCGCGAATGGCCCGTCCGTTTGCGCCATGCACACGTACAGTCCGAAACGGGGGGGATAAAGCCCGGGCCGAAGCCAGTTCGAAACCGCAAACGGCGCCGCGTGCGCGACTTCTAAGCGAAACCTGTGGCGGTCCGCTCTATGCACGGCTGGTGCAGAAGCCTAGCTCCGGTCCCAGCCACAAATAGTCGTACCCTGTCAACGTCCCCTTCCCGTAATGCGCGTCATCGCAGCTACGACGGGTTCGGGCGAATAAGGCAACAGGCTAGAACAACAAACAACACTTTATTGCTACGCTAGCAATAACGCGTAAATGTCGCGTAGAGGGATAGTCCGCTCTCGTAGAAAACAAAGGGTAACGCTTACACCTTCGGTCGATGATCGGCTGGCGGGTCTCGGGGCGGTGAGGTGTTACCTCGCAGGTCAGCAGGGCACGAGAGACCGTCTGCTCGTCTGCCCGGTTGTTTTATTCACCTCCCGTCTCCTTCCCCACCACGAGGGTTGTTTCCCTCGCAGGGCGAGTTCCCTTTCCCGCGAGCCGGGAAGCGAGGATTGGCGCGCGGAGAGACGGGAACGAAGGGGTAGTCCGGAAAGGGCGACGGTGCTCCTCTCCTAGTGGTCCCTCGGCTCCCGCTGTCAGTTCGCGATCGCGCCAGCCTTAAGGAAAGGAAATGGGCGCGCGTGCTTTCCCACATCCTCCTCCCCTTAAGAAAGCCCTCGGACGACAGAGACTGAACCATGAGAACAATAAAAAAAATGTTTTTTTTATTCGTCATCGAGGAAGGCAAGGAGGGCGTGGTCCACGTCCATGCCCTCCTGCCCTGGCGGCTCTGCCGTGGGTGCCGCCGGTGCCCCCAGTGGTGTCGCCGCAGCCCCTAGCGCGGCCACGGTCGTGTCCTCCGCCGTTGCCGTTGCCGCCGCCGTCCTGGCCTCCGTCGCCGTTGCCGCTGCCGTCCCGGCCTCCGTCGCCGTTGCCGCTGCCGTCCCGGCCTCCGTCGCCGTTGCCGCTGCCGTCCCGGCCTCCGCCGGCAGCCCCTCAGGTGGACCCGCTCTGGCCGCATGGCCAGTGGCTATAGTTAGTAGCCACTGAGCGAAGTCCGCCTCCCGGGCCGCCCGCGCCAGCATGGCCCTGGCCGCCTCGCTGGGGCGTTCCTCAGAGGCTTCGCGGCTCGGTGGCTGGGTGTGTCCCGTGCGGCGCCGGTGCAGCTTACTCTGCGCATGAGAATCGTGCACCATTACGGCGCCGCACGGACATAGCCGCGTTCCTGTGGGCACCGGAAGGCAGGCCCCGTTCGCCCTCCGGTCCGCGTCCGCCACCGTCCTGCCCTGGAAAAGGCGGTACAGGCGGGCCGGAGGCGTCCCAACGCGGGCCCTCTCCTGCCGGCGCCAGGGCCTCGATGAGACGTACGCCACCGGGGGGTCCACTCCATCCTGGCTCGTCCAGGTGGCCACATCCCGGTAGCGGCTCTGAGGCGAGGCGGCCGGCTCTCTCGGCTGGGCTGGTGGTTGAGGAGAAACGGCAGCCGGGTAGCGGCGGTCAAGTGGCGGGGCGTACGGGCGGCGTTGTCGCCTGCGGGGGGTCCTCCGCAACGGCGTCTGCTGCGATGTCTGGGCGCGCTGGGGCCGCGACGACGATGGAGGGTGTGGGGGCTCGCCGCGGGGAGGTGGTCTCTCTGAGACGTCCCGGCGGCTATTGAAGCTTCCATGTCGGTCCATCTGTTCGGTGAAAGTCGACACAGAAAAGGATTAACACTCGCAGATCATGTTGCGCGTGATTCGTTGCACCCCGCGTAGAACATATCAAACACGGCCTACCATGCAGAGTTGGGGCACACGCCAAACGACTGAAGGCTTTCTCGATAGACGTGAAAGATTTGTATTATTCGCTTCCACACAACACACTGCTTCAGTGCCTAGAAGAATGTACTGACACCTTCGGGTCGTTAGCGTTCCAGAATGCATCAGGCATGTCAGTCCCCGGTTTTCTAGAATTACTTTCGTTTTATTTAAAGTCCACGTTTGCGTCTTGGAATGAGCAACATTTCATTAAAAAAAGTGGCGTGTGCATAGGTTCTTGTTTGGCACCAGTCTTGAGTGACATCTTTCTCTCGCACAAGGACCGCCACATTCAAAAAGATCTTGACTTGTCTCTTGTCGTCAAGGTCTGTAGGTTTGTTGACGATTTCATTGTATTTGTAGATTGTTCGAATGCCGATTTTGAAGTTGTTGTCCCTAGACTTCTGGGCTTGTTTAAGGATCACTTGCTTCCACTAGAACTTACACATGAGCTACCTTCAGGTAATTCGACTAGGTTCTTAGACCTAATGCTCTGTTTTTGCAGTGATCATTTGTGCTGGCTGTTCACACCGAGAAGTGGAAAACCCATTTTACCCTTTCACTCAGCTCATTCAAAACTCGTGAAAAGGGGCATCATCAATGTTTGCCTCGTCAACGCTCTTAGGAGGTCATGCCCGCACTCGATGCAACGATGTTTCAAAGCACAGGTCGAGCGCCTCTTAAGCGCTGGTTACCCGATTGCCCTGATTTCTGCTGTTGTGGAAAAGCTTTTGAAGCAATTCAAATATCAAGGAGGGCAGTCTCAGCCTCAAAATGCGTCAGTTCCTAAGAACTGTGTTGCAGTCCCTTATCTGCATAACGTTTCGCATAGGCTGAAAAAAAGTGGGAAACGCGCTGGCATCACAGTTGTCTTTTCCGCCCCGGAAAAGCTATCGAAGCTTTGTAAGTTGGTGAATCAACCAGCTGCAAATAGAGTAAGATGCTCTGTGAACCACAGAACGCGCTTTGTTCCTTGTGCTACTGGTGTCGTGTATCTTCTTCCGCTTTCCTGCTGTAAGAAATACATAGGGCAAACTGGTAGGTGCTTGAATGACCGCTTAAGAGAGCATAATAACAATGTGCACAATGCGGTTCAAGGACACCTCGGAATTCACTGCCGCGACTGCGGCTGCGTGCCCCTCTTTGAGCGTTGCGAGGTAATAGGCAAGCACCACTCGCAGGCCACGCGTGAGATAATTGAGGCCTATCACATAAGTAAATTTGACGGTACATGTGTAAGTTACCCATCAGTTGCGTTATTGCTAAAAGAGATAGCGTATCTCGATCATTTTTAAGATGTGTACTGGTTTCCAGCTCAATCAGTAAAGTGACAAGAGTTTTGCTGGCATTGTATCGCAGTGGCTGTTAACTGCATCCTTCTATGCATGCCCATTTTTTCACTATATATGTACTTCGCTCCGCTATTAAATCATTGTTGAAAGTCAGCGCTGTGTGTTGTTACCTTCCTTTGTCGTTGTCAGTTGCGCTGTTCGTATATTCAATTCAGAAAATTGTTCAGATATCTTTAGTACCTAGCTTGAAAGATTCTCCACGTGAACACCGACGCTATTGGACGTGCTCCGCATGGGCTCCCGTTTTACACCTGGAATACGGAGGTCCAGCCAACTCACCATCCCTGTCGTTGCTTACCCTCCACGCATCAACTTGTCTGGATCATTTTGAGCCCACCCCGACACCTGTGAGTGTGATATTGATCATTTTTCACCGGCTTCTCGACGAGCCGTCAGGGTACGACGGTGGCTGTGTCTGAGGACAGTAGCATTCCTTGATCAATGTTCACAGGTCAGTAGGCTCTTGTTTGCGTCCCTGCCTGTTATGCAAGATTTTGACATTATTTAACGTGTCTTTTTGTACACGCGCATGGCACGTACATTTACGCCATGGAAAACGCAACCGATCCACCAGAGGAAGTTACGGAGGATGCTATCAACATGGCTGCGGCAGCAGCTATGGACACGACTCCGCCTGCGCCTACCAACGATGACGAAACGTCCCCCTCCAACGAAGACGGCTCTTCTTGGGTGCTGGTGCAGAAGAAACGACGCACGCAAGCCGACCTGTTGCAAGGCACTAAGACAAGCGAACTTCAAGGCAAGACCACTCAACGTAAGCCAACGACATCGCGGCCGCCACCCCTGCCTCTCCACGATTACAAAGCCATCCTGCGCCCACTGGGGGTGCTGCGCTTGGACCAGTGGAGTCGCCCCACACTGACGCGGGCTATTGGAGTAGCCGCAAGCCTACCTCCTGCCGAAGTCGACCGGCTATAGTTTTCCGCTTGCGCCCTGAACAAAACCTCGTTGTTGTAAGCACGCCACATGAGCACATCGCCCTGAACCTCTACAGTGTCCAACACCTGCGCCTAGACAAGCATACGTATCCTGTGTCCATTTACATTGTTGCTCCAGACAATTCACGTAAAGGCATTATATATGGCGTCTACCCGGGAACGAGCCCCTCCGAACTTATGGATCATCTCATGACGCCTGGCCACACCGTTCTACAGGCACGAATGATGGGTAAAACGAGCACGGCCCTCATTACCTTCGAAGGACTGCAAGTTTCCCATTACATACGTTATTACAGTGCCGAGTACCGGTGCTACGTGCATCGTCCCCGCAAGCAAGTTTGCACGGTTTGCCTCCGGTTGGGACATCGTTCGGACAACTGCCCTACACCGAATTGCGTCACGTGCAAGACATGCGGCGTAGATAACCCGACACCAGGGCACTCGTGCCCGCCGAAGTGCCGATCATGCGGAGGTGATCACCCCACAACGGACACGGGTTGTTGCGCCAGCGTCCGGCCTCCCTTGAACAAGGAAGGGGTTCGGAAGGCACTTCAGCAAGAACAGCAACAACGAGATGTAGAATATCACTCCACTCCCTCGTCATCGACTCAGGGAGAGTTGCAAGCAGCAGGTCCCAACCCGGGTAGGACATCCAGATCCCGGTCCCGGTCCAGACGGAGGTCGCGGAGCAAGGCCCGTTCTCGTACCGACTCCAGGACGGGGTCTCAAACGCCACCTGAAAGCGGGCGACCACTTCGGAAGCCACCGGACCACTGGTGACGAACCAGCCTTCCCTCCCGTTGAAAGACTTCAACCAGCCAGACAAGAATCAAGGAGCCGAGCCGCGCCCGGCAGAACCTCGGGAGGTAAGCTGGGCGAAGGGGCCTCCTCTGCTCTCAATTTCCTCCGCTACCCCGTCCCAAACCTTAGCTTCAGCTCAACAGACGACACAGAATTCCGATCCGAATGCGCTTCATCAGCTCCGCCCCGAAATGGAGGTAAAATTGCGTGCTCTCGATGCTCGACTTCGACGCGAGATAGAGGTCGCGTGCGCTACTATCCGGCAAGAGTTTCGCGATATGCTCAATCAGGCGGTGTCTACCCTCAAGGACACACTCAACGACACCGTAGCGACGCTCCACAACTTAATCAGTAGCAGTATCTCTACTCTATCCACCAGGGGTGCAGCCAGAAATTTTTTTCTGGGGGGTTCAACCCTACTTTACGTATGTTCGTGCGTGCATTTGTATGTGCGCATGTATATATACGCAAGCAAAAGTGAAAAATTTCGGGGGGGAGTTTGAAACCCCCCAACCCCCTCCTGGCTACGCCCCTGCTATCCACCGATATACAGCAGCAGACTGAGCGAAATATGCAACAAATGCGCCAGGAGTTCGCCCCTGCACTGACATTGACACCGAACACAAAGCGCTCCCACCCATACACCGCCCTTCCCCTCTCAAAAGTGAGATGGGGACGCGTAACGCGGACCATCTTGTGGTCTGGCAATGGAACTGTAGGGGGTTCCGCCGCAAGCGGGGCCCCCTGCAGCAGTACATAGCAATGACCTCAATGGCTCTATACGTCATACTCCTTCAGGAGCCCAACTGCACCCCTTCACTTGCGGGATTCGAAGCGTACGGCAGTAATTCGGGTCTTATAGGAGCACTTGTGTCTAACCGCTTAGCGGTACGGATACATTCAGTAGCCACTGACATCCCCCATCAAATTATAGAAGTAATCACGGACACCAAGCGCAGCGACAGCCTGTTCATTCTCAATCTTTACAGTTCCCCTCGTGCCCGTACACACAATTTTCATTATCTCTACAGAATTTAGCAAGCTCGGAGATAAGTTGTTGATCTGCGGTGACTTCAACGCCGCGCACTCGGTTTGGGGGTATCCCAAGAACACAGGGAAAGGAACGAAACTGTGGGACAACATATGTAATATGCGCTTCACCCTACTTTCTTACCTCGCACAACCCATCCGCGTCGGGAACAGCGTCTCGCGATATACGTGTCCCGATCTCGCGATGATCCGCGGTACTGGAGCGGTCATATCTAGTGGGCCCTTAGACGAGACTCTTGGTAGCGACCACTACATCGTCGCAACCGTCCTTCCTCTCGCCGAAAACTAGAAGCAGCGCGAAAAAGCGACGACAAAAATAGGAACACACACAACAGGACTCTCGCCAGTTCGCGCCGTCCTGAGCGTAGAGTTCGTATAACGAACTGGGCTAAATTTCGAGAACTTCGGACTGCCAGTCCAGAAGTGGATGGCTACGACGACTGGCTCGCGGCCCTTACGGCGGACCTCGAAGCCACCACGCGGTCGATCACCACTACGCCTATCAATCGCGACGTCGACCCGCACCTGCTCCACTTGTGGGACGCTAGAAGGGGACTGACGAAGCCTTGGAAGCGGCAGCGTCTGAATCGTAAACTGAAACTTCGGATCGCGCGTATCACGCGAGAAGCTCAGGAATACGCCCAGACTCTCACGAGTAACAACTGGAGAGGATTTTGCAACAGTCTGTCCGGCACCCTGAGTACTGCTAAGACATGGAGCATTCTCCGAGCACTTATAGACCCCTCGGGCACCAAGACGCAGACACAAAAGCGGTTGCACGTCCTTACCCACTCGTTTCGAGACTCTCCCGACCACCTTCTGCAGGAACTGCAGGCGCGCTATATCCCTTCTGGAGCGAGTCCCCAGTACCACCCGTACCCATACGTCACAAATATGCCCAACGCTCTAGCGGACGCGGAAATCACCATTCAAGAGGTCCGCTCCGTGTTAGAGGACATCTGCAAGAATTGAGCGCCGGGTATGGACCACATCCGATACACGACGCTTCCAAACCTGAACGACGCAGATCTTACACACCTGGTGAACACGTTTAACGAGCATTGGCGAAACGGCACGCTACCCCAGGCATGACGACATGCGGATATTACCCTCATCCCAAAACCGGGGAAGCCCATCTCCATCGCAAATCTGAGACTGGTCTCACTTACATCATGTATAGCCAAGCTCATGGAACACATTGTCCTGCGACGCCTGCAGCCGTTTCTGGAAAGCAAATCTTTTAGGGGCGTAGCTCCTCTCAGTCTAACCTTGTCACGTCTCCGTTGTCCGGCGTAAACGGATCTCCCGTATGATGCAATAGATGGCGCTGTCTCATAGAAGTACATACAAACTGCAGTTCAGGGACGATATTCTAGATGGGGCTGTACACAATCTGTGTCATCACCATTTCTCGTCTCATTTCCTAGATGGAGTTGGTCCAATAGAATTGTGTGCAATATGGCGCTTGTGTAAATCGACACTAGATGGCGCCGGAAGTGCCGCTGCTCTCCGATTGGCTGCTGCGCGGGATGCGCGGGGAGCGAGCGCCTCTCTCATTCTCCTGGATTGTCGCCGTACGTGTCGGATCGTTGGCGGAGCATGGACGATGCGCAGCGGCGGGCGCTCGCTTGGCGGCAGTGTTTCGCAGCGCTCGCTTGACGGTGCGCGCCAAGGACGCCGCTGCGAAACGGGCTCAGCGAGAAGCGAATCCCGAGACCATGATTGATTCAGGAGCTGCGCCCAAGCTCTTCATCATTCACCCGTGGATATGCTGTAATTTTTTTTTCTCGGACACGCAGTTCGGCTTTCGCCCGCACTTGTCAACGCAGGACGTGTTACTCCAGTTGAAAGAGCAGGTCTTAGGTCCATCGCGGGGGGCTCAAACCCGCGCTTTGCTTGCGCTGGACCTTAAGTCGGCCTTCGACAATGTGGAGCACGACCTCATTCTCAGCAACCTCGCCGAATCACGCTGCAGCGTTCGAGTTTATAACTAGGTCCGAGCCTTCCTTCGCAACCGTACCGCGACAATTGGTATAGGCCCTCATCGCTCCAGTATCATGCACCTGCGGGGCAGAGGCACCCCTCAAGGGGCTGTGATCTCGCGAGCACTCTTTAACATTGCTATGTCAGGTCTTCCCAAACAACTTCAGCAAGTTGAGGACCTGCACCATGCCATCTATTCCGACGATATCACATTGTGGACGTTTCGGGGTTCTGACGGTGCCATTCAAGACCGGCTTCAACAAGCAGTCGAGGTCGGGTCAGACTATGCTGGACAGGGCGGCCTCACTTGTGCCCCGAACAAGTCTGAGCTCCTTGTCTTCCGTGGCCGCAGTAAGAATCCTCCACCCCACATCAATGTACTCGTCCAAGGGACACTCATCCTTCAGGTAGAGCGAGCACGCATCCTCGGACTTTACGTTCAAGCAGATGGCAGGGCTAGACACACCATCTCTCTACTCTCACGCCAGACGGAACAGATCATCGCCATGCTCCGACGCGTAGCAATCAACACTCAGGCCTTGGGGAGCGGGACATGCTTCGACTAGTAGACGCGTGCATTCTAAGCCGCTTTAGTTACCACCTTCCCTTTCACCGGTTAACGCAAGGACAACGTGAGCGAGTGGACACGCTCATCCGTAAGGCCATCAAGGTCGCGTTCGGGGTTCCGCACAATACCTCTACGCAGCGCCTTTTGTCGCTAAGAGTGCACAATACCCCGATGAAGTGCCCGAGGCCCAGTGGATTAGTCAGCGCCAACGCCTCCTTCTCACTCCAACGGGTAGACAGCTACTCACCCGCCTAGGTCACCCAGTGCCCCCTGCACCTCCGGAGACACAGGGAACTTCCGTGCCACTCCAAATAGCTCGAGTACTTCGCGCGCATCCCCTACCACGCAACATGCACCCTGAGCGCAACACCGGTCGTTGGCAGACACGGGTGAGATACCTAAACGATACTCAGCGAGGTTGAGGAGGATAGGGTTTATTACACGGATGCGGCTTGCACGGCAAACGGGCACACGGCCGTGGTGGTTAGCGGCACTCATGAGATAGTAAGTGCTGCCTCGATTTCCTCACCATATTCAGCCACTGACTCGGGCGAGATCCTGGCGGTTACCCTGGCCATCCAACACACCTTGAGCCTCCCCGCGGAAACGTACTACATAATCACCGATTCGCAAGCGGCATGTCGGGCTTTCCTAACAGGTCGCGGCATTCCCAAAACATCATATTCTATTCTTTTACGTACATTCAAAGTTGCATCAGACATCAGCGACACAATACACCTGCTCTGGACTCCTGGTCATGCCTCACTGTCGGGTAATGAACGCGCTCATGCGGGAAACTCACCCTCCGAGCAGCCCCGCGCAGTGAGGCGGCCAACACAGAGCTAGGTTCCCCACTTCTCACGTATCACGAAGTCACACAGCATTACATACGCCAACGACAACGATACCAACCCCCACCAGCGCCCTTCACACGAGAGGAGGCTGTCGCACTTCGCCGACTGCAGACCCGAAGTTTTCCAAATCTGCACTTCCTGCACAAATTATATCCAAACCGCTATACCAACACCTGTCCAGGATGTGGCGCCATCCCCACAACATTTCACGTCACCGTAGAGTGCACCGCTCCCTACTTCCCTCCCATCCCACCAATGCTTCCACCCGTACCCCAGAGTAGACATGTGCGCCGGTGTTTCCACCTCCGGCGGAGGCGCGTGAACGGCGCGGGGTTAATCGGACCGGCGGCGGCGCGGCGCGGTGGGGGGAGGGCGAAGCAGTGAATGCGATAAGTACACGCCGTAATGTTACATGAACGAGGGCTAGCAGCTAACTCTTTTTGCTCCGATCTCAATTAACTCTACAAAACGCTGGTGTATGGGAATACGGCCGCTCCCGGGAGAGAAGCGGTTTTCGGTCACCTTGTCGTATCAGTGGTCAGAGCGCGAAACAGTGAGATCACAGCGCGTAGAAGGTATACGAGCCGTTCGCTGGGGGATGTCTGTCGAAATAGCGCGCGTGCCAGCGCTCACGACCGCGCCCTTATAGTCAAAGTTCACAGTTGCTGCTCGAGTTACGCAGTTCCTCTCCCCAGACATCCCTTCCTGCTCCTTCGCCCAGCAAATGACGGGCAGGGCGTTTCTTTCTGCTTGAGGAGCAATCGACGGCAGGCCTCGCACGCGGGTTGATGGTAATCCGTGTGACGGAGATGGCCAGCTTGTTTCATCTCTGCTTTAGCTACGTTCCTTGCCAACGCTAGCGAGCTTTGGCTCGCGTGTAGAACATACCATGCGCGGAGCGATGTTATCAATTTAGAGTTTATACGGAACATGACGGCGACGGTGAAAACCTGTCCTGAGTGTCCATACAATTACTAACGCAATAAAAATATACAAAAAAACCGTCGAAGCGGGCTCGCCTTTTTCCTGGAAAGCTGCATCGTCTCCACTGTAAAGAGTGCGTCCGTTGGAAGAATCATATAATCCGGCGCCTTTTCCATTGGTTTTGTTCTCGCCTTCAATACCATTCTTACAGGGTACATATCCTCGCCACTTATTTCATCATAAAGCACGCGTACAATGTCAGCACTAAGCATTGAACCTATCATGATTTCGCGCTTGTCAGCTACAGTCTGTTATCTCTGTATGCGCGGTCGCAAACGCACAAAATGGAGCGAAATCAGTTAATCGCGCACGATAGTCGTGCGAGAGAAGCAAGAGCGGGTTGGCGGCTGCATAGCAAAGCAGTATGAGAGACAATTCACAAGTGTTATTTCTCGTATATGGACCAGTCGAGAAGAACGGCTATTTGGGCTAGTTGGTTAATATGCATATTGAAAGGGTTTGCAGCGCAAGCACGGTAGTGCTGAAGGAAAGGTATAAAAGCGAGGAACGGAAAGCCCATCTTTGCTTTCCGTTCCTCGCTTTTATACCTTTCCTTCAGCACTACCGTGCTTGCGCTGCAAACCCTTTCAATATGCAGACCAGTCGAGAGTATGTACCCTGATGATGTCACGTGAATCACTGTTCTGACATCACGAAGTGCACCAAAAGACAAGAGAGAATAACGCGCTCGTTGTTTTAAATGCGGAGCATTTCTTAGTCGCACCTGCGGCGTCGGCGGCGCCATCCACACCCCCACTGCGCATGCTCAGCTCGTCCCGTGCCGGCAGCAAGCCTCTCCTCTCCCTCCGTCCCTCCTCTCCCTCGAACGCGAGCGGTGTGTATATAAGCGGCGGAGCGCGCGTTCGGAATTCAGTCAAGTGCGTCTTCACTTGGCTTTCGCTTGACTTGACGCTTTGCTTGACTCGAGCAGATGCGATGGAAGCAACAGTACCTTCAATCAGCGTCCCACCACTCGTTGAAGGCAACGTTACCCCACCCTCACTATCGTCGGCGTCAACAACAGCAAGCAACGCAGAAGACAATGCTGCGAAGAGACGAGCATACGACGCTCAACGCAAGCGTTTGAAGCGAGCTGCGGACCCGGAACTTCGTGCACACTGGAGCCGTTCAAGTCGTACTTGGTGTGCGCATCGCGTAACAATTAAGTATTCCCGAACCATGCCCAATTACGCAACATTCACGCGATACCCCCACCACTCTGCGACGCATTTACTCGAGTTCACCCCGTGGGAAGATGCGGGCGACTTTTTTGTTTTTTGTTCTATTTTCAGAGGCTGTCAGGGGCCCTTTATAAAAACAGGGCGCGCAAACACGGACACAGGAGAGTAGTCAAGACACCAGAAACGCCGCTAACAACTGAAAAATCACAGAGCGGCGGAACCGAAGGTAGACACAAATACTTATCTGCGCATTCTCACGTAATAGGACATACCTATCAATCAAGTGCGAGTACTGGTCTACGTGAGAGATAGCTGTTCACTCTCTCGACTTTTCTCTTATGTCCGTGTTTCCACGTCATGTCTTCTTAACACGAATACCTACACCAACCAGCTCAGCTATATTCTAAGTTTGCCATTCTCTTTACTTCTGTATTTATTGATTTACTGGAGTAAGAATGAAAAGAAAAAGTGTACTAACGCACCGAGACCTATATATTACTTATCTATTTTATTTATTTATGCACAGTGGACTAGGTCCAGGACTCCAAGAATATGTTATTCAGCGAGTCGGGTTGTCGCCCATTAAGGCTGGAGGACGCGGCAGCGTTAAGGTCAGGCAATACTCGTGATATTTCCGGAGAAGAAAAAGATACTACAACTTCTGGGGAGCTATTCTCGATGCGTTCAACCAAAGGAGATGTCCGCAATCCATTTCGGCAGAGCGCATTCAGTGATTCTTAAAAGCGGTGAGCCGTGATGTCACCTCGCTCTTGACCAAGTCGCCGCACCGAACCCGCCAGCGCATTCCTAGCGTAAGAAGAGAGTGGACTAAATGCACAGAAACAGGAACTTTTCAAGTCTGAATTTGCATATGAATGTGTCCGGGATGTTTGAGAACGATGCAGGGAACGCGTACCGACCTTACAGCTGCGTTAGACGAGCGGCCGCATTAAACCTAAATCGATGGCTAACACGATCAAAAGACATGTGCACCGAAAATCGTATCTCTGAGGGCTGCGTTGGCTGCATTGAAGCGCATTCCATCCCTATCATTTGTGTCGAGAGTGTTTGAACTTCGTGATGCCATGATGGCGCTGCAGAACAATAACCGGAAACAGGGGGCGCGCTTCTCGCCGAGCTCCCGCTATTCAGCGGCCGCTGAGATGGATAGTTCATTACATGGACACATCGAGAAGAGCTCCCCCGGCGAAGTGCTGTATTTTATTTCCAGAGTCCCCATTCCAATAAAAAGAAAAAGAGTAACGGCGGCGCGCCGCAATTATTGAGCGGCGGCGGCGGCGGCGGCGTGATCTCGCTTGGGACTTCGGCGGCGGCGCAAGCGGTGTGACCAAAAACAGGCGGTCACGACGTCAAAAGAACGGCCATATAAATATGGGCGAAACTTGCCAGGCGCCCACACAATGGCCAAACACTCCTTCTCTGTGACGCTGTAGTTGGTCTCTGCCTTGGTAAGTGTGCGACTCGCGTATGCCACAACGTATTCTGTGTGGCCAGGTTGACGCTGTGCAAGCACAGCACCCAGGCCTACACCGCTGGCGTCGGTATGGACCTCAGTTGGAGCTCGAGGGTCAAAATGACGAAGAATGGGTGGCGTCGTGAGAAGCCGTCTCAAGGTGGTGAAAGCCTCGTCGCAGGCAGGGGGCCACGATGAAAGATCTTTAGTGTGGCCCAGGAGTTGTGTGAGAGGCGATATAATTGACGCAAAGTTTCGAACAAATCGCCGGAAATAAGAACATAGGCCAATGAAACTGCGAAGTTCTTTGATGCTAGTAGGTTTAGGAAACGCAGTAACAGCGCGCAATTTCTCGGGATCCGGGAGGAGGCCGTCCTTGGACACAACGTGGCTTAGAATGGTCAGTTGACGCATGGCAAATCGACATTTTTTAAGGTTTAATTGCAAACCCGCGTTGGTCAAGCAACTAAGGACGTGCTGAAGGCGGCGCAAGTGTGTTGCGAAGTCAGGGGCGAAGACCACGATGTCACCGAGGTAGCATAGGCAGATCTTCCATTTAAGGCCACGCAGAACGTTGTCCATCATTCTTTCGAACGTAGCGGGCGCGTTGCAAAGTCCGAAAGGCATGACGGTGAATTCATACAAGCCGTATGGCGTGACAAAAGCGGTTTTGGGGCGATCGGCCTCCGCCATCGGTACCTGCCAGTAGCCTGACCGCAAGTCTAGCGAGGAAAAGAACTCGGCACCCTGTAAAGAGTCTAGAGCATCGTCAATGAGCGGCAGTGGATATCCTTCAGCGTGATCTTGTTAAATCGCCGGAAATCGACACAGAAGCGGATGGAACCGTCTTTCTTTGTGACAAGTACCACCGGAGACGCCCATGGGCTCTGTGAAGGTCGAATGACACCTCGGCGGAGCATGTCGTCCGCCTGGTCGGCGATCACACGGCGTTCTGTAGCGGACACGCGATATGGACGTTGCCGCAGCGGTGAGTGAGAACCAGTGTCGATGTGGTGTTCGACTGCTAAGGCACGACCTAGCGATGTTTGTGCAACGTCGAAAGAAGGGCGGTAGTGCTGAAGAATGGTAAGGAGCTCTGATCGCTGTGCAGGTGTCAAATCTTCGGCGATGAACGGTCGGAATACATCTGTAGATGCTGGGTCAGGCATGGAGAGGACACACAGTTCACAGACGGCCGTCGAAGGCACCTCATCGGGAACAGAGATGATTCGTGTGGTGTTGACCGTCTCGACGTGGCCAAGGCGCTCGTGACAAAGCAGTGATAGCGGCGATAAACAAAGTGTGGTGAAAAAAGCAAAAGAGCGGTTCTTGCTTATGTGCACAAATTGGCGCATGGGCTTAAGAACGTAGGCTCCACGCACGGCGTCGATGTTGTTTTCCGCTAAACATAAGATAGGTCGCATTTGCCCGATTGTTGATAAAGCGCTGAAGGATAAGGCAGTAAGGGGAAAGTGCGGTGTCAATCACTGGAACAAGTACGTCGCATGTTTGAAACAGGTGGTGTATCTCATTCCGCTATCTTGCGGCAGAGAGTACGTGGGACAAACAAAGCGATGCGTTGATGTTCGACTAAGGGAACATGAGTTGTCACTCGAAGGGGTGGCGCGTCTTCATCTACCGGAGCATTGCAGGTCATGCGGTTGTTATCCCTTTTTTATCAAGACCACCGTCATTTTTAGGCATCCTAACCAATTGACAAGAGAAATCGCCGAGTCCTACCATATAACGATTAGGGATGGCACGTGTATAAGTGAACCATCAGTCGCACTGCATGAGAAAGAATTTGGTTACCTGTGCCACTCTTGATTATCTCAATTTTAAATGCGAATGCATTTCTTAGTCGGGCGTTGTCCTGCGTCCCTGGCCGGCGTGCGCACAAGTGTTATCTCTCCGCGCGCGCTCCTCCTCGCCCCTAGCAACAGCTGCGCCGCGCCTAGCAACCGGAGCAGGTGGTGAGCGGCGGAGGGTAAGGAAGAGGAGGAGCGCGCGGGCGTGTGATGGCGCTCGCATCGCGGAGCAGCGGAGGGTAAGGGAGAGGAGCAGTGTACCCGGTGAGGGCGCTCGCATCGCGGAGCTCGCTCGGCGGAGAGAGAGAGCTCGGGCGCTCCTCCTGTCCGCGCTCGGACCCATATATATCATGCAGGGAGCGCGCGCTCTGGTGCCTTGATAGCGATGGAAGTCGCTGAAGTCGAATCTCTCGCGGCAACGATACCACTAGGACGAAGTGTAACACAATGCAACTCGAGCATTACGCCTCTACGTGCACACTCTCGTCTCTCTTCATTAATTAATCGCACACTCATCGGGTGCACCGAAATGCAGTCGCATTTCCTCACGATCCCCTTCGGGTAGGTGCGGCTTTTTTTTTTCCTACGCTTCCTTGATGCATGTCTTGTTCTGCGCATGTCGAGTTTGATGCAATTTGTACATATATGTTTCACCTTTTTTAAATGAAATATCAGTTGAGAGTCAGCGCCGTGTTGTCCGTTCCCTTCTCTTGTCCTCGCGTGTGTTGCGCTGTAACCGAGTGAAAAAATGGACACCTACAACGCCGATGTAGCTTCGCCGGAACATCAAATGTGCACCGTCGAGCATTTCCTGCGCAGTCACAATAGCATTGCGCCTCTGCTGCCTTGTGCGGTAGATGCTGTGTTGATGAGCAGGATATCCTTCGTTGTACAACGTGCTACTGCGTGAAAATGATTTCAAGAAGTCATTGGCATAAAGCTGTTAAGTCCTGAAGCAAAAGTTATCGATCGATAAAAGTCAGTTAAATACAAAACAATGTAACAGCAAAAAAAAACTTGCGAGTTTAAGCGACAGCGAAATCTGGCCCGATTTTTGAAACATACAAACTGGAAACACCAAATGTAATTTATCATAACATTTTAATTAATGTTAATTTTGAGGAGTATCTGTCACTATACGCAGCTACGAGAAAGTGCCGAAAGATATGTTCTACGTGAATTCGCGCTACATTTTTGTCAGCGTGCTCTAATCTACTTGGGTTCCAGCCATGGTATGCACTCTGGGCGGCGGAAGCTGCCCACAGTCCAGCTGCGATCAAGCCGTACTGTCGTCGGACCGGCACGAGTGTAGCGAGGCCAAGGACTCCCGGACGGCAGCTTTAGCACCCTGCAAATAGGACGGCAATAGGAAATTGAACAGTTTTGAAGCAACAACTTCGATGGAATTACATAGATGAAGCAGCACGGCCGACTTGCTGGAAAGCGTTTTAGTTTTTGTTGTAACCGCAGCTGAACAAAAGCTGGCAAATAAGCGCTGCAATCAGCAAGCCCTTTGGATCACTCAAGGATTTTGCAACTTCTTAAAAAATGCATTTATTTATTTATTTATACTGTTAGCCAAAGGCCGATACAGGGTGGAGTAATGAAATACATTTCACACATCGTTGAAGACGGAAGCACTTCGAATAACAGAGAGCTGAGCTAGTTGGTAAGTATTCATTGTAAAAAGACAGGGCGTGCAAACACGGACACAAGAAGGAAGTCAGGACACCACAAACGCCGACTAACAACTGAAGAGACGCACAACGGCTGAAAAGAAAGAAGGCACGAAAACTTATCTGCGCATGCCCATCCAACAGGCGAACCTATCAATCCGGTACGCGTGGCGGTCTACGTGGAAGATAACTGTTAAGGTATTTGATTTCATCTTTATGCAAGTTAATCGACGGTTGGCTCACGCATGCGCTACCACTATTCTCGATATGCCATGCTTCAATCATCAGGCGCGTTTCTTCATTTCTATGCCGGTACAACACTGCGCATTCATCAAATTTTGGCGTGCACTTACAATCTCGACAATGTAAGGATAGATTAGAAGGTGAGCCTCCTGTTAGCGATCTCTTATGTTCTAATAATCTCTGGTTGATGCATCGGCCCGTCTGTCCTACGTAGAAGCGGCCGCAGCTGAAAGGGATCTTATACACCACACTCGTACGGCAATCAATGAATTTGTTGGTGTGTTTCACGAAACAAATATCGGAACAAATATCGGAACAAGAGCACCAGACGGTTTTCACCGAAAAATGTGGTGTTTCTACCGGGGCATTTCTAGAAATCCTTTCCATGTATTTAAAGTCGACGCTGGTAGGTTGTAAGGAAGGCGTTTATGTGCAGAAATCAGGGATATGTATTGGGTCTAAAGTTGCTCCGGTTCTTAGTGATTTATACCTTAGCAAGATTGACAATCTTTTGGAAGGCGTCTTAGGTAATTCGGTTATTAAGGTTTTTCGTTATGTGGACGATTACTTGATTTTTTGTAGTGGTGAGGACTTTGAAAAGGTGGTAACTTCCGTGAGCGAAAAATTTGAATTAAATGGAGGAGGGCTGAGCTTCACTAAAGAGGTGCCTCAGAATAATGGAATACAATTTCTAGACATTTCCTTAACGTTCCAGAAGAACCACGTGTGCTGGCAGTATTCTCCTAGATCTTCGAAACCGCTGTTAAATTTTTCGTCGAAGCACTCGAAGGTAGTAAAAAACGGCATCGCCATGTCTTGCCTTAAGTCAGCCCTCACCAAGTCGTGTGAGCACAAAATGAGTGATAGCTTTAACGCACAGGTTACACGTCTTTTAGATGTAGGGTATCCTCGTGATGCAGTGGCCACGGTCGCTGAACGTTTAAAGAAGTCTATTGTGTTAAGTCCGAGCATGGTTGCAGAAAGCGATAGGAAGAAACGTGTCGTAGGTATACCGTACATTCATCGCGTATCTCACAGGCTAAAGAAAGTAGGAACTAGATACGGCGTTAATGTTGTTTTCACGGCTGCCAATAAGCTAGGTAAGATTTGTGCCGTTGTGCAGAGGAAGAATGAGGGAGTAAAAGACAAGAAGCGGACCGATATTTGTTTCGTGAAACACACCAACAAATTCACTGATTGCCGTACGAGTGTGGTGTATAAGATCCCTTTCAGCTGCGGCCGCTTCTACGTAGGACAGACGGGCCGATGCATCAACCAGAGATTATTAGAACATAAGAGATCGCAAACAGGAGGCTCACCTTCTAATCTATCCTTACATTGTCGAGATTGTAAGTGCACGCCAAAATTTGATGAATGCGCAGTGTTGTACCGGCATAGAAATGAAGAAACGCGCCTGATGATTGAAGCATGGCATATCGAGAATAGTGGTAGCGCATGCGTGAGCCAACCGTCGATTAACTTGCATAAAGATGAAATCAAATACCTTAACAGTTATCTTCCACGTAGACCGCCACGCGTACCGGATTGATAGGTTCGCCTGTTGGATGGGCATGCGCAGATAAGTTTTCGTGCCTTCTTTCTTTTCAGCCGTTGTGCGTCTCTTCAGTTGTTAGTCGGCGTTTGTGGTGTCCTGACTTCCTTCTTGTGTCCGTGTTTGCACGCCCTATCTTTTTACAAGGAAGCACTTCACAATGAAATCAGGACAAACAACACATCTGGCAGTTTTAAACAAACCTACACCATACAGACCATACAAATCGTAATTCAAACAAACGACAAATCTAACCAAAAGTAGAACACGCAAATAAAGTCAAGTTTTACAGAGTAGTGACCAACGATGAGCATATAGCAACACAATTGCGAACACTTCACTAAACGAAAGCTGTACTATATACGCAGCTGATAGTGCGATCAACAATTATAAGCCCAGAATCCAGTTACACATAAGGCCCTGCCACACCCGAAGGCAGCAATCTCGCAGAGCCCTGCAACAGGTGAGGACACACACAGCGCTTAGATAGGGCGCCTTTGCTCAAGATTGCCAAAACGAAAACTGAGAAGGTGCCAACAGAGACAGCCCACACTAGCAAACTGCCGTTAGCTCTTCGATTGCTCCTCGTTTGAATATCACCGCTAAAACATGCAGTATCTGCGTTGTCTCTTGTAACTCTTTATATTGTGATAAGTTCGTATGTATTTCGCGTTTTTTCTAATAAAAATATTTAAAAGATGGAACCACTCCGTATCGCTTTTGTGTTGCTCTCTTGATCCGTTTCTCGCATTGCACATTTTCTGTAACGTTAAAAATATGTGCCACCTGTGTAAAAGAAACGCAAGCCCGTGAACGCATTCATGTGGAGCGAATTTCTTTCAGAGAAAAGCGATAAGAGCGCCTCCTCTCTAAAAAGAGCGGTATCACCTAGACCCGCCCGGACGGTCGTTTAGCAGCCCTCACGTGGAAGTTCGTTTTACATTCGCGTCAGGGATCGTTCTTCTTGAATTGCATGTGTACTTTGCTTTTCAGTGATGTCTTTAAAGGGACCTTGAAACGGTTTTTTGAAGTTTCGTCAGCATTTAGGCAAGAGCATCCCCAAATCATTCGCACCAGAAACTGCTGCCTTGCACCGTCAACTCACAGACACATTGGCATCGCCGGCGATCGCGGCGCTCTCATGAGCACACTAGACGGTTTGAGGTTTTCCCAGTCATGGCCTCCGATATTACGCACCGACAGGTTGCGCGCAATCTCGGGGGTTGGTTGGAAGATGGAAGTTTGTGCGGACGAGAAGGCAGAAGAAGCTGACGCCAAGTGTAGACAACGCGAATTCAAGGAGAAAGTGGAAGACATGATGGATGTCCAGAGTGGGCTCATGCGAGAATCTCAGAGCTGGAGAATGCGTTGACGACAGAGCGAGAGAAGACGAAGGCCATAGAAAAAAGACTCAGGTCAGCCGAGGAGAGCCTATCGAAGGTCGTCAAAGGGAACAAAGAAGACGCAGGTGACCGTGGAAGCATTAGGGCGACGACCCCCCGTGAGGAGAGGCGAAGGGAACATCAGGCAAGACAAAGGCAGGTGCAGCGGTCACAGCGCCCCGCTTCCGAGTAGTTTTGAGGGAGGGAGGGGACAAAGCGGCAGCCGTGACTCACGCTAGTCACCCAGACAGCAGCCAGGTGCAGGTTACAGAAGGAATGTCGGGGCAGGTCATTACTGCCGGTGACTCAAATTCAGTCTGATGCGCCGAGGCAATCAAAGAAAGGGTGAAAGGCGATAAGAGAGTCTCGATAGGGACGTTCCCAGGACATACGCTGGGAGAGTCATGAGGCAAGCGAGTGAAATCTCGCGGCTAAAGCTCACAGACGTAACCTCGTGGTAATTGCGGCAGGGCTAAATGACGTCTTGAATAAAGAATCGTCAGGACTAGCAACGACCTTGGTGAAAGGGGTCGATGACATGCGCGCCGTGTCCCCCCAGGTGCAAAGTGTAGTATGTACAGTACCGGAAGTACCAGTGCGCAACGGCAACTTGCAAAGAGCGGTTGTCGACGGAAATAAAGACATATGGCGAATTAGTCGAGAGAAGGGTTTTGGGGTGGACATATTCCGCCATTTTCACTGCGGAAATAATTTATTTCTTTCGCCAAAAATTGCTCATAAATTAAGCGAAGCTGATAGTAGGCTATCGCAAATATTTTGGCCATATAGCCAGCCAGCAACAGCATTATTATTAACACCACTATCAAGAGTATTGTCAAGTGGTTGTGACGATGAAGCATGCTGGAGCAAGACTGGGAAATACGGAGCTCTTCATTTGGGCGAACTTATGCCCAGAAAATCAAAACTCAAAATACAAGCGATACATGCTACGCACTGACAGCGGCGGGAGCAGTCGTCAGCCGTTGAGTAATCTGATCATCGGTAGAACGCCCGTCGTCCTTTATACATCAATCATCAAACCTTCCAGCATTAACGCTGGTGCTCGCGTAAACTCTCGAATGAACTTGACTATTCGCGTCCGGCGCGTAATCTTAACAGAATGATCTCAAACAATCGTGAAGCTTCTCAAACATTACTGCGCTGTCAAACGTTGCTAGCAGTCTTTGTGGGTGAAACCCGAATACATTAAAACAAAGCAATGAACACGCGTGGCTGTAATATCGCTAGTAATACCAACGATGGTACTACCGATTGCACTATCGATAGTTTCAAGAAAACTATCGATACTATCGATAGTCAATTCACCGACAGTTCTGCATCACTTCTGGCAGGACGCGCAGTAGCTTTTTTGGGGGGCACGCGGGCGCTTCGGAGTCCCGGGTAGCAAGTAACAGGGAAAACAACCAGGACTCTTCGACAGGTAGTATTGCGAAAAATCAGAAAAAAGGTAAAAGAAAAAAGGAGAAGGCGCGTGTTGCAATTAGTTACATAAACATGTAGGGTGGCAGAAAAAAGGCAAAATGGTTAGAGTTTGAGGAGCAGTTAAACAAAGAACAGACAGGCGTTTATGCGGTTACAGAAACACACCTTAGAGACTTGGAAGAGCGACCACATATTGAAAATGATGTTTGGGAAGGATGCAACAGGATCATATCAGAGTGGAAAGGTGGGGGTGTAGGAATGCTAATTCACTGCGGTGCCAAATGGGTTAGAGTGAAACAGACGTGTTCAGAGCACCTCTGGGTTTTGGGCACAGTAGGTGGAAAGAAAACGTGGCTAGGGGTTGCCTATTTGTGGACTTGAAATAACTGCAGAGAAAAGAATCAGAAGATAGTGGATTGCATGAGCGAGGATATTAAAGAAGTTGGTAGTGGGGCCGAAATCATCCTTCGAGGGGACATGAATGCCCACATACACGACCTTGACGGATATTCAGACACCAACGGGAAGTTATTACTAGATCTCTGCGAGCAACGTAGTCTGGAGATAGTTAACGCGGGGCCTAAATGTCACGGCCAGATCACGTGGGAAGTCGGAAACAAACAATCAAGTATTGATTATTGTCTCATGTCTGAAGGAATTTATCATAAAGTGAGAGAAATGAGAACAGACGAGGACGGGATTAAAAGCTTTGGTAGTGATCATAAACGAATAACATTACAAATGGGATATAAAACTGGAAATGAGAGCATAGAATCAAAGTCTGGCACCTCGTATTTAAATGACAAACAAATAATAAATATAGCCGCAAGATTAGACACGTGAGATGGGCTAGTTGGTGCGTATTAACTGCAGACATGACTGAATAGCGCTCCGTACTGTCTGTCGTCTCTACCTTGTCTGTGGTTTTTATTGCGCTATTCAGTCATGTCTGCAGATAGCCGCAAGAGTCGAGGAAGAAGTAGGCAAAATACCAGGCAAGGACTGGGAGTAGAGTGAGCTGTTAGATATAATGAAGAAGGAGATAGGGAGAGAGAAGAAAACTATTTGCTGGATAGGAAAGAGGAAGGAGAATCTGTTGCTGGGCCTGTTGGTACATACTTGAAGAAACGGAAAACCAGCTTACGAACGCGTACACAAGAGGAGAAGACGACAGACACTCGCTGGAACTAGCAACAGGTTTAATGAAACCATCACACAAAACGTTCCCACGAAAGCCAAGCTTGCATGCGTCGTACATAAAACACGTGATTCACAACAAAAGAGATAACAACATGAGTAACTACATTTTTCTAAATAATCAATCTCTTTCTTTGAAAGTGACAGCGAAGATACACTAACGCATTTTTTGAGACATGTTTCCAGATTTGATACGCTTCAATCACTTCACGTTCATATTGCGTGTTCCCCTTACCAATGATTTGCGTGCCTTTCAGATCAGGAGAAATGCCGCACACCCGGCAATGAGCAGGCAGATGTGCTCCTCCTCCTGACCTGATAGACGCTTCATGTTCTTTTAAGCGGACATTAATGCATCTTCCCGTTCACGACAATGGCATACGATAAATAACACTTGCAATGCATGAAGTAAAACAAGATTTATGACCGGTACAGAGGGTACTCCTGGGTTTCGGTCCATCAATCCTGCCACATAGACTTGATAGCTTACACGGCGCCGAAAACACAACGCGATCACCATGCCGTGTGGCAACCTTTCTCACATTATGTGAGACCTTATGAATATACGGCATGACTTATACTCTCTTGCGGTCGTCTTGAGCAGCTTTGTTAGCACTGCTAACTCGTTCTGCTTTATTTGTCTGTTTCATCTCTTTTAGTTTTGTCTCATTTACCGCCTTGAGAAAAGTTTTCGGGAAGCCAGCCGCCTCCAGATGTTTTATCTGTTCTTGAAAACTTCGCTCCATTAAGTGATGGCAGCTTCTGTTGAGGGCATTGTTGGTGCACAAGGTAGCTATGGCACGCTTCACGATTTTAGAGCGTGATGAGTGAAATGGCAGAAGTTTTTTCTGGGTACGGGGCGCGTACATCCAAACACACGTGACCGTTATTAGGAAAGGTCACATTGTCTGAAGCTAGTTCCTTAGTAAACGTAAGAGCCTTGCTGCACGCTTTAATTTGCTTAATATATCACATGATACCGTTTCTAGGTCCAAAGGGTCCTTCAGGTTTAACAACAACAAAAAATCATCAACATAGCTGAAGATCTTTACTACCCTATCGTCATTTAAGAGTTGCTTACAGCACTGTCAAACTTGGAAAGGTAAATGTGGCATAAAAGAGGCGCTACGCTGGATCCAATGCAAATACCACTTTTTTTGCACAAACAGCTTATCCTGAAACTCAACCACCGTCGACGATAAGTACACGGTGAGGAGTTCTAGAAATGAATCAGCAGGAACACCACAGGCATTCTGAAAAGGGACTGCCCCATTTTCGTCGATAAGCTCCCGTACGGCGACAAACAGTTCGCCGTGTGGCACAGAATAAAACAGTTCCTCTACGTCTAAAGAGAACGCGGCATTAGCCATGGGCTGTTTATCGTGCAGAAAGTTTACCACAACATCCGAAGAATTTGTGGCAAAAGGATCAACTACAACAAACGTATTTAGCCAGCGTTGAAGGTACTGACCCACAAGTTGATGCCAGGTTCCCTTCTCCGTCACTATCGCTCTAAAGGGGCATTCGACCGTATGGGTCTTGGCTGCAAAGAAAACGGACAAGTTATCCGTCTTTGTCTTTCGCACCTCGTTGGCTAGCTTGTCCAGATTCGCCTCACTGAGGAATTTGATGGCCTTCGTCTTAAGTTTTGCGGGTTTTAGGGTTACAGGTTTGAAATTTTTCGTAACCACGAGCATGGCTTTTTCCGAGAAGAGTTCGCGCGTGAGGACAACAAACCCGCCTTCTTTATCAGCTTGCAGTAAGCTCAGGTTATGCTCACGAAAATAGCTGACAACAGAACGTATTGCGCGTTCGCCCTTTCTACGTGGTCTCTCACCACAATGCAGAAGGCAGTCCACACCCTCAGAAATACAGTGTTCCTTTTCTTCTGAGGGCGCCTTGCTGGCAATGCGATGGACCGTTGACAGAAGCCGTGAAGGGGGCACGGATGGTTCCAGGCTGAACTTGGGTCCCTTTTCTAGGAGCGTGTGAATATCGGGCGGCACGGTCGGAGCCTGCAGATACGTCACAGATCCACGGGAATGGCTAGCGGTCGATGGCTTGCGGCGGAGATGCGGTCGCATGAAGTTCCAGTACACTTCCGTCAGCTGTGTAGCCATAAGGCGGTGTTTCCGCAGTGAGTCCAATGAGCGGAAGTCCCTTTTCCCATTCAAACATAGCACCTGAAGCCAGTATACACTTCTAAGTACTGCGCTCTCAACGCGAAGTGACTATGCGGAGAGCATCTCTCCCTGGAGCGGTCGTATTCTCTTATACCAGCGCTTTGTAGTTACGCGAGATCGGATACAAAACAGTTAGCTGCCAGCCTCACTTCGTGTAACACTACAATTTGTTGCTACACTCTAAAAAAAAGGGAGCGAGAATGGAGCAACGGGCTCCGTTCTTCCTTCGGAGCGGCGACTTTCTCCTTTGCGGACGATTTACTCGTCGCGCCCTCTTGCGGCAAGCGCCCTGGGAGAAACTTTTCTCCTCAACCACGTGACTTGCGCGTGCGCGCATGCGCACGCCGAGTTACATCGTGATTCCGTGCTGCGGAGAGCGGCCGCCCTTTCGCGCTCACTCGGCAGCCTCAGACCAGACTATCCAGTGCTACCGATCTCGGCCAGTCGCGTGCAATTACTTGTACCTAGGATTGATGCGAGCAACACACGAGTGACGTTCATTGTTTTTGTTCTATGTGTTGAGTAACGTGTGTGGCGTTTTTTTTTCTTTTTTTTATAGGCTCGGCGTGTGCGCGATGCGCCGCATACTTCCGTGTGTCTCGTGTTGTTTGTATACGTTTGCGCACGATCTGCTTGTCATAAATACAATAAGTGCCGCTTCACAAAACAGTCTTGTTTTAATGAACACCTTAGACTGTACACCAATAATTCCATTTTTTTCGGCGTTAAAATGCTTGGCAAGAGCACGCGTTTTTAGTTTTACACAGCACTTATAGTACTTATCAATACAACAAGGAATATAATTCATGGTTATATTGTTATTGAAGGAATATAAAGAAGCATGAAGGTTGATTTTTACAACATTTTAGCAAACGTGATACAGTGCATGCGTGAAAGTACGATAACATATAATTGCTGGAGTTTGACGTGCCGAAACCACCGTATGATTATGAGGCACGCCGTAGTGTGGGACTACGGATTAATTTCGATCAACTGGGGTTCTTTAACGTGCACCCGAACATAAGCACATGGGTGTTCTTTGCCTTTCGCCCCCATTGAAATGGGGCCGCCGTGGCCGCATTTTAACGTTAACCTGCATCATAATTGCACATATCTGAAAAATAAGTCAATGACTTCTGTAAGTTAAGCCAAAATTCTCAATCACATGCGTTTGGAATACGCATGCCATCACTGAGAATTAGGACGGACTTATGCACGCGTGCGGTATGTATCTCTCGTTCTCAGGATTTTGCTTTGGCGTGCGAAACTCAACACACAATGCGCTTCTAACGACAGCTGTGCACAGTAGGTAATCACTAATACTCTCACTCACCTTTGTGAAAACAGTATTCCAAATCCAGCGCAAGACTAACCACCGCCAGAACGGGAACTACACAGTTGTCGCACAATGACCGCAATTTCACACGCCAGGAGAATACCGTGACGTAACAGTAGCAGAGCAGCATGTAGGTACAGCGTACTGAAATATTACAGAACACGTAGTGTGGGTAGCGTTCTTTTCCATAATTCGAGCGGTGTAGCGCCACTTTCTGTACTCAAGTAATCGAGTTTCCTTTCTGTCAATCCTTTCTGTCAAATGTGTATAATTAGCTTCTTTGTTTCATTGCTATGTTTTGCGCTGAAAAATAAATAAATTAGTCCATTTTTTCTGGTGCCAATGGTGCACAGCCGCGAAAGACACTGCTTAAACGATGGACGATTGCAGAAGCTGAATTTACATTTTCATTCTTCACTACCTCCTAACTGTCTGCCTCACTCTTAACACGGGTGTCACACAAAACTAATAAGGCGGCAATAGGGGCTAGATGGCATGTCTTCATGCTTGTGATGCGCTGCAGGTAGACACGGACCACAAAAAACGAGAACAGCACAAGGTGTTGCGCATCACCCTGTGTTGTTCTCGTTTTTTCTGGTCCGTGTCTACCTGCAGCGCATCGCAAGCATGAACACAAAACTAGCCTTTCTTGGATATATAGCTCACGCCAATATCAAGGAAATAGCAGTTATTACACATTCAAATCTTTAACATGCACCAACACTGGCCAACTCTATTGAACTCTGAATGTATCTATTCAGTGCACTCATTTACATTTCTGTTAAAAATAAACATACTTTAAAAACTCCGTGTCCTGTGTCAGGTCTGTTATCTAGAACAAATATTATTTGCTACTTGTCTGTGGTTCTACTTCACATACAAAACAAATTGCTTGCACAAATGCAACGGTGCTGTACCCTCTTTTCTGGAAGTGTCTGTTTACATATCATCCCATTAATGTATTGGTGAAGTTCATTGAATAAAACTAAAGACTAAATTTTCAAATGCTTTACAAATTCAACAGCCTGTTTCATAGAACACTGCCCAAAATGCCCTTATGCACATGCTTGTATTCTCCTACTCCCACATCTCACGCTAGCAATTACCGACCTATATCGCTTACAAGCACCTGTTCAAAAATATTAGAGCACATTGTATCGAAGCACTTGTTAACCTATCTCGATGAACATAATCTAATTGTTTCCTGTTAACATGGTTTTAGGAAAGGGTTATCCGCCGTTACTCAGCTTATTGAGCTTGTACACGACCTTTCTAACACAATTAATACCCGCGGTCAAACTGACATAATATTCTTAGACTTCGCAAAGGCTTTCGATAAGGTGTCGCACAATAAGCTCTTACTTAAAATTGATTATACCTTTAAAAATTCTGCCATTACCCGATGGTTCAGTTCCTATCTTGCACGCAGAGAACAATTTGTCCAATTAGGGCATCACCAATCTAGTTTATCTCCTGTGGTATCTGGGGTGCCCCAGGGTAGTGTCTTGGGGCCCCTCTTGTTCCTGGTGTTTATAAACGATCTGCCAAAAAATATTACTACCCAAATAAGAATGTTTGCTGACGATTGCATACTATACAAAAATGTAAAATCACCGAGCGACCAGGCCGAACTTAATCTTAACTTAGAGAGAATTAAAAACTGGTGCGATAATGGCAAATGCAGCTTAACCCAACAAAAACTGTTTTTATGTTCATTTCTAGAAAAAAGAACATTCTTAGTTATCCGTACAGTATTAACGGTCACGAACTTGCTCAAGCTCATCAATATAGATACCTAGGTCTCATATTTACGCCCGACTTGCGTTGGAATCTTCATGTTGAGGAACTTTGTTCCAAAGCTAACAAGGTGTTTGAGGCCTGAGACGCAACCTCCACTGTGCCTCTCCCGAAATTAAAACTTTAGCCTATAAAACCTTGCTAAGACCCATAATCGAATATGCTACAGTAGTTTGGGATCCCTGTACCCAAACTAACTCTTTGAAACTCGACAAAATATAGCGTCTTAGTTCTAGGTTTATATTTAATAAATACCGCCGTTTCCATTCACCTACCGAATTATGTAAACTTGCAGAGATCTCACCTCTACAAAAATGAACCGAATATGAAACGCTGAAATTCATCTTCTTAACAATTCATAATCACGTTAAAATAAGCTACGACAGGTACTTTGAAATAAAAACGCAAGGAACATCAAGGCACAGACACAGTATGTACATACCGCCCCCCAAAGTTCATAATGACTGTTTCAGGTACAGCTTCTTCCCTAGGGCGATTCAGCAGTGGAATTCGTTACCAGATTCTGTTGTGAAAATTAAATCACTTACTGACTTTTTAGAAGCAATAAAACCGATAGTGTACTTTGATGCCATGCGCTAAGATTGTGATGACATGTAACTAGGTTATGATATTCATTATGTGTTTCATTTATGCTTATATTATTTATTATGTGTTTTGTTATGTGTTATATTTTGCGCATAATTATGATGTGTGTTTCGGCAGTGATGCTCTCTTTCTTTATTTTTCACTGACGAACTTCTCTGTTTAAATTTACATGCCTAGAAATTATGATAGATTTGTTGCATGTATATGTGCTGCGAAGTGATATGTGTTCCAGTAGTGAAGGTTCCTTTTCTTATGTTTCTCTTATGCACATTTCTGTTTAATATGATTCCATTCCACTCCTGTAATAGCCCGCTAAAAGGGCTGACAGTATCAATAAATGAAATGAAATGAATCAAACGTTATTTTTTCCACAGTAGCCACCCGGAAACTATTCTCCAGGTGACCACTACACGAAATGCCTTGTTTAATGAAGGTACGAGTGTTTGCACACAGTTTTCTATTTTAGAACCTTCACAATGTCCCTCCCTACAAGCAATCGGTACACATAACTCTTTGTTTTAGCACTACTGTAGCTTTCCCTGCCATTGCTTTGCAACAGCCTTCACAATTACATCAAACTATATTCACTGGCAAAAACAAGGGCTGCTAAATATGCACTACTACTGGCCCACTTGCTACCAAGTTACATGTGATACTCTATGCAAAGTTTCACACGTAGATTAAAGTACAGTATGTGACCCTATCACATGCACTATCCAAGAAATTTGAAGCCAGCACATTTCCTCTAAACTGAGTAATTCATGAAGCAAGAAGCAACAATTTGTGGACCCAATTTTGTACTGCTTCAACATACCGTACACTATCACTGATTTTCAGTATAAGGCTTGCATTTGTCCGCCTGGTCAACGTTGGTGGTGCATAGGCGACTCTTGAGCTTCTTACGACTTGGTGTGGGCAGCTTGGAAACCAGTGATCTCTCTTTTGTCTAGTTTTCTGAGAAGAAAATAAATTGACTCATGAGAAAAAGCAAGAAATAAATGATGAAAGAAAAATTGCTTCAGTAAGTAAAGTGTCACACAACCATACCTTGTGAGGATTTTGGATCACGAGTTTACTTCCAGTAGCGGAACATCCTCTGCTGACTTGAGGTAGGTTCAGAGATAAAGCATCCGAGCGTGTGCTGATATGAGCAGTTTCTTGGAGGCTGTGGTTGGGTTTAAAGAGGAAAAAATAATGATTACTATGGTAGAAGCTTGAGTGGATTTGTGATTCATGTCTGAGAAGAATGTATATGAGAGCACTGCATGAGAAAAATAGTGTGCACATAACATTGCGTTGTTTGTGAATTTGATTTAGTGGTGACCTTCAGTGGACCGTGTCTGACCAAGCCTCAATTAGAGGATACTAGGTTAGTTAATTGCCCAACTCTATAAACTACATGGTATGTGCAAATGTAATATGTATGATAGTAGACTTACGAAAATGTATAAATGCATGTACATACTATAAGTTCACTTGGCTCTGCCATGCCTCGGACTTATGAGCATTTGTCTCAGAAGACTAATGGGTGCAGAAATAGGTAAAACTTATGCTGTGATCTGTGTTACAAAGTTTAGCAGTAAAGATATTTTTTGCAAAAGTGAGAACGAAGTAAATAATCTTACAAAATGTCATTGAAATCCACAAGCGGTGCATCCGATCAGCTGGACGAGTCGTAAAACCTTTTGAAATGACAAAAACCGTAGCGCATGCAAAAAAAAAGCTATGTTCAAATGCAAAGCAGTGCATTTTCACTCACCGATGCGCACACCCACATGGTGCATGGTTATTCCGTTTTTGTAGGTAGTCTCCGAGCTCTTTGTTGGCATTGAATTTTCACGCTGGCAGCCGGCGAAGCGCCGCAACTGACGTGATTCACAGGCTTTAGACACGTTCGCTTTGTGGCAGCGGCTTGTAAAATTTGGCGCACAAACTCGCATTGCTATATCAA
This sequence comes from Rhipicephalus sanguineus, assembly GCF_013339695.2. Classification (NCBI taxonomy): domain Eukaryota; kingdom Metazoa; phylum Arthropoda; class Arachnida; order Ixodida; family Ixodidae; genus Rhipicephalus; species Rhipicephalus sanguineus. The sequence goes on from NC_051183.1 coordinate 160,655,735, forward strand.
AACTGATTTAAAACGGATCTGCGTAACACCGATCAAAGAAAACGACCGCGGTACAATTTGAATGAAATAAACGACCGAAGCGCAATCGATGCCAATGGGCTGCTGCTTTTCGAGCGTCAGTGTAATCTCAATACTTGTGCTCAAACAATCTAGCTCTTGTATTAACTCTAGAAGTAACACAAAAACTGGTCCGTACTAGCTGTATGAAAAATGACACGGTAACTAAGCTTTTAACAATCTTCTGATACATTCTGAAATAAAATTTTTGGCCGCGTTGAGTGCCCCGAACACGGAAAATGTAGAGTCAGTGTATATGCTACCTTTAGGTAGCAGAGTTGCGCATAGGTCCGGCTAGCAACCACAGCTATGCGGTGAAGTCGCACTTCGTTTTTGCAGGCGACATGCCTACCGTGTCGCCGATTAACCTGTCTGGCGTGTCGAAGACCGGCGATCAACATTGGCTGTCGATGGCTAGTGTTAATTCAGTTCGCTGCAGCGGCGGCGTCGAGAAATAAAAAAATTGGCCCAAGCGGCAGCTTCTCCGCAATGCACGGTTGCTAGCGGCGTTGGAAGACAGATGCGCAACTCTGCTACCTAAAGGTAGCATATACAGTAACTCTAGGAAAATGCGAACAAACTTATCCGACCGCTAAAAGAGGAGTCAGTAGCTCCACTCTCCGCGCATATCGATGGAACTCGCCGCGGTTGATTTTTTCGCCCTCTGCGGCGATCGCTGGAACTTCAGACTTTCCGGGGCCTGTCTGAACCGTCTGAACAGTCTGCAACATCGGCAACATGCAGTCTGAACAGTCTGAACTGCATGTTGCCGATGTTGCTCCCTCGAACAGTAACTATTGAAAATAAAGAAATCAGAGAGAGAAATTTTATCTGTGGCCGCTATCGAAAGATGGCGCTACTTCAAAATGTCGTCGGAAAGGTACGAACGGTTCTCAATATGGTTGTTTTCGCACCAGCTTAATCAACTCTGTAATTATATTGTTCATTATTATGCAGCTTTAGATTAACTGGTGCGCTTGGCTAAGCCATAGCTACTATTTAATAATGTCGGCTTATATTGTGACGCAGCCATGAAATCGTAAAGAGTTGAAGAAAAATGACGCATGTTTGTGCAACCATGGTCCACTGTAATTCAGTGACTATATAACGGCCAGCGCTTCGTAGAGGGGTATGTGCATGCGTATGTGTAAACGTCTGTACGTATGCGTCTGTATTGAATTGTTCATGTTATAGGTTTTATACATGCGAATGAATTGTGTATGTATTGAATTCAATGTGCGTACTATATTTCTGCCTAGTGAACGTGTGCGTATTAATAAAAGCTGTATCAACATTCCGGTGTCTTTGAGTAACCCATGAAACCTCCCCGAAATGCCGTGTGCAGTATCAACATACGCCGCCTCAGTCAGAAACACCTTTTTTTTTAGTATTGTTTAATCCCTCTAGATGGCGCCAGCTTCCACCTACTCCACGGCCGCGGCGCTCTCACAGCTCCACCTACCTATATGTAGTTGAACATCTATCGAAACTATGCTCTGCTGCGCCGGGATTGTTTTGATGCTAGAGAATGTACATTTTGGAGGCACAAACGCGTGGATAACGTCGCTACACCGTGTGACGCTTCGACAAATAAAGACAGCAAGCCTAACGTACAGTCTTCGGGTGAGAGCCCCTTTGCAGTATCCGTCTCTTTTAAAGTGAACGCCGTCTCGCTGGCCAAGCGAAACGTACGAGTTCCGTCGTTCCGTTTCGCGAGGTTTTCATCACTACAGGTTTGTCTGCTTGATTTTGTTGTCATATCGTTCAATATTAAGCTCAGCGGGACCGTTTTAGTGATTGACAGTGCCGAATACTCTTTATCAGTCGAAAATAGATGCACTCGCTAGTCCTAAATCTATTGCTCGCTTCACTGGCTTGGCGTCAGCCATCTTGATTTTGACGGTTTCTCCATTGAAAAGGGAGGAAAGTTCCTCCATTTGAAGACGAACATTGGGGACATCGCCGTTTCTCCCTTAAAGGAGAGAGGGTCACACCATTTTTTTAAGAGTGTATCGCATTCATTGACTCGCCCTTGCGGTGAAACTGACTTTTATTCACGACGCAGGAAAAGGGTGTGTGAGTGCACTGTCTGTTCACCGATTAGGTAATGAATTTCGGTGTCTTTTGAGTTGAAGCGTGAATTTCAACATGTTAGCAGTACCGCATATGCGAATGAATTCGACAAATAAAGACAGCAAGCCTAACGTACAGTCTCCGGGTGAGAGCCCCTTTGCCGTATCCGTCTCTTTTAAAGTGAACGCCGTCTCGCTGGCCGAGCGGAACATACAAGTTCCCTCGTTCCGTTTCGCGACGTTTTATTATTATGCACCCTCATCCCCACCCTATAAGTGTGCTGTGGGGAAAGAATTCTACGCCACCTTGAAACAAAAATATCGCTATTTTCAAAAAGGTATTTTCAAAGTTTTGCACGAGCACCCTCTACCCCGGCGCCGCTCGTGCTTTCAGATAATTTTAAACCTTCTATCACCAGGTTTTCACAACGCTTCCAAACTTTTTTAAAACGTATTCAGAAATCCTAGTATATGGGATTGTTAAAGACTCCTCCAAGCGGTTCCCAAGAGCAGCTGTCTACGAACATCTCAATTTCCAAGGCGTCTGGATGTCCCAGGATAAGTCGAACCTTTCAGGTGATACAAGTCTTCCAATCTATACGCGTCTTACGCGTGTATTCTTTATGACGTCATGAACGTCTCGGATCAACATTTCGCACACACCTTGTGTAGTGGCTTTGCTAGCTAGGGAACAGTTACAAGATGTGCGTCCGAAAAGCAGGGAAGTTGTATCTCCCTCCTCTACAGAGGACAAAATAGCACGCTAAAATCGGGCTGGAATTCTTAGTCAGCTTACCCGGTGTGTGCGAACGTTGACAGCATGTCCATTACCTCTTCGCTGTTTTCAGCGCCTTGCTGTGAAGAGCTGACGGGGTGACCAAAAAAATAAGGCAGCTCCATGCTGTGGCCAATACCTATCCAGGAAGGAGTTCCCTTGGGTGGAGGGAAGGCGAAGACATAGAAGTACACAGTGCTGTTACCAGCGGAGTGGTGCTCGCCAACAAAGTGTGCTGGGCACACGAACAACCTGTCCGAGAGATAAGCTACGTACTGCTGCCTAAGCGACTCCTTGTCCTTGGCTTGTCTCGCGTAAATATCGAGCATTTCGAGCTGTTCCCCTTTTGTCCAGGCGCGAACTACATCGTACAACGAAGCACGCAGCACTGGCTCAGGTACTGCCGTCAGTCGTTCAGCCTGCATGTCAGCTTTCATTCTGAGCGCGAATGGCGTCGAGCCCTCGTTTTCGGTGACACCAAGCAGGAGATCGACGTTTGCTACGAATCCTTTCGCAATGGCTGCCACTGGCATTCTAGGGAGGTAGTCCGTGTGGTAGGTCGGCAGGAAAGGAAAAACCTTGGGCGCAACAGCCCTGGCCGCTGCACGAATCAGGTCGCCCGAAGGCTTCGTACGCAGGCAGGCGAGTACGTCGTACGGCCGGCTAGCAAGTGTGGTCTGGGCACAGCCTACGAGTGCGGCCACTGCGGCTCCTTTAGCCACGCTCTCCTCGACAGACTCGAAGAAGTCCCGGGCTCCCATGTTGCCGCTCATCAGGACCGCCCTGCGGAAGAGGCCCCTGCCAAAAGGTGACAGCATGTGGCTATGGATGCTCATGCCACCAGCACTGTGGCCGAATACTGTGATCACCGCCGGGTCGCCACCAAACACGTGAGCGTTTTGGCGCAGCCACAGAAGCGCCAGCCGCTGGTCCATTAGCCCCATATTTCCGGGAGCTTCTGGCGTGTCTGCGTTGAGGAATCCTAAGATTCCGAGTCGGTAATTGATCGAGGCGACGACGCATCCAGTTTTGGCAGCCAAAATAGCTGCCGAGTAGTTATCGTAGGAAGCAGATCCGCTCGTGAAGCCGCCGCCGTGGATCCAGACGAGAACCGGTGCCATCTCGTGCTCCCAGCGGGCAGCGGCTGTCCACACGTTCAGGTAAAGGCAGTCCTCGCTGAGCCTGACCAAGCCAGTAGACCATGGGCGTAGCACCTGCGCAACACGAATGGAGTAGCTGTACACGGCAGTGACCCTACAACGTCTGGCATTCCATTTTTCCCGCAGTGACTAATTATTCGGGATCAAATAAGAAGTGAACGGCAGCAAGCACGACACCGACAGAGTGAGAGCGACACCACAAGCTCTGTGGTTGCTCTCTCACTTGGTCTGTGTCGTAGGCGCTATCATGGGCGCTGCCATGTCTCAAGCTACGAGCGCTGAGCTCGGAGCTTGAGCCGTGAACGCGGGAAGGTGTGTGGGGTGTCGAGTCTAGCGAAGGACGAATCCCAACATAAAAACGTAACGATTGTTTATTCAACTAGCAGCAGCACTGGGCGAGCATTCTGACGCTACGCTCGTCTGGGTAGCGGTGCAATAACAATCTGCCGAGCTTGGCAGCCCGGTTTTGTAGCCACCGCCGGTAACGTATGCCGCGGATGACGCTGCGCTGGCGCTGTGGCTTATCTGAATGCAGTGCAGCGTGCAGCCGCGCCAGGCTGAACGTTAGCGAAGTGTAGGCTGCGCGGAATTATGCGCAGAGCGTATCGCCACGCCCCCCCCCCCCCCCGCGGTGTGGAGAGCCCTCAGGGCTTGCAGAAAGCTGTGAAGCGTACCCGACGTCCATAGCGTGTCGTGAGAGAAGCGCGCTGCGACGTCGAGGGTTGTGGATAGACGCCTGTCGATGGACTCGCATTCCTTGATCCGTCAGAGTCAGAAGCGATGTATGCTGGCTTCAGCCGGTCAATATAAACGCGCACGTCATTGCCGTTCCCCCTCAGGGTCGCGATGGACGACCAAGTAGGGTCCATTGTAGGGCGGCTGGAAATGTCTGCAGACGGTGTCGTCACGGAGGAAAGCGTGCTTGCACGTTACCAGATCCTTGAACACGAAAGGCGCAGGCTTACAGTGGTGAGCTGCGGGTGACGGGCGGAGGGCGGCGATGGTGCGTCGGAGCCGGGCGACGAAGTCGGTGGGATCTGACGTCGCGGTGATGGATGGCAGTGCAGCGAGAAATTCGCCTGGGAGACGGAGCGGTTCCCCATAGACGAGCTCTGTGGCGTAGCCTGAATGTACGGCTCGAAGGCGGTGCGAAGACCTAAGGCGATGGCTGGGATGGCCTTGAGCCAGGTTGAGTCCGGGTGGCACATGATGGCTGCTTTGAACTGTCGGCGGAAGCGCTGTATCATCCCGTTGGCGCAGATGTGGTAACTGGTGGTCCTCAAGAGCTCAAACCCGATGGTCAGCCCGAGGAGCCTGAAAAGATGCGATTCGAACTGTCGTCCTTGGTCGGTGGTGACGCGGCAAGGGGAGCCGAGAGAGCAATCCCCCGGTAAAGAAACCCGAGGCCAGTTCTTCCGCGGTGATTCCCTCGAGGGGCCATGCCTCAGCCCAACGTGTAAACCGATTGATGGCGCTGAGGCAGTAGCGATAGGGTCTAGCTGGGGGGAAAGGTCCTGTGATCTCGACGTGGACGTGTTGAAACCGACGAGAGGGCTGAGCGAATGCTCTGAGCCAGGCCCGTAGCCAAGAATTTTTTTCGTGGGGGGCCACTTGCTGAAAACCTTGATTATTTGAGAAAAACACCATTTTCATTACTTATTTTTGGTAAAAATACCTACTTCACCAACTTTACGGGGGGGGGGGGGGAGGGGGCGCGCCTCTAGTGCTCCCCCTGGCTACGGGCCTGCTCTGAGCGGTGATGTGACGTGCCTGGTGACTTTAGCGCTTTGGCATTGAATGCAGGAGCGCGCCCAGATGCGACAATACCGCTGCATGGAGGGCCAGACAGTAGCGGTCAGCCACGAGGCGTGTAGAGGCGCTTATGCCGGGATGGCTGAGGTTGTGCAGCTGGTTGAAAAGGTCACAGCGATGGGACACGGGCACATACGGCCTGCTTCGTCCTGTCGATGTGTCGCAGTGGATCGTGGTCGACCCAGGTATGGGGACATGTAGCTATAGTGAGGACCCGCCCTTAAGAAGTTCCTGCAGCTCAGCGTCCGTAGTCTGAGCCTCGGCGAGGACATCAGATGTTATCTGGAAGAGCTGATAGCTACTACTCGTGAAAGTGCGTCGGCGACCACGTTGTCTTTCCCGCTGACGTTTGAAGTTTGGTTTATTTTTCCACACAAAGTACAAAAACAATTGCACTTGAGATGTGGTTGAGAGGAACTGCTGCTGCCCAGCCCAGTTGAAGACGGATCTACGCGACGAGCCCCGGGTATCACCTGCATTATTAGTGTTCGTGCGTGAAAGGCGAGGCAACGCCCACTTTACGAGGACTGCCTAAAGTGCCGACGGCTTAAAAAGGACAAGCACAGCGAGAATTCGACACAGTTCGGCAGCGGTGCGCACCTGAGCAGCACCTAAATATTGCGCTTGCTTTTAAAGGTAGGCGGCTTTCTTGCAAAATCCTGCGATACTTTAGAACTGTGCACTGCTGCCGAACAATTTGTCACTTGTTTTGTTTGCATAGTCTTTGCTGTTGGCCTGCTGTTGGTTTACTGTTGGTTTGCTGTTGCAATGACTAAAGAAATGACCAAGGCCTTCGAAGATTTCAGGCGCGAGCTTTGGCTAGAAATTAGAGGCTTAAAAGAAAAATTTGAGGGCATTGGTGAAATCACGAAGCAGTTACAGGAAGTATTGAAAGAAAACAGAGAACTTCGTGCCCAAAACATGAAACTGACAAACAAACTGGAGGAGCTAGAAGTGTGTCAGCGTTCCAATAATGTTGCGATTAAGGGCATTCCGCTTGAGGGTGAACCAGTCGCTATAATCAAACAAATTGGTGTAGTCATAGAGGAGGAAGTAACGGATACTGACATTGATGTTTGTCATCGTGTGCCTACTGCTCGGCACGACGAATCAAACATAATTGTCCGGTTCATCCGTAGAACAAAGAGAAATGCTTTCCTCAGCAAAGCGAATAAATCAAAATTAGATGCAAACAAACTTGGATTCCAATCCCCTTCCAGAGTGTATGTGAATGAACACCTAACCTGCTATGGCAAGCAACTGCTCAGTGCCTCAGTACAAAGAAAGAAGGAACTACGATGGAAATTCGTGTGGACTGCAGGAGGCAAAGTGTTTGCAAGGAAGGATGAAAACTCACCAGTGTTGAGGATTGCATGCATTAGCGACACCGAATAGATGAACGAAGGCACGTAGTGCGCGGTCTCCTATGTGTACTTGTAGAGCGCCGCATACGCAATGGACAGTCCTGAAGCGTGTATCTATTACGATGTTGCCTCTTTTAACGAGACTTTTTCATGTGATTCTAAACGGTTTAAAATCCTACACCTAAACACGCGTAGCATTAGAAATAAAGAGCAGCAACATAGTGACTTGTATGCCTCGATCACCCACAGCTTTGATGTTCTGATGTACACGGAAACCTGGCTAACAAAAACGGAAAAACCGCCACATTTCCACGGTTACTCATATAATGGTCTCGTGCGGTCAAGCGGTAGAGGTGGTGGCATAGCAGTTTATGTTAAAACGTCTTTAAGGCATGAAATTATTTCTGAGTTTTCAGTAATAAACAGCAACATTGAATGTATGTCGGTTCGTTTACAGAAATTAATAGTTGCAGTAATGTATCGACCACCAATGGGCCACAAACTAGATTTTTTTTTGAGTATTTGGAGCCTACGCTTTCTTTTCTACGTCGATTTTCGATGCCTTTTGTAATAATGGGGGACGTCAACACAGATATGTTATCGAGTAACACGGCAGCTAAAAAGTTTATTGAAATCATACACTCCTTTGCATGCACCAACCTTATTACGGAAGCCACAAGATTAACTGAAAAAAGTGCACCTTCACTCGACATATGTGTAACAAACATTCATTCTCGAGACTGTTTTTCTGGACTGCTAACAGCTGACGTAAGCGACCATCTACCAATTTTTTGCTTACTGCCAAATATGCACGTCAAACGCGAAACCACAGCGGAAGCCTTATCTCGCAGCATTAGTGCTGCAAGCTTGGAAGTGTTTCGCTCCCATATTAAATCAGTCGATTGGATATGCGTGTTTGAGCAAAGAAACCCAAATGCAGCATACAAGGCATTTTTTGAAAAACTTAGAGTATGTTATAATCAAGCATTTCCAATGACCTTGCGAGATCCAAAACCCAAACGTGCAAGGAAGCCGTGGATTGATAAAAAACTACTGAAAATGATGAAAACAAAAAATGAAATGTACCACACTTTTGTTCGGTCGCGGAACCTGGAGGCGTTGTCAGAGTTTAAGAAATACCGAAACAGGTTGAACACCGACTTAAAGCGTGCGATGGAAACATATTATGAAAAGTTGTTTACGAAGATAAAAAATCACTCTAGGAAGGTGTGGGACGAGGTTAAGAATCCAATGTCCGAGAAAAACGAAGCATCGCCGCCATGTTTTCATACCAGTGCAAGCACCTTATCTGATAGTGACGCAGCGAATAAGATGAATGATTACTTTGTGACCAGTGCAGAATACAAAAACGATAGCAGTACAGCTCCCTGTGTTACATTAAAAGAGTACGGGCTTAAAAACTCCGTGTGACTATCTCCAGTGACATCAGATGAAGTAATACAATTAATAAATCAGATTACGAATAACGTAGCCGCTGGCTTTGATGAGATCAAGGCAACTCCGCTCAAATACGTAGCTGATATTATAGCTCCAGTGATTGTTTATATAATAAATAGAATGTTTGAAACTGGCATTTTTCCAGACCGCCTAAAAATAGCGAGAGTCTGCCCTGTCTTCAAGGGTGGTGATAAAAGGCAATTCACAAACTATAGGCCAACATCCGTTCCTCCTGTTTTATCTAAGGTATTCGAGAATGCAATAAACGTAGGCTTGTACAAATTCTTTGACAAGTATAATGTTATCAGTGAGGCTCAGTATGGTTTTCAAAAAAATAAATCTTGTGAAGCAGCTCTGCTTAATATTAAACATGAACTAATTACAAACATCGAACATAGGCTGTACTCACTCAGTTTGTTCATAGACTTTAGGAAGGCGTTTGATTCGGTATGTCACGAAGTACTAACGGGTAAACTTAGCAAATATGGCGTACGTGGTGTGGTTCTTGATTTAATGAAGGACTATCTGACAAACCGCCATCAATATGTTTGCATAAACAACGGTGCATCCACTTACTTAAACATTACAACAGGAGTACCGCAAGGGTCAATTCTTGGCCCTCTATTGCTCATAATTTATATAAACGACCTGTGTGATATCCCATGTTCTCCCAAGTTAATAATGTATGCTGATGACACTAACATATTCTTCAGCGGCACATCCATTCTAGAGCTTGAACACCAGGTTAATAACTACCTACAAAAGTTGTCCGCTTATCTTAGTTTGAATAAACTGCAACTAAATGTTAGTAAAACGAAATACATTGCATTTGCCCCACCTAATAAGCCGCGTAACTATAGTTTGACTGTTTTATTTGAGGGCAAAGAGATAGAGCAAGTCACCAGCCAGGAGTTCCTAGGTGTATGGTTTTCCGAAGGCTTGACATGGAACACACATATAAAAAAACTAACGGTAGAACTCAGTAAAACTGTTGGATGTTTATATAAGCTCAGCCCAGTCTTACCAAAGTGTTACAACTATAATTATATTATGCCCTTTTCTACTCTAAAATGACATACGGTATCTTTGTATGGGGTACTACTACACAAAAAAACTATAAAAAATTACTAGTTCTTCAGAAAAGAGTTTTGCGAGCATTCGAGCAGTATCATGGTATTATCAAGGACTTGAAAACTAAGCCACTCTGAAAAATACGTGATACTAACGGTAATGAAACTGTATCACTTCAAACTTCTGCAATGGGTGAAACAAAACAAGCCACAGTGTCTTCAGAACCCGCCTGACAATATGCACCATACCATGCGTCAGCAACGCCGGAAAATCCCTGCATTAAAGGCCAACTCCGGCGATTTTTCGAGTTCGATGGATCTCAATGAAATTCGCTGGGTACGTTCCTTTGCACGTTTCCGTCCTTTATGCCAAATTACAGGCTTGAGACATGCGCAGATTGTTTGCAAATGAATTTTAAAGATTGTCTGCAAACTACCTCCTGGCTTCCCACAATTATTGGCAACATTGCGTCTGTGACGTCAGTATTGGGAAGGCGGCGGAAGTGACGCAGCCGAGGGCACCGCTAACTTCGGCGTTGCGGTCGCTACAGCGAGCGTCTGCTGTGCACAAGGCGACAGACAGCGTTGCTTTGGCCGGCGCTTCGCTGGTCGTCCCGGCTGTCACAGTTTTCATACTCCGCGCCGGCGTGACCGGAATGCCTTGCACGACTTCCAGTTCGTTCGTAACAACGTCTACGTCATACGTAGACAGTACACTCGGTTGAGTTTCGGTTTCGGTGTTGCGCTTTTTTGCTTATTTAAAATTATTCTCCAATTTGCCGAGTATTTCTGCTATCGGGCCCGTAACAGGAGCGTCTCAGGAACATAAAAGCACCATTACTTTGACATGGCCGAAAAATCGCCGGAGTTGGCCTTTAAGGACAAATTATGGCAAGCAACACGTTCTGTATCAAATACCCACAATGTTAAATCGTTTACACGGTCTCATAGATTTCAATTCCATACCTTCTAGCACCATTATCAAGTCCATCCTAATGAACCATGACACTGAGTATGCTTATTAAAGTTTCCATGCTTGATTTGTTACATCCTATCTATCAATTTGAGTTATGTGTTGTAGTTTCTTTTCTTATGCTTTATTTAACATTGTGTATTGATGAAGTTTCTTTTGAGATGAAGCTTTTGTGATGAAGTTATTTATGTTTTATCGTGTAACAAGAACATACTAAATATTGCTGTGTTATTGTTTTATTTCTGAAAATATCTGCGACAGATTGAGATGCTCAGCGGCCTGCGTGCCAAACTGTATTTAGGAGCAGAGGCCCCATGTCAGGCTGCATAGCCTTTAGCCTCTGCTCCCGATCCTGTAAGAATTCCGGACAAATTTATTTATTTATTCATGTTACCCTACAGGCACGAGAGGAGGATTGAGTAAGGGGGGGGGGGGTTACAGAAAAATCACAGTACATAAAGCATAAAAAGAAATTATAACGAAGAAGAAAACAAAGAAAATTGTACAATGGAAGGGAGAAGAACAAACACTATAAGCAAATGCAGCAAAATACAAAATGGAAAAAAATGAAGCATATTTATACGAAATCAAGGGAACATATAAACTTGCAGTTGCTCACGAAATTTGACCGGATCTCTCAAAGAAACAATTTCATCCGGAAGGCTATTCCAAAGTGCGATGGCGCGTGGCAATGCAGAATTATTGAATGACTGTGTGTTGCCGAAGATGCGTCTGGAACTGAGGTGATTATAAACTTCAATTCAATTCCATTCAATTCAAGGTGGGAAAAAATCACAGCATATCCACGGAGTGAATGATGATGAGTGGGCGAAGCTGCGGAGGTTCATCGGTAAACCGTGAATCTTCCGTGAATTCTGCCCAGTACATCATCACCGACGTGAGATCGGGCGCGTTTATACAAAAAGGTTCGATGAGAGTTATGACGACCTGCAGCTCAGTTTAATTTTACATGTACGCTGTGAATTTTCATTGTTTAGAAAACCATTGCTTTAGAAAACTTCTGGCGTCTTTCGTTAAGCAGCTGGCGTCTTTTCGTTTTGCTTTAGAAACATCTGGCGTTCTTTCGTTTTGCTTTTAGAAAACATCTGGCGTCTTTCGTTGGTTTATTTCATCAATCAACGGCGTTTTGAGAGAGAGAGAAATAAACGTTTATTTGTGAAACAGTGTTCCGAGCGATGCTCGGTATCACCCTAAGTTGGGAGGGCTCCCTAGTCCAGGAACCCTTTGGCTTCAACTGCCCTCTTGGCCCTGATGACAAGTTGTCGCTGGTCTTCCAGGTCCTCGAGGGCGAGCTTGGCCTCCCACGTTTCGGTTAGGTGGTCGTCGTTCGTGTTTAATGCTGGATTGACGTCCGTCTCCGGTTGCATATTGAGGTCTACATGACACGGGCATTCCAGGAGCAAATGTGCCAGGGTGTCCGGTACGCTGCAGAGCGGGCACATGTAGCTATGTTTCGTTGGGTAGAGGCGGTGCATTAATATTCCATGTATGTGTGTGTTGCTTTGCAGGCGTCTGATGATCACGCTTTCTTCTTTAGTCAGTTTTGGATGTGGTGGAGGGTACACCCGTCGCTCCAGTCTGTAGTGTTGAAGTAGCGACGAATAGGTGTTCTGTACCGCCTCCACCTCTTCAGCCATGGGTCGGGTATCCTGTGGGTCAAGGACAGCCCGGCTGACGTGTTCGCGGGCAGCGGCATGGGCCGCTTCATTTCCCTGTAGACCCTCATGTCCTGGCACCCATATTATACAGGCGTATGGGAGTGGAGTGCTTCGCCGTTTTATGATGTTAAGTGCATCGGCTGAGATGCGGCCCTTCGCATAATTCCTGCAAGCTGCTTGCGAGTCGGTGAAGATCAGCGCGGCGTTTTGAAGAAAATTTTTATTGTTTAATCACGCACAGGAGAAATCTCACCAGGCACTACCTTGGAGGTAAACAATGGCTGCTAATGAGAATGAGAGACAGAAGAAGTCGGCTTTTAGCTAACACTTACACTTCTACTTCTACTAACGTTTCCTACTGGAACATGCCAATGGCTGCTAATGGGGAATGAGAGACAGAAGAATTCGGCTTTTAGTTAACGCGCACGCTGCGAATTTTTTATTGTTCAACAACGCACAGGAAAAATCTCCCACCGGCACCACTTTGGAGGTCAAGATCTGGTACTAGCGTTACGACTGGTTACGCACTACGACTACTACGACTACGAGGGACGAACGGGTGCCGCCTTAAGGAGCTTCGCCCCTAAAAGCTACATGCAAGTAGCTTGACTGGCCCCACCTCCCATTACCCAGCAGCGGACACTATAGCCGAAGCAAGATAAAACATGTACACAAGGCTCTTTGAGTTGTAAAACAAAGCTATAACATACACTTGAGGAGAAGTAAATAAAGCAATGCACACGAAAGGTAACAACAACAACAACGTTTGTCGAAGAGAACACGTAAGATGGAGACTATGTGCAAATGTATAAACAAATGAAGCGAGACACCAGACGATAACAGGCAATTATACAAGAAACGCGTGCAAGTTATTGTTCGAAAGTACACGCAATTTTTCAAACGTCAGATGAAATTTATTTAAAACCTGAGGGACACTAGACTGCATCATCTGCAAACCGTACTTTGTTCGCGGTCGTGGTGCATGCCAAAGTTCTGTGTGCCGCAAGGAGCGTGAGGACGTGTTTGGCTGCAAGTTTGAAATAGTTGTCAGAGTGTTTCTGTTCTTACGTATTTCAGATGTTATGGAAGATAGTAGCTTAAGTTCAAGTAACTGGCCTAACTTTAAAATGTCAAGTTTTGTAAATAGCGGAGATGTGCGCGCATCATATGGCTGCTTGGCAATCGCTCGCAGAGCGTTTTTCTGCGTTATAGTAAGCTTATACAGGGCTTTCTTAGAACAATTTCCCCACGCGAGATGACAATAGCGCAAGTGCGATTCGAACAAGGCAGTGTAAACTAAACGGCTGTGATAGACTGGGAGAAACTGCATACACTTCCTTAGCATGCCTAAAGCTTTCGAAAGTTTAGTGCGCAGGTAATCAGCGTAATGGCCCCAAAGCATAAATTCGTCAAAAATTACTCCCAGTGATTTAGCTGTAGAACATAATTCAATAACAGATTGATTGAAGTCGAGGACGTCTCCCAGGTTACACGGTACAGATTTCTGGCGGAATAAAAGAGCTTTTGTTTTCGAAGAGTTGATTATTAGTGAGTTTTTGACAGACCAATCATTTAATTTTTGCTGTATATGATTCCCACGCTCTGCTATTGTTCCGGCTAGAAAGATGCTGGTGTCATCTGCATACGTGATGTAACTAGCTGATGTTTCAATGTTTACATGATCATTAATATAAATAATGAACAAGAGCGGCCCCAGGATACTGCCTTGGGGAACGCCACATTTAATTTCACGGGCTATTGACAATTCTCGGTCAATACACACTGACTGATACCTTCTGGATAAATAGCTACTTAATAAATCAGCTGCAAGACCCCGAATCCCATAATATTTTAACTGTTTTAACATGGCGATATGGTTTATGCGATCGAACGCTTTGGAAAGTCAATAAAAAAAACCCAGTATTAGCAGTTTATTTTCAATGTTGTGCAGGATTAAATCTTTTTGGTGCAATAAAGCCATTTCTGTTGCCAATTCGGGTCTAAAACCGCACTGAAATGAAGTAATAAGTGAGTGCTTACCGAAGAATGTTAATAACCCGGAGTGAACTAACTTTTCTATTGGTTTTGAGAACAGCGGTAAAATAGATATTGGTCTGTAATTACCTGAGTGATCCATAATTTAAACTTATTTAGCGCGCACAAAAGACAAGGACAAGCAAGAGACACACGAGCGCTAACTCTCAACTGTTTATTTTTTCAAAGGAACGATACATATAAATACCCGAAAACCAGCATAGAGCATGTGCGGCGCAAGTCATGTGACACACTGTCAGAAGGGCTAAACAGAATTTAAAAAAACAAACTCTTTATCTGTTAGAGCCACCGAAGGGTGATTGATGCATTTCTCTGCACATCTATTGATATAAAATGCTTCCGTAACTTCCCGTGTTTGTCTTTATCTGCAAACAAGATATCTGTATCATGAAAAACGGGTTCACAATGGCATGATTTACAATGATCAGACAAGTGTGAAAATGTTTCTTTCCCTAGTGAGTTAGCATGCTCTTTAAGCCGTGTGTTGATACAGCGGCCAGTCTGTCCTATGTACACAGGGGTCCACTGTTGAAGGGAACATAGGAGCGTGTGGCGGCAGCTCGGCGCCACCGCCGGCCGTCGGCTGCAACGAGATTCGCGCAGGCGCAGTGAGCACCGTGCCCGGTGCTCTTTCGTCGCGTCAGCGGTTCTCTTCGCGACGATTCGC
The DNA here is from genome assembly GCF_013339695.2 of Rhipicephalus sanguineus. NCBI lineage: Eukaryota > Metazoa > Arthropoda > Arachnida > Ixodida > Ixodidae > Rhipicephalus > Rhipicephalus sanguineus. The sequence goes on from NC_051183.1 coordinate 160,670,877, forward strand.
AGCGCGGAAGCAGACGGCAGCAGACGACGAAAGAGCACGACTCACAGCGCGCACTGCGCCTGCGCGAAACTCGTTGCAGCCGCTCGCCGGCGGTGGCGCCGAGCTGCCGCCACACGCTCCGATGTTCCCTTTAACAGTGGACGCCTGTGTACATACTTCCACAGGTTAAAGGTATCCGATATACCACCCCTTTTCGGCATTTTGTTAACTTCGATTCCTCCTTTAAGCCACAGCTGCATTTATTTAAATTAAAGGAGGAATCGAAGTTAACAAAATGCCGAAAAGGGGTGGTATATCGGATACCTTTAACCTGTGGAAGTATGTACATAGGACAGACTGGCCGCTGTATCAACACACGGCTTAAAAAGCATGCTAACTCACTAGGGAAAGAAACATTTTCACACTTGTCTGATCATTGTAAATCATGCCATTGTGAACCCGTTTTTCATGATACAGATATCTTGTTTGCAGATAAAGACAAACACGGGAAGTTACGGAAGCATTTTATATCAATAGGTGTGCAGAGAAATGCATCAGTCACCCTTCGGTGGCTCTAACAGATAAAGAGTTTGTTTTTTTAAATTCTGTTTAGCCCTTCTGACAGTGTGTCACATGACTTGCGCCGCACATGCTCTATGCTGGTTTTTGGGTATTTATATGTATCGTTCCTTTGAAAAAATAAACAATTGAGAGTTAGCGCTCGTGTGTCTCTTGCTTGTCCTTGTCTTTTGTGCGCGCTAAATAAGTTTAAATTATGAATCCATACCAACTTGCCCAGTTATCTGTCTTACTGAAATACCTGAGTGATTTTTATCCCCACTTTTAAACAAGACTGCAACTTTGGCTATCTTCATTTTATGAGGAAATACACCCGTACTTAAAACCAGATTATAAATGTGGGTGATACAAGGAATGATAATATCAAGAAAGAACATTACTGGTTGTATTTTGATGCCGTCAGTGTCTTCACCTCTGTTTTTTTAGTGCTGTGAATGTATTGAATACATCGCTACTGTCTGTCAGAGCCAAACAAATTGATGTTTGGGACGGAGGCTTCAAATAGTCATGTACAGCAGGATCGCGAGAACTCGGAGGAAGACATGGGAAAAACTCGTTAAAAGTGTTTGCAAACATTTGTCCGCTTATAATTTTGTTTTCTACAGTTAATTCCTTGAAATCGGGTGTTAAATTTCGAGAAAAGATAACTGAAGAAAGCTGGTGCCATAAATGTTTGCTATCCCTATTAGATAAGTAGTCACGTTTAACGTTGCGAAGTGTTTTGTTTAGAAAATTTCTGTATGTTTTCAATGCCTCTAATGCATCTAAATTTCAATTTTTCAGAAATGTGCTGAACAGCTTATTTTTTTCGTTAATTGTTTACAGCAAATGTGTCGTCATCCACGGTTTATGGGCGCGTCTTGCTTTCACAACCTTTTTGTAAGTAAAATGTTTTTTATACAGCGATTTAAATATTTCCATAAAACTGTTATACGCTGTTTCCAAAGAAAGAGAGGAGAATACGTCTTCCCAATTCGCATTACCGATTTCATTTCTAAACCTGCATAAACTGCCTGCATTTATGGCCTGAACAAAGGTGGATGGTATTACTTTATGCCCTAGCCCGTTATGTCTTTCAGCGATTAGATAAATCGGCAAGTGGTCGCTCATAGATGCTGCAAATGTACCAGCGCGCAATCTATCTTGTGGCAGATTAGTCAGGAAAACGTCTGTAAGTGTAGCCGTATTTGAAGTTATACGCGTTGGATCAGTGAGCATATTACTTATGCAGCGTGAATCAAGGAGCATGGATAGTTGTTTGTTTGGAAGTTCTCTGCAACATATCGATATTGATGTCTCCGCCAAGCACTAACGTGTAATCATGGGTCAGTACAAAAGAAAAAAGTTCATCTAGCAGCAATAAAAACCTTTGAGCACAACCATCAGGAGGCCTGTACACAGTGACAAGTATCATGCTTCCCGATTTCACACAAATCATTTCTACATCAAGGTCAGGCCGAGAAAAGGCTTCTATATATTCGTAACTGATCCCTTCTTTCAAATATAAGCAAACGCCACCACCTCTCTTAGTTTCCGTATTAACAAAAATACAGCTGTATCCTTCCAGATGAAACACATCATGATTTATAAACCATGTTTCTGTCAGCAGGATAGCGGTGAATGCAGTATTTATTTCACTAATAAAAACACAAAACTCCTCGTATTTGTTTTGCGCTGACTGCATATTCAAATGAAAAAAATGTTAGAAGCAACCCTGGGGATTTTGTGAGCAATAGATTGTAATCAGGCAGGGAAAGAGGAAAATTATCCATGACTATGAGAACAAGTACGCGAGCAACTAACAAAGAATAGCTACACTGGACCCGCAAGGTCTTCCACTTGCTTGATCACACGAGCAGAACACCCATCTGTTTCACGGAGAAAGACCCTGCCATTTCTACACCAGGCATACTTGTAGCTCTCTGATTTGCCCACTGTTTCGTTTTAAAAAGGAAGTTTCCTGGTCGCACTCGACAAGTTCTCACTCATACAGAGGGAAGAATTTTTCTCAGCGAGCATTTTTCTCGCTGAAAGCCAGTTATCACGCTCTAACTGACTCAGGAAACATATTATAATGCCACCATCCCTCCTCTTCTTCGTGGGAAACCTGTGCACTGCTACAACACGACTAAGGGTCAGTTCCGGTACGCTAATTATCTTGGCAACTTCAGCAACCTGGGATAATAATTCCTCGTTGTTTGTTTTAGGTATTCCATAAATTTGAAGGTTCAAGCATCTTCCTCGCCTTTACAGTTCGTCAACAGTTTCATGGAGCTCAGCAATATCTAGGGCATTGCTTTTCTCTTCAATTTGTTCTACTCTAAAAGGACAGACTGGTGGCCTGGTTGGTATTGCATGACTCGGAACAGTAGCGCAAAAAATCACACAGACGACAGAGCTAGACGGGACACTCATTTGTGGAGCTGTTTAAGATCCTGGTCTTGCCTCTTCATAAGTGTGAGAACCGCGTCGTATTTAGAAGACATCATGACAATAGAAGATTCAATGTTATCAACCTTCTGCGAGAGGGGACCCAGTGAATCAAGCTTTGTGATAATGCTAGCAAGAACGGTTTGGACATCAAGCTCGTGGCTTAATTTCTTAGCATTGCCTCCACGTAGTATTGCTGTGCTGCAAGTAGGGCACTTCCACGAATCTTTAAACGAATATTTCTTCGATTTTAACATTGCTTTGTTCACGCCAGAGCATTTGCCCGTGTGGTAGCCATGGTTATACTCAGTGCACTTTACGAACCCGGTCGCTGGGAGCCCCTCGTTGCACACTAGGCATACATCAACCCGGTTTGAAGTCATATTGAAAAGTCACTCTCAAAACTGTGTTTGACATGTCAAAACTAAAAAGAAAGAAATGCACTGGCAGCGGATTGGCAGCAAAGAGAAGGCTAGCAAATCGTAACTCCGAAAAAAAAAGAAAAACACCAAGCAGTTTTCACTGAAAAAAGAAGAAGTCCACGAGGATTTAGACAAGGTCCTTCTGCCGCCGTCGCCGCTGTTAGAGTGAAAAGTTTCCGCTGCACAACACCAGTCAAAAGTTCGCTTTCGGAAGATTCCGTCGATAGCGTTTAGGGGGCGGTGTCTTCCGGCGTGGTTGCGGCAATCTTGATCACTCCGTCGGAGCATAACGCTGATGTCTGCGTCGGTGTATCTGTGCTGCAAAAAGTAGAAGTGAAAGAGGATTTAGACAAGGTCCTTCTGCCGCCATCGCCACTGCCAGAGTGAAAAGTTTCCGCTGCACAGCTTTCGGAAGATTTTCTCGATAACGTTTAGGGGGCGGTGTCTTTCGGCGTGTTTGCGGTAATCTTAATAATAATATCTGGGGTTTAACGTCCCAAAACCAAGATATGATTATGAGAGACGCCGTAGTGGAGGGCTCTGGAAATTTAGACCATCTGGGGTTCTTTAACGTGCACCTAAATCTAAGTACACGGGCCTCAAACATTTTCGCCTCCATTGAAAATGCAGCCGCCGCGGCCGGGATTCCATGCCGCGACCTTCGGGTTAGCAGTCGAGCGCCGTAACCACTAGACCACCGTGGCGGGGCTTGCGGTAATCATGATCACTCCGTCGGTGCAGCAGGATGATGACAGCGTCGGTGTATTCGTGCTGCAAAAAGTAGAAGTGCACGAGGATTTAGACAAGGTCCTTCCTGTGTTCGATGCTGGTGGTAAACTGGGCAACGAGCGACAGCTGGTTCTGCTGCACCGGCGGGAGTTTGTCGCAGCGTTGAAAGCAGGCGCAGGTCAGAGGTTTGTGGTCGGTATAGATAGTGCAGTGCTGTGCTTCTAGAATGTGGCGAAACTATTGAACTGTTCGCCAGAAGTTCTCTGTAGTAAGCTGGCAAACTTGTGGGGGCGAGGGTCGTGGTTTCGCCAGTGGAACTGGCCGTTGAAGAGGTCGTATTCCGGTCTGACAGTTTCTTGAAGAGGAATGCCAAGGGCTGCCAGGTGTTGTCTGCGCGTTCCATGAGGGCGGCGCCGACGGCGAAGCCAGAGGCGCCCGTGAAGAGTCCCAAGGGAGCATCTGGCACAGCATGGGAGAGAAGCGTGGCGGTGCAGAGACCACCTTTGCATACTTTGAAAATTTTCGCTAAAGTCGGTGTACCCGTGACAGGTTGGTTTCCTCGTAGACCAGCCAAAGCATTATGTAGGGGAGCTGGTAGTCGGTGGCGTGCGGCAAATAAGACACGTCTGTAAAAGCTCCGAATGCCAAGGAAACGGCGAAGCTCTTTAGCGGTGGTGGGTTGAGGGTAGTTTTGCAGGTCTGTGATGCGTTCAGGCAAGGGTCAAGTGCCCTCTGATGAAACTTCGTGGCCGAGGAAATGGACTGTGGAAACGCCGAGCGTGCTTTTTTAGACATTGAGGAGTAGGCCGTGGTCATCGATGCGTTGGAACAGTAAACGAAGGTACCTGTGGTGTTCTTCGGCGTTACGGGTAAAGACCATTATGTCGTCAAGATAGACGAATCAGAAGTCGAGGCCGCGGGCTACTTCAACGATGAAGCGCTGAATGGTTTGCCCAGCGTTCCTTAGGCCAAAGATCGTGAAGGAGAACTCGAACAAGCCAAAGGGGGTAATGATTGCAGTTTTCGGGACGTCGTCCAGACTGACGGCTGTCTGCGTGTAGGCCTTCACTAGGTCTAGCATGGAGAAGACGTGGCAGCCATGAATGCGATGGGCTGTCTTGTACGTGGTTTGACGGGGTTCAGACGGCATTCAGCCCGAAGACATTCCACTCCTATGTACAGTGTGTAAATATGCGTATCATGTTGGTAAATGTTCGGGAATTACGGTTTCTACCTTTCGTAGTAAAGGCGAGTCTTTGAAGGGCACGTGGAAATGTGGAACTTGCCAGACAAGTGAAAAAAAAGGGGGCGCGTCATTTAACCTGTCTGGCAGCCAAAGGCTCGAATGCAAGCTTAACCAACTAAATGGAAACATTTTAGCACTTCTTCCCCTAGTACACAAAGTGGATGCCTTGTCTGAGGCTGTGAAAGCCATTAGTGGCATTGAGCCATCCATGCAACTGCTCTCTGACAAGTACGACACAATACTTGCGATTGCGAATACTGAAAGTCAGGGTACTGAAGTTACGGCCTTGAGGAAACGTGTTGAACACCTAGAATCTAAAACTGCCGAGACTGTTCCAAACTCTCAAGAAGTAAAAGACCAGCTAAATGAGTTGGAGCAGTACAGCCGCCGTCTGAATATTGAGGTTCATGGCATGGAAAAAGAAGCGAACGAAAACGTGCTAAGTAAGATGAACTGTCTGGCTCGCACGCTCGAGCTTCCTGAATTATCAGATTCTGATCTTGTCTCCCTTCATCGACTGCAGCCACGTGCTGGTAATAAGCCTGTGGTAATAGCTCGTTTCCGATCTGCCATGTTAAAGGAACGGTGGATGCAAAGTCGCTCACGCCTTCGGGAGAAAGAATCAAGCTTGCGCATTTTCGACAACTTAACCCTGACGAACAAGACGCTGTTATGGCTAGCTCAAACCAAGGGAAAAGAAATGCGGTACAACTACGTGTGGCAAAGGAATGGGCATGTGTTTGTCCGAAAGGCTGATGGTGACCGTGCCATTCGAATTCACCGAGAAAGTGATCTTGAGCTAATGGTTTAATGGTGCCGCTACGCGTATTGTTCTGATAAACATTATTCTTTGTCATGGCAGTTCCATTCGACATTTCTTATCTCAATCCAGTTTCTTTTCGTGATTTCTTTGGATGAATGTAAGCGCTCGGGTTTCTTTTCATTCTACCATTCAAATGCGCAAAGCCTGCGCAATAAAGAGGACCAATTAAATGAATTCTTTCTGTCAACGGGCTTTGAGTTTGATATTTCGGCTTTTTCGAAAACATGGTTCCATACTGTTTATGATGTAATTCAAATAGATGGTTACAAACCGGAGTATTTGAACAGAGATAGTAAAAAAGGCGGCGGGGTTGCTTTGTACATAAAAAACGCTCTGCGATATGAAGTGATAGCTGAACACTGTGCAATGTTTTCTAACTGCGAACTCCTTTTTGTCAGATGTAAAAACTTCATAACCGGTGTCGTTTATAGGCCTCCTTCTGGGTCGCTCGTTGAATTATTCCGTCAGTTTGAAATATTGCTCGATTCTTTATCGTCCCTTAACATGCCTGTTGTAATTTTAGGCGATTTTAACATTAATTTACTAAAATCTGGTAACACATCAGCTAACGAACTTATTGACCTTCTATCAATCTAAGGTTTTTCAAACAATATTACCCTGCCTACTCGAGTCAACGCATCTAGTGAAACTTTAATTGATCTTTGTTTGACCAATCATGACAAAGGCGCTGTAAAAGCAGGCGTGCTAGTCAGTGCAGTTAGTGATCACTTACCTTTATCTTGTTTCATTCCGAAGTACTCTTTACCGTGTGTTGCTCCAGAGCACTCGACCAAAACTATGCGGATGATAAGTAAGCATGCAGTGGACAATTTTCGTGAGCACATTGCATCGCTAGATGGGAATAGAATTTTAAATGGTAAAAACTGCGATGCGAACCTGTTATACAATGCTTTTCTTGAAAAAATTATTGAAATTTATGAATATTCGTTTCCTGTGGTACAAGTTAGAAATTTAAAAAAGCGAGGAAACCCTGGATTACCTATGAGCTTGTTAAAAGAATCAAAGCGAGAGACAAACTGTTTGGCGATTTCCTAAAATGTAGAGAAACCGAAATGCTTAAGCATTACAAGAAAGTTAGAAATCAATTAAATGCTGACATTAAAAAATCGCGTGTTGATTACTACGCCAACAAATTTACCGATATTCTTCGGATCATAAAGAAAACATGGCGTACTCTTAAGGACCTACTGAGGCCTACGAAGAGCAGCCTTCCCCAGGAGTTAACGCTTGGCGATAAAGTCCTGAGCGGTAAGCCCCTCGCAGAGGCATTCAATCAACACTTCTTATCTTTTGGATCATTTGACTCGAAAGGTAACAATAACTATGAAAATTACATAAATACAAGTTTGCAGAATACCATGTACCTGCTTCCAGTTATCCCCTCTGAAATTGTGCGCATTGTTAGTAATTTAAAAAATAGCTCCGCTTGTGGTTATGACAGTATTAAAGTGGCACCAATTAAAGCAGTTGCAGACTTATTGTGCGATGTTGTTTGTGACATAACAAACCTTGTGTTTTCGACATGCACATTTCCAGATAACAGGAAAATAGACAGGGTCGTCGTCCTTCATAAAGGTGGTGCCACTGATCGCATTGGCAATTATAGGCCAATATCGATACTCCCGCTATTCTCAAAAATCACTGAAAAGGCCTTAAATTCTAGATTATCTGGCAGGGCTGGGCAAAGATACTTTGAAATCGTATCGCGATACGATGCAAGATACCCAGGCAAGAAGTATTGGAGATACATATACAAGATACTACGCAATAATTGTATCCGATACGATGCTTGCCAAATGTATCTTAAGATATTTCATTCTAAAAAGACAGGGCGTGCAAACACGGACACAAGAAAGAAGTCAGGACACCACGGTGTCCTGACTTCTTTCTTGTCCGTGTTTGCACGCCCTGTCTTTTTAGAATGAATACTTACCAACTAGCTCAGCTCTCTGTTAATCTAAGATATTTCGATACATTCGCAAATTTGTTATTATAGACCACGATAATGTAGTAGCGAACGCCTATGCACAAAAAGGTTTGCTTGAAAATTTCTTTAATGTGACCAATTTTTTTTCACTTCAATGAAATGTCGTTAGTATCTCAAAAGTTTTGTCCTTCTTGCTCAAAGTGCATTAGTTTACTTCCGACAGAAATTATTGGGGTTTGTTTCGGCTGCTTAACAGGACAGCTGTTCACTGACAGCGGCTCTTGCTTGTCATTTTTGCAATTGATGAGAGTCGCTGCTCAGCTTGACGACCAGCTAGCCGGTCGCCATCTAATCACAAGAACTTCAATAAGAAGCCTTTGCACGATGGCGCAAATACCGGCGTGTTACCTTGGCTGCAAAATGCCGTTTACGCAATACCGAATCACCGGTGTACAGCAGCGACAACGCTGCTAGTGACATTTTTTGTGACGCATTGTGTATACGTATAGAGCTCATAAAACTGCAATGACTTTTGATGTTCTACTTATATGCTGGAGTAAAACGCTCGTTATCAATATACTCACTAATGGCAATCTTTTAACATTTTTTCTTCAACGAGAGAACATGTGCACCCCAGAAATACCTAATACCATTTGTATTATCACGTGGTGGTGACGATGCAGAAGGCGGCTGTCACTCTGGTAGAAACGAAACTGCTCATTGGGCAAACTTGTGCCCAGAAAAATAAGTAACTCAATGTACAAGCAAAAGAACGCTGTACACTGATAGCGGCAATAAATGTCGTTGGCCTTCGGTAGTCTGATCATCGGCGGAACGCGTGGTCACATCAGCGATCCAACCTTCCAGCGTTAGCGCTGGTGCTCGCGTAAGTTCCCGAATGAACTACAGTGCTCGCGTCCTGCGCAAAATTTTAATAATAGTTGTTGCGGTTTTGCATCACAAAACCACGATATGATTATGATGGATGCCGTAGTGGAGGGCCACCCGCGGTTCTTAACTCTTTCGTTACCACGCCTATTCAAATCGATCACCGGTGATCGATGAAAAAAGCTGCCGATTTCGACGCGTTAAAATTTCTCCGTGCATGCTGCAGCATCTCGCGTTTAGTTCTGGGCTGCTCTTCTACAATCCGTTTAAATTTTCCCGCTCTGACGACGTTGCGATTTTTGACGGAGTTTTTCGCGACGAATGCGCATGTGTTACTGGAAAAGGGGGCGTGGCTGCACACTAGGGAAAAAACTGCGCAGCTATGTTTGTGCTCCGTTATTATCAACATTTGGTATCAACCGATTCCTAAGAAGCCAATATAATTGTGTCGTCAGTTGCGAGGTAATAAATTTTGCTGTGATATACATGAAACGACACCTGCTACTCACTAGCGAGCTTTGCTTCCGAGTTTGCGCAATATTATTCAAATACAGCTCGTTCTGAGGTCCGTCGCGCTTCTAACGTGTTGATATGGCCTTTTTAGCCAGTTTGCAGCAGTTTTGGTTTCGTTTCTCTTTATCTACGCGAGAGGGGCGCATCGGGCGTTAGCGTCGGCGCGCGCGGCAATCTCTCGGCCGCTCCCATGGCGTCGTCAACCCGCGGGCTGCGTCGCGTGAAAAACGTTCCGCTCGAAAGCGTGCTCAACCCGCTCACGAATTTAGTGAAGCTGAGTCGAGCTATGAGTCCGAAGATGACACCAGCTCATCTTCAAGCGCTGACAGCGACGATGCTTCGAGCCAGCCCGGGCCATCCTCAGCTGTGTACCTGTAAGTTTCGTTTTCGGCCTTGAGCGGTCTCGTCCGTCGGAAGCGCTTATCTGCCGATCTCGGTGCACGACCTTTGAGATGCCCTGGTTATCTGCAGGATACGCACAGCGCTTGGACAGGATGTGCTGCCGCCGGCAGCCAGGAAGCTTCAATTTTCACCAAGAAGGCCGCCCGGCGCGCATCTCGGCACGGCACCACCGGAGCAGCGCAAACGTTTCACGACGGCGCGCGATTTTTTTTTTCCTGTTTTCAAAGAAACTCTTCAGAGAAACTCAGAGAAACTCTAATTTTGACCAGCTATCCTTCCGGTTGGAGCTCGCTCAACAGCTTCTCGAGGTGGATGCGGATGATGTTCCACGAGTGGAGCCTCCGCCAAAAAAAGTGCAGCACCACACAAAAGATGCCGAAAAAGAAAAACTGCCGCAAGTGCTATGAGGAACGAAAAGTTGAAAAAAAATTGAACGTTCTTTGTGAAACCTGTGGCGTCCACCTGTGCTTCACGAAAACCAGAAACTGCTTCACCGCATGGCACGAGCGGTGAAGCAGTTTTCGGTCTGCAGTATTTTAGATCTGCGTGAAAAATGGCTTTATGCAGATTGTTTATTTTTCTTTTACAATATTCCTAGATCATTTTCCTTCAAATGTATATTTTGAATTTTGTTTGTTCGTAATATTTTTGTAGATATTGTGTTTTGTTTGTACTGTTTTTCTCAAGTTCCTGCAAAAGTGGTAGATTTCAGATTTTTTATAAGTTTTCTAACATCTTTTTTGTTTTGAAACTTGTGTTATCTATAAAGAGCAATTCATTATGCACAATTTGGTGTGCTGCTATGTTACCTAGAGCATTATTTATACTAGCAATAAATTTCTTCCTCAGACCTATAAAAAATGGCCATTTTCATGCGGTAACGAAAGAGTTAACGACCACCCGGGGTTTTTAGAGCACCTGGGGTTTTCGACCACTTGGAGTTCTTTAACGTGCACCTAAATCAAAGTACACAGGCCTCGAGCATTTCGCCTCCATCGAAATGTGGCCGCCGAAGCTGGGATTTGCACGTAATATTAACGGAACAATTGGAAACAGCCGCGAAGATTCCTAAACATCACGGTGCGGCTTCAGCCGAGCACTGCTAATAATTTTTTTGCGGTTTAAATCCGATCACACCAAAATAAAAGAAATAAGAGCACGTGGCAGTATAGTTGCACATATCGTCGAAGCACACCGCTGCTATTCACGCTATTGCCACCTATAGCTCCAATTACCTGGCGATTAGTAATAGTAAAAAGAAATAAATTAGGAGGCCTAAAAAATGAAAACAAATATATGTATATAAAATAGAAAATTCGTTCTGTATCAAACGATCATCGTGAATAAGTATTGAAACACGATACAGAAGGCAGCCCTAATAGCTATGTCAAGTAAGCATGAAGTATCGTCAACTTACTTGTTAATGTAAGACAATAAAATATTTAGTGTCTGTGAAAAATTGAACGAACGGCGCGTTGGGACGCTCATGAGAAAAACAGATCATTTGGTATAGCAATGTTTCTCGAATCCCTTTCCTAACAACTTTAAGGTGGCTCCTAAATATTTCGATAATTATAATGCAAGCTCAATTTCGCTGTTTTACTAAGCACGATGTTTGGTACTGTACACTCATTTCGCGCCCACATAATTACATATTTGCTTTCAAAGTCGCCTTGGCAGAAAAGTAAACTCAAGTGAAATATAAACGCGTAAACAGTAACAGAAGTAAAGCGGACAGTTCAAAGTAAGAATAAAGCGGAGAGCTTATTTTGGCAGCACGTTACAAGAGACATATTGCTGTGGCCAAACCGAAAAAAAAAAACAGATGCAGAAGCGGTCGATTTCGTCATAGGAGGTGTTCCACCCTGTCATGTTGTTGATTGTGCTGCTGGTTTTTCATGTTATATGCTAGTTGTCACGTGAATGTCGTGTGCAAAAATAGGTATATAAGTAGGCCTGGTGATTGAAAATAAAAGTTTTTTTGTTGTCAGTAGCGCCAGTGTGTGTGTCCTTCTTCCCTTCGTCCTTGTCTTTTCGCGACCACATCCAAGAAAAAAACAGTTCAGAGCCCTTGTACGGGACGCACAAGAAAGACTAAGAAATCACTTGTGCTAACAATCAAATTATGATTTCAAAAACTCTTTCAATAAAGATAGCAGGAACATAATAATAATCATTAGGGTTTACATACCGAAACCACATTACGATCATGAGGGACGCCGCAGTGCAGGGCACCGGAAATTTCGACCACCAGAAGTTCTTTAACGTGCTCCTAAATCGAAGTACACGGGCCTCAATTATTTTCGCCTCAATCGAAAATGCAACCGCCGCGGCCGTTATTAGATCGACAGCAGGAAGATAGGGTACATGAACATATCTTCTGCTAGGTAAACGCTTCACTTATTAGATCTAGCATCGCTACAAGTGGTGCTGTAGTTAGGATCTTATTTGCACATAAGTCAATCGCATCTAAGTCGAACTTACATCCAGAAGATCCTTCAAATCGGTGATGTATGAAAGCCACGAGACGCAAAGCAACCCTATGCTTCAGATTTCGCAACGAAGCACTTCGCAGGGGAGCGGTATCAGAATTTGCGCAATAATCGCCGCACGCATTGTGGTACGCGGCGCTGGACAGTGGATAAGGGTAAGTATCATGGCACTGGCATATGAAAAAAGAAAAATATCGAGAAAAGAAAGTCACTTGAGCTAAGCATAGACGTTCGCGCGCTTGTTCGGTCGTGACTACGCGAGCGCTGTCATGTTGCTCTGCTCCACCAAAAGGGACGCGCACACATTATCGCCTGCCCTCACTGGTGGACTCTGGCGGAAAAATAAAATTATGTCGCTGCGCTTAGTTTTATTCAGGCGGTTTGTTGGCACCAGTACCAGCTTGAGAAGCGGAGTTGAGCCAGCGATTATTGTTTCGTACGGTGGCGTTCCTATAGGAGTATCTTGTATCTTAAGATACACGATACATTATTGAATGTATCGGAAATACAGACACAGATACTCGTCTTGCGAGACGTATCGCGATACAGATACAAGATACCCAAAGAGTATCTAATATAGTATCGAAGATACATATATCTTCGATACTGCCCAGCACTGTAATATCTGGGCATCTACAGAAGCATAATCTCATATCAACACATCAGTATGGTTTTCAGAGTCGTAAATCCACTGAATCCGCCTTACTTGAAATACGTGATGAAATTACCGCCAATATAGAAAATCAACAATATACGATAGGCATATTTTTATGCTTTATTAAAGCATTTGATTCAATTAAGCACGACATACTTTTCTCTAAGTTACCTTCTATGGAATCAGAGGTATGGTATTGGAATTATTGCGCAACTACTTATCACATCGTACCCAGTTTGTGGAAATGAACGATGTTAAATCAGACGTTGCAGATATTAGGTATGGCGTCCCACAAGGTTCCATTTTAGGCCCCACCCTTTTTCTTCTTTATATTCATGATATCATAGCAGTACCAGAAACGCCAGATATTGTATTATATGCCGCCGACACAAACGTTTTCTTCTCCTCTGATAACATCTCTAGTCTTATTCCTTTAATTAATAATTGGCTAGAATCTCTCTCAATATGGCTCTCGGCTAATCAACTCAGCTTAAATGTTAAGAAAACGAAGTATATGGTTTTCACTCCAATCAACAAACCAGTTGATCTTGGATCTCATTTATTATTTCACTCGCAACCACTTAAAAGAGTTTCCGAATACAAGTTCTTGGGGGTACTTTTTCACGAGAAATTGCGATGGACGCATCATGTTAACTACATTAAACGGAATATAGCACAACTAATTGGCATGTTGAGTAAATATCGCACATTATTACTTCAAACCTTAAGCGTCAATTGTACTTTTCTACCTGTCACGAGCGATAGCAGATGACGCTCGGTTTGTGTCTCGCACTTTCGCGCGAAGAAAACGAAGAAGATCGACGCCCAGCTAGCGCGCGCTCGGGCAGCTTGGCAGAATAAAGAAAAGGGTATAGCAGTCCCTTCCTGGTCTCCAATGTGTTCGGTCGTCTTTCTTCCACCACCTCGGAACCCATATTATCCGACGGCCACAACGGCACGTCACACTGCCATTCACTACAGATTCCACTACTGCCTGCTTGTCTGGGGTGTGACTTCTAATGCCAATATAGAAACCCTATTAGGAATGCAGAAAAATTGTATTCGTGTTATCCATAACCTCTCGATGTGTGAACACACTTCTGAGCACTTTCAGCAGGATCGTATTTCGCATATTGGGAATATGTATAAACAAAAACTATCTGAAAAAGCATTTTTAGAATTTAAAAGTAACCGCGAGAACTTTTCGACGTAGACCAATGCCAGAACCAATTATACTTTAAGATCTAGGAACCTTGTTAGGAACCAAAAACGCGAACCAACTACGGAAACCAACTAGTACAATGGCATATTCCTAATCTTCTCAATGATGAACATGAGTTATTTGATATTATTCTCCAACCCTGTCAACATTTAGAAAAAAATCAATACGGTACTTTCTCGGAAAATAATTTGTTTTGTTCGAGTGCTACATAATATTACTTTCTTTCATCTATTTGTTGCTGTGCTATAAAAATCTCTAGCTCCAATTACTGTAAACTGTATATCTATACATCTTCATTTGTGTTTGTATTTATTCGTATTATTGCTTTTTATAATGCTGTATTGAACTTGCTCATTTGTAATTGTGACAATTCTGTACATGCACATATATCTGTGTATATTGCTGTGTGTATTTTATGATTTTTCTCTGCAGTTGTCCGCTGTTGTCTGCTGTACTCGTGGTGCCAGGAGCCTAGTCAGGTGTGTATAAACACGCCTTTTGTTCCGGCACCAGGACAATTCATGTCTCATGTATTGTCAAAACTGCAAATAAACTTCAAACTTCAAACCTGTCCGGGATGGTGCGCGCTTTGAGGGCACGGTAATCGCCACAGGGCCGCCAGCCTTCGGTCTTTTTCGGGACAAGGTGAAGTGGCGAGGCCCATGCGTAAGCAGAGTGGCGAGCGATTCCTTCGCGGAGCATGCCCTCGAACTCTGCTTTAGCTATGCGTATGCGGTCCGGGGCAAGACGATGGGCGCGGCAGAAATCCTTGGATGTAGTCCGGATGTAGTGCACGGTGGTGTGCTGCACTTTGCGTGACAGCCTGCTGGGGCGCGTCAAACCTGGAAAGTCGGCGAGGATGTCGCGGTAGGCTAATGATTTTCAACATTGAGTACCCTCATGCTTGGCTGGTGGTTGGTCGTGTTCTGGCCTGGTGAAGAATGTCCAGCTGTCGCGTCGATGAGACGGTCGTGGCGGCAGTCCGGAAGGAGGTTGTAGTGAGCCAAGAAGTGCGAGCCGATGACTGGCTCGGCGACGTCGGCGATGACGAAGTTTCAATGCAGGTCATGGCTTACGTTTTTAAGCTGGATGTGCAGGTGGAGCGAGCCGTACGTCGATTGTGGACCGGTTCGCCGCGCTGAGCTCGAAAGACCTCGGCGGACGAGGACCTTGGAGATGGGTTCGTGGGCAGCAGCAGATGACGGAACCACTGTCAACAAGGAACCGCTGCTTTGTGGTTTGATCGGTGACAAAGATGCGATGGCCTCCAGGTTGGTAGCTTGCGGTAGTCTCTACGAGCTGCCGCTGGCGTTTCCCTCATACCCAGCGGAGCAGGGTGGTCGACATTGTCGGGCTCTGTTGCGGAAGCGTTGATGGTAGTAACACCAGCCATTCTCAGCAGGCTGCTGCGACGAGGCGGTACGGCTTTGCGAGTGGTCGCATGGTCGCGTCGGAAGGTGTTAATCCAGGCGTGGTTGAATGGAGCTGAGATGTACGCTGTAAAAAGAGACCGTTATTTTCACGCCCAATATTGCGTAAAAACGCGGTGGCGCCATCGTAAACGTAAACTACGATATTCTATGCAGTAAAGCTCTCATTTGGGCTAGTTGGTGCACAGGTGAACACATAAGGTTTCAAAAATTTTTGTTGCTCTTAGTTTTCCGCTTTTCTTGGTTCTTATATTTGCTCGGTTTTTTAGGCACGTGTCAGGCAGATGTTGATTCAAACTTTTTAACGGCCTTGGCCTTCCGTTTATTCAGTTGAAGTTTTGCGCCCGTCCTGTCCACTTCCCTTCGTCCTTGTTCTTTCGCGCAACCCTACACTATGTGTTTACGATATTTTCATCGTATACCATGCCGCGCGCATGCGCATTGGCTTTTAGGAGAGAAGAAAGGAAAGAGTAAAGAGGACGAGCGGCGTCATGCGCTAGACTTTCGTTTCCCGCCGCTCATGCACGCGCGTGAACGCTGCGACGAATGCTTGGCGCGCCGGCGCACCTTGTGTTACGGTACGCGCGAGAAACCGGGCATGCACAGAGCGGCGCAGATACAGCAAGGAACAGTCGACTCGGTGCCCGATGCGTCACCAGTCTCGCCATTTTTAAAGACGATAGTCTTTTTAAACGTAGAAATTTTGGTCTGTCTTACTGTCTGTCTTTCTGTTTGTCGGCACGTCACCCGATTCAGCCACCCGGCCAAAGTTGAACCACTTGCTTACCGCCCACCCATCTTGAACTGGTACGGCTGTTCATACTTGTGAACGTTGTCGATCAAAAAGTAAATATTACGCATATCTGAGGCGCAACATCATTAGGTAAGTATTAGGTGGTGTGTTCTATTAATAAGACCCTAGTTTCTTAAGCTGCGCTGAAAATGCGACTGCGCTGGAACTTGTCTTCCTCCGTGCCCTCTGCACAAGCTCATGTTGTGTTTCAGTTTCGGTTCAGTATTGCATTGTACGAATGACAGGGGGCGCCGCTCTAATAATAATAATATAATAATAATATCTGGGGTTTAACGTCCCAAAACCATGATATGATTATGAGAGACGCCGTAGTGGAGGGATCCGGAAATTTCGACCACCTGGGGTTCTTTAACGTGCACCTAAATCTAAGCACACGGGCCTCAGACATTTTCGCCTCCATCAAAAATGCAGCCGCCGCGGCCGGGATTCGATCCCGCGACCTTCGGGTCAGCAGCCGAGCGCCGTAACCACTAGACCACCGTGGCGGGGCAAAAGGGGGCGCCGCTCTGGCAATCCTGTTTTACCCAGGCGACGTGTAAATAAGAGAGTTTGTGGAGAGTACTCATTGAGTGCGGACGTTTCTTCTCCTTCGGCGCATCGCGCCAAACAGCGTGTTCGGGCTGGCCGGCGTCCCCACCGGTCGCGTTGGTCACCGCCGGTCTTCGCCTGCCGCTGCGCCGGGACTACCAGCCCGCAACACAGCACTCATGTTTCTCGACGTATTGCCAGATGGCGTCCATATTTCACACAGCGCCTCTTCTATCGTCTTTAGACGACATTTGCAGCGAAGCACGCAGATATGCGGTCAATTTTTTAAGGCTCTGCAATCGGTGCTGATTTGGAAACCGTTGGGCCACGTTTTTTACACCCGCTGCAGGTACGTCGCATTCTTTTCTCAAAACTTAATCGCGCAGTGACGCATGCGAATGATGTGTGTGCTCTGGAAGTGTCAGGAAGCCATTTAGTTTCACTGGCTGTATTTTGTGCACTTGCTCGCATGACTTTCTTGAACAGACGTCTTGCTTTGTGTTTGCACCGCATGCAGTGCTGTATTCGCAATGCCCACGAACTATAGGTGGCGCGCCGTGCGGATCAAGATGATGCCAGGAGGAGGGTCAACCCGTTTGTTAGCATAGGAGCAGATAGGACGTGCGGACGTACGGCCCGTGCCACTTTAACCGGATGAATTCATGAGCTGCAATGAAATGGATATGAGACCGAAATACTTTCCCAAACACATGGAAAGTGCTAAATGCTCGCCACCAATTATTTGCTGCGGTGTGAAAGCGTATATTTCAGCGCCGTTACCGTGCATCAACAATGCTTTGCGAAATCCTGTGCGTGCTACATAAAATTGCATGAACTAGAATTGACGTGTGAACTGAACGGCACTCCGAGGTAGTACGTACCGAGCCTGCCTGACGGATCTGCCGCAGTAGTAGGCCGCTAGCGAGTATACATCGCCCTCGCTGCTGCACGGGACCGCATGATTAACCTGGTGATGGTTAGAAAACATATATTACGCCGTCGTCATTACTTGCGCAATCAGGAAGGCGGAGTTACTTCTTCAAAGCAACGCAAGCGTTCAACATCCCATTCAGTAGCGCTTGTGTCACAGCCACGCTCAGATTCTAGTCGTGTGCAATTCACTTCACTCGGATGTTGCAGGTTCGATCAGCACGATCGAAACATATGAATATCGAAAAGAATGCACGCGTATGTTGCAAAAAATTCATCGAACAACAATGCCGTTTTGAAGATAACGGTGAAGTATAGGAGAAGTTAAGCCGAGAGGCGTGGATTGTGGCCTTGACTGCACGTTTCATCGCTCTAACCATTTCACTTCGCTGGTCGAGTTCGAGCATGTTGGCGGCATCCGGCGCTCCATAATATCCACAATAATTGCTCTACATGCAATACACAAGAAGAACTACGCTATTATTTTGATCTCGCTCAAGGATATTATACATAAAATACAATCAAAGTGACTTACGAGCGTGAAAAAACATTAACGCATGAGGGGACGTGAAGTTCAACTCGCTCCTCGTGAGTTAGCAGCTGATCGTTAATCGTCGCTGTCACTCTCGGTGCTTGTACAGCCTTCTACGTCCAGTGAAAAATCCTCGCCTTCAAGATGGTTTCTTTCAACATCACTGCTGAAAGCAATCTGAAGAATATCCTCCGCCAAGCGACTGCTTTGACCACTCCGCGTCACCATGTTTACAATTAGAGAGGCGTCTGGGCGCGGAGAACATTTTGATCTTTAACCGGTCAACAAGCAAATCGCTTGCACTGTGCTGCCACCTATCAACAAACGTACAAAAACAAGCGGCGCAGCGCTGGCTATGAAACCAACACACTGGTGAACGACGGCGTTGAGAGCGTTCGCTCGACGAAAGGCGTGTAGCGGACGCGTACTCGAATGACTGAAGCGTGGCTCGCACGATTCATAACAGCGCTTTCCTGACAAAGGATAGATGCCCCATTTTAATGTATCGCCAACTTGAGATTGCTCAGTTGTAGAAGAGCACATCGCGAGCCCGTCCGACCTCCCGCGTACAATGTAATGGGTTCATGCACTACAAAAACACTGACGAATGTGTTAACGTCTTGAAATGGGCTGGTTGGTACATACTGCTTTTTGAACGAAGAAAGAGCGCTAGAACAAGGACGAAGACGTCCTTGTTCAGCGCCGTGTTTGTCTACTCTCGTCTTCGTCCTTGTTCTAGCGCTTTTTCTTCGTTCAAAAAACTGACGAATACTATATGGAAGTAAAACAGGGTGAGTTTCAACTGAAAATGTAAGCCCATAACATGTAACTAACTTACGTGGCTACAGAAAACCTCGCGAAACTGATATGTGTACACTGTGGGCTATCACTGAACGCGCGAGTTGCAAAGTATTTTCACGAAAACTTCGCTTCTCGCTAGAACGAATCAGATTTCTTGTGTCACAGAGAACTCGGTTTGTTCACTGATGCAGGAAACATGCAAAGTCGTAGCGTTCCTTTCTTGCCAACGCGTTAACACTGAGGCTAGCACAGCCGAACAATGGAGCGACTGCGTAGTGCTGCCATTTGGTCGTCTACTAACCCTCCTCGAGAGGACGCTCCTGAATTCCGCTTGACGCCGACTTAGTGCGTGATTATTAAATGCGAAGCATTTCTTAGCGAACTTCTGCGACTTTGAGCGTATCTATCTATCTATCTATCTACCTATCTATCTAGCCGCCTACGACTTTGTGCTCTCCTGGTCGCTTGGTTCATCGAATGTGCACCAAAATTGGTATGGCGTAACATGACTGTATGACGAACATAAATGACAAGTCATAACATGAAAATCATGACACGCATGTCATGCACAGCATGACTTACGTGCCACGCTCATGGTGCGCTGGCGGCCGTTTCGCTAGCTTGATCTACCCGGGAATTGGTTTTGCGCGACGTGACTGTGTGACGAACATAAAAACACGAGTTAACATGAAAATCATGACACGCATTTTCCTCAATGACATACAAGACGATGTATGCAGCTCTTTGCTGGCTGCTTCGCATTACATCGATTCCCACAATGCGTGGGATCTGCCGGCTTTTTTCGTTGTATGCGCCAATGCAGGACAGCACGAATATGAACCTTCGATAGTTGCAGTTATAAGGTGGTGTTTGTCCAGAAGCGGTACCACTCGTACCAGCCACACACAGCACGCCGTCAATATTCGCTACGTTCAACATGTATGCAGTTATTTTGAACGGCGTGTTGCGGGCCAGCGGTGTAAGATGTTTTGAAGTTCCCGCGCACGTTTAGTAGGCTGCAGTTTCGAGTTCGCGCTGTTTCCATTACGAAAAGCAACCTGAAACGGTGCTATTTGCGGAAGCATATTTTTTTCTTCGTTGAAGTGCTGTAATATTTGTTGCTTAATGCTGTATAGTAATGTTTGAGTTCTGAGTTTTGAGGAGGATTGAGTTTACACGTGTGCGCGCTTTTGCACCGCTATGGTTTCGAGTTCTGAACTGTCTTGGTTTGCGTTGACTTTCCGAGGCTGCAGAGAAAGAGAGGTCAAAAGGTATCTTTCGCTTAGTACATATTCTGTTAACTGCGTCATTAGCGGCGTTTTTTTACATGTATTGCAGGTTGCATGTACGCTTTTTAGTGTTACAGCTCGCAGGGTGACTTTTCCGAAGTGCATGCCGACATGCCTAACTGTTGGATGCGTGTCGATTGGATGAGATGTTTGTTGAAGTCATGCAGAGCAAGTTAGATGGTTGCAACTGTAGGCTGTGACTTGAATAATTTATTGTTTTTGTACATAACCTAGATTATCAAAATACATTTGTATTTCATCACTGGATGGTTGTATAGTTGCAAAATGTGCACCTCCTCTGTTACCACATTAAGCGGAGAAATATACTTTGCGTTTCTTCAAAGCTCCAAAATGTGACGAAAATTTTTGAAATAAAAATTGATCATAGTTGAGGCCACTTAGCATAATTTTGTTGCAGTTGCATCAGCATATCGCACAGGAGCTGTGTCAGTATGCAGAATTTATTAGCACTAGTTTCATTTTTTCTGGCATTTAGTTGCACAATACATGCTGAAATGAAAAATGGAACTGCTTGAACTGTTAAGAATGCCATTTCATATTCAGTGCTATTAACCCTAGTCCGCCGTGGTGGTATAGCGGTTACGGTGCTCGGCTGCCGTCCCGAAGGTCGCGGGTTCGATCCCGGCCGCGGCGGTCGCATTTCGATGGAGGCGAAATGGTAGAGGCCCTTGTACTTAGATTTAGGCGCAGGTTAAAGCACACCAGATGGTCGAAATTTCCGGAGCCCTCCACTACGGCGTCTCTCATAATCATATAATTTTGGGACGTGAAAACCCAGCTATTATTATATTTTATGCTCTTAACCCTAGGTGGTGACTTGTGGAACCCAGAGGAGCACCTTCTTGTTGATCGCCACGTGTTGGGAGCGGCTCGAGAACTTCACTACAGTATTATCGATGCTATTCACCAGTTATTTTTTCTTTCATACCTCTTATGCTGGAAGATTTTGGTCTACTCTGGAATAGAGGTGTGCGCCGCCGCCGCCGCCTGTTTATGGTCACGCCGCTAGCGCCGCCGCCGAAGTCCCGAGAGAGATCACGCCGCCGCCGCCGCCACCGCGCGATAATTGCGGCGCGCCGCCGTTAGTCTTTTCTTTTAATTGGAATGGGGAATCTGGAAATAAAATACAGCACTTCGCCGGAGGAGCTCTTCTCGATGTGTCCATGTAATGAACTGTCCATTTCAGCGGCCGCTGAATAGCGGGAGCTCGGCGAGACGCACGACCCGTGTTTCCGGTTCTCGTTCTGCAGCGCCATCATGACATGACGAAGCTTTCAAACACTGTCGACACAAATGATAGGGATGGAATGCGCTTCAATGCAACTAACACAGCCCTCAGAGATCCGATTTTCGGTGTACATGTCTAGTTGATCGTGTTAGCCATCGATTTAGGTTTAATGCGGCCGCGTGTCTAACGCAGCTGTAAGGTCGGTATGCATTCCCTGCATCGTTCTCAAACATCTGAGACACATTCATATGCAAATTCAGACTTGAAAAATTCCTGTTTCTGTGCATTTTGTCCACTCTCTTCTTATACTAGGAATGTGCTGGCGGGTTCGGTGCGGCGGCGGGGTCAAGAGCGAGGTGACATCACGGCGCACCGCTTTTTCGAATCATTGGATTGCACTCTGCCGAAATGGACTGTGGACATCTCCTTTGGATGAACGCATCGAGAATAGCTCCGCAGAAGTTGTATCTTTTTCTACTCCAGAAATATCACGAGTATTGCCTGACCTTAACGCTGCCACGTCCTCCAGCCTTAAAGGGCGACGACCCAACTCGCTGGATAGCATATTCTTGGAGTCTTGGACCTAGTACACTGTGCATAAATAAATAAAATAGATAAGTAAAATATAAATCTCGGTGCGTTAGTACACATTTTCCTTTCATTCTTACTCGAGTAAATCGATGAATAAATACAGAACTAAATAGAATGGCAAACTTAGAATATACCTGAGCTAGTGGGTAGGTATTCATGTTAAGAAGACATGACGTGGAAACACGGACATCAGAGAAACGTCGAGAGAGTGAACAGCTATCTCTCACGTAGACCACTACTCGCACTTGATTGATAGGTATGGCCTCTTACGTGGGAATGCGTAGATAAATATTTGTGTCTACCTTCGGTTCCACCGCTGTGTGATTTTTCAGTTGTTAGTGGCGTTTCTGGTGTCTTGACTACTCTCCTGTGTCCGTGTCTGCACACCCTGTTTTTATAAAGGGCCCCTAAGAGCCTCTGAAAATACAACAAAAAACAAAAACAACGAGCGCGTTATTCTCTCTTGGCGTTTCTTGTCTTTTGGTGCACTTCCTGATGCCAGAACAGTGATTCACGTGACATCATAGGGTACACACTCTCGACTGGTCCATATACGAGAAATAACGGTTGTGAATTGTCTCCCATACTCCTTTGCTATGCAGCCGCCCACCCGCTCTTGCTTCTCTCGCACGACTGTAGTGCGCGATTAACCGATTTCGCTCCATTTTGTGCGTTTCCGACTGCGCATGCGGAAATAACAGACTGTAGCCGACAAGCGCGAAATCATGATAGGTTCAACGATTAGTGCTGACATTGTACGCGAGCTTTATGACGAAATAAGTGGCGAAGAGATGTTGCCTATAAGAAGGGTATTGAAGGCGAGAAGGAAACCAATGGAAAAGGCGCCGCATGATATGATTCTTCCCACGGACGCACTCTTCACAGCGGAGACGATGCAGGTTTCCAGGAAAAAGGCGAGCCCGCTTCGACGGATTTTTGTATGTTTTTATTGCGTTAGCAATTGTATGAAAACTCAGGACATGTTTTCACCATCGCCGTCATGTTCCGTATAAACTCTAAATCGATAACGTCGCTCCGCGCATTGTATGTTCTACCCGCGAGTAAAAGCTCGCGAGAATTGGCAAGGAACATGGATAAAGCAGAGATGAAACAAGCTGGCCATCTCCGTCACACGGAATAACATCAACCCGCGTGCGAGGCCTGCCGTCAATTGCTCCTCAAGCAGAAGGAAACGCCCCGCCCGTCATTTGCTGGGCGAAGGAGCAGGAAGGGATGTCTGGGGAGAGGGACTGCCTAACTCGAGCAGCAACTGTGAAATTTGAATATAAGGGCGAGGCCGAGAGCGCTGGCTCGCGCGCTATTTCGGCAGACATCCCTTAGCGAACGGCTCGTATACCTTCTACGCGCTGTGAGCGCTGTGATCTCACTGCTTCGCGCTCGGACCACTGATACGACAGAGTGAACGAAAAGCGCTTCTCTCGTGGGAGCGGTCGTATTGCCATACACCAGCGTTTTGTAGAGTTAAGTGAGATCGGAGCAAAAAAGAGTTAGCAGCTAGCCCTCGTTCTTGTAACATTACGGCGTGTACTTATCGCATACACTGCTTCGCCCTCCCCTCTCCCCCCCCCCCCTCCCCGCACCGCGCCGCTGCCGGTCCGATGAGCCCCGCGCCGTTAACGCGCCGCCGCCGGTGATTTTGGGTCCGGCGCACATGTCTACTCTGGAATTTGTTCAAAGGTGTGTATTTAAATCATTCTTGAAAGCATTTTCTTTTCCTTTTTGTACAAAAAAAAGCTGCTAACATAAGCATTCTTTCTTTTATGTTGGTGTCAAGAGATCTGCAAGGATGGTGTCTTGTCCTTGCTGTGCAAGCATCCTACAGGTTTTGTCTTGAAAACACCTCCCAATAGTAGCCTGCTGTGCCTATATTCCTGGCACTTTAAAACAGCTCTAAGGACACGTGGTTATTGTCAGCGAAAATCACCTGTGTCTCTTTCTGACCATGAGGACGTTTGCCTGAAAGCAAAACACGTGTTTACTGGGAGAATTGTTCAAGAAAGTTTTCCTCTTATTTGATTCAAACTCTCCGATTTGATTCATACTCATTACTTCTATGAAGGGTAGGTTCCCGTGACTTTAGTTTTCAAGTAAGTGGCGCTAAAAGCCCGGCCACTGTCTGTGATCCACACCCAAAATTGTTGCAGTGCACCTGTGAGATGGCCGGTAATGGTGACGGTTCCACTACACGTTTGTCTTTTCTAGCTTACAAAAACTCCATTTTTAGTAAAAAAACAATATCAGGGCGCATTAATTTGCCATTGAATGCCATCTTTTTGCCCTGAGTGCCTTTTTTGAAGCTTCCAGTTATAATCACTGTTCCATATAACGCACCCAACTTCGGTACTTTCACGTTCATGCTCTATGCTCATTGTCAGCGTGGGCTGAAACAAAAATAAGGTCTTTACAATAGTCCCATAATCCACATATCCAGGGGTGTATTAGTGTATAAATATATACTACATGCCCTGAATGCTATCTCATAGGCTGTTGCAGTAAAGAGACGTCTTTTTTACATAATAATGATTATGCCTTTATTGCGCGGTGTCTGGGGTTTAACGTCCCAATGTGACGTCCCACCATCCTGTAGCACTTCTGCTTAAGGCCTTTGCATCCTCAAATTCAAGTTGGCAGATGGTAGAAGTGAGCGTGCGTGCAACTAGTCAGCAACGTGGCAAGAGCATGCTGCCGCGGATGACGAAGAGTTTTTTTGGTGCAAGGGCAACTTTGGCAAAAGAGGAACATGGCTCATGATATGTTTGTCACACAAGGTCACATATAAGACCTATATTCCAACCGTTCCCAGATATACCTCAGATATGCCGAGCATCAGGCTAAGGGAAACTTGTACCCGTTGCATCACTGGCGGCCGCCTAGCCGCACTGGGGATCGAACCTTGCACCATTGGCATGTGAGGCAGATGCTTAAATCACTAAGCCACTGCTGCAGCATAAAATCAGTACTAGTGCAGTGAAACTTTGCTGCAGATTAGTGGTTAACGTTTATGCTAGATTGGCTGATTTCTAAGAAGGAGCAATATCTGTATAAACGACATTTATGGACAGCCTTGAGACACGAAATTTCAGCTATAATAACCTGCATAACTTGTTGGATGTATTCTGGAAATTACTCCAAATCTGGGTACACGTTCATGAGCAGCTTCATTACTGCAAGAGTTAGCATTGTTTTTCCCTGCTTTTGGTGGGCACTTTTTGGTATTAACCCAGACCGTGGAAGCAATTCTAAGAAAAAAAACGCAAGGAAAGAGAACCCGAAAGTCTTCAGTTTGACAAGAAATCACGGATTTTGAATGGAATGTTTAGGTGAGTAGCACAATTCCTGACTGCATTTTCTTGAGGTAGAAGTATTGAATACAACCGACCATAGCAGTTGTCCATCCTACTTCCACAGCAAGTGAGCTTCACATGTTAAACTTTCTGGCTAAAGTCTAGCTTTATAAGTGCACAAAAATAAAGCCAACAATCTAAACACATTTTTTGGGCAGCATGGTTCGCTCTATGCCCGAGTAACTTCTGCTGGAGATGCCACTTTTGCATTTTCCAAGAGTTCTGTATCGATGCACGATGTTGCAAATACAACCTAGCCTAAAGCTATCTTGCTGGTCAATGTTGCTATAAAGACACATCCAGTTAAAGACAGGGAAATGTTGGCTTAAAAGAACATAGAAACCGTGCACGCCGTAATGTTACATGAACGAGGGCTAGTGCTCAGCTAACTCTTTTTGCTCCGATTTCACTTAACTCTACAAAACGCCGGTGTATGGCAATACGGTTTTCGGTCGGTTTTCGGTCAGTTTGTCGTATCAGTGGTCCGAGCGCGAAGCAGTGAGATCAAAGCCCTCACAACGCGTAGAAGGTATACGAGCCGTTCGCTGGGGGATGTCTGCCGAAATAGCGCTCTCGACGGCGCCCTTATAATCAGAGTTTACAGATCCAGCTCGAGTTACGCAGTCCCTCTCCCCAGACATCCCTTCCTGCTCCTTCGCCCAGCAAATGACGGGCGGGGCGTTTCCTTCTGCTTGAGGAGCAATCGACGGCAGGCCTCGCACGCGGATTGATGTTATTCCGTGTGACGGAGATGGCCAGCTTGTTTCATCTCTGCTTTATCCATGTTCCTTGCCAATTCTCGCGAGCTTTTACTCGCGGGTAGAACATACAATGCGCGGAGCGACGTTATCGATTTAGAGTTTATACGGAACATGACGGCGATGGTGAAAACATGTCCTGAGTGTCCATACAATTGCTAAAGCAATAAAAAATATACAAAAAACCGTCGAAGCGGGCTCACCTTCCTGCTCCTTCCTGCTGGAAAGCTGCATCGTCTCCGCTGTGAAGAGTGCGTCCGTTGGAAGAATCATATCATGCGGCGCCTTTTCCATTGCTTTCGTTCTCGCCTTCAATACCCCTCTTAAAGGGGACATCTCCTCGCCACTTATTTCTTCATAAAGCATGCGTACAATGTCAGCACTAAGCGTTGAACCCATTATGATTTCGCGCTAGTCGGCTGCAGTCTGTTATCGCGGCATGCGCGGTCGCAAACGCACAAAATGGAGCGAAATCGCGCACGATTGTCGTGCGAGAGAAGCAAGAACGGGTGGGCGGCTACATAGCAAAGCAGTATGGGAGACAATTCACAACTGTTATTTCTCGTATATGGACCAGTCGAGAGCATGTACCCTGATGATGTCACGTGAATCATGAAGTGCACCAAAAGACAAGAAACGCCAAGAGAGAATAACGCGCTCGTTGGTTTTGTTTTTTGTTGTATTTTCAGAGGCTGTTAGAGGCCCTTAATAAAAAGAGGGCGTGCAAACACGGACACAGGAGAGTAGTGAAGACACCAGAAACGCCGCTAACAACTGAAAAATCACACAGCGGCGGAACCGAAGGTAGACAAATATATGTATCTGCGCATTCCCACGTAACAGGCCATACCTATCAATAAAGTGCGAGTAGTGGTCTACGTGAGTGATAGCTGTTCACTCTCTCGACTTTTCTCTTACGTCCGTGTTTCCACGTCATGTCTTCTTAGCATGAATACCTACGAACTAGTTTAGCTGTATTCTAAGTTTGCCATTCTCTTTACTTCTGTATTTATTTATCGATTTACTCGAGTACGAATGAAAGGAAAAAGTGTACTAACGCACCGAGATATATATATATATATATATATATATATATATATATATATATATATATATATATATATATATATATATATATATATATTGTAGTGAACAGTGCGTGACGACGACGAAGAGCCAAGAAAGCAAGACACAGTGCGAGCGACAGCCACGCGCCCCGAGCTTGCGCTTGCCTGGATCTTGGCCCTTGACGTCCCTCGGCGTTCTAGCAGTTTGTACGTGAATAAATCACGTGACATTTGGTGGAGGTACGTGGGTTTCCCGTACGATCCTGGATCTTCGCTCCCATAAGCTTCTCCCCCTTCGTGATACCAACATATGGCCACCGAGACTCCTTCCCAGCCTGGCCCTTCGGCTGTACACGTCACTTGTGGCGCCGTGTATCCTCAGCGGGATCCCCCCATCTTCTCGGGCTCCGGTGACTCGGACGTGGACGAGTGGCTGTCGCGGTATGACAAAGTCGGCGCCAGCAACAAATGGGACGATCCAATGAAGCTTGGGTATGTGCAATTCTACCTTGCGGACATCGCCCAACTGTGGTATCACAACCACGAGGCCGAGCTTCCATCTTGGTCAGCTTGCAAGGCTGCTATCAAGGACGTCTTTGGACGGCCTGCGGCTCGCAAACTTCTCGCCGAGCAGCGCTTGCGTCAGCGTGCACAACAACCGCGTGAAACCTACACGGGTTACATCGAGGATGTCCTCCATCTGTGCACCCGCGTCGACCCCGCTGTTCCTGAAGAGGCCAAAATCAACCACATCTTGAAGGGCATCGAGGACGGCGCCTTTCAGCTGCTGCTCGCGCGGAATCCCACCACAGTCGCTGCGCTAGTTTTACTCTGTCAGAGTTTCGACGAATTGCGCAGGCAGCGCGCGATCGCCCGTCAGGCCCTCCCGACCACCGACACGCTCTCCAGCTTGCAGCTAGCTGTCCCTCCGGCCGCTCAGCCGACTCTCCAACCCACGATCAAAGACTTCATCCGTGAAGAAGTCGCGCGTCAGCTGTCTTGACGCCCCTTGACTTCGCAGACATGCCGTCAGAGCAACGCAAGGATGCGTGGATCTCTGAACTCGTCGACTTTGTGACTGGTTCATTAGCTCATCCAGCGTCAAGAACTCTCCGTCGTCAAGCCACGCATTTCGCACTCCGCGACGGCCTCCTCTATCGGCGTAATTACGCACCTGACGGTCGGAGGTGGTTGCTAGTGATCCCGCGCCACATGCGCACAGAATTCTGCACTGCTTTTCACAACGACCTGCAAAGCGCTCGCGCTGGCGCTCTGAAGACGTACAACCGCTTGCGTCAGCAATACTACTGGCGCGGCATGTACACGTTTGTGCGTAAGTACGTATGTGCTTGTACTGCTTGTCAGCAGCGTAAAGCTCCACCTCAACGCCCAGCCGGTCCACTTCAGCCTCTACCTTGTCCAGGACGTCCATTCGACCGCGTCGGCATCGACTTATATGGCCCGCTTCCCCCGACGTCCTCTGGGAATCGGTGGATCATTGTTGGCGTGGACCACCTCACCCGTTACGCAGAGACTGCAGCACTTCCAACGGCTACCGCAAGAGAGGTTGCGTTTTTTATCTTACGCAACTTTGTCCTTCGCCACGGTGCTCCCCGTGAACTTTTGAGCGACAGAGGGCGTGTTTTCCTGTCTGACGCTATTCAGGCCTTGTTCGTCCAATGCAACATCGTTCATCGAATGACCACCGCATATCATCCGCAGACGAATGGCCTCACGGAACGATTTAATCGCACACTCGGTGATATGTTGACAATGTACACGGCATCAGACCAGACCAACTGGGACACCGTCCTGCGGTACGCGTACAACACCGCAACGCACGCGACCACCAGTTTCTCACCTTTCTATCTTTTATACGGAAGCGAACCGTCCTGCACGCCGGACACTATGCTTCCCTATACGCCGTACTCGTCTGAATATACTGCGATTTCTGACGTTGCCAGATACGCCGAAGATTGCAGACAATTAGCCCGTTCGCTGACCACCCAGGACCAAGGCCACCAGAAGCTACGGCATGACACCGACCGTCCTCTCTCTACTTTCACGACTGGTGACCTCGTTTGGCTCTGGTTCCCATCGAGCACTCCTGGCCTGTCCTCGAAATTGCGTGCACGATATCAGGGGCCCTACCGCATTCTTTCTCGCACGTCTCCTGTCAATTATGAGGTTGAGCCTCTGACAGCATCCCACGATTTACGTCGTCGTGGTCGGGAAATTGTCCATGCCAGCCGCCTGAAGCCTTATTAAGACCCCGCTATACTGACAACGCCTTAGGTCGCCAGGATGGCTCCGCTATTCACTAGGGGCCAATGTAGTGAACAGTACGTGACGACGACGAAGAGCCAAGAAAGCAAGACACAGTGCGAGCGACAGCCACGCGCCCCGAGGTTGCGCTTGCCTGGATCTTTGCCCTTGACGTCCCTCGGCGTTCTAGCAGTTTGTACGTGAATAAATCACGTGACAATATATATATATATATATATATATATATATATATATATATATATATATATATATATATATATATATATACTACTTATCTATTTTATTTATTTATCCCGGCCGCGGCGGCTGCATTTTCGATGGAGGCGAAAATGTCTGAGGCCCGTGTACCTAGATTTAGGTGCACGTTAAAGAACCCCAGGTGGTCAAAATTTCCGGAGCCCTCCACTACGGCGTCTCTCATAATCATATCGTGGTTTTGGGACGTTAAACCCCAGATATTATTATTATTTTATTTATTTATACACAGTGTACTAGGTCCGAGACTCCAAGAATATGTTATCCAGGGAGTTGGGTCGTCGCCCTTTAAGGCTGGCGGACGCGGCAGCGTTAAGGTCAGACATTACTCGTGATATTTCTGCAGAAGAAAAAAATACTACAACTTCTGGGGAGGTATTCTCGATGCGTTCATCCAAAAGAGATGTCCACAGTCCATTTCGGTAGAGCGCATTCAGTGATTCGAAAAAGCGGTGAGCCGTGATGTCACCTCGCTCTTGACCACGTCCCCGCACCGAACCCTCCAGCACATTCCTAACGTCAGAAGAGAGTGGACAAAATGCACAGCAACCGGAACTTTTCAAGTCTGAATTTGCATATGAATGTGTCCCAGATGTTTGAGAACGATGCAGGGAACGCGTACCGACCTTACAGCTGCGTTAGAGGAGCGGGCGCATTAAACCTAAATCGATGGCTAACACGATCAATAGACATGTGCACCGAAAATCGAATCTCTGAGGACTGCGTTCGTTGCATTCACGCGCATTCCGTCCCCATCATTTGTGTCGAGAGTGTTTGAAAGCTTTGTGATGTCATGATGGGGCTGCACAGCAAGAACCTGAAACAGGAGGCGCGCTTCTCGCCGAGCTGCCGCTATTCAGCGGCCGCTGAAATGGACAGTTCTTTACATGGACACATCGAGAAGAGCTCCTCCGGCGAAGTGCTGTATTTTATTTTCAGATTTCCCATTCTAAATAAAAGAAAATACTAACGGCGGCGTGATCTCTCTTGGGACTTCGGCGGCGGCGCGAGCGGCGTGACCAAAAAAATGCCCCCACCTTCCCGAAGGAAATCGTGAAGAAATGCGAATGCATTTCTTGCGCCGAGAGTACACGGCGTAGTAATTTTAATGGCGTAAATTAATGACGCCGTCAGACATTCGCCTTCACCGACTTCTGCCATCGCCTTGAGAGGCGCCCAGCCAGCGAACGGTCGAGAGTGAGGTGCGCGCTTCACTCCAGCGGACGGGAGAGTGGGGCGCAGGGAGGAGAGAGAGCGAACGGCGAGAGAAGGAGCGGCGAAGCACAGCACCTACCCACTCCTACGCTCTCTCCGCACACGCGGGAGCTCCGCCGAGCTCCCGCGATGCGAGCGCCCTCACACTTCAGAGCGCGCTCCTCCTCCCCACTCACTCTCCGTTACTCCGCCCGCACCACCTGCTCCTGTTGCTAGGGGCGAGGGTAAGCGCGCGCGCCCGGAGCTGTTGCTATGGTAGAGGGAGTGAGAGCGAAGAGATAACACCTGCCGGCGCGCGGACACCGACGCCTGACATAGCCCGACTAAGAAATGCATTCGCATTTAAAACAGGCGGCGACGGCGGCGGCGGCGGCGCACACCTCTGGTTCAGAGCGGACTTGTTTAGGCTCATAATACAAGCAAAGCAAAGACTGAGGTACTCAGACAAATGTCTTTTTATAACCGATTTCTTCTTTCATATAAAGGTGCGGTGAGAAGAATAATGGCTGAAATCACTCGACTCTCAGTGCTGTATTCTGCTGTGGCCACTCATTACATACTAACAGCCTGAGTAGTGTAATTTAAACATTCATAGCCTAGGGAACTGAACTGGCGCTTTGCGTGGGCCAAAGGTGGCAAAGTTTTCGCGCGGCAAACGGAAACATCACGCATTGTGCGGATTGCATGTGAAATTGACCTAGAAAAAATGGTCGACCAAACGCCTACTAGCTAATTGCACACTTGTCAGTGCCACTTTCTGCATTTTACTTCGTTGTTGTGATAAATTATGCTTTATAAACTGGATATTTCGAACCATGGCGACTATCTGAAATTTTTACACTTAAATGCGCAGTCCGCGAGGAATAAATACGACGAGTTGACTTTGTTTTTTGATGCATTTTCTTTTAACTTCGATGTAATAATGTTATCAGAACTTGGTACAAATATGCTGACGACGTACTTAGCGTTCCCGGATATCAAACTTTCTTCTTAAACAGACCTACACGTCGTGGTGGAGGCGTGCTGCAGCTGGTATCGAATGAGCTGCCATGCACGATGCTACCAGAATTCTGCCTTATAGCGCCAGACTATGAAGTTTTAAGCGTGCAATGTAAAAAATATGTTTTCGTTGTTTTATACCGCCCGCCAAACGGAAATATCGACGCATGCCTTCTTTTCCTCGAAAGGCTGCTAAGTTTCATCTGCCTAAACGATCTGTACCTCGCGATAGGTGGTGACTTCAACGTTAACCTTTTGCAAAATACCAAATGCGCGCGTGATCTACAACTTATTTTCAGTCATTTCATTGTAGAAATGTGATAACAACACCTACGCGCCTTAGCAGCACTTCCGATAGCCTCCTTGACCTTTTTATAACAAACTGCACTAACGAAGACACGAAAGCAGGTACTATCGTAGCTGACATGGGTGATCATTTGCCAATCTATATGTTCTGTCCATTCAGTGCATCTTCTGGGGGTGCTCGTCACTCCAAGACTTTTCTTGTCCAGGAAATAAACTATAAAACGCTAAGCATGTTCCGTAACGAAATTGGAAACGTAGATTGGACAACCGTGTTTCACTGTAATGACCCTGATAGAGCATATAGCACGTTCCTACACATTTTGAAAGGTGTCTATGAGAAGTGTTTTAAGTTTAGAACCGTACAAAAATGTGCGAAAGGTCGCAAACCTTGGCTTAATAACGAGTGCGCAGTCATGATACGCAAAAAGAACTTACTATATAATAATTTTGTCAAAACAAGGGACCCATGTGAGTTTGCGGCATTCAAGAAATATCGCAACCAGGTAACAAAGTTCTTGAGACATACTAAAAAAGTTTATTTTGAAAACCTTTTCAGTCAAATAAGTAGTCGGAGCGACTTGCTTTGGCGCGAAATTAACCAGTTGTTAAACCGCAACAACCGCCAGATTGCTGAGCTTGAGCTAATACATAATCACAGGGTCATAAAAGGCGTAGAACTTGCAGATCAGTTTAACGATTATTTTACTAGTCTGGAAAAAAGCGATTTTAATATTGCCGCGACTGAATTTTTAGGTCCGCGCAATGCATACACAGCTTTTTTTGCGCCCACAACTTCCGATGAAGTCTTCCAAACTTTTATGTCCTTAAAAAATAGCAAAGCACGTGACATAAACGGGTTACAGATAAGACCGATAAAGTTTGTGGCTGACATCTTATCACCTGCACTTACTCACATTTTTAATCTTTCAATATGTGCCGGAATCTTTCCTCAGGAAATGCAATGCGCGAAAGTTAGCGTCATTTTCAAATCTGGTGACAGAAATGTATTCTCGAATTATCGGCCAGTGTCTGTTCTCCCTGTTATATCAAAAGGATTGGAAAAAATTATTTGCAAAAGAATAACGGCTTTCTGCGATAAACACTCGATCATAACAGCGCAACAGTACGGTTTCCGTGAAGGAATGTCAACAGAACTTGCCCTACTAACACAAAAAGAGTTAATCTTGAACAGTTTTGAAATAAACAATTTATGTTGGGTATCTTTGTTGACTATTCTAAGGCGTTTGACCGCCTGAATCACCGCACTTTATTTACAAAACTAGAACATTACGGATTTCGTGGCACTCCTCTTGAGTTAATAATTTCGTATCTAAAGCACAGAAGGCAATGCGTTTGCCATCATGTCAGAACAATCTACACTACAAAAAATAACTCAAGGAGTACCGTAAGGTAGCATACTGGGGCCCATACTATTCAACATTTATATCAATGATATAACAAATATTTCTAATGACGCTGACTTCATAGTTTATGCAGATGACACCAGCATTTTCTTGAGATCAAGTGACATAAGTACTCTCTCGGTCATCTCTAACAGTGCACTGAAATGCTTGGCCGAATGGAGCTTCGTTAATTCATTAAAACTGAATACAGCAAAAACTAAGGCGGTCCTTTTCACCCCGCCGCAACGACATGATTTTAAAGATTTCAGATTGGAGCTTGGATCTGCTCGCATAGAACTTGCATCAAACGTCAAAACCTTGGGAGTTGTTTTTAACAATCATCTCATTTGGAATGATCATGTTGATCACATTGCCACCCGTTTAGCGAAAGCCTGTGGGGTGCTCTGTAGACTGCGCTATACTTTACCGCGGAGCGTTAAACGCATGATTTATAACGCCCTATTTTCCCCTCACTTAACGTATTGTCAGTTAGTATGGGGTGACACTACAAAAGTCAATTTACATAGGTTGAGTGTGCTTCAGAAAAGAGCAGTTCGTCACATAGCAAATGTTCAGTATGACGCCAATACTGGAGAACTATTTTCCACCCTTAAGATCTGCCCCCTTGAAAATTTCTATAATGTTAACCTCGCTTTAAAATGCCAAAAATACTTCCGATGCAACAACCATAGTTTTTTGTTATTATGCAAGCTGACTATACCTAAAGCTATCTCATATAACATAAGGGAGAGAGACAGATGGCTCATACCTTTTTCGCGAACGAAATATGGGATGAGCAGTCTGTCATACCTTGTGCCACGCTTGCTCAACGAATTTGAAAGAAATGGCATTTGCATACAAAGATCTTCAAGAAGTGCAATAAAACGGTATGTGGTTGAGCACTTATCTTCAAAGTAGTAGTGCGCGTTACGTTAAGTTATTTTTATCAAAAAATTTGCCTGTTATACAAGCTTCTCAGTTTGTTAAGATGTTTACATACATGATGCATAACGGTCTTTATTGCGCATACAAATTTTGTACATCTCATTTGTGCGAAATAACCTGTGCATTCCATTATTCTACATTATTTCCGCTTGCGTTATGCACTGTTTCATGTTTTTTTTTTTTTTTTTTTTTTTGTAATTTGTTTTTTGTAATTACTTTGTAATTGTCATGTATTCATTTCGATGTGTGTCTTTATTTTTGTTAACTACTCTGCTAGATGTGATAACCGAAAATGTTTAATAGAAATGTGAAATTAGAGATGTTTAAATGCATGGTAGGTTGTTTTTGGCTGTCGAGAATTGGGGCAAGGACCTTTGTCAAGCTGCTGTATAGCAGCTTTTTGTTCTTGTCCTCGTGTTCATTATCTTGCTGTAATGAATGCCAAATAAAAATTGATTGAATTGATTGATTGAAAAGTCACATCGTAGGTAGTGGTATACAGTCTCTCCACGAAGAGGAGAATATTGTATTGTCTTACGCTCTTTTGTTTCTTTTCTTTGCAGATTTTTGAAGACACAAAAAAGTACAAGATGGAGAAAACTGTTACAAAGAGATTATGATAGTTATTTCTTTTGCCTGGAATGGACATATGCCAAATGCAAAACCGAGGTGTGTGGAAAACTTTATAAATAGCAGTATTGCCCATTTCCACTGCGTTGTCTTCCTGCACACCATATTTACACGTCACATTTTACAGCAGTGTCCCAATCTAAGCATACAGTTTTTAAACTTAGTCTGAGTGGCATAGGTACCTGCATAGTAGAAAAACAGCAGCGCAGCAACTGTGTAAATCAGGTCGAATGAATTTCACACCATCAAATAGCGTGGGCATTGGAGATCGAGAATATTTTTTGTGTACATACAAATCACCTAAGACGACAAATCTGCATGACCTCCGTTCCTGTAGTTGTGCTCATTTTACAGGTCACGTCATATATTACGGCCTAGAGGTTAGAAAGTCAGAAAATGTTGGTATGCATGTTCGACAGTGCACTCCATGTTTTACAGTCTGCTACGACACGAGAAAACGTTGCTGCTGAGGTTTTACACAACATTGTGTAATGATGAAATTACACACCACCGTGGTTTACGCACCACCGTGTAACGATGAATAATGATGAATATACCGTGTAACCACCGTATATTTAACGGCTTAAACACTAGAAAACACAAAATTGGTGCGACGTAGATTTTACGGGCTGTGGTTTATTCTTACTGGAAAAGTACTGTGGAGTGAAAAAACAATGGCTAGATTTTTTCTACACGATAACATTATATAGACGGCATGCAAGTCGTAAACTTGAAATACGGGTCACAATTTTTTTTACGGTAAAAGTTTGGCAACATCAGCTGCCAGTGCTTTTACCGTAAAAACTACGGTGAATTTTTTACAGCGATAGATATGTCGATATCGTTGATGCAGCACGCAAGCTCTGTGGTGTTCAGTGGTGCGGCGACAGCCTAGACGGTGGGCGACGACTGCGGCAAAGAGACCTCGATGACGCAATTAGCGATCTCGGCAAGTTGGTCGAGAGGTAGCGTCAGCTGAGTCCGCAGAATTGCCTGAACGTGCAGCGGAAGTCGTTGGAGCGAAAGTGATCGCAGGAAAGATTCCTCGACTTCCATGTTACCCGCGAGAGCAGGCATGTGGAGGAGTAGCTGCGAAGATTTGCGCTCGGCAAGTTCTGCGGATTGAAGTCGCACTTTCTGGTCTTCCGAGAGTGACAGCCGGCGGATGAGTTCGGTCTTGAGGTATTCATACAGGTTGGCCGTTGGTGGGTTGGCAAGGATATCTTGGACCTCGTTGGCGTAGCGGGCGTCCATGTGGGCGTCGACGTAATTCTAGCGGGTCCGGTCTTGTGTGATGCGCGCCAGGGAGAACTTGGCCTCGACTTAGGCGAACCATACCTCGGGCGAGTCTGCCAAAAATGACGGAAGCTTGACAGTGACAGGCCAGACGTCCAGGTCGGCAACGGCCGCAGTGGTAGCAGCGCCTGCTTTGGCAGCGACCGTTGGAACGGAGCTTTGGGGGGCGTAGTCCGGACGAGGCTGGGCGGAATCGTCGGGCGAATGCGGTTTATTTCGCATGCGCTGCTGCCGTTCCTGAAGTTGGTCCTCCTGGTTCTGGAGCACATGTTGCTGTGCCTGCAGTTACTGTTGAAGTTGTTCCACTTGCTGGCGAAGAGCGGCAAGAGCTTCAGGGTCGGCCATGGCGGTGCGGTTTGTTCGGTTTCCGGGTCACCAGATGTGGGATGTCGAGTCTAGCGAAGGATGAATGGCAACATAAAAACGTAACGATTGTTTTTTGAACTAGCCGCAGCATCGGGCGAGCATTCTCGTGCTACGCCCTTCTTGGTAGCGGGCAATTGTAATCTTCCGAACTTGGCTGCCTGGTT
Source organism: Rhipicephalus sanguineus (assembly GCF_013339695.2). Taxonomy (NCBI): domain Eukaryota; kingdom Metazoa; phylum Arthropoda; class Arachnida; order Ixodida; family Ixodidae; genus Rhipicephalus; species Rhipicephalus sanguineus. Next base: position 160,708,424 of record NC_051183.1, read on the forward strand.
TTGTAGCCACCGCCGGTGACGTATGCCTTGGGTGACGCTGCGGTGGCGCTATGGCTTATAGGAATGCAGTGCAGCGTGCAGCCATGTCACGCCGGGCTGAATCATAGCGAGGTGTAGGCTGTGCGGAATTATGCGCAGATGATGTTGCCACAGTTGTTGTGCTCACCACTGGCGTCTCTTTCGCGGCACCAAATCACTCACTGCGCGACAATCTTCCGCCGACATAATTGCTTTTTTATGCCGCTTATCGCAGCAGTCTTATCAGTCGGTGCAATCGCACCCGAAGCAGTAGGCGGTGGAGAAACACCGTTGGTGCATTTGGAAGCTCCACCACTCTGTCGACGAGTCGTCACGTTAACACGACGCGAAAGGCAAAGCACGTACGGCGTCATCACCAAACCGAATAATCGAGTACGGCGCATTGCACCGACCGTAGAGTTTCATACTATAATGCACTGAGAGCCTCCGTAGTGCTGAAATTACCGAAGTGCTCCTTGTCGGCACTCGTGAGTGTCATGACGCAGTACTTCTCTTCACCGCTTCTAGACGGCGACACCTCTCCGCCATCACTCTAGGCGTGAAGGATAAAAGGTGCGCTTCCAAAGCCTGGTGCATGTGCGTCGGTGGCGCAGTGGGTATAGCGCCGGGCACCTGTCGTCGCGGACCGAAAGGGCGTGGGTTAGATTCCCAGGTCATCCGAATCAACGAAGCTTTTAAATGCGAATGCATTTCTTAGTCGGGCTATGTAAGGCATCCGGCGTTGTCCGCGCGCCGGCAGGTGTTATCTCTCCGCTCTCACTCCCTCTCACATAGCAACAGCTGCGGGCGCGCGCGCTTATCCTCGCCCCTAGCAACCGGAGCATGTGGTGCGAGAGAGTGTAGGAGAGGGTAGCTGCAGTGCTTCGCCGCTCCTTCTCTTGCCGTTCGCACTCTCTCCTCCCTGCGCCCCACTCTCCCGTCCGCTCGCGCCTCACTCTCGACCGTTCGCTGGCTGGGCGCCTCTCAAGAACATCTGGAAATGTGTGCTCGAGACGCCGCTGTGATACGCCAACGGCGACCACAAGGCTGAGATTATGGCCGTCAGGTACAATGACAACACAAACAGGTGCTGATGAATGTGTAAATAAATGGTTACGGTGCAAATTCTCGTCGCGTCATTAATTTACGCCATTAAAACTACTACGCCGTGTACTCTCGGCGCAAGAAATGCGTTCGCATTTCCTCACGATTCCCTTCGGGGAGGTGGGGGCATTTTTTTCTGGTTTTTATTTGTCATGTGTACATTTTATCGATGTTGCTTACGTGACGGACATGGTGTCACTGAAGTCTTGGTGGACCCCGGCATAAAAAAACGTTTGTGTTAAAAAGCGCAAAAAACGAGGACGCAGAGAATAGGGCGCCAACACGAGCGCCTTTTCCTTATCCACGTACACCATCGTCTTCTGGCGACATGCGGTCAAGGACCCCTTAGCTCAACGGAACACGCTGACACCACCCGCGTTTTGCAAATTGCGCCTAGTCGGGAAACCACAGGAGCGATCACTGGCTGCTGCACGCTCACTATTAGAACGAAGCTGGCTAAGCTTTTCGTTAAGCGTTAGCAAAAACAGGACGCACTTAGGAGGAAAGATGATGTACCCAGAAAGCACAGGGACATCTTACAACACTTCAGGCTAGGCCGAAGAATTTATCCGCCAGCTCAACCCAGCCCAACTAGCGAAGAGGCAATAACCCGCAGGAAGTTGCAAACAAACACTAACTTTCACGGTATATTACTTCACCGTATCTCACCGATAGAGCACTCGTACATCTGCAAGCACTGTGATATCGCGGACACTCTATGCCATATGGATGCGCACAAAACCCTAGCACCGCTACACTAACCGAGGAGCAGTGGGAGGCCAAGCTATCGGACCCAGACCCGAAGAAGCAGTGAAGCCTGGATCTACGGGCACGAGAGATGGCGAAGGCCCGCGGCTACCTGGAATAAGGAGGCCGTCCACCTTGGGCGCACAGTGCGCTTGCTCAAAATAAACGTTTATTCTCTCTCCTTTACTTTTCTAGCACGTGCAACGCAATAACTCGACCGGCGCGCGCTCTCTTCGCCCTCTTATTCATCTTCTGCCTCGCTACTCGAACATGTGCGTCTGGCGCGCGCTCCCCCGCTGCGCCGATTTGTCCAGCGTGGCGTGCAATAACTGGATGGGCGAGAGAACGGGCACAGAGACAGAGAAAAACAGAAAGATTGAGAGAAGGAAAGGGAAGAAAGACAGAAAAATTATTACACAGGGAGAGAAAGGTAGTAAATGGAACAATATGAGCCATTAATTGGCAAAATGTATAGAAGTTTAAGGATCGAAATAGGGGGGCTAAAAGGCCTATGTTTTACACATTTGTCATAGTGCAGAACAAAAAGTACGCAACTTACAAGAAAACTAATTATATATTTGAAATCAGCATACAAATGTCTACAAAAGCCCCAAGTGTCATTGCTCTAGGTTGAATATTAAAAAAACAATGTCTTCGACCCGCATCTCCCCTTAACGGCCCAAAACCACTATAAGGTTATGAGAGACTCCGCAGTGGACGGCTCCGGATATTTCGACCACCTGGCGCTCCTTAACGTGCACCTAAATCTAAGTACACGGGCCTCAACTATTTTCGCCTCCATCGATAATGCGGCAGCCGCGGCTGGGATTCGATCCCGCGACCTTCGGGTCAGCAGTCGAGCATCATAATGACTAGACCACCATGACGAGTATAGAGAAAACGGGATAGAAAGAAACAGACGCAACAAAGAGATACAAAAAACGGAGAGCAAGACATAAAGAAATGGAAATAAGCCGAGACAATAAAGAGATGGAAAAATAGGAAGGAAGAGAAAGAAACAGAGGAAGACAAAAATAATTAAGAGGAACAAGGAAGGCTTGGCATCACTAGGGCGAAGCTTCCCTAAACTTATAGACGAGAATGCGAGTATTTGTTTAGTTATTTACAATACCTATAGCGCCGGTGTGGGCACATACGAGTAATAATGTATTAGAAAGGTATCAGCATTGAAGTACATAATAAAATGCAGATTGGTTGCACGTCGTTAACATTCACGTGTATCAGCAAAAGAAGCAGAGCGACACTAGAATGGCGCGAGCACTGACTGTTGGTGGTGGTTAACTGTGAGCCATCTTCTTTTAGATGCGAAGCATCTCATGGCGGAGTTCAATCCCGTGGTGGTTGTCGTGGTGTGCGGCGTGACCACCCTTACTGCGCAAGAGCAAACCTTCTCCACACACCTACCCTCCACTCCGCCTCTCCGCTCCCACTGCCCCTCTCGCGCGCCTCATTCTCTCCTGCGACGAGTAGGCAGCAGCGACGCCTCCGGCGTCTTGACGTGGCACGAGCGGCCGATGGCCGCCTCTGCGTCTGTGGCTCTATACGCGGGGCACTCGTGCTCTGCTTCCCTTGCTGAAGAATCCCACGACGACACCAATGGCATGGACTGCAGAGAGGCAGACGCACACGATCTTGCGGCTTTGCGGGAGTCGAATACCTCGGACGCCGGCAGTTCCACGCAGTGGAAGCTGGATGGAGACCGGAAGACAGTGCTGATTCTAAGCCAGACGAAGGCACAGGGTCGAGAAGGCAATAAAAAAGAATTACACAATCTCCCCGCTGCTTGGCATCCACACATGGTTCCCTTTAGAGGGAGACGATGTAATTTATTTCTTCTGAGTCGATGTACTGCAATGCAATGCGGACGCTTCCTTCACCTCACCTGCCATTGCACTCCCTCCGGGAACCACACATTCGGCCGTGCAATCATATCGACACGTCATCTAATGTGACGCCATAGTTACTATGACGCTATAATGACATCACGAATTCCCTGACGCCATGATGACGTCGTCAAGCCGCGATGTCTCCTTCGTTAAAGTAACCCTGGTCCCGATCTTAATACTATAGTAACCGAACTGCAGAAGTTATCCGCCGGACAATCTCAATTAATGACGGAGATAAAAGCCCTGAAAAGCGAACTGGTCGATATTAACAGCACAATATCTGAGCTTACTGAAAGGATCAACTCCGTCGAGAACCATTGCCAAAAGGCAGAAACCATGTAGCGACAGGTCGAATCAGTTGAAACAAACGCTTCCGAGACGATGCGAGCTATCTCTGGTATAGAATCGCGAATCGACGACGCTGAAAATCGAGCCCGCAGGAATAACTTAATCTTCGTCGGGATTTCCGAGCCAAGTCCATCCGAATCTGCCGCTGTAGAATAAGAAATAGTCATTTGGTTCCTATCGCCTATCAGTACTGGTGGTGGCTTGGCACATTAGAGCCAAGGACTGGACATGCCATGAGGTTGAATAAATATTGAACAGGCAATAAACATGAGCGTGGCACGTAAGGCATGCTGTACATGACATGCGTGTCATGATTTTCATGTTAACTCATGTTATTTATGTTCGTCACACAGCCCCGTCACAAGATACCAATTCCGGGGTAGATCAAGCTAGCGAAACGGCAGCCAGCGCACCATGAGCGCGGCACGTAAGTCATGCTGCACATGACATGCGTGTCATGATTTTCATATGAACTCGTGTTTTTATGTTCGTCACACAGTCACGTCACGCAATATCAATTTCAGGATAGATCAAGCTAGCGAAACGGCCGCCAGCACCCCATGAGCGTGGCGCATAAGTCATGCTGTGCATAACATGCGTGTCATGATTTTCATGTTAACTCGTGTTTTTGTCTTCGTCACACAGTCGCGTCGCGCAATACCAATTTCGGGGTAGATCGAGCTAGCGAAACGGCCGCCAGCGCCCCATGAGCGTATTTCAAGTTTTAAGGCGCGAATAAGACACGGACGAAGAATAGGAACACACACACGGTGTGTGTGTTCGTATTCTTCGTCCTTGTCTTATTCGCGCCTTAAAACTTGAAATATGTTAAACCAACAAGCCCAGTCTGCCATTCTCACACCCATGAGCGTCGCACGTAAGTCATGTTGAACATGACATGCATGTCATGATTTTCATATTAACACGTGTTATTTATGTTCGTTACACAGTCACGTCGCAAGATACCAATTTTGGTGTATATAAAGCTAGCGAAACGGCCGCTAGCGCACCATTAGCGTGGCACGTAAGTCATGCTGTACATGACATGCGTGTCATGATTTTCATGTTGACTCGTGTTATTTATGTTCGGTACACAGTCACGTCGCAAGATACCAATTATGGTGTATATAAAGCTAGCGAAACGGCCGCCAGTGCACCATGAGCGTGGCACGTAAGTCATGCTGTACATGATATGCGTGTCACGATTTTCATGTTAACTCGTGTCATTTATGTTCGTCACACAGTCACGTCGCAAGATACCAATTATGGTGTATATAAAGCTAGCGAAACGGCCGCCAGCGCACCATGAGCGCGGCACGTAAGTCATGCTGTACATGACATGCGTGTCATGATTTTCATGTTAACTCGTGTTATTTATGTTCGTTACACAGTCACGTCGCAAGATACCAATTATGGCGTATATAAAGCTAGCGAAGCGGCCACCAGCGCACCATGAGCGTGGCACGTAAGTCATGCTGTACATGACATGCGTGTCATGATTTTCAAGTTAACTCGTGTCATTTATGTTCGTTACACAGTCACGTCGCAAGATACCAATTATGGTGTATATAAAGCTAGCGAAACGGCCACCAGCGCACCATGAGCGTGGCACGTAAGTCATGCTGTACATGACATGCGTGTCATGATTTTCATGTTAACTTGTGTCATTTATGTTCGTCACACAGTCACGTCCAAGATACCAAGTTTGGTGTATATCAAGCTAGCGAAACGGCCGCCAGCGCACCATGAGCGTGGCATGTAAATCACGCTGTACATGACATGCGTGTCATAATTTTCGTCTTATGACTTGTGATTTATGTTCTTCATACAGTCATGTTACGCCATACCAATTTTGGTGTACATTCGATTAACCAAGCGACCAGGAGAGCCCAAAGTCGTAGGCGGATAGATAGATAGATAGATAGATAGATAGATAGATAGATAGATAGATAGATAGATAGATAGATAGATAGATAGATAGATAGATAGATACGCTCAAAGTCGCTGAAGTTCGCTAAGAAATGCTTCGCATTGAATAATGGCTGTAAAACAGTCAAGAATCATGCTTAGTAAATTAAATGAGTTTACATTCAGCATCTTTTGAAGCCATGCAAACATTTTAAATGTACACTGTTATTGGAAAATTTGGACTCAGCACAGTGCATAACACAGTGCAGCAGGCCAAGTGCTGACAATCCTAAATACTCAGAGATGTACAAGATCATCACTATAGTATAGTGTAAGGCACAGGAGTGCTCGCAGAAGAGACCGTCTTGTAGACAGACTGGTGGGCCAGAACTGTTGCTGCTCCGACAAAAGTGTTCAGTCTTCCTGAAAAAGATTTCAAGTAAAGAAGTCCATTAGGCTTTCTAAATCCATACAAAATACCAATTTGACTTCTCTTACGGCCAATACCAATTTGACTTCTCTAGTGCAGCACACTTTTACCCTTGTAATATCTAGAAAGACGCAGCTTTATGATACAGAAAGACGGGGATCACTTGCTTGTCCATGTTTTGCAGCCATGTTTTTATACACGTAGCAAAAGAACAAGGTACAATAGCTAGTGTGCAGTGCTGCTTGTTGTTTCGTGGAGGCAACTCCTATTAGAAAAATAATTCATTTATCCTCGAAACTTACTGCAAGTTCTCCCAAATAAATTATTTAAAATCCTAGGCTAGACGGGACAAAATAGATATATACTTATGAGGCATGCCACAGTGGACAGCTCCGATTTTTTAATTTACATTTAAATATAAAACCCTGCTTATGCCAAAGCAGCATCTAGACGTTGTCTTTCTCACTGCACTTCTGAATAAACTAGCGGTGTACATAGCACCCGCCCACAAGCACTACACCATCCTGCTTCTGCCAACAATGAAATGTGTGCGCACTGAGAATTTTCTATGCTGCTTACTGCTTGCTGTTACCTTAAATGTCCCCTAGCCAACACCAACTAGCCAAACATTATAATATAACTATCAAGTATAAATGAATGTAAAAGTTTTCCTAACAGTGATAACTTAAATCACTAGGCGCATGCAGCCCATCCTGTGTACTGTTCACCTCTGTTCAGTACATTCACTTATTTGGAAAGTCTAAGAAACTCGCAACAAGCTGGTTCAAACTTGTGATTTCAAGATGGAAATCAGAGCATGGATGCAGTGCATTACCTTCCAAATTGACTTTCTTAAGACAAGGTTTTGAATAAGCACGATAGCCAAAAATATCTGCGACTGTGAATTAAAACTTACATGTAAATTTCATTGCTCAGGGCTAAAGCCTCATTTCAAGCAGTCACAACCATATGTCGGCAAACTCACTCAGACTCATATTGAGACGTGAGTCTGAATGAGTCCTGGTGAGTAATGTTTTTGTGTCTGAGTCCGAGTGAGTTCGGTTGAGAAAGATTATGGCGAGTCTGAGTGAGTCCGATTGAGGAAAATTTTGGCGAGTCAGAGTTCGTGGTGAGCCCTTAGGGCGAAATATATTGCATGAGTGAGTTAGAGTGAGCTCCACATTTTTTGCCGATCTATGGTCCTATATAGTCAACTTCAGCATTACTATCGCTCACGTTTATACTCGTGTATACTCCCACCTACTTCACCGCGCTACCGTTCATACATCAGCTCTATATTTATTGATCAGAGGCGTGATTTGCGGAGGGAGAGGGTGAGGAGGTGCCTTGATCTCCCCCCCGGAAACTTTTTCACGGTAAGTTATTGATAAAAATATCTCGTGGGAGTCATCTCTTTCAATAAACAGGTCCTTTTGAATTGCAACCTCTGATAACTCGTGTTTGAAGGTACGTGATCAAAAGGTGGTAAGCAGAACATCGATTATGCGAGATATTGGTGTTAAAGAGCATTGACACTATGGTAGAAAAAGCTTTTACAGGCCAACGGAATCATGCGTTGACTCACACAGACTCAAATTGAGCTGTGAGTCTGAGTGAGTCCGAGTGAATTATATCTTGGTGAGTCTGAGTCCGAGTGAGTCCGGTTGAGAAAAATTATAGCGAGTCTGAGTCCGAGTGAGTCCGGACGAGGAAAAGTTTGACGAGTCTGTGTCCGAGTGAGCCGTAAGGGAGAGAGATAAGATTCTTTAATGAAATGCCCGGAGAGGTTAGCCTGGTTTGTCGCCTGGCTTGCTACTCCAGGTGTCGGGTGATTATGGTATATACAATGATAACATATACACCATATACACACAAATAGTACATACAGTCACAAACACACATATATACATAAGAAGAGTCCTTCACAGGCTTCGGTTAAGCTGAGTGTTCTTCAAAAACGCCAACAGCGCTTTTGTGCTGCGCATCACACAACTGCTGTCTTGCCACGGGCCGAGAAGGTGCCGCAGCTCCAAGCTCGAGCCGCGTTGCAAATGAAGTGCCTCTTTCAGAATCTGTCGTTCTGCGTCGTAACGGGAACAGTCGCAGAGTACGTGCTTTAGGTCTTCCCGAGTGTTACATGTGGTGCACGTGGGTGAGTCCGACTGCCTGATCTTGTGCTTGAAGTATTTCGTATAAGCAACGTCGAGTCTCAGCCGGTGAATGCAAGTTTCATCTTGTCTGGTTAATCCCTGTGGCATATGAAAGCTACACGTCGGGTCTATTTTGTGCAGCGGTCCGTACTGGTTGTTGGCATCGCTCCATATTGTTCTCTGCAGATTACGCGCGAACGCAGACACCAGAATCGCTGCGTCTTGTCTTGAAAAAGGAATTTCGATTTCCTCAGATGCTGTGTCATGCGCAGCTCTGGCAGCGGAGTCAGCTCGAACATTCCCTTCGATGCCGCAGTGAGCGGGCAGCCACTGCAGTACTACATCGTGGTGTAGTTCATGAGCATTATTGCCGAGGCGCCTGATGTCTAGGACTAGTTGATCTTGCGTACGTCGAGATTTCAGGGACTGCAGTGCGGCTCGTGAGTCGGAGAATATCACCCAAGAGTCGGGTCTCTGATCTTTAATATATGCAAGCGCCCTCCGCAATGCAGCCAGCTCAGTGGCAGCGGCGGATGTACGGTGGCTGAGAACGGCTGTGATGGTGTCATTCGCCGACGGTATCCACACGCCTATAGCAGATGATCCATCTGTGACAGACCCATCTGTATAAACGTGACGGCGGGTTCTATAGTTGGTGTTGATGTGTTCTAGACGAAGTATGTCAACGCCGGCCCAGGTGTGTTTCTCTTGCTCTTGAACCCCGGCACTGTCGTGACTATCGTCCAGGGAGGAAGCTGCCATGGAGGCCCCGTTAATATCGACGGCTTTTCATACGTCGGGGGGAGTAACATTCGCACCTCAGAAATGCTGACTGAAGCAAGTGGATGATCTTGTACCCTTGCCGCAAAACGCAGACAGACTCGGAGGAACTCTTGCTTCATTAGCAGGGCAGCCGAGAGACGTTTGCTTTCTGTCAAGGTCCCTACTGTCGATGTATTTTTCGGTGAACCTAGGCACACCCTCAAGGCTTTGGCTTGCATGCTCGTGAGCACCTGAATATTTGTTTTGGTGAGGCCCTGTAGCGCAAGAAGACTGTACCGCAGGAGACCTTCACATAATGCTGTATACATTCGCAGTAGTGCACTCACGGAGCAGCCTTCAGCTTTACTTGACATCATGCGGAAGATGTTCGCGTATGATGCGAGCTTCTCTTTTAGTGATCGAATGTGAGGAGACCACGTCATGGATCTATCGAAGATCACTCCCAAGAATCTGTGACTTGACACGTATCGGATGTGAGAGCCCGCAATCTTTAACTTGTAGTGCGTCATATCCCGTTTGGTAAAGGCAATGGCGGCACACTTGTCGGGTGACATGGATAGTCCACGTGTTCGTAAAAAAAGTCTCAATGGATTTAATGGCCTTCTGCAGCCTTCCGCGTAGTACTCGACGGTTGCGGCCACTGCTCCATATGCAGATGTCATCTGCATATAAGGATATCTCAACCGATGCAGGGACACATTTTTCCAGACCAATGAGCGAAATATTAAATAAAGTCGGGCTTAATACACCACCTCGTGTGTGGTGTACAGATCGCCTCGTGTGTCACGTTATCAAATGCGCCCTTGATGTCGAGGAACACAGCAATGGTAATGTTATGTGCAAGTTTGTTAAGCCTAATGCAGTTAGCAAGATTGATGACGTTATCTATGCTATTGCGGCCCTTTCTGAATCCCGACATCTGTGGGGGATAGGCGTTAGCGCTCACCAGAACCCAGTCCAGACGCATCAGCACCGTCTTCTCCACAATCTTCCCCACACAGCTGAGAAGAGCTATCGGACGATAGGAGTTTATATCTGTTGGAGTCTTGCCAGGTTTGAGGACAGGGATGATTCGAGCCCGTTTCCAACTAGGTTCGAGGCGGCCCCTCTTCCAGCTGGCATTGAAGATAGCAAGAAGGTGCATCTTCGCCTTGTCACCCAGATGCGACAGCTCAGCATAGCTGATGGAGTCAGGTCCAGGAGATGATGTTTTGTTTACTGAAGCCAGTGCGCCGAGCAGTTCCTGGAACGAGAACGGCTCGTCCGTCACACTGGTGTCTACTGTCACAGCAGCAGAGACATTCTGTGCCAATCGTGGTATGGTTGCGATCACCGTTGCTGTAGTTATCTTGTAGCAAAAAGCCTCCGCCATGTCCAACTCACTGACGTTGCGGGATAGGGCAACAGAACTAAAAGGATGCAGTTGTGTCGGCGGGATCCTCAAGCTTCGCGCTATAGGGCTGACGTGCTGGAGTTTTGAGTACTGTGGCGGAGCCTGGTGGCGTGCGCCGAAGTTGCTTGGGTAGTCAAAAATGGACGCCGACCGGCGAGTTACGCAGGTCTCAGTTGCTTTAAGCGTTTTACTTAATTTTGCGCCTAGTTTTCAGGCTCAAAAAGCGCTTAAAACGTACGCAGGAACTTGTCCGCTATGCCTGCAGAGTCTGACATGTTTGACGAGCGATCCCTGCTTCAACAAACCGTGCCGAAAGGTGGTCTGGGCGACGGCTCTGAGCAGCGCGCGGTCCCGAAGCGCGGTCGCCGCCGTTATTGTTGCGTGGTTAATTGCCTCGAACATGGGGGTAAGGATCCTAACGTGCGGTTTTACTGGTTCCCCTGAAAGCCGTACGAAGTGGAGCGACGGAACCGCTGGATACGTGCCGTCCGACGCGTGAAGTGAGTACGCGAGCAAAACGTGGTTTGCAACGTAACGTGCTGATTATTTTTCGTACGCGCGTGCACGCGTTTATATATGTATATATTCCCTGTGTGCAGTCCAGACGGCACGCCGTGGCTGCCGACGGCGATCACGAGGATAGCCGGCATTTCGTGCGAAACGAGAAAAACGATGCCATGAGTCACCCTGCGTATGTGCCTACGATTTTTCCGGCAGCTTACAGCCGGCTGCTTCCAGCGACCGGCTGTAAACATTGCGCGCCGTCGCTTCTCGACCACCACCGCACGCTGACAGAATTTGACGAATTCCCTAGAAGCAAATGTTGAAAATTACGACCGTGCATGGGGAAAAAGTGTGTTTGCGACTGAATGTGGCAGAAAACGGCACACAACGCGAATGCGCTCATTCGGGCCGCCGACGGCTAGCCTTCGTCACTGGACCTTTCTTGATTCCGTTTCGTCGTGTAATGCAAATCATGTCGGCTTTCTTAACAGCAATCGTTTCGTTTATGCACTGTCGTTAATCGCGCGAGCATGCCTCGTAAAACTTAACTCGAGTTCAACGTCGTATGAGATTCGCTGCACTTGCGAGTTGCAGCGCGCCGAAATGGTTCCTTCAATCTCCTGCACGTCGTAAACATACTTGACGATGACGAGCTTCTTTCGGTTACGCAGATTGCTTGACCTGAAGAACTCAGCCACGCCAGAAACTGGCCGAGATCCAAAGCGCAGCACAACCGACAGCGGCGGCTCCATTGCGCATCTGAGCGTAGTGCTGCATGCGGCCGCCAGTCTGACTACTCGAAACCAAAGAACTTGTCGTAGGGGGCGCTTTTTAGCACCGTTTTCGCAGCGCCGCCCGGGCAGCCAGTCAGGCCTATATTCCATATTCTAGACAGAGGTTTTCTGGGATCAAGCTTGGAGCAGAAAGTGCGCCACTGTCGCCTGTCCAGCTTGTCTAGATGACGTTGAATGCGTTTCTGCGTTTGCCTGGCTTCGCGAATGTCGTCTATAGATAATGTTCTACGAGCACGCCTCTCAGATCTGCGGCGTATTGCTCGAAGTCTCTCGTACTCAATGTCAGCCGTTTTGCGATTCCCAGGCGGCTTGAGATGCTTAGTGCTACTATGCTTTGTTTGACATATAGCATCCACAAATTCGTCGTAGGTCATCTCAGATGAGTATGAATCTTCGAGAGTCGCGCTGTACACTTCCCAGTCAGTGCAGCGAAGAATCTTGCCTTTTATATGCTGCAGAGGGCAGACCAAAGAGATGTACGTTGGCTCGTGGTCGCTGCCGTGACTTTCAATATCTGGGAACCAGGTTGCCGCCCGCGTGAGGCAAGAGGAAATCATGGTGACGTGTAGCGCACTGGATCGATCGCCCTGGTAGAAGGTTGGCCGACCGTCGTTGAGAACTACCAGGTCATTTTTGTGAGCTAGTTCGAGAAGACGCCGACCTCGTGCAGACGATCTTCTGCCACCCCAGGCTGGGTGATGTGCGTTGAAATCCCCTGTTAAAATGTGCGGTCCAGGTGTCGCATCTAGTACTTCTTGCAGTCTGTCCACGTCAAATCTTGCTCGAGGAGGTATATATGCCGCAATCACCGTAAATGTCAATTTGTTCCACTTTACTGTCGCTGCCACATATTCGTTTGACGTGTCAACTGGCAGGTAATGAGCATTAAAAGTCAGATCGTTGCGGACCGCCAACATGACTCTATTGGTATCCACTCCAGTCGACGAAAAAATGAGAGTATATCCAGAAAGGCGAATGCTGGTGCGCACTCGAGATTCCGAAATTGCGATTACCGTGAAGCAGTGCTTGTGTACAAATTGCCTGAAGTCCGAGAGACGACAGCGGAGGCTGCAGGCGTTCCACTGAAATATGGTGGCGTTGTTTCGGATGTTGTTCAAGCTGAGTTGTTGCGTTGCTAGCGCCATTTTTCCAGAATAGGCAAAATGAGGTCCAGCAGTGTCAAGATGGCTTTTGCGACCGGAGAAGACATGGGTGCAAGGAAGCTGCGAGCAGCGTCGACAAGAGCAGATAACAATGAGAATGTGGTTTCGTTGCCTTGCCGAGTGCTGCGCTCTCGCGGTCCACTCCATGGATATGAGGACCGTGGTCTTGTCGACGGACCAGCTGTGCTCTGCTGAACTCCTACAGTCGGAACATTAATCGGAGCTACAGCTGCAGGTGTAGTCAAAGTCGATGATTGTGCCTTTGGGCGAGATGGCAGAGATGGGAATTCATCCGTGTCGTCAATTCGTGGTGTCGTTTCAAATGCTTTTTCCGATGCACCTGTGTAGTTCACAGGCGTCTTTTCATCACTATCCCTCCTGGAAGCGTTCCGTTGCTTGCACACGACCGCCTTTGCAGAAGAGTATCCAACATTGTTATTCTTCTTGTAGTTGTGTATTTCCTTCTCTTTGCGCAATACACGACAACGAGGTGACGTAGACTCATGCTTTTTCTTGCAGTTTGGGCACTGTGGTTCTTAAGTTCCGCAGGAGGATCGCTCGTGGTTACCTCCGCAGCGCGAGCACCGCGCTTGCAGCCGACAGGTACCAGCCACGTGTCCAAAACGTTGGCACTTGGAGCATTGTCTCGGTGACTCAATGTACTTGTACACGCGATAACGTGTGTATCCCAATATAACATGCTCAGGAGCACCTTCTGTGGCAAACACAATGCGAACATTTTGCGACGCTCCAATTCGCCGTACTGACTTGACAGGAGACCTTTGAAGGAGTGCCGAGAAAACATCCTGTTGATCGAGGTCCATAGGTACTCCCTTGATGACGCCGACTCCACAGTTGTTGGGCCGCGGCTCGTACGCCTGAAGCGCAATTTCCCCAATATTTTTGATTTTCAGAAGACGTTCGGAGACTTCTACACTGCGTGTGTCCACAGCGAGAAGATTTAAACGTTTATTAGGTCGCACTTGTAGCACGCTATCTGATACTACCGCTTCAAAGGCTGCTTTCAATGTGAGGGGGTTGAAACGCGTTATAATTTGCTCAGGATTTTGTGGCTTGAATATAACAGTGAGGTTTGGTTTCGGCATATTTTCAACAGGCGCTGAACTTAGTGGCATGCGAGATCTCTTCGATCCACGACATCGCTTAGGTGGCAGTACTACACTGCCTTTATCTGAGTCATCAGAGGAGTTTACAGAAGCGTCCATGTAGGTAATAGTGGCAGAGGAATCGGACATGTCCGAAAAATCGTCCTGACCTTCAGGTAGCCCGGCGTCAAGGCAGGAGATGTTCTCGCTCGGAGCACCTTGGGCCGGTGGAAGTGAGAAGTTCTCGGCAGATGACTTCGAGCTGTGGCCCGAAGTTGCGCCAGGCTGCATTCCAGAGGCAGAGCATGTTCCGAGGCTCGTTGCCGGCGCATGCATCTTCAGAAGTTGATCTGGCTGGATCTCAGGAGCTTCGACAGGGTGCGGCCCCGAAGGCACCGCACCCGCTGCTGGAAGCATACCTGATGCCCCGAAGTTCAGCGTATAGATGATGAAGTGACCCCGTAAGGGCAAGATATGTTTGGTGAGTGAGTCCGAGTGAGCTCCACGTTTTTTGCCGACCTATGGTCATATCAGGACTAACATTTGTGTCGCAAATTTGTGAACGGTTTTGCAACTACCGAACATAAAAATAAAGTTAAACACCATAATAACAATGCGCTGGTGAGCTTCAATGTACTTGGACGTACATGCCACTTTATTGTTAAGGTAATGCATCACAATACTGACCATCTGAAGCAAAACGGAAAGGCGAGCTAGTTGGCGGGTAATTGGTGAGGTTCAATTTCAGGTATATATTTTCTGCTGAAGCAATAAAGCTTTCAGTTGTGAGCAAGCGCTCGTGTTGTGCACTTTCTTGTCCTTGTCTTCTTAGCACTGCCATTATATAAGTACTGACCATTTCGCTAAAAACACTGTGAATCCCTCACAATACAGTCAATTTCATGTTAGAGGTGTCTATTATCGAGGCACAGTATTGTAAATTCAGTATAGTGTTATAGGTGTGACGGAGTGCAGGTGCAGATTCTGCATACTGCATCGGATGAGTGAGATAAGAGCTACCATGAAATTGGACTCAAATAGTGGTACTCTCAAGGTTTCCAATGTATCAATGATTTGCTTCATTACACACTGGTATGCACTGCGCAATTCAGAAATTGATTGTATTTGATCACACTCTCCTAACGAGATTGCTGTTACCAACCCAGGTTGTGGAACCATCCAGATGAGCTTCAAGAGTTCTTATCAAGCTGCTCGTGTCCACAGCTGCACAGCGTTGCATGTGCCATCTTGAGGACCATCTGCAAAGTAAAAAAAAATGTACAGATTTTCTGGAATGACTCACTATTTCATGCTGCACTAAACAGCTGTGAAGCACACCAATACCTAATTCAGATAACTGACACAAATTCAGTTTGACGTCCATGCATGAAAGAATCTTTTAACTATAAATTTATTATCCTAACGTACTCGAACACCAAGAACTAATTCAGTACATAATGCAAAAGTGGCAGTGTAGATAAAGCGTTTTTTTTACTCTGGGAAAACAGATTCCACAGCTGTAAGGTATTTGTCATTGCTGCTCCCGTTTGATGTTAGCATTGAGAGCGTTGCTGTGCTCATTACGCAAATGTGACTTTAGAGACAGGCTTTAAGAGGCGCCATACTCTTCTGTCTTGTTTTGTTCTTTTTCTGCAATTTTTTTGTATTATCCTTTATTCCTCGTACCCTCTTCCTTTGCACAGCATGGCCAGCCAGTTTAAGAAGTGGCTAACCTGCCTGTCTTCCCATATATTTCTTTCTTCCCTTTCTTCATTTTAAGTCTTGCAGCATTTACAAATATACATATCAAGTTCAGTAGTGTAGTGTTGCCAACTGCCCAAACGTTCATAACCTACAGCCAACCAAAATTGCACTGCCTGTGTGAGACCAGAAAGCAAATACTTGCAGTTTCAAGCTCACTGCACGCCTACCATTTCGTCAAAAACACAGCATTTGAGTTTCTGATAAACTGAGTTGTTTGCCGTGTATCATGCTGATGAAAGAGCTCAAAACAAAGCATGATACAGCATGGAGTAGGTGCACAACAGCACATCTTTGAGAATTTGCGATACAGCCATCTGGTGACCTGCATGCCATTGTCTACTGCTTCTGGTGCTGCGCTAAACTCAATATTTATATTAATCAAGAAGCATGAAGGTAGGAAGCTTACATATGGCTTTAAAAATAAGAAATGACGAAAGGTATTCTCGCTGAACATATTTTTCTTTAACTGTTATATTGTTTAATGGCTGCTATGGCTTGCTTCGAAGCTCATAATAGTCTTATGCGAGTCACATTTTTTTGTAATGATTGTCCCTCTGCCATCAGGATTGCATTGAGCTGACTTGCACTGATGTGACTGAACAAGTCTGGCACAGCTCACACATCTTCACTGGATAACAATATGCACATGAAATCCAGGAAGGTTCAAGATGTCACGGATTATGTCACAAAATTGTCACTAATTAAGTGACAATATCATAAAATGCATGTGCTTCACCATACACGCTGTCACTTAACAGACAACTGTCACATAATATGGCAATAATCATATCCCTGCAGCATAATTTATTCGCTCTAGTCCAACCTAATGACGTAATTACGCTATGGTATGCTGCTTCCTTTTTTTTTTTGTCTTAAAGGCGAACAAAGTGCGCGTTGCAAAACTGCTATCGAAACGTATTCCCACTTGCTAATATTAGGGAGTTTTGGAATAGCGTACGCAAGGCCCGCAGCCTAGGGGGGGGGGGGGCGGAATCCTGGTGTTTTACCGAAAATGAATTATGAAAATAGAGGCGTTTTTCTAAAAAAGCGAAGACCGCAACGGAGGGCTCCGGAAGTTTCGTCCATCTGTTTTTCCTAACGTGCACAGACATCGCAGAGTACACGGGCGTTTAACATTTCGCCTCCATCGAAATGCTACCGCCGCGGCCGAGATAGAAGCCGCGACTTTCGGGTCGGCAGCCGAGCACCGCAACCATCGTACCACCGAGGCTGACAACTACAACAGCATCAAATGTAAACAAAAGTTAGCCTTTATGCACACATGACGGAGTGATAACAGCGGCCTCTAGCTTGTGGATATTTTTGAAAGCATGCTGCCGCATTCACGCTTTATGGCAAGCAAAGAAATTATGTAGCACAAATTGTCTTTATTGAGGCGTACTCGCTCTTCGATAGACTGGCCGTGCGAAGCCTGTGCCTTCAGAAAAGCATTTTAAACGCGCATCAGGCATCACACGTATGTGCGCGTAATGCTTTTGTATGCTGCTTTTCATTGTACTTTACAAGCGACACACTGTGCTGCACTACACACCTGAGCGACGCGAAACTGAGACACGAAACTGAGAACACAGAAGCACCACTTACCGTTCGCATTTCCGACTGCGCCGAACCAGGTGCTGGCCGAACAAACATACACAAAGGTGCAAGTTCGCTTGAGTCTCCAGACCATCATGAATCCAACACGCTCACAGTACGGGATGTTGCACTGCCGTCGCTAAATAGCGTTCACGTCCAGCGTCGAGATCACCGTCGCGCACACACGGGACACGGGCACGCACTGGCGACACAGCTGAGCAATTAGGAAACTTCGATGACCGGGCAACGAAATAAAATGGCGAAGGCAGCGACAGGCGACGGCGAGACTTCGACCCTTCGACTTGAGCACGCACGCTCCTCCTGTGTGCGTGTGTGTGTGTGTGTGTGTACGTTTTGTTTGTCTCTCCTCGTTCGCGCATGCGTCGTAAGGTTGCGTTATAGTGTTTCTCTCTCGGGCGCGCATGCAACAGCGCTGCCGTTTAGCGGCCGCTTGAAGGAAGTCGCGTTTATATTTTTATTGCGATAGCAATTATATGGACAGTCTCGGCTGGTTCTTGCTTTCGTCGTCGCCGCCGTCATGCACCATATATGTATATGTGTATATATATTAGAAAAGCCACAAAGAAAAAATAATTCAGAAATACTTTCCCACGCGCGGAATGGAACGGCCGGCCTCTCGCTTCGCAGCGCTCGGCGTTAGACGGCTATGCCACGAAGGGTATCGTCTTTCAGTATGCTAACGGCGAGCTCTTTACATACACCATTTACTTCAGCGTGCTTTCTTACCCACCAGCGAGATGGCGCGCAGTGCGCGGGGGGCGAGGCGCACTTCGCCCTACGGGGCGTGGTCGCCTGCGTGAGCCTCGTGGAGGGAGCAAGGGGGTCGTATGTCTTGTGCTTTCCCCGCGATGTCCGCGCTGAAGTTACAGAGCGTACAAAGGTCACTTCGCTCGCTGCAGAGACCGCGTTTGCGAAACGAGCACGCAGTTCAAACAGGAATAAGTAGCAACTGTGACCCTTGATAGTTCGCGTTCGTCCTGTGCGTGTTCTTTTCGTGCGTCCTTTGCGCTTGAGCGCCGCGCTGGAAATTTCGAGCTGCTTTTCATTCTTCCCGTTACATTTCAATTTGTTGCTGTCGCATTCATTGCTTCGCCGTTGCGGCGAAACTGTCTTTTTTTTAACGCGACAGCGTCGAAGAGCCCGTTTCGCCGAAATTCCGATGTCGGCGGCGTCGGCGTCATTGGTTCTGAGCGAAAAAGCAGCGTTGGTCGTGAACGAAAATTCGAGGGCGTTTGCACTTTGGCTTTCCTTGCGGCACTGTGTATACGTCTCCATCGAGAAGCGAAGGCAAGCTGGCGATTGAGAAGGTGATAGTGTGTGTGCGTGTGTGTGTCTGCGTGTGTGTGTGTGTTTGTGTGTACATGCGTGTGTACGAATATCGCTGCCGCGTTTTAAAGGCGCAACTTAAGGTCTCCCCTCCCTTTTTTTCTCTTTTTGTCGAGATTTCTGTCCACCGCATTTTATTGCGTACGCTGCGGCGCGCCGCCTCTAGTTAGTTTATAACTAGTACCTGACTCAGAGTGTGCGTACGTGTGAACATAATCGCGTGCATTCATGATCGCGAATTCTTTTCGCATGTCAGTGGTTTTCGTCGCAATAAGTTTGCGAGGAATGTATCGCCGTTACTTGATCGATTGAGCTACTGCCAAATATATTAGGCTGCACGAACTTTTCTTTATAGCTCCTTATATTTGGAGAGATGCAAGACTAAAACAAGCTCTGAAACTAGCTCTTATATGGCAAGAGAGTAAAACAACCTTTTACTCTCTCGTGGGATGCAGGAGTGGAACAGGCACTTTACTCTATTCGCCAGGAGGACTGAAAGCCCTTTTCACTCCTCCTGACAAAAGAGAGTAAAGTACCTCTCTGTAGAGAGAGTATAATGAGATCTGCGGAAGTGACACAGCTCTTTAACTCTCACTGCAGGAGAAGTTTTTAGAGTGTAGAGACTACTCAATCTTGTATATATATTACAGCGAAAGCTGCTAGGATATCACAACGGCCGTTTTTGGCGCCGTATTCGTCCGTCGCCGCCGGTGTCCGTAACCTTTATCTCTCGAAATAACAAAAAAAAATTGCAGTGGCTTAGCTCGGCTATGCTAGGATATACGTAGCGTTAGCAAAGGTTAAGCTGATTATTCTTAGCTTTCCAATTTGTCTAGGATTATTAGCCTTCTTCTATTCATTCTTCGTACGCTGAACCGCTGATTGCCAGGCAACTACTTCGCGATCCGATGAGATAAGCTTCTAGGCTCTTCTGCGCCGTTGAGCGGCATTTGCGTTGTCCTTCTCCATGGTGGTACCCACCTGCAAACGCCAGTCAGAGGCGCTATCAAGCGGCCCCAGCGCAGTGTCAGATGGCGACTGCACAGCGAAGGCGAATAGCAGCGCGCGCTCCGGCGCGAATGTGTCTGCCATGGCTACGACGTCACTCCTCTGGAATGCGCAGACCAGCAGCGGCGAGTCGCGCGCGGCGGTGGCGGAGCCTGCGCGTGCGCCGGGGCCAGTGTGTCTGCCGCGGCTACGACGCCACTCCTCCCGAACGCGGAAACCAGCAGCGGCGAGTCGCGCACGGCGGTGGCGGAGAGCGCGTGAGATGCCGGCTCCGGTGAGCCAGCTGTGTGACATCACTGATCCTCGCGCATGCGCAGCACGGCTCATGAGGATCCACGCGAAATCGGCTCCGGCTAGGCAAGTGTAGCTAACGCTACAAAAAGTCACAGTTTCACCGCAAGGGCGAACCAATGCATGCGATAGCAACAAATTGTACTGTTGCACGTAGTTGAGGCTGTTAGCTAACTGTTTTGTATCCGATCTCGCGTAACTACACTAAAAAAATAGATCGAGTAAAAAGGGCGTCTTTTTATCCAACAACAATAATTGTCATTTATTTTGCCTTCCTTTCCTTGCATTATCGTCGCGCGCCGGACACGTTCTGGTCACGTACGGCAGCGCGACATAGAATTCTTGGCAGGAAAGTGGCCTGCGAAGAGTTTTCAAGAAAGGAAACGCAAGCAAGCCAGACGACTATTATTGTTGTGGCACAAAAAGACGCCCTTTTTACTCGATCTGTTCTGTGAGTGTACAAAACGCTGGTGTAAGAGAACGGCTGCTCCAGGGAGAGATGCGCTCCGCATAGTGACTTCGCGTTGAGAGCGCAGCACGTAGAAGGGTATAGGAGCCGCCCGCTGTGACGGCTTTCGAGATAGCGCGCGCGCCAGCGATCGCAACCGCGCCCTTAGATTGAAAGTTCAAAGTGGCATCTCGTGCAGCAACACCCCCCCCCCCTCCGCCCCCCACCTCGTGTCTTTTCATGGTCGTTAAAGACGAGTGGGGCGTTGCCTGTCTGCTTAGAGGGCAGGCCTCCCAAGCGGGGTGATGTTATAGCATGCACCCTCCGAGCGACGGAAATGGGCCGGCTCGTTTGATCACTGCTTCGGCCGCGTTCGTCGCCCCCGTTTGCGCGCTTTTACCAGCGGTAGAACATGCAATGCGCGGGGGGATCTTAATAATTTGGACTTTATACCGGAAGACCATGGCGGCAACGGCGACGGCAAAAAACCGTCGAGACTGGCCGTATAATTGCTATCGCAATAAAAGTAGCGAAGGGATTCGACCGGACCCTGAGAAGCTTGCCGTAGTCCTAGACTTTCCCCATCCGCTGCGTCAAAAAGACCTGCGCAGTTTTCTGAGGTTACCTTTCTGCTTCCGGTGCTTCATACGCGACTTCGTAGAGCTTGCGTCTCTGATCTATCAACTAATCGCAAGTAACGGGCCCTTCGTTTGGTCCGAAGACTGTGAAAGTGCTTTCCTGGTGTAGAAGCAAGCCCTGACATCCGACCCGGCACTGTGCTATTTCGGTTTAGGCGTACCCACCATCGTTCACATTGACGCTAGCAGTCATGGTCGCGGTGCGGTTCTCCTACAGCGTGACAACACCTCGCGCAAACGCGTCGTGGCTTACACTAGTCGCGCTCTAACCACTACAAAGAAGAACTACACCATCACCGAGCAGGAGTGCCTGGCTGCTGTTCGGGCAGTACGAAAATTTTACCCATATCCCCACGGCCATGACATTACCATCGTTACCGACCATAACGCACTGTGCTGGCTTACATCTCTGAAAAGGTTATCGGATGGCCTTGGCCACTGGATGCTTCACTTGTAGGAGCATGATTTCGATGTCGCCTACAGGTCTGGAAAGAAGGACAAAGACGCTGATGCTCTATCACGCTTCCCTCTTCCCAGCGATTATAACTCGCTGTATTGGCTGCTTCGTTGGTTGTTTCCTAGAGTAATGGCTGAATCCACTATGGGGGATCGGCCATGCATCGTGCGGCAGTACGATTTGCGAAAAAAGAAAAACCTAAAAAGATAATTTGTAGGCAAGCCAAAATATTAGTGGTGTTTACGGTTTCTTTATTGCATGCTAAAGAAGATAGTGTGAAAGCGACAAATGAATCATCATCTTCGCATATCATCATCACTTGTACATCTTCGTCATCTGTGTATATCATCATCGTCGTGACGTAGCTCGAGCTGGGCTGAATAAACTTACAGTTGCGACATTCTACATGGCTGCGTAGTGGGCAGCACAGAATTCGCCCCCTCGAAAACGCTCGTTTCTGCAATAACCTACAAAAACCTTGCTGGGAAAGCTCTCATGCAACAGGATACTTAACCCTATTCGGTTCGCGAGATTGAACACTACATGCTC
Organism: Rhipicephalus sanguineus; assembly: GCF_013339695.2. Lineage (NCBI taxonomy): Eukaryota > Metazoa > Arthropoda > Arachnida > Ixodida > Ixodidae > Rhipicephalus > Rhipicephalus sanguineus. The sequence continues at coordinate 160,730,877 of NC_051183.1, forward strand.
CATAACTTTCTATTTGCTTGGTTCTTTATTTATAGATATGTCAGACACACTGTGCATGTATTTTGAGTAAGCATGCTGCGCACGAGAGAAATGGAAGATTTATTAATATAATAACTGTTTACTGCTAGACCTTGAAGGCGTCTGCGGGATGATCATTTGCCATGGCGCAAAACTGCAGCGATGAACTCCGGTGATAAACTCAAGATCTAGTCAACGGCCGTCCAGAGGCCCCGTGAAAGAGCGGAGAGGCACGGACTCCCGATTCCTACACGGCAGCAGCCAGCGGCGAGCCGGGGCACGGAGGAAGACGGCTGCTTTCCGCGCCGTCATGGTGTCAGGCCGGAGAGCGGCGGTGGACTAGGGTGCCTCGATCTGCGCGCGCCTCCGCTTCAGGGTGGAGACGCCTTTTGAAAGACTCCGCGCCGCCTGGCGGCCATATTGGTTCAAGAGTGTCGGGCGGCGTGCAGAGGCTAGCGCGGGAATGGTGCTGTAAACACGTTGTTCTTGACGTATTGAGATCCGTTCTTTGGCCGCTATGACAGGCTGCTGTGTGTCACTCTGTACTAGTTCACACGCGAAAGGCCAGCGGATGTTTCGCTTCCCTCGTAACAGCGAGCACAGAAAAAAACGGGAAGCAGAAGTGAAACGCGACTGCTGGCATCCGACCGACAGCACCAAGATATGCGAGGTTAGTTGTTGACTTGCCCAGCATGTGGTTGTGCATTTTTGATCGCTGGCGGTGAGCATGCTGTTAAAGAAATCCTTGCTTGTCTCGCTATAGCTTCATCGCATAATCATCGCGTGAAGCTGCTTCTACAAAGAGGATGTTAAGCTTTGCGCTAAGCCGTGCGGAGTAAATAGATGCTTCGGCTACCTTGCCGATAAGCTTAGATAAGCTTGGTCAAGACAAGTTAATCATAGCTCATACTAAATAAGCATAGTCAAAACAATCGATACAAATCATTAATGATTGATACTCATTGATACCGATTAAGCCGTCGGAATAAGCCAGGGTAAGCTGAGAAAAAGCCTCGTTAAGTCAGTATATCGCAGCCGAATTGAGCAGTGCGGCGGTTTGGACACGTTGGTATTCCATCTTGAAAAAACTATGAGCGCACAGAAAACACGGACGACAAAAAGGCACACATGTGCACACACGTAGGCGCTACTTCCAACAAAATTTATTCTTGTGATCCACTGCTACTTATAGCACACAATCAGCCCATATCGATGTGCCGAACTCCCCAACCCCCCCATATGACACTTTTAATTTGACGTTGTCATACCCAGATAATCAAACTCTTTTTTTGTTAGTGCAATTGACGGCATGCTTACGCAATTTTTGCCCATCTTTTCAATCTGCTCTGCCTCGATTATCTCTCTTGTCAACTGATTTCAATTCTTGTTAACAATTCCACATGTGTCAAAGAAAGGCACACAGCCACACTGCTTGCAATGTATCGCTAAAAAGCCACCAGCCACGTTCTGGACTTTGCAAATCAGTTTTTGCGGAATCCCGCAAGGTGGCGGAAGGGTTAAGAAAGGGAAAATGGACAACCACCCACGTATGGATTTCCTTGTGGCTTTGTGCTACAAATGGGTGGTTGTCCATTTTCCCTTTCCTCTTCTTCTTCTTCTTCTTCACGTTCTGGACATTGTACGAGTGCTCACGTAAGCGGTCGTTGACGCAGCGACCGGTTTGCCCTATATAGCTGCGGCCACACTACAACGGTAGGCAATAAGCAACGCTTTCAGCACATTCTACAAACTTGTTTTTGTGCTTCTTTTCACAGACGCGTTTTCGGTGTGCTCCTGGAGCTGTCATCTTGCAGAGCTTCTTCAATTTTGTCGGGACTGAAAAAACAACCGGCACATTGGCTCGCTGTGCGATTTTTTCAATATATGGGAGACAGTGTATATATACGGCAACACACTCATGCGTCGTCCGCACTCGAACAAGTTAGTCGGAGGTTAATGTACACTTTTCATGTCTCGCAAGATGCGCTCCGCTACAGATACGAGTACAGGATGTGGATAGCCAGCATCAGTCAGTCTTTTCCGCTGCAATTCAAAGCTCAAGGAAACCGAGTGGTGACACGACCTCCTCAAGGCGTTCTTGAAGCAGAGGTTGGCAATTGCCCTCTTAACCAATTCAGAGTGTGCCGAATGGTAAGGAAGCAAGGGTTTATTTGCACGTGGCTCGTAATGCCAACAATAGTGATCTCCCTTACTTGACAAGCATAGGACCAAAAAACGCATGGTTCCATCTTGCGGTAACTCGCGTGTCACTTCCAGGGGTTTCAGGCTATCTTGAATAATCGGCAACAACGCTTGCAGCTCAGCTTCAAACAGATCGCCACGACAATCAACAAAAAACAAAAAATCATCCACAAATCTAAACACTTTTACCACCTTATTACCCACTAATCTTTCAGCTAGCTAGAACCACGAAAAATGCATGCAGTTTTTGTCTATTGACGTAAAGGATTTGTTTGACTCCCTTCCTCATAATGAATTGTTACTTTGTGTTGAGAAGGCCATTGATGAGTACGGTGTCATTAGCTTCCAGAACGTGACAGGTCTGTCGTGTGGGCGTTTCTTGGAACTTCTCCAGTGCTACTTGAAATCTACCTTTATTTTGTGGGATGATACCCCGCATTTACAGAAACAGGGCATTTGAATCGGGTCCTGCATTGCCCCCCGCCTTAGCGACTTGTTTTTGGGCCATCTTGGTAAAAAGCTAGCTGAAAGATTAGTGGGAACTTAGGTGGTAAAAGTGTTTAGATTTGTGGATCATTTTCTTTTTTTTTGTTGATTGTCATGGCGATCTGTTTGAAGCTGAGGTGCAAGCGTTGTTGCCGATTATTCAAGATAGCCTGAAACCCCTGGAAGTGACACACGAGTTACCGCAAGATAGAACCATGCGTTTTTTGGTCCTATGCTTGTCAAGTAAGGGAGACCACTCTTGTTGGCATTACGAGCCACGTGCAAATAAACCCTTGCTTCCTTACCATTCGGCACACTCTAAATTGGTTAACAGGGCAATTGCCAACCTCTGCTTCTAGAACGCCTTGAGGAGGTCGTGTCACCACTCGGTTTCCTTGAGCTTTGAATTGCAGCGGAAAAGACTGACTGATGCTGGCTATCCACAGCCTGTACTCGTAGCTGTAGCGGAGCGCATCTTGCGAGACATGAAAAGCGTACATTAACCTTCGACTTAACCTCATCCATCAGCTCAATTTGGAAAATTTGGAAAAGGAGATTCGAAAGTGCCGACAAGACGTCTTGCGGGTGTTCTTCACCGCAAAAACGCACAAGCCAGGCTGTCCTTTTAGGGCAACTGTGACTGAAGAGGCCTCCTGGCAAAAGTTGGTGTCAAGCTTTCTGCAACGTGCCATGAGGGGACTCGCGCTGGAAGATCCTTTCGCGGTACTGAGCTCGCTCTTCCTTGTGAAGCATTTCAATAGTGATTTCCCCAGTGCGAATGCGGTTTTTTCCGTAGACATCGAGGACATGTTTTATTTCATTCCCCAGGATAAACTTTTGACAGAAGTGCGCGAATTAATTGAGAAAAACGGGACTGTGGCGTTCCAGAACAAATGCGGAATTTCTTCAGAGTCTTTCCTGGAACTTCTTGGTGAGTACCTAAGGTCCACAATTTTGCAGCTCGGAGAGAGGTATGTAGTTCAGAAACAAGGTATATGTATTGGGTCGAGCGTCGTGCCAGTACTGTGTTCTGTGTTTCTGCGTGTTCTGTGTTTTTACCTAGATTTGACTCAGCCCTAAGGGAAGCACTTCAGGATTCACGTGTCGTCAAGGTGTACAGATATGTTGACGATTTTTTAGTCTTTCTGAACCTTTTACCTAATGACCAGCTATTTCTTGTGGCAGATGAAATTTTAGATGTTTTTAGGGCCTGCTCAAAGAAATTGACATTCACTAAAGAGGTCCCATCTGACAAGACCATTAGGTTTTTAGATGTAAAAATATCCTTTTTACATGATGGACACGTATGTTGGAAGTACGCCCCGAGGTCTAAAAAGGAATTGCTTCCCTTCGAATCCGCACACTCCAAACTGGTGAAAATGAGCATTGCAAACCTGCACTTTAGGAATGCCCTGAGCAAAAGTTGTCAGCACGTCATGCACGAAAGCCTGATGGAGCAGGTGGATCGACTCAAGGCATCTGGATTTCCGTCGACATTTTTCGTGTCGGCTGCTGAGACATTGGCCAGAAAAATAAGGAAACCACATGCCCGGCCACTAGCAGAGACAAGAAACATCGAGGTGATGCTGTATTTTCACAGGATGTCTCACGGGCTAAAACGAGTATCGCAAAAGTTTGGTGTGAACCTTGTGTTCTCAGCCCCACGCAAGCTTTCTGGCCTTTGTGCCCGTATCTCAGCCGGTGGCGAGCGCAATTCTGCCTGCAAAACCAGTCACCGAACTGTGTTCACGAAGTGCAGCGGGGGGGTAGTGGGTGTGGTGATAGCGCCCATGCGTGTCAAGTGTCCGCGTTATCTGGCGCTGTCGCCCACAATTGTAAAGTGTTGCTTGTACGTGCATCATTGGTCACATGAGTGTTCGATATATATGTATGCTGGTTGCATGGAATAAAGGTTGACGTTATCACGCCTGCATCGGAAGCGGCTCAGTCTCTTTCTCTGCTCCTGCGGTCGGCCAGGATGCGCATGGCCTTTCGCTAGGCCGCAACACGACATGGTGTCAGAAGTGGCCGTCTTCTGATATTCGAGGGGCGTTGCACCAGTCTTCGTCAAGCGGCGCCATGTCAGAAGACAAAGAAGTCAAACCAGTTCACGGCATGTTCGCTGTTCCAGCTCCGCCAACGTTTGACTTCGACCGGACGTCCGAATGGCCTTCCTGGATCCAACTATTCGACGACTACCGCTTTGCCTCTGGCTTAAATGAGCGAAGTGAAGAAGCGCAAGTCCGGACTCTACTCTACACAATGGGCAGGCAAGCGAGAGAGATCTTTTCGACCTTCGCACTATCTGAAGAACAGCAGAAGAAGTACGAAGTCGTCAGAAAAAAGTTCGACGATCACTTCGTGGCCGCACGGAACCTCGTTTACGAGAGTGCATGTTTTCACCGACGCATACAACAACCTGGAGAGTCAGTCGACCAATTCATCACCGCGTTGCACACACTGGCGGACCGGTGCGACTACAAGGAAAAGGAACGCATGATCCGCGACCGGTTTGTAGTCGGCCTCAGTGATGCCAAGCTCTCGGAGTCTCTGCAAATGGATGCAAATTTGACACTCGCCAGCGCTTTGGCAAAAGCTCGCTTGAAGGAGACCGTCCAACGACAGCAGCAACAGCTGCGAGAAACCAGCGACGAACCTTCGGCAGCGCCAGCCAGCAACCTGGACGCGGTCAACAAACAACGGCAGCCCCGGAAGAATTCTTCAGGACAGCGTTCCGGCACCTCGTCAAGGACCAGTGCACCTGTCACACAAGGTCAGCGCACCAGACCACAGTCCTACCGACCTCTCACCCCCAGTTCATGCCCCAACTGCGGTCAAGGAGAGCACCCGAGGACCTCCTGCCCGGCACGAGCTACAAAATGCAACTACTGCGGTTGTTCCGGACATTTCGCAGTGGTGTGTCGGAAAAAGGCTGCAGGCGAGCGAAAGAAGGTACAGCTTTCTTCTCTCCATATGGACAAGGGGGCGTATTTCGTAGGCGCGGTAAATGGGGAGCACTCTAATTCTCGGTATGCTCAAGTTGTCATTAACGGCAGTCCGGTGTTCGCTAAACTTGATTCGGGTGCAGAAGTGTCTGTTGTACCCTCAACGTTTCCGGGATTGCCTACCAAATTAGAGAAGTGCGACATAACCTTAACAGGCCCGGCGAATGAGCCTCTGCATGTTCTCGGAAAGTTTCTTGCCACTATCCAGTGGAAACAACGCATTGTCCGACAAACGGTGTACGTGGTCTCGCCTTTGCGCTCGATACTTTTGGGTCTCCCAGCGCTCGAAGCCCTTGAGCTAATCAAGTTCGCTGACTCGGTCAGTAGCGCGACAGCCATCGAAGCTTCCTACCCTCAGCTTTTCGGTAGTCTGGGAGCTATGAAGGGGGAATACAATATCAGACTGAAGCCGAACTCTGTACCCTTTGCTATTCAGGTTGCTCGTCGCATTGCCTTACCCCTGCGGGAGCGAGTTAAGCAGGAGCTCGAGCGTATGGAGCGAGACGACGTAATCCGCAAAGTAGATGAACCAACAGAATGGTGTGCGGGTATTGTACCAGTACTTAAACCTTCTGGAGACGTTCGTATTTGCGTGGACTTGACGCAACTAAATAAAAGTGTACTTCGCGAGCGCTATGTTATGCCAACTGTTGAAGATAGCCTTGGTCTATTAAGTGGGGCATCGGTTTTTTCGAAGCTGGACGCTAATTCTGGATTTTATCAGATCAAGTTGTCGCCAGAAAGTCGGTTGTTAACTACCTTCATTACGCCATTTGGGCGATACTGTTTTCAGAGGCTACCGTTTGGAATAACGTCAGCACCTGAGTTTTTTCAAAAGAAAATGTCGCAGATTCTGGAAGGAATCCCAGGCGTGGTAAACATGATGGATGATGTGCTCATTTATGGCTGCGACCAAGCTCAACATGATGAGCGTCTGCGTCTTACTTTAGACCGTCTCATGAGTGCTGGCGTTACGCTAAACAAAGAAAAGTGTTGTTTTGGAGTAACCGAGATCAAATTTCTTGGTTGTGTTCTAAGTCGAGACGGAATCAGGCCGGACCCTGAAAAGGTCCGGGCCATCAAAGAATTGCCGACGCCAAATAACGTGTCTGACGTTCGACGGCTGCTCGGTATGACTAATCATCTGGCAAGATTCATACCAGATTTGGCTTCAAAAACAGCGCCGTTACGTCACTTGCTTTTTCAATTCGCGAAGACTATTCAGCTAGAGTTCGACAGGCACGAAGGAAACTGTATGACCATGGCATGCTGAGCGGCAAACCCTTCAAGCTGCGCTTTGACAAGTTACTACTTGAAAACAAGCAATTCTCGTACCATGCAGAATCTGATAGCGTTGTTGAATTGCAGTCGTAGCAGTCATTTCTACATCTCAGGCATGCGCGTCGCCCACTTCACCCCCAACCTTGCCTCGCCCCTATGAATGATCCCGTTTGTCAATGTATGGCAGTCTTAATCGCTAATGTGCGTAGCTACCTGCCTAAGAAAGACGCTGTTGAATCCCTTCTGAATGACAACAACACTGACGTTGCAATATTTACGGAATCTTGGCTTCAGCCGCACATTGCTGACCACGAGCTATTACAAGACGGCCAAGCGTACGCTGTTCACCGGCTTGACAGGGTGGGGCGGAGGGGGGGCGGAATATTGATTTTTGTTAAAGAAAGTGTTCCTTCTTATGTCATCAAAATGAACTGTCAACACGAAATTTTCTGTGTGAACATTTCACTAGCTTCGAAAATGACTGTGATTATTGCTTGTTACCGCGCTCCTAATTGTGATGCCTCCTTCATTTATGAACTAAATACAGTTCTAGTACATCTTTACTCTCGTTTTCCTTTTGCTAATTTCATGCTCTGTGGTGACTTTAATTTTCCAGATATTAACTGGACAAATTTTGAGTCAGAAAACCGCCAGTCCAAAGATTTTCTTGAAATGACCCTGACGTTCAACTTTACTCAGATGGTTAATACACCAACCCGTGGGGCAAATATCTTAGACCTCGTACTTGTTTCCAACCCTGATATAGTTAAATCGCTATCATCCGTTGAAGGTCTAAGTGACCACAATTTAGTGCTATTTAACCTATGCATCCCACGTCCTGTACGACAGCGCTCAATAAAACACATCAGGGATTACAACAAAGCCAATTTCCCAAAAATTAACTCAGAATTAAGTGAGTTCCTTGATTACTTCCGTCGGTCTGCTTCACTTCGTTCAGTAGACGATAATTGGCTATTATTTAAGAATAAGTTAACATCGCTTGTAGAGTTACATGTACCCCTTGTACGCATTCGCGGTGACCTGGGAAAACCCTGGTTTTCGAACACACTAAAGAGGCTGTTAGAGAAAAAAAAGCGTCTTTTCCGCGATGCGAAACGATCGGTAACTTCCTCAAAGTGGGAAAAGTACTTTACGAGTCTGCGTCAATATACTTCTGCTTTGAGACAATCCAAAAAGAAGTTCTTCCACCACGACTTACAGGCCATTATGCGTATCAACCCTAAGAAATTCTGGAAAATCCTCACACCTAGTAAAAGCTCCAATAACATTTCTTTGAGTTACCCTGATGGTTCCAATGTGCCAATTGATGAGCGATCAGATGTAATCAACTCGTACTTTTCATCTGTTTTCACTAATGAACCCACGCTAAACGACTTTGATCCGCCCAACCTTCCTCTTTCCGATATGCCTCCTATAATCATTACTTCTCAAGGAATCTTGAAGCTCATTGAAAAAATGAAGATTTCTAGTGCCCCAGGACATGATGGTATTACAGCCAAAATACTAAAAGGCACAAAAGTGTTCTCTAGTTCTATATTAGAAATAATTTTCACGCAGTCAATCACTGACAGTTCACTTCCGACGGACTGGAAAATTAATAAAGTAGTACCTGTATACAAGTCTGGCAGCCGCTCGGATCCCTCCAACTATCGTCCCATTTCGCTTACAAGCATTGCCTGCAAACTCCTAGAACATATAATATACTCACAAATAGCATGTCATCTAGGTAATCATTCCTTCTTTTTCCCCAATCAGCATGGTTTCGGCCTAACCTATCATGTGATACTCAGCTCTTTGAATTTGTTACTGAGCTTCACTTAAACTTAGACTCATGCTTTCAAACTGACGTCATTTATCTTGATTTTGCGAAAGCTTTTGACTGTGTCCCCCACCAGCGACTTCTGGCCAAGCTCTCATGCCTACAGCTGGACCCCCTAGCGTTGTCATGGATCCGATGCTTCCTGACCAATCGTCTCCAATACACGGTTGTCGGTAATCACTGTTCAGCCACTACTAACGTGATTTCTGGAGTACCACAGGGATCCGTCCTTGGTCCTCTGCTCTTTCTCATCTTCATAAACGACCTTCCTAATGGCATTTCATCTTCTATTCGACTTTTTGCAGATGACTGCGTTCTTTATCGTCGCATCGCACACCGATCTGACCATGACATCATTCAAAGCGACTTACATCAAATCGAATCCTGGTGTTCCAATTCATTAATGAAACTCAACATTTCGAAATGTAAAGTTATGCAGATATCCCGTAAGCGCTCCAACAGTAATTACACGTACTCCTTAAACTCGATAGCTTTGTCCCTCGTCGAATCTTATCGTTATCTTGGTGTTACAATAAACAAAAAATTGACATGGTCCGATCACATCACCAAATTAGCAGCCGACACTACTAAGTCACTTGGTTACATCAGACGTTCCCTTTCCTTGTGTCCCTCATCCACGCGAAAACTGGCTTATGAAACATTTATACGAAGTAAGCTTGAATATGCCTCAGCTATTTGGAGCCCTCATCAAGCATACCTCATTAACACTTTAGAATCTATACAGCACCGTGCGGCCAGATTCATCTCTTCTAGGTACGGCCGCGATGAAAGCATCAGTGCCATAAAGTCATCATTGGGACTCGAGTCATTGTCGTTCCGTCGGAAGATTGCAAGGCTGTGCTTGTTCCATCGGCTTTACTATAACTTCCCACATCTTCACGGTAAACTCTTTATCCCGCCAACCCGTACATCTCGTCGCCTTTTTAACTCGTGCAGCGTCCAGCGTTTGCATGGTTCTACGTCTTCTTTTAATCAATCTTTTTTGCCAACAGCCATTGCAGAATGGAACATTTTGCCAGACTGTGTTGTCGTTGAGCGAAACCCTATTGTGTTTAAGCAGTTGCTCACTGATCATCTTACGCTGTAAAATTCATTTACACTGTTCTTTCTTTTCGCCTTTATATGCCTCGTTCAAATTGTAACCTTTCTTTTTTTTTTTTTTTTCTTTTGCTTCTAAATAAGTCTGCATTTCTCTGTGTTATGTTTCAGTATTGTGATCCGATACGTTTGTAACTCCTTATGTAACCTCCCCCCCCCCCTTATGTAATACCCCGAGAGGGGCCTTTAAGGGAAAAATAAATGATGATGATGATGATGAAGAGTTCTGAATGGACGTGGGGACCAGCCCAAGAGCAAGCGCTGTCGTACGTTAAAGACGTTATCGGTTCGGCGCGCGTCATGGCTAACTATGATGCAAAGTACCCTACGATTCTTTCCGCCGATGCGTCATCATTCGGTTTGGGGGCGGTACTGATGCAAGTTCAACCAAACAACGAAAAACGACCCGTTGCCTTTGCATCGCGCTCGTTGACGTCTGCCGAAACCAGATATTCCCAGATTGAAAAAGAAGCACTAGCGATGACGTGGGCGGCAGAACGATTCGAAGGGTACATCAAAGGTCTTGAAATTGTGTGCGAAACCGACCACAAACCTCTTGTAACCTTGCTGGGAAAATCTCCTTTAGATGTTTTACCTCCTCGCATTCAGCGTTTTCGCATGAGGCTCATGCGGTTCAGCTATGAAGTTGTGCATGTCCCGGGCAAGAGCCTAGTTACTGCAGATGTGTTGTCGAGGGCCCCGATTCGGGGAAAAGAAAGTGATAATGCACTGTCTGTTAATGACGTCAGCAAGCACGTTTCAGGATGCTTGTCAAACGCGGTCGAGGCCAGCCTCTTCGAGAGAGTGAAAGCAGAACAAGCCGCTGACGAAGTTTGTCAAGCACTCGTAAAATTCAGTCGGAAAGGGTGGCCAAAATTCTCATCTCTTCCGATGGTCTTGCGTCCATATTGGCAGGAAAGAGCTACGCTTACAGTTGCTGAAGGCGTGCTACTTAAAGGTGTGAGGTTGGTCATTCCTCAAAAACTGCGCTCAGAGGTCTTGATACGCTTGCACGAGAGTCACCTGGGAATCGAAAAATGCAGAGCTCGAGCCAAAGAGTCGGTATGGTGGCCAGGGTTGAGTTGTCAGCTGAAAGCTTTGGTTACAGATTGCCGTGTATGCGCCGAGCACAGACACCAAAAGTCAGAACCAATGATCCCGACAACCACTCCACAGCGTCCTTGGCAAAAACTAGGCGCTGATCTCTGCCATATTCAAGGAAAATGGTATTTGGTAGTCGTGGATTATTTTTCTAGGTACCCAGAGATTGCTTTGTTATCATCTACAACGTGTGCCACTGTCATTACGCACCTTAAAAGTTTCTTTGCAAGACATGGCATACCAGAAGTTGTTATGTCTGATAACGGAGCGCAATTTGTGTCGCAGGAATACAAGTTGTTTGCTCGCAACTACGGTTTTCGCGCTGTGACGTCTAGCCCCAGGTACCCCCAGGCAAATGGTGAAGTAGAGAGGATGGTCCAGACAATTAAATGTCTCATTACAAAGCGAAGGACCCATATCTTTCTCTCCTAGCGTACAGGGACACTCCGGGGCTACTTGGGAAAAGCCCTGCAGAACTTCTAATGGGCAGGCGGCTACGCACAACGGTGCCTGTCCGTCCCACCAGCCTTCTGCCTCAGACGGTAAACCTGAAGAAGTTCAGAAGCCATGATACGACCGCCCGACAGCGGCAGCGTAGAAACTTCAACCGTCGTCATAGGGCTACTTCGTTGCGAGCACTCGAACCGGGCGCGGAAGTCTGGGTGACTGACTGCAAAGAAAAAGCGCGAGTCTTGCGACTTGCTGAGCGGCCGAGGTCGTATGTGGTTAGAACTTCCACTGGTGTAGTTCTAGAAAGAAACAGGAAATGCTTGGTTCGCTTTGTTTCACAGCCAAACAACGGTGAGGATGACGGAGGTAGCTATGATTTTCCTCAGGCAAATGATAGTCGGGTAGAAACGGAACAGAAATCTAATCGCGTCACAGACAGCATGGCACCTGACGATCTATCTAGCCCTTCCTTGCCGGGAACTGACCTTCCTGAATACCGAACGCGATCTGGTCGTCTTGTTCGACAGCCGGACCGCTACGGGTACAGTAATTGACTGTATTGTTTCTTGCGCATTGTTTGTTTCTGCAAAATGTTCTTTCGCTGGCAGTGTTGCTAAGTTGGTTGCAACTGTCAGCGTATTATTAAAGAAGGGGAGATGTGGTGATAGCGCCCATGCGTGTCAAGTGTCCGCGTTATCTGGCGCTGTCGCCCACAATTGTAAAGTGTTGCTTGTACGTGACGTCATTGGTCACATGAGTGTTCGATATATATGTATGCTGGTTGCATGGAATAAAGGTTGACGTTATCACGCCTGCATCGGAAGCGGCTCAGTCTCTTTCTCTGCTCCTGCGGTCGGCCAGGATGCGCATGGCCTTTCGCTAGGCCGCAACACGACAGTGGGCACGTTTATATCGGGCAGACCAGGAAGTGCATAAATGAACGCCTTAAAGAGCATGCCTATTGTTTACGATCGGGCACAGGGAGCAACTTAGCGGTGCATGTGAAGTATTGTAACGGTTGCGAGCCTTTGTATCGGCAAACCTGCATTCTAGGCAGGGGAAAATGAAAGCTTGAACGCGAACTGCCTGAGGCGCACCATATCAAAAAGACTGGACGCGTGTGTATTAGCGAACCTTCTTGGGATATCACAGAAAAAGAGTGGCTGTTTTTTTCAGGGTGTGACTAATTAGCGGGTGGATGATAGGCTTCATGTTGTAGCGTGCGCGCGTGCGCGGGATGAGGTGTATAAATATACGTGGATGCGTCAGTAAATTGGTTGCAAGTCCGGCGATGGTGTGTGCTTGAATGTGCCTTCTTCTTCGTCCTTGTTTTTGAGTTTCGCTGGTTTCCTCGCACCTAACCTCCGACTAACTTGTTCGAGCGCGGACGACGCATGAGTGTGTTGCCGTATATACACACTGTCTCCCATAACTTGAAAAAAATCGCACAGCGAGCCAATGTGCGGGTTGTTTTTTCAGCCCCGACAAAATTGAAGAAGCTCTGGAAGATGACAGCTCCAGGAGCACACCGAAAACGCGTCTGTGAAAAGAAGCACAAAAGCAAGTTTGTAGAACGTGCTGAAAGCGTTGTTTATTGCCTACCGTTGTCGTGTGGCCGCAGCTATATAGCACAAACCAGTCACTACGTCAACGACCGCTTACGTAAGCACTCGTACAATGTCCAGAACGTGGCTGGTGGCTTTTCAGCGATACATTGCAAGAAGTGTGGCCGCGTGCCTTTGTTTGACACATGTAGAATTGTTAACAAGAATCGAAATCAGTTGACAAGAGAGATAATCGAGGCAGAGCAGATTGAAAAGATGGGCGAAAAATGCGTAAGCATGCCGTCAATTGCACTAACAAAAAAAGAGTTTGAATATCTGGGTATGACAACGAAAATAAAAGTGTCATCTGGAGGGGTTTGGGAGTTCGGCGCATCGACATGGGCTGATTGTGTGCTATAAGTAGCAGTGGATCACAATAATAAATTTTGTTGTAAGTAGCGCCTACGTGTGTGCATATGTGTGTCTTTTTGTCGTCCGTGTCTTCTGTGCGCTCATAGTTTTTCAAGACAGCCTAATTGAGTTTGCACAAGCCAATATAAAGCCAATCGATATCAATCTATACTGATAGATACCTATCAAGTGGGATTAGGCAAGATTAGTGGAGATTATGTCAATGTGCATGTTCGGGCTAGTTGGTAATCCATTGATGCTACTATAGCGCAAGCTTCAGAGACGAAGGACAAAAGAACACCACACACATAACCGCTACCTTGCAACGTTGAACCACGTCTACGCGTTCTGAAACACACCTGGCTTTGTCTTCATCAGACGCGAAGTTAGCCACTTCTCTCACGAGGACCTTATTATCGGGACCTAAGTACGCAGTGGAACCTAGAAAGATGCCTCCCGAGCTCCTTTCTCTCGTCAGACAAGTGGCTAACCTCGCGTCCGATGAAGACAAAGCCAGGTGTGTTTCAGAAGGCGTAGACGTGCTTCAACGTTGCGAGTTAGCGCTTGTGTGTGTGGTGTTCTTTTGTCCCTCGTCTCTGAAGTTTGCGCTATAGTAGCATCAAGAAATTATGTCGGATCTCGCTAATCCGGTCGAAGATGAGATGGCATAACTATGAGGTAGATTAGACCCGACTAGGCTATGTTATTTCGGATTAAGCGATGACTAAATAAATCAGGTTTAAGCTAATCCTGAACACGTAAATGTTGAGTGATTTGAGAATTACTAGCCTTTTGGCTGACTGCGCATGGTCACATTAAGCCGATCCGATTAAATTCGATTAAGCTGGATTAAGGTAGTCCGAATCTTGAACCATTCGAGTTTGACTCAGTTGAGATTGCCTAGCCAATGGGATGACAGAGTATGGCCACAATAAGGCAATGTGGATTAAGCCGGATTAAGTTAATTCACATTAAGCTAATGACGAGCAAGTGAATTTGGAGTGAGTTGAGATTGTCTAGCCTGTTGGATGCCGGGACATCGCCACGTTAAGTCCATCGAGATTACGCCAGATTAAGGTAATACGAATTAAGCTAATCTTGAGCAAGTCTCTTATCAATAAGTTGAAATTGCCTAGCATTTGGATGACTGAGTATGGCCACAATAAGACAATCGATATTAAGCCGGATTATTCTAGCCAGGATCAAACCAAACTAAAGTAATCTGGCCTAATGTAATCCCGAACCAGCCATTTTGGGTAAATTCAGTTTGCCTAGTCAGTTGGATGATAGAGTGTGGCCACAAAACAGCGTGGATTAAGCCGGATTAAGCTATTCCGCTTAAGCATGTAGCGCCGCGCCAGTGGCAGCCAGCCCGCCGGAGGAAAAAACGACGAGCGCCGGTGGCTCGGGGCGCGAGGCAGTTTGGACGTTCGCAGGGGCGTAGCCAAAGGGGGGGGGGGAGGTTGGGGGGTTCAAACCCCCGAAATTTTTCAGTTTTGCTTGCGATATATACAGGCACACATACACACGCACGCACGAACATCCTTAAAGTATGGTTGAACCCCCCCCCCCCCCAAAAAAAAAAAAAAAAATTCTGGCTGCGCCCCTAGACGTTCGGGTGCTTTTGGCTGGCTGGACGCCACGGCCGCTGCTCGGCTTCGGCCTCTCGCTTCCTTCCTCGGCCGTACGCCTTCGTCTTCTCATTGAACGAGTGGTGACCATTTGGTGACCCGGACGCAAGGATAAGCGACCGGCGCTACACCGCTGCCACTGAGCTCCGCAGCCATGTTCCAGCCAGCTCAAGCCTGGCAGCCAGAATTCGATCCACCGCTGCCACCATTCCGCACCTCCTGCCTACAATCATGGTTCGAGGAGATCGAGGCGGCCTTGGAGCTCAACAACATCTGTCTCCAAGAATTCATGTTCCAGGTACTCGAATACCATCTTCCGCGTGACCTAAACGCCACCTCACGTACTTCTCGTGGAGCCCTCGCCCTTACGATGATCTGCGACACACCGTGCTCCAGGTTTACGGCGTGAGGCATCGGCCTTTTCCCAAGAGCTACCCTGCGCCACCTGACACGCCTTCCTCTACCTGGACGCCTTCCGCACCATGGCCAGTCCAGACCGTTCCCCTGCCGACTACCGGCTACACAGGTGACGGAGACCACCCTCCCGCGCCAATCGACCTGTGGCGACACACTGCGCACAAACCGGCGCAGCATCCGCCTCGTCATTAGCTAGCCCGGCGTGACACGGCTGCATGCTGCACGACGCCTCCGATAAGGGACAGCGCCACCGCAGCGTCATCGGAGGCTTACGTCACCGACGGTGGCTATAAACCGAAGCTGCCAAGCTCGGAAGTCATCATTCCTTCGCTACCCGACAGCGCAGCGCCGGTATGCTCGCCCCGCTGCGGCTACCTCGTTAATAAACAGTTGTTCGGTTTTATGTTGGGATGCGTCCTTCCATCGACACGGCATCCCACAGACCCATCGACTGTGGGACCCACAATCCTGGAGTCCACGGCTCCTGCCTCTGATGCGCCGGTTCTGCCACCACCCAGGCAGCACGCCGCCATTGGACCGATCTCGGCCCAACGTCGGTAAATTGCGGCAGCAATATTGGCCCCACGTCGGCAAATCACGCTCGCGCTACTTTCACCCGCATCGGCCCGACGTCGGCTAGCCTCCTTTGGGCCGATGCGGGCTTGCCGGTTTCGGGCCGACGTGGGCTAGCCAGCGTCGGTCCGAGACGGGCCTGCCGTTATTCAGCCGATGATGGCAAGCCGTCATTGGGCCTATGTATGCTAGCCGATGCTGGCGCGGTGTCGGCCCCGCCGACGTCGGGTAGCCGCCGGCGTGACCGTTTACACCCGTTATTATGTTTTAGCAGTGGTGGCTTACCGTGCGTTAAGTACCTTAGTACTGTACCGTCGTGGTCGGCACGTAGCTAGTTTATATGGAGACACCGGCGGTAGCAGCTCGATACGTAAAGTAACCTGATCAGGCAGGCTGATACATGTGTTATAAAGTAAAATGGCTGCGTGCCGACCGCGGCAGTTCGGTATTACTGTGGTTACGGTACTGTAACTCAGCAGCGCTAAAATAGACTATTAGCGGCCCAACGACATTCATCGACTACCATTGGTGCCATATTCGAAAAATGCTTCCTAATTAGAACGACTGCTCCACTGATGTCTTAGTGTGCGATTAAGACCCACAATTCTGTCGAACCGTGCAAGGCCGAGAACGAAAGTCAATATTGTCTCAAACAAAACTAAATTGATGAAAGGCCTGCTGCACCAACTACGCATGCGTCTGAGAAATTAAGGAACAACACATTTGCAAGGTGATAAACACAAATTTATTCACAGATATGAACACACGCCAGCAGTTCCGGAATAATTATGCCATAAAGGAATATCTAAACATCTATAGATACCGTAGCCAACATCTAAAACAACCCCACAGCCACCGTATTTCTCAAAAAAAGCAGGACAATCCTAATTGAGAATGGGATCAGGCGCAAAATCATAGGCGTGAGCAGGGTTCCCCTTCAGAGGGGGTGGGGGGGGAGAGGTTCATCGCGGCGCCCCCCCCCCCCTCCCTATTAAGTCAATGTGTTTGGCAGACCTTGCGCCCACCTCTTCTTAGGTGACTACGGGGGCCGGCCGCCCCCCCTGCCCCACTGTGCGCACGCCTATGCGAAGAGTTACAATCTCTTCAACGGTATGCGCTGCACATTCACTATAAATATTGAAAGAACTAGAACGGGCAAAAATAGGAATAAGAATTAACGAAGAATATCTTAGCTACTTGCGTTTTGCGGACGATATCGCGCTTTTCAGTAACGACGGTGCCGAATCACGAAAAAAATTCTGGAGATGTAAACGAAGGCAGCATTAAAGTAGGATTAAAGATGGACCCGAAGAAAAGAAAGATAATGTTAGGCGGCTTGCCGAAAAAGCGAGATTAAGAGTGGCAACTAGACTAGAAGATTGTGTATACGCGTGAGCTAATTACGAGCAGAGGAGCACCCCCCCCCCCCCCCCCCACGTTTCTTAAGTTCACCAAGGAACGGTAGGCATTCGCAACACACGGCTGGCAATTAAATTAGCGTTATCCTTTAAGCGGGAATTGCAAAATTTTTCAGTGATATCTTAAGGGCCAAAAAGATGGATAAACTGCTGCACGCGACGTGAGAAACATTGCGAGCGGTACCACAAGATCCCATGAACTCTACATCTAAACAAGATAGACACGCACGCATTCCTAATCTAAAGGTAAGATTGTAACAGAAAGGAATCGTGCATAAAAACCACTTACGTGTGCCCGTTGGATCGCTAAAAACACGAGCGAATAAAAAAATGCAAGCGCACCATATCAGAATACACAAAACACGATGGTCAATAGAGAATACGCGATAAGAAAACAAAAATCTGATGACACGTAACAGCAGTGAACACGCGGCCTTATATGAGGTGAGCATGGAAGCAGGGGTCCACTGGTTTCTCGCTGCGGTGATCTCTGCCGAAAACAATGCCGGAATCCTGCCGCGTATCCGTCTCGTGCACGATTTTGACTTTCCACCACACATGTCCACACACCGCACTTGAAGAATTCTGCTGGTCGGAGTGAAAAAAAACCTGCTCCCGCAGCTACGATTGTCCCGCCGTCTGGACGGCTACCCTACCCTGCCTGGTCAAGCGAGTTTCGCGACAATGACGCTGAACGAGGGGAAGGGAGGGGGGGGGAGGGTAGAGGTTGAAGAAGACGAAAAAAAAATGCGAATTCTCCCTTCTTGAATGCACGGCTCAGCCTACCACAATGGTGTGCGATCCCCCCAGCATGTCTATGGGCATGCTGTTTGAGAAAGGCGTTCGTCGAATTTTCAATGCATCACTTGTTGCCACATGTCGCTGCATGAAAACTTTGCGTACACCACGTTGGAGCCGCATTTTTCATCGTATTTCACGTGCCATAATAATAATTTTATGCGTCTGTTTCTGAAAGCACGTGGGAAGCAATCGTTGAGCGAGATTTTTACTTGAAAAAGATATGTATGTCGCAAAATGGACGGCAAAGAAGTGCAAATGCGAACTGACAAACACGTGGCAAACACGTGTTTGTCAGTTCGTTAAAGATGGTCAGCGGGCTAGTTGATTTGTAAACATTCAAACGACAAAACGTGTCTTCACTTCGCCCGGTCTTTTTTGCACCATACCTATTTTTCTCAAGTAATGAACCAACTAGCTCAGCAACACGCCTTGCTGAGCTTTTACTATTTTCATAAAGTAAAATTATGTGACATCACTGAAGCAAATGAGCTTGTTACGCTTCACCCAAACACGCGCGTGAGTAAATATGTGTAAACACAGAGATCGGAAACTGTCCGTGTAGTATATGAGCGCTGGCGGCACACATTCAGCGGCTGAAAGGATATAGCGCTACAAATATGATGACGGGCTCGATTTATGCACAGAATTAGTACTCACATAAAACTTCTTCCGCTAAAAGCATTCGTGCGGGAATGTTTGGGTTAATTTTGATGCTGGATACATTAGCGAAGTCGGCCGACAAGTGGCAAAAACATTTACGAAACAGAAGTACTTCGAATTTGGCCCACGAAGTTAATGGTATGTGTTATAACGTTTCAACATTTTTGATAGCGTTGAACAACTGGTCAACGAAGTGGCCATCTAATTTCAGTCAGTTATTCTTCTAAAGACCACCTTTTTTTGGTAGAAAAGCGACTGTGCTAGTGATAGTTGTTAGTCATTGTCATAGCAGAAACGAATAAGAGAATGCAAGCTATTCAGTCGGCGATACTTCGCGCCCCGAGTCGTACGTGCGGCATTAGCACGGTACAATATTTGAACTTTGTTATTTGTGCTAGTACAGCAATCCATGTAGCGGTATTCTACAGCTTAAGCTACAAATATTCAAGCGCCTAATGCTCTATTGCATTACGATTGTATCCTAGGCGGGCGAGCTGCCGGGCTTCTTCGGCGGGCTAAAGGTAGAGTTATTCTCGTCACTGACGGCCGGCAACACGGCGTCCAGCGTCGTTGAGGGGCTTCCGTGAACTAGTTTGAACGGCGTCATATGTGCGCCGTTTCTTACACTGCCGTGTTAACTTCAGGTTATGTGTGGAAGATATTATGCCGTCCCATGTCATGTGTTCGACGTACAGTACATTGCCAGCATTTCGGCGAGGGTTTCATTTACCCGCTCGGTGAGGCCATTCGCCTGCGGGTGACGTCCGTCGGTGACTTGTGTGGCTCTATTTCAAGGTGGTTTGCGTTAGCTCTGCCGTAAAAGCCGTACCTCTGTCGGTGACGAGGACTTTTGGAGCGCCGCGACGCAGGAGGACGTTCTCAACAGGGCTGTCTGAAGGGAGACAAGAAAGTTCCAACATCGTCGATAAGCCATCGGCTCCGCCGATGTCAGCTGAAGCACGGCAGAATGACGGCATGCTCGGCCCAATGTTGCCGGTGAAAACCATCGGCTCGGCCGATGTCGGCGAAAGTACGGCAAAACGGCGGCTAACTCGGCCCAATGTTGCCGGTGGAAGCCATCGGCTCAGCCGATATCGGCGGAAGAACAGCAAAACGCCGGCAAACTCGGCCCAATGTTGCCGGTGAAAGGAATCGGCTAAGCCGATATCGGCGGGAAGACGGCAGAAGGCCGGTTAACTCGGCCCAATGTTGCCGGTGAAAGACCAACATCGGCTGAAAGGCGGCAAAATCGGCCCAATTTTGCCGGCAAAAGTCAACGGCTCCGCCGATATCGGCGCCAGGCTGGCAATGCTGGCCCGAGGTGGGGCCGCGCACAGCCGCCGTAAAACCAATATCGGCCCGACGTTGTGTGCTGCCTGGGCAGAGCCACTGCCACCTCTCTCCATCACGGATTCGACGCCGGCTAGTGCACCGTACACCGTCGTAATTGCTGCAGAATACATTGCTGCTCCACTCGCTGCCCGGGGCGATTCGACGATCACAGTCGAGCCAGCTGATCTGGCTGCACAGCACACGCCTGTCCTAATACCTGTGGAAGCCCGCGAGACCGCTTACACCATGGTCGCAGAGCCCGCTTTCGCGTTGCACGCCAGCCAATTTGCTAACACATCAGCGCCTGCCGCTCAAGCGCTCGTAGACTGTCAACCCGATCACGACCTCTCCTCCTACGCCTTAAATGGCAGCCAGAGTTTTCCAGGTGTGCCTGCGAGGATTTCCTCTGATCTCTCTGAGGAGCCACACCGCACGCCCTCTTGCCTACCCACAACTCAGGCACCATTCGGTGTCGTGAACAGCCATTTCTCATTACCTCCGTCGTCTTGTCATCATTTCAGGAGAGGCTACACCAGATGTATGCACAGCGCCCGACTCGTGGTCTGTCCAGAACATACATCGCGCTGTCGACAGGCGCACTGTTGTAGGCGCTCAAGAAGCCGCACCACGCGATGGCTGGCTTTGCGTCGACCAGGGCGTTCGCACCACTTCCACCACTGGCACCTTGAACGCACCTCTCTGCTTTATTCGCTGCTGTTAGCGACGCGCAATCATCGCGGTCCTCGCGCACTGCGTGGTTCCCAGTGCCGCCCGCTGGAACAACCAGACTCCTTACGCCTTCTACCGTGACGACCCCGATTTCCCAGTGGACATTCTAGGAACTGCGGCGCATGCACATATTGCTTATTTGTTCCTCCTACCTTTTTTGTACATACATTTTCTAACGCGCTAGGGGGGGGGGGGAGAGCCCATGTAGCGCCGCGCCAGCGGCAACCAGCCCATGGGAGAAAAAGACGACGAGCGTCGGTGGCTCGTGGCGCGAGGCAGTTGGGACGTTCGGGTGCTTTTGGCTTGCTGGACGCCATGGCCGCTGCTCGGCTCTCGCTTCCTTTCTCGGCCGTACGCCTTCGTCTTCTCATTAAACAAGTGACGACGGCACGTCTACGTCGGACGCCGTCACGTCGGACGCCGTCACGTCGCAACAAGCTAATCAGAAACAATTGAATTTGGAGCGAGATTGTCTTGCTTGTTAGATGCCTGAGCGTGGCCACGTTAAGCGAGCGCGGATTAAGGCGGATTAAGCTAATCCGGATCAAGCTAATCCTTAAGAAATCTATTTGAGGTAGTTGAGATTGCCTAGCCAGTTGGATGACAGTGTATGGCCACAAAAAGGCAATGTGGATTAAGCCGTATTAAGCTAATCCACATTAAGCTCATCGCGAGCAAGTGAATTTGGAGTGAGTTCAGATTGTCTAGCCCGTTGGATGCCGGAACATGGCCACATTAAGCCCATCCAGATTACGCCAGATTAAGCTTATCCGAATTAAACTAAATTAATAAAGCGGCTGTTCGAGCTCCATGACCAGGTAATGAATGTCATGGCCTAAATGACATGCATGACAAAGTTTTCGTGTTATGATCAGCTTCTTATGTGATTCATATTCTCTTATCATGCCATGTAAATTTTGGTAATCAACAAGTTAATAAAACCGCCATTAGAGCTCCATGACCGGGTCATATATGGCATGGCGTACATGGCATGCATGACATCTTTTTGGTGTTATGACCAGTCATTTTTGTTATGACCAGTCACGCTGCGATCATGCCCTGTGAATTTTGATATACATAAAGTTAATAAAACGGTCGTTAGAACATTGTGACTGTGTCATGTGTGTCATGGCGCACATGACATGCATGACACGATTTTCGTGTTATGACCAGTCATTCATGTTAGCCATACGCTACTATCATGACGTGTCAGTTTTAGTACACATTAAGTTAATAAAGCGGCCGTAACAGCTCCATGACCGGGTCATGTATGTCATGGCCTATATGACATGCATGACAGGGTTTTTGTCTTTTGACCAGTCATGTGTATTTTCCTTCTGCTCTTATCATACCATGTCAGTTTTGGTATACATGAAGTAGACCAAACGGCCGTTGTAGCTCTTTGACCATGTCATGTATGTCATTTCGTACATTAAAGGCGTGTCATGATATTCATGTAATAAGCAGTCCTTTATGTTGCTCGCATGCGCTTGTCATGTAATGTCAATTTTGGTACTCGTCAACATAATGAATCGGCCGCGAGAGCACGAGGACCTACGCAGCCAGTGAGATAGCTAGACCGATAGATACGCTCTAAATGCCTTCTTTTCGCCATGAAATGCTTCCTGCGTAATAATTAGTGCCTAATGATTTGTTAACAATACTATATGTGCAAGCCGTACCGCCAGAAGGGATAAATTGAGCCAAATTACCGCGCATTTTGCTGAAAGCGTTCCATCTTTGCATGCCAGGCATTGCCACCGAACGCGAACGTTTGAACCAATATGGCGTCCACGAAAGCAGTGTCTCCACCCTGTTCCGGAGGAGCAAATCGAGGCACCCTACAGCGGACGTCGTGAGAGCGTCACCTACAGAACCGCGGCCGAAGTGCCGCGCCGGAGCGGCAGACTCGGGAGGCGTGAAGCCCGCTCTTGTCGTCTGCTTGTGCGCCGCAGCTCGGTGCTTGAGCGCCGCCCTTGCGTTAGGCAACTACTGAAAAACGAAGCCCATCGCTAAACGAGACGGCAAGCGTTACCGCGTCTTGAACGTAAAACAGCGCGCTTAGACAGGACAGAAAGTTACAAGAAGCACACAGACCAACCGACCGCGACAATTTCACGAAGCTGTCCACAAGTGCTAGAGCGGTTCCTTTAATTTTTTCACCTTCGCATGCTTTAGCAAACATATTGTAACGATGGTATGGATTTATTTATAGGCTGAGAATAATGAAAGATGTCTAGTGCAGCGCAAGGGACAGGACTGTCAGCCCCACAACCGCTCGCTGCTCGTGCGCCCTTCTCTCTGCTCTTCTTCTTGGCTCCAGCGAACTCATGCAGCGTGACAATTTCCCCGGGTGCAGACGAAGCTCTCCGAGCGAGTTACGTAGCCCGCTGGTGGTAATGCTTTAGGCTGGCAACATGCACTGCTTGAGTTCTACGTGACCGTGGTTGTCAGAGGACACTTTGGCGATGACGAACATGACGTCACTAAAACGTCTCAATATGACGTAGGGTACGGTATACCCGGACAAAAACTTCGTGCATAATCCTTTTTGCCGCACAGGCGTCCAAAGAAAAACAATGTCTCCCAGAGCAAATATGACAGGCGTGTGTCGAGCGTCATACCGAGTTTTGGCTCGATCTTGTGACGAATTAGTCCTGAGGCGAGCCAGTCGACGAGCTTTTTCAGCACGACATAAAGTCCGGGCTACTGAGAAGTCTTCGTGTGGAGACCAGGGAAGTATGGTGTCGATAAAGCTTTGGGGATGGCGAGCGTAGAGTAAGAAGAAAGGCGCATACCCGGTGACTTCGTGCTTCGCCGTGTTGTGTGCGTACGTAACAAATGGCAAAACAGAGTCCCAATTTTTGCGGTTATTGGACACATACATGGCAAGCATGTTGGTCAAGGTGCGATTCGCGCGCTCAGTCAGGTCGTTTGTTTGAGGGCGGTGAGGTGACGAGTGCCGATAGTCAGTTCCACAAAGGCGTAATAGTTCAACAACATCCGCTGTAAACTGTCGTCCTCGGTCACTAATCACAACACGCGGAGCACCGTGACGAAGAGTGACAGAGTCCCAGGCAGCACACAAGCTCGGGCCGATATTGGTTTTACGGCGGCTGTGCGCGGCCCCACCTCGGGCCAGCATTGCCAGCCTGGCGCCGACATCGGCGGAGCCGGTGACTTCTGCCGGCAAAGTTGGCCCGATTTTGCCGCCTTTCAGCCGATGTTGGTCTTTCACCGGCAACATTGGGCCGAGTTATCCGGCCTTCTGCCGTCTTCCCGCCGATATCGGCGTAGCCGATTTCTTTCAGCGGCAACATTGGGCCGAGTTTGCCGGCGTTTTGCTGTTCTTCCGCTGATATCGGCTTAGCCGATGGCTTCAACCGGCAACATTGGGCCGTGTTAGCCGCCGTTTTGCCGTACTTTCGCCGATATCGGCTTAGCCGATGGCTTTCACCGGCAACATTGGGCCGAGCATGCCGTCATTCTGCCGTGCTTCAGCTGACATCGGCGGAGCCGATGGGTTATCGACGATGTTGGAACTTTCTTGTCTCCCTTCAGACAGTTATACATGCACTGTTGAGAACGTCCTCCTGCGTCGCGGCGCTCCAAAAGTCCTCGTCACCGACAGAGGTACGGCTTTTACGGCAGAGCTAACGCAAACCATCTTCAAAATAGAGCCACACAAGTCACCGACCGACATCACCCGAAGGCGAATGGCCTCACCGAGCGGCTAAATGAAGCCCTCGCCGACATGCTGGCAATGTACTGCACTTACGTCGAACACATGACATGGGACGCCATAATATCTTCCGCACATAACCTGAAGTTAACACGGCAGTGTAAGAAATGGCGCACATATGACGGCGTTCAATCTAGTTGACGGAAGCCCCTCAACGATGCTGGACGCCGTGTTGCCGGCCGTCAGTGACGAGAATAACCTCGACGTTGCGCTCTACCTTCAGCCCGCCGAAGAAACACGGCATCTCGCCCGCCTAGGATACAATCGTAATGCAATAGAGCATTAGGCGCTTGAATATTTGTAGCTTAAGCTGTAGAATACCGCTACATGGATTCCTGTACTAGCACAAATAACAAAGTTCAAATATTGTACCGTGCTAATGCCGCACGTACGACTCGGGGCGCGAAGTATCGCCGACTGAACAGCTTGCATTCTCTTATTAGTTTCTGCTATGACAATGACTAACAACTATCACTAGCACAGTTACTTTTCTACCAAAAAAGATGGTCTTTAGAAGAAAAACTGACTGAAAATAGATGGCCACTTCGTTGACCAGTTGTTCAACGCTATCAAAAATGTTGAAACGTTATAACACATACCATTAACTTCATGGGCCAAATTCGAAGTACTTCTGTTTTGTAAATGTTTTTGCCACTGGTCGGCCGACTTCACTGATGTATCCAGCATCAAAATTCACCCAAACATTCCCGCACGAATGCTTTTAGCGGAAGTTTTATGTGAATACTAATTCTGTGCATAAATCGAGCCTGTCATCATATTTATAGCGCTATATCCTTTCAGCCGCTGAATGTCTGGCGCGAGCGCTCATATACTACACGGACAGTTTCCGATCTCTGTGTTTACACGTATTTACTCACGTGCGTGTCTGGGTCAAGCGTAACACGCGCATTTGCTTCAGTGATGTCACATAATTTTACTTTATGAAAATAGTAAAAAGCTCAGCAAGGCGTGTTGCTGAGCTAGTTGGTTCATTACTTGAGAAAAATAGGTATGGTGCAAAAAAGACCGGGCGAAGTGAAGACACGTTTTTTGGCGTTTGAATGTTTACAAATCAACTAGCCCGCTGACCATCTTTAACGAACTGAAAAACAAGTGTTTGCCACGTGTTTGTCAGTTCGCATTTGCACTTCGTTGCCGTCCATTTTGTGACATACATATCTTTTTCAAGTAAAAATCTCGCTCAACGATTGCTTCCCACGTGCTTTCAGAAACAGTCGTATAAAATTATTATGGCACGTGAAATACGATGAGAAATGCGGCTCCAACGTGGTGTACGCAAAGTTTTCATGCAGCGGCATGTGGCAACAAGTGATGCATTGAAAATTCGACGAACGCCTTTCTCAAACGGCATGCCCATAGACATGCTGGGGGGATCGCACACCATTGTGGTAGGCTGAGCCATGCTTTCAAGAAGGGAGAATTCGCATTTTTTTTTTCGTCTCCTTCAACCTCTACCCCCACCCCTCCCTCCCTTCCCCTCGTTCAGCGTCATTGTCGCGAAACTCGCTTGACCAGGCAGGGTAGGGTAGCCGTCCAGACGGAGGGACAATCGTAGCTGCGGGAGCAGGTTTTTTTCACTCCGACCAGCAGAATTCTTCAAGAAGTGCGGTGTGTGGACATGTGTGGTGGAAAGTCAAAATCGTGCACGAGACGGCTACGCGGCAGGATTCCGGCATTGTTTTCGGCAGAGATCACCGCAGCGAGAAACCAGTGGCCCCCTGCGTCCATGTTGAACTCGCTCACCTCATATAAGGCCACCACGCGTTTACTACTGTTACGTGTCATCAGATTTTTGTTCTCTTCTTCTCGCGTATTCTATATTGACCATCGTGTTTTGTGTATTCTGATATGGTGCGCTTGCATTTTTTATTCGCTCGTGTTTTAGCGATCCAACGGGCACACGTGAGTGGTTTTTATGCACGATTCCTCTCTGTTACAATCTTACCTTTAGATTAGGAATGCGTGCGTGTCTATCTTGTTTAGATGTAGAGTTCATGGGATCTTGTGGTACCGCTCGCAATGTTTCTCGCGTCGTGTGCAGCAGTTTATCCATCTTTTTGGCCCTAAAGTTATCACTGAAAAATTGCAATTGCCGCTTAAAGGATAACGCTAATTTAATTGCCAGTCATGTGTTGCGAATGCCTACCGTTCCTTGGTGAACTTAATAAACGTGGGGGGGGGGGTGCTCCTCTGCTCGTAATTAGCTCACGCGTGTACACAATCTTCTAGTCTAGTTCTCGCTTTTTCGGCAAGCCGCCTAACATTATCTTTCTTTTCTTCGGGTCCTTTTTCTTCGGGTCCGTGTTTAATCCTACTTTAATGCTGCCTTCGTTTACATCTCCAGAATTTTTTTCGTGATTCGGCACCGTCGTTACTGAAAAGCGCGATATCGTCCGCAAAACGCAAGTAGCTAAGGTATTCTTCGTTAATCCTTATTCCTATTTTTGTCCGTTTTAGTTCTTTCAATATTTATAGTGAATGTGCCGCGCGTAACGTTGAAGAGATTGTAACTCTTCGCATAGGCGTGCGCACAGTGGGGCAGGGGGGCGGCCGGCCCACGTAGTCACCTAAGAAGAGGTGGGTGCAAGGTCTGCCAAACACATTGACTTAATAGGGAGGGGGGGGGGGCGATGAACCTTCGCCCCCCCACCCCCTCTGAAGGGGAACCCTGCTCACGCCTATGATTTTGCGCCTGATCCCATTCTCGATTAGGATTGTCCTGCTTTTTTTGAGGAATACGGTGGCTGTGGGGTTGTTTTAGATGTTGGCTACGGTATCTATAGATGTTTAGATATTCCTTTATGGCATAATTATTCCGGAACTGCTGGCGTGTGTTGATATCTGTGAATAAATTTGTGTTTATCACCTTGCAAATGTGTTGCTCCTTAATTTCTCAGACAGTTGGTGCAGCAGGCCTTTCATCAATTTAGTTTTGTTAGAGACAATATTGACTTTCGTTCTGGGCCTTGCACGGTTCGACAGAATTGTGGGTCTTAATCGCACACTAAGACATCAGTGGAGCAGTCGTTCTAATTAGGAAGCATTTTTCGAATATGGCACCAATGGTAGTCGATGAATGTCGTTCGGCCGCGAATAGTCTATTTTAGCGCTGCTGACTTACAGTACAGTAACCACAGTAATACCGAACTGCCGTGGTCGGCACGCAGCCATGTTAGTTTATAACACATGTATCAGCCTGCCTGATCAAGTTACTTTACGCATCGAGCAACTACCGCCGGTGTCTCCATATAAACTAGCTATGTGCCGACCACGACGGTACAGTACTACTGTACTTCACGCACGGTAAGCCACCACTGCTAAAACATAATAACGGGTGTAAACGGTCACGCCGGCGGCTACCCGACGTCGGCGGGGCCGACGCCGCGCCAGCATCGGCTAGCATACATAGGCCCAATGACGGCTTGCCATCATCGGCTGAATAACGGCAGGCCCGTCTCGGACCGACGCTGGCTAGCCCACGTCGGCCCGAAGCCGGAGAGCCCGCATCGGCCCAAAGGCGGCTAGCCGACGTCGGGCCGATGCGGGTGAAAGTAGCGCGAGCGTGATTTGCCGACGTGGGGCCAATATTGCTGCCGTCATTGGCCGACGTTGGGCCGAGATCGGTCCAATGGCGGCGTGCTGCCTGGGGTGCAGCAGGAAGAATGAGACGTCAGCTGCTGTAGCCGAAGTGAGCGCTACCGTCTCAGTATATAGCGTCAGGTAGTCCACACACACTATAATCCATCGACACCCAGCAGATGATTTAGGGAAGGGGCCAAGCAAGTCGACGCCGATCTTTTCAAAGGGAAGGGTTGGTGGCTTAACGGGCTGCAAGGCACCCGCCGGATGTGTTGTTGGTTGTTTGTGACGTTGGCAAATAGCGCAGCTGGCAACGTACTGTTTTGTTATCTTCCAGAGCTTGGGCCAGTAGAAACGCTGACGCAGACGGTGCAGCGTACGAGCAAAGCCTAGGTGACCTGATGTAATGTCATCGTGCATGGCGCGAAGGATCTCGGGTCGAAGATTCTGGGCCACGACGAGGAGGAGTGGAGCACCGTCAGCGGAATAGTTGTTCTTGTACAATAAACCTGCGGATATGGTGAAAGGTGAACTCCGTGCTGCTGACCGAGCGGCTTCAAGAAGAGTCCTTACGGAAAGGTCTTGATCCTGTTAACGCTTGAAGGCGGCGGCATCGGGAAACTCCGTGGATATTCCGAAAAGATATTCGTCCAAGTCATCCTCGCCATCTCGGGTGTTTGCTGACGGAAGTCGAGATAAACAGTCAGCACCGGTGTGACAGCGACCACTCTTGTATGTGACGGAAAAGTCGTATTCTTGCAACCGTAATGACCAGCGAGCTAACCGGCTGGTGGGGTCGCGTAGTCCAACCCACCAGCAAAGTAAACGGTGGTCGGTGGCTATCCTGAAGGGACGGCCGTACAGGCATGGTCGAAACTTCTGAATGGCGAGCACGACCGCAAATCATTCCATTTCGGTGACGCTATAGTTCCGTTCTGCCTTTATGAGTGTACGGCTTGCATAGGCGATGACTTCGTCCGCTATGTATCTGTACAAGTACCGCCCCAATGCCCACCCCACTAGCATCGGTGTGAAGCTCAGTTGGTGCCTCAGGATCAAAATGGCGTAAAATTGTAGCACAGGTAAGTAAAAAAAATTCACAGCATATCCACGTGGTGAATGATGATGAGTGGGGTGAAGCTCCGGAGAGAATCATCGGTAAACCGCGAATGTTCTGTGTAACGTCCCATCAATCATCATATGAATAGTGAGAAACACTGTGTGCATATTACAAATATGAAACATTTATTTTTCTTAATTAGATGATGCTTGGCTTGCGTTGTTCCTTCATTATCACGGCTTTATGGTCCGTGAAGTGAAGGGACAGCGGTTCTTGTACGGGTTGCAACTGGAAATTAGAAAATACAAGGTCTATACACGTCCCTCGGATGGTCTTCTCGCCGCAGCCGTGCAGCTTGTCGAGCAGCTTCGGCGTCGCGGGCTCGAACGGTGGGGTCTTCTCGCCGCAGCCGTGCAGCTTGTCGAGCAGCTTCGGCTTCACGGGCTCGAACGGCGGAATCTGCTTCGCGGCGTCGACGCGCAGCTTCGGCCTCGCAGGCTCTCACCTCAGGATTCTGTCTGCGAGCGCGCGCTGCCGCCGCCTTCCGTGCCCTCCGTTCCGCAGCCTTGTCTTCCATCTGGCGACTTCGAGCTAAAGAGAAAGCGTGCAAAGAGTGTCACTCGTCAACGTCGTCTTCTTCTTCTACTGCATACCAGAACGCGCGCAGTAAAGAAGAAAGAATGCCACACAGGCGAACACGCACGAGTCTCACTCGTCAACGTCGTCTTCTTCTTCTACTGCATACCAGAACGCGGGCTTCTCACGAACTAGAGGTGGCTACTGCAAACAAACCTACAAAGGGAGGATGGACAGACCCACAGCATCAGGAGCTTCGCCTTAAAACTTTAGCTCACTGAACGCAGACTCGCACTCAGCAGTTCATGCGAAGGGTGTGTCCTTGTGAAGCAGAGCCGTGAGTGGATGAGCTAGACGTGCAAAGTCCTTGATGAAACGGCGGAAATACGAGCACAGCCCAAGGAAGCTGCGGACGTCATTAACTGTCTTCGGTTGCTCGAAGTCACGGACGGCGGCAAGCTTCTGAGGGTCGGGACGAATACGTTCCTTGTCGACAAGAAAGCGAAGGACAAGCGTTTGACGCTGACCAAAGTGACACTTTTTTCGAGGTAAGGATCAGTCCTGCACGGCGGATGCAGTCGAGAATAACTTCAAGCCGTTGGTTGTGCTCGTGGAATCGTGGAATGTCTTGCCGTAACTGACCACGTCGTCAAGGTCCCACATGCATATTCCCCATCGGAGACCGCGAAGGATTGTGTGCATGAATCGCTCGAAGGTTGCCGGGGCATTACACAAGCCAAAGGGCATTACATTAAACTCAAAGAGGCCATCCGGCGTAATAAAAGCGGTATTCTCTTTGTCTTGTGGGTTCATACGTATTTGCCAGTAGCCTGAGCGTAAGTCGACAGATGAAAAGTAGGAAGCGGAATGTAGGCAGTCTATGGCATCGTCTATTCGTGGAAGCGGATAGACATCCTTTTTCGTTACTGTGTTTAGGCGTCTATAGTCGACGCAGAATCGCCACGAATAAGCTTTTTTCTTGACCAGTATAACGGGAGCTGCCCAAGGACTACAGGACTCTTCGATGACACCTTTCTGTAGCATCTCCTTAACTTGGTCGTCGATCACCTTCCTCTCGGTGGGAGAGATGCGGTACGGCTTCTGTCGAATGGGGGCTGCGGCCCCAGTATTGATGCAGTGGTGCACGCGGGACTGCGGTGCTAAAGGCAGACGCTCAGGTTGTGCAAAGTCAAAGACGGAGGCATAGCGCACAAGAAGCTCGTGGAGCGCGCGTTGGTCGGACGAGGGCAGCGACTTGTTGATCATGCTGTTGAACTTTGACGAGTGGTCAGAGAGTGGCGAAGTTTTGTCGGTAGTGACAGCAACTGCGCGAATACTCACAGCGGTATCTTCTTCAAAGTACGCTAACTTCAACCCAGCAGGTAAAATAAAGGACTCGGAGGACACGTTCACCGTCCACACGTGAGTAGAACCACCTACGAGTTGGACAAGTGAACGAGGAACTATAAGGCTTTTCTTTAGCATATTAGAATAGTCCAGCTCAATCAGTCCAGAGGACAAACCTTCACGCGGGCGAGATGAAGTAACTGGAACAAACTTTGCTGTTCGCGCAGGCAAAATCACATCACTGGACACGGAAAATACCTCAACTCGATCAGATGGTATTTCGTCCCAAGCATGTGGTAGTATATCAATTCGCAGGCAAATTTCACCAGCTCTGCAGTTTAATGTCGCTCCACAGTCTCGCAAAAAGTCGATTCCAAGAATCACGTCATGAGTAGCGCGTGCTTGCACGGAGAATTCAGTTCGAAACTCCTGCTCACCCACGGTAGCCAAAAGTTAACATACTCCAACAGGTCGCAACAGTTCGCCGCCAACTCCACGAAATGTGGACTGCCCGTCCCAGACAAACATCATTTTCTGTCCTAGGCGATTCTTGATAGAAAGGGACATCACAGACACGAAGCACCAGTATCTACTAAGTCAACAGTACTAACACCCTCAATACAAACACACACTTTGTTCTTTGACATGACGACAGGCGGATGAATTTGCGAAGATGACCGTCCTGCGACCTCACCTAAATCGGTCGCACCAGCTAGTTTCGCAGCTGGGGTGGTGTAGGCGGGCGGTGCGGTGATGGCGATCGACATGTCCGGGCCGGTGGCGGAGTCAGCCTGCGGTCAGACACCGGAGACGCATTCCTGGGCATGTATTCCAGAGGTGGTAGACGAAAAGGGGTAGCGGGGGCAGATGGTTGCCAGGATGCGGCGTCTTGCATGCGAAGCGGATACGCACGATCTCTTGCAGTGCGTCGCAGACGACGTCTGCAGTACCTCGAGATGTGTCCCTGAACACCACAATTGAAGCAGACAGGTGGGTTGCGGTGGTTCTCGTTGTTGTAGGACACAGGTTTCCTGGGCATTACGTAGTCGGAAGACACTCGCCGAGGCGGCACGTCCTGTCGACGCGTAAAAGTCGTCACTTGAGGCTTTGTCATGGCGCTCTCTATATGGACGTTATCGGGGTTGGTGAATGCAGGTCGCGACCAGGAGGCCGGTACTTCCAGATAGCGCTCATCCAATGCACATTGGTGGCACACACGGTTGGCATCTCCACCTTGAAAGTGAGCCAGTTCGTCTCTGACAACACGACGTATCATAGCGGCGAGGTCTTCAGAGGAAGAGATGTCTACACTTGCTACAGTCGTGACGTTGTCTAGTCGGCCGAACTTCGGAAGTATCCGTCGTGTTTTGAGAGCTTCAAAGGCACGGCAGTGACGCCTCAAGGCGGATGGCGTCGTGACATCTTCATTAGAGATAAGAAAATTATAAACATGTTCGGCGATTCCCTTGAGCAAATGTCTCAGCTTGTTCTCATCTGACATGTTTGGATTCACTATTCCACGTAGCTTCAGTATCTCTTCTATATAGGTCGTGCACGTCTCTCCAGGTAGCTGTGCTCGCCGTGAAATTGTCTCCTCGGCCTTTTTTTTTCGAGAGCCAATCACCGAAGCACTTCTTTATCTCGTCGACGAAGTTCTCCCAAGTTGTCAGTACACCCTCATTGTTGTCAAACCACAGAAGTGCAGTTCCGGCAAGGTACAGGCCAACGTGAGAGAGTTGTGCAGAGGCGCTCCATTCATTAAGGCGGCTCACCCTCTTATAGTGCCGCAACCAGTCGCCGACGTCCTCATCTTCTCTTCCCGAGAATGTGCACGGCTCCCGATAAGGAGTGCAGCCCGCCGTGTGATTTTTTCGTGGCCATCGTCACGTCTGTCCGCGTCATTCTTGGTAACGTCTCCCGGTGGTAGCCCGGCCAACCGTTTACTGCGTCGAGGGGGCGGTAGAGCTCGGTCGTCCAGTGTTACGTACCCCGCACGTCCACCAAAACTGTAACGATGTGTAGCGTCATCATCATCGCCATTCATCATCATCGTCATTTTCCAACCACCGCGCCGCGTCTCTCGCGCAGCTCATGCCTAGCGCTCGAGGCGCGAGCAGTTAGGAACGTGTTCACGCTCCTGGAGGCTGCACGCCGGCAGCCGCTGCCGCTCTGCTTGTACCAGGGCCTTCGAATAAAGTGGCGAGACTTCGGCACGGCCACGTCGGCCGCCTTCACGTCTCTCGCTACGATTGGTGACCCGGAGAACACGCCCTTCGCCGAGCGGCCCGCTGCCATGCTTCCGCGACTCTGCCCTCCAGTTCCGCCGTTTCACCCGGCCTACCCCCGAGCGTGGTTTATGCAGCTCGACGCCTGCCTCGCGGTGAATGGCGTCACAGCGCAGCCGCTCATGCACGACATCCTGCTTGACGCCCTCCCGGCTGAGCTGCGTCATCTGTCCGCCGCGTCGTCATCCAGCCCGCAGCCATACGACAACCTCTGCGCTGCGGTGCTGGCCCGCTACGGCGAGACGTACCGCCCGCTACCGGGGACCCGTGAGTTCCGGGTTTCCCCTCCGTCAACGCGAGCGGTACCACCCGGCCCGCAGCCCTCCCATGACCACGACCTACCTTCCCCGGCTTCGACTCCTCCGACCTCACGTCAGGCCACCAGCGCGTCGATTCCTGCGCCCGACCACTCGCCCGACGAGGTACAGGAAGTGCCTGCTGCCACCGGCCACTCCACAGAGAGCTCTGCCTTATCGGCAGCCTCGGCCCATGGTCCTTCAGACGTGCGGACCATCTGCACATCTTCCCCGATCTCCATGGCCCATGACACTTCTGCCACGTCAGGCTCCACGACGGCTACCTCGCCGCACGCCCTGGAGTCTGCCATAGACAGGGACATCGTCACGCCCGCTATACGACCCCCAATTGCGGAGGCATCGCCAGCGATGATGTCCGACGAACCCGTTTTTTCATCGACCTCGACATTGTGCGCATCTTGCCAGCAGCGACCAGCCTCGCCCTCGCAGTCTCTCGCAGCCGAAGTCCCAGCCCCTAACCACCGATGGCCGAACTTCCGAGACGCTGCGACTATGACTGATGCGCCTGAGGACGACGTGCCTGGTCAGCATACGCCAGAGCTGACCGCATATGCCACGCCAGCCACAGAGGCAGACATCCAGCATGCCGACCTGCGCACCAGCCCTCGTGAGCCGACCACCGTAGGGGCTTCCACAAGCACAGGTTCGCCGTCCGAACCTGCAGCAGAGACCACGCCTGCTCAGCTTCACCACAGGTTTCCTGCGGAGCCCTTGACGCAGGACACTATCCACCCGACAAGTGACCGCTACGCAGGCGCACTGGTCGCAACGGCAACGACGCCCAACCGCCACACATGTCTACCGCACGCGACTTTACGTCGACGAAGCTACCGCGCTCGATGCCAAACACAGCAGAAGCTTCACACCCGCCCTTCAACGCTACCACGCGGTGCAGCCATCTCCCTCAAGGGTATCTATGCGTTGCGGAGACATCCCTTCGTACGTCGTCATGTGACCGATACGCACTTGCGTCGACGCGCCCCCCGTCATATGACCCACTCGTCAACGCTGCGCCGACGACTGTTCGGAGACGCCCAGTAAAGACACGAGCACGGCTCGTAGACACAACAAGAATGTCCCGTTTATTCAATCCGGCCCCGTCCTCGGTATCTGATGACAGGGGCCGCTCCCATGCCCACAGCGCCATCCATTAGCAACTATACAAAGCACTCAGCGTCCACTGCATCTTCCCTCCCGGGACAGTTACAGATTCAACCTGCGCGGCGGTTTCACGGTACGGCCACAACGCGTACGCTTAGGTTCACCACACTGCGGCACACTTGCTTGCACAGGTAAAGTTTGCACATCAGGCGAGGGAGGCATCTCTCCAGGCGGCACAGGCACAGGGGATGCGCATGAAGCACTTGGTGACGATGCTTCCGGCGATGACCTCAAGGCTGGTGCTCTCGGTGGACTTGAAGCTAAGGTTCCATGCGTTGGTGATGAAGCCATAGTTGTTTGTCCTTGGACATCTTGGTCAGCCACGAACGGCACCAGATGGCAACGGTTCCTCTGGACAACACCACTGGGAGTCTCAACCACATACGACCTTGGTCGCTGAGCTGGGCTGAGAACACGACCGCTGCAACCTATATCTTTTATCCACACTTCCTCCCCTATATTGAGAGGAATCAGAGGAGTGGCACCGTGACGGCGATTGTAGTCCTGCGCCTGTTGCAACTTCGCAGCAGTATTCTGTGCTTGAAATTCCTCGTGATTAGGTAAGGCCGGAAGAAGTCGTTCCGGCAGAACCGGAAGACGAGTTTGCAGTCTCCTCCCCATAAGTAACTGAGCTGGAGAGACGCCCGAAACTCCAGGTGTGTCTCGGTATGCGAGCAGGGCGAGGTACGGATCCGAGCTTTTCTTCAGCATATCCTTCACAGTGCGCACCATGCGCTCTGCCTCCCCATTACTCTGAGGGTATCGAGGGCTGCTGGTCTCGTGGCAGAATCCATACGCTCGAGCAAAGTTGGCGAACTCCTGGGACGCGAACTGAGGTCCGTTGTCGGTCCGCACAGCGTCTGGTATCCCAAAGCGAGCAAAACTACTCTTGATGGCAGCAATGACCGCTTTTGCTGACGAAGTTCCCAATGTGACTACTTCGGGAAATCTGGAGTAGTAGTCGACAATCAGGACGTAGTCACGTCCTTCCAAGTGGAACAAGTCGATTCCCAGGCGTTGCCATGGTCTTTCCGGTGTTGGCGTTGGTATCAGTGGCTCAGAACGCACGGCTCGAGTCTCAGCACACTTAGCACATTGAGTCACAAGGTCTTCGATATGCTGATTGCAATGGGGCCACCAAACGCACTCTCGGGCGCGCTCTTGACAGCGGCGGACACCTTGATGACCTTCGTGCAGCAGTGAGAGGATGTCCTTGCGTTGAGGCGACGGGATGACAATGCGGCGATCCAGTAAGAGTAACCCATCGTACACACTCAGTCTTTCTCGCTCCTTCCAGTATGGTGCTAAATGGGTCGGAACTCTCTTCTTGGACGGCCAGCCTCTCTCACAATAAGTGATAATCGAAGAGCATTCACTATCTTGAGCTTGAAGACGACGGATCTCCTCAAGCTGACCTGCCAGTTGTGGAGGTAGATCCTTAAGAACTTCCCCTATATAGATTTCCAAGCTGCTGACCACTTTGGAAGTTGGCAAGTCGCAAGGCGCTCGTGATAGTGTGTCGGCTGTAGCTAGCAGTTTTCCAGGAACATACTTGACAGAGAACTGATAGCGCATCAGTTTAATCCGCATACGTTGAATTCGGGGTGGCAAGACGTCCAGATCTTTACTTGAAAGGAGGGCTACAAGCGGAAGATGATCGGATTCGACCTCAAAGCTTAGTCCGCGTAGGTATTGGTCGAACCGGGTGACAGCCCATGTGACAGCCAAAGATTCTTTTTCCGTTTGACTGTAGCGTCCCTCTGTAGCAGTGAGAGATCTGGAAGCATAGGCGACAGCACGTCGAATTCCCGAAGGTTGATCCTGGAGTAAGACGGCTCCGAGGCCATGAGAGCTTGCGTCAGCCGATACTACAGTTGGGTAATGGGGATTGTACATAGCCATACATACTTCAGAGCTGAGCAAAGACTTGATGTTCTTGAACGCTTGCTCTTGGTTGTAACCCCAACTCCATGCGTTGTTCTTGTTGAGGAGAGCACGAATAGGTGCAGAGATCTCAGACAGGTTTGGAATGAATCTAGCCACATGGTTTACCATTCCAAGTAATCGGCGAACACCACTGACATCGATTGGTGGTGGAAGATCCATGATAGCCTTCACTTTGTCCGGGTCTGGACTAATTCCCTGCGGGCTGACGACAACTCCTAAGAACTTGACAGAAGAGACTCTAAATTGACACTTCTTTTCGTTAAGAGTGACGCCCGCTTGAGTCAAACGCGCCAAGACGTCAGCTAGACGCTCGTCGTGCTCTTGACGGTTCCTACCGAAGACGAGTATGTCGTCTATCATGTTGACGACTCCAGTGATTCCTTCGAGCAATCTTGACATGAAGCGTTGGAAATACTCGGGCGCTGTCGCAATGCCAAAGGGAAGACGCTTGTAGCAATAGCGGCCAAAAGGTGTGATGAATGTTGTCAGTTCTTCGCTCTCACGAGTGAGCTTGATCTGGTGGAAGCTGGATCTTGCATCGAGCTTAGAAAAAATTCGTGCCCCACCAAGCTGGCCTAAGATGTCTTCCACTGTTGGCAGAATGTAGCGTTCCCGCTGGATAACCTTGTTAAGCTTCGTCAAGTCGACACACAGCCTGTACCCGCCCGATGGCTTCGGCACAACGACGAGGCCTGAACACCATGCGGTAGGCGTGTCAACCTTGCGAATGACTCCTTGGGTTTCCATCTCATCCAATTCCTTCTTCACCTGCTCGAGTAGCGGTAGAGGTATTCGTCGAGGAACACTCAATGAAAAGGGGCGAGTGTCTTGAGCAACGCGAATATGGTATTCTTCTTGCACTTCCCCGAGGCCACGAAAAATTCTAGCTTGGGGTGACGAAATACCTTCCACAGAGTCCAAAAACTGAACGATGCCCAAGTCTTCAATTGCCGGTAATCCCAGAAGGTGTGTCGTCTGGTTCTTGATGACATACAGTCTTTGCACAGAGACCTTGTTATGTCACTGCAAAGTAGCAGTGAAAGTTCCCAGAACGCACAATCTTTGATTTCCAGGACCAGACACTTCGGCGTTCACTTTATCCAAAACGGCCGGTAATCCTGGGAAAGAAGGCGATACCACCGTTACTTCTGCTCCCGAGTCTATCTTGAAGTGAGCGAGGTGACCATTCACATGAATGTCGGCATATCGTGCCCGACGCGTACTGAGCGCGTGAAGTTCAACTGAACCTAACAGCTCCTTCCGATGCTTGGCCCGGCAAACAGCAATAAAGTGACCTTGCTTCTTGCAGAAATTGCAAGTGGCCTTGCGAGCTGGGCATTCTTTTCGAGAGTGTTGACCACGGCCGCAGTAATCGCAAGTAGACCGAGTTGGCTGCACCGACTTGCTGCAACGCGGTGACGCGTTCTTCGCGCGTTGCGCCGCGTCCACGTTTAAGCTGTCGAAGGCCCCGCTCTCGCCGAGACCTGCGCGGGATTGACGCTCTTTTTCGGCTGCTTCATGAATACGCGCTTGGCACAACGCTTCCTCTGCCGAAAGTTTAGTACATCGACACAATTGATCCGACAGCGTCTCGTTCCGCAATCCCACGACAAACTTGTCTCGCACAAGTCGGTCTTCGACCTCGGCGTTGTTGTACCCACAACGTTTGACAAGATTCCGAAGTGCCGTAAAAAATTCGTCCACCGGCTCCCCTTGTTGTTGTACTCTGCGGTGAAATCGACGGCTCTCGTAAATCTCATTGACAGGGTGAACAAAATGCGAGGTGAGCTTAGCCTTGACTTCCGCAAACGGGAGATTTTCTGGAGCAGACAATCCTAGCGACGACAAGACGCTACGTGCTTGAGAACCCATGCAGTATAAGAGTGTTCGCACTTGCACCTCGTCGGTAGCTGTGTTGAGCCCTGCAGCAAAGGCGTAATCTTCGTACCTTGTTATCCATGTTGTCCATTCCCCCGGGCTTGTGAAGTTGAACGGCGACGGAGGCTGAAGTCCCGGCGTACCGACGCGCACAACGTGGAGCTTGGAAGCGTCTGCACCGGTTGTCGGGTCTGTCGAGTCCATAACTGCGCATTAGTCGCCCACTTCTGACACCTTGTTCGGAGACGCCCAGTAAAGACACGAGCACGGCTCGTAGACACAACAAGAATGTCCCGTTTATTCAATCCGGCCCCGTCCTCGGTATCTGATGACAGGGGCCGCTCCCATGCCCACAGCGCCATCCATTAGCAACTATACAAAGCACTCAGCGTCCACTGCAACGACTGCAACGACATCTGCACCCGGCCTCAACTGCATCTGCGGGCACCTCTCTCAGCCGCGCTCACTCGCGACAACCGGTGCGCTACCGAAACTCCCCATCAAGTCGCCGTGGGACCCACCTGGGTACGACCACAGCGTACTTTCGCCCGATTCTTCGTCCGCTGCGCTTCTCCCAGAGCCGCCCGCCAGAGACTTACCGGTTTCCGAATGTCCTTGCACGTTCACGACCTGGACTTCTCACGGACCGTGTTGTCTCGCGATAGCAAAATTCTTGTATATACGCCCCCATTGTATTTTTTTTCATTTCGGCTTCATTTCTGCGGGGGGGAGTAATCTGTAGCGTCATCATCATCGCCATTCATCATCATCGTCATTTTCCAACCACCGCGCCGTGTCTCTCGCGCAGCTCATGCCTAGCGCTCGAGGCGCGAGCAGTTAGGAACGTGTTCACGCTCCTGGAGGCTGCACGCCGGCAGCCGCTGCCGCTCTGCTTGTACCAGGGCCTTCGAATAAAGTGGCGAGACTTCGGCACGGCCACGTCGGCCGCCTTCACGTCTCTCGCTACAGATGGTATGGATTTATTTACAGGCTGAGAATAATGAGGGATATTTAGTGCAGCGCAAGAGACAGAACGGTAAGCCCCACAACCGCTCGCTGCTCGTGCGCCCTTCTCCCTCCTTTTTCTTCTTGGCTCCAGCGAACTCATGCAGCGTGACAATATATAATGTTTGCGAAAATGGCGCAAAATATGCGCCAATGAAAAGAAAAAGAAACGTGAAAAACGGAGTCTCTTGCACACGTACACGAAGAAGCAATTCTCATGTGTTCACGATCTTCAGGCAAGTGTGTTTTGTTGGAACGTTGTGATAACGGTTCTCCAATGCCGAGGTACAACAAAGCAATATAAAAAGCTGCGAGCCGCACTTCATTATCGACAGAGCTTACCTGGAAGTTTCGAAGCAGTCTGGAGGTCGTTACTGTGTTTGCCGAGGACTTCTGACTCGTAACGAGCACTCTCCACCTTTGCTCGTTTGGCCCTGCTTTTATCGATAAATTCGGGAATCTTCCCGTCGGTTCTTGGTTTCTTTGTTCCGTGCAAGTCAGGTGAAACCTCCTAAAAAAATTCGGCAGATCCCACGTGCCGTGGGAATCGATGTTATGCGAAGCATGCGCGGGAAGGTGACGGTGGCGTAATTTTTGTAATTGAGCGAAACGTTACGGAATGACGCTAGCGAAATATGGAAGTGGTATACGCACACTCGCATGTTGAAGAGTCGAATATGTGTTATATAACCAGTTGTTTACAGTTGCGTCCCGATGCCAACAGCAAC
Source organism: Rhipicephalus sanguineus (assembly GCF_013339695.2). Classification (NCBI taxonomy): domain Eukaryota; kingdom Metazoa; phylum Arthropoda; class Arachnida; order Ixodida; family Ixodidae; genus Rhipicephalus; species Rhipicephalus sanguineus. The sequence goes on from NC_051183.1 coordinate 160,771,541, forward strand.
ATGGGTGTTACTAACAGCAGACGTGGTAAGCTGATATGTAGTGCTCATATTCTACCCATATTGGATAGCGCTGATCCGAACAGGACAAACAAGAAACGCAGATGCACAGGACAGGCGTTACTCGCGACTAAGCTTCATTCAAGAAAGTTTCCCTAGATATGTACACAGCCGAGTGGCACGCGCAGGCGGACTGCACGTACGTTACAGTCACAGTTAAAGTTGTTATGCTTATACTTGTCTGTTATGACGGACAACGCACGCAAATGTCACGAACCCGTCTGTATGTGTAGAAGGGGTTCTTGACACTTCTTGAATAAGGTCATCATCACCGTGGTCAGTGAGCACCAGCAGCTGGACCGGACTTGTTAATCGGATCGGTTCGTGATGGCGGCTATGATGAGTAAGTGTAGTGTAGGATGAGGTATAGTGCAGCTTGTGGAAATCCTGTATGTATCTTACGATGAAACGATCTATGATGCCTCCCGTCGTGGACGTGGCAGCGAGGTGTTTTGATGCCCTCTCCACATCCAGGCTGTCTTTCGCGCAGTATAAGGACCAAGCGTTGTTGGATCTTGATAAATCAATGTTGAAGTCACTGGTAATGATGAGAGGCCTGGTTCTCTCAGTATATTTAACGTAGGAAACATTGACCCGGTTTCTGCGTAATCCACGTGGTCCACGTTGCGGACGACGTGGACGAGTGGATGGTAGTTGAGCATCTGCAGGAGTAGTAGTGGTAGTAGTAGTATCCTCTACTGCATGGCTCATACCCACTCTGGGGGATTGACTAAGAAGTCATCTTATGAAAAAATTTTTTTTTAAAGTATTTTGAGTATTTATAGCTGGTGCCAATAAAAGGAATAAATAAATAAATAATAGTAATAAATATACAAAATAAACGTACGCATCAATGAAACAGTCAAACAATCAGATCCGACAGTTTATTCGTTGTCCCGAATAGGAATTAGAATAAAAATAATAATAGGAAGAAGCACAATAATAATAAAAATAATACTAAAACTTTTTTTTATTATAATGATAATGTTTTGTTTCGTGAAGGTATCTACACACGGCATCAAACGCATTCTTGTGGCTGAAGCCCAGAGTTGAAGCACCGAAGGTAAGCACATTGTCAGTTGTGAAGTTCAGCCCCAGGTTAGCGAATGCGATAAAAAGAAGTCTTTTTCTGAGTAATCTGTATCTGCGACATGAGAAAAAGTAGTGCTCTATTGGTTCCATTTGGTTTCCAGGGGCTTCTGTCTTCAGCTTCCTCACTTTCCTTGCGTCCGCCGTGGTGGTGTAGCGGTTAAGGTGCTCGGCTGCTGACCCGAAGGTCTTGGGTTCGATCCCGGCCACGGCGGTCGCATTTCGATGGAGGCAAAGTGCTAGATGCCCGTGTACTGTGCGATCTTTGTGCATGTTAAACAGTACCCGATGGTCGAAATTTCCGGAGACCTTCGCTACGGCGTCCCTCATAATCATGGGTGTCATGGGTGTAATCATATATCGTGAGTTTGGGACATAAAACCCTCGCAATTATTATTATCATTTTCTGTGCATGTCAATGTGTGTGTTCGCTATTAATATGTTGGTTGCGACTGTCTATCACCCGTGGCACATAACCGCATAACATTAACTCTGCTATATGGGTATGTGCCACACGTGACTGAGAGAAAGGGTTTTATGACGTAGGCGACAGGTATTTTGCGATAATGATGTCATGACCTGTGATTCGTGTTCGTCATACACTGATCCCCTGCTATGCCAATTTTGGTATATTTCAACTAATGGAGACGACCAGCAGAGCGCCCAGACGTAGGCGGCTAGATAGATAGATACGTAGATAGAAACGGCCAAAGTGCCTGAAGTTGGCTAAGAAATGCTACGCATTTAAAATGCCAGGTGCCACTCGAAGGAGCCACTTCGGCTGGTTGAGGCTCCTGAGCAACCGAGCTTAGCGTAGTATTACACCTGCTGAGCAATCTGCTGAGAAAGTTCTTTTCGTCTACGTGGTCGCTTGCTGTCAGTTCTTGATTCTTTTTTCCATTAGCTCTCGCCCATTATTGTATGCGTTCATGGTCAGATGGAGCGTCGAAAGTTGGAACGTTTTCCGCGCAGGACTTGTATACGCATTGAAAGTTGGGGACGAAGCATCTGCGCCTCATTGTCGACCATTAGCAAATGCTTACAATGTTAACGCTTACGCCGTAGAGTAGCAGCGTAGAAATTGATGTACCTACGAAGTATTGTTTTTAACTGCTCCAGGCGAGCGGGAGACGTTGCTCCGTCGGTTCACGTCTGCCCAAACGTGCTCCGGAAATGAACGTTCCCATTCCGCGCGCAATTGTTCTGTATCGCATTTTCAACATTATTTTATGGCGCATGCTAATGAGATAGAAGAAATGCTCGCCTTTCATTATACCGAAGAACTTGCGTGATTTATATTAAAGAATATGCGTGATTTTCAGCACGCGCCTGGCTACGAATGCAGATAGTCTGCTTTTTGAAGATTCTCGGTTTCTTTGTTTCGCTGAGGCCTGAAAAGCGTCTGATCTAAAATATTGTCATGTGGTCGTGACGTCGAAGAAGGCAGCAGTCAGCACGTCCGAGATGAAACTCTTTATTTGGGCGAACTTGTGGCCGAGAAACTGAAAGTCAAACTACAGCAATACACTGATAGCGGGGAACAGAGCGTCGACCGTCGATCAACTGACAAGCGGTCAAGTGCGTCGGCTTTTATACAGGCGCTATCGAACTTTCCAGCGATATCGCTGGTGGCGGCGGTATCTCTCGATAAAGCTGGAACGTTCGCGTGCGGCGCGAAATCTTAACAAAACGATCTACTACAATCGAGAAGCTTCTCGAACACTGCTTCGCGGACAGCCTCGAGCGTTGATAAAGGTCCTGGCCGGTCAAACCACAAAAACATGAAAATAAAACAAGAAGTTGGCGTGGCATTGCCCCCCTCTGAAAGAGACCTCGTCCCGATGCTTGTGAAATAACAAAGAAGAAAAAAAAACAAGTGCATGCAAAAATAAATTACAATCACAAAGGTAAAAGTAGAGTCCCCAGGTTCGCTAACGTGCAAAAAACGGCTTAGGGCGCACGATATAGACGACTTCAGGTCGTGCGCGGCGTCGCTGGGAGTTCGTAATGCCGTCCGGGATGACCTCGTAGTCAAGAGCGCCGAGACGTCGAAGAACCTTGTATGGCCCGAAGTATCGCCGAAGGAGTTTTTCGCTAAGCCCACGTCGGCGAATCGGCGTCCAAACCCAAACACGGTCTCCGGGCTGGTATTCTACGAACCGTCGTCGAAGGTTTTAGCGACAGCTGTCGGTGTACTGCTGGGTCTTGATGCGCAGGCGGGCGAGCTGTCGAGCTTCTTCGGCACGTTGTAAGTAAACGGCGGCGTCGAGGTTTTCTTCGTCGGTGACGTTCGGTAGCATGGCGTCGAGCGTCGTTGCCAGGCTTCTTCCGTAGACCAACATGTACGGCGTCATCTGCGTCGTTTCTTGGACGGCGGTGTTGTAAGCGAAGGTCACGTACGGAAGGACGGCGTCCCACGACTTGTGCTCAACGTACATGGCCAGCATGTCGGCGATGGTCTTATTTAGACGCTCGGTGAGGCCATTGGTCTGCGGGTGGTAGACGGTGGTGCGGCGGTGGCTCGTCTCGCTGTATTTTAAGATCGCCTGAGTTAGGTCCGCAGTACAGGCGGTACCACTGTCTCTGATGAGGACCTCTGGGGCGCCATGACGCAAGACGATGTTCTCCACGAAGAACTTGGCTACCTCGGCGGCACTGCCTTTGAGCAAGGCTTTTGTCTCGGCGTAGCGGGTGAGGTAATCAGTTGCTACGACGATCCACTTGTTGCCGGAAGTCGACGCCGGGAACGGCCCCAGTAGGTCCATCACGATTTGCTGGAATGGCCGGTGAGGTGGTTCAATTGGCTGCAGAAGTGGTGCGGGCCTAGACGGCGGTGTCTTCCGTCGCTACCAATCTCTGCAAGTCTTAACGTAGTGGGCGACGTCGGCAGCAAGGCGTGGCCAGTAGTATTTTTCCTGTATTCTGGCGAGCGTGCGGGAAACACCGAGGTGTCCAGCCGTCGGGTCGTCGTGTAGGGCCTGGAGGACTTCTGGTCGCAATGATGAGGGCACAACAAGAAGGTAGTCGGTTCGAAGTGGCCAAAAGTTCTTCTTCATGAGAACGCCGTTCCGTAAGAAAAACGACGGCAGTGCTCGCTTGAATACCTTCGGAACAATGGCGGTCTTGCACTCGAGGTACTCAATAAGGCCCCCCAGTTCTGCGTCGGCTCGTTGCCTTTCGGCGAAATCGTCGGCACTTATAGTTCCGAGGAAGCAGTCGTCGTCGTCCTCTTGCGGCGGCGCGTCGATGGGGGCACGGGACAGGCAGTCGGCGTCAGAGTGTTTTCGTCCGGACTTGTACACGACGGTAATGTCGAATTTTTGAAGCCTCAGACTCCATCGTGCGAGATGACCTGAAGGGTCCTTCCAGTTATCTAGCCAACATAAGGCGTGATGGTCACTGACAACTTTGAAGGGCCTGGCATAGAGGTAGGGGCGAAACTTTGACGGAGCCCAGATGATGGCAAGGCATTCCTTTTCTGTTGTGGAATAGTTGGCTTCTGCCTTGGATAGTGACCGGCTAGCATAACTGATAACCCTTTCAAGCCCGTCAGTCTTTTGCACAAGGACGGAACCGAGTCCTACGCTGCTTGCGTCGGTGTGTATTTCAGTATCGACGCAATCGTGGAAATGCGCAAGTATGGGTGGCGTCTGCAGGCGTCGTTTAAGTTCTTGAAATGCTTGAACTTGCGACGTTTCCCACAGAATTCGACGTCGGCCTTCGTGAGTTGCGTCAGTGGCTCGGCGATCCGTGAAACCTCCTTGACGAAACGTCTGTAATAGGCGCACAAGCCGAGGAAACGGCGTATGGCCTTCTTGTCGGTGGGCGGCGGGAAGAGCGATGGCAGCTGTTTTCCGCGGGTCCGGGCGAACACCACCCTTACTGGTCACGTGACCCAAGAACAAGAGCTCTTAATACGCGAAGCGGCAATTTTCAGGCTTCAAGGTCAGTCCAGAGGTCTTGATTGCTTGAAGTACTGCCTCGCCGCTGGAGATGCTCGTCGAAGGTCGAGGAAAACACGACGACGTCGTCCAAATACACAAGGCACGTCTGCCACTTCAATCCGGCAAGCGCGGTGTACATGACACGCTGGAACGTCGCAGGTGCCGAGAAAAGACCGAAAGGCATGGCCTTGAACTCAAGAAGGCCGTCGGGTGTTATAAAAGCGGTCTTCTCTTGGTCTCTTTCGTCTACTTCGATCTGCCAATAGCCGGTCTTGAGGTCCACCGACGAAAAGTACGTCGCGTTATGAAGTCATTCCAGGGTGTCGTCTATCCGTGGGCAAGAGTACACGTCTTTTTTCGTGATTTTGTTCAGGCGCCGATAATCAACGCAGAAGCGCAGTGTCCCGTCCTTCTTCTTCACTAACACCACGGGTGACGCCCACGGACTCTTGGACGGCTGGATGATGTTGTCGTGTAGCATCTCGTCGACTTGTTTCTTTATCGCATCGCGCTCTCGAGTCGAAACTCTGTAGGGGCCCTGACGGAGGGGCCTCGCATTTTCCTCCGTTATAATTCGGTGTTTCGCCACCGGACTTTTCCGAATTTGTGATGACGACGAGAAGCAGTCCTGGTATCGTTGGAGCAGGGATTTGATCTGTTCTTGCTTGCGCTGGAGAAGACTTGGGTTGACGTCAAAAGCAGGTTCCGGCCCTGGTGTTGTCGCGGAAGCTTCCGTTAAATCTGTGAGGGTGAAGGCATTGCTGGCTTCCGCAGTTTCTTCAATGAAGGCGACTGTCATACCCTTGTTCACGTGCTTGTGTTCGTAGCTGAAGTGTCAGCACCACCTTTGTTTTACCGTCATGCAGGTCGGCGATACCTCTTGTGACGCAAGTTTGAAGGTTCAGGAGTAGTTGTTGATCGCCGTCGATTACGCCTTCGAGGTTCGCAGGTTTTTCGGTGCCGACGGAAATAATGACGCTGGAGCGCGGCGAAACGGTCACCTGCTCTTCTATCACATTCAGTGCATGGTTTCCTGGCGTCGCGAGGGGCGGGAGCGCTTTGTCTGAGGTTAGTGTTATCGACTCAGACCTCAGGTCGATAACGGCGCCGTGGTCAGTCCATTCCGAGTATCACATCCCTGGAGCGTTTTTGTAGGATTACAAAGCTCGCAGGATAAGTCGGGTTATTGATGGTGACTCTCGCCGTGCAGACACCAATCGGCGTTATCAGGTGGCCTCCAGCTGTCCGGATTTCGGGTCCACTCCAAGCGGTCATTACTTTCTTCAGCTTGGTGGCGAATGGCCCACTGACGACGGAATAGTCGGCTACGGTGTCGACGAGAGCTGTGATACTGTGGCCGTCGATAAGAACATCGAGGTCGCTAGTTCGTCGTCTTCCGTTGCGGTTAGGTCGTAGCGTCGGATCACGGCTTCGTCGATTTGTCCCGCTGTTTCGACGTTGCGTCGTCAGGTTTTCTTCGGGCCGCGAAGTTTCGTCGTGAGGGCTCCGTCTGCTTCGCGTCGTGTTCTGCAGGTCTCGTCGCGTTGTCGTCGTCAGCGGCCGCGGAGGATCTTCGGCATTTCGTCGTACAGCAACCGCACCTCCATCGGTTGCTGCCCTTAGTTTCCCGGATACGGGCTAGGCGACCGGCCCCGGTTTGGGCCAGTGTACTGCCGGCGGTGCGGTGACATATAGCGGCCGGGCGACGGCGAGCGGGAAGGTCGTCGTTCTTGCCACTGTGTTCCGGTGAGGTAGTCGTCAATGTCGCGAGGCCATTCGCCTGGCTGCGGGCGCGGCGCGTTAACGGCGAATCCGCGTAGCCCCATCTGTCGGTACTGGCAGCGGCGGTACGTGTGGCCGGCCTCCACGCAGCGGTAGCAGAGCGGGCGGTTGTCAGAGGCAGGCCAAACGTCGGTCTTTCGGGGGGCGCATCCTTGTCCTGTCTGCGGGCGGTATGGCGTCGGTGGTGGTGGCGGCGGTGCCTGGCGGCAGAACTGCTTCGGCGGCGCGGCGTCTTGACGCGGGCGAGGAGGGGGGCGTTACGTCGGGCTGTAGTAGCATAACTCATGGCTTCCGTCTGGGCCTGCGGTGCTTCGGGAATTCCAAGCGATTGCCGGACTTCCTCGCGGACAACGTCGGCGATTGAATCCAGTTGATGCTGCGGCGGGGGGAAAAGCTTTCGCAGTTCCTCCCGCACGATCACTCGAATCCTTTCACGCAGGTCGTCGGAGCAGAATGATTGAAATTCTGCATGAGCTGGCGTCGAGCGGCGATTGAGTTGTCGGGTGCGCATCTCCAGCGTCTTTTCAATGGTCATCGCTTCGGAGATGAATTCCTGGACAGTACTCGGTGGGTTCCGCATCAGACCCGCGAACAGCTCCTGCTTTACTCCTCGCATGAGGAAGCGAACTTTCTTGTCTTCCGGCATTTTGGGGTCGGCGTGGCGGAAGAGTCTGGTCATCTCTTCTGTGAAGAGCACCACGTTTCCGTTTGGCAGCGGCGAACGGGTTTCAAGCAGCGCTTCGGCCCTCTCCTTGCGGTTGACGCTCGTGAATCTAGCGAGGAACGGTGCGAAGTGTGTCCCACGTTGTCAGGGTTCGCTCTTGGTTCTCGAACCAGGTGCGAGCGGCGTCTTGCAAGGCGAAGTAGACATGCCGTAGCTCGTCTTCGCTGGTCCAGGCATTGAAAACGGCGACTCGTTCGTAGGCTTCGAGCCAGCTTTCCGGGTCTTCGAATGACGATCCGCGGAAGGTTGGCGGTTCCTTGGGCGTCCGAAGAATCGGTGCGGGCGGCACAGCGCCTGTTATCGTCGCTGTGGTTGAGGTCAGAGTCTTTGTTTGCCTGGTCTTTTCAGGTAGACGCCCGTGCTCTGGCGGTAGACCTTGTTGCCTGCGGCTTGCTCGCTGCTCAGCCTTGGCGTCGACGTCTCCTGTACGACTCGGGCTTGATTCACGGCTTGACGGGGGCGTCCGGAACATAGACGAACAGCACCTCCACTAGATGTCACGTGGTCGTGACGTCGAAGAAGGCAGCAGTCAGCACGTCCAAGATGAAACTGTTTATTTGGCCGAACTTGTGGCCGAAAAACTGAAAGTCAAACTACAGCGATACACTGATAGCGGCGAACAGAGCGTCGACCGTCGATCAACTGACAAGCGGTCAAGTGCGTCGGCTTTTATACAGGCGCTATCGAACTTTCCATCGATATCGCTGGTGGCGGCGTTATCTCTCGATAAAGCTTCAACAATCGCGTGCGGCGCGAAATTTTATGAAAACGATCTACTACAATCGAGAAGCTTCTCGAACACTGCTTCGCGGACAGCCTCGAGCGTTGATAACCGTCCTGGCTGGTCATACCCGAAAAAACATAAAAAAAACATGGTTGATCCCTCCGTCATAGGAATCGGAATAACACGAAAGTAAAGCGTGCCCTTACAGAAGTATCTGAATGTTTACTGTACATTGATATAAGAGAGTTTGCACAATGTATATTGATGTCTGGCAGTTATTAGCCCCGAGAACGAACACTGGCAGCGCGGAAGGTGCGGCGATGTGACGTCACGGCAAGGACTCGCTTGCTCCGCTGCCGAGGATCGCCTTTTTCTGCGCCCGCCGCGTACCCGCTCTTTAGCGATACGGTGGTGATTACTGCTCATTCTTGCGATGAAAATCTCCGAAGGGAGAAGGTAGAAGTTTACACTACCAGCGAAAGTTTAGTAAGCTGTAGGAAGTCTGGATAATATAGCTTATAATGGGCGAATTTCCGTCCGAACGGAAGCTTCACCGTGAAAATGGTGATGCACGAGAGCAAGACATTCGTTGTTTTCACCGCGTACTCCAAGACATCGGTGCTAAAAAATTTACGCTAATGGTTCTAACTTCATTACAACTTGGCGTAGACTCCACGGTTAGAACACGCGTCCCGAAGATTACAAATTAAATTAGGACGTTTTCAATTCACGAACTACATTGCGGCTTATCGTACAAGTTGTCTGGCTATGCATATTATCTAGGGGACTCGACAGAATTGCGCTTTCTGCAACAGAAGACTTTAGATGAATCTGTGTATCGTAAAGAATCACTCATTACATCCGAAAAATAAACAAAAAATACTGCCCCGCAGACAATGGTTTCGGAAATTCTGAGGTCCGATCAACCGCCGGGTCACAAGCGGTAATGTCAAATTCTTGTGGGAGCACTGTTGATAACAATCGTCTGCAAAACAAACGCCTCAAAGTCGAAATGAGCGTTTTGAACTGTTTCGATGACACTCTCAGTGACGTGGCCCACGTATTAATTGAACGTCATTCGCCTTAATGAGTCAAATAATGGTCTCGCACGTCATGTCCACATAAAGGTTCATGATGCTCAGGGGTACATCAAATGCAAAGAAAAATAATTTATGAGCTGGCTATCTAAACTAGTACTTATACAAGTGTAACAGCGCCGTTGCTACGATGCTGCATGAAGACACAATCTCACAGGAATAAGAAATTTCCACAATTAACCTCAACTTGTTTTTGTAGTAAATGAAGCCCCGAAATTATTGCGAGGAAAACGTGAAACTAAACAACATGATGACTGAGCGAGTACACAAGAAAAACAGACACAACAACTACGGCAGTATTTTCGGGCGAGCGCTTTCGAGATATTTTGCGAAGCTCAATACTGCATGCGCTTTCGTAATCGTCCGCGGGGCTTGGCACACCGGCAAGAACGCTATCCGCCGATTGCGGATGCGTACGATGCAAATAAAACTTGTGGAGGCGAAGCCATCATATTTTTTATAAGAATCGCCCGTGAACAACGCAACCTAATAATGTGAATAAGCTGTCTTGCGTGTCAAGGCCGCGACATGATTGTGAGACGCGCTGCAGGTTAATTTTTACCGCATCGAATTCTTGAACATGCTCCTGTATCTAAGCAGAGGAATGTTGCTTTTCACACCCGTTGGAATGCGGCTGCTGTGGTCTGCAATCAGACCCATCTCCGAAGTTAGCAGCGCGACACAACAAACCTGATCACCTCTTTCAAAATGTGCACGACAGCGCGCGGGCACCGTTGGGGACTGTGAAGAAAAAATGCATCTAACTTTCTGTCGTTTTACTAGGAACATTATCGATGCTGTTTTCTTCATTCATATGGTGCTTGAGACAGGCAAAAAGCGAACGTAAACAGCGGAACAGCGCACGAAGCAAGCGCGTGATATGCCGGCGCGTCACGGCGGGCGTCGAAGAGTCCTTGCCGTGACGTCATCCACGCCTCCCGCCAGGCGGCGCCACCCCAACTTCTCGGGGCTAATAGCACAGTTTAACGTGGACGCACCCACTTTGATGCTTGGTGGTACATCTCCATGCAGACGACTAACGTCCATGTTCAATGATTAAACAAACCCTTGGGGTAGCTGTAGTAGTTAACGGTGAAAGCGTAGTCAGAGAACGAGTTGTGATAGCCAGAAGAGCGTCGCATATTGGACGCAGGACTTGGTCGCCATCCTGCGGCATGTTAAAATTTGATTGAACACCACGGCCGCACTAGGGGAAACGCAAAGCGCGTCGTGCCGCCCAGGTAGCCCGGCCGCAATTTTTCTCGGAGCGAGCGCGTAGGCGGGGAACGCGGTGTTACAGCCAGGTGAGGCAGGCGCGCGTCGAAGAGCTATTTGTGGTTTAATTAGCGTGAAGCTATGAGCGAGGCCGACGCTTTTACGACGCTTGGGTTAAGGTAGCCACCTGTGGTGTGTTAAGGCAGTGACAAAATCGCACTTCTATTGAAAACGCGCCGAAAGGGATCAACGTGTAACGTGTTACAGGTACCAATCGCGGAGGCCGCAGTAATTATGAATTACTTTACATTTCCCCTCCCAAAGGGCAACGCCACCCCGTCGACCGGGAGAGTGGTAGATATAAAAGGCGCGTTTGTAAAGCCTTTAGAGTCTGTGACCGTGGCGCAGTGGATAGCGCGCCCGGCATCTGTTGTTGGGGACCGACCGGTCGCAGGTTCGATGCCCGCTGACGGAACTTTTTTTCTTTGTTATCTGATCGTGTACATTCTTTGGACGTCATTTCCGTGACGGAAATACGTCACTGAAATCTTAGTGGACCCCGGCATAAAACACTTTCGTGTTAAAAATCACGCCATATCCACGAAGTGAACGATGATGAGTGGGCGAAGCTCCGGAGGTAATCTGATAAACCGTCAATCCTCGTAAATTTTGCCCACTCATATATGACGTTAAGCTCAGGGGAACGTTGCCGGAGGGACGCCGCCGCTTCCCGCTCTCGCATTGCGGGGTCCGCTTCTCGTTGAGCCCGTTTCGCAGCGCCTTCCTTGGCGCGCACCGTATCGGGATCCGCTTCTCGTTGCGCACGCTTCGCAGCGGTGTCCTTGGCGCGCACCGGCACGGGATGCGCCCGGCGCCACGCTCGCTTGGGGGCACCCTCTCGAGCTCGCACCGCGGGATCCTGCCGACAAGCACGAGCCGCAGCGGCCTTCCGCACCCGGCGCTCCTCATCGTCCATGGTCCACCAAGCGCGATCCGACACGTACGGCGACGATCCAGGAGAATGAGAGATAACGGGCGCGCCGGCGCAGCAGCCAATCGGAGAGCAGTGGCACCTCCAACGCCATCTAATGTCCAATCACCCAATCGCCATATTGCACACATCTCTATGGGACACTAGACGAGAAATGGCGATGACGGCACAAAATGCGTACAGCGCCATCTAGTATATCGTCACCCAACTGCACTTTGCATGCATCTCTATGGGACAGCGGCATCTATTGTATGATAAGGGAGGCGCTACTGGTTACGCCGGAGGGACGAGAGATTGCCTTAGACCATAAGGAGCTACGCCCCTAAAACAAGTTGAAGTCATGCGCAATCTTTGAGCTTGTCAGGCTACGCGCTCCCGTGTTTCAATCATATTGAGCGCGACTGCACGTCATGTACGGCATGACTTACATGCCACGCTCATGGTGCGCTAGCGGCCGCTTCTCTAGCTTGATACACACCAAAATTGACATGACGTGACAAGAGTGTATGACGAACATAAGTTACTGGTCATAACGTGCAAATCATGGCAGGCATACCATGTAAAACACGATTCACATGACATGGTCTCGGGGCGCTCGCGGTCGTTTAATGAAATGCATATATATCAAAATTGATATGACGCGATATTTCTGTATGACGAACGTTAGTGACAGGTGGTAACTTGAAAATCATGACTTGCATGTCGTGTGCAGCATCACTTACTTGGCACGCTCATGGTGCTCTCGCGGCCGGTTCGGTGGCTTGATATACACCAAAATAGGTATAGCGCGAGATGACAGTATGACGAACATGAATGACAGGTGGTAACGTGAAAATCGACACATGCATAACATGTACGGCATGGTTTCTATTACATTGTCTTTGTGCGCTTCCGGCCGTTTTGTTAACTAGATGTATAACAAATTTTGTATGGCATGACATGGGTGTGTGACGAAAATAAATTGCAGGTCATGCGTTGTGTATACCAGATTCTACATGCGTGCATGAGTGACAAACCTGCGATATATAGTGAACCAGATGTCATGCCATGAATGACTACATCTGCCTCAAAGACGAACAAGGCGATGTATGTAACTGTGGCGCAACTCTACCACATAAAGCCACGTCACGCGCTACCAATCTTGGTGCATATCAAGCATGCGAACCGGCCGGGTGTGCGCCATGAGCATGGAATGTAAATTATGCCTTACATGACATGCGCGCCATTATTTTCATGTTACCACTTGGTATGAATGTTCGTCATACAGTCACGTCACGCAATACCGATCTTGGTGCATATTGTCACGTGCGAAAAGAAGGTCCCCGGGCAAGAAAAAGCACGCTGTCAAAAAGACTGACGCAGGTCTAATAATATGGCCGTGCCAAAACCAACAAAGACTGAGCGAGAGCGCGCGCTGTCCCAAACGACTTCTTCGTTTGTTTTTGCTCGATGCGGGCTCGTGCTCGCCGCAGTTCATCATCCAGGTGGCATTATTCCCCCACTGAAAAAAGAAGCATCGTCCCGATGCTCGTGCAAGTGGACATGCATAAGCAGAAAAAACCAAAAGGGTACAGTGTGGGCACTTCGTAAAAAAATTGAGAAGGCCGAGGCACAGTCGCACTAACGCGTGAAGTACGGCTTGAGTCGTAGAACGTGAACAATCTCTGGGTAGTGCTTTCGACGTTGGGGCGACATGGTTCCTTCTGGGACAACCTCATAGTTCACATCACTCATGCGACGCACCACTTTGTACGGTCCAAAGTAGCGACTCATGAGCTTTTCGGACAACCCTTGGCGGCGAACCGGAGTCCATACCCAAACTTGATCTCCTGGGTGGTATTCGACTTGTCGATGGCGAAGATTATACCGGCGTGCATCTGCAGTTTGCTGTTGCGTGATGTGGAGACGTGCCAACTGGCGAGCTTCTTCGGCGTATTGAGTAAGCTACTCAGCTTCAGGTGTAAGCGAAGCGTCGTAGTCGTGTGGCAGCATAGCGTCCAGCATGGTTTGGACCTCACGCCGTAGACGAGACAGAACGGCGTGAATCGTGTTGTTCCCTGGATGGCAGTGTTCTACGCAAATGTTACGTGCGGCAGGACCTGATCCCACGTCTTGTGCTGAACGTCCACATACATGGATAACATGTCGGCGATGGTTTTGTTCAGTCGTTCCGTCAAGCCGTTAGTCTGCGGATGATACGCCGCCGTCTTGCGGTGGTTCGTGTAGTTGAGGTTGAATACGTCAGCAATAAGCTGGGCCGTGACAGCTTTTCCTCTACCAGTGATCACGCACGACGGGGCACCATGCCGAAGAATGATCTGGTCGATGAAAAAAAATGCCAGGCCTGCGCTGAAACCGCAGCACAGTCACAGCGAAAGCTGGAAGAGCGGCGTTTCTACAGCCCGTAAGCTCTCTTGGGGCTACAATACAAGTACACTAGAAAGGTACCCACTACGCCATAAATCACAATTTTTGTGAAGTTAGGAAGCACCTACTAAGCTATTATTCGTCATTCTGCGGAGAAGCGAGGGACCAGCTACAAGTCTGTAAGGCATTATGTGCACTTTGTTGACGCGACGACTGATGACGATGAAGAATTATGGCTCAGCACTTTGTAATGGGTTGGAATCTTTAAACGGCCCACCAGTTGTGTTTTTTGCATTGGGTGACGCCCGATCGCTATTTCCCTCTCCCGTCATGCTGTATAACATACGTTGACGTGGGAGAGAGACGGGGGGGGGGGGGCGTAGAACTTTACTGAGACCCCGAGGAAATGGATCATGTGCTTATGGGCTTCCTTGGCAACCAATACAAATGCACTTGCGCGGAACCCACTACGCTATAAATCATTGTAATTTTACTGAGACCCCGAGGAAGTGGATCATGCACTTATGGGATTCCTTGGCAACCAATTCAAGTGCACTTGCGAGGAACCCACTACGCTATAAATCATTGTAGTTTTTGAGAAGTAGGGCAGCAGGCACTGTGCCATTTTTCGTCATTCTACGAAGAGCGTTGGTACCTGCTAAACCCATGTGAGGCATTTTGCGCACTTTGTTGATGCTGTGCCTGATGACGATGAAGAATTATGGCAGAGTCCTTTGTAATGGGTTGGAAGCATTCAACAACCTACTCGTTGCGCAATTCGTATTGTGTGACGCCTGGTTACAAAATTCGCGTTGTGCGACGCTTGGTGCTTATTTTACTCTTCTACCACGCTATATTACATATGCTAATGTGGTTCCTTCCCGACATGAAGCCTGTATAGGACCTTTTTGCAAAGCAGTTTCAAGCACCGGCATGGCTCAGAGGTTGAATACTGGGCTCCCATGCAGAGGGCCCAGGTTCGAACCTCGTTCCATCCTGGCATTTTTTTCTTATTTCGTTTTTTTTTCTTATTTCGAGCGATACTGGTTACGGACACCGGCGGCGGCGGCGGCGGCAGCGGCGGCGGCGGCGGCGGACAACTACGGCGCCAAAAACGGCCGGTGAAATGATCTCATAACAGCTTTCGCTGTAAAACAGGGCGACATCGGAAGCTGTAGCTCGTTGTAGGGCCCTTGTCTCGGCGTATCTCGTTAGGTAATCTGTCGCCACGACGATCCACTTGTTACTGGCAGATGACAGCAGAAATGGCCCCAGTAAATCCATTCCTATTCGATCGAACAGCGCCCTAGGTGGTGTGATTGGTTACAGCAGGCCTGCAGGCTTCAGTGGCGGACATTTGCGGCGTTGGCACTCACGGCAGCGTTTTACATAGCGCTTCACGTATGCAGCAAGTTTGGGCCAGTAGCACGCCTGTTTAACTCTGGCGAGGGCTCGTGAAGAACCTAAGTGACCGGATGTGGGCTCGTCATGGCAGGCAAGAAGAATGTCGTCTCGCATGTCAGAAGGGACGACTAACTGGTAGGTTTTGCCGTTGCCGTTTGAGTTTTTCTTGTCCAAGACACCACTTAGCAGACAGAATGACAAGAGATTGCGAGAAAGGTGTCGTGGTACGGGAGTGTTGCGTCCTTCTAGATTGTCGATGATTGCGCGAATCTCGGCGTCCTCGTGTTGTCATGCGATCAAGTCAGTTGCAGTGAGAACTCCGAGGAAGCCGCTGTCGTCCTCAGTGTCGGGATCACAAACTTCAGGAGGTGCACGGGACAACGAATCAGCATCTTCGTGCATGGGGCCTGATTTGTAGACGATGGTAAGGTCAAACTCTTGCAAACGAAGGCTCCATCGTGCCAACCGCCTAGACGGGTCTCGTAAAATTGGCTAACCAGCACAATGAATGATGGTCGGTCACTACCTTGAAGTGATGACCGTAGAGGTAAGGCCTGAATTTCATGGTGGCCCAAAATATTGCGAGGCACTCCTTCTCTGAGGTAGAATAGTTCGTCTCGGCGCGAGAGAGGGTAAGGCGGGCGTAAGCTATTACTCGCTCAGTGCCTTCTTGGTGTTGGACAAGGACGGTGCCAGGACCTATATTGCTCGCGTCGGTATGAACTTCTGTGGCAGCATCCTCGTCGAAGTGAGCAAGGAGTGGTGGTGCCTGCAAACGCTCCCGTAGATTGATGAAAGCCGTGTCCTGTTCTTCATTCCAGGTGAATGGTACATCTTCACGTGTGAGGCGAGTCAGAGGTTCGGTAATCTTAGAAAAATTTGCGATTAAGCGGCGATAGTAGGCGCAGAGGCCGAGGAAGCGACGTACTGCTTTCTTGTCACGGGCCACGGGAAAGAAGGCAACGGCGGTGGCCTTGTCGGGGTCAGGTCGAGGGTAGCGATGCGGGCTTGTTGGTCTGTCATGGTACTTGGATGTGGGCGCGAAAAGACAAGGACGAAGGGAAGAAGACACACACACTGGCGCCAGTGTGTGTGTCTTCATCCCTTCGTCCTTGTCTTTCCGCGCCCACATCCAAGTATCAGGTCGAACGCCGTGTGCGCTTACAACATGGCCCAGAAATTTAAGTTCTTTGTAACCGAAGTGGCATTTTTCTGGCTTCAGCGTGAGGTCTGCAGAGCGGAGCGCTTCCAGAACAGCCTGCAGACGCTTCAGGTGTTCCTCAAAGGTGACCGAAATGACGACGACATCACCGAGATAAACAAGGCAAGTGTGCCACTTTAGACCGGTGAGAACAGTGTCCATCGTTCTTTGGAATGTGGCTGGCGCGGAACACAGGCCGAAGGGGAGCACCTCGAATTAATGCGCGCCATCCGGTGTAAAGCAGTTTTTTCGCGGTCACGTTCGTCAACCTCACTCTGCCAGTATCCGCTTTTCAAGTCTACGGAAGAAAAATACTTGGCCCGTCGCAGTCTGTCCAATGAATAATCGATGCGCGGCAAAGGATACACGTGTTTTTTAGTCACGCAATTTAGCTTCCTGTAGTCGACGCAGAAACGCAATGTTCCGTCTTTGTTTCTTTACTAGAACGACTGGCGATGACCACGGACTATTGGACGGCTGTATAACATCATCTTGGAGCATCTTTTTGACTTGCGCATTTATCGCGTCACGTTCTTTGGCCGAAACTCGGTAGGGCTGTTGTTTAATTTGCGAGGCATCGGTGTGCGTAATAATACTGTGCTGCGTAATGGGCGTTTGACGCACCTTCGAGGACGAAGCAAAGCACCCTTGAAATTTAAGCAGCAAGTCATGCAGCGCCGTTCGTTCTTCCTCCGAGAGTCTCGAATTGATGTCCACCTTTCCGAGCGCTGAAGGGGCGTCTGTCGACGTCGATTGGAGCCCACTGTGCATTGATGTAGCCGTAAAACATTCAGCGACGTCTTCTATGGGGCAGGCGAAAGCGATGGCAGTGCGAAGAAAAAGGTGCCGCTGCTCATCACTAAAATTCGTCACAAGCAGCGTCACACGGCTCGTAGTTCGTCACACACGACATAACCAGGACGCTTGAACGCGGGGGCAACATGATGCTGTCGGCAGAAACGCGAAACGTGCTGAGATGACGGTCGTCGGGTTTCTCTGCTGCTCTTTCTGTCGAGAATGTGACGGTGCGCTCTCCAAGGTCAATAATAACACCGTATTCCCGTACAAAGTCGACGCCTATGAGGTCTCGGGAGCATTCAGGAAGTATAAGGCAACTGCAGAGGAAAGTACGTCCACGAATGCCGACTCTGGTCGTGCAGATCCCTGAGGGGTGACTACGTGTGCGCCGGCTGTACGAATTTGTCTTCCGTACCACGGCGTCGCAACCTTGTTCAGATGCGTCGCAAGGTTTGTGCTCGTGATGGAATAGTCAGCCCCTGTGTCTACTAAAGCACTAGCGTCGTGGCGGCCGTCGAGCACGACAGGTATGTCTAAGGAGAGTCCGCTTTCGAGTTCAGGTGCTGTCGCCGTCGAATTGCTGCTGGTCCGTACTTGCGTCGATGGGAGGCCTTGCTCACGTCGATTGTCAGCGGCCTCGCCCCCGAAGGTCGCTGCCTTTAGTTGTCCCATCTAGGGCTTGGCGAACGCGCTGGCGCCGCCACTGGGTAGTTCCGGAAATCTGGAGAAGATCGTCTTGGAGACGGTGATCGCGACTGCCGCCGCAACAGCAGTGGCATGCGCTGCTCGGATATTCCTCGATCGCTCTCGGTCTTTCACGAAATCTTGGCCTTGGCGAGTCGATGGCGAAACCCCGAAGTCCAAGGCGGCGATATGCGCATTCGCGGTATACATGTCCGGCTTCACCACAGTGATAGCACAGCGGCCACTTCTCCGGTGTGCGCCATACGTCCGATTTCCTAGGGAGCGGCTGCGGATTCTCGAAATGCTGGATCGGTTGCACTGACGGAAGTGTATCCTGCGGCGTAGGGTGTACAAAGCGCGGTGGGGTAGGAATGTACCGGCTCACAGCCTCGGCGTACGATGCACGTCGGGCTCCGTCCGGGTCGAGGTAACATCGCTGGAAAGCGCGACTTGCAGAACCTGCTGTACTTCGCTCCTTATGAGGCTGGAGATGTATCCTGCAGCAGGAGGTTGAGGCGGGCAGTGAATCCTTTGTAGCTCGTCGCGTACCACTGATCTGATGAGGTAGCAGAGAGCTTCGATCTTGATGTTACTGCCGGCAGCTCCAATCTGGCCCATCGGTGAAGCGACATTGATCTGGCGGTCGTACACAGCCGACCGCTGCTGCAGCATCTTTTCCATGGTTGTGGCTTCGGTTAAAAACTCGGCCACAGTCTTCGGGGGACTTCGGACGAGGCCAGCGAAGAGCTGCTCCTTAACTCCTCGCATTAAGTGACGCAGCTTCTTATCTTCTGCCATAGCCGGATCAGCACGACGGAAGAGGCTCGTCATGTCCTCAACGTACATCATCACGCTTGCGTTCGGAATTTGAATGCGCTATTGAACGACCCGCTCCGCTCGTTCACGGCGACCGGGATTAGCGTAACTGGCCAGCAGCTGACGGCAAAACACAATACACGTCGAGAAGGGTTCACGGTTCTCGTACCAGGTACGAGCGCCATCCTCGAGGCCGAAGCACGCGTTCCTCAGCTTGTTGGCGTCGGTCCACCCGTTGAAATCAGCGACGCGTTCAAAGTGAGCCAACCAGTCCTCGACGTCCTCTAAGACGGAGCCATGGAACACCCTCGGCACTCGTGGCTTGTGCAGCATGTAATTAGCAGTTGAAGTGCCTTCCTTACCGTTTTCGGGTGGTGCAGTTGACGTCATCTCAATCAGAGGTTCACGTTCGGGGGGCAATCCTCGGATTCTTCGGCTGGTCCGGTGGACAGGTGTTGTCACTGCAGGTACAGTGCTACCAGGAGGCGTTAGGACCATTGGCTGGGAGTACCCCAAACCACCACCAGTTGTCACGTGCGATAAGAAAGTCCCCGGGCAAGAAATACCACGCTGGCAGAAAGACTGACGCAGGTCTAATAATATGGCCGCGCCAAAACCAACAAAGACTGGGCGAGAGCGCGCGCTGTCCCAAACGACTTCGTTTGTTTTTGCTCGATGCGGGCTCGTGCTCGCCGCAGTTCATCATCCAGGTGGCAATATCAAGCCAGCGAACCGGCCGCGAGTGCACCATGGGCTTGGCATGTAAATCATGTCTTACTTGACATGCGTGCCATTATTTTCATGGTGCACACTGTTATTTATGTTCGTCATACAGTCACGTCACGCAATACCAATCTGTAGCAGTCAGTTTTCATGGCGCACTGATCGTCATGTGTGAGCCCGAAGGCGTCAATTTTACGCCAAGTATAATTAAGAGCTGGCCGGCACTCATTATTGTGCATGAATTTAGCTTCTGCGGCAACCACGCGAGACAAGCTGCACTAGTGCAGCGAAGACGCAAATATTCCCTGAAACAACATTTGCGAATTCTCAATGAAACGCTTGCCTCACGAAGGCGGGTATCAGTCGTGGGAACAAATTTTTCGCGCCGTATTCTGTGCAGGCAACCACACAGCCCGTCGCTTGGCATCATTTTTCCCGCTGGGAATAGCAAAGATGGCTTTGCCCGTTTCCCGCCGGTTGCTGGACCCAAAAGCACAGAATCCAGGCCTTCTTCGATGCATCGACAGGCTTGCGATGAAGTGTCAAAACGATACGGGATGTCGTGATATTCCTGCACGCTTTTCTGAGGCTATAAAAAAATCACAGCATATCCACGGAGTGAATGATGATGAGTGGGCGAAGCTGCGGAGGTTCATCGGTAAACCGTGAATCTTCCGTGAATTCTGCCCAGTACATCATCACCGACGTGAGATAGGGCGCGTTTATACTAAAGGTTCGATGAGTTATGACGACTTGCAGCTCACTTTAATTTTACATGTACGCTGTGAATTTTCATTGTTTAGAAAACCATTGCTTTAGAAAACATCTGGCGTCTTTCGTTAAGCAGCTGGCGTCTTTTCCTTTTGCTTTAGAAACATCTGGCGTTCTTCCGTTTTGCTTTTACAAAACATCTGGCGTCTTTCGTTGGTTTATTTCATCAATCAACGGCGTTTTCAACAAAATTTTTATTGTTTAATCACGCACAGGAGAAATCTCACCAGGCACTACCTTGGAGGTAAAGAATGGCTGCTAATGGGAATGAGAGACAGAAGAAGTCGGCTTTTAGCTACCGCTGCGAATTTTTTATTGTTCAACAACGCACAGGAAAAATCTCCCACCGGCACCACCTTGGAGGTCAAAGCGTAAGACTGGTTACGGACTACGACTACGACTACGAGGGACGAACGGGTGCCGCCTTAAGGAGCTTCGCCCCTAAAACAATCGCCTTTCAATGCGCTGTGCGTTTGCGGCCGGGAGACACTAGCGAGGCGAGCGAGCTAGACCTTTTATGTGGCGAAGCCACCGAAAGGGCGCGGTGGCGAAGAGAAAACGAATGCGGTAATTTTCCCGTTCCAGTGACTTTAGTTCGCCATAGAGTTACTGTATATGCTACTCTTAGGTAGCAGAGTTGCCCTAGAGTTACTGTATATGCTACCTTTAGATAGCAGAGTTGCGCATAGGTCTGGCTAGCAACCACAGCTATGCGGTGAAGTCGCACTACGTTTGTGCAGGTGACATGCCTACCGTGTGGCCGATTAACATGTCTGGCGTGTCGAAGACTGGGGATTAACTTAACTGTCGATGTCTGGTGTCAGTCCAATTCGCTGCAGCGATGGCTTCGAGTAATACAAAAATTGGCCCGAGCGTCAGCTTCTCCGCAATGCATGGTTGCTAGCGGCGTTTGGAAAACAAATGCGCAACTCTGCTATCTAAAGATAGCATATACGGTAACTCTAAGTTGCGCATCTGTCTGCCAAACGCCGCTAGCAACCATGCACTGCGGAGAAGCTGCTGCTTGGGCCAGTTTGTTTATTTCTCGACGCCGCCGCTGCAGCTGACTGAATTAATACTAGCCATCGAAAGCCAATGTTTATCGCCGGTCTTCGACACGCCAGACAGGTTAATCGGCGACATGGTAGGCATGTCGCCTTCAAAAACGAAGTGCAAATTCACCGCATAGCTGTGGTTGCTAGCCGGCCCTATGCGCAACTCTGCTACCTAAAGGTAGCATATACAGTAGTTCGGCATAAAATCATTGGAACGGGAAAAGTGCCGCGACCGTCCTTGCCGCCGCCATATTTGGTCCAGCGGAGTAAAGCATTTTTTACGCATTGCGTGCGCTTTTGCAGCGCCGAGTGAAGCATAGCGTTGTTCTCTAACTGATTACAAAAGAAATAGCGGCCGTTTTCACTTGCATGCACGCGAAATAAATGCGAACTGCGCGGCATTTACGCGTTCGGCTGTCGGTATTTATTAACTGCAGTGCAGTTCTTAGCAAACTTCTGAAAATCTATCTATCTATCTATCTATCTATCTATCTATCTATCTATCTATCTATCTATCTATCTATCTATCTATCTATCTATCTATCTATCTATCTATCTATCTATCTATCTATCTATCTATCTATCTATCTATCTATCTATCTATCTATCTATCTATCTATCTATCTATCTATCTATCTATCTATCTATCTATCTATCTATCTATCTATCTATCTATCTATCTATCTATCTATCTATCTATCTATCTATCTATCTATCTATCTATCTATCCGCCCACGACATTGTACTCTCCTGCCCGTTTCGTTAATGGGATATACACCAAATTTGGTATGGCATAACATGACTGTATGGCGAATATAAATTACAGGTGGTGACATGAAAATAATGATATGCATGCCATGTACGGCATGATTTACATGCCACGCTAATGGTGCGCTCGCGGCCGCTTTGCTAGCTTGATACACACGAAAATTGCCATGGCGTGACAAGAGTGTATGACCACTAGTTACTGGTTATAACATGCAAATCATGACAGGCATCTCATGTAAAACGTGATTTACACGACGTGGTCTCGGGGCGCGCACGGTCGTTTAATGAAATGCAAATATACGAAAATTGACATGACGAGATATTTTTGCATGAAGGAAGTTAGTGACAGGTGGTAACATGTAAATCATGCTTTACATGATATGCGTGCCATTATTTTCATGTTACCACATGGTATTTATGTGCGTCATACAGGGACATCACGCAATACCGATTTTGATGCATACCAAGCCAGCGAACTGGCCGCCGGCTTGGTTTGCCGGCGGCCAGTTCGTTTAAGACAACTTAAGACCATTAAGATAATTAAGACCATTGTAATTATTCCCGAGCTAATTAAGAGCTTGATTACTAAAACAATCTAATTCAAAGAAGTTTTTGATAGCATGTCAATTAGGTATTGTTAATTAAGACCTGGTTAATTAATGCCATGAGAATTGATAAAGCTGACGCGGTCGTCACTCCGTAGCAGGCTGAGCAGACTGAGCCGACAGGGTTGACGTTCAGCTACGTGAAAAGCTGGATGAAGCCTCTAATTTGCATGCGCCGCATGCACGGAGGAAGAAATATTTAGGAGGCGAAACTCTCGGTAGAACAGGCGTGGGCGGGCGTGCAGATAACGTCACAAAAAATACAAAAATAACATGCGCAGACGGAGGCACTTCAATATGCGGCGCCTTGTGACGCGAAGCCGCAACACCAGAAAAATTGGCCGCGTATCTGCGTGCTTCGCTGCAAATGTCGTTGAAAGACGATAGTCGTCTACCGGCCGTACTACATGAGTCCTCCTCCTCTATGTTGAACCGCCGCATCTGGCTCATAGCGTCGCACTTGCAGCGCAGCCCAAAAAACACTAGCATTTTCCAAGCAGCCTAAGAAACACTAGGTTCATTAGAATTACATATCTATGTATTTTCTAGTTAAGGAACACACCACGTAATACTTACATATTGATGCTGCGCCTCAGATATGCGTAACATTTGGCTTTTGATCGACAATGTTCACAAGTATGAACGGCGGTACCAGTTCAAGATGGCTGGGTGTTCTGCAAGTGGGTAAACTTTGGCCGGATGGCTGAATCGGGTGACACAGACAAACAGAAAGACAGACAGACCAAAATTTCTGCGTTTAAGTTCCCCATGAAAGACTTGTTTTTAAAAAGGAAAAGAAGCAGTACTGGTCTGGCGAGCACGCCCGCGCGCGTTCCCTTTCCCACGTTCGTGAGCAGACGACAACGGTGTTTGCTTCATGGCTCATTCACACTGGGGAATCCGCCGGCCACAGCAACCGGAATTCTCGTGCCGCCGAAATTCCGCATTGTTCACACCACTTAACAACCACACCGGCTAAATTTGGGCTGTCATCGTTACTTCGCGCGAAGAAACGCTGGCATCGACGCGCTCTGCGTTGTGTTCGCGTTTAGTTATAGCGAAGCGCATAAACAGGAGCAGCGTCGTCGAACTGCTGGGCCTGCTGGAAAGCAACTTTCTGGCAATGTCTGACGAGGAGAAACATGCATTCGCCGAACAAGAAACGACGCAAGCAGTTATGGTTGGTTCGTCCTCATTTGCAAGACGCGAGAAGCTTGGTCGAGCCGAGGTAATGCTACCCATTCTGCGAGATTGTCATGGTGTATTCCAAAGATGCTTGGCAGTTGTCGAGAACTACAGGATGATTACGAAAGACTTCGCTGTCGCTACGCGCTTCGACGACTGCGATATCACAAGCACGCCACCATTTTTCGAACGTTCGACTCGCGTTCCGATTGGTTCGCGGTGAGGGAATCCTGCGGCAGCTGCCGCAAAAATCGGTCCTCGACCGATCGGCGCGAAAAGGGCTTTTCCGGCGGATCTCGCTGCCACCGAAGCGGATTCCGCGCGCTCGCGCTGCCGAATGTCTCAGTGTGAACGCAGTGCCAGCGGGCACGCATTTGTGTGTGTGTGTGTGTGTGTGTGTGTGTGCGTGCGTGCGTGTGTGTGTGTGTGCGTGTGTGTGTGTGTGTGTGTGTGTGTTTGTGTGTGGACTGCCATCTCAGTAACCTTTCTTTTTATGTAGCGGCCGTGGATGTAATAACGCTGCTGCGCACAGTATTCTCTTTTTCGGCATTCGCTAGCCTAAGATGGGACGCAGGTATTTTGCCGAAACCTGCAAACGCGGGCGCAAGTCTTGCAGGGAAAAGTTGGAGCAAGAATCGAACGCGTTCCGCCTCCATGCTCCGTGACTGCGGCGAAGCGGGAGCAACGCGTGTGGCTGGTTCCCTCGGAAACCGAAACGGCGGCAATTTTCCTTGCGTGCCTCCAGACGCCGCCAGCATGAAGTGGCTCCCCGGCAATGCGATGTTATCTGAGGCCGTGTAATGTACTTTTATTCCGTGTTCCGTATTCCGTTTTCCCTGTTACGTCACGCTTGAGGCGCCGCCCACGCCGGAAGCCGCGACGTTTTTCGAATTTCGCCAATAAAAAGCACTCGTAGCCGCCCATAGCTTGTTGAGCAAGACAAGTGGGGCAGTTGGCGTTTTTTATGTAATAATTCTGGGGAAATCCCCAGTATTTTTTAGGTACTTTCGGGGGGAAAATTTAGGTCAGCAATGAAAGATGCATTTGAAAGACATATTTGATGCATTTTCACAATAAAGCACAGTTGGAAGTTAGCGATCTGTCCAATTGTGTCGGTCTGCTCGGCCGTTTCTTCTTCCCCGTAATGCGCTATACCAGTTCAAGTACGACGAACCAACTCGCCCAATCTTCAACACTTGTGGACTTACGTTCTTTTGCGTACTGCATTCGAGTGAAGCTCCTTCGACCCGATGTCAAAGCGCTCCTAGCAGGTTTCACACCATCTGCTGGTCACGGAACGCGAATCTGCAAGATTCTTCGCGCTGAGTGGCTACGCCAGGCTCGCTTCTACAGGGACGCTTTGCGCCTCAAACTCCAGACTGCCGAAGGCATTATTAAGGCGAAGATGAAGTGGCGAGAACTGTCTGCTTCAATTGACCGAAAAGCGGAATACCTGTGGCAGCATATGCTATTCCACCTTCGTGCCATGACCCCCAAGAAGGTGACTGTGACGAGCAACCCTGTGCACACTCTGGGCGGTGTTGTGCTCCCTGAACCGATTAGACGCGTGTTGTGCCGCGGACCCAAGTTCGCCACGGAACCGGCCAATTCACCGTACGATCTGCTCACCTACGTCAGGCAAGTGGCTCGACAGATTCCTGAAAGTGAAAGGGACAGGTGCGTTGCCGATGGCGTCGGAGTGATTTCGCGTTTCATGCCTTCTACCAAAAAACTGCCAGTTAACAAAGTCGTGGGGTTTTGTAAAGACAATTCACTAGCCCTGTTACCTTCTGACAAAGAGGGAGGCTTCGTCGTTTTATCTAACTCAATTTATTGAGAAAGCGACCACAGCCGTTCATTCTGTCTTTAGAGCTGAGGACGACACTTCGCTCTGCAAAGTTAAATCCCAAGCAAAAAAGTTGTGCACTACCTTGGGTTTGGAACAACTTTCCCAAGCAGTAGATAAGTGCAAGAACCTCAATCTTGATGTGTTCTTCACGGCCAAAACACACAAGGTCGATTGCCCCCTGCGGGTAATTGTGACAGAGAAAGGAACATGGCAAAAAACTGTGGCATTATTTCTGCAAGAAAAGCTCAATTTGCTCACCATTGATGACCCCTTTTTAATAAGGAATTCGGACATTTTGGTTAACTTTCTGGAACAGAACGACAGGGGCCTAAAAGCATTTTCTGTCGATAGAAAAGATTTGTATTACTCTTTGCCGCACGGGAAGTTGTTACAGTGTGTTGACGTTGCCATCGATTCATTTGGTGCTGTAGCCTTCCAGAATCTTACGGGTGTCCATAACACTAACCTCTTAGAGCTTCTGTCTTTTTATATCAAGTCGAATTTTTTATCTTTTAATGATCGTACATACATACAGAATAGCGGGGTCTGCATCGGGTCATGCCTCGCCCCGATCCTTAGTGACATATACCTTGCATATCATGACCGATTGCTGATGAGCATGCTTTACCAAAATATTGTCGCCAAAGTATGTCGTTACGTAGACGACTTTTTGATTTTCATCGACTGCAGTGACGCTACCTGCCAGTACCTAACCGACGATATTGTAATGACTTTTATTGAATGTTTTAAACCGCTTTTATTGACTCATGAGATGCCCACTGACAACAGCTTACGCTTTTTGATTTGAATTTGATTTTTTCACCTTAACATGTGTGCTGGCCATCTGGTAATTCCGCCGACGTCAACCTAGAACTGGAAAACCTCTTTTACCCTATGACTCTTCCCATTCCAAGTTAGTTGAGCGAAGCATCACAAATCTTTGTCTCATCAACCCCCTTAGGAAATCATGTCATCATGTCATGCAGCGCAGCTTTGCAGCTCAAGCTGAAAGGCTTTTGAGTGCCGGGTACCCAGCTATCCTACTGGCATCTATAGCTGAAAAGATATTAAAACAGATGAAAAAAGACTGCAACTCCGAGGCTCAGCCGGAATCTAACGACCGAAAAGACCCGTGGTTTTACCCTATGTGCATGACATTTCCCACCGACTAAAAAAGATAGGGGAGAAGGTCAGTGTGAAAGTGGTGTTTTCGGCGCCTGATAAGTTACAGCGGCTTTGCAAAGCAGTTAATCCCCTGAAATCACGCGCCACTGTTTGCTCAATTAAGCAGAAAACTGGGTTTGTGCCGTGTGAAGTGGGGGTGGTTTACTCGATACCACTCTCATGTGGTAAGAGGTATATCGGCCAAACGGGGCGCTGCCTTAATGAAAAGCTAAAAGAGCACCATTATAATGTTCACAAAGCAGTTCAGGGCCACATTGGAATTCACTGCCGCGATTGTGGATGCTCCCCTATATTTGATCAATGTGAAGTAGTTAGAAAACACCCGCCACAAATCACTCGAGAGATTATTGAAGCGCATTGTATAGCAAGAGCTGGCATCAGATGTATCAGCGCCCCTTCGTTGGCTTTATCTGAACATGAAGTGGCCTTCCTTAATCAAGGAAACCGTCTATGAATCTGTGGCGTGTGACGGTGCGATGGTGTGCCTAATCTTGGCGTTGCGTTAGGGTGTTTTTTGTATGCTTGCGCAAGTCTACATATTTGATGCATTTTCACAATAAAGCACAGTTGGAAGTTAGCGCTCTGTCCTCTTGTGTCGGTCTGCTCGGCCGTTCTTCTTCCCCGTAATGCGCTATACCAGGGCCCGTATTCCCAAAAGGCGACAATCGCAAAAGTATCGCCTTTGGTGCGCGCTGATTGGCTATTGAGCAAACCGGAAAAGTTAGGGCGCCATCTGGTAATTCCGCCGACGTCAATTTTGCGTCATGGTGCTCGACGGTGCTCTCGACATATTTGCAATAAGCGAAGGCACCGTTAACCGTCGGTTCGTGGTGAAGTCTAGCATTTCAGTGACGTAGGCGGTAGCTTCTAGTATTCAATCCTCGGTGGATATACGCAGCATTTTTTACGCTGAAGCTTTCATCGAGCATTACCTTGGGGTGTTATCAGCACTCGTTCTTTGCCAGCGCGTGTTTTTTCATGGTTTGAACGTCCCAGGAGCATGAACCGTGCGTTGCTCGCGTGGCTTATCGCGAGCCGGCAACAACATGTTGAGATCTTGAGACGATGTCGCTGCGGCGGCACGCTACAGCTGAACTCTCCGAGTACGCCGTCTTAACTCTCAACGAAAATACGTTTCACACAAAGTTGCAATCTTTAAATATTATATTGTGCATTAAATAATCGAACAAAAAAACGCTGAAAGCACTTTCAACACGTCTTACACTTCAAGTAGCCACAGCCAAGCCGGCCAAGCCTGGCCACTGCGTAGAAGCAGCAGCACACGCTCGAAAACGCCGTACTCGGGTTGCTCTGCGCTCGTACAGTGCGCTCACTCCCGTGTTGTGAGACATTCGTACTACCAAAGGCCAGTTGCAACAATGACGTCACAGGCAAGTCTTTTTTTTTTACTTATTGAACGCATCAAATTCTACGTCACCAAACGCGACACTATCGCCTTTTGCGATCGTTTGAGAATACGGGCCCAGTTCAAGTACGACGAACCAACTCGCCCAATCCTCAACACTTGTGGAAAATGGGAACTGCGCCGCGTCCTATCTCTCACGGCGACAAAGGGGCGTTTCTTGTCCCGCGCCCATGTATGCTACGGCCTACGGTGTCCCAAAGGCCGCTTTTACCACCGTAAAGGTTGTTTGAGCGAAACTGGCGAAACCCTTGCAAGCTTCAGCAAAACAGACGCATCAATGGATTCGCGCCGTCATCACAAATCGTGCTGTGCTGAGTGGTGTCAAAATTCTACAGGTCACACCGGCGTAAAATTCTTTCCAATCCCGGCGGACGAAAGGTACGATGTGCAGGCTGCTCGTTTTGTTTTTCTACGCTGGCACAGCACATCAGGATGCGGTTGCATGCAGCCGTAGCGTAAAATATTAAAGTTGTGTTTTTACTGTATGAATGCTACGTTTAGGCAATAAAACATTCAAACTCTGCTCTTTATTCTTGTCTAATTTATGTGTATACACGTAAACGAAACAAAGTATTGGCCGAACATATTGTGTCCACGGGCCATGTGATCAACTGGGAAGATGCTTTCGTCATCGCCACGGAAAAGAAACTCTTTCCACGGCTTCATCTCGAATCATTGTTTATTCAAACCACTGCGCACACGCTGAACAAGAGCTGTGGTAATCTTCCGCCTGTGTATGCCCGTTGCCTCAAACATGTGATTAGACAACCTTATAAGTAAGCGAACTTGTTGCACATGCTTCATTGTGAACAAGGCTCCCGTGTGGGAGCCGAAACGTCTTTTTAAGGATATATTTTTACTTTTGGTCGGCACTGTGTTTCCTTCGTCTATGTCTTTCCCCGGCCATGCGGGTTTCCGCCAAACTCTCGACTTCATAAAACAAAGTATTACTTAGAATAAGTGGTGCAAAAATAGGTGGATGGGCAAACCTTCATGAATCAGAACGCAAAGATTGCCGTTTTGATCATGCGCCGGGTTGCGCAACAGGAAGAAGCTCGCCATCTGAATACCTTCCCCGCGCTAAATTTGGCTTGCTGGTGCATCCCAATTGAATTTGGCGCTAAATCGACCCCCCCCCCTTCCCGGCCACATGGATCCTCAGTCCTCAACAAGATGGCGTCCCCCAGTGCGTGTCTGCAATGCGCCGCCATGTTTTAGTACCGCCCCCAAACACCAGGCGTTCGCCCGGCGCTGCGATCGAATATCGCGTTCCATGGATGGTATAAGAAGTTTCACTCCCCTGGTTACAGCGTACATGGACGTGCACATTCAGTTGTTTCCCCTGTGCATTTTACGTACTACATTTCTGCTGAATCGAACTTGCACAGAAGAAACTTGTTGCGTAAAACATTTGTGTTAACATGCACACCACGGTGTTTTATTTGTGATGATATAACGAATAAATTTGATAAACTGGACAAGGGTGGCAATGCAGGCTAGTTGGCATTACATTGCAGGTTTTTGGGTGTAGCGCCGCGTACGAATTGGTAAGAAAGAAGATGACAGGTAAAAAGGCGCACTCGCAACTGAACTTTATTTTGCGTCGATTGCAAATATAAAGCTATGAAAAGCACCACGTGTTACCTCTAACACTCCCACATAGTAAAACCAGATAAAACCAGATAAAATGGCCTACCGCACTGATCATCGAGATAGTCTATTTCACATGAAAATAGGTCAAGAGACGGCTTGCTGATGCATCTGCTGCCGAACTTGTTGATGACATACGCTTCAAATAACTTTGAGTTAAGTTATTATATTAAGTTAATTAAGTTATTAAGTTATTAAGTTATATTAAGTTGGTGTGTGTGGCTAGAAGTGCTACGAGTTTTTCGCCAAGTTCCGATATTTTTTTTTTTGCCACGTAAAGGAGGCACAAGTGTGGGGATTTAACGATGCTACTTTAAAGTGCTTGTACCGAGGTTAGGAAGAAGCGGAGTCATATCGGGGTCACATTTTCATGGAACAAAAATAAGTGAAACCAACTCTTCAAATATATTTGACTTCTTGTGGTTGGGCCCTGGTTCAAACGTATAAATAACAAAGAACGGTTGGATTTTTTCTTTAGCTCAATGACAAATTCCTTGTCATCACTGCCTATCCGAATCAAACCGATGGAGCATTAGTTTGGTTTCCTGTGTGTTCTTGCATTAGGTGCCCTGTAGTACATTATGTGAATTTCTCTAGCTGCAGCATCCGGAGTTTGTCGATGGAGTGAGGGGCATGCGTTCGGCTACCTAATGCATCGCAGGCACCCTCTAACATCTCGTGGCTGCCAATGGGCCTGGAGTTCCCCAGTCTTCACTGCTGCTGTAGCCACCTCGTCGGCCATGAACATTAAGACTTTATTGCCGTTTTAACTTGCCTTCATTTTCCTGTTCTTTGTTTCGCATTTCTTTACTTGCGTGTCATCTTTTTGGTGTGAAAAGTGTAGTGCGTAAGTGTTTTTAAATCGATACTTCACTTTCTGGGGGTAGTGTGAGCATGTCTGCCCAAGTTGCTTTGACATGTGATCGTCAGCCTTCTGAAATGATGCACACAACACATATCATGTGGCGCCATTTCATGCGGCAAGCCTGTAAGCATAGCCTTTCTCTCCAGTAGAACTGACACTGCAAGATTTCGTGGCAGTGCTTGCTCTTCATAAGTTTTTTGGCATATGCTAGTCAGCTATCTGAAATGATATGCAGACCATGCTTGACTGTACACCAAAAGACTGTAGTTTCATGATGTCACTTGAAGTAGGAATGTATATGACACAAGTGTGTTCACCAGCTGCACTAAAGGATGATATGCCTGTTTGCCACTCAGAGGAGGTGTTTTACACTGAACAAAATGATCCCACAGTCCTTTTTGAAACTGCAGTTGACTTTTGCGTGGGTCACAGCTATCAATCCTTTTGCAAAGTTATGTCCTCGAAAACCAAGCATATACTCTTTTTTGCAAATTAGGCCAGTTACATTGCAACATGCATTTTACATTTACGTAATGTTGGCGCTATATCTGTAAGAAAAAACTTTGCTATTGCTATTCAGGAAAGCATCCTGTCACTTGCACAGGCGTGTTTTGAACACTGTATACATTAGTTTGTCTTGCTGCTTCATGTAATACCATTGTTATGCAACTGTCCTTTCTTATAAACATTGACAAACCACCATCTTGTTAGGGGTACTATACTACTCTCTAATATATCTGAAATGCATAGCTGTGCACACAATTACCCACGTACCTTGTGATTCGTATACTGTGCACATTTCATGTGTCCCTCTTTTTTTTTTCATGCGGCAGGATGGGACGCAGAAATAAACACAGTTCCCAGTCACTTTATGTAAAGTTTGCGCAAAAATCATAGATAATATGTGCCGAACTTAAACCAAAATTTGAGGTGCGCAGACAGGTCCCTGCCACACGCGACCACAAAGGTGCTCCTTGAAACGCATATAACGCTTTTAGCAACGTAACGTGTCCATAGTAGAAAGGCATGCTGATGTCATCTATATTTCCATTGTAGTAGTCATTAATTACCCAAGCAGTACATGTGACACTGTGCTTCCTTCAGCATGATGTTTCTTGTAACTTGTGCATGTAATAAATGTCAGTAATGCTTTAAAAACATGACACTACAATTTCACAATGTACGTTTATTTACAGAAAGTATATGCCATCTTTGCATTGGTGTGAACACGAATAAATTCTTTTTTTCACAAGGTTATGTCTTGAAGAGACTGCTTACATATTCTTTCACATTCTTCTGCATTCACAAATGAGCACACTTCTGAATAAAAAAAAGGTACCTGAAATGCCAGCATATGATGAAACCCAGCAGCGATTTATTATTACCAGGAAATTGAACTTCGAAAAGTTTTCTTCTGCTTGTTAGGTAACATCTTAGCAGGTAAGAAGTCGGGCTGCTGAACTTCATTCAGCACATGGATCGGTTCCTGCTGACAGCGAACACATCTCCATGAGGGTAACATGCAGGCTCACTGCTGTACTTGCATTGAGATTCACGTTAAAGAACCACAGGTGGTCAACATAAATTCAGTCCTCCACTGCAGCGTGGCTCACAACTGTATCATGGTTTTGGCACGGAAAACCCCATATATTATTGTTATGCCTCTTAGGCACATGTTTCTCACTGAAATGACACTTGCCTAGTGCTGTTGTGAGTGGTGCAGTTAGCCAAATAGTGGATTACCATTGCGGACAGCTTGTCCAGGAATACATGTGGAGTGTGATGACCTTCCTTGTCTAAGAAGTGGTTGGTGGTCATCACTGACAACACTGCCATGCTCACTATTGTAGTCATCGCTGAAATCATGAACACTTTTGTCACCTTCTGCAATGCAAAGGCAAGTGCAACACTACACATGCTGCGGCAATGTGAGATGCACATTCTGATTCTTAATGGAGGGCACAGCACTGCTGAACGCAGCGAAAGCAGCTTTTCATTAGCCCAATACAAAGCTTCATTACAGAGTGCACTGCAGCATGTGCGTTGTAGCACTTGCCTATTTAACACTGTTTCTGAGAGGACAGCCTTGGAGAGGTGTCAGGAGCCATGGTCCTGGTTTGTAGCCTCCGTGACTCTGTCACCTGCACAAATACAAGTGGTGTGTTGTAAATACTACTTCAATGTAAGGAATCCACAAGGCTGAGCCACACAAAGATAGCAATGATAGAATGATCTACATGATCTAATGCTATACACCTCACCAGTCTGGCTTACCCGTACTATGCGAAGCATGACTACTACAAATGGGTTGTCAGGACAATGTGAGTCATTTGTCGATATTATGGAGCGGATAACCGATAGATGCAAGATGACACACATGCAGCGAGCGACATCCTCTCAGTTGACGCAGTTATCAAGTACCTGGAGCTAATCAAACAGGGCATTAACCATAGCGAGAGCAAATATTCCGTTAGCTCAAGCTGTGAATATCCCAAACTTTTTGTTCTGCTCACCTAGAGGCCAGAAGGTACGGCCGCGGCAATCCGGGCCCCTTCGATGCGCTCAAGCAGCCGCGTTGTCCGCCAGACGTGGACGTCGTAGTCTGACCCCAGACGCAGTGGTTCACGGCACGATTCCGATGTCTGCGTCGCAGATCTGACGAAAGCGTGAACCACTGCCAGCCACATTTCGTTACGCGGGCATGCGCTCGATAGGATGGGAAGACCGATACTTACTAGCATGACGATGTGTGCATGATGTCCCTTGCGGGGATAAAATGCCGCCTTGTGATGGTCGCCCTTCGGTGCAATGATGACTGCAACGCTGCCGTCCACGCATCCGCATCCGATGACGCCGGCAGCCGTAGGAAACATTGAAGGCCCCCTTTTCATCCGGCGTCCACGGGAAGTGAACCCACTTGTTACGGATCCCGGTGTGCACGATTACCTCCGCCACAACATCGCACACAGTCTGCTCACCGCAGCTTGCATGATGACAACAGTATCCTCGCTGGCAAATGAGGCTTGAAAGCTGCTACTCGCAAAAAAAGAAGGCCGCACAAAACCCACAGACTGCACCGACAGCGCAGTCGGTCGCGCCGTCGCGCGCCTTCCTCGGCCACTTCGTCGCACAACCGCCGCACCTTCCTTTCTTCCGGCGAAAGTAACGGCGAACTCTTTCATCGACTGGCATGTCGAACGCGTCGTCGGGCGCCCACGGCGCTGCCCAGCCGCCGAGCGACCGCCGCGAACAACACGAAAAAGCCTCTGAGAAATACGCTGGCACCGCCATGTTTGCTCTTCCGTCGAAACGGGGCCACTCGCTGGCTGTTCCGCGCTTCGACGGAACCGATTCCGTATATTTTAGCATAATGAGCGCGTACTCGTCATTTTGACGTCACCAGAATTTGAGCTTCCGGCACGTCACTTGAGTGACAGGTGAAACGACCAATCACGGGGCGCTAATGGCGGCCAAAACAGAATACGGAACACGGAACAGCGGTTCGTTATACGGCCGCTGGTCGCCTCAAGCAGCGGAACTGCGCCTCCTAAATGTTTCTTGCTCCGTGGCCGCATGAAACGCTTGACAGTCACACTGGCACTATGACAATCACGAGTGGAACTGAGGCCTTCTCAGAATTAACGAGTTTGAAGGACCCCTGCATTAACCTCGCATTCCTCACATCCTGGTCGCTTGGAACACACTCGACGATGGCATGAGGGAAACAAATACAGCCGAAAAAAAAGCGAAGAACTCACGCATGTTCACGGTCAACCATTGCGCTGTTTACTGTTGTCAGTCGGGAGCGTACACAGCTATATGAGAGGTTGGTGAGGCAGTGTAGGATCACCAAATAGGCGGCACCAGGCGGAGCTAAGCTTGGGACAAATCCACGCTGAGAGTATACACGACGCATTCGGAGACAGCAAAATGCAAACCAGAGGCTTCATGTGCATGAAAATTCTGCCGTAACTAGAAGGAAAGAAAGAGGGAGGAAATTCAAATAATTAGCTTGTTTTCTTTCGGAGACGACAAGAAAGAGCGATACGTTAATAAAAAAAAAGTCACAGTTTCGCCGCAAGGGCGAAGCAACGAATGCGATAGCAAGAAATGTTACACGAAGAACCAGAAGCAGCTCGATACTTCCTGCGCGTCGCTGAAGCGCAAAGAAGGACGCCCTCAAAGAACGCACAGGGCAAGCGCGAACTAACAACTGTCACAGTTGGTACGTCTATGTGCTTGAGCAACGCGCTGCAAGTATCGACAGTGGAGAATCAGACGCTCTAAGATATTTCTTCTTTTTTTAAACTGCGGCGCGTCCCCCCCGCGTCTCCTGCCATGGGGGCGTCTGATGCAAGGTGTGCCCGGTGTTCTTTATTTCCCTTCCACATCACGAGTGGGTACAGAAAAGGGCCACTGTGTCCTGCGCGTCTCAAGGGCAGTTTTCAAAGTGAAAGAAAATTAGTAGTGTTGCGTGATAGAAAAGACGCTCACGCTCCTCCGAGATTTGCTCACCACCAGCGGTACATGGTGTATATAAATAGCTCGCCGTTACTGCGCCGGCGCATACATGGGATGTGGTTGAGTTGTCTAACGCAGAGCGCTGGGAAGCGAGGGTCTGCTGGTTCGAATTCGCGGTCGGGTAATTTAGAAGTACGGACAGCTGGGCGAGTTGGTAACTCATCTTGACGCTGTTGTGCACAAAAGAACGAAGACAAGGAAACGAAAAAAAGAGGATGACCTTATTTTTAGGTCTGGCGGTCCCCTGCCGCTAATTTCCCACAAGGTGGGTGCCCTCCCAAGCGACTATGAACTTCGTTCTGCCGAGCACCAGGCCGGAAGTGCGTTTGTACCTATTTTCAGAATCAGAATCATTTTTATTTCAACGTCAGATTTTGACAAATACAGATGTTGAGGGCCGTGAGCTAAAAGCCACAAAACGGCTTGACGAGGCCCACGGTCCCTTGAACTTGGCACCGACAGAAAAGCAATAAATATACTGTCTTCCTTTTACCCCCCCAAATACAAAGGAAAACAAACAAAAAAAGAAACAAATTAATGAATTGTTACATAAAAATACGCATGTTTTCACATAACGTAATGCAATTGTACATGAGAAATGCATCTTAACATAAAATGTAACAATATTTTATTACATTGCAGCACGTAGAATGTAAACTTGCTGTAGAACATTTGTTGTCATAATAGGCACAAAAATAGAAGTTTATAATGAATAAAAAAAATGCAAACAATCAAAACAATCAATACGGCAAAAGCGAAATGTTTGTAAACGAAATGTTTGTAAGCTTATTTCTCGTGAGCAAGAAAAAGAGAAACGCACACGCTAATGAGAATTCTTTAAATGGTATGGCAATAAGTAGCATAACATCTGTTTGCCAGAGTTAGTTCGTGTTCGCGGAAGTACCCATTCCTCAGTAAGGCGAGCCATGCGTAGCTTTTTATTTTCTTTTAGACAAGAAAGGTTGCGTAAGAAATTGTTCTTCTTAGCGGCACCGGCATGATAGCGTTTAGATAGCATCTTTTCGTATAGTGATGGAAGCGGAACTAGGTTCAATTGAAGAAAGAGTGGTTCAGTGTGACTGTTATGTGGCGCGTTCATGATAGCACGGATCGCTTTTTTCTGGATTATGTGAAGATTTTTTATGTTCGCCAGCGTCGTCGTAGCCCACACTAAGTGGCAGAACTTTATATGCGATGCCAATAGGCTGTTATAAATAAGCAGCTTAATATCTTTTGGCAAGTAGTATTTGCATTTATTGAGTATACCGCACACCCGTGAAATTTTACCCGCGATTAGTTCAGTGTGCCTATTCCGGGACATGTGTTCCTCAAACAAAACACCGAGACTCTTTACGGAAGGCACTATTTCAACAGATGAATTTATGTTATGCGAAGCATGCGCGGGAGTGTGAC
Organism: Rhipicephalus sanguineus; assembly: GCF_013339695.2. Taxonomy (NCBI): domain Eukaryota; kingdom Metazoa; phylum Arthropoda; class Arachnida; order Ixodida; family Ixodidae; genus Rhipicephalus; species Rhipicephalus sanguineus. Next base: position 160,808,450 of record NC_051183.1, read on the forward strand.
TCTGGCATAATATTTCATGTTGAGCGAAACGTTACGGAATGACGCTAGAGAAATGTGGAAGTGGTATAAAGACACTCATATGCTGAAGAGTCGCATATGTTTTATATAACTAGTTGTTTACAGTTGCGTAATGGTGCCAACAGCAACACCGGTGTTACCATCACCAGACACGGTAAGCTGATATGTAGTGCTCATATTCTTCAAAACTGGATAGCGTGAATCCGAACAGCACAAAGAAGAAACACAAATGCACAGGACAGGCGTTACTCGCAACTAAGCTTCATTCAGCAAAGTTTCCCTGGATATACACACAGCCGAGCGGCACACGCAGGCGCACTGCACGCATGGTACATTCCCAGTTGCAGTTGTTAGAGTTGCGTTACAGTTGTTATGGTTATACTTATCTGTTATGATGGGAATGCACGCACGTTTCACGAACCCACGTGTATGTGTAAAAGGGGTTCTTGACACTTCTAGAACAAGGTCACTATCACCGCGATCAGTGAGCACCAGCAGGTGGACCGGACTTGTTAATCGGATCCGTTCGTGATCGCGGCTACGAGGGGTCTAAGTGTAGTGAAGTGTGAGGTATAGCACAGCTGGTGGAAAGCCTGGATGCCCTTTATGATGAAATGATCTATGACGCCTTCTGTCCTGGACGTAGCAGCGAGGTCTTTTGATGCCCTGTCCTCATCCAAGCCCAGAAGTGTGGTAAGTTGGGCTAGTTGATAATGATCCATGCTTATTGTAACTGCGCGAAAAACGGACGGAAACACGAAGGGCGAGAAAAGGACAAACAAGCGCAGACTATCAACTGAAGTTTTATTGCAAGAACGAGGCAATATAAAGGGCAGGAAAAAGCGACAGAGGGCAAAAAAAGGAGGCGACAAAAGGCACGAGGGACCAAATAAAAAAAATCTTAGGCCACATCAGGCATCTTTCAAGCCGTCTTTCACGCAGTATAAAGACCAGGGCTTGTTGGGTCTTGATAAATCAATGTTGGAGCCACCGGTAATGATGAGATGCCTGGTTCTCTCGGCATATTTATTGTAGGAAGCATTGACCCCGGTTCTTCAGCAATCGACGTGGTCCATGTTGCGGACCCCGTGAAGGAGTGCATGGTAGTTGAGCATCTTCAAAGGTTGTTCTGTCTTCAGCTTCATCACTTTCCTTGTGTCCGCCACGGTGGTGTAGCGGTTACGGTGATTGCCTGCTGACACGAAAGTCACGGGTTCGATCCCAGCCGCGGCGGTCGCATTGCGATGAATGCAAAATGCTAGACGCCCGTGTACTGTGCGATCCTGATGCACGTTAAAGAATACCTGATGGTCAAATTTAAAGCAACAACAATTATTATTATTAATATTATTATTATCACTTTCCTTGCGTGTCAATGTGTGTTCGCGTTTACTGTGTTGGTTGAGACTTTGTATCACCTGTGGCACATACCCGCATAACTCTGGTATGCGGGTATGTGCCACGCGTGACTGCGAGAAAGGGTTTCATGCAGCGCCTCCTCTATTTTTCAGTGCCTGGGCGAACGCTCTCCTCGGGCCGTCGCGCGCGCGCTCCGCGTCCGCTCGCCGCTGCCGCGTGGTGGCGCTGTGCAAGTAGACTACGGGAAGCTGGCGCTGAGCGGCCGCGCGTATCACGAAGCTCACGAATTCGTGTTTGCGTCCGAGTTTAATTGCATTTGTGCTTCTTGCAGGCTTTCACAGGTGCAGGGGGATGGAAAGAAACGCGAACATAGCGGCGCGCTGTTTTCATCACGCTGTAACCGCGGTGGCAATAAAAAGATGCTAGATGGTCTTTTATTGTGTCATCGATGACGTCGTCTTTTCATCAATCATCCAGGCTATACCCACTTGAAAATAGATGCGAAACAGCAAAGAATACAGATGCCGCATGTTCGCGTGTCTTTCCATCCCCGCTGTACGTATACTCCGCAGGCAGTCTGTCAGGCCGTGCATGCTGCCGGTTCGATACTTGCACACGAGTTTGATAGTATTCGCGTTTGATTTTCTATTTCAGGCTATTGCTACTGCCCCAATGCCTTAGTATGTCATACTATTGTGTTCCACTCTGCAAGTGGAACTGAAAGCAATCACGACTGTCTTTTTTTATTTCCCTTAATTGATAAAAAAAAACAGATCTCACAGGATCCCTTATGCATTCATCTAAGACGACTGAAAGGCGAAAGCCATCTTCTTCTTTTTCTTCCAGTCAATGTATTGAACATTCCCTGCCTCCCTCCGAGATATTTCTGCGCCTAACGTGGTTTTCTTACAGCGTGTAGTGTGCTACACCAGTGAGACGGTAGCACGCATCGGGGAAGGAACTTTAAGCGCCCAAGCTTTCAGTATTAGCTCTTTGCAAATGCTGCCTTCGAAAATCGACTTCCAGACAGTCAAAAACCGACTCTCGGTCAAGCGAACGTAACGGTGACAAAACAATTTTCCGCGCATCACTGGCATGCGCTCTTTGGTATCGGGCTAGCAGACGACGCGCGAGCGTCTCGATCAAATAGCCGCGAAAGACACATGCCTTCCAAATTGGCTGGTTGCCCAGAACGACAAGTGCTTCATGATTACACTTTACAAGTTTTCATTATACTTTAAACAGCGCGAATAGAGCCCAAAACTGAACCATACAGCAGCTTCGAATGCAGCCACGGCATTCGTTTCCGCGAGTGACGGCGCGACGGCGGGTCTACTACGGTGGCGGCGCCCGGCGGCTAAAAGCCGCACTAACGCCGACGGTCGCTTCCCATTGCGCTCCGCTCCTTCGCCCAGGCACTGAAAAATAGAGGAGGCGCTGGTTTCATGACGTACGCGACAGGTATTTTGCGTTATTCATGTCATGACAAGTGAATCGCGTTCACCATACACAGATCCTCTGCTATGCGAATTTTGGTATACTAGAAGTTATGGAGACGACCAGGAGACCGCCCAGACGTAGGCGGCTAGATAGATAGATAGATACGTAGATAGAAACGCCCAAAGTGCCTGAGGTTCGCTAAGAAATGCTTCGCATTTAATAAACGTACGCTTTTTCTGGATTATGATTTGTAAAAGAACGAAGGTGAGGGTAAGAAACTCTGTTCGCAGCATTTCCTCCTCCGTATGCAAAAGATGCTCAGAGTTGAGGCATGGCGACAGATAAGGTTTTTGAGGCTCAACATTAAGGCCACTTGTGAAACTTGCTTGACTCCGAACCACACTGCAGTGACCTACAAGTTCTTTCTCGACTTGGCACACGCGAAAGCCGAGACATTGTGGTCTATCAATTTGAAGTTCCTACCAAAGAAGAAGACCTGTGAAGCAAAGCAGGCTCAAAGCATAGAAAACATGACGGGGCACAATTTGCCAGTCCACGTCGAAGCCTTCCTAAAGAAGGGGCCAAAAGAAAGAGAGAGAGGTTTATTTGTAGAAAGGCAGAGAGGTCGGCCTGAGCGATATTATGCTCTAGCCTGCTACTCTACACCGGGGGTGGGGAAAGGGGAGAAAAAAGAATGATGGATGACGATGGTAAGTAAGAGAGGTGAGTATGTACAGTCCCGTCTAGGTGGTGCAGTGCTATAGCCGCGCATCCAGTCCAGTGGCTTGTAGGAAAGCTGCAACCGCTCTTATGACCACAGTTGTGCTGTTGGCGTCAGGCCATGGGCCCAACACAACCTCATCAGTTAATGGCCTATTATGCACTCCTTCAGTCGAGGAAATCAGTTTTTGTCGTTCGCGTGCGTATGCTGGGCAGGTACAAAATATGTGCTCAAGTGTTTCTGGCACTTGACAGTGATCACAGTTGGGACCGGTGTCACTGCGGCCGATGATATGTGCCGGATATGGTGGACTTGGTCACTGTTGCTCACGAGCTGAGAAACAGTGACCTTTGTTAAGGATACAGTAAAATATAAATACCTTGCTAGTTCTAAACGAATTATAAATTTTACTGCTGATGCCGTGCGATTACTGTCACGTGATAGTGTTGGATTACTATGTAATAAAAAGTCGTATTTCTCCCGTTTTCTTCATTTGCACATTATGTACGCATTTTGCTCTTTAATAGACATATCTTGCCTGATAAAGGTTTGATAGATGTTGCCACGTGCGTTTCTTATTATCACTTTTGCTGCATTCGGTTTTCGCCCACAAAGATTGTGAGCAACGCTTAGCGCAAACCGCGCCTTATTGTTCGAGAAGCTTCGCGATTATTGTGGATCGTTTTGTTAAGATTGCGCGAGAGGTGAACACTCGAGCCTATTCTAGAGCTTGCGCGACAGCCAGCGATAACACTGGAATATTCGACGGCACATGTCTAAATGCCGACACGCTTCACCGCTTGTCAGTTGATCGACGGTCGACGCTCTGTTCACCGCTATGAGTGTATTGCTGTAGTTTGACTTTCAGTTTCCCGGTCACAAGTTCGGCCAAATTAAGAGTTTTATCTCGGACCTGCTGACTGCTGCCTTCGTCGACATCTCGACCCCGTGACATCTGGTGGAGGTGCTGTTCGTCCATTTTCCGGACGCCCCCGTCAGGACGCGAACCCAGCCCACGTCACGGAGAAGACATCGAAGCCAGCTACTACCAGCGAGCTAGCCGTAGGCAACGAGGTCTACCACCGGAGTACGGGCCTCTACCTGACAAGACCAGGAACACCCCGACCATGCCCAATACATCAACAACGGCGACAGGACCCATGGCGCCTGCGCATGTGCTGCTACATCAACCAAGGGAGCCACCTACCTTCCGCGGGTCACCGCTCGAAGACCCGGAAAGTTGGCTTGAAAGGTACGACCGCGTCGCTCTTTTCAACAACTGGACTGATCCCGAGAAGCTACGGCACGTGCACTTCGCCTTGGAAGACGCCGCTCGAACATGGTTCGAGAACCGAGAGGCCACGCTCACAACCTGGGACCTTTTTCGCGCCGCTTTCCTGGACACCTTCACGAGCGTCGTCCGGAAGGAAAGAGCCGAAACTTTGCTAGAGATTCGTGTACAGCTGCCGAACGAGAACATCGGCATGTACACTGAAGAAATGGTCCGCCTTTTTCGCCATGCTGACCCCCCTATGTCCGAGGACAAAAAGATCCGCTTCCTAATGCGAGGAGTCAAGCAGGAACTGTTTGCCGGCCTTGTTCGTAACCCACCTAAGACGGTCGCGGATTTCGTCTTGGAGGCCACAACAATCGAAAAGGCGCTTGAAATGTGTACGACGCAGTGCAACCGCTGGATTCCCACAACGACCTACGGTGAGGTTTAAGTGCTGCAGTCCGACGACCTGCAAGACACAATCAGAGCCATCGTGCGAGAGGAGCTGCGTAAATGGTTACCATCCACCCAGCCTCAAGCGGACCCGATCGCCCACGTCGTTCGCAAAGAAATCCAGCAATTTCTGGGAGCACCTGAACCAGCGCAGCCTGAGCCACAAGCTATGAGCTACGCAGCCGCAGCCCGCCGTACCGCGCCCCCTCACCGCCTACGTCAAGACGCCGCGCCCCCCAGCAGTTCCGCCGCCAGGCACCACCTCCGCCACCACCGACGTCATACCGCCCGCCAGTCGGCCAGCGATACACGCCCAGAAAGGCCGACGTTTGGCGCGCCCCCGGCCACCGCTCACTCTTCTACCATTGCGGAGAAGCTGGCCATACCTACCGCCGCTGCCAGTACCGACAGATGGGGCTGCGTGGGTTCGCCATCGACGCGCCGCGTGCACGATGGGGTGAAGGGCCACGTGACATCGCTGACTATCTGGCAGGAGCGCAGTGGACCCCCCGAGGACCTTCCCGATTGCCGTCGCCAGGCCGCTACGCTTCTCCCCAACGCCGACCATACACTGGCCCAACCCGGGGCCGGTCACCAAGCCAGTATCCGGAAAACTAGGAGCAGCAACCGATGGAGGTGAGGTTGCTGTACGACGAAATACCGAAGATCGTCCGCCGCCGACGACAACGCCGCAACGAAATCTAAAGAACACGCCGCAAGCCGAACGAAGCCCTGACTTCGAAACTTCACGGCCCGAAGAAGACCTGACGACGCAACGTCGAAGCAGCGGGACAAACCAACGTAGCCGTGATCCGACGCCGCGACCAAACCGAAACGGTAGGTGACGAACTAGTGACCTCGACGTTCTCACCGACAGCCACAACGTCACCGCTCTCGTCGATACTGGAGCCGACTATTCTGTCATCAGTGGAGCGTTCGCGTCGAAGTTGAAGAAAGTCAAGACCGCCTGGGAAGGTCCTAAAATCCGGACAGCTGGAGGTCACCTAGTAACGCCGGCAGGAATCTGCCCAGCGAGGGTCTCCATTAACAACCGGATTTATCCTGCAAAGTCCTACAGCATTGCTCCCGAGATGTCATCCTTGGTATGGACTTCTTAGGCCTTCATGGTGCATTCATCGACCTCAGATCCAAGTCGATAACACTATCTACAGGAAGAGCATTACCGCCGAACACGCCGCCAGGGAAGCACGCCTTTCTTTGCACGCACTAATACGTATCAATATTCACCATTACTTCTAGCCATACATCACTGGAACGCACTACCGAGGGACATAGCCTCGATCATTGATCATGACGCTTTTGTTCATAACTTGAAGATTTTCTTGAATGTATGACTAGCCTATACATGTGGGTATGTGCATGTATGTATATATTATTTTTTTAAATTTTATTTACACGTACTGCACCCCTATTCAGGGCTATAGCAGGAATGGGATGTTATATAACACTAGGCAACAGAGAAAAGAATACAAAGAAATAATACAAACAAATATTACAAATTGCAAAGCAAGCACACACGTAACGAAGCAAAAATGAAAATGAAGTTGATTACACGTTAGTAAGATGTTCATCGACTGCAACTATGAAGTCTTCTAGTGGTAAGGAGCGAATGTTACCAGGCAGCGAATTCCATAGTTCTATTGCACGCGGAAAAAAAAACTGTATTTAAAGGTATTAGTACGAGCAAAGAAAGGTGTCACGTTCAAAGCGTGGGAACTGTGGGTACAACCTTCATCAATGAATATGAGGATGTTACCGTCACAAAGGCCGGAGGAGGAGTTAATAATTCCGTATAAAAATTTTAAAGCTTCGTTTTGGTATCGGGATAGTTGTGATGGAATGTTTAATGATTGAAGGGCTGTGGTCGGGGAGAAGTTGCGGCTATAGTTATTAAAAATGAAACAAATATATTTTCGCTGAATGTTATCTAGCAAGCTTATTTCACAGTGTTTATAAGGAAACCAGACTACGGATGCATATTCGAGAACAGGGCGAATGATGGATCTATATAAAGGCAGTTTAGTATCTCGAGGGGTGTTAGGTAAGGTGCGGCGCAAATAACCTAATTTTTTAGCGCTTTACAGCATACATGATCAATGTGGTTAGTCCATGAAAGGTGTTCGGTTAGAAATACTCCTAAATATTTGTACTCTGAAACTCTATTGAGCTGGGTGCCACCTAGAGAATAGTCAAAAGAGAAGGGGTTACGCCGATTGGCAAAAGACACTACGACTGTTTTAGAGCAGTTACCGTTCATTTGCCACGTGTCACACCAGTTGCTAAAAGACGTGAGTGATTGCGCGATATGGTAATGATCGTCAATGGAATTGATAGTTTCATAGAGGACGCAATCATCAGCGCAGAGGCTTATTTTAGATGTGATAAATTGAGGTAAATCATTAATGAAAAGTAAAATAATAAAGGGCCTAGAACGGATCCCTGAGGAACACCGGAGGTGACGTCAATGGGAGATTAATCTGTCGAGCTGAAGAAAACGAACTGTGAGCGCGAATGAAGAAAACTGGCCATCCACGAAACAATACGGGGGTTATCCAGAATGACGTTTAGTTTTAACAATAACTTAAAATGAATGACGGTATCAATCGCTTTGGAGAAATCAATGAAAATGGCATCTATTTGGTTACCTAGGTCTAAGTTATAAGCAACGTCATGCATGAAATGGACTAGTTGTGTTACAGTACTATATCCGCGACGGAAACCATGTTGAGCTGATGATATGATATTATTAGAGTCAAGAAATTCGATTATATGTTTGTGAATGATGTGATCTAACATCTTGCAAGAATAAGGGGTAAGAGATATTGGTCTGTAATTAGAAAGAAGTTGTTTATCGCCTGATATATGCAAGGGAAGCACTTTGGCAGATTTCCATGAGCGTGGTAGTACACCAGAGTCCAAGGATTTCTGAAAAATTAAGATGAGGTGTTGTGCTGTCCATAAAGAGTAGCGTGAGAGAAAAGAATTAGGAATACCATCGTAACCGGTGCATTTTTTAGTATCAAGTTTCAGCATGAGGTTTAAGACACCATCATTTCATTTCATTTCATTTATTTACCTTAAAGACCCCGGAGGGGTGTTACATAAGGGGTGGTTTAACAAACAAAAATTATAGAACTTGTCCACGAATAAATCTTGTTATTTCTTCCATGAAGGCAGGTGAGGTGGCGATGGAAGCGATGTGGTGGGGAAGGCCGTTCCAGTCTTTGGCTGTGCGATGGAAAAATGATGACGAGCAAGCGACAGTACGTGCACTTGGACGAGCAACGTTAGATGAATGGCCTGTGCGCAGTGAAATGCGCACCGGAGGTAGAATGTAAGGTGCTTGGCGAAGTGAACTGTAATAGAATTTATGATATAATGATATGCTTGCGATACGACGGCGATGTGCTAGTGATTCCAAAGCAGAATCTGCTTTTAATGACGAAACACTGATGTCGTATGAGAATGATGAATGAATATACCTTACGGCACGATTTTGCACGGATTCTATGGCTTCGCTGAGGTAGCTCTGGTGGGGATTCCAAATGGGTGATGCATATTCGAGTTTAGGTCGAACCAATGTTTTATATGCGAGTAGCTTTACATGTTGAGGAGCACTGCGAAGGTTACGTTTGAGAAATCCTAAGGTTTTGTTTGAAGATGATGTGATGTTAGTCACATGAGAGCACCAGTTGAGATCATGCGTTATAGTAATGCCTAAGTATTTGAATGAGTCGACATTGTCAATGGGGGTGTTGTCAATTGTGAAAGGAAGGGTATGCCTATTACGGCTGCGGGAAATTGACATGCTTTTACATTTATGGGGATTTAAGGCCATGAGCCACTCGTCACACCACTTCTTAACGTTATTCAGGTCATTCTGTAATGAGATGTGGTCGTTATTGTTAATGATAGATCGATATAGGACGCAATCATCTGCAAACATTCGAATGTTAGATGATACATGCAATGGTAGATCGTTTATGTATATTAAAAATAAGAGGGGACCTAAAACTGAACCCTGGGGGACTCCCGATGTTACTGGTAGAAATTTAGAAGCAGTGTTGTTAATAACGACAGATTGTGATCGGTTATGAAGAAACTCCTTTATCCATGTTAGGACGTTAGGGTGCATGTTCAAGTGAGAAAGTTTTAATATTAATCTTTTATGAGCTACTTTATCGAATGCCTTCGCAAAGTCAAGGAAAATGAACTTATTGTGATATTTTCTAGTTTATTAGTCTGAGCTAGAGCACTGAACGGGCCGTAATTCTCGGCCCGGGCCCGGCCCGGGCCCGGAACTCGTTCAAATTTACCCGCCCGAACCCGGTCCGGTGACTCAAAATGATACCCGGGCCCGGCCCGAACCCGAGAAAAAATTTCGCCTACCCGGCCCGGCCCGGCCCGACCACAGATCAGGCCCGACTGAGGCCCGACCCAGTAATCTAGGTGGTGTTGCCCGAACATGGAATCGACAGCAAGGTGTTTTAAGTGGCAAGTATCTACGCTTTGTTGGCGTATGTTTCGCTAACAATTATACTTTACCATACGGTAATTTCTGGTAAAAAGGGGCTCACGGTACAAACAGTTGAGGGGACATATTGGATACAATGATTGTTTGTTCGGCAGTTGTATACCGTACCCATTTGTTCTGCAAATACACTGGGGATCATGAAGGGCGTTTTGTAGCAGACATTCTAGCAACGAAAGTGATTTGCAGCACGAGTTCACTTTCGATAGGGAGCGCAATAACAACAAAGGATGGATTGATGGATGGATAAACTTTATTATGGTCCATCGGAACGCGCTCTAGCACGTTGCGGGCCGCTCCGACATCGGAACAGAAAGACCGAGTCTCTCTGCTGCATCGCAGGCGCGTTGGACAGCCCATAGCTGTTCTAGCGCGGAGCTGGTAATAGAAGCCTCCCATTTAGACCGCGTGATGACTTCGCCGCCACGTAACACGGAGCACCGCCAGAGCATGTGTTCTAGATTAGTCTGGCAGAGAACAAAACGCTCACTTCACTTTGTTTTTATTGCACTATAGCCTATTGAAATTTATAGCATGCTGTAACCACAAAGCCAATCGTGCACCCTTCTCGATATGTACCACCTGTTTTCACCATTGTAGCGCCTTGCCACAGCAAGAGAAACAGAAGGAAAAAACCAAATTTGTGACCGTTGTTGCAAATACACTAATCTAGGTAAAGGTATGGAACCGCGTGCACCACGTGTATGCGTATAAGCTGCCGAAAGAAAGAAAAAAAAAACTTTCTCATAGCATTACTTTCATACACCACACCACTGCTAGCATATACAGTCTAAGTTTCTTATGGCATACTTTATATTTTACTTCTTCACATATTATTGTGCGAAAAATCAAAGTATCAAGATATTCCTGCTTTAAGCACGTCATGCCATGTTGCATCACATATCCTGCCGCGCTAAAGCTTCTTGCACTGCTGGCGCTGGCCGCACGGGCGCACCACATCTGCCTTGCCAATTGCGAAGGCGTCGGCAGTCCTTGTTCTTAACTTCCACAACTGGAGCAAATCCAGGATGTCTTTGTGGAGCTCTGTAGAATGAATATGGCTTGTAGCTCATCCCTTCACTTCTCTCGTTCCCGAACGTCGTGCCACTCTTCAATGTCGTCCATAAACCTCCTCTTTGAGGGCTTCACCTTGCAATTTTCAGCAGTGCATGTTATGCACGGTTTGCACCGTGCTCGGTTTTTTTTTTCGTATTATAATGGCTTATGCCTTCCCAGCGATGTTGTACCGGTAGGTGGCCATTGGACTACGCGGTTAGGACCGGCAGGAAGTGGACGAAGCGATTTCGGTGTATTTTCGGGGTTCGTTCGAGTTTGGTAATAAAGGCGCGACTAAGCTTCTCGAAGCTAACTCATTAGATGCATATGGTTCGAGGTAAAGGGACATCATCCGGCACGAAATCTGTCATTGTCCTTTTTCAAGCCAGATATTTTGTCAAGCGAATATACTTGACCCCACGCCTTGTTTGATGGACCTATTCTGTTGCTGCACATTCCAACGCTGTTGCGGCAGTATCTCGTAGCTCTCGCACTATATAGCGCACTATATAGGGCCTCAAACACGCGGCTCGCGGACCTCTCGCTAGCGGCTCGCCGCCCGCCGCCCGCACATGACTGCCTTGTTCCCATTTTTTTTCTTTATAAGTATGTTCTTGAGATACACAGGCTTCACAGATCGAAAGGATATTTTTCGTGAGGCGCCACCTGCGGTCATCGTGTGTTGATACATAACCGTGAAACAAGAGCTATATTTCAGAATCGGCGTCCAGATTTTAGTCATTATGGGTGATACGAAATGACTGGTTCCCCAGACGTGAAAGAGAGACGTCCGTTTAATGGCAATACTAAAGGCGAACTGCTGCGTCGACCACGTGCACGTGCCTTCGATGTCCCTCGGTTTCCTCTTCCCCGATAGAGTCTGGCACGCTCCAAGATGCCCCGTTCCGCACTATTTTGCAACGATGGGTATCGATATGTTGTGGGACTCCTGCCGCCAAATCCCCTTCAGAAATGATCCCGTATATGAGATATGGGAAAGGTCTGCTGCGAAATGACGGTAGTTTTAGAACCTGTTCCCCCTCCCACGCTCCTACTTTCGTCATTGCCCTAGCCCTTGCGGGAGTAAATTTTTGTGAATGCGGCCCGTTAGCTGAGGTGAGTTGGAGACCCCTGATATGGCGGAACAAGATGAAAGCTCAGACATGAGCAATGTGGCCACAAAAAGCAGGTTGTGCATGTCCATCTCGCGCCACATGACCACTGGGAGCCGTCACAGAGTCACAGAAAAAGAACGTGTCTTTAGAGGGATTCTATGTGCAGAGGGATTCTATGTGCACGGAGAGAGACTCCGTGCAGTCCTTTCATTTTAGAGGGGGGTTCTAACTTTCAACAACGTTTCCCCGCTTTGTAGCTCTGTGATCGCTCTTGCGATGACATCTCATAAGTATAGTTTTATTATATTACATTTATTACTGCGATTACAGAATAACATTTGGGAAATAAAATAATAACGAAAGCAAATAAAGCACGGAATAGCGAGATGTTACATATAAGTGGCTGGTCTATTTACTTTTAGCTCGCCCGTTTCAGATAAATCAAGTAGCTCATATGCAAGAAGAACAATCAGTTCAGTACTTATCCCTCATAAAACTTCTCCAAAGAGCTTACCCCACATAGAAAAAGCGTTTTTTCGAGATAAAATGTGGGGCTTATATGTATGAACAAAATGATTTTTCTATTGTCAGTAAATTACTCTTTTACCAATCCAAAAGCACCACGCTCGCCGCGACAAGACTCTTGGTAAGAGAGAAAACTTGCAGGAAAATGCAAGTAACGACACCAACTTCAAATTTACGCACCAAACGCCGCGACGTCATAGATTCTGACGGCATCTACTGGGCCCTACCTAGCTTATAGTGGGTAAAAATGAAGTACATTGACCTCTGATGGGCCTTAACAGAATTGATATACCAAGTTTCTGTAAATTTCGTCGAGCCAAGGTCCCCAAAATACGACGAATACACTTTAAAATCCATGACGTCGCGTGCGGAGATTTAAGCGCGAAATTTCAAAATGGAACTTTGTCCTTGATTGTCTCCTTTATTAATAGACTCATTGATGGTGAAATTAATGACGTTCGGATTCTCTATCGGTCTAAACCGATTCAATGTTTCACTTTAGGGACCGTTTAAGAACGGAGCAAAGTCCAAGCTCGGCCCGTCCCGAGCCCGCCACCTCAAACCCGGGCCCGGCCCTAAGCCCGGAGCTTCAGGCCCGAGCCCGGCCCGGGCCCGCCGTGAAAGCTACATTACCCGGCCCGGCCCGGGCTCGGGTTTTCGGGTAGGCCCGAGCCCATGCAGTGCTCTAGTCTGAGCAACATACCTAAACTCAGGAACTGCATGGTTATCGGGGGTGAAAACAGATTGGAAGTATGAGTTGAAAGCATTCGAAATGAGAACAGGGTCGTTGGTTATAGCTTCGTTAATCTTAAAAACGCCAGGCCTGCGCTGAAACCGTAGCACAGTCACAGCGAAAGCTGGAAGAGCGGCGTTTCTTGAGCCCGTTGTAAGCTCTCTTAGGGCTACTAATACAAGTATACTAGCAAGGTACCCTCTACGTCATAAATCACAATTTTTGTGAAGTTGGGAAGCACCTACTAAGCCATTATTCGTCATTCTGCGGAGAAACGACGCACCAGCTACACGTCTATAAAGCATTATGTGCACTTTGTTGACGCGACGACTGATCACGATGAAGAATTATGGCTCAGCTCTTTGTAATGGGTTGGAAGCTTTAAACGGCCCACCAGGTATGTAATTTGCATTGGCTGACACCCGGTCGCTATTTCCCTCTCCCGTCATGCTGCAGAACATACGTTAACGTGGGAGAGAGACGGGGGGGGGGGGTCGAAGAACCTTACTGAGACCCCGAGGAAATGGATCATGCGCTTATGGGATTCCTTGGCAACCAATACAAGTGCACTTGCGAGGAACCCACTACGCTATAAATCATTGTAATTTCTGAGAACTAGGGCAACAGGCACTGTGCCATTTTTCGTCATTCTACGGAGAGCCGTGGTACCTGCTAAACGCATGTAAGGCATTATGCGCACTTTGTTGATGCTATGCCTGATGACGACGAAGAATTATGGCGGAGCCCTTTGTAATGGGTTGGAAGCATTCAACAACCTACTCGTTGCGCAATTCGCATTGTGTGACGCCTGTTTACAGAATTCGCGTTGTGCGACGCTTGGTGCTTATTTTACTCTTCTACCACGCTATATTGCATATGCTAATGTGGTTCCTTCCCGACATGAAGCCTGTATAGGACCTTTTTGCAAAGCAGTTTCAAGCACCGGCATGGCTCAGAGGTTGAATACTGGGCTCCCACGCAGAGGGCCCAGGTTCGAACCTCGTTCCATCCTGGAATTTCTTCTTATTTCGTTTCCTTTTCTTATTTCGACCGATACTGGTTATGGACACCGGCGGCGGCGGCGGACAACCACGGCGCCAAAAACGGCCGGTGAAATGATCTCATAACAGCTTTCGCAGTAAAACAGGTTGCCCACGTTCACGCAAGGCACTTCTTCCTTATGATGCCTCGCATTCGAAACTTGTCAAGAGGGCCGTTGCTTCCATGTGCCTGGAAGGAGCGCTGGTGAAATCTTGTCCTCATCTAATGCAGGAAAGTTTCAATAATCAGGTCACGAGGCTGTATTCAGCCGGCTACCCTGGTTCTGTCGTTGTTGCATTCTCGGAAACCCTCCTTCAGAAACTGAAGGGATCGAGAAGAAATAGGCAGCCGATGGAAAAAAGGCCCATGGTTATGCCATATGTGCACAAGGTTGCTCACAACCTTAAGAATGTGGCCAACAGGTACAAGGTACGCTTGGTGTTCTCGGCGCCCCGCAAGTTGGCTAGCCTGTGCCCACGCATTTCTTCTGCACCGAGGCCCTCCCCGTGTGGGAAGAGGCACGCAAGGCCTTTTGTCGCCTGCTCGGTTGGCGTGGTGTACGAGATCCCGCTTAGTTGCGGTAGGGTATATATCGGCCAAACAGGCCGGTGCATAAACGACAGGATGAGGGAGCACGAACTTTCGGTGAAAAATAAACTTTCAGCACATTTGCCTGTGCATTGTGGTTCCTGCAAGTGTGAGCCTGGGTTTGCCAGTGTTTCCGTTCTTGGAAAGAGTAACGATGTCTTAGCGCGTGAAATTATGGAAGCATACTATATTAGAAAGAAAAAAGAATGCTGTGTTAGTGACACTTCTGTTGCTCTGCGTGGGGGTGAATTTAGTTTCATCGATTCATTTTTCGATTAGTTAATCTTGTTATCGCGGGTTTTTGACGAGCTTGTGAGGCGATGTGCGCGCGCAGGGTCGCTGTGGTTATATATGACGCTGATGTTCTGGGAATAAAGTTAGTTGCGAGTGACGCCCTTTCTGTCCTGTCCTTACTTTTTTCCTTGATGGTACGCGTCTTTTTGGTTTTTCAGTAAGCATGTACCAACTAGCCCAACAAAAAGTTCTATTAAGGTACGCGTCTTTTTGGTTTTTCAGTAAGCAGGTACTGCCAGTCGTACTAGGCGATACTGACGTCCAGAACTTTTGAGGATTTGATTTTAGTAGTTGAGGAAGTTGCACTGAAAAATAGAAATCTTTAGCATTGTTACTAATAGTGCGAAGTTCATCCTTGGCTTTTTCAAAGGAGACGCGAGCCTCGGGATTAGATTGTTTAGTTCTACGCAACCTGCTTACACGTCGTGATAGGTGCAAGAGATCACGGTTAATCCCAAGGAAGCTTATTGTTTATCTTTTTTGTTTTCAGTGGAACGTGGCGAGCGATGCATGACTTCACTAGCGAGTCAAAGTAATCAACAAGCGCATCAACATGACACTCGGTACTGAGCGACACAAAATGATGAAAGTTATCTGCCAGGGCGTCAGTAATACACGTATCATCAGCCTTAGTAAAATCATTATATGTGGTGTAACTGAAACGTTCATGTGGAATTGGACAGTTAATGTGCGCGAGGACTGCATTATGATCAGAGATACCTTATAAGATATCGTATGTGACACCTAAATGAGCAAGACTGTTACTATCAGACACGGAATCAAGAATGGAGTTCTGCCGAGTATTTTTATGAACTAATTGTATTAGATTATGTGACAGGGAAAATGTAACTAGATCCCTGCAGATAGGGGTACTAGAGGCAGAATACGTAAGTGAAGGCCAGTGATTGCCGGTAACATTGAAGTCCCCCAGAAGGATTAAGTTTGAGCTATCCAGGTGATACTCATGCATGAAATGTGATGCTCATGCACGAAATATACAAGTTCTTTCTTTTCCTTTTCATTGTACAAATCAATTTTTTCAGCTGAATTTTCATTGTATTTTTATTTTTCAGTGTATAATTGGAGCGTTCTTTTTATCTCTCGCTCTCTTTTGCATCCTTGATGTTGTAACTTTGTCTTAACAATTTGATTTCTACGTTACCAATCTTGTTGTACGCGGCCTTGTTAAAAATAGTATGTTTTATATTGTTTACTATTTTCAGTGTATATTACTAATGGTCTTATTTTCAAGTTTGTTCATATAACTGTCTCCAAACCCCCTACGTAATGTCTGAATGGGCCTTTAGGGTATATAAAAAAAATTGCTGAAAGACCAGGTCACCATTACCCCTCGCTCCAGCGTCATCATTTCCGTCGGCACTCAGAAAGTAGTAGGCCTGGAAGGCGTCATTGAAGGCGACCAGCACCACTTGATTGACCGTGAGATTCGCGTCGCAAGAGGAATAGCAGAGTTGCGGGGAGGGAAAGCAACAGGAATGCTCACAAATTTCAGAAACGAATATAAGCACGTAAACAAAGGCACGACCGCCGCCTACATCGATGAAATTGTTGAAGCCACCAATGCTTTCGCCGTCGCCGATTCTTCCGAGCCCACACCGACGAACCAAGCTCCTCAACCAGCTTTCGACGTCAGTCTTAGCCTTCCGAAGAGTAAGCAAGAACAGGTCAAAAGACTGCTCCTAAAATGCAAGGACTGCTTTTCGTCGTCGTCAAGAATCCGCCAGACCCCAGTCGCAAAACATCGCATCATAACAGAGGAAAGTGCCAGGCCACTCCGGCAGAGCCCGTACAGAGTTTCCACGCGAGAACGCGAATCCATCAAGAACCAAGTCGACGAAATACTACGCGACCACATCATCCTGCCTTCGCACTGCAACACGTGTGGGTGCAAGCCAGTGTTCAGTGACACGACAGTGCTCTTTAGACACAGAGATCAAACGACACGGGAACTTGTGGTAGCTTTCTACATTAAAAAAGAAGGAGAGTCCTGCGTCAGCCAAACATCGGTTTCTTTACACGAAAAAGAAGTAAACTTAATCAGTCGTATGTTTGTTTGATCTTTTGTCGCTCCTGCGCAGTCTCTTCACGGTATAAAATCCTGTTCTATTTTTTCCTTGTTATGGTCCCTTGCCAGCTCCTCTGCGCATGTTCTTGATACTTATCATTTGTGTATAAATAATCTGCATATGCGTAATAAATCACAGTTGAAAGCAGCGCTTGTTCTGTGTATCCCTTTCTTCGTCCCCTCCGTCTGCGCGATGTTTTTGCCCACTAGACATCATCCAGCCGTCGAAGAGTCCGCGGGCGTCAGCCGTGGTGTTAGTGAAGAAAAAAGACGGAACCCTTCGCTTCTGCGTCGATTATCGCCGCCTGAACAAAATCACGAAGAAGGACGTGTACCCTCTCCCACGGATAGACGACACCCTGGATCGACTCAACAATGCGAGGTACTTTTCGTCGATGGACCTCAAGACCAGCTACTGGCAAATCGAAGTCGACGAGAGAGACCGAGAGAAGACTGCCTTTATAACACCAGAGGGCCTGTTTGAGTTCAAGGTCATGCCCTTCGGTCTTTGCTCGGCACCTGCGACGTTCCAGCGCGTTATGGACACCGTGCTGGCTGGATTGAAGTGGCAGACTTGCCTTGTGTACTTGGAGGACGTCATTGTGTTTGCCTCAAGCTTCGACGAACACCTCCGGCGCCTTGACGCTGTACTACAAGCAATCAAGACCTCTGGCCTCACCTTGAAGCCTGAAAAGTGCCGCTTTGCATACGAGGAGCTATTGTTTTTGGATCACGTGATCAGCAAGGATGGTGTTCGCCCAGACCCGCGGAAAACAGCAGCCATTGCTGTCTTCCCACCACCCACCGACACGAAAGCCGTGCGCCCTTTTCTCGGCTTGTGCGCCTACTACAGACGCTTCGTCAAGGAATTTTCACGAATCGCCGAACCACTAACTCACCTCACGAAGACCGACGTGCCATTAAAGTGGGAAACGGCGCAAATCGAAGCATTTGAAGAACTCAAATAACGCCTTCAGATGCCTCTGATACTACCGCATTTCGACGAATACGCCGATACGGGAATCTACACCGACGCAAACAGCGTAGGACTCGGCGCCGTCCTTGTGCAGAAGACTGACGGGCAGGAAAGGGTCATCAGTTATGCTAGCCGATCGCTATCAAAGGCAGAAACGAACTATTCCACAACAGAAAGGAAGTGCCTAGCGATTATCTGGGCTACATCCAAGTTTCGCCCCTATTTCTACGGCAGGCCCTTCAAGACCACCACGAATTGTGTTGGCTAGCAAACTTGAAGGGCCCTTGAGGTCGCCTCGCATGGTAGAGCCTGATTTCGATATTACCGTCGTTTGGAAGAAAACACTCCGACGTCTGGAAAGTCTGGAAGAAAACACTCCGACGCTGACTGCCTGTCTTGCGCCCCCGTTGACCCACCGCCGCAGGACGACAATGAGGATCACTGCTTCTTGGGAACCATAAGTGCCGACGACTTCGCCGAACCACAGCGAGCGGTCCCAGAACTCAGGGGCATTGTGGAATACGTCGAGGGCAGGACCCCCGTTGTTCCGAAAGTGGTCACGCGGAGACTGACGTCGTTTTTTTGCGCAATGGTGTTTTCCTAAAGAAGTTCTTCTCGCCGCTTCGAGCCGATTGCCTTCTCGTGGTGCCCTCGACATTGCGACCAGAGGTCATCCAGGCTCTGCACGACGACCCGACGTCTGGACACCTGGGTGTTTCTCGCATGCTCGCAATAATAGAGGAAAAGTACTACTGGCCGCGCTTTGCCGCCGACGTCACTCGCTACGTAAACACCTGCCGGGACTGTTAGCGACGCAAGACACCGCCGACTAGGCCAGCCGGACTTCTGCAGCCTATCGAGCCACCTCGACGGCCGTTCCAGCAAATCGGGATGGACTTACTGGGGCCGTTCCCCGACGTCGACTTCCGGAAACAAATGGATCGTCGTAGCTACCGACTATCTCACCCGCTACGCCGAGACAAGGGCACTGCCCAGAGGCAGTGCCGCCGAGATAGCGAACTTCTTCGTTGAGACCATCGTCCTGCGTCATGGCGCCCCAGAGGTCCTCATCACCGACAGAGGTACGGCGTTTACTGCTGACCTAACTCAGGCAATATTGAGACACAGCCAAACAAGCCACCGTTGGACCACAGCGTACCACCCACAGACGAATGGCCTCACCGAGCGGCTAAACAAGCCGCTCGGTGAGGCCGTCGACATACTGGCCATGTATGTCGTCGACATACTGGCCATGTATGTCGACGTCGAACACAAAACGTGGGATGCCATCCTTCCGTATGTGACCTTCGCATACAACACGGCCATGCAAGAAACGACGCAAATGACGCCGTTCAAGCTGGTCTACGGAAGGAGCCCGAAAATGACGCTCGACGCAATGCTGCCAACTGCCACCGACGAAGACAATCTCGACGTCGCTGCTTATGTGCAACGCGCCGAAGAAGTTCGACAGCTAGCCCGCCTGCGCATCAAGAACCAGCAGAGGGTCGACAGCCGTCACTATAATCTTCGATGACGCCACATGGAATACCAACCCGGTGACCGTGTATGGGTCTGGACGCCGATACGCCGAAGGGGACTTAGTGAGAAGCTTCTTCGACGATACTTCGGACCCTACATGGTACTTCGACGCCTCGGCGCACTCGACTACGAGGTTGTCTCTGACGGCATTACGAACTCTCAGCGACGCCGTGCGCGACCTGAAGTCGTCCATGTCGTGCGCCTCAAGCCATATTACGCGCGTTAGTCAATCTGACGACTGTACTGTTGCTTTATTATTGTACTTTCTTGCTTGTGCTTATTGTTTATTTTACTTTCTTGCTTGTTGTTATTTTTTGTTGCATGCATTGGCCAGCCCCCGTTTTCTGGTTTAACCTTCGGGACGATGCCTTTTCAGAGGGGGGCATTGCCACGTGCGTTTCTTATTATCACTTTTAGTGCATTCGGTTTTCGCCCACAAATACCGTCGGCAACGCTCAGCGCAAACCGCGCCTTTTTGTTCGAGTAGCTTCGCGATTATTGTAGATCGTTTTGTTAAGATTGCGCGCAAGACGCGAACACTCGATCCTGTTCTAGAGCTTGCGCGACCGCCAGCGATAACGCTGGAATATTCCATGGCACATGTATAAATGCCGACACGCTTCACCGCTTGGCATTTGATCGACGGTCGACGCTCTGTTCATCGCTATCAGTGTATTGCTGTAGTTTGACTTTCAGTTTCCCGGCCACAAGTTCGGCCAAATAAAGTGTTTCATCTCGGACCTGCTGACTGCTGCCTTCGTCGACGTCACGACCCCGTGACAATATGCAGTTCTTAATAGATGCGAAGCAGCTCTTTGACTAGTCTGTGTAACGCTGTGCCTCCGTGCGTTCGTACGAACGTGCCGCAACGCGCTCCTTTCGCTGCAGGTGTTGGGGCGGTGCCAAGTAGGTCACGCCGCAGCTGCGCGTTGACGTCACCCTCCCCTCGCAGTGCGCGCGACGTCACTCTCTCTCTCGCCTGCCGCGCACTCGCCGCAGCGCCCGCAGCTGCCGCCTCGTCCGTTCGCCCGCAACCCCTGCCGCTACCGGAACGTTCGGCGGCGGGAGGAGTCGCCGTTTACGCTCGGAGTCGGCGTGCGCTACGCGCGTTTAACGTCAACCTGCAAGAATGATCCGGAACCTCTCGAAGACGCTCCTGCTCCCAGTGCTTTGCCGTGCGCGTCGGCGACGTCGCGATCCTCGCGCTGTACCTCGCTCCCAACCTGCCGAAGGACCAGGTTCAGCGTTGTCTGGAGAAGACGCTGACTGATTGTGGCGAGGCCTGTCGACGCGCGCCTCTTATAGTCGCGGGAGGCTTCAACGTTGACGTCAGCGGAGGATGAGGAGAATGGCTCGTCGATTACATGGGTGACGTGCACTCGCTGAAGTGCGTGTCGGCGGAACGGAAACTACCCACCACGATAAGAGGAACGTGCATCGATCTGGTCTTTGCCAACTTCGACGTCGAATGTCTGCAGGAACCTCTCAGCGTGCACTTCACCGATCACAAGGCAGTGGTAGTCAAGGCGAAACGCGCGCCAGCTCCAGTCCAGCGCCCGTGTCCACTCTGAAGAAACGACAAGACCTACGCCAGCCATCGCTTCAAACGAATCTTCAAGCGCTCACCGCAGCACCCGCGTTAGCGCCGTTCAACCCGTGACGCCACCCGTGCGCAACGCTGCTGCTTCGCATCCCATCAGGGTTCCATTTGGGAAGATGGTGTTAATTTTTTGTATATGTCACAGCACCTTTTGAACATATCTGTACGTAGCCCCTACCTTATTGTTTGGGACAGCAATAAATGTTAGTTATTGGTTCTTTTACTTACTATTGATTTGTGAAATCAACAATAACATTTTTTGTTCATTGCAAATGTTACAACTGCTGTTTTTTTCTTTCTATTCTATGCTGTGTTAGGATTTCCTATCCTTTTTTTATCGGACCTACAACTAGCCTTTGGCTACAGGTCCGATAAGTGTTTGTTATCAGTATGTTCAATATGAAATAAACAGTACCTGTAAATCTCTAAACAAAGTTCCTGAAGAAGCTAAAGAAAAATGCTTTGGAGATGTATTTCAATGCGCGAAGGTGGCGCTTGGGAGACGGGCGAAGAACCGAAGGCAGCAAAACGCAAAACGAACGACTGAATGGTTGAGGTCAAACAACCACAAATTGCTGGCAGCAGACAAATAAAAGAGGCGGACTCTCTGAAGAAAACTTACGGCGTCTCTTCCACGCATTTTCCATGAGCATATCAAGTATGTGGCCATAGCTCACCCCTGGAACAAAGAGGATGAAAAGAAATAAATCTCATCATTCGTAAAGGCATCAAACAGGTACCAGGACTAACCATCCACACCAAGACTAAAAACTCATGGGCTTGGGCATTTACAACACATTCAGCGAAAGCACCAAAGCTCAAAATGTAGCTCAACTAGCCAGAGGCAGGCACAGAGGCACGGAGACAGCTCTTAGTTCACCTGAACATCACCTACCCTTTTTCCAACCAACAAGAACGCACCCCGCCACACTCGATGAGAGACCGCATTCTAGTACCTCTACTCCCACGTAACATGTGTGGGATGCCGTGTCGATGGAAGGACGCATCCCAACATAAAACGTAACAACTGTTTATTAACGGAGTAGCAGCAGCGGGGCGAGCATACCGACGCTGCGCTCAGTCGGGTAGCGAAGGAATGACCACTTCCGAGCTTGGCAGCTTGGTTTTAAAGCCACCGTCGGTGACGTAAGCCTCCGGTGACGTTGCAGTGGCGCTGTCCCTTATCGGAGGCGTGGTGTAGCATGAAGCCGTGTCACGCCGGGCTGGATAGTGACGAGGCGGAGGCTGCGCCGGTTTGTGCGCAGTGTGCTGCCACATCACCCCCCGCGGAGTACAGAGCCCTCAGGGTCTGTAGAAATCTGGGAGGCGTACCAGACGTCCAGAGCGTGTCGTGACCGGAGCGGGCTGCGACGTCGGCGGCTGTGGATGTATGCCTGTGGATAGAGTGGCGCTGCCCGGTTTGTTCGCAGCGATGTATGCGGGCTTGAGCCGGTCAATCGAGACGCGGACGTCGTTCCCGTTCAGGCGCAGAGTGAAATTTTTGTTGTCGCGATGGACGACCAGGTAGGGTCCGGTGTAGGGTGGCTGGAAAGGCCTGCGGACGGTGTCGTCGCGGAGGAAAGCGTGCGTGCACGATGCTAGCTCCTTGAAGACGAAAGGTGTAGGCTTGCAGTGGTGGGCTGCAGGTGACGGGCGTAAGGCGGCGATGGTGCGTCGGAGCCGGGCGACGAAGTCGGTGGGATCTGACGTCGTAGTGCTGGATGGCTGTGCAGCGAGAAATTCACCTGGGAGACGGAGTGGTTCCCCGTAGACTAGCTCTGCTGGTGTAGCGTGGATGTCCGGCTTGAAGGTGGCGCGAAGACCGAGGATGACGGCTGGGATGGCCTCGAGCCAGGTTGAGTCCGGGTGGCACATAATGGCTGCTTTGAATTGTCGGTGGAAACGCTCGATCATTCCGTTGGC
This sequence comes from Rhipicephalus sanguineus, assembly GCF_013339695.2. Taxonomy (NCBI): domain Eukaryota; kingdom Metazoa; phylum Arthropoda; class Arachnida; order Ixodida; family Ixodidae; genus Rhipicephalus; species Rhipicephalus sanguineus. The sequence goes on from NC_051183.1 coordinate 160,831,742, forward strand.
GCAGGGGTGGTAACTGGTGGTCCTCAAGCGTTCGAAACCGACGGTCAGCCCGAGGAGCCTGAAAAGGTGCGACTCAAACTGTCGTCCTTGGTCGGTGGTTACGCGGCGGGGGGCGCCGAAACGAGCAATCCAGCCGGTGAAGAAGGCCGAGGCGACGTCTTCCGCGGTGATTCCCTCGAGGGGCCATGCCTCGGGCCATCGAGTGTACCGATCGATGGCGGTGAGGCAGTAGCGGTAGGGGCCAGCCGGGGGAAAGGGTCCTATGATGTCGAGGTGGACGTGCTCAAACCGACCAGAGGGCTGAGGGAATGTTCCGAGTGGTGACGTGACGTGCCTGGTGACTTTAGCGCGTTGGCATTGAATGCAGGAGCGCGCCCAGGTGCGACAATCCCGCTGCATGGAGGGCCAGACGTAGCGGTCAGCCACGAGGCGTGTCGAGGCGCGTATCCCGGGATGGCTGAGGTTGTGGAGCTGGTTGAAAAGACCACGGCGATGGGACAGAGGTACATAGGGCCTGCTTCGTCCTGTAGACATGTCGCAACAGATTATGGTTGTCGACCCTGGGATGGGGACTTGTTGCAGCTGAAGTGAGGACGTGCCCTTGAGAAGTTCCGGCAGTTCGGTGTCCGTAGTCTGAGCCTCGGCGAGGACGTCTGCTGTTATCTGCACAGAGCTGATGGCTGCTACACGTGAAAGCGCGTCGGCGACCACGTTGTCTTTCCCGCTGACATGTTGGATGTCGGTGGTGAACTGTGCAATGAACGAGAGTTGGTTCTGCTGTACAGGCGGGAGTTTGTCGCGACGTTGAGAGAAGGCGTAGGTAAGAGGCTTGTGGTCTGTATAGATGGTGCAGTTCTGTGCCTCGAGAATGTGGCGAAAGTGTTGCACTGCTTCGTATATCGCCAGAAGTTCTCTGTAGTAGGCTGGCAACATTGTCAGGGCGGTGGTCGTGGTTTCCTCAGTGGAACTGGCGGTTGAAGGGGTCGTTTTCCGAGCTTCGAGCTTCTTGGAGAAGAACGCCAAGGGATGCCAGGTGTTTTCCACGCGTTGCATGAGGGCGGCGCCGATGGCGAAGCTAGATGCATCCGTGAACAGTCCCAAGGGAGCGTCTGGCACGGGATGGGTGAGGAGCGTGGCGGTGCAGAGGGCGGCTTTGCAATCTTCGAAAGTTCTCGCTAACGTCGGTGTCCACGTGACGGGTTGGTTTCCTCGTAGGCCGGCCAAAGCATCATGGAGGGGAGCCTGGTAGTCGGCGGCGTTTTGCAAGAAACGCCTGTAGAAGTTCAGCATGCCAAGGAAACGGCGAAGGTCTTTAGCGGTGGTAGGTTGAGGGTAACTTTGCAGGTCTGAGATGCGTTGGGGCAAGGGCCGAGTTCCCTCAGATGAAACTTCGTGGCCGAGGAAGTGGACGACGGAAGCGCCTAGCGTGCTTTTTTGGATATTGACGAGTAGACCGTGGTCGTCGAGGCGTTGGAACAGCAGACGAAGGTGCCTGTGGTGCTCTTCGGCGTCGCGGGAAAATACCAGTATGTCGTCAAGGTAAACGAAGCAGAAGCCGAGGCCGCGGACGACTTCGTCGATGAAGCGCTGAAAGGTTTGTCCAGCGTTCCTCAGGCCGAAGCTCATGAAGGGAAACTCGAACAAGCCAAAGGGAGTGATGATTGCCGTTTTCGGGACGTCATCCGGATTGACGGGTATCTGTGTGTACGCCTTCACCAAGTCTAGCACGGAGAACACGTGGCAGCCATAGATGCGATGGGCGAAGTCCTGTATGTGGTGGATGGGGTACCTGTCCGGGATGGTGCGCGCGTTGAGGGCACGGTAGTCTCCGCAGGGCCGCCAGCCTTCGGTCTTCTTCGGAACAAGGTGGAGTGGTGAGGCCCATGGACTGTCAGAGCGGCGGGCGATTCCTTCGCGGAGCATGGCCTCGAACTCTGCTTTGGCTATGCGCATGCTGTCCGGGGCAAGGCGACGGGCGCGGCAGAAAACCGGGGGACCTGAAGTGGTCCGGATGTAGTGCACGGTGGTGTGCTGCACTCTGCGTGGCAGTCCGCTGGGGCGCGTCAATCCGGGAAATTCGGCGAGGATGGCGTGGTACGGCGAATGATTGTCAACACTGAGTACCTTGATGCTTGGCTGTTGGGCGGTCGTTCGCTGGCCTGGTGTGGAATGTCCCGTTGTCGCGTCGATGAGGAGGTCGTTGCGGCAGTCCGGAAGGAGGTTGTAGTGGGCCAGAAAGTCTGAGCCGATGATTGGCTCGGCGACGTCGGCGATGACAAAATTCCAGCGAAGGTCACGGCGTATGTTTCTGAGCTGGATGTGCAGGCAGAGCGAGCCGTACGTCTTGATTGTAGAGCGGTTTGCCGCGTTGAGCTCGAAAGACGTAGGCGGACGAGGACCTTGAAGATGGGATCGCGGGTAGCAGCAAATGTCGGAACCGCTGTCGACAAGGAACCGCTGCTTCGTGATTTGGTCGGTGACGAAGATGCGACGGCCTCCGGGTTGGCAGCTTGCGGCCGTCTCTACGAGCTGCCGTTGGCGTTTTCCGCATGCCCAGCGGAACAGGGTGGTCGACATTGCCGGGCTCTGTCCCCGAAGCGTCGGTGGTAGTAGCACGGGCCGTTGTTGTCGGGTTGCCGCGACGAACTGGTGTTAAGGTCGCGGCTTTGCGAGTGTCGGCGCTGGTGCGTCGGAAGACGTTCACCCAAGCGTTGTTGAATGGAGTTGAGCTGTCGATCGATGTCGTCGATGCGGCGTGCAAGCTCCGCGGTGTTCAGCGGTGCGGCGACAGCCTGGATGGTGGGCGACAACTGCGGCAAGGAGACCTCGATAACGCGATCAGCCATCTCCGCAAGTTCGTCGAGGGGTAGCCTAACCTGGGTCTGCAGAATTGCCTGGGCGTGCGGCGGGAGTCGTTGGAGCCAAAGCAGTCGCAGGAAGGAATCCTGCACTTGCAAGCTTCCCGCGAGCGCACGCATGTGGCGCAGGAGCTGCGAAGGTTTGCGCTCAGCAAGCTCTGTGGACTGAAGTTGCCGCACCTTCTGTTCATCCGAGAGCGACAGGCGGCGGATGAGTTCAGTCTTCAGGTGTTCGTAGTGGTTGGCCGTTGGTGGGTTGGCGAGAATATCCCGGACCTCGTTGGCATAACGTGCGTCGAGGTGGGCGACGACGTAATCGTAGCGGGTGCGGTCTTGCGTGATGCGCGCCAGGGAGAACTGGGCCTCGACCTGGGCGAACCAGACTTTGGGCGAGTCCGCCCAAAACGGCGGAAGCTTGATGGCGACACGCCAGGCGTCGTATGAGGCAGCGTGCGGGATGCCTTCTGCGGGAGCTCTGACGTCCTCAGCGGAGCCGGCAGGCACGGCCTCTGTTGTGGAGGCGCTGCGGGAAGGCTGCTGTTGCTGGGTCTGCAGTGCCTGTTGAAGTTGTTGCACTTGCTGGCGCAGAGCGGTGAGAGCTTCCGGGTCGGCCATGGCGGTGCGGTTTGTTCGGTTTCCGGGTCACCAGATGTGGGATGCCGTGTCGATGGAAGGACGCATCCCAACATAAAACGTAACAACTGTTTATTAACGGAGTAGCAGCAGCGGGGCGAGCATACCGACGCTGCGCTCAGTCGGGTAGCGAAGGAATGACCACTTCCGAGCTTGGCAGCTTGGTTTTAAAGCCACCGTCGGTGACGTAAGCCTCCGGTGACGTTGCGGTGGCGCTGTCCCTTTTCGGAGGCGTGGTGTAGCATGAAGCCGTGTCACGCCGGGCTGGATAGTGACGAGGCGGAGGCTGCGCCGGTTTGTGCGCAGTGTGCTGCCACACATGCACCCGGAGAACAACCAGGGCCGTCGTAAAGCACGCGCCACCGCGCTGCTAAAGACCGCAGCCGCTATGCCCGACTCGGTCGCCTTTGTAGACGCCGCAGAATACCCCAATTATGAGCACAACGTAGCAGCTGTAACTTCGCTACAAGGAGAACTCCTCACAGCACCTACGCTCCGAAACCGGACCCTGACCGCACAGAACAGGTAGCAGTCATATTAGCAATGGCAAACACAACTCGCACTGCAATTTACACCGATTCCCGAACTGCGGTCCATGCCTTCCTTGTGGGCTGGGTCTGTAAAGAAGCAGCCAGCGTGCTCTCGCGTGCCGCATGGACCGATACCAAGCACTTAATTTGGTTCCCGGGCCATATGGGCTCCGACGCCCACCACCTCGTCTCAAACGCCAACGAGCTTGCCCCCTCCGAGGCGCGAGATCTTACTCGCCGCGTCAGAAGAGAGGGTGGTCCGCGGCCCAAGGGCGAGAAATGGCTCCGGCACCAACTCCACACCTATAATGAAATCTGTCAGCACTATCGTCTGGAACGGCGAAAGTTTCCGTTACCGCACCCTCGACTAAAACAACCACAAGCACTATCCTACCGTCTCCTACAGACAGGAGCATATCCCTCACCAGCAGTTTATGCAAGGTTCATAAGCGAAATAAGGCCGGGATGCCACCGATGTGGCATACCGCGATGTAACTTACCACACATGCTACGGCAATGCCCCGAGTTGCGCGCGGACGACAGGTCTCCAACCACAGAAAAGGACTGGGACACACTCCTCACAAGTCCCCACGACGACGACCAACTTCGTGCCGTCCAAAGGGCTCACGACCTGGCCGTCGAGTTTGAACTCCCGGTTCTGTCGTGGGCGCGGCCCGCAGACGGGGCCCCGTAGGACGCCATCGCCTCCTCAGGAGCAAATAAAGTTATTTAGATAGATATATAGCAGACAAATCAAGGGGGTTCGTCGTCATAAATCAAGATGATTAGGTTATCAGGGCCGAAAAGCTATGAGAAAGAAAATCGGCAGATCCCACGTACCATGGCAATCGGTGTTATGCAAAGCATGCGCGGGATGGTGACTGCGGCATGAATTTTCATGTTGAATGAAGCGTTACGGAATGACGCTAGAGAAATATCGAAGTGGTATAAACACAGTCATATGCTGAAGAGTCGCGTAAGTTTATATAACCAGTTGTTTACAGTTGCGTAACAATGCCAACAGCACCATGGCCGTTACCAACACCAGGCGCGGTAAGCTGATATGTAGTGCTTATATCTTTAATACTGGATAGCGCGAATCCGAACAGCACAAAGAAGAAACACAAATGCACAGGACAGGCGTTACTCGCAACTAGGCTTCAATCAGGAAAGTTCCCCTGGATATACACACAGCCGAGTGGCACACGCAGGCGCTACGTTAGTCACAGTTGCAGTTATTACAGTTGCGTTACAGTTGTTAGGCTTATACTGGTCCGTTATGACGGAGAACGCACGCATGTTTCACGAACCTGTGTGTATGTGTAGAAGGAGTTCTTGAAAGTTCTTGAACAAGGTCATCATCACCGTGATCAGTGAGCACCAGCAGCTGGACCACACTTGTTATTCGGATCCGTTCCTGATCGCCGCTACGAGGGGTCTTAGTCTAGCGAAGTGCGAAGTATAGCACAGCTGGTGGAAATCCTGGATGCTTCTTACGATGAAATGATCTATGACGTCTCCTGTCCTGCACGTGGCAGCGAGATCTTTTGATGCGCTGTCCACATTCAAGCCGTCTTTCGCACAGTACATTGACCAGGCGTTGTTGGGTCTTGATAAATCAATGTTGAAGTCACCGGTAATGACGAGAGGCCTGGTTCTCTCGGCAGATTTATTGCAGGAAGCGTTGACCCCGGTTTTTGTGTATACGACGTGGTCCACGTTGCGGACCATGTGAACGAGTTTGAGCGTTTTCCAGGGGTGTTCTGTCTTCAGCTTCCTCACTTTCCTTGTGTCCGCCACGGTGGTGTAGCGGTTACGGTGCTCGGCTGCTGACCTGAAAGTCGCGGGTTCGATCCCGGCTGCGGCGGTCGCGTTTCGATTAGACGTGCGCCGGACCCAAAATCACCGGTGGCGGCGCGCTGGTGTTTCCACCGGCGGCCGCCAGTGAATGAGATAAGTGAATGCGATAAGTACGCGCCGTAATGTTACATGAACGAGGGCTAGCAGCTAACACTTTTTGCTCCGATCTCACTTAACTCTACAAAACGCTGGTGTATGGCAGCACGGCCGTTCCCGGGAGAGAAGCGGTTTTCGGTAAGTTTGTCCTATCAGTGGTCCGAGCGCGAAGCAGTGAGAACACATCGCTCACAGCGCGTATATATATATATATATATAGAAGGTATACGAGCCGTTCGCTGGTGGATGTCTGCCGAAATAGCTCGCGTGCCAGCGCTCTCGACCGCGCCCTTATAGTCCAAGTTCACAGTTGCTGCTCGAGTTACGCAGTCCCACTCGCCAGACATCCCTTCCGACTCCTTCGCCCAGCAAATGACGGGCGGGGCGTTTCCTTCTGCTTGAGGAGCAATCGACGGCAGGCCTCGCACGCGGGTTGATGGTATTCCGTGTGACGCAGATGGCCAGCTTGTTTCATCTCCGCTTTAGCCATGTTCCTTGCCAACGCTCGCGAGATTTTACTGGCGCGTAGAACATACAATGTGCGGAGCGATGTTATCGACGGCGACGGTGAAAACATATACAAAAAAACATATACCTATTATAAAGACGTTTATTAGCGGGCACTCGGCGACGATACACGACCGCGACAGTCAAGGCGGGGTGCCGACTCTGAAGGCGAGGAGCGTGCTGTCCGAGAAGAGCGGAAGAGGACGACCCACTAGTAAGCGCTCGCGAGGGCGACCCATTACAGGCTTCCAACACTTCGCTACAATTACCCCGGGTACGAAAAGGGAGCCGCCTGGCGACCTAACTGCTTGTCACTATGAACGGGTCATGGTAGGGTTTCAATCGCTCCACGTTGACAATGTCGCGCCCTCGACGGCGCATGTCCGAAGATGGTTCAAGGGGTTCGATCACGTAGTTGACCGGGGACGTGCGTTCGACGACATGGTAGGGTCCGTCGTATTTCGGCAGTAGTTTTGAAGAGAGGCCAGGTGCAGTGGTAGGGACCGAGAGCCATACGAGTGCTCCAGGGAGGAACGTGGGCGCAGAAGCGGTGGTGTCACCGCGAATGCTCTTCTGCCGCTCTTGGTCATGCGTAGTAAATGTCTTGGCAAGCTCACGACACTCCTCAGCAAGTCTTGTGGTGGCAGAAATAGGCGCACACTCAGACGGGTCCGGCTTGTATGGGAGGATTGTATCGATTGTGTGCGACGGGTGCCTGCCGTACAATAAGAAAAAGGGCGAGAAGCCAGTAGGGCTCTGCGGGGCGGTATTATAGGCGTAGGTGACGAAAGGCAGAATGGCATCCCAATTTGTGTGATCGGCGGCGACGTACATCGAGAACATGTCGCCGAGCTTGCGGTTAAAGCGTTCGGTGAGGCCATTCGTCTGCAGGTGGAAAGCAGTAGTTTTCCGGTGAACAACGTTGCACTCTTTGAGAATGGCTTCGACGACTACGGACAAGAAGACATGACCTCGATCGCTGAGCAGCTCCTGGGGTGGACCGTGGCGCAGCATGAATCGGTGCAGCAGGAAGGAGGCAACATCGCGCGCTGTATCCGCTGGGAGGGCGGCAGTTTCGGCGTATCGCGTAAGATGGTCAACAGCGACGATGGCCCAGCGGTTACCAGCCTACGTTAGAGGAAGTGGTCCATACAAATCGATGCCAACGCGCCCAAACGGCCAGTCAGGGCAAGGTAGAGGTTGCAGACTTGCCGGCGACAGGTGCGTTGAAGTTTTGCGGCGCTGCCAATCGATGCAGCAGCGAACGAACTTCTGCACGTAGCGGTACATCCCTCGCCAAAAGTACCGTTGGCGAATGCGGTGGTAGGTTTTCGATACCCCAGAGTGTGAACACTGCGGATCAGAGTGGAACGACTCGCATATGTCAGAACGCAGACTGCGGGGTATTACGAGTAGCCACTGGCAGCCGTCGCCGTAATTGCGTCGGTGGAGGAGGTCGTCGCGAACGGCGAAATGGTGGGCTTGACGACGCAACGCGCGAGTGGATGGTGTTGCCGATGGATCAGTCAGGAAGTCCATCAGTGAGGCAATCCAGTGATCCTTGCGCTGTTCAGTGGCGATGGTGTGAATATCGATAGACGAAACGGCATTGTGAGACACTGAGCTGGAAGTATCGTCGTCAGGCAAGGGGGAGCGCGAGGGTGCGTCGGCGTCAGCATGCTGGCGTCCGTTGCGGTACAGCACGCCGATATCGTAGTCCTGTAGGCGAAGTGCCCAGCGGGCGAGGCGGTCTGAGGGATCCTTCAATGACGACAACCAGCATAGTGCATGATGGTCGGTGATGACATCAAATGGGCGACCATACAAATAAGGTCGGAATTTCGTAAGGGCCCAGATGATCGCCAGGCATTCCTTTTCGGTGGTGGTGTAATTGGTCTCGGCTTTAGTAAGCGTACGACTTGCATATGCCACGACCTATTCAGGGAACCCTGGTTTGCGCTGCGCAAGGACAACGCCAAGGCCAACACCGCTAGCGTCTCTGTGTACCTCTGTAGGGGCCGTAGGGTCGTAGTGGCGTAGTATGGGAGGCGACGTCAACAAACGACGGAGCTTTGCGAAAGCGTCGTCGCACTCTGACGACCACGAATCGAGGGGCCCGTTACTTCCGAGGAGCTTCGTCAGTGGCGATATGATAGTCGCGAAATTTCGAATGAAGCGCCGAAAATAGGAACACAGTCCTACGAAACTGGGCAGTTCTTTGACGGACGTAGGTTTGGGGAACTCGGTTACGGCCCGAAGCTTGGCTGGATCAGGAAGAATTCCGTCCTTGGACACGACGTAGCCGAGGATTGTCAGCTGCCGTGCTGCAAATCGGCACTTCTTTAGATTCATTTGCAGACCGGCGTCGCTCAAACGCGTCAAAACATGCCGTAGGCGTTGAAGATGCGTGAAGAAGTCCGAGGCAAACACGACGACGTCGTCGAGGTAGCACAAGCACGTGTGCCATTTCAGGTTGCGCAGAACAGTATCTGTCATGCGCTCAAAGGTGGCGGGTGCATTACACAGACCAAACGGCATGACGTTGAATTCGTACAGGCCGTCGGGCGTGACAAAGGCGGTCTTCGGTCGAGCGTCAACAGCCATAGGTACTTGCCAGTACCCTGAGCGTAAATCGAGAGATGAAAAGAATTCGGCGCCTTGCAGGCTGTTAATCGCGTCGTCTATTCGCGGCAGTGGATACACGTCCTTACGAGTGATCTTGTTGAGTCGTCTGTAGTCCACACAGAACCGCACAGAACCGTCCTTCTTTGCAACAAGAACGACAGGAGACGCCCAGGGGCTGTTAGAGGGTCGAATGACATCACGTCGAAGCATGTCGTCGACTTGCTCGGTGATTACACGGCCTTCGGCGGGAGATACGCGATATGGACGTTGCCGCAGTGGCAGGTGGTCGCCAGTGTCGATGCCATGCGTAACGGCCGACGTGCGGCCGAGAGAAGTTTGAGCAACATCGAAAGAAGGGCGAAATTCTTCCAACAGGTCCAGAAGCTTGGAACGCTGGACCTGCGTAAGGTTGTCAGCTATGGAGGAACCACATACGTCAGCGTGTGATGAACCATACGTCGAAACAGCACTGAGCGTACTCGAACTTCGGCCGTGCGAATCATCGGGCTCGTCCATAACTTGTGCGTCTTCGAGGGGTTCTACGCTGCCCAGACATTCCCCGCGCACCAACGTAACACTGTACGGGGAGGGGTTGATTACAAAAATAGAGGTGCTGCCCTGGGTGACTTGAACGGTCGCGAAAGGCACCAGCAAGCCTTTCCTCGTGCAAACACGGTCATATAGCGAGAGGAGTGCAACGGTGTCGGATAGGCCGGCGCAGTAGACTGACACCGCCGTTGACGAGTTTGCAGGCACTCGTATGTCGACTTTGACGAGTACCTTACTCACAGGCGATGGACTGTCTGCCGGCGTCAAATTAGAGAATGGTGAGAGCTCTATTTCGGCGGGTGCGCAATGAATTACGGCGTCGTGGTGGGAGAGAAAATCCCATCCGAGGATGGCGTCGTGAGAGCATGCAGGAATTATGATCAATTCGACGGCGTACATAGCGTCCTTAATCATGACGCGGGCTGTGCATACCGCTGTAGGGTGAATGCTTTGGGCGCTGGCTGTACCGAGGGAGAGCCCGGAAAGTGGCGTCGTCACTTTTCGCAGTATTCGGCTAAGCTTTGCGTCCATAACGGATACGCCGGCTCCAGTGTCGATAAGGGCAGATCCACGAACACTGTCCACAAATACGTCTATCACGTTCGATGGGCTTCGCTGAGGGCTTTCGCAGTTCGACAGCATCGCAGCCCTTGCCTCGTGGACTGCGACGACTAGTTTCCCTGGTCTCGTGGGACCAGACGTGGCCGCATCGGTGACAGCGAGCGGCGTCATAGTGACGGTGAACGGCGGGTAGATGGAGCGGGGTGAGACGTCGGCGACAGAGGCGTAGGTGGGTCGTAATATGGGCGGTTCGCCGGGCTGGTGGCAGGCGAGGCGACTCTAGGCGGCTGCACGCGATTGCAATAGCGCGCCACGTGGCCGGCGTAACCGCATGCGAAGCATATTGACACGCCCACTTCTTGTTTTATTTTGAATTATTCGGCTTTGACCAGCAAGGACGTTTACCAACGATCGACGCTGTCCGCAAAGCAGTGTTCGAGAAGCTTCTCGATTGCAGTAGATCGTTTTGTTAAGATTGCGCGCCGCCCGTGAATGTTCTAGCTTTGTGGAGAGATATGCCGCCACCAGCGATATTGCTGGAAAGTTCGATAGCGCCTGTATAAAAGCCGACGCGCTTGACCGCTTGTCAGTTGATCGACGGTCGACGCTCTGTTCGCCGCTATCAGTTTATTGCTGTAGCTGGAGTTTCATTTTCCCGGCCACAAGTTCGGCCTAATAAAGAGTTTCATCTCGGACGTGCTGACTGCTGCCTTCGTCGACGTCACGACCACGTGACATCTGGTGGAGGTGCTGTTCCTTCATGATCCGGACGCCCCCGTCAAGCCGTGAACCCAGCCCCCAGCGCGGAGAAGACATCGACGCCAACCACGACCAGCGAGCTAGCCGTAGGCAACAAGGCCTAGCACCGGAGTACGGTCCTCTACCCGACAACACTCGGAACAGAAAGGCCAGGACCACGACTGCGGCAACGATGACAGACGCTGTGCCGCCCGCACCGATCCTTCTCCGAACGCCCAAGGAGCCACCAACCTTCCGCGGATCGTCATTCGAAGACCCGGAAAGCTGGCTGGAAGCCTACGACCGAGTCGCCGTTTTCAATGCCTGGACCAGCGAAGACAAGTTACGGCATGTCTACTTCGCCTTGCCAGATGCCGCTCGCACCTGGTTTGAAAACCGAGAGCGAACCCTGACAACGTGGGACACATTTCGCACCAGGTTCCTCCCTACCTTCACGAGCGTCATCCGCAAGGAGAGGGCCGAGGCGCTGCTTGAAACCCGTTCGCAGCTGCCAAACGAAAACGTGGTGCTCTTCACAGAAGAGATGACCAGACTCTTCCGCCACGCCGACCCCGAAATGCCGGAAGACAAGAAAGTTCGCTTCCTCATGCGAGGAGTAAAGCAGGAGCTGTTCGCGGGTCTGATGCGGAAACCACCGAGTACTGTCCAGGAATTTATCTCCGAAGCGACGACGATTGAAAAGACGCGACATCGACGACTACCTCACCGGAACACAGTGGCAAGAACGACGACCTTCCCGCTCGCCGTCGCCCGGCCGTTACATGTCACCGCACCGCCGGCAGTACACTGGCACAAACCGGGGCCGGTGGCCTAGCCCGTATCCGGAAAACTAAGGGCAGCAACCGATGGAGGTGCGGTTGCTGAACGACGAAATGCTGAAGATCCTCCGCCGTCGACGACGACGCCGCGACGAAGTTCCGGGCCCCCGCCGCACGCCGAACGACGTCCTGAAGACGAAACCTTGCGACCGGAAGCAGACCTGACGAAGCAACGCGGAAGCAGCGGTGCAAACCGACGTAGCCGTGACCCGACGCCGCGACGTACACGCAACGCAAGACGGCGGACTAGCGACCTCGACGTACTATTCGACGGACACAACGTTACCGCTCTCGTCGACACTGGGGCCGACTATTCCGTCGTCAGTGGGTCATTCGCCGCGAAGTTGAAGAAAGTTAGGACTGCTTGGGAAGGTCCTGAAATCCGCACCGCTGGAGGTCATTTGATAACGCCGGCTGGAGTCTGCACAGCAAGAGTCAGCATCAGTGACCGAACCTATCCTGCGAGCTTATCCTGCAGCACTGTTCCAGGGACGTGATACTTGGGATGGACTTCCTAAGTGAACACGGTGCCGTAATAGACCTGAGATCTGAGTCAATAACACCAACCTCAGAAAAAGCGCTGCCGCCACACACGACGCCAGGAAAGCCCGTATCGAATGTGATAAAAGAGCACGTCACCATTCCGCCTCTCTCCAGCATCATAATTTCCGTCGGCACCGAAGAACACGCAGACCTTGAAGGTGTCATCGAGGGCGATCAGCACCTACTTCTTAATCGTCAGATTTGCGTCGCAAGAGGCATAGCCGAGCTGCGTGGTGGCAAAACAAAAGTAGTGCTGACAAATTTCAGCCACGAATATAGGCACCTCAACATTGGTACGACGGTCGCCTACATCCACGAATTCGTGGAATCCAGCAATGCTCTCACCCTCTTCGATGCTACCGAACCTACTTCGACGAATCGACGAAGCCAACCAGATTTCGACGTCAACCCGAGCCTCCCGAAGCACGAGCAAGACCAGCTAAAAACCCTGCTCCTACAATTCAAGGACTGCTTCTCGTCGTCGTCAAGAATACGACAGACCCCAGTCGCGAAACATCGCATCATAACAGAAGAAAGTGCCCGACCAATCCGTCAGAGCCCGTACCGAGTTTCGACGCGAGAACGCGAGGCCGTCAAGAAACAGGTGGACGAAATGCTACGCGACGACGTCATCCAGCCGTCCAAGAGTCCGTGGGCGTCACCTGTGGTGTTAGTGAGGAAGAAGGATGGAACCCTACGTTTTTGCGTCGACTATCGTCGCCTGAACAAGGTCACGAAGAAGGACGTGTACCCTCTCCCACGAATAGACGACGCCCTAGATCGACTCCACAACGCCAAGTACTTTTCGTCGATGGACCTCAAGACCGGCTACTGGCAAATCGAAGTCGACGAGAGAGACCGAGAAAAGACTGCCTTCATAACACCAGACGGCCTGTTCGAGTTCAAGGTCATGCCCTTTGGTCTTTGCTCGGCGCCCGCGACTTTCCAACGCGTTATGGATACAGTACTGGCCGGCTTGAAGTGGCAGACGTGCCTTGTGTACTTGGACGACGTTGTTGTGTTTTCCTCAAACTTCGACGAGCACCTTCGACGCCTTGAAGCTGTACTTCAAGCAATCAAGACCTCCGGACTCACCATGAAGCCTGAAAAGTGCCGTTTCGCGTACGAGGAGCTCTTGTTTTTGGGTCACGTGATCAGCAGGAATGGTGTTCGCCCGGACCCGCGGAAAACAGTTGCCATCGCTGCCTTCCCGCCACCCACCGATAAGAAGGCCGTACGCCGTTTTCTCGGCTTGTGCGCCCACTACAGACGCTTCGTCAAGGAATTTTCACGAATAGCCCAGCCACTAACGCACCTGACGAAGACCGACGTGCCATTCAAGTGGGAAACGGCGCAAATCGAGGCATTTCAAGAACTTAAACGACGCCTTCAGATGCCTCCAATACTAGCGCATTTCGACGAAGACGCCGATACGGAAATCCACACCGACTCAAGCAGCCTAGGACTCGGCGCCGTCCTCGTGCAGAAGACTGACGGGCTGGAGAGGGTCATCAGTTATGCTAGCCGGTCGCTATGAAAGGCAGAAATCAGCTATTCCACAACGGAAAAGGAGTGCCTGGCCATCATCTGGGCTACATCGAAGTTTCGCCCCTACCTCTACGGCCGGCCCTTAAAAATTGTGAGCGACCACCACGCCTTGTGTTGGCTAGCTAACATGAAGGACCCTTCCGGTCGCCTCGCACGGTGGAGCCTACGACTGCAAGAATTCGACATTCACGTCGTTTACAAGTCCGGAAGAAAACACTCTGACGCCGACTGCCTGTCTCGTGCCCCCGTGGACCCGCCGCCGCAAGACGACCAGGATGATGACTACTTCTTGGGAACCATAAGTGGCGACGACTTCGCTGAACAACAGCGATCCGACGCGGAACTCAGAGGCCTTATGGAATACCTCGAGGGCAAGAACGCTGTCGTTCCGAAAGTGTTCAAGCGAGCACTGGCGTCGTTTTTCTTACGCAACGGCGTTCTCCAAAAGAAGAACTCGCCACATCGAGCCAAGTACCTTCTCGTGGTTCCTCCAGAATTTCGACCAGAAGTCCTCGAGGCCCTGCACGACGACCCGACAGCAGGACACCTCGGTGTTTCCCGAATGCTGGCAAGAGTACAGGAAAAATACTACTGGCCGCGCCTTGTCGCCGACGTCACTCGCTACGTAAGGACATGCCGAGACTGTCAGCGACGCAAGACACCACCAACAAGACCAGCGGGCTTTCTTCAGCCGATCGAGCCACCTCGGTGACCGTTCCAGCAGATCGGGATGGACCTCCTGGGGCCGTTCCCAACGTCGACTAGCGGTAATAAGTGGATCGTCGTAGCTACCGACTACCTGACCCGCTACGCCGAAACAAGGGCCCTACCTAGAGGCAGTGCTGCTGAGGTAGCGAAATTCTTTGTTGGTGCCATCGTTCTGCGTCATGGCGCCCCAGAGGTCCTCATCACCGACAGAGGTGCGGCGTTTACAGCGGAGCTAATTCAGGCGATCTTGAGGTACAGCCAGACAAGCCACCGCCGGACCACTGCCTACCACCCTCAAACCAATGGCCTCACCGAGCGGCTAAATAAGACCATCGCCGAGATGCTGGCCATGTACGTTGACGTCGAGCACAAGACGTGGGATGCCATCCTTCTAGGGATGGTCGATTAAAATTTTTAATCGATTAATCGTTAATCGTTAATCGATTTAGCCTTTAATCGATTAATTGCTTTCGGTGGAATCCTTTAATCGATTAATCGATTAATCGACATTTTTAATGGGTGCTTTAAAACCGATATCTCTTTGTTTGAGAGGCATCGTTCCTGTTTAATATGGGCCCAAATCTTTTCATTCGACGCTGACGATCCAAAATTCCCACTTTCGAAAGTGTCGACGACGGGCCCCTTGTGTGCAGTGTGCGAAAATTCACACTTTCGCACACTGGACACAAGGGGCCCGTCGTCGTTGGTTGATGTCGCGGATTCAAGCATCTGTGGCCATCATCCCTGGACTATTCGGCAGCAGGTCGTATTTTCTCGAAGCCTGCCTACTCGAGCTCATCGAAACCGGAGGCGCGTTCGAGGACCACACTGGTTGGAAAGTCGCAGTTGAAACATGCAGTGTGGCAGAGGGTGAGGACATCCCGAGAAAGGTAAAAGAGAGACGAGGAGAAATTAAATAAGACGCTCGCTCTAGTAAGCAAGTCATCTTTTCTCGGTTTGTCGGTTAGATATTGTGGAAGCCCTACATAATACTATAATTGCGGACTGACGCGATCTTTTTCTTGAGGTCACCTATGCAGAGATTACACAGAAATATACTGGCCTCAAACAGACCATCCGTACAGGCAACTGCGGGAAATAGAAGGAAAGAAGATGACATTTAGGGGCTCGTTTTTCTTTGTTAGACACAATATTAATTAGAACTAAGATACAATATTGCCAAGAAAAAGTATAGGGGGTGTTATTTGTAATAATTGGGATATAAATCTCAAGAAGGTGAAGTGGACGGAAAGATAACTTGTCGCCGGAAGCGACCGAACCTGTGACCTTCGAATTACTTTTAGGGGCTCGTTTTTCTTTGTTAGACACAATATTAATTAGAACTAACAGACAATAATGCGAAGGAAAGTATAGGGGAGGTTAAGGGTGTATGACAAAGAAAAACGAGCCCTTAAAAGTCACCTTCTTTCCCTCATTCATAGCGAGGGTCTTGTTCTGGCAGACTTGGTGCCTTCAGGTAGTATGCGAGGGATTATTGGTCAGCTGCCAGCTCGTAAAAAAGTTCACTTGCTACGTGACGCCAAAAGGCAGAAAAAGAGTGTTCCACACTCGCCGCCATGGCTGTGATCGGCCCTGACTAACACTCCTTGGTTTAAATGCACATGTGTACCCTATGAAGTGGACGGGGTATGACCGCCGCCGTAGCTCAGTGGTAAAGCATCGGACGCGTTATCCGAAGGTCGCAAGTTCGGTCCCTGCCGGCGGCAAGTTATCTTTTCGTCCACTTTACTTTCTTCACCTTGATATCCCAATTATTACAAATAACATCCTGTATACTTTTCTTGGCATTATTGTCTGTTCTAATTAATATTGCGGGAAATAAGAGTGACATGAGTTTCTGCCTCCCGACTAGAAAAAACAGCAGCTGCGCCAGTATACTCCGCAGGTTTCACCTGATCTTTGCCGTAACACGGCGCCACTCACATCTTTTGAATTGTGCGTACATCCTGAACTGTGAGCGCTATCTAGTGTACCAGACATTACAGCATAAATTGCGCGACTGTCCTTTCTCGTCACAGCAGAAATCGGGGGCCTCTAGTTGAAAGCTGTATTTCTCCCTAAATATGCGACCATGCAGTATTACTACGTGCTGCAAGGTCATTTCTTCAATAGTAATGCGCTGGATGCTAGACGTTCGGTAAACCGACGCGTAAAGTTGTGGATTACATAAAGGGTCTATAAGGGCCTTTTCACAATTCGCGAGTGCGCATTCTTGCACTACATTTTCTCTCAACTAATGGCAGCAACTTTCGTGCTTCAAGAGAAGACGAGGTCGTAGTTGCACGTGCTGGCGTTTGCCTATTATGCGTGTTCGTGTCAAGAGAGCCGCGTTTACACTTTCCGCGTCCCAGCGCAAGCAAACCACGCTTGAACACTCTGTTTGAAGAAGTGACTAGCTGCCATTAATTGGGCTAACATCGTAGGAAAGTTAGCTCAACAATTGTGAAAATGGTATATATACCCTATAAGACGGACAGTTGGGCTAGTCGGTATACAGCGAATAAAAGATGGCTACTAGCGTCGTTGTCCTTTTTACGCTAGCAAACGTATCCTATTATGTATATACGGATTACCTAATCATCTCCCCATCATCGTACTTCATCACTCTTTTTGCCCCGTTGCGTTTTCCCCGGTGCAGAGTAGCAGGCAGGGGCGTACTAGCTCAGGCCACCCTCTCTGCCTTATAATACATTTTCTCTCTCTGTTTCATTGGTAAACAATATTTTATTTGCTAAAGAGTAAAACAGAACGGCACTAAGAACCAGTGAGTAAATAAGCAGCGCATATTACAATGCCGCACTTACACAAGAAACGAGTAAAATCTGAGGGTTGAATAAAATACAAAGAAAGTTGCGATTGACACTACAGGTGACGAAAACTACTCGTTTACCAAATGTAAGCAGACATGCGTTTATGTGGCAACACGATGAAACAGGACGGCAAAAAACAAACACGAACAAAATAAGCTACAAGACGATGCGCTGGCACGTATGAAATTTACAGAAAAGAATAAACTTCTCTTTTGAAAATTGGCGAATCCACGTGCTGCTTACTTTCTCAACAGTCCCCTTTTGTTTTGTTTCATGGGGTTGCAGCTCCGAACCACATGCTTTTTTCTACTGAGCGAAGAAATGTCAGTTGCCCGAGATGCTCGGGCGACAACCGACACCTCCTTTGGCTCGCTACACATCCAGCATGCGAAAAAAGGCGCTCGGATGCTACTGACGTTGCAGGAATTGGCAAATACTCCATTGCAACGGCAAACACATGATCTAGGCCAGTTCGCATGCTGTGCCAAGTCTCAAGTGGGTTCGGATTGGTGCGGCGATCGACTACAGGGTTACTATAGTATGTCTTGAACTGAGAAGGCATTTAGTTCATCGGATCGTATACTCCAGTGCAACGCAATTGCGTAGAAGTGCGCGATCGACGGCATCCCAAATAGAACCAGAAAAAGTAGTTGTATTCGGCTTTGCAACTTCCTGCGTCTAAGGATAGCGTTGAGAGTCAGCGTCTCAGGATAGCGCGCCTCGCAGTCATGCGCTCCGGCCAAGGGGCGAGGTTGGGGGCGGGAGTGCGGGATGCCGTAATCGATTAATCGAATAGTTTTAATCGATTAAATCGATTAATCGAAAGGCACAAATCGATTATGATTAATCGATTAATTGTGGACCTTTAATCTATTAATCGATTAATCGTTCATAGATTTTACCATCCCTACATCCTTCCGTACGTGACCTTCGCATACAACACCGCTGTGCAAGAAACGACGCAGATGACGCCGTACAAGTTGGTGTACGGACGGAGCCCGGCAACGACGCTCGACGCCATGTTACCAAACGTGGCCGACGAGGAAAACATCGACGTGACCACCTACTTACAACGTGCCGAAGAAGCTCGACAGCTCGCCCGCCTGCGCATCAAGACCCAGCAGTACACCGACAGCCGTCGCTACAATCTTCGACGACGCTTCGTGGAATACCAGCCCGGCGACCGTGTTTGGGTCTGGACGCCGATACGCCGACGTGGGCTTAGCGAAAAACTCCTTCGGCGATATTTCGGGCCATACAAGGTTCTTCGACGCCTCGGCGCTCTTGACTACGAGGTCATCCCGGACGGCATTACGAACTCCCAGCGACGCCGCGCACGACCTGAAGTCGTCCATGTCGTGCGCCTTAAGCCGTTTTTTGCGCGTTAGCGAACCTGGGGACTCTACTTTTCCTTTGTTATTGTAATTTATTTATGTATGCACTTGTTTTTTTTTTCTCTCTTCTTTGTTCTTCCCAAGCATCGGGACGATGCTTTTTCAGAGGGGGGCAATGACACGCCCACTTCTTGTTTTATTTTGAATTATTCGGGTTTGACCAGCAAGGACGTTTACCAACGATCGACGCTGTCCGCAAAGAAGTGTTCGAGAAGCTTCTCGATTGTAGTAGATCGTTTTGTTAAGATTGTGCGCCGCCCGTGAATGTTCTAGCTTTGTCGAGAGATAACGCCGCCACCAGCGATATTGCTGGAAAGTTCGATAGCGCCTGTATAAAAGCCGACGCGCTTGACCGCTTGTCAGTTGATCGACGGTCGACGCTCTGTTCGCCGCTATCAGTTTATTGCTGTAGCTGGAGTTTCATTTTCCCGGCCACAAGTTCGGCCTAATAATGAGTTTCATCTCGGACGTGCTGACTGCTGCCTTCGTCGACGTCACGACCACGTGACAATATGGGGCGGTTGTCAGGTGTGCGCCATCGGTTCGCTGGGGCAGGGCCCGCCCATGGTGCAGGACTGGATTGACGGGGTGGCAACTAATAGGACTGGACGGTGGGCTGCAGTCGTGGCCTGTGCGTGACGTCGGCGCAGGTTACCGGTACATCCGCTTCGAAAGAATGAGGTCGAGCGGAGGCTTCGGCGTAAATGTGTGGGGCAGCCATAGGGATTGCTGGGGGCGTTCTTGCGACCACTTGGGCGTAACTCAAGGGTGCAGGAGCCGTATGGTGCTCGTGGTACTCGAGCATGACCTCTGCGATTTTTTGCTCAATTGCTCGACGGAGTGGAGGCAGAAGTGTGGTCGACGGCTGTTGAACGTACTGCGGGCGAGCAAAGTCCATTTCCTCGCGCACGAATGTCTTCATCTCTGCGAGCAATGCGGAGTGGTCGGATATGGTCGACAAGCCAGCGAGCTCGGCGTCGCGTGATGGAGAGCGACGGGTCATCGATCGCTGCCGGCGCAGCTCCTCTTAGTTTTTGGCAGAGCGTTATGACCTCTGCCACTGTGCTGGGGTTCTTGGCGAGCAGCATGGTGAAGGCGTCGTCGTCGATACCTTTCATGATGTGCCGGATCTTGTCAGATTCGGACATGGTGGCGTCGGCTTCCTTACAGAAATCGAGGACGTCTTCAATGTAACTGGTGAATGATTCACCGGCCTGCTGAGCGCGTTCACGTAAGCGGTTCGGCCTGCAGCTTACGAACGACAGGGCGGCCAAACACATTGATAATGGCGGTCTTGAAGTCGGACCACGTCGTAAAATCTGATGCGCGGTTGTTGTACCACAAGCCCGCCACACCCGTGACGTAGAAAAACAGGTTAGTCAGTTTTCCTGCCTCGTCCCATTTATTGGGGACACTCACGCGCTCGTAAATCGCGAGCCAGTCCTCCACGTCGGTGCCATCTGCGCCAGTGAAGACCGGAGGGTCGCGGATACGAGGCACACCTGGGCATGAGGTCGGTGTAAGCGGGGCCATTTGCTGGGAGGCGTCTTGAGGCATCGTAGGCGGCAGGGTACGGGATCGAAGAGCCAAGGGGCATCGAATGAGGGCCGAAGTTGTTGTGAAAGCCCAGCGCCCTCCACCAAATTATAAAGACGTTTATTAGCGGGCACTCGGCGACGATACACGACTGCGACAGTCAGGGCGGGGTGCCGACTCTGAGCGCGAGGAGCGTGCTGTCCGAGAATAGCGGAAGAGGACGACCCACTAGTAAGCGCTCGAGAGGGCGACCCATTACAGGCTTCCAACGCTTCGCTACAATGTATAAAAAACATAGAAAAAACCGTTGAAGCGGCTTCGCCTTTTTCCTGGAATCCAAGCTGCATCGTCTCCGCTGTAAAGAGTGTGGCCGTTGGAAGAATCATATAATCCGGCGCCTTTTCCATTGGTTTCGTTCTCGCCTTCTATACCCTTCTTACAGGCGACATCTCCTCGCCACTTATTTCTTCATGAAGCACGCGTACAATGTCAGCGCTAAGCGTTGAGCCTATCATGATTTCGCGCTTATCGGCGACAGTCTGTTGTCTCTGCATGCGCGGTCGCCAACGCACAAAATGGAGCGAAATCTGTTAATTGCGCACGATAGTCGTGCGAGAGAAGCAAGAGCGGGTGGGTGGCTACATAGCAAAGCAGTATGGGAGACAATTCACAACTGTTATTTCTCGTATATGGACCAGTCGAGAGTGTATGTACCTTGATGATGCCACGTGAATCACTGTTCTGGCATCACGAAGTGCACCAAAAAACAAGAAACGCTAACACAAAATAACGCGCTCGTTGTTTTTGTTTTTTGCTGTATTTTCAAAGGCTGTCGGGCGCCCAAACACGGACACAGGATAGTAGTAAAGACACCAGAAATGCCGCTGACAACTGAAAAATCACACAACGGCGGAACCAAAGGTAGACACAAATATTTATCTGCGCATTCCCACGTAAGAGGCCATACCTATCAAGTGCGAGTAGTAGTCTACGTGAGAGATTGCTGTTCACTCTCTCGAATTTCTGTTGCTGTTCACTCTCTCGAACTAGACCAGCTATATTCTAAGTTTGCCATTCTCTTTACTTCTGTGTTTATTTATCGATTTACTCGAGTACGAATGAAAGGAAAAAGTGTACTAACGCACCGAGATATATATATATATTGTCACAAGGTAGCAGTGGGCCAGTGGCACAAGGGAGGAGTGGGGCCCACTCTGGAAGAGGGACAACGACGAAGTGCTGAAGGGACAGGCTCCGGTCCGCCATTGTCTCAGCGTCTATTTCTGCTTGTATATATTTGTAAATATACGTTTTCTCGTAACATTATTGGTGGAGGTGCGGGGTACGCCTGCCTGCCTGCGTTTCCTCTCGGAAAACCAACACGGAACTTCGGAGCGGTCGTCGCCTCCCTTTTCCTGCAATGACTGACCGAGGATCGCCGGCACAGCAGCAGCAGCAGCAGCAGCAGCAGCCCCATGTGGTTCTCCTGCCTCCTCGATACCCAGGAACCTTTTCCGGCACTGATAAAGACAAGGTGAATGTGGAGGATTGGGTCGCATTGTACGAGCGCGTCAGCGAGTATTACAGGTGGGACCCCACGTTGATGCTCGCCAACGTGGTCTTCTACCTCAGGGAGACCGCACTCGTTTGGTACGAGACGCACGAGTCGGAATTAACCACCTGGGACACCTGCAAGTCGAAGCTCATCGAGTTGTTCAGCAGGCCATTTGGTCGCCAGCAGGCCGCAAGAAAAGATCTCGAGTCCCGCGTTCAGACGTCGACAGAGTCTTACGTCTGCTACATACAGGACGTACTGGGTCTTTGTCGAAAGGCTGACGCGAACATGACGGAGGCTGACAAGATTGCGCATATATTGAAGGGGATTGCCGACGACGCGTTCAATCTACTGATCGTGAAGGATTGCACCACCGTCGACGCCGTGGTCAAGGAATGTCGGCGTTTTGAGCAGGCCAAGAGTCGTCGCATCAGCCGCCAGTTCGTACGACTACCTAATACTGCAGCCACATCGACCTGCCAAGGCCCCCCCACGTTCACGCAGGCTACGTCGTCAGAAAATGTCACCCGCATCGTCCGTCGTGAACTGGAAGCAATGGTTCCTGCTGACGTTCCACAGCCTAACGCGTCCACCGTATCGCTCATACAAGCAGTCGTACGCCAAGAGATTGCGAATCTCGGCATAGCACCTGTTTGCTCTATTCGCACCCCCGAGAGCACTCCTGCCGTCGTAAACCAGATCCCAGTGTACCCTTCACGCTACCGAAACCCTGCTGAATGGAGAACAACTGATGATCGGCCAATCTGCTTCCACTGCTCTCGCGTAGGACACATTGCGCGCCACTGTCGCAATCGGTGGTCGTCGACTTCCTGGAACACCGGGACATGGCGTCGATTTGAAGGCAACTCACGCAGGTTTTCTCCTCGTTCCGATCTCCAGGCTACTGATGTTCACGTTCCAAGCAGAAGGTTCAGCCGATCCCCATCACCCCAAGGCCGTCGATCTCTATCGCCGCTTGTTCGTCGATCAACGTCCCCTACGCGGCCTGGCCCCTCGACCTCGGGAAACTAGTCCATGCAGCTCCCGGAGGTGAGGCTGCAACAACGACCCGGACTTCAAATCCTCTGTTGACGATTCCTACGCGCCGAAACATTTTAGAAATCTTGGTGGATAACGTTACCGTTACAGCCCTAATAGACACTGGTGCACAGATTTCAGTGATGAGTGCTGCTCTCCGGGAAAAACTGCGCAAAGTGCTCACGCCTCCTGTTCAGTGTGCAGTAATAGTTGCCGATGGGAGCACATCTACAGTTCTTGGTATGTGCACCTCTCGCGTGTGTATTGCTGGCCGTCAGACCATCGTATTGTTCACCGTGCTTGCGCAGTGCCCACATGACGTGATCCTCGGCCTCGACTTTCTTTCGACGCACTCCGCTCTTATCGACTGCTCGACGGGCCTTCTTCAGCTGGAACTCCCTCTAGACGCCTACGTTGACCATGACGCTCCCAGTCGCTTATGTGCCATGGAATTTGTGCATCTTCCGCCTCAAGCCGCGATGTACGTCCAGCTTATCCCTGATCCACCTGTGCGCGATGGTGAATATGTTGTTTCACCGATTACCGACGTCGTCTTGAAGTATTCTGTCGCCGTACCGCATACTGTGGTCACCGTATGCCGCAACCAGACTTGTTTACCTCTCTTGAACTTCGGTCTAACCACCCATGTGCTGCCTGCAGGTATTACGCTCGGCGTCGTGTCGTCACTGCAAGATTGCCATATCTCTCACTTATCAGCAGGTGTTCCTAGTCACCATGCCAACTCGCTCACTGCACTCGACCTTGCACGCACTGACATTGAGAAAATGATAGCGCCCGATCTTCCGCCCACTGAAGCACAACACCTGCGTGGTCTATTGACATCCTATGCCGATATCTTCGATCTTGACAACCGCCCTTTAGGCCAGACATCGGTTGTGACCCACCACATCAACACCGGCGATGCCAACCCTATTCACCGGCGCCCTTACCGTGTGTCCGCTGCCGAACGCGCTGTCATCCAGAAAGAAGTCGAAAAGATGCTCGCCAAAGGTGTCGTCGAACAATCGGCTAGTCCGTGGGCATCTCCTGTCGTGCTTGTAAAGAAGAAGGACAATACATGGCGATTTTGCGTTGACTACAGGCACCTCAACAAGGTCACTAAGAAGGACGTTTACCCCTTGCCACGCATCGATGATGCACCCGACTGCCTTCATGGCGCCAAGTTCTTCTCATCCATTGACCTTCGATCTGGTTATTGGCAGATCGCTGTTGATCCGCAAGACCGAGAAAAAACCGCATTTGTCACCCCAGATGGCCTCTACCAATTTAAGGTCATGCCGTTTGGGCTTTGCAATGCTCCCGCCACCTTTGAGCGGATGATGGATTCCCTTCTACGCGGCTTCAAGTGGTCAACATGCTTGTGCTACGTGGACGATGTCATCGTTTTTTCACCAACATTCGCAAGCCATCTTGAGCGGCTCTCCACTATTCTCGAGGTATTCCGCAACGCTGGTCTACAGTTGAACTCCTCCAAATGCCGTTTTGGCCGTCGTGAAATAACTGTACTGGGTCACCTCGTTAACGCAGCTGGCGTCCAGCCTGATCCCGACAAAATTCGCGCAGTGACACAATTTGCCGTCCCCTGTTCGGCTAAAGATGTCCGCAGCTTTCTCGGGTTGTGTTCCTATTTCCGCCGCTTCATCCGGAATTTTGCCAATATTGCGCGTCCTCTCACAGAACTACTCAAGAAAGACGTCAGCTTTACTTGGGGTTCACCTCAAGCTGCTGCGTTTTCGGCGCTCGTTACAGCCCTCACAACTACTCCAGTATTAGCCCACTTTGATCCCACCGCCCCGACAGAGGTTCGCACCGACGCAAGTGGCCATGGGATTGGTGCTGTTCTCGCTCAGCGTCAGCACGGACGAGACTGCGTCATCGCCTACGCCAGCCGACTGTTGTCCACGGCGGAGAAGAACTATTCAATCACCGAAAGAGAGTGCCTTGCTCTAGTTTGGGCAGTTGCTAAGTTTCGCCCATACCTGTACGGCCGCAGCTTTACTGTTGTAACTGACCATCACGCCCTGTGCTGGCTCTCGTCGCTCAAAGACCCCACGGGCCGCCTCGGTCGTTGGTCTCTCCGCCTTCAAGAATACACCTTCTCGGTGGTTTACAAATCCGGCCAACTCCATCAGGACGCCGATTGTCTGTCACGGTACCCAGTGGATCCACCCGACACCGCAGAGAGACCCGCTGAGTCTGGGGTATTCTCAATATCAGACTTCCTCTATATAGGTTGTGAGCAACGCCGCGACTCGGTTTTACGTCCCATCATTGACAGTCTGAGTTCCGGAACTCCAAGCAGTTCTCTAAACTTGTACTGCCTTCACGACGGTGTTCTATACCGCCACAATATGCGCCCCCACGGCACTGAACGCCTTCTCGTCGTGCCTTCCCACTTGCGGGCAGATGTTCTTCGCCAGCTCCATGATGAACCTACCGCCGGTCACCTTGGAGTTACACGCACTTACGATCGAGTCCGGCGCCGTTTCTTCTGGCCAGGCCTCTATCGCTCCGTGCAAAAGTACGTCAGCAGCTGCGACCTCTGTCAACGTCGAAAACGACCAACAATGCTTCCAGCCGGCCACGTTCAGCCTATTGACATCCCCGCCGAACCATTCTACCGCGTCGGGCTCGACCTCGTCGGACCATTCCCCACTTCTGCATCCGGGAACAAGTGGGTCGCCGTAGCGACTGACTACGCCACACGTTACGCCATTACCCGCGCTCTTCCCACTAGCTGTGCAACTGATGTCGCCGACTTTCTACTGCATGACATCATCTTGCATCACGGTGCTCCTCGCCAGCTTCTCACCGACCAAGGCCGATACTTCTTGTCCCGCGTCATCCAGGACATTGTTCGTTCCTGTTCTACAAACCACAAGTTCACAACGGCATACCACCCGCAAACTAATGGGCTTACGGAGCGCCTGAACCGCACTCTCACCGACATGTTGTCGATGTACGCTTCTGCCGACCACCGCGACTGGGACGCAACGTTACCCTACGTCACATTCGCTTACAACTCCTCCAGGCATGACACCACAGGTTATTCCCCGTTTTATCTTCTGTATGGACGTGAGCCATCCCTTCCACTTGACACGCTGCTTCCCACTGGCTCGAACTCGCCTGTCACATACGTTCTCGATGCCATTGCCCGAGCCGACACAGCACGACAGATTGCCCGAGAGCGCCTCACAGCATCTCAGGCCTCTCAAAAAGATCTGTATGGTCGCCGACACCGAGATGTTTCTTATGAACCCGGTTCACTTGTCCTGTTGTGGACCCCCTGTCGTCGCATCGGTCTCTCAGAAAAGTTGTTATTTCGCTATGACGGACCATACAAAGTCCTGCGGAAGGTCACTGACCTCACATATGAAATACAGCGAGTCGCCGATTCAGTGCAGTCAACGCCAACGCCATCCACTGTTGTGCACGTCGTAAGACTGAAACCATATGTGCCGTCCACCTCACTACTTCCGTGACCAGCGCCGGGTCGGCGCTTTTACGCCGCGGGGTAGTGTCACAAGGTAGCAGTGGCCCAGTGGCACAAGGGAGTAGTGGGGCCCACTCTGGAAGAGGGACAACGACGAAGTGCTGAAGGGACAGGCTCCGGTCCGCCATTGTCTCAGCGTCTATTTCTGCTTGTATATATTTGTAAATATACGTTTTCTCGTAACAATATATATCACTTATCTATTTTATTTATTTAGGCACAGTGTACTAGGTTCAAGTCTCCAAGAATGTGCTATCCAGCGAGTTGGGTCGTCGCCCTTCATTAAGGCTGGAGGACGCGGCAGCGTTAGGTCAGGCAATACTCGTGATATTTCTGCAGAAGAAAAAGATACTACAAATTCTGGGGAGCAATTCTCGATGCGTTCATCGAAAAGAGATGTCCACAGTCCATTTCGGTAGAGTGCATTCAGTGATTCAAAAAAGCGGCGAGCCGTGATGTCACCTCGCTCTTGACCACGTCCCCGCACCGAACCCGCCAGCACATTCCTAACGTCAGAAGAGAGTGGACAAAATGCACAGCAACAGGAACTTTTCAAGTCTCAATTTGCATATGAATGTTTCCCAGATATTTGAGAACGATGCAAGGAATGCGTACCGACCTTACAGCTGCGCTGGACGAGCGGCCGCATTAAACCTAAATCGATGGCTAACACGACCAAAAGACATGTGCACCGAAAATCGGATCTCTGAGGGCTGCGTTCGTTGCATTGAAGCGCATTCCGTCCCTATCATTTGTGTCGAGAGTGTTTGAAAGCTGCGTGATGTCATGATGGCGCTGCAGGAGGAGAACCGGAAACAGGGGGCGCGCTTCTCGCCGAGCTCCCGCTATTCAGCGGCTGCTGAAATGGACAGTTCATTACATGGACACATCGAGAAGAGCTCCTCCGGCGATGTGCTGTATTTTATTTCCACATTCCCCATTCGAATTGAAAGAAACGACTAACGGCGGTGCGCCGCAATAATTGCGCGGCGGCGGCGGCGGCGTGATCTCTCTTGGGACTTCGGCGGCGGCGCGAGCGGCGTGACCATAAACAGGCGGCGGCGCGGCGCGGCGGCGCACACCTCTAGTTTCAATAGGTGCAAAATGCTAGATGCCCGTGTACTGTGCGATCTCGGTGCACGTTAAAGAATATCAGATGGTCAAAATTCCGGGGCCCTTCGCTACGGCGTCTCTCATAATCATATCGTGGTTTTGGGACATAAAACCCCGACAATAATTATTATTATCACTTTGCTTGCGTGGCAATGTGTGTGTTCGCGTTTACTGTGCTGGGTGAGACTTTGTATCACTTGTGGCGCATACCCGCATAACATAAATTCTGGTATGCGGGTATGTGCCACACGTGACTGAGAGAAAGGTTTTCATGACGTACGCGGCAGGTATTTTGCGTTATTCAGGTCATGACCAGTGAATTGTGTTCAGCATACACTGACCCCATGTTATGCCAAATTTGGCATATTAGAAGCTATGGACACGACTAGGAGAGAACCCAGACGTAGGCGGCTAGATAGATAGATAGATAGATAGATAGATAGATAGATAGATAGATAGATAGATAGATAGATAGATAGATAGATAGATAGATAGATAGATACGCCCGAAGTGCCTGAGGTTCGCTAAGAAATGCTTCGCATTTACAACTTTAAAGTTATCCATGACGTCACAGAAAAGAAGCTATCTAAGGAAAAGAGCATGACTGCTAAGTTTTGCGAGGAAGCTGGTCTTCAAAAAACAGCAAAAGAAGTCAGGGCAATTAAGGCGTCGGCGCTACGTCCTTTCTGCTTGGCAAAAGTCCACAAACCAGGTTCCCCTTTCAGGGTGATTGTGGAAGAATCGGGCACATGGCAGAAAGCCCTTGCTATGTACCTTCAAGAGCACTTGGTAAAACTCGACGTGCAAGACCCGTTCTTGATTCGCAATTCAGAGGAAGTTGTGGGCTTGCTGAGAGAGTGCGACCCAATATGTGCGTTCTCCATCGATGTGACTGACATGTTCTACAGCATTCCACAAAAAGTGGCAATCGAGGGAGCAATTGAAAGCTTCGGGGTGGTGAAATTTTAAAATGAGTGCGGCACGTCTGTGCGGAGCTTCGCGGACTTCAGTCATTGTTCGTCGGGAAGTTTTTTTTCCCAAAATGATGGAATCTGCATAGGATCACGAATCGCTCCAGTGCTCTGTAACAATTTCATGGCAAGAGGAAACAGAAAATTATAGGCCTCTCTGCAGCAGTTTGGTGGGGCGAAGTGCGTCAGGTACGTGGACGATTTCCTCGTGTGCCTTCTTTATGGTTTGATGTCTGAGTAGACAAGGGATGACGTGTTACGCTCATTTGCAAGAGAGCGCGAAGGGCTGCGGTTCACATTCGAAGTTCTGAAGGACGGACGCCTTCAATATCTTGATTTGAGCATCACAAGGGAAAGCAAGCACACGTGCTGGACCCACGGGACAAGAAGGGAAAAGCAGATTTTGCCGTTTGATTCCGGGCACTCCAAGATTGTGAAAAGGAGCATAGCCACGGCGTGCCTCCTGGAGGCAGTTGAGCAATCATTCTTTCCCACTATCGAAGCGGCAGTGAGCACGCAAATGCAGCGCCTCGAAAAGAGTGGATACCCACGTGAATTGTTGCTAGCAATGATGTCGTCACTTCTGCTAAGGCAAGCAAAAGAAAAACTGCCAACAGATGAAAGGCCACCTTTCATTACAAAACCATGCATGCACACGGTGGCACACCGAATGAAGAAGGTTGCTGAAAAGTACGGTATGAGGACGGTATTCACTGCGCCGAAAAAGCTCATGGGATTGTGCCCAAAAGTGAACGGTGACCATTACAGAAACGAAGAAGCGGTGTGCTGGACCAGACATGCGAAGAGGTTCCTTGAATGCACGAAAGAAAGTCGCAGTTTCACCGCAAGGGCGAAGCAATGAATGCAATAGCAAGAAATTGTAGTGTTACACGAAATGAGGCTGGCAGCTAACTGTTTGGTATTTGATCTCGCGTAACTACAAAACGCTGGTGTAAGACAATACGGCCGCTCCAGGTTGGCGCTCTCCGCATAGTCACTTCGCGTTTAGAGCGCAGCACGTAGAAGGGTATACAAGCCGCCCGCTGTGATGGCTTCCGAGATAGCGCGCGTGCCAGCGATCGCTACCGCGCACTTAGATCTAAAGTTCAAGATAGTGGCTGCTTGCGAGACAACCGCCCCCCCCCCTCGCTCCCCACCTCATGTCTTTTTACAGCGAAAGCTGTTATGAGATCATTTCACCGGCCGTTTTTGGCACCGTAGTTGTCCGCCGCCGCCGCCGGTGTCCGCAACCAGTATCGCTCGAAATAAGAAAAAAAAATCGAATTAAGAAAAAAATTCCAGGATTGAACGAGGTTCGAACATGGGCCCTCTGCGTGGGAGCTCAGTATTCAACCTCTGAACCGTGCCGGTGCTTGAAACTGCTTTGCAAAAAGGCCCTATACAGGCTTCATGTCGGGAAGGAACCACATTAGCATATGCAATATAGCGTGGTAGAAGTGTAAAATAAGCACCAAGCGTCGCACAACGCGAATTCTGTAACCAGGCGTCACACAATGCGAATTGCGCAACGAGTAGGTTGTTGAATGCTTCCAACCAATTACAAAGGACTCTGCCATAATTCTTCATCGTCACCAGGCACAGCATCAACAAAGTGCGCATAATGCCTTACATGCGTTTACCAGCGCAGGCACCAACGCTCTCCGTAGAATGACGAAAAATGGCACAGGGCCTGCTGCCCTACTTTTCAAAAATTACGATGATTTATAGCGTAGTGGGTTCTTCGCAAGTGCACTTGTATGGGTTGCCAAGGAAGCCCATAAGCGCATGATCCATTTCCTCGGCGTCTCAGTAAAGTTCTTCGCGCCCCCCTCGTCTCTCTCCCACGTCAACGTATGTTATACAGCATGACGGGAGAGGGAAATAGCGAGCGGGCGTCACCCAATGCAAATTACATAACTGGTGGGCCGTTTAAAGATTCCAACCCATTACAAAGGGCTGAGCCATAATTCTTCATCGTCATCAGTCGTCGCGTCGACAAAGTGCACATAATGCCTTACAGACGTGTAGCTGGTGCCTCGCTTCTCCGCAGAATTACGAATAGTGGCTTAGTAGGTGCTTCCCAACTTCACAAAAATTGTGATTTATGGAGTAGTGGGTACCTTTCTAGTGTACTTGTATTGCAGCCCCAAGAGAGCCTAACGGGCTCTAGAAACTCCGCTCTTCCAGCTTTCGCTGTGACTGTGCTGCGGTTTCAGCGCAGGCCTGGCGTTTTTTCATGGTCTTTAAAGACGGCGGGGCGTTTCCTCTCTGCTTCGACGGCAGGCCTCCCGAGCGGGTTGATGTTATCGCATGCACCCGCGAGCGACAGAAACGGGCCGGCTCGTTTGACCTCTGCTTCAGCGGCGTTCGTCGCCCCCGCTCGCGAGTTGTTACCCGCGGTAGGACAACAGTGCGCGGGGGGATCGTATCAATTTGCACTTCATACCGGAAGGACAGGACGGCGACGGCAATGGCGACGGAAAAAACCTGTCGACACTGTCCTTATAATTGCTATCGCAATAAAACGTCGTGTACAGGATGCCACTGTCCTGCGGTGCTCATTACGCTGGACAGATGGGCTGCGGCCTGCAACAAGCTCCAGCGCGTCGGGCGACACACTGCAGCAGGTGCCCGTGTAGCCCTGTGTTTGAAGAAGCTGAAATAGTGCACAGGTTGAACAAGCAGACGAAGAGAGAGGTCGTCGAAGCCTTCACTATAAAAATGGCAGCAGAGGGCGCGTGCGTAAGCGCGCCGTCAATAGCGCTCAGCCAAAAGGAAATTGAGCTGATAAATGAGGACAGGGGGCGTTGGTAGCTTCAGCAGTTCTGCGCACGCGTGGGGTCACTATATATTTCATGTACATCTGCGCATTAAACAGTTCTTAGTTTGCGCTGATGTGTTTTGTACGTCCTTCATCGCTGTATTCAGTTCTTTTTTGTAAAGTTTGCGCAAGCAACGTTGATCAAGACACTACTAGTTCTCAAGACCAGAACCTTTCCGAGCAACGTCGTGAGGCCTCCTGTTCAGCCATCTCTGTCCGCCTTCCCCAGTACTGGTACCAGCATCCGTCGGCATGGTTTCTTCAGGCGGAATCACAATTTCAAGTAGATGGTATCCGCTCCCAAGCAACGAAGTTCTTCTACGCGGTTGTTGCCCTTTTGCTGACCGCCATTGACGAAGTAACGGATTTGTTGAGCACCCTGCTGTCTGCGAACACCTATGAAGACCTCAAGACGACCCTGCTACACCGCAACCCAGTTTCACAGCGTTCTTGCATCCAGCAGCTTCTGTCCGCTGATGAACTCGGTGACCGACGCCCCAGTCTACTTCTTCGCCGAATGAAACAGGTACTCTGAGACAACGCGAGATCCATCGACGACGCCCTGTTACGCGAGTTGTTTTAAATGCGGAGCATTTCTTAGTCGCACCTGCGGCGTCGGCGGCACCGTCCACACCCCCCTGCGCATGCTCGGCTCGTCTCATGCCGGCAGCAAGCCTCTCCTCTCCCTCCCTCCTCTCCTTCCCTCCCTCCCCTCCGTCCCTCCCTCCTCTCCCTCGAACGCCGGCGGTGTGTATATAAGCGACGGAACGCGCGTTCGGAATTCAGTCAATGGCGTCTTTACTTGGCTTTCGCTTGACTTGACGCTTTGCTTGACTCGAGTAGATGCGATGGAAGTAACAGTACCTTCAATCAGCGTCCCATCACTCGTTGAAGGCAACGTTACCCCACCCTCACCGTCGTCGGCGTCAACAACAGCAAGCAACGCAGAAGACAATGCTGCGAAGAGACGAGCATACGACGCTGAACGCAAGCGTTTGAAGCGAGCTGTGGACCCGGAACTTCGTGCACGCTGGAGCCGTTCAAGTCGTACTTGGTGTGCGCATCGTGTAACAATTAAGCATTCCCAAACCATGCCCAATTACGCAACATTCACGCGATACCCCCACCACTCTGCGACGCATTTACTCGAGTTCCCCCCGTGGGAAGATTCGGGCGACCTTTTACAACGATTACCGGCTAAATTGCAGATGGTTCTGGCGACAGCTTCTACCATGGACCTCACCGGACTTGCCGCGTTGGCCGACAAGGTAATGGAAGTAGCTATCGCAACCCCAGCCATCGCAGCCACGAAAGCGTCTACTGGTGAACGTACAACCACGCTGTGAACTCTCGCCTCTTTTGCGACAGCACAATCGCAGCTCGACGTCCTGTGTGAGCGTCTCGATGCGTCGTCCCTGCAGCGGAACATCGCTGGGCGTCAACACGCCGTTCATGCGACCGAAGTTCCAGCAAGCCGAGAGGCACGCCCACCAACCGCAAGGCGTCGCAAACGCATGGCGTGTGCTGCTACCATCGCTGTTACGGAAACGACGCTCATCACGGTCGCCGTCCGTGCACGTGGCAGGGAAACAGGCCAGCCGACCTGTAACGGTGACAAGTGGTCCGGCCCAGCACAGAAGTCGCCTCTTTTATTTCACGGACAGAGGCTCTGGACAGCGTTTGCTAGTCGACACAGTAGCGGGCGTAAGCATCATTCTAGCTCAAAGCTCCGACCGAAAAACAACACCTGCGTCGTTTTTGCAAGCAGTTAACGGTACCAAGATCCCAGTATTCGCATCACACTCCGTCATCCTCAGTCTTGGCCTCCAACGAGCGTTCCGCTGGATTTTCCTGGTTACGGATGTTCGACGTCCGACGCATTTCCTGCACCACTACAGACTCCTTGTCGACGTGAAACAGCGTGGTCTTATCGACTCAATTACTCACCTGACCGTTACCGGGGCCGCTGCAACAACCACGTCGCCGATCGCGCCGATGCTCTATGCTGTAAAAACCGTCCGCCGAGCTCCTACGTGAGTTTTCCACTCTGATGCACCAGCCGGACTGGACGCAACCGGTCCAACATGACGTGTGTTACCACATCGCAACTCTAGCCCTCCGGTTTATTTCCGACCTCGGCGTTTGTCCCCTGAGAAACTCACGGTCACTCGCGCGGAGTTCGAGTACATGCTAGTGCCAGGCATCATCCGACCTTCTTCGAGCAACTGGGCATCGCCGCTTCATATGCTGCCTAAGAAGACTGGAAGAAGATTGGCGTCCATGTGGCGATTACCGGGCGTTCAGCAACATCACGGTTCCTGATCGCTACCCACTCCCGAATATCCAGAACTCTACGGTAGCCCCGCTGCAGGGTGCGACATCTTTTCTAAAGTCGACCTTGTTAGTGCCTATCATTATTTGCCAGTCACCGAGGAAGACATCCCGAAGACCACCATCGCCACACCGTTCGGTCTTTTTGAAATCTTCCTCATGCCCTTCGGCCTACGGAATGCTAGCCAATCGTTCCAGCGTTTCATCGATTCCGTCACCCGAGGCTGGCCATTCGTTTTTGTCGACATCGACGACCTCCTTGTCACAAGGTCGTCCGTTGAAGAACATCTTCAACACCTGCGGTTGTTGTTCTCCCGCCTTGCCAGCAGAGAAATTGTTGTCAACGCCACCAAAAGTGAATATGGGCGACAGGGACTCGAGGTTCTTGGACATGTAGTCGACGGGATAGGCATTCGACCACTGTTGTCCAAGATTCGCGTCGTTGAAGATTTTCCACGACCTACTACAATGGCCAAGCTTCGCCCATTTCTCGAGTTCGTCAATCCCTATCGGGTGCACAAGTCGTGCACCCGAATGTGCATGACTCGCGGCCCTTCTAGAAGCTCTGATCAGCTCCAAACGTAAGCAAGCACTTCAGTGGGCTGCAGAGGCTGCCCACGCGTTCACAAGAGTCAAGTGTGCCCTCGCCAGTGCAACGCTGCCCAGACATCCCAAACCAGATGCACCCACTGGTATTGTGACAGACGCCTCGAAAAACGCCGTTTCACACCAATAAATGAATGGTACATGACACCCACTCGCTTTCTTCTCGAAGAAACTGGAGCCTGCACAGGATGTCATTAAATATAATTTTGTGTTTCTATTTGTTTTTAAATCTCTAAAAGCGGTCACAGGGGTCACGCACACCGTTTGCAAGTTCTGAAATCTTTTTTTTTATGTTTTTCTCAAAATAAGAATTCGCTCCAAAGAATTTGCTCCGCAAGCTTTCAAAACGTTTTCAAAACGAGTGTACCTTGAACTGATATTTTGCGTAATAATTTACAACATATGCATGTGCACTAAACAAGAATAAAAGAAATTGATGGAATATTTTCTATTTAATAATATCTGGGGATTAACATCCCAAAATCACGATATGATTATGAGGGACGCCGTAGTGGAGGGCTTCGGAAATTTCGACTACCTGGGGTTCTTTAACGTGCACCTAAATCTAAGTACACGGGCCTCCAACATTTTCGCCTCCATCGAAAATGCAGCCGCCGCGGCCGGGATTCGATCCCGCGACCTTCGGGTAATATTTTTGAATTCACAGCTGATTTTGCAGACTGGTTCAGTCTAAATTGGCTCTTTTTCCGCGTCGCTTTGCTTTTTATAACATTACTTCCTTGATATTTACTGCATAATATTTATATTAGTTCATTGCATAGCTCTAATCTTTAGTTACGCAAATGCCAAAGCTTTACTGAGTTAAGCAACGTATTAGTCACTTATCACAGCTGGCGTGACTACCACTTTTTATTTATTTATTTATTTATTTATTTATTTATTTATTTATTTATTTATTAAAGATACTTTCAAGGCCCGAAGGCACTACAGAAAGGAGTGGGGAAAACAATTACAAGTGCAGTTAACAAAAAATAAAAAAAATAAAGAAGTTACAGGGCATCTTGCACGGCGAGGTTGAAATCTTTTTCGTCCATTATGCAGGCGATGGAGGCGGGAAGGTGGTTCCAGGCGGCGCTTGTCCTAGGAACAAACGAGTCATTGCACAATCTGGTGCGACAGGATGGTAGGCGCACCTTATAGCGATGATCGGTCCTCGGTGATATGAAACGAGGTGGATGAAATAGGGCGTCCTTCAAATAGCTGTTGTAATGATAGATTTTGTGAAAAAGGTTAAGGCGAGACAATCTGCGGCGCAACGAAAGGTCAGGCAAGTTTAGGGTGTTCTTCATGGACGTGACACTGGAATTTTTTTTTATTTTTATTTATTCAATACTGCGGACTCATGGTCCATGCAGGGTGGTATTACAAATGCAAATACAAAAGAAGTAGCAATGACACAACAATAATAAAGGGTGAAGAACGTTATTTTGCAGTTGGATCACATGTATCAGTAAGGCAGTTCCATTCACTAATGGTTCTCGGAAAATATGAAAACTTAAATAGGTCAGTGCGAGCAAAATGTGGGGCTAAGGCGTTTGGGTGTTGGTGTCGAGTGGGCCTGCTAGTTAAGGGCGTCAAATACGGGGATGGATCTAGAGCTAGTTTTTTGTTCCAAAGTTGATAAAGAAATTCTAATCTAGCGTTTTGTCTTCGTGCCTCTAACAAGGGAATGTCATTGGTTTGCATTAAATCTGCGGGTGAGTCCAACGGGGAAAATTTGTTAAATATAAATCTAACAGCCTTTCTTTGAATACGTTCGAGAGAGTTAATATTACGCTTAGTGCAAGGGTCCCATACTATGCACGCGTACTTTGGTCGCACAAGGGCAGTGTAGCAGAGCAGTTTGTGGGAGCAGTTTTAAGTTTATGTTTAAGGAGACATAGTTTGCGAAAGGCAGATGAACAAATATCATCAATATGGAGATTCCACGATGATGTGAATAATTCGATAAGATGAAACGCGCTGCGCGATTTTGAATGGCTTCGAGAGTTTGAATGAGAATGGCATGAGTTGAGTCCCATATGGCGCATGCGTACTCTTATTTTGATCTTACCAATGTTTTGTACAGTGTTAGCTTGATGGACGATGGGGCAGAGGAAAAATTTCGACGCAGATAATCAAGCATGCGGTTAGCATTGTTACTCACATATTCTACGTGCATATTTTATGAAAGATTGGAAGATATATGAACACCAAGATATTTATATATTTCAACAGATGGTAACGGAATATTATTGAGGGAGTATGTACGCGAACAGTGGGTAGTAGTGTGGCGTGAAACTCGCATGCTCTTACATTTAGTAATATTAAGTGTCATGAGCCATTTCTTGCACCATTCATATATTGCATCTAGATCGCGTTGGAGGTTCAGATGATCGGCATGGCTAGTAATCTTTTGGTAAACTACGCAGTAGTCGACGAATAGTAGGACTGTTGAGGAAGAAACACGAGAAGGAAGATCATTAATATAAATTAGGAAAAGCAGTGGGCCTAAAACGGACCCTTGTGGTACACCAGAGGGTACAGCGGAATTAGGTGAACAAAAATCGTTAGCTGTCACATACTGGCTACGGTTAGAGAGAAATTCTTTAATCCATGCAAGTACGTTGGGGTCAATATTGAGCTGATTAAGTTTGAAAATAAGTAGTTCATGTGAGACGGTGTCGAACGCTTTAGCGAAATCTAAGTATATGCAGTCAGTATCAAGTTCAAGATCTGCGTTAATAAATAAGTCGATAGTAAAACACAGCAACTGCGCTTCGCACGAAACTGCTTTACGGAATCCATGCTGATAAATACTAAAGAAGGAATTAGACTCAAGGAAATCTATAAGGCGCGAGTATATTACATGTTCCAAGATTTTTACTGGGATTGATATTAATGATATCGGACGGTAGTTATTAGGGGAATGTACATCACCAGAGTTATGCACAGGGACCACCTTCCCAGCCTTCCAGTCAGATGGCAGTGTGGACGTCTGCAATGACTGTTCAAAAAGTTTTGACAATATTAAAGCAGAATAGACTTGTGTACACTTCAACATTTTTGACGAAATCAACTGCGTCAATGATGATGGGGTCCATTGGCAAGAAATTGGTTCTTGTTAAATGCGCGAATATTGTAGAGGTGCTCTTATGAAAGTGTGCCGCAAATGACTCATTCAGAACATTGCAGCACTCGCTAAGAGCAACTGGGACATTAGACTCGATTAATTGAATTTGTCGCGTTTTCGTTCCGCTGATGATGCTCTAAAACTTAAGCGGGTTAAAACGGAGTAGCGAAGGAAGAGTTTTATCAAAAAATTCTTTTTTGGCTTTCGAAAGTGCAGTGCAGAATTCTCTATTAAGTATCTGATAGGATGACCAATGGTCACTTCTGGCTGTTAATTTCGCGCGTCTGAATACCCGCTTCTTTTTATTGCGCATGCGTTTTAACGTGTTATTAAACCATGGAGAACGAGGATTTGATGAAACGTTTCTTTTAGGTACAAAGCGATCAATAAGTGAGAGCAATTTGTTCTTATATTCTAACCAGTTCTGCTCAACTGATCGCTGCTCAAAACTAGCAAAAAGCAAGTCAACAAAAAATTGTAATTCTCTGTTCATTCCATCAAAGTCCGCCTTGCTATAGTCTTGAATAACCTTGCTTTTTTTCTTGACGGAAACCCATGCTTTTAAAGTGAATTGGATTATACAGTGGTCGCTAATGCACGGTAGATGAGTTAAAGGCGAAGCTAGGTAAGGTGTAGTGGTAAGTATTAGGTCTAATATGTTAGCGGAAGTGGGAGTAATGCGAGTGGGAAAGTCAACGAGCTGGGTCAAGTTGAAGTCGTGACAAAAAGTTAAAAATTCCTTGCTCTCAGCTGAGCTATGCTTTTAACTGAGTCTCTTTCCCACATGATATCAGGAAAGTTGAAGTCGCCAAGAATGAACAAGGGTGATTTTGGATATCTGACGAACAGCTGATTGATAACATCGTGCAGGTCATTACAGAAGGATGATGATGCAGTTGTTGACCGGTAGCAAACACAAAATATTATTTGACGAGAATCAATGAGCAGGCGCACACACACCAGCTCAAGTGAAGATAGAACAGGAATAACATAAGAAGCATGGTTATCGACGATCGCCAGCAAGGCACCACCACCAGACCAGCAATCACGGTCACATCGGTAAAACTTGTAGCACGTCTCGCAATCCAAGATTTCTTCATTTTTAACTTTTGCGGAAAGTCAAGTCTCCGTCAGGCCAACAATATCAGCGGAGCAGGAATCAATAGCAAAAGACAGTTCAACGCGTTTATTCAGCACGCTCCGCACATCAGAAAAGAAAACAGAGGCGTTTCCTGCGCAGGAATGAGACGGGCGTAGCTATGTTGTGCTTGTAGTAACAGCACGTGTAGGTACAGTGGCTGCATTGTCCTGTTTATCCAGGGCTTGTGGTGACTGGATTTCGCTATCGCTGTCAGTTTCTGCGCAGTAAACGTACATTTTTTTATTCATGATAAGTTTGTTAACGCGTAGCAAGTACGGTTGCCCAGTTGCCTTCGCAAATTCTGTTAGTTTCCTCCTTGAGTTTCGTGTACTTCTACAAAAGTCTTCGCTAGCTGATATACCTTTTAATGCAATTTTTGGCAAAGATTGCCTCCGAATAAATAAATGAGCAATATTTTGCACTCTAAATGGCTGGGTAAGTTAAATAAGACGTGCTTGTTTTGAAGAAAAGGTATTTCAACGCTGGCTGCTCTTCAAATTTTTTTGTGAGTTGCCTACCACCTCAAAACACCTTTAATTGCAGCGGTCGTATTGGGGTCACTCTCTCACTCGTAAGACCGATACTTGACTGGTTTGCGAGGTCGCCTATCGCCACAAGGAAAACACAACGACGTCGTCCAAGTGCACGAGGCGAGTCTGCCACTTCAAGCCTGCCAGTAATGTATTCATAACGCCTTGGAATGTAGCAGGTGCCGAGCAATGACCTCACGGACTTGAATTTGCCAGTAGCCGATCTTGAAGTCCATCGACGAGAAGTACCCCGCTTTGCGTAATCAATCCAGGACGTCGTCTCTCCGTGGGAGTAGATAGGCGTCCTTCATTCTAAAAAGAGAGAGGGCGTGCAAACACGTGTTTGCACGCCCTGTCTCTTTTTAGAATGAATACGTACCAACTAGCTCAGCTCTCTGTTATTCCAAGGCGTCCTTGTTCGTGATTCTGTCCAGGCGATGATAATCGACGCTGAAAAGTACGCTCCCATCCTTT
The DNA here is from genome assembly GCF_013339695.2 of Rhipicephalus sanguineus. NCBI lineage: Eukaryota > Metazoa > Arthropoda > Arachnida > Ixodida > Ixodidae > Rhipicephalus > Rhipicephalus sanguineus. The sequence continues at coordinate 160,871,325 of NC_051183.1, forward strand.
TTCACTCGCACACAGGGTGCATCCACGGACTCATGAACGGCAGGATGATGTCGTCGCGTAGCATTTCGCCGACTTGCTTCTTTATGGCCTCGCGACATTCCGTGGAAACTCGATACGGGCTATGGATGACTGGTCGGCCACTTTCTTCTGCTATGATGCGATGTTTTGCGACTGGGGCCTCTCGGATTCTTTACGACGACGAGAAGCAATCCTTGAATTGCAAGAGCAGCGCTTTAAGCTGGTCTTGCTTGTGCTTCGGAAGGCTCGGATTGACGTCGAATACTGGTTGGGGACCTCGATTCGTCGAAGCGGATTCGGCAGCATCGTAGAGGGCGAAAGCATTGCTGGCGTTCACGAATTCATTCATGTAGGCGGCCGTCATGCCAATATTCAGGTGCTTGTATTCGTGGCTGACATTTTTCAGCATTACCTGCGCTTTGCTATAGCGCAAGTCGGCTAGGCCTCTTGCGGCGCAAATCTGGCGGTTCATAAGCAGGTGCTGGCGCACTCGACGACGCAATCTAAGTCTCTAGGTGTTCGATGCCTGCGGAAATGATGACGTGGAGAATGGCGGAATGGTGACTTGCTCTCCTATCACATTCAAGGCATGGTAACTGATTTTCCTATCCGGCGGTAGGAAAGCGTTATCGACTGGGGTCTTATGTCTGTGACTGCCCCCTGCTGACTGAGGAAATCTATGCCTAAAATGACGCCCCTCGAGCCATGCCGTGGACAACAAAGCTCCCCGAATATGTCGTCCGGCCGCCAATCGTTACTCTCGCCGTGCAGACTCCAGGCGGCGTTATTAGGTGGCCTCCAGCTGTCCGGATTTCGGGTCCTTTCGAAGTGGTCTTTACTTTCTTCAGGTTGGTGGTGAACGGGTCACTAATGACGAAGTAGTCGGCTTTGGCGTGGACCAGAGCGGTGACGTAGTGGCCATCGATAAGCATATTGAGGTCGGTGGTTCCTCGTCTTGTGTTGCGGTTTGGTCATGGCGTCGGATCATGGCTGCACCGACTTGCTCCGATGCTGTTACGTCGGGTCATCAGGTCTTTTCTCGGCTGAGAAGTGCTCTCATGAAAGCGCTGTCTGGTAGGCGGCGAGCTGGTACCTAATGAAACCTGAATCGTGGTCGCCGGTGGTAGATCTTGGCATTTCCTCGTACATCTCCATCGGTTGCTACCCTTATAAGGGCTTATAAGGGATAAGGGCTCGCTGATCGGGAGCTGTGAAGGGTGACGGTCACCGAGCTCTGTAGCTGTTAGGAGCTGCTGAAGTCTGCTGTGTTGGGACTTGCGGGAAATGATAGCTGCCTTCAAGGTATCGAAGGGTTGGCTCGTATGCGGCGAGGCTATACCGTCCGCTAAGTCTTCACCTACATCCTGAGGAAGAGAGGACACCAGGCGCAAGTACTTGGTCTGTTGGCTGGTGATGTTCCGCGAACGGAAGTGCGCCTTGATCTGCAGAAACCATGTGCCCCCAGCGGGCCAAAATGGTAGCAGGTAGACATGTTGGAACTCAGCCACAGCAGCACCGCTAGATGTGGCGTCTTCTTGGCTAGGAAGGGTAGAAGAGCCGGTGGGATCCATGTGGGATGATTGAGGTGGCGTGATCCTTATCGGATTTACATTAACTATCGGAGCTAATACGAGAGAGATCCAGCTCTGACAGCGTTGACTTTTCGAACTGTTTTTAACGCGTTAGCAATAAAGAGCTCGTTTCGCAGAAATTCCGGTGTCGGCGTCGTTGGTTGTAAGCGAAAAATGATCTTGTCCGTGACCGCAAAATCGGAAAAGATAGAAATAAAATAAATAATGAAAATTGTCGGGTCCGAGTGAGAATCGAAACCAGGCCGTCTGCGTGGTAAGCAGGTGTTCTACCACAGAGCCACGCTACTTTTTGTTTCATTCTTTATTACTGGGAAGGAAAGCATTTCAATTAGAGTGACATTATAAAAATCATAATAATCATGCATATTTAAACACAAATCAAAGACAGGAAAACATGCATGTGTAAGGAGGAAGAACAACATGCCGCAGGGGGCACCACCTTAGCTGGGAGAGCCAAGTGCGAGCTGTTGGTGCCAGCGCTGCGATTCTTGTGTCGGTTGTCGCCGCCCGCTTTCAGCGTCCATAGGCATCCTGACCAAGTGCTACTTGCGTCAATAAACCCCGTGTCAGAGTGGTGGAGGTGCGGGGTACTCAACCTGGAAACTCCGAAACAGGAGACTACCCGCTGCCCCTGAAATGGCCGACGAAACCGCCCAGCAAGGCACGACCCAACCTCGGATGGTCATCGTGCCCGCGGCGCTACGCCTGCGCGATCCACCTTTCTTCAACGGCACCGATGAGCAAGACGTCGAAGACTGGCTGTCGACATTTGAAAAGGTGGGCGCAAGCAACAAGTGGGACGACCTTTCCAAGCTGCAATATGTTTCCTTCTACCTGAAAGAGGTCGCAAGCCTATGGTTTAACAACCACCAGACAGAATTCACCACCTGGAGTGATTTTAAGCAACGCATTGCCGATGTGTTTGGTCGCCCAGAGGTACGCAAGCTCCGTGCTGAACAGCGCCTACGGGGGCGTGCACAGTTGCAAGGAGAAGGCTTCACAAGTTACATCGAAGACGTACTCGACTTGTGCAAGCGCCTTAACCCTTCGATGAGTGAAGGAGACAAGATTAGACACATCTTGAAGGGGGTAGACGACGACGCCTTTCAGATGCTGCTGGCCAAGGACCCTCGGACCGTGTCCGGACTCGCCACTCTGTGCCAGAGCTTCGAGGAACTGCGGAAACAACGGCTCTTGACACGGCGGCCAGCGGCTACAGACGACACTCTCGCGGCGTTGACCCTCGGTGGTGAGCACAACCCGCTGCTGTCAGAAATCAAACGATATGTGCGCGAGGAAGTGGCTCGACAACTGTCGTGCCTGTCGTATTTACCGACAACAGAACACACTACTGAGCGTCTCGCACCAGCCATCCGACAGGTGATACAGCAGCAGGTCTCCGAGGCACTGCCGTCCGCCTCCCAGCCAACACCTGTCGCCGCGCCGCTGACTTATGCCGCTGTTACTGCTAATCGACCGCGACCTCCACCTTTGTCGACTCCTCAACCTGTGCGAATACCAACGACGCCTAGTACACAGCAGTGCTACGGAAACCCCTGGCGCACAGCTGACAACCGTCCCATTTGCTACGCTTGCGGGTATCCAGGCCATGTCGCGCGCTTCTGTCGTCGGCGCTTCGCAGCGACCTCGGCTGCACCGAGGTACCCCGACTACTCTTTTCGGGCCCCGTACGACGCGCAACGAGAACCGCCACCTCAACTTGATCGACTACCAGGTGAACGTGACGCGCTGCCAGCCGAACGAGACCGCCAACGTGCTTCCGAGTACCGACCATTCGCTTCCCGTCACTCACCCTCACCACGGCGCCGTTCTCTGTCACCCCTGCGTCGCCGACCGAACCAGCTGGAGACGGAAAACTGACTGCCGCAGCTCCGGAGGCACGAGCTGCGTGGTCGTCACACTGTGCAAGTCCTCGCCTGTCCCCCGCCAATGTTATGGAAGTGTTCGTTGAAGGTTTCCGAACTCTCGCGCTTGTTGATACTGGTGCTGCCATATCTGTGATGAGCCGAAAACTTTGTCGCTCTATAAGAAAGGTAACGACGCCGCCTTCCGGGTTTTCGCTCAGTACAGCGAGTGCGCAACAAATTTAACCGGTTGGGGCATGTACGGCCAGAATCGTCATTCAGGACGTTTTGTACCACATAGTTTCTCGTGTTGGCCGCGTGTTCGCATGATGTAATACTCGGATGGGATTTTTGTCACGCCACCACGCCGTTATTGACTGCGCTCGCGCACTGGTGGAACTTTCTGTGTTTTCTGAGGCCCCATCTACCGACAGAGAACGACCCCATGTCGGCAAGCTTGTTGTTGCCACTGACACTGACGTTCCTCCTCTCAGTGCTGTCATAGTTCCTGCCCACTGCGCTGAATTTTCTGGCACAACCGTTGTGTTCACGCCATCTGACGTTTTCAGTCGCCGCCAGTACATCGCTGCCATTTGCCGTTCTGCCACCTCATCAGCATGCGACGGGAATATTGGTTTGCAACCCCAGCGTATGCCCTCTCACTTTGCACATTAACGAGACGCTTGGCCACGTCCAGCCTGTAGACGAAAATGCTATCGTGCCCATTGAATCCTGTGAAACTGAAGCAAAACTTCATTTGAACGCTGTGACTCCTCGTTTTACTTCCGATGACGTCTCCTCTGATGTATTCAACCGATCCATCGCAAACGAGCTCCCTCAGGATAAACGGGCACAGCTTATTGCGCTTCTTCATGAGTTTAGACATTCATTCGACATCCCGCAGAAGGCACTGAGTAAAACTAACACAGCTGCTCACAATATCGACACGGGCAGTCACACTCCGTTGCAGCAACGGCCCTACCGTGTATCACCAACGGAACGGAATATCATCGCGGAGCAAGTGAATGACATGCTTCAGCACGGTGTCATCGAGCCTTCCTCTAGTCCCTGGACTTCACCTGTAGTGCTCGTGAGGAAAAAAGATGGTTCGATTCGATATTGTGTGGATTACCGACGTCTCAAAAAAATTACGCGGAAAGATGTCTACCCTCTTCCCCGCATCGATGACGCCATCGATTGCCTACAAGGTGCCGAATACTTTTCGTCATTGGACTTACGTTCAGTTTACTGGCACGTTCCGATGGCAGAATGTGACCGTCCTAAAACAGCGTTCGTTACTCCAGACGGCCTGTAGGAATTCACAGTAATGCCATTCGGCCTGTGTAATGGGCCTGCAACGTTTGAGCGCATGATGGACAGCATTTTACGCAGCCTAAAGTGGCAGATATGTTTATATTACGTCGATGATGTTGTCGTGTTCTCCCCAGATTTTTCTACACACGTCGACCGTTTGCGCACGATTCTTCAGTGCCTTACCTAGGCAAACCTTCAGCTTAATCTGAAGAAGTGCCGCTTCGGGGCTCGCCAACTCACTATACTTGGTCATGTTGTCTCAAAGGATGGAATTCTTCCAGACCCGGACAAACTTCGTGCGGTCGCCGAGTTTCCTAAGCCGACTGCATTCAAAGAACTTCGGAGCTTCGTCGGCTTGTGCTCTTATGTTCGTCGTTTTGTCCGTAACTTTGCGTCGATATAACACCACTTACGAAACTACTTGCTGGCCCTGCTAATCTTTCCAGTTGGACCCAAGCATGTGACGAAGCCTTCGACGCACTGCGCCGCCTGTTTACGTCACCACCCATTCTGCGCCGTTACTACCCCACTGCTCCTACCGAAGTGCACACAGACGCTAGCGGCGTCGGTCTTGGCGCAGTACTCGCGCAACGTAAGCCCGGCATTCCAGAGTACGTCGTCGCGTATGGTAGCCGCGCACTCACAAAAGCAGAAACCAACTACTCAGTCACCTGGAAAGAGTGCCTCGCAATTGTGTGGGCATTAAAGAAGTTTCGTCCTTACTTGTACGGACAGACTTTCGACGTCGTAACCGACCATCATGCACTCTGTTGGTTAGCTTCTTTGAAGGATCCTTCCGCTCGCCTTGGACGTTGGGCTATTCGCCTACAAGAATTTGACATCCGCGTCGTCTACCGACCTGGGCGAAAACATTCTGACGCGGACGCACTCTCTCGATCGCCAGTGCAATCTAGTGAAGACCCGCACTCAGAAGCTGCCCTTCCCATCACTGCCGTTTCCGTCGCGAACATGTCATCTGAGCAGCGAAAAGGCCCATGGATTGCCTCTCTCTTCAACGTCCTTTCCGACTCTTCAACGTCTGCATACCCACATGCTCTTCGTCGCCAAGTCACACATTTTGAGATACGAGACGCTTTATTATACCAATGAAATCACCAAACGGATGGTCGCAAATGGCTCTTAAGTATACCAAGCCACATGCGATCTGACGTATGTGCATATTTTCACGCTGACCCGCAACATGCCCACACTGGCGTGTTAAAAACGTACCAACGGCTCCGCCAGCGTTACTACTGGCGTGGCATGTACACCTTCGTCCAAAAATATATTCGATTATGTCCATTGTGCCAACAACGAAAATCATTTGCCCATTCACCCAGATTACTGCAGCCTCTAACGTGTCCGGCACGCCCTTTCGACCGTGTTGGCATTGATCTATATTGACCGCTTTTTGACACCGCAGCTGGCAATCGATGGATAATTGCCGCCGTAGACCATCTAACGAGATACGCTGAAACAGCTCCGCTGCCTTCAGCCGGTGCTCGTGACGTAGTCAACTTCGTCTTACGTCGCTTCGTCCTGCATCACGGTGCACCACGCGAACTACTTAGCGACAGAGGGCGTGTGTTTTTATCCAAGGTTCTTCAAGAACTCCTTCGCGCATGTCGCACGGTTCACCGTACCTCTACAGCCTACCACCCGCAGACATGCTCGCGATGTATGTCGATTCTGACCAGTCAAACTGGGATGTGGTCCTCCCTTTGTCACTTATGGATATAATACGGCAATGCAGTCAACGACGGGCTTCTCGCCTTTCTTTCTCCTATATGGCCGCGAACCGTGCACCACCCTTGACACTATTTTGCCGTATCGTCCGGACGCCTCCGAATTCAGCCCTGTTTCTGAAATTGAGCAGCACGCTGAAGAGTGTCGTCAGTTGGCACGCTCATTCACCTCGGACAAACAGGCCCTCGAAAAAGAACGCCATGACCGCAACCAGCAAGTCGAGACTTTCCCCGTTGGTTCGTTCGTTTGGCTCCGACTGCCCTTCCATTCCCCTGGCCTGTCGTCCAAGTTTGCCCCCAAGTATCACGGTCCTTATCGCGTCGTGGAACGTCGATCACATATAACGTACGTGAGTGAGCCACTCAAGCCATCTACAGACAGGCGCCGCCTTGGTCGGGAGACAGTCCACGTCAGTCGCCTCAAACCATGCCAAGACCCCTTCCTTCTGTCGTCACCTTGACTCGCCAGGATGGCTCTCCTTTGTCGCCGGGGTGTTGTAAGGAGGAAGAAGAACAACATGCCGCAGTGGGACACCACCTTAGCTGGTAGAACCAAGCGCCAGCTGTTGGTGCCAGCGCTGCGATTCTTGTGTCGGTTGTCGCCGCCGCTTTCAGTGTCCATAGGCATCCTGACCAAGTGCTACTTGCGTCAATAAAACCTGTATCACATGGATTTCTAACGGCGCAACAACGCAGACGAAAAGAGAAATGATCACACGAACACAAGCGCCAAATCCATGCATCCGTACCAATTCACCCAATTGTCGGTGCTACTCAACAGGAAAACAGCCTAGAGCTTTACCAGAACGTTTATATGTCTCGCATATTTGAATCACTTGTTCCAGGAATATGTTTTCTGTTGATCGCGGAGGCTCAGCATTTCTGTCAATCAGCCTCGCTCTCCAGAGACTAAGCAGACCAATAAGAAAGATTAGGTTATAGGGTATTGTCCTGTGCTTTTTCACATCAAGGTACCTAATGTTTACAGGGTTGATTTCAAAGTCTTTTTACAGTGTTCGCTACAGAACATCTCGAAAGAAGACTGCATCGCAGCAATCAATAAAACAAGGATAAATAGTTTCCAGCTTTTTACACAATGTGCAATTTATGCCCCAGGGAACAAGGAGTTCTTTAGTGCTTTGCCATGTCTTCACAGGAGGAGCACTTGTGTGCATCTTAAACAACAATCTCTTTGTTCCCGGAGACACGCACATTTTGTTAACTCGAGTTAGTACATCAGAAAACATACGATTTCCAAATGTAGCCCGATATAGCGGGATAAGAAAGCATAGATCAATAACACTCTTCACCAACTCCTTTCTGCTCGCGCTAAACAAATAGGTTGCTGAAAATTTTTCCAGAAATAGTACTTGAAACTTTTTTGTAATAAGACCGTATACAGGATCCGTGTCGGGAAGGAACTACATTAACGTATGTAACAGAGCGTGATAGAAGAGCAAGATGACAACCAGGCAACTCGCGCCGCCATTTACATTTTGTGACGTCTGGTTACGTCACAAAATGAGAATTGCGCCACGAGTGGGTCGTTGAATGCTTCCAACCCATTACAAAGGGCTCAGCCATAATTATTCCTCATCATCAGCCGCCGCATCAACAAAATGCACATAATGGCTTACAGATGCGTAGATGGCACCTCGCTTCTCCGCAGAATGACGAATAATGGCGTAGCGGGTGCTTCGTAACTTCACAAAATTATGATTTATGGCCTAATGCGTATGTTGGAAGGGTACTAGTATTAGTAGCCGCAAGAGAGTTTACAACGGGATCTAGAAGTGCCGCTCTTCCATCTTTCGCTGTGACTGTGCTGCGCTTTCGATGCAGGCCTGGAGTTTTTAAGCGTGCTGACTGTACAGCTTTGTACTTGAACTATTCCGGCCAATGTGGATCATCGCTGAATGCGGTTCCGCGGAAGAACTTTCTCCTTAGGATCCTTAGCATGGTGAACTTTATGGTCACCGATTGGTAAAGTATCCGCACGGACGTCTGACGCATGTTTAGGCACTGTTCGTTTACAGCCTGCCTTGGTAGCTTAACATTCCTGAAGTTTTCGATTTCCTGTCATGTGGGCCGCATTCCGAAGGGGGAGATGCAAGCACTCCATGTGCAGAGATGTAGTGCACGCTGTTGAGCCTCAGGTGGTAATCGGGCGTCCCCAATAGAGCGTGTCTCAAAAATGTTGCGCCTTTGACACGTGAAAACCGAGAATGTTATAATTTCCTTCTGTGAGCATCGACCAACCTGCATATCCTGTCCTCGAGCCAACCCCCTAATATGTACCAGTAAGCGCTTATTACTAGCATTTTTCTTCGTGGGTTCCGCACGAATTTTCGTAGATAATGCAGCATAACAGGCGAGTACCTGTGGGCAAGCAGTGCGCCCATCGGTCGCATCCAGCATAGCCTCCCAGGGTACTGCTGGTTCAGGCGGCTGGAAACGAAATTCCCCGACTGGCGGCCGAGCATACGGTATGCCGCGGTACTCCTCCACCACGGTGTCCAGCACACGTACCCTCCTGCCACGGACGACGCCTAAGCTGGTCCGCCTCTCGGCACTGTGCGCCACGCCCAGCAGCAGCAGCAGCAGCAGCAACCCACGCTGCTTCATCTTCCTGTCCAGACAGGTGAACGGGCTCTGGTTTCTAAGCACCTAGCGAGAACGAAATTCTTGTAATCTCCCCCTTAACTTGGTGTTGACCAAAATTGGCATGATTGGGTAAGAGGGTTTGACAAATATGACTGTCTGGTCATGACATGAATAGCGTGAAAATCCTGTCGCGTGCGTCGTCAAACCCTTTCGCCCGGACACATGAAGCACATGCCCGTCTACTACGGGCCGCAGCGTACGGGTATGCGCCACAGGTAATTGACAGTTTGTGTCTACCCAGGAACGCCGAGAACAGACATTGGCAACTTAAATACGAGAGCGTTAAGAAAAAAATTCGACAGATCCCACGCCTTCTGGAAATCAGTTTCATGCGAAGCAGTCGGCGATCTTTATGCTGCAGCTGTTTATGCTGCATTTTTGGCTTTGAGCCAAGCGTTACAAGGTGGATCGATGTGATTTTATATTGTAACGAACAAATACAGCGCCTGCCGCTAAAATAACTATTTATTTAGGGCGAACCTGTGCCCGTCAACTCAAGACACAACTTTTTGCAGAGATGTCTTGTCTTGTCTTGTCGCCTAGATCTTGGCTCATACCCACAAGGGGGATTGGCCACACTGTACTTTATAATGTAAATGGTTCACACAACGCTTGCTAAAAAATAACAAAAAAAAGAGAAATTAGATAAGAACTGTAATTACATTCGTTAAAAAAAAGTGAAAGGGGCAGACGCTTTCGATAAACCATAATATATAAACAAATTAGCAAAAATAAAGAAGGGGGTCAAAGAATTGGATGTAACTGGCGGTACCACTAGCAGCGTATCCTTCCGGTTGCCCGCCGCTAGCTAGTCCTAACCTCGTCTACTTCTTCTTCACACATGTAGTCGCGTGCCGCTCATTCCATCAGCCGCCAGTCTTCTTCTTCAGCCTGTGGTGTCGGGGCACGCGCAATCCGGCGTTGTATTGCGCGCTTTGCGCGCCAGTTCTGTGGCGGAGTTTATAAAAGGAGGAAGCAGCGTGCTTCTTCAAAGGGTGTCGAATAACTTGTGGCATTAATCCCCCTCCTGAAACGCATCGTCCCGATGCGTGCAGAGAGCCAACAGCTTTGCTAGTATACATATGATCTGGTGTTTGAGCACATGTACCAGTTTCGTTCAGTGCCTTTCGTAGTACGGTTTCATGCGTACTACATGTACGACTTCTGGGTGATTCCTGCGTCGTGTTGAGCACACTTGACCTTCAGGGATTACCTCGTAATTTAAGGGACTTAACCTGCGAAGTACTTTGTAAGGGCCGAAATAGCGCCGCATCAACTTTTCAGACAGGCCACGTGCACGTACAGGCGTCCACACCCACACTTTGTCTCCGGGGTTGTACTGTACATCCCTTCTCCTTAGATTATAGCGATTTGCGTCGACGCTTTGCTGTTGAATGATGCGGTGCCTTGCCAACTGTCGTGCCTCTTCTGCCCTTTCTATGTATTCGCTGATGTCAGGGTCATCCTCATTCGAACTGTTGACAGATAACAACGCGTCTAAGGTCGTTGTTACCGTCCGACCGTAGACAAGTTGAAATGGTGTGAAGTGTGTCGTCTCTTGTAGCGCGGTATTGTATGCAAATGTGGCATACGGCAAAATACTGTCCCATGTCCGATGTTCGATGTCCACATACATGGCAATCATGTCAGCGAGCGTTCTATTGAGCCTTTCAGTTAAGCCGTTTGTTTGCGGATGGTATGCCGTAGTTCTTCTGTGGTCGGTATGCGTGAGTTTCATTACAGACTGCATCAAGCGGGCAGTAAACGCTGTTCCTTTGTCAGTTACGACAACCTTAGGTGCGCCATGTTGTAGTACTATCTGAGTGACGAAAAACTGCGCTACCTCATTCGCGGTTCCTTTTGCGAGAGTCGACGTCTCAGCATAGCGGGTCATGTAGTCTGTTGCTACTACGATCCATCGCTTTCCCGATGATGAGACAGGAAATGGTCCAAGTAAATCCATTCCCACCTGCTCAAATGGCCCTTTCGGTGGCTCTATCGGTTTCAACAGACCCGCCGGTTTCAGTGGTGGTATTTTGCGTCTTTGGCAATCTCGGCATGACTTGACATAGCGCTGTACAGAATCCATCAATTTCGGCCAATAATATCTTTGGCGGATTCTTGCCAAAGTCCGACTTATACCCAAATGGCCAGCCGATGGGTCATCATGACACGCTTCTAAGATTTCTGCTCGCAGTGATGATGGTACAAGAAGCAGAAACGTCTCACCGCTGTGTTCGAAGTTTCTCTTGTAGAGGACGTTATCCCGGAGAACATAGGAACACAATCCACGGACGAAAACTCGTGGTACCTGAATTTGCTGACCCTCCAAGTAATGGATAAGCGGGAGTAGTTCCGGGTCCTTTCGCTGATGACGAGCCATCTCGGACACGTTCAGAGCTCCAAGAAATGGGAAATCTTGTTCTTGGTCAGAGGATGAAGACTCTACTGGTCCTCGTGACAGGCAATCCACGTCGTTGTGCTTCTGACCAGACTTGCAGACAACGGTGATGTCATATTCCTGCAGACGCAGGTTCCATCTAGCAAGTCTTCCCGAAGGGTCCTTGATATTCGCCAGCCAACACAATGAATGATGATCGCTGATCGCTCGAAATGGTCTGCCGTATAGGTATGGGCGGAACTTACTGATGGCCCATATTACTGCGAGACATTCCTTCTCTGTCGCTCCGCATTCGATAGAGTGCAGCTCGCGTAAGCAATAACTTTTTCTTCTCCCTTCTGCCACTGTTTTAGGATGGCGCCGAGACCAACGTTACTCGCGTCGGTATGGATGTCTGTTTCGGCGTCTTCATCAAAATGAGCAAGTATAGGAGGTGAATGCAAACGTCCAGTACTGCAAGCATCCAGTACTGTTCTCAGTCGGTGCAGGTGCTGCTCGAAGGTAGAAGAAAAAAAAATCACAGCATATCCACGGGGTGAATGATGATGAGTGGGGCGAAGCTACGGAGGGAATCATCTGTAAACCGTGAAACTCTTCCGTGAAATGCGCCTAGTACATAATATAAAGAGTGTGAAACATCGTGTATATATTAAACATCAAACTTTTATTGTACTGTTGGTTTACGTGGTCCCTTCATTATCACTTGTGATCGGTGAAATGCAAGAAAGAAGTCCGCTCCCGAGCGAAAGAGCGCCAAGAGCGACCGCATTCCCCGCTCGCCCTGTGCGAATTAAAGGCAAGGCTAGAGGGAAGACAGGACGCGCGTTCCACGACGCGACGTCGGTAGCATGCCCAACGAAAGCCAACGGAACGCGATCGTGCAAGTGCTCCGGCTTCGCATCGCCTCATGGTTCCATTTAGCGTCCCAAAACCAAACATATTGCTCAAGGTGTGCCTTGCGTTTTTCGTAGAAATAATTTCTTTATCATGTACACTAAGACGAAAAGTTGAAAGCTCACTAGAGTGTATCGCCCGCAAAGTATGTCTTTTAGTGTGATTTAACTCTCGTACGGCAGGGTCCTCGCGCCGTTGCCGGTCCATCTCGCCCGTTGACGATCGGGCGAGGTGGCTACATAGAACTACTACTACTACACTTTAAGAAAAACATCTGGCGTTCTTTCGTTCTGCTTTTACAAAACATCTGGCGTCTTTCGTTGGTTTATTTCACCAATCAACGGCGTTTTGAACAAAATTTTTATTGTTTAATCACGCACACGAGAAATCTCACCAGGCACTACCTTGGAGGTAAACAATGGCTGCTAATGGCAATGAGAGACAGAAGAAGTCGGCTTTTAGCTAACACTTACACTTCTACTTCTACTAACGTTTCCTACTGGAACATGCCAATGGCTGCTAATGGGGAATGAGAGACAGAAGAATTCGGCTTTTAGTTAACGCGCACGCTGCGAATTTTTTATTGTTCAACAACGCACAGGAGAAATCTCCCACCGGCACCACCTTGGAGGTCAAAGCGTAAGACTAGTTACTCACTACTACGACCACGACGACTACGAGGGACGAACGGGTGCCGCCTTAAGGAGCTTCGCCCCTAAAACTACTACATCATCGAGATAGACGAGGCACGATTGCCATTTTAGCCCGGAGAGGACAGTGTCCATCATCCTTTTGGAAGGTGGCGGGAGCAGAGCACAAACCAAAAGGGAGTACTTTGAACTCATAGAGTCCGTCGGGTGTCACAAATGCCGTCTTCTTGCGATCTCGTTCGTCCACTTCGATTTGCCAGTATCCGCTCTTTAAATCCAATGATGAAAAGAAGTGCGCGTTGCGTAACTTATCCAAGGTGTCGTCAATTCGTGGTAGTGAATAAACATCCCGCTTCGTGATGAGGTTCAGTTTTCTGTAGTCAACACAAAAGCGCAGGTGTTGTCCTTCTTTTTGACCAGTACCACCGGTGATGCCCACGGACTATTGGATGGCTGTATTACGTCGTCCTTCAACATTTCTTCTACTTGTTTCTTTATGGCTTCCCGTTCCTTTGGAGCCACTCGGTATGGACGTTGGTGCACTGGCCTCACATTTTCTTCGATTAGGATGCGGTGCTTTGCGACGGGAGTGCGTCCCACTTTCGAAGAAGTGGAAAAACACTCCGCGAATTCTTTGATCAAATTCACAAGCTGCTCTTTCTGTGGTGATGAGAGCTCTCTGTCGATGTCTATCGATTGAAGGACGCTGTACACTGACGCAGAAGCTGGCGGGGCTTTCTCAAGAGTGCAAACATCCGCGACTTGCACATATTCATGCAGGGATGCTATGGCTGTTTCCCTCGCCACATGCTGCACCTCATTGCCAAAGTTGGTCAATAGGACATCCGCACATCCATCCCGAATGTTCACTAGACCTCTTGGGACGCATATTCCCTTTTCGATTAACAGGCCGATGTTTCCATCCACTAGTCCATCATAATCACTGAAAACGTCACTTCTCACAAGAACTGTAACACTGCAACGTGGCGGCACGGTCACATCTTCGTCCACAATACGGAGAGGTGAGGCGACTAGTTGCTCCGTATGACACACGGCGACAGCGTTCTCCGTAGAAAAAGAAACTTTATTAATACTTCTTCTTGGGCGAGTTGGTTCATATTCTAGATTAAGGGGGTAACAGCGCGAACACACACCCACAAGAGAGACGACACGGACACAAAAGCGCTGACTGACAACTGGTTTTATTGGCAGAATGATGCACCTTATATACGCCAAAGTGAAGCATGAAAAAGAAAAAGAAATAGAGGGATGAATAACAAAGATTAACAACCCGCAGCGCCAACAACGCATAACAGCCAACCAAAGAAAACCGCAGGAAAACGTGACCTAAGACCCGACAGCCGCATCTAGAAGATAAAACTCACAGTCAAGGAGGGCAAGAGATGGGGCGCTAACACACTTGTTATCAAGTTTCTTAATATGATAGGCTTCTAAACTGACACGTGCAGTCTTGTCTTCGCTCCTACCAAGAATCATGGTCCCTTCAAACCGGGCCACACATCCTGTGCATTTAATGACATGCGCAACTAAATGTGCGTACTTATCATCTAGCTTTTTTAATTTTTGTGCGTGTTCCCCCAAACGGTCGTTGACACAGCGCCCAGTTTCGCCAACGTAGAACATCCCACATGACATGGGAATGCAATAGACCACTCCAGTGGAACACTTGACGAACGGCGTTTGGTGGTTCTTCTGGCAACCACGTTTGCTGGTGTTGCAAATACGTGGGCACAGCTTTCCCAGCTTATTGGGGGCAGAGAAACAAATTGGGACCCCGTGCCTACTTGCCACCTTCTTTAGATGGTGGGAAAGCTTGTGAACATACGGTACAACCTCAGGCCTAAGGGCCTTCCGGTGGTCCTCAGCCGTTGTACGTCCCGTTCCACGTTTCAACTTTTGAAGGAGGGTCTCAGAAACAGCAGTCAAGACCGAGTTGGGGAACCCTGCAGCCGAAAGACGGCGTAACTGATTGTCGAAACTAGGCATCATTTGATGCGGGCACGATTTTTTGAGAGCCGATTCCAGACACATCATGGCTGTAGCTCTCTTAATCGTCTTAGAATGTGCCGAATCAAAGGGCAGCAATCCCTTCTTAGCCCTCGGGTAGTAGCCCCAGCAAGCGTGTCCATCGCAGAACGTTATTTTAAGGTCTAAAAACTGTAAAACCGAATGTTCGGGGAGTTCATGGGTAAAACGCAACCCAAGTCCTTGTGCACTAAAAACTGATAAAACTTCACCTACTGTAGAGGGGTAGGTGAAGGCTGGCTGTTTCCTTAAAACCACTAAAAAATCGTCAACATACCTAAAAATTCTTAAAACCGGCCCCCCATTAAAAACCTGTTCTAGAGTCTTATCAACCTCAGCAAGAAAAAAAAAATATCACACAAGATAGGGGCTACGCAAGAGCCTATGCAAACGCCATCGCGCTGCAAGAACGGCTGTTCGTCAAACATTATAAAAGTAGAGTTTAAATAAAACTGCAATAAAGTCAAGAAATTATCAACGGACAAGCCGACTGAGTTCTGGAAGGACACGTCACCGTTATCCTCTATGCATTCTTTCACTGAAACCATCAGTTGCTTCTGCGGAACAGAGTAAAACAAATCCTGCACGTCTACTGAAAAACAATAAGAAACATCGTCATTACCCTCTGAAAACTTTGCGACATCAGCAGATTTTTTTACAAGAAACGGGTCGTCGACCACGAGCATTTTGAGGTAATGACGATGTTTCTTATGGTTTTTCAGTAGACGTGCAGGATTTGTTTTACTCTGTTCCGCAGAAGCAACTGATGGTTTCAGTGAAAGAATGCATAGAGGATAACGGTGACGTGTCCTTCCAGAACTCAGTCGGCTTGTCCGTTGATAATTTCTTGACTTTATTGCAGTTTTATTTAAACTCTACTTTTATAATGTTTGACGAACAGCCGTTCTTGCAGCGCGATGGCGTTTGCATAGGCTCTTGCGTAGCCCCTATCTTGTGTGATATTTTTCTTGCTAAGGTTGATAAGACTCTAGAACAGGTTTTTAATGGGGGGCCGGTTTTAAGAATTTTTAGGTATGTTGACGATTTTTTAGTGGTTTTAAGGAAACAGCCAGCCTTCACCTACCCCTCTACAGTAGGTGAAGTTTTATCAGTTTTTAGTGCACAAGGACTTGGGTTGCGTTTTACCCATGAACTCCCCGAACATTCGGTTTTACAGTTTTTAGACCTTAAAATAACGTTCTGCGATGGACACGCTTGCTGGGGCTACTACCCGAGGGCTAAGAAGGGATTGCTGCCCTTTGATTCGGCACATTCTAAGACGATTAAGAGAGCTACAGCCATGATGTGTCTGGAATCGGCTCTCAAAAAATCGTGCCCGCATCAAATGATGCCTAGTTTCGACAATCAGTTACGCCGTCTTTCGGCTGCAGGGTTCCCCAACTCGGTCTTGACTGCTGTTTCTGAGACCCTCCTTCAAAAGTTGAAACGTGGAACGGGACGTACAACGGCTGAGGACCACCGGAAGGCCCTTAGGCCTGAGGTTGTACCGTATGTTCACAAGCTTTCCCACCATCTAAAGAAATTGGCAAGTAGGCACGGGGTCCCAATTTGTTTCTCTGCCCCCAATAAGCTGGGAAAGCTGTGCCCACGTATTTGCAACACCAGCAAACGTGGTTGCCAGAAGAACCACCAAACGCCGTTCGTCAAGTGTTCCACTGGAGTGGTCTATTGCATTCCCATCTCATGTGGGATGTTCTACGTTGGCGAAACTGGGCGCTGTGTCAACGACCGTTTGGGGGAACACGCACAAAAATTAAAAAAGCTAGATGATAAGTACGCACATTTAGTTGCGCATGTCATTAAATGCACAGGATGTGTGGCCCGGTTTGAAGGGACCATGATTCTTGGTAGGAGCGAAGACAAGACTGCACGTGTCAGTTTAGAAGCCTATCATATTAAGAAACTTGATAACAAGTGTGTTAGCGCCCCATCTCTTGCCCTCTTTGACTGTGAGTTTTATCTTCTAGATGCGGCTGTCGGGTCTTAGGTCACGTTTTCCTGCGGTTTTCTTTGGTTGGCTGTTATGCGTTGTTGGCGCTGCGGGTTGTTAATCTTTGTTATTCATCCCTCTATTTCTTTTTCTTTTTCATGCTTCACTTTGGCGTATATAAGGTGCATCATTCTGCCAATAAAACCAGTTGTCAGTCAGCGCTTTTGTGTCCGTGTCGTCTCTCTTGTGGGTGTGTGTTCGCGCTGTTACCCCCTTAATCTAGAATGTGAACCAACTCGCCCAAGAAGAAGTATTAATGAAATTCCTTTCTTATACAGTGGGCCCATCTTTCTGTGTTTCACCTTCTCCTTGCTTCACCGACCTTCTACTCAGCCACATCGTCCACGCTACATGCCAGGCAAGACGTTTTGCATTTTGCATCCGAAAAGGTCTCGTCCCCAACGAAGTAAGTGACCTCTTCGGCCCGGTTAAACCATCGTGGGGGCATGTGAAAAGACTTTGCAAAATTCTTCGATCAGAACTATGGCGACAAGTCCGACTGTTTCAGGATTGGTTGCGTCTTGTGTGTTTAAAAGCTGATCCTGAATGGCTCGCGATGAAGAAGCTCGCATCTTTGAAACGCCTAACGGCACAGCTCACGGAGTGCAGGTGGAGGTGTATCCTGAATCAATTGCTCCTGTGTACAGGAGGCAGGAAAATGCCGCGAGGAACAAACAGTGTTGACGTCTTGGGTGATGTACACGTGCCCGAGAAGTTTATGAGTCTACTGCAGAAAGGCCCTAAATTTGGTGTTCAGCCTGGTGTTCCTGTGCATGACCTAATCGCGTTGAACCGGAAAGTGGCCGATAAAGTTACAGATGAAAATCGGGACCGCTGTCTTCTTGAAGGTGTCGAGTGCCTGCGGAAGTATGCTCCGAAAAATGCGGACCGGCAACGTAATAGTTTGTTAAAAGACGTGGTGACATTCTTCAAGACCAACAACTTGATGCTTGTCCAAGCCGATAAAGAAGGCGGGTTCGCCGTTCTACCGAAGGGAACCTACAACGAAAAAGCGAAGGCTGCTATAAACAAGAATTTCGTCCCCGTGAAGAAAAGTGAAGTGCGAGTGAAAACCAAGTTCGTCGAGTTTTGTAAGCGGCTAGATTTAAGTACGCTTGCGAAGGATATAACTAACAGTAGAGGTAATAGCTTGAACGCGTTTTTTACTGCCAAGACCCACAAGCCTGAATTTCCGTTTAGGACCATAGTTAGTGAAGTGGGATCGTGGCAGAGGAATGTTAGCCAGTTCTTGTTAAAAAAACTCAAAATGCTCGTGGTCGACGACCCGTTTCTTGTAAAAAAATCTGCTGATGTCGCAAAGTTTTTAGAGGGTAATGACGATGTTTCTTATGGTTTTTCAGTAGACGTGCAGGATTTGTTTTACTCTGTTCCGCAGAAGCAACTGATGGTTTCAGTGAAAGAATGCATAGAGGATAACGGTGACGTGTCCTTCCAGAACTCAGTCGGCTTGTCCGTTGATAATTTCTTGACTTTATTGCAGTTTTATTTAAACTCTACTTTTATAATGTTTGACGAACAGCCGTTCTTGCAGCGCGATGGCGTTTGCATAGGCTCTTGCGTAGCCCCTATCTTGTGTGATATTTTCTTGCTAAGGTTGATAAGACTCTAGAACAGGTTTTTAATGGGGGGCCGGTTTTAAGAATTTTTAGGTATGTTGACGATTTTTTAGTGGTTTTAAGGAAACAGCCAGCCTTCACCTACCCCTCTACAGTAGGTGAAGTTTTATCAGTTTTTAGTGCACAAGGACTTGGGTTGCGTTTTACCCATGAACTCCCCGAACATTCGGTTTTACAGTTTTTAGACCTTAAAATAACGTTCTGCGATGGACACGCTTGCTGGGGCTACTACCCGAGGGCTAAGAAGGGATTGCTGCCCTTTGATTCGGCACATTCTAAGACGATTAAGAGAGCTACAGCCATGATGTGTCTGGAATCGGCTCTCAAAAAATCGTGCCCGCATCAAATGATGCCTAGTTTCGACAATCAGTTACGCCGTCTTTCGGCTGCAGGGTTCCCCAACTCGGTCTTGACTGCTGTTTCTGAGACCCTCCTTCAAAAGTTGAAACGTGGAACGTGACGTACAACGGCTGAGGACCACCGGAAGGCCCTTAGGCCTGAGGTTGTACCGTATGTTCACAAGCTTTCCCACCATCTAAAGAAGGTGGCAAGTAGGCACGGGGTCCCAATTTGTTTCTCTGCCCCCAATAAGCTGGGAAAGCTGTGCCCACGTATTTGCAACACCAGCAAACGTGGTTGCCAGAAGAACCACCAAGCGCCGTTCGTCAAGTGTTCCACTGGAGTGGTCTATTGCATTCCCATGTCATGTGGGATGTTCTACGTTGGCGAAACTGGGCGCTGTGTCAACGACCGTTTGGGGGAACACGCACAAAAATTAAAAAAGCTAGATGATAAGTACGCACATTTAGTTGCGCATGTCATTAAATGCACAGGATGTGTGGCCCGGTTTGAAGGGACCATGATTCTTGGTAGGAGCGAAGACAAGACTGCACGTGTCAGTTTAGAAGCCTATCATATTAAGAAACTTGATAACAAGTGTGTTAGCGCCCCATCTCTTGCCCTCCTTGACTGTGAGTTTTATCTTCTAGATGCGGCTGTCGGGTCTTAGGTCACGTTTTCCTGCGGTTTTCTTTGGTTGGCTGTTATGCGTTGTTGGCGCTGCGGGTTGTTAATCTTTGTTATTCATCCCTCTATTCCTTTTTCTTTTTCATGCTTCACTTTGGCGTATATAAGGTGCATCATTCTGCCAATAAAACCAGTTGTCAGTCAGCGCTTTTGTGTCCGTGTCGTCTCTCTTGTGGGTGTGTGTTCGCGCTGTTACCCCCTTAAAGAAACTTTAGATTCTTGCAAGTCGATGATTGCGCTGTTTTCTTGCAAGAAGTCCATACCTATAATGAGCTCACGGGAACACTCGGAGAGAACAATAAAGCTGCCGGCGTACACGAATCCTCTTATCCCTAATCTCGCTGTACACACTCCCACGGGGTTGACTAAGTGCCCTCCGGCGGTACGTATCTGAGGTCCGGTCCATTGAGTCAGCACCTTCTTCAACTTATTTGCAAGGACGCTACTGACCACGGAGTAGTCCGCCCCAGTGTCTATTAGAGCAATAGCCTCAAGGTCGTCGATGGTGACTAGCAGTTCGGATGTAACGTCACCATAACTGCACTTGTCCGTCGTTGCGTAACTGCCGTCGTCCGGTCGGGTTAGCGATGGAGGGTTTTCAGTTTTCCGAGTATCAGCGGCCTTGCCTCCACAGGTCGCTGGCTCTAGTTTTCCCGCCGTGGGCTAGGTGAACGACGTCTCGGGAGCATTGACGATGGAAGAGGACTTGGCGACCGATAACGCATTGGTGCTGTTGACCGCGACTCTCGTTGCTGGGTGTCCTGAAGCGTATGGTGCGAAGACAAAAACTCTTCGATTTCGTAAGGGCGCTCACCGTTCCGAGGGCAGGGTGCATTGACTGGGAAACCACGCAGTCCCACTCGACGATATTGACAAGCCCGGTAAAGGTGACCTGCCTCTCCACAGTGGTAGCAGAGAGGCCACCGGTCTGCAGTGCGCCATACGTCGCTCTTACGTGGTCTTACTTCCGGCATGGGTGGTGGTGTACTCAAAGGAAACGTCGGGGGTATAACGGCCGCCGGTGCTGTCCGGATGGTGCGTCCGAGGTCCTGTCGTACAACTTGCGCATACGATAACTGAGGCTGAGGTTCTGGTTGTACACGGTGCAGTGCCTGAGGCTGCGGTTGAAGGATTGCTTGACGCACTTCTTCACGTACAACGTCCGCAAGCGAAGGCATCGCTGGAATACCTTGAGCCAGTTGCATTTTCTGTAGCTCTTCTCTCACGACAGCCTTCACCACTTTCCGCAAAAGGTCGATGTTGCTCGTGAGGGTTGTTGACACCGCGCTAACTGATGAGACGCCTACGTCCCTGTTGTACTGGCGCGCGCGCTGCTGCAGTGTCTTCTCTATCATCGTTGCCTCTGATCTAAACTCAGCCACAGAGCGGGGCGGATTACGCACTAGGCCTGCAAAAAGCTCCTCCTTCACTCCGCGCATCAGATGCCGCAACTTCTTCTCCTCAGCCATGTTTGGGTCGGCTCGGCGGAAGAGTCGGGACATGTCTTCAATGTACATAGCCACGCTCTCGTTGTTTCGTTGGTTTCTCGTCTGAAGAGCGGCCTCTGCCTTCTCTCTGCGGTCCGTGTTTGGGTATGTAGCCAGTAGCTCCCTTCGGAAGTCGTTCCATGACAACAACGACGCTTCGTGGTTTTCGAACCACGTACGTGCAGAATATTGTAGTGCCACGTAGACGTAGCGAAGTTTCCTGGCTTCGTCCCAACCGTTCAAGCTAGTGACGCGCTCGAAGCCCTCCAGCCAGTCCTCGGCATCTTCGAAAATGTCGCCGTGGAAGACTTCTGGTGTCCGGGGCGAATCCACGACGACATGTGATGGAGATGGCCTCGCTTGGGCGGCCATCGTGGCGTCTGAGCTTACGGTCTCCACTGGTCTTGACGAATCGAAGAGGGGACGAAACTCGGGCTGCTCACCTCGTAGGCGGCGACTCGTGCGTTGGTGGACAGGCGTTAATTCCGCTGGCTCCAATCTACGCTCCCTAGCCTGAGGTGGGCTTGGACTCATTACCCCGCACCTCCACGAGTTTGTAACGAACAAATACAGCGCCTGCTGCTAAAATAACTACAGTCGAAACCCGCGATAACGAAATCCCGAGAGAACGAAATTCTCACCGCAACGAAATATTTTCGGAGCACCGGCGAACGCCCATAGGATTCAATGCATTTCGTAACTCGCGACTACGAAAGATAGTCATACCGCAGTCCCTCATTAACGAAATTTTTGAAGCACGAATGCGCAAATAAGCTACTCTCGCAAAATTAACTACATTCGAAAACTGCTGAAATGCATTCGTGGTACACTTAAATTGGGCAAAACTATCGCTACAGCGCACTTGAGAAGCAGCCGCAATCATTGTTTACAAAAAAACATGAAGCTGGCGACAATGATGATGATGATGGCTTGCCGAAACGCCTGCTCGTTATCGCGGACTACGTAGCCAAATCCACATTCCTCATGGAGTTTCGTTTGTTGGCTTGGCTCATGTGCTTGGCTTTGTCGGCTTTGCGCGCACATGGTCGCGTGTGTGGAGCCATTTGTGGAGCGTCTGCTTGGTCGCTTGGTGCAACGTGAACTGTGTGTTGCGATTGCTTCGTCCGATTTCGCTGCCTGCGAAGATGCCGCCTCCAACGAAAAAGCGGAAGTTCATCACTCTGGAAGATAACGCTGCAATCATCAGAGGTGGAAAAGGGCAGGAAAAAAATGGACATCGCCGAAGAATTCGGCGTTGCGTGCAGCTCGCTGTCCACTATTCTGCGCTGATCCGCGCTGATCCAGCGGAGCCGGAAGAAGGTTCGCCTGTAAGCGCACTTGACGACGGTACTGGTGACAGCGCAGTGCTGCCGTCACTGACCAGTGCATGGGGCGAACTTTGTGCCGTGGCAAACGGGATTCCCGATTGAGAGGCATGAAATTGCTGCATGGTAAGGCTCGCCAAAGCAAACTAACTGACTTTTGGAAATAAAATGTGTTTTTTGTAAATTCCATGTCTTTTCTGCCGCATTCTCGCGCCAACGAAATTCCCGCAAGAGCGAAATTTTGTGCTTTCCCCGCCGATTTCGTTATTGCGGGTTTCAACTGTATTTATTTAGGGCGAACCTGTGCCCGTCAACTCAAGACACACAACTTTTTGCAGAGATGTCCGCCGCTAGCTAGTTCGAACCTCGTCTACTTCTCCTTCACACATGTAGTCGCGTGCCGCTCATTCCATCAGCCGCCAGTCTTCTTCTTCAGCCCGTGGTGTCGGGGCACGCGCAATCCGGCGTTGTATTGCGCGCTTTGCGCGCCAGTTCTGTGGCGGAGTTTATAAAAGGAGGAAGCGGCGTGCTTCTTCAAAGGGTGTCGAATAACTTGTGGCAATATGTGTATTAGTGGTGTGCACATCGTTTATGGTCTCCACGTATAGGGCTACGCCATCGCACCTGTAAAGAGGCCGCTTGCTGTGGACGACACATTTGCATTTTGTGATTTCAGTGGGCTCATCGCTCCAGGTTTCAGAATGTTCTAATACGCCAGTTTGTGTGAGCACAGCGCCTTTTTCGGGGTCGTACACGTGCGCGTGCACAGACTGTACATTGACAGCGGGGAACGTGAGGTGACTGTTGGGGTTGTGGCGCTGAATGAAGGCGGTAGCCCGATCCCAGATATGGACTACACTGGTGTTTGAAAGGTAACTAATGGTCTGACGTAACGTCAGCACTCACGTTAGAGCACAGGCATGAGTTTTATCGAAATAAAGTGCAATTTACGGTGCGATAACATACGGACCTTTCGTTAGAGTATTCTTCCGGGATGGAGCAACGCCTTAATGCAAATTGATGAATCATAGGTATACAAATGCAATGTTTATTAGACTGCTATAAAAGCGGAGCCAACAGTAGAACCACAACTGACGTTATCCTGACATGACGCCTGTATCAGTGGAGTACTTATATGTTAGTAGTAGTAGTAAAAAACATTTATTGCTTATACAACGTTTCTGGGCAAGTGCGTGGGGTCCTCAGTCCAGGGCTCCACATAATGTTTATAAAATTCGATAGCCAGCACCGCAACCGCAACTGATGTTGCACCGACATTACTCCGGTATAGGGTCCATTTTCAAAGCCGTTTCGAGGTCTGGCGTGGCTCTGTGGTCGTATAGCTGTCTGCCACGCACAATGCTTAGGTTCGATTCCAGCTGGGATCCTAATTTTTATTCTTTGCATTCATCGGGTCAACGCTGTTGATGTCGGTTTTTATTAAATGCGAAGCATTTCTTGCAAACTTCTGCGACTTTGAGCGTATCTATCTATCTATCTATCTATCTATCTATCTATCTATCTATCTATCTATCTATCTATCTATCTATCTATCTATCTATCTATCTATCTATCTATCTATCTATCTATCTATCTATCTATCTATCTATCTATCTATCTATCTATCTATCTATCTATCTATCTATCTATCTATCTATCTATCTATCTATCTATCTATCTATCTATCTATCTATCTATCTAGCCGCCTACGACTTTGTGCTTTCGTGGCCGTTTCGTTAATCGGTTGTATACAAAAAATGGTATGGCGTAACATGACCGTATTATCAATATATAGACGATTTTCCGCAGCTGGTTTATTAAATCAAACTAGATGGCGCCACTGGCGCCACCGCACCGTGGCCGTCCCCCTAGCGTGGCCGTCTCCATGGCCATCCCCCTGCCGTGGCCTTTGGCAGCGCTGCTGAATATGTCTCCATCCGCGTCGCGTCGTCTGCTCGGCGTTCCCGTAGCGTCTGCGCGCACACGAGTAAAAACGAGCAGACGGCACAGACGGCAGCGCCGGAAAAGTAAATATGGCGGCACCTGTGGATGTAGTTTCCTTCCGCCTCGAATTTATCACGACGACGTCCTGCGCTGTGTGGCCCGTAAGTTCAAAACCTACGCATTTATTTGCTTTATATTCACGTCCTCAAGCTTCAAGAGCGATGTAATTGTCGGTATTTTGCAGTATTTTTAATATTCATTCTCATATTGTCCGAGACAAGGCTTAGCAGGCATGGCTAAATAAGCACAGCTGATCGCAATAATAAAGACAAAGCATACCTGACGTTTCTTCTCCAGCGTGAGCTGACACAAAGCGATGGCCGATTTTGCCATTTATTTATTGCTGTGAGGACAGTGGGCGAGTAGCAAGCGCGAGTTCGGATCGAAGCGGGGTGTCGCGTCTGCATGGGTGCTGCCATGTTGGCTTGTAACCCCAGCTACTGGCGGTTTCTAATACAACAATTAAAGACATACACCATAAATACGACGCAGATTAAACATATCTCTTATCGTTGTGGCGTGGTACGTACCAAACAAACGCAAATGTCTCAACGTTTTCAACACTGAGGCGATTACATGTAGAACTATGTTTTGCTGCGCAAGCATGTGACTTGCTTACACCCCGCAGCAACCAGCTTGTGTAGTACGGCCACTGCCGCTTCGCTAGCCCAAAGCGTTGGCTGGGGCAAATGGCTGGGGGAAGGCCAGTTACGATCACGTGATCAAACATGGCAGCGCCCGTGCGCCGCTGCGGAAAATCGTCTATATGACAGGTCATAACGTGAAAATCATGACATGCGTGTCATGAACAGCATGATTTACATTCCACGGCCTTGGGCCTCTTGCGGCCGTTCCGTTAATTTCATAAATACCAAAATTGGTGTGGCGTGTGTAGACTTTATGACGAACATAATGACAGGTCCTAACGTGCAAATCATGAATTGCTTGTCATGTGCAGCATAATTTACATGACATGGTCTCGGGGTGCTAGCGGCCGTTTAAATGAATGGTATATGCGAAAACTGATGTGAGGAGACATTTCAAAATGACGAACATAAGTAACACGCGGTAACATGAAAATCATGACATGCATGTCATGTACGACATGATTTACATGCCACGCTCATGGCGCGCTCATGGCCGCTTCGCTAGATTGGTATGCACCAAAATTGGTATTGCGTGACGCGACTGTATGATTAACGTAAATGAGAGGTGGTAACATGAAAACCATGACATGCCTCACATGTACGACATAATTTACATGCCACGCTCATGGCGCACTCGTGGCCGTTTCGCTTGATTGATATACACGAAAACTGGTATTGCGCGATGTGACTGCGTGAAGAACATGAATAACAGGTGTTAACATGAAAACCATGATATGCATGTCATGTATGTCATGATTTACATGCCACGCTCATGCTGCATTCGCGGCCGTTTCGCTAGCTTGATATACACCAACACTGGTACTGCGCGACGCGACTTTACGACGAACGTAAATGAGAGGTGGCAGGGGCGTAGCCAAGGGGGGGGGGGGGTTGGGGGGGTTCAAACCCACCCGCGAAATTTTCCAGTTTTGCTTGCGTATATGTATACACGCACACATACAAACGCACGCACGAGCATACATAAAGTATGGTTGAACCCCCCCCCCCCGAAAAAAATTTTTGGCTACGCCCCTGAGAGGTGGTAACATGAAAACAATAACATGCATAGTGTAATGTATGGGGCAGCGCTAGAACGAACACAAGGACGAGAAAAGACAGGACATGCGCTGTACTCACAACTGAAATTTTATTGGAAAAAGCGCCACCTATATATCCAGCATAGTTCAAATCATTGTCATCAAAGGTGCCACGTGAACCACGTCAAGGCGATATCAGCAGGAAGACAGCCTCGTGGAAATCATACACAGCATAAAAACAGGCAATAAGGAAAACATTACGAAGTGGCACTATACTATGCACGTGTGCCTGACATAATCTAATTCTTTAGATGACAGATCTATGGATGCTTGGCTGATGCGTTTTTATTTTAATCTGTTGATGTGAAGGGCTTCTATTATTTCTCTTGCCGTTTTAATATGATGGCGTGGAAGAATGACAGTGTCAATAACGCGTGGATTACATCCACACGAACGGCAATGGTTGACTAGAGGATACGAAGTGGCATTAGAGGAGGTGAGCGAGCGTAGGTGTTCTTGCAGTCTAATGATGATGCACCTCCCGCTTTGTCCAACATAAACTTTACCGCACGACAAAGGAATCATATATACTGAACCTATCTTGCAGGGTAGGAAGCTGTGGACATGTTTAGTATTACATCCAGCTTTAACAGAAGAGCGTGCTTTTTTATGATAAGGGGACAAATCGTTCCAGTCTTCTGGGGGGCGGAAAACACCATATCGACCTTGTACCGGTTAGAAACATTTTTTGAGACCATGGGAAAAGCGATGCAGATATGGCACAACAGAGAATTTGCTGGCGCGACTTTTGCGCTCATCACAGGCGTTGTCTTTCTTGACCAAATAATTAGCTTATTACATGCAGTAGTGATCGCAGCGTTGCCATAACTAGCCGTCTTCAGCCTAAGGAGCTGGCTATTGAAGCTATCTTGAACCTGATGCTGGCATGACTTTTTGAGTGAAGAATACAAGGTAGAAAAAATAATGCCGTTTTTGATGAGTTTAGAGAGGGCTGAATTACCATGCAACAACGGTTTTTTAGATCTCGGTTGGTATTTCCAACATACACGCTGTGGAGTGAACAGCAGGCGTAAATCAAGATACTGCAGCTGCTGCTGCTCCATGAGCTCAGTGGTGAACCGTAGTCCATACCCACTATCTTGAAAACATTTTATAATCCTGTCGGTCATCTGACTGTAATCATGGTCGTTATCAAAGATCACTAGGAAATCATCCACATACCTACAGACATGGCGAATACCATCGCCAAGGCAACGGCCAAGTTTCCTGTTAACGCGGCTCAAAAAGATGTCGCTTAAAACGGGTCCAACTTTTGATCCGATGCAGACGCCCGATTTTTGACGCAAAACTTTATCTTGCCAGCCAATGACGGTAGATTTTAGGTACATGGAAAAGATTTACAGGAAGGATTCTAGCGAAACGCCGCTCCTAGCCCTAAACTGAATTTCGTCATTAAACTGTGAAATGCAAATCTTAACACTCTCCATTAGTTATTTGTGCGGTAATGAAAATAACAAATCCTCCACGTCCACGCTCAGGGCGGCACATTCCTTCAGAGGCTGCATCTCGAAGTGCTGAACCAAACAAGATCAGCTAGAAATTTTTTTAACACTAAAAAAATATTCCGAGGGTTTTGTCTTTGGCTTTTTTAATGTCTTTGACAAGATAGTCAAGTCGTGCGTCGTTCAACAGAGACACAGCTTGTTTTCTAATTCTCTCAGCTTTTACACTATGAACCCTAACCAACTCGCCCACCTTTCCGTTATTCTGCAATGACATGCATGTCATGTACGGCATGATTTACATGCCATTCTCATGGTGCACTCGCGGCCATTTCGCTCGTTTGATATACACCTGTAGCGCCACCGACATCGACGGGATTGCACAGTGAAGGAAGAGGTCGGACGTGACCTCGTGCGGCGCGGCACCAAGGCTTGCGCGAGGAGCCCAGAAAATAAAGAAAAAGTTAGTTGGTTTGAGGCTTCGGCGCAAAACGGACGTGTCGAGTGGTTTTAAATGCGAAGCATGTCTTAGCGAACCTCAGGCACTTTGGCCGTTTCTATCTATCTATCTATCTATCTATCTATCTATCTATCTATCTATCTATCTATCTATCTATCTATCTATCTATCTATCTATCTATCTATCTATCTATCTATCTATCTATCTATCTATCTATCTATCTATCTATCTATCTATCTATCTATCTATCTATCTATCTATCTATCTATCTATCTATCGTCATGCAGAGAAACAAGAGACAACGCCCGTTCACTGGGCCGGCTGTTCTTATTCTGAATTCCTCTTTGTCTGCTTCGCGCTAGCCCAGCTCGCGCCAGTGCCCGAGCGCCGCTCTTGGATCGCTACACTCGGCCACGCTGCGAAATTGCATGGCGAGCTGCAAAATCTCCTCTGGAGGGCGTCCTTGGCTGTTGCGTGCTGGACGGTCTCGGCTACGCAGCAACTTGATTTCATGGGCTGTGAAACATGCTTCTGGTGGTCGGCTCTGGCTGTGTCGTGGAGGTAACGGCGAAGGCGGCATGCTCAAAGGAGGGTGCCGGAACGGCATCCGAGGAGGCATCGGTGTCCGGATGGCTTCTCGGTGCTTCTTTTCCACTTCTTTCAGGAATTCAGTCACAACCGCATGGTCAAATACGAGAGGAGGTATATCGGGAGTTTCGTCAGAAAAATGAATCATTCGTGGCTTTGGGAAAACTGAGAAAACCTCTTCTGCAGCCACATTCTCCACGTCAATAACAGAGGACTCATGGGGCACGTCAACGGGCCGTGGTAATAACGACTCAGCAACTTCCTTGCGGTTGCCCGGTAGATCCGCCTCGCTCAGCGGAACGTGGTCATGTACCATCGACAACTGTGTAGACAGCTCTTGAAGCTGCTGAAGAGGCTCCAGTTTGTCGGCGAGCACGGCGATGGAGGCCGTAGGTTCTTTCGGTGCCTTCATTGGCAGCGTACCAAGCACGGCCGGAGTTTGCATCTGCTCGGGTCCAAGAGAAGGCGAATCTGGGGTCTGCGCCTCTAATTGCGCGGGATGAGTGGTCCCGGCCTTTCTTAGCGATGTCGTGGCGTCAGATGCCGGCGCAGAGACAGCGACCAGCCCCGGAGTGCAGCACCTGCATCCAACATCAGGGCAGCCAGGGAACCTATCTGTGTTGGGGCTCGAGGGCATCGATGGGTCATCAAGGCGGCGCCCCACATGGGCTCGATCTCCGACGGAGTCCAGGTTGGGGGATGCCCGAGCTGCAGCGTCGAGGTATTGTGGTTCGCAAATGCCATGCGGGGTAGAAACTCTGTCGGCAGGCCCGACGTCGCAGGCATGAAAAAGGGGGCGAAAGAGACATGTTAACCTCTCACACCATTGAGACCAGGACTGCTGCTTGACGCCTTGGTAGGCATGCCATGCCTTGGCGGCATCGCGAAGGTGGTCGATGGCCACCAGCCATTTGTGATTTTCCGGCCAGGCATGGCGAGAGCCAAGCGCATTGATGGTAGCCACCCACGCATAGACGTCATCTTGGAAACCCCGGAACACCGGTAGTTCCCGTGAAGCCACTGATGGTAATGTGGCTTGCAAAGACCCGGACGTTCTCGCGGCGAAAGGGTGTAGCTCCTTACCTAGGAGGTATGTCGCGCCCATGACGTCTGTGGGGTGGCCAAGCGAGGAGATTGAAGAGCCAGAGGTGGTGTCCGCGGAGATTACGGGGGCCTCGGCACTCACGGCGGTGGTCGAGAACCCGGGATGAGATGCCATGCCGGCGAGTCGCTGCGACAGGCTCGCAGCGGTGCGGATGATCTCCGATGCATCGTCGGGTGAACCGCCCGGAAAACCAGTGGCGGCGGCCTCGGAATATATGGTCGTCGCAGCAATCAGCGCGGCGATGTCGTGAATCTTGGAAGCGTGGTCGACGCGCTGAATGTAAGCGCCGGTATAGTGCCGTCGAGCCGCCGAGGAGGCCTGGACGCCTTCCCCGGGCGGTGCTTGTAGCGCCGGCAGGTAAGTGGGTGCCGGGGAGGCTTGGACGCCGTCCCCGAACTGTCCTTCCTGCGGTAGCAGGTATGCGGTTTTCATGTCCTAGGATGCGCGGACGGCGTTCCTTGACTGGCGAAGACGGACGAACAGAGGCGGCTTCTGCCTTAAGGCTTCGTTTCCGACGACTGCGCCATTGTCATGCAGAGAAACAAGAGACAACGCCCGTTCGCTGGGCCGGCTGTTCTTATTCTGACTTCCTCTTTGTCTGCTTCGCGCTAACCCAGCTCGCGCCAGTGCCCGAGCGCCGCTCTTGGATCGTTACACTATCTATCTATCTATCTATCTATCTATCTATCTATCTATCTATCTATCTATCTATCTATCTATCTATCTATCTATCTATCTATCTATCTATCTATCTATCTATCTATCTATCTATCCATCTATCCATCTATCTATCTATCTATCTATCTATCTCGCCGCCTACGTATGGGCGCTCTCCTGGTCGTCTCCATAACTTCTAATATACCAAAATTGCCATAGCAGAGGATCACCGCAGGGGATCATAGCAGGGTATGACGAACACGAGGCCCTGATCATGACATGAATAACGCAAAATACTTGTCGAGTACATCATGAAACCCTTTCTCTCAGTCACGCGTGGCACATACCCGTATACCGGAGTTCATGTTATGCGGGTATGTGCCACAGGTGATATAGTCTCAACCAACCTAGTAACCGCAAACACACACTTTGACACGAAAGGAAAGTGATAATAATAATAATATGTGTTGGGCTTTTATGTCCCAAAACCCCGATATGATTATGACAGACGCCGTACCGAAAGGCTCCGGAAATTTTGACCATCGGGTATTCTTTAACGGTATTCTTTAACATCGAGTATTCTTTCGCCTTTTGCCTACATAGAAATTCGACCACCGCGGCCGGAATCGAACCCGCGACCTTCGGGTTAATCGCCTAGCACCGTAACCGCCACACCACCGCGGCGGACGCAAGGAAAGTGAGGAAGCTGAAGACAGAACACCCCTGGAAGACGCTCAACTACCATCCACTCGTCCATGTGGCCCGCAACGTGGACCGCGCAGATTACTGAAAAACCGGGGTCAATGCTTCCTACAATAAATCTGCTGAGAGAACCAGGCATCTCATCATTACCGGTGACTTCAAGATTGGTACTGCGTGAAAGACGGTTTGGATGTGGACCGGGCATCAAAAGATCTCTCTGCCCCGTTCAGGACAGGAGGCATCATAGATCATTTGCCAATTTTCTTTATGATTAAGAGACACAAAGACTTACAGAAACATGTATGGCCGGAGACAACATATCGTAAAATATCGCCACAAACGTTAGACATATTCAGGCGGAAAATTGCTCGGGTCGAATGGAACCGAATATATGCGATAGAGGATAGCAACAAGAGTTACGATGCCTTTTTGAGCATTCTAAAGCAGCATTACACGAGTTCTTTTCCTTTACACACGTATCGCAGGCAAAAAAAGCTGCGCAAACCGTGGATAACGTGCGACCACACCAAACTGATCAAACAAAAAAACAAACTTTATCAGACTTTTCTATCATCAAGAAGAATCGAACAATTGAAAGAATATAAAACGTTTCGAAATAAGCGTAACAAAATACTAAAGAAGGCTAAAGATGAGTATTACCAACGTATGTTTGACGAAAATTGCCTTCGAAACAGCGACATCTTATGGAAGAACCTTAACGAAATTTTGAACGGCAAAAGAAGCAAAACAGCAGTTGATAACCTGACAATTGGAGATACGGTAATGACAGGATCAGATCTTGCAAACCGTTTCAACGACTTTTTCATCGGGATCGGTACTAGTACATACTGTACTGAAGCCACCAATAACATTTCTAGAACCCCAAAGTCAGCATTCTTTCACCCAACGAGTGCGAACGAAATAATAAGTATTTATCAGGGACTAAAAAACAGTCATAGTCAAGACGCTGATGACCTTCAAATTAAACCAATTAAGTATGTCATTGATTTACTTGCACCAACATTAACCCACATATACAATTTGTCCCTCACGACGGGCGTTTTCCCGAGTAGAATGCAAGTAGCAAAAGTGTCAGTGATTTATAAGAGTGGCGAAAAAAACAACTTAAGCAATTATCGACCCGTATCTGTTCTTCCTATTTTTTCAAAGGGGCTCGAAAAGGTCATTAACACCCGCATTGAAAATTTCTCCAAAAAGCACAATCTCCTTACTGACTGTCAACATGGTTTCAGAAAAAGAAGGAGTACTGAAACTGCACTCCTCGTTCAAAAGGAAACTATTTTGTAAAATTTCGAAAATAGGGTCATGACATTAGGTATCTTTTTAGATTTCAGCAAGGCATTTGACCGAGCCAACCACTTAATACTACTTGATAAATTAGAACGATATGGTTTTAGAGGAACGGCTTTGCAACTAATTAAAAGTTATTTAAACTCCCGCCAGCAATACGTCCAATTAAGCAAACATAAATCCAGGATGATGCCCATTGAGTCCGGAGTTCCTCAGGGAAGTATATTGGGCCCAATATTTTTCCTGTTCTACATAAACGACATCGTACGAATTTATGATCAGTGCCAATATCTCATATATGCAGATGATTGCTCAGCCCTTATAGAAGGAATCAACATGAACGAAATAATACCTAAAGCTACGACGTTTTGTCAGCAACTATACGTGTGGTGCAAAAACAATAGGCTGAACCTAAATGAATCCAAAACGAAATGTGTCATGTTTCGTCCACAGGGATCTGTAGAAGTAGCATCTGGGCACATAACACTAGGTCCCTACCAAATCACCATTGAAAAATCTGTAAAATTGCTCGGCGTTATCTTCATGGAGCACATGTCCTGGAATGAGCACATAAAACACTTACTGACTAAATTAAGTAAAGCTGCTGGTGTGCTGAGTCGTTGTCGCCACATTCTTCCGGCTAATGTGAAACGCACTTTATACTACGCTTTGCTGAACTCCCACTTGTACTACTGCGCATCAGTATGGGGAAACACCACACTTACAAACCTACACAAACTTACATTAATACAGAAAAAAGCACTAAGGACTATTGAAAACGCCACGTTCTTAGAACACACACATCCACTTTTTCGTAAGTACAGAATTATAAAATCGGACAAAATCTACACCCACAAATTGCTAATAATGTATAAAAGTGCTCAACTTGGCAAACTTGACAAGTTTTTAGACCTAGCAAGCTTAAAGGAAGCAGTCACGTTGTATCCCTTTAGGTACAAACCACCATATGAAATTCCCTTCTCTCGCACACATTATGGTACAGAGAGAGTTAAACACACAATGCCACTTACATTAAACGCATATTATGCACGAGACATAGATATATTATCACTAACAAAACAAGAAATACTGGATCTCTGCGTGGCGTAAAAAACAAAAAAATCTGCACCTTAAATAAATGTCTTCACCCACTTATAGTATGATTATCACCAATGGTATTATGACAACATGGTGTACTAGAAAGTATAATAATCAGTAAATACATGTCGCGATGTAGTTTCATCACTGTTCGTACTTATTGTTCGTATTGTTTGTATTTATTCCTTTATTTTATATTGTGTTACACAGACATTCTGTCAGGCCGTTGAAGTGTAAATGGAAGATAAATACTTTATTCTGTATTCATTTTTTGCTTATGTATTCGCTGTATGTTGCCTATGTACGGGTGGCAGGAGCTCTGTCAAGCTGCGACGAAGCAGCTTTTTCTCTTGCCACCTTTTTTCCGTTTTATCGTGTAAACGAAGGACGAAAAATAAAACATGATTGATTGATTGATTGATTGATTGATTGATTGATCATTTCATCGTAAGAGGCATCCAGGATTTCCACCAGCTGCACTATATCTCACACTTCACTAAACTTAGACTCCTCATAGCCGCGATCACGAACGCATCCGATTAACAAGTCCGGTCGAGCTGCTAGTGCTTTCTGATCACAGTGATGATGACCTTGTTCAAGAACTGTCAAGAACCCCTTCGACACTTACACGCGGGTTCGTGAAACGTGCGTGCGTTCCCCGTCATAACAGACATGTATAGGCTTCCAAAGCAACATCGAGCGGCGCCACAGTTCTTATCACGACTAGGGGCATCCACGGCCACAACACTGCCGCCCCCGCTTCCACGCACGCGCAGAGCTCTCGGATTGCATCTGTGTGCGTCACAACGTAACTATCACTGACTAACAGTGCCGCATCGTTACGAAACTCTAAACAGATGGTTATTTAAAACATATGCGACTCCTCAACATATGAGTGTGCGTATACCACTTCCACATTTCTCTCGCGTCATTCCGTAACGCTTCGCTCAATCTGAAAAATTACGCCGCAGTCACCATCCTGCGCATACTTCGCATAACATCGATTCCCACAGTACGTGGGATCTGCCGAATTTTTTCTTGTGTGTGCTCCACAAATTGGTGACCCGGACGTTTGGATCAAATAGCAACTTGTGCCTGATCATAACGTGCAACACGAAACAAAAAGACGTGGAGCCATGTCAACCACCGGCAACGAACGCCAGCAAGCCTCGACCAACTCTGCCAACGCCGAGACCTCTTCAACCGCTGCGTTTATCTCGAACACCATCAGACTGCCAGAGTTCTGGGAACGGAACCCCTCGGCGTGGTTCATCCAAGCAGAGGCCCGTTTTCAACTCTCACGGATTACGTCCCAGACTCGCAAGTACCTCCTTGTGGTCGACGCGCTTCCAGCGGCCGTCATCGACGAGATTTCCGACCTTCTCCATTCGTTCGCGCAAGACCTACCAGAGTCGTCTTACGACGTAATGAAGGCCGCTATACTGGACCGCACTGCTATGTCGGAACGCACACGGTTGCAACAGCTACTCTAAATCGAACAACTCGGCAATCAACGGCTAAGCCAGCTACTGCGTCGATGC
This sequence comes from Rhipicephalus sanguineus, assembly GCF_013339695.2. Taxonomy (NCBI): domain Eukaryota; kingdom Metazoa; phylum Arthropoda; class Arachnida; order Ixodida; family Ixodidae; genus Rhipicephalus; species Rhipicephalus sanguineus. The sequence goes on from NC_051183.1 coordinate 160,906,673, forward strand.
CTTAATCTGCTCGGTCCGCGAGTTTCCACCAGGGACAGCACCTTCGTCCGTGAGCTATTCCTTCAGCGCTTGCTCACGCATGTCCAGATGGTGCTCGCAACTGCCTCAACCCAGAATTTGTCAGAGCTCGCTACATTGGCTGACAAGGTCATGAAATTTGCCTATCCACTTCAAGTGGTTGCAGCTGCAATTCCGGCTTCAGCATCGCACGCCGTTAGCGCTTCAGTGAGCCAGCATCAACATCACTTCCCGTCGCTAAGTTATGCGATAGACTGGAGAAGCTTCTGGTTGCCACTACTCGTAGGAGCGCTTCTCCTCCTTCACGTCGACGTCGCCGTTCGCCATCTTATCGACGCTGCCCATCCATCGAGAGCCAGCGCTACAGTGAAGCACAGCAGTCTGACATCTGCTGGTACCACCACCGTTTTGGCGCTCGTGCGCGTCGCTGCCTCCTCCCTTGCACTTGGTCGGAAAACCGTCCAGCTGACCGCTAGCGGCGACGAGCGGTCACGGGCCCACCCCATGTCGCCTCTTCTATGTCAACGACAAGGTCACTGGGCAACGCTTCCTATTGACACAGGCGCAGAGGTAAGCATTCTACCTGCTACACGAATGGATCGCACCGCTACTCCAATGCTGTACTCGCAAGCTGTGAATGGAACGCGGATTCCAGTATTTCGACAACGGTCATTCACACTCAACCTGGGACTACGAAGACCGTTCCGCTGGCTGTTCATGGTCGCCGACGTTCCTTCGGCCATTATCGTTGCTGATTTCCTCACCGACCATGGCCTCATTGTCGACGTCAAGCGGCAACGTCTCCTAGACGCGACAACTTACCTCTCTGTGAAAGGCATTGCTGCGCCGGGAACCACAGATTTAGCCTTCTTGTGCTACGGTTTCCAATGAACCCTTTGCGGCTTTGCTACGAGAATTCCCTGACATCACCACACCGCCTAATTGAAAAAAAAAAAACAGTTTGTCACGACGTACGCCATCACATCGTTACTGTCGCACCTCCTGCTTTCTTCCGGCTACGTCGACTTGCTCCGGACTAGCTCAAGGTTGCATGTGCAGAATTTGAGCATATGCTGGAGTTGGGAATCATTCGCCCGTCCGCAAGTAACTGGGCAGCTCCACTCCACATGGTGCCCAAGAAATCGGGTGACTGCAGGCCATGCGGAGACTACCGATCTCTGAACACTAAGACAATTCCGGATCGGTACCCGTTACCCAACATACAGGATTTCACTGCCGCTCTGCACGGTGCCAACGTCTTTTCGAAGATTGACCTTGTCCGTGCCTACCACCAAATTCACATGGCAGAATCAGACATACCCAAGACGGCTATCACAACACCATTCGGACTCTTCGAGTTTTTGCGAATGCCGTTCGGTCTCAGGAATGCCGCTCAGTCCTTTCAACGTTTCATTGACACAGTGACGCGTGGTCTACCCTTTGTTTTCGCCTACGTCGACGACTTGTTGGTGGCCAGAAAATCTGTGGAACAGCTTTTAGTACACCTTCGTTGCCTGCTACAACGACTATCTGACCACGGCATCGTCATCAACGCCTCGAAAGGCGAGTTTGGTGTCACTAGCTTGGTCTTTCTGGGACATCACCTGGACACCAGTGGCATCCGCCGACTTTCATCAAAAATCGAAGCAGTCCAGAGCTTCCCTAGGCCCACAACGATGACGAAGCTGCGACAATTCCTCGGCATGGTTAACTTTTATCGCCGCTTTACCAAGAACTGTGCCGATATAGTGGCACCTTTGGACCGTCTGCTTACCAGCAAGAACAAGACGTCCTTGTTCCCTTGGGATTCCACTGCTGAAGACGCCTTTATCAAGATCAAGGGCGCGCTCGCCAGCACTGCCTTTCTTGCCCACCCCAACCCCACGGCATCTCTAGCCCTCATGAGTGACGCGTCTAGCACCACCGTGGGAGCGGTTCTCCAGCAGCGTGTGGACAACTCACGGCAACCACTAGCCTTTTTCTCCAAGAAACTCAGCCCAACACAAGCTCGTTACAGTACCTTTGATCGAGAGTTACTTGGAATTTATCTCGCCATCCGACACTTTCGCCATATCGTCGAAGGTCGACCATTTACAATTTTCACGGACCACCAGCCGTTGACATATGTGCTTTGCAGAGAGTCGTCGGCGCACACGCCACGAGAAATCCGCCATCTCTTGTTTATATCCGAATTCTCCACCGAGATCAGACACGTCAGCGGCGACCAGAACGTACCTGCTGACGCTCTCAGCCGGGTGGACGCCGTGACATCAGCTGCAACTCCTGCGCCACTCGATGTGCAGACGCTCGCAGCACACCAAGCTAATGATCCCGAGCTCACACAACTGCGCTCATCTAAAAGAGCACTGCGATTGGACGATATCCTGCTTGATGGGGCTAACCTCGTCTGTGACACTACAGGCACACCAAGACCATTTGTCCCTAGCACGGTACGCAAGCAGCTTTTCGACACGCTGCACAAGCTTGCTCACCCCGGCGTTCGTGCCTCGCAACGCCTTGTTTCATCGCGCTACGTATGGCCCCGGATGAACACAGATGTACGCGACTGGGTACGTACATGTACACCCTGCCAACGTGCCAAAGTCCACAGGTACCCTGTTCCCCCAACACGCCAGTTTCCCCAGCCTAACCACTGTTTGGACATTTTACACATTGATATCGTCGGACCATTACCACCGTGTGATGGGTTTCGCTACCTGCTCACAGCTGTCGACAGATTTACTCGATGGCCAGTAGCGACCCCGCTTCCAGGCAGCTCTGCTGCAACGGTCGCAGCAGCACTTGTCACAACATGGGTTGCCCGCTTCGGATGCCCTACCAAGATCGTGACTGACAGAGGACAGCAATTCGAGTCTGCCCTTTGTCACGAACTCCTGCGCTTGCTTGGCACGCACCGTCTTCGCACAGCTGCCTACATCCCCAGACCAATGGCCTCATGGAATGCTTCCATCGACATCTCAAGGCAGCACTGATTGCCCATGGCACGCCATCCCAATGGGTTCATCGTCTGCCACTGGGTCTTCTGGGTATCCGGTGCGCCTTGAAATCGGACTTCGGGTGCTCGAGCGCGGAGCTCGTTCACGGCACTCCGGTCCGTCTGCCCAGCGACTTCTCCTCAGAACCACCCTCGGCAGCTTTGTCTACTCACGAATACGTACACCTTCTTCGGGACCTCTTCCGGGATCTTAAACCCTCTCCGACACGTCCTCTTCCAGGGCGCACACCGTACATCACATCAGACCTGACCAATGCAACCCACGTTTTCGTGCGCTTTGGACCTATTCGGCCTGCTCTCCACCCACACTACCTCGGGCCCTTTCCGGTACTGGAGAAACGCGAGTCGGCACGTATCGTGGATGTTCACGGGAAACGTGACACCATCGCACTGGAGCGCCTGAATCCAGCCTTCCGTGAGACGACTTCCACAGTCGCCGGGCTCAATTCAGTTCCACATGTCTCCGTTCCCGTCGCTGCGGACATTACTTCAATCCGCAGAGTTTCTTGGCAGTGCTGATTTCGGTCGCAGACCATGCTGCTCTCCAGGGGAAGGAGCTATGTTGCGCCACCGACATCGACGGGATTGCACAGTGAAGGAAGAAGAGGTCGGACGTGACCTCGTGCGGCGCGGCAGCAAGGCTGGCGCGAGGGGCGCAGAAAATAAAGAAAAAGTTAGTTGGTTTCAGGCTTCGGCGCTAAACGGACGTGTCGAGTGGTTTTCTTATGTGTGCTCTATACACCAAAACTGGCATTGCGCGATGTGACATATGAAGAACATGAATAACAGTTGGTGACATGAAAACCACGATATGCATGCCATGTATGTCATGATTTACATGCCACGCTCATGGCGCACTCGTGGCCGTTTCGCTAGATTGATATACACAAAAATTGGTATTGCGTGATGTGACTGCGTGAAGGACATGAATAACATGTGGTAACATGAAATCAGGACATGTATGTCATTCTAAAAAGACAGGGCGGGCAAACACGAACACAAGAAAGACGTCAGGACACCACAAACGCCGACTAACAACTGAATAGATGCACAACGGCGGAAAAGAAAAAAAGCACGAAAACTTCTCTGCGCATGCCCATGCAATAGCCGATAGATGCAATAGCCCATAGCGATAGATGCAGTACACGTTTTAAGTTTGCCGCGTACATACAATCACTAGACTTGTTTCTGAAGAAGAGCGCTCCCACTGCATTTCAGATTGCGTTGCTAGTATCAAGGGATATAATAAGCATCTCATGTGTCCTGATCCTATCCGCCGTTTGGTTAATTACTCTGTCGAAAAGAAACTCAGGCCATTTTTTTCAGATAAGGAAGGCTAATTTGTAATTATGCCGGACAGTTTGTTCTCAGAAAAAGCATTAACAGCCATAACAAAGAATTCTGGGACGGTAAAACTTAAGTCGATGAGGGTGGCGATTTGGGCTTGTTCGTATGGCTTCATGATTCAGAGCTTCAACTTCAGAGCTTTGCACACGTGACGTATGACGTGAGAGAGTTCATATACTGGCGGGATCAGCTGGTAATAAAATAGTTGTTGAAAGTTAGCGCTGTGGTGTCTCATGTGCCTTCTTTTGTCTGTGTCTTTGGCCTGCGCTACCATCAATTATCATGGAGGTAAAACTTAAACCATCAGTAGTTAGGCAACGTGCTGTCGACCTTTTGTTAAGACATAATCTTGAGAGAATAGCTGCTAATGCCATTTCGAGCAATTGTATCAGAGAAAGGCACCCTGGCAAGTCGCTGTACCTAGTTATTTGCAGAGCTGCATAACTTCGTTGAGTTTTCCAGACCCTTTTCGTATGCGTAATTTTCAGGTGCTAGTTCAGTTTCTCTCAGAGGAGAACCCCGGCTGTTGTAAAGCTTTTAGTATGGATATTGAACATATTTATTACTGCTTGCCGCATGAGGACTTGTTAAAATGTGTTAATGAATGTATTAACGTACAAGGGCACGAGACGGTTTTCACCGATAAATATGGTGTTTCTACCGGGGTTTTTGTAGAAATTCTTTCCATGTATTTAAATTCGACGCTGGTAGTTTGGAAGGAAGGCGATTATGTGCGGAAATCAGGGATTTGTATTGGTTCTAAAGTTGCTCCGGTTCTTAGTTCTCCGGTTCTTAGCAAGATTGACCAACCTTTTTAAGGTGCCTTAGTTAATTCTGTCATTAAGGTTTTTCGTTATGTGCACGATTCTTGATTTTTTGTAGTGGTGAGGGCTTTAAAAACGTGGTAACCTCAGTGAGCGAAAAATTTCAATTTAATGGAGGAGGGCTGAACGTTACTAAAGAGTTGCCTCAGAATAATAGAATACAATTTCTAGACATTTTCTTAACGTTCCAGAAGAACCACGTGTGCTGGCAGTATTCAACCAGATCTGCGAAACCGCTGTTAAATTTTTTGTCGAAGCACTCGAAGGTTGTAAAAAACGGCATCGCCATGTCTTTCCTTAAGTCAGCCCTCATCAAGTCGTGTGAGCACAAAATGAGTGATAGCTTTAACGCACAGGTTGCGCGTCTTTTAGATGTAGGGTATCCTGGTGATGCAGTGGCCACTGTCGCTGAACGTTTAAAGAAGTCCGTTGTCTCAAGTCCGAGCATGGTTGCAGATAGCGCTAGGAAGAAACCTGTCGTAGGTATACCGTACATTCATTGCGTATCTCACAGACTAAAGAAAGTAGGAAGTAGATACGGCGTTAATGTTTTCACGGCTGCCAATAAGCTAGGTAAGATATGTGCCGCTGTGCAGAGGAAGAATGAGCGAGTAAAATACAAGAAGCGAACCGATATTTCTTTTGTAAACGCACAAACAAATTCACTGATTGCCGTACAAGTGTGGCGTATAAGGTTCCTTTCAGCTGCGGCCGCTTCTACGTAGGACAGACGGGCCGCTGGATTAACCAGAGATTATTAGAACATAAAAGATCACTAACCGGAAGCTCACCTTCTAATCTCTCGTTACATTGTCGAGATTGTAAGTGCACGCCAAAATTCAACGAATGCGCAGCTTTGTACTGACATAGGAATGAAGAAACGCGTCTGATGATTGAGGCATGGCATATCGAGAATAGTGGTAGCGCATGCGTGAGCCAATCGTCAATTAACTTGCATAAAGATGAAATCAAATGCCTTAAGAGTTATCTTTCGCGTAGGCCCCCACACGTGCCGGATTGATAGGTTCGCCTGTTGCATGGGCATGCGCAGATAAGTTTTCGTGCCTTCTTTCTTTTCCACCGTTGTGCATCTATTCAGTTGTTAGTCGGCGTTTGTGGTGTCCTGACTTCTTTCTTGTGTCCGTGTTTGCACGCCCTGTCTTTTTAGAATGAATACTTACCAACCAGCTCCGCTCTCTGTTATTCTATGCATGTCATGTATGTCGTTATTTACATGCCCCGCTCATGGTGCATTCGCGGCCGTTTCGCTAGCTTGATATACACCAAATTGGTATTGCGTGACGCGTCTGTGCGACGAACGTAAATGAGCGGTTACATGAAAATCATGACATGCATGACATGTATGACGTGATTTACATGCCACGCTCATGGTGCGCTGGCGGCCGTTCCGCTTGCCCGATATACACCAAAACTGGTATTGCGCGATGTGACTGTGTGAAGAACATGAATAACAGGTGTTAACATGAAAACCACGACATGCATGTCATGTATGTCATGATTTACATGCCACGCTCATGCTGCATTCGCGGCCGTTTCGCTAGCTTGATATACACAAACATTGGTATTGCGCGATGTGACTGTATGACGAACATCAATGACGGGTCCTAACATGCGAATCATGTTATATGCATGCCATGTACGGTATGATTTACATGACGCTGTCATGGTGCGCTTTTGGCCGTTTTGTTAACTGGATATATAACAAAAAAGCGTATGGCATGACACGTGTGCGTGACGAACATAAATGACAGGTCATGCATTGTATATATCAGAATATACGTTTCATAGGGATGCTATATGCAGGTTGTGCATGCATGCCTGTTTTGAAAACATGCTCAAGACAAACAAGGCGATGTGTGCAGCTCTTTACTGGCTGCTTCGCATTACATCGATTCCCACAGTGTGTGGGATCTGCCAGAGTTTTGTTGCTCACGCATTTAAATTACCAATGCCTGTTCTAGCTTTGGTGGGTAAACAGAAACTGTCGATCAACTGCGGGGCATATGCACATTCCGCGGAACGTGGTATACGGGTACGGTATACGGGAACGTGGTATACGGGTTGAGCCAGACGTGTCTGGAGGAAAGGGTTTGACGACATACGCGAGAGGATCTTCACGTTATTCGTGTCAAGACCAGACAGTTATATCAGGGGGGTGAAACTTCGCGGTTTTTCTGTCCCCTGACCGCAGCGGTCCTAATGTTTGGGGTCTGTACTACCTACGAGCATAAATGAACGTTGTTGTTCCATTTTATATTTATTACCAGGTTACTTATCAACTGCGGAGTTTTTAATACGCAAGTGAACCTAAACGTTGCAGTTCGAGATTGGGAAAATACAAGCGCCACCCTGAGTGGAAAACGGGAAGTGCACCGTCCTATCTCTCGCGGCGAAAAAGGGGCGTTTCTTGGCGCGCGCCTATGTATGCTACGGCCTGCGGTGTCCCAAAGGCCGCTTTTACCACCGTAAAGTTTGTTTTAGTGAAACTGGCGACACCCTTGCAAGCTTCAGCGAAACTGACCCATGAATGGATTCGTGCCGTCATCATAAATCGTGCTGTGCTGAGTGGTGTCGAAATTCTTCACGCCACACTGGCATAAACTTCTTTCGGATCCCGGCGGACGAAAGGTACGATGTGCATGCTGCTCGTTTTGTTTTTCTACGCCTGCACGGCGTATCAGGATGCGACTAAAAACTTAAAATATTCAAGTTGTGTTTTTACTGTATGACTAGTACGTTTAGGCAATAAAATATTCAAACAAACTCTGCTCTTTATTCTTGTCTAATTTATGTGTACACGTAAACAAAAACAAAGTCTTACTTAGAATAAGTGCTGCACGAAAAGGTTGATGCACGGGCGAACCTTCATCAATCAGAACGCAACGATTGCCGTTTTGATCAGGTGGCAGGTCGCGCAACTGGAAGAAGGTCGCGCGCTCGCCATCTGAATACCTTCCACTCACTCAATTAGGCTTGCTGGTGCATCCCAATTGAATTTGGCGCTAAATCCCCCCCCCCCCCCTTCGCCACTCGGATCCTCAGTCCTCATCAAGATGGCGTCCCCCAGTGTGTGTCTGCAATGCGCCGCCATGTTTAGTACCGCCCCCAAACACCAGGTGTTCTTCCGGCGCAGCGAGCGAATATTGCGTTCCATGGATGGTATAGGAAGTTTCACTCCCCTGGTTATATTCGTCAAACCTTCTTACCCTCCCATACCAGTTAAGGTATGTAGAAATGCTGAAATAGCCTTTGGTTTGCTAGGAAATTCTTCGCATTTAAAACCGACATCGCCAGCGTTGACCCCATGAATGCAAAGAAGAAAAATTAGGATCCCAGTAGTAATCGAACCCAGGCATTCCGCGTGGCAGCCAGGTATTCTACCACAGCGCCACGCCTGGTCTAGAAACGGCTGTGGAAAAAGATCCTGTGCCGGCGCAATGTCGGTGCAACGTCAATTGTGATTGTGGTTCTGGCTATCTAATTTTATAACAAAGCAATTAATGCTACATATGTACTCCTACGATACAGGCGTCATGTCACGTTAATGTCTGTGGTTTCAGTGTTGGCTCCGCTTTTACAGCAGTCTAATAAACCTTACGTTTGTATTCTTACGATTCAGCAAGCTATCTTTGCTCGACTCCGGAGGAGCACGCTAACGTAAGTTACGTATGATATTTACGTCATCGCACCGTAAAGTGCGGTTCGTTTCGATAATACCGACCTATATGCTCTAACGTAAGTGCTGACTTTACGTCAGACCACACATTACCCTTTAGACGCCAGTGTTGTCGACGTGCCTGGTAAGCCCACGATGTGCACACAAATACTACACTTACAAAAACACGTCGATCCACCTCGTAACACTTGGCTCAAAGCCAAAAAATGAGGCATACAACTACGCGCTGACTAATTCGCATGAAACCGATTGTCACTAGGCTTGGGATATGCCGAATTCTTGTCCACGCTATTGAAATATGGAATGCTTTATACGGCTATGCTAAATCTTTACCACTTGATGAATTTGTTTTGTTTGTCGCTAGCATTGATCTTCATGTTAAGTACAATTTGTGCTGTACTGCAATTTTGTATTCTACCTCCACTCCTGCGATTGCCCTTCGAGGCTTCAGTGCGTTGAAATAAATAAATAAATAAATAAATACAGCTTGAAATTACTGTATCACAGACGTTGCACTCACTGGTTGTGTCAAAGCTGCAAAGTATATGGTGAATTTGCGCTGATGAAGTAGCAGTTACGCTGGTGTGACTTGTAATGACGTTATGAAAGTCGTAAGAACTAATTATATTGAGAGTATTCATCGCTTTCACTTTTCAGGGAATCACTGTCAGTCACCACATATAATTATTTTTTAGTCGAAGGTGGTGAAGTGTGTTTGTAATGCTTCGAAATAGTGCATAACGTTTTCCATGTATTGGTTCGCTGCACGGTAGACCGCAGCAATGACAACGGAGGCTGATTTAATTACACAATAGATCAACTCATGCAGATAAGAGTACGATAATTGAGAAGACGTAAGAATGGGCTTGGTGATACGTGGTGTAACTTGTGGCGCACAAAACAAAGAAAGTCACGGCAGGACGATGCGCTTACTTTCCACAGAGTGTCTATTAAACAGAGGCGGATCCTATACGTTGACCAGTGCGCACAGGCGCTGAGAGTCCTGGCTGGGCCGACGAAGCCAAATCGAATGCAACGATAACTTGGGGGCGGGAGCAGACTTATTAGAGCATTTGAAATGCTACACAGAGACACGTGCGCAGCCACGTCACTGCGTTCTGTTAAAGAGTGCAAACTCGTTTTCCGTTAGGTCAATAGATGCTGTGCTGATACAAGATTATTGAGGCAGTGGATATCGCGAAAGTGGGAGCTTCCTATATTAGCACAGCATCTATTGACCTAACGGCAAAAGAGTTTGCATTATTAAACAAAACGTTGTGGCGTGGCTCCGCACGTGCCACTGTATAGCATTTCAAGTGCTTTAATAAGTCTGCTCCCGCCCGCAAGTTTTCGTTGCATTTGATTTTGATTTGTCGGCTCAGCCAGGACTCCTGCGCGCACTGGTCAACGTATATGTTCCGCCTTTGTTTAATAAACATTCTGTTGGAAGTAAGCGCATCGTCCTGTCGCCACTTTCTTTGTTTTTGCGCGCCACAAGTTTCACCGAGATCATTGAGGAACGAGGTCCCATTTGATGCTCACTCTTATGAATAGGCAAGCACCCCCTCCTCGTGCACAAGACTGTCTAGGAATAAAAGTGAAATAATTGCCTGGAATATCCTGAATTTCACTTCTTTTAAGCCAAGTCTCACAAACAGCCATGAAAGCGAATTCAAAAGAACTAATTGTTAGAAGGAGCAAAGAACGTCGCTATTTCTGTGTAAACTGCGCAGGCTGCACTATATCAGAGAGCAAACAGAAGTTTGCCTGTTGTCAATTGATAACTGAGACGTAGCACAGAATGTCAAGGTTAGCAGATCTTCAGTAGATCTCCGTAAGTTTGAATATGTAGAACGCTAGAGTTATCTGCTTTCCTAACCAGAACATTTCCATGTGCCACCCTGGTGTCACTTCCATTATTGCTTGTTTTGGCGTGCTTAGCCAAGAAGTACTTTGTTTTCGATGCACATTTATCCACTGGTATGCGCTAAATCAATTACTTCTTATGCAAAGTCTGAAGGAACAGCGTTTGCAGTTAACTTTCTCAGGCGTCGGCCCAAAACGCCGTACTATGACAAACGATGAAAAATTATCAAGCCAAACCCTATACTCTTGCCCTCCAGGACGGCTAGGTTGTAGGTAGGACGTGCTGGATGGCGCAGAGCGTCCGCAGAAGCAGTGCAGCTCGTAATGACTCGATTGATCGAACTTTCACTAGAAAAACTTTGGCAATGCCACATGTGAGAACATGGAGAGAAATGCTACATGCTGTCACCACGGTTTCTTCTAGAGGCTATAAATGAAATAGCCTCGGAGGGCACAGAGGGAACTACTGCACCAAGGCAGAACGACACAGCGTGCTTACCAAAGATAAAGGCATCCCTAGCAAGTGCTTGTATGACAAGGTTGGTGAACAATATTAATGAGAACTAACAGACAATAATGCCACAGAAAGTATAGGGGATGCTATATGTAGTAATAAGGATATAAATGCGAAGAAAGTAAAGTGGACGAAAAGATAACTTGCCGCCAGCAGGTTCCAGCATGGTCTCATTCTGGCAGACTTGGTGCCTTAAGGTAGTATGGGAGGCATTATTGGTCAGCTGCCAGCTCGTAAAAAGATCACATGCTACGTGACACCTATGCAGAGAAACAGCGTTCCACACTCGTCGCCATGGCTGCGGCCGGCGCTGACTAACACTCCTATGTTTATGCACATATATACCCCATAAAGTGTACGGGGGGATGACTGCCGCCGTAGCTCAGTGATAGAGCATCGAAAGCGTTAATCGAAGGTCGCAGGTTCGGTCCCAGCCAGAGGCAAGTTATCTTTTCGTCCCCTTTACTTTCTTCACAGTTATATCCTAATTACTACAAATAGCATCTCCTATACTTTCCGTGGCATTATTGTCTGTTAGTTCTCATTATTATTGTGTCTAACAACGAAAAGCGAGCCCTTAAATATAATCTAAGCTTGGTGAACACATTTAGGTCAAGACGCCGCGGTCAAATCAATCGTTAGTCTTACTACAAAAGTCTGAACTTAATATATCTATAACTAGTAAGCCTTCTGAAAACTGGCGGATATCTAGGAAAGGCACTTGCTGCAGTACCGATCTGATCTGATCAAGGACGCTTCATCACCTCTTCTCTCGTTGTTATTATTCGCGAAGTCGTCCGCAAACAATTCCACAAAACTAGTTCGCGAGCCCTTACCTGCATATCCGTTCACGTGTGTGCCGGCGAGGTATTCTAACGCCGCGGAAAACAAGTCGCGCTCCGCCGGGCGTGTCCACTTCCAAAGCAGCGCTTCGTTATGCTTGACTTCACGTCAACCTGAACACATGCTCGCTTTTAGTTCAAAGCGACATTTCCCTCAAGGACATTGTATTGTCACATGGTCGTGACGTCGGCGAAGACCGCAGGCGAGGTGTCCAGGGCCCGTATTATCAAACGATCGCAAAAGGGTATAGTATCGCGTTTGGTGACGTAGAATCTGATGCGTTCAATAACTGAAGAAACACTTGCCTTGACGTCATTGTTGCACTGGCCGTTGGTGTTACGAATATCTCACAACAGAGGAGTGAGTGTACCGTACGAGCGCAGAGCGACCCGAGCGCGGCGTTTTCGAGCGTATGCTGGCTTCTACGCAGTGGCCAGGCTTGGCTGTGGCTACTTGAAATATAGGACGTGTTCAAAGTGCTTTCAACGTTTTTTTGTACGATTGGTTATTGCACAGTATAATATTCAAAGAATGCAACTTTGCGTGAAATGTATTTTCGTTGAGAGATTAACACGGCGTACTCAAAGAGTTCAGCTGTAGTGTGCCGCCGCAGTGATATCGTCTCAATATCTCAGCATGTTGCCGTCTCGCGATAAGCCACGCGAGCAACGCACGGTTCATGTTCCTGGGACGTTCAAAGCACGAAAAAAGAGGCGCTGGCAAAGAACGAGTACGAAACCCCAAGGTAATGCTCGCTGAAAGTTTCAGCGCAAAAAAATGCTGCGTACATACACCGAGGATTGAATACTATGTAGAATGGCTAGGGCGCAAGCATGCTGCCACACCCCCAGCTCCTCGCTGTCCCGGTATTCTAAGGGAGCGCGACCCAGTCATCTTCAGCGGTACTGATGAGCAGGACGTCGAAGACTGGCTCTCGTCGTACGAAAGAGTAAGTGTCAACAACAAGTGGGACGATAACGACAAACTCGGCCGCGTCCAGTTCTACCTGAGAGGAGTCGCGGAACTCTGGTTTAACAACCATGAGGCTGAGATTACCACCTGGGCCTCTTTCAAAACGACGTTCGCGGACGTATTCGGCCGACCGACAGTGCGCAAGCTCCGCGCAGAGCAGCGCTTGCGTGATCGCGCCCAACTGTCTGGAGAGTGTTTCACTTCCTATATTGAGGACGTCGTAGGCCTCTGCCGCCGCTTCAATCCTGCCATGTCCGAGGCCGACAAAGTCAAGCATATCATGAAAGGCATCGAGGACGATGCGTTCCACATGCTTGTGGCCAAAAACCCTCAAACAGTCACGGACGTCATTCAGCACTGCCAGAGCTACGACGAGTTGCGAAAGCAGCGCATTTCCACACGCCGTCCTAGCTTCGACACGACGAGTACGTCAGCACTCACCGTTGGCGCCATCTCTCCGGACCCGATGGTGTTGACTCAACAAATCCAGCAGTTCATCCGAGAAGAAGTTGCGCGACAACTGTCTCTTGCACCCTTTCTCCCAGGCAATGCTCATGGGCTCCCCTCGTCGCTGCGACAAACCATTGAGGAGCAAGTATCCGAAGCCCTTCCGCCTACGCACCAGCCGCCGCCTGTATCCGCGCCCTTGACCTACGCTGACGTCGCGAGAAGGCAGTCACATGCGCTGCCACACGGCACGGACTCTGCTCACTCCTCAAGTGCATTCTACTCAGCGCAGACGCCGGCAGGCCCGCCCGTTCCACTTTATCGCCGTCCTGTCACCCCTCCTCATAATCCTTGGCGCACAACGGACAACCGACCAATCTGTTACTACTGTTGTCTACCCGGCCATGTCGAGCGTTTCTGCCGCCGCCGCGTTGCCCGTCCAGGTACCGTTGACGCAAGTTACAGCTACGTCCGTCCAGAGCCACCACAGCCGATGCCCTCCTACGCTACTTCAGACACCTCTTCATCCAACCGCCGAGCCTTCAACTCCCGTCGATCGCCGTCCCCGCGCCGACGTTCGCTTTCGCCAATGATTCGTCGTCCCTCGCCCGTCCGAACGGAAAACTGACCATCGCAGTTCCGGAGGCAAGAACTGCGCCGCTGTCGAAATTTACAAGACCTCGTTCTCAACCTGCTAACGAAATAACTGTCTTCATTGAAGGTGTTGCCGTGCAGGCCTTAGTCGATACGGGAGCTGCTGTGTCTGTGTTGAGCGAAGCAATGTGCCGCAAGTTAAAAAAAATTACGATTCCGCTTTCTGGTCTTTCTCTCCGTACGGCAACCGCGCATCCCATACAACCTTCCGTGACGTGCACGGCTCGGCTACTCATTCAGGACGTTTTGTATGTCGTCGAATTCGTCGTCTTTCCACACTGCTCCCACGATGTTATATTGGGCTGGGACTTCCTTTCCACACATCATGCCATTGTTGACTGTGCCCGTGCCGAACTAGAATTATCAGCGATCTCCGACATCGATTCTGGCAAGTCATCTTTTCCTCGTGTCGTCGTCGCCGCGGACACGGACATCCCACCTATGTCTTCTGTTCGGGTACCGATCTCCTGCGACTATGCTTTCTCTAGCGCCATGTTCACACCGTCAGAAGCATTCACTTCTCGTAAGAACTTCATTCTCCCCTTTGCTCTTGTCACGTTCGAAGACTCCTGCTCCAGCATTTATGTCACGAACCTGCTTTCGGTCGCAGCCACAGTATTCCGCGGAGAATGTATAGGGCGTCTTGAGGAGATTGATTCTGTTTGCGCTAGCCAACTGCTCGATCGCACAACAAGCCTCCAGGTCGCCAGCATTGATCTCGTTACCACGTCCAACACATCTTCCCTAGACGCTTTCCTTCCATCAATTGATTCGGACCTTCCTATTGCTCAACGCACCCAACTCTTGAAGCTTCTCGACCGCTTTCGGACGTCTTTCGACTACAAGCAAACCAGTTTGGGTCGAACGTCTGCCATCGTCCATCATATAGACACCGGCAGCCATGCACCCCTGCGACAGCGTCCATACCGGGTCTCTCAAGCTGAACGCAGAGTTATTGATGACCAGGTGACTGATATGCTTAGTCGTGGCGTTATACAGCCGTCCCACAGTCCTTGGGCCTCCCCGGTGGTACTTGTGAAAAAGAAGGACGGTAGCATCCGATTCTGTGTTGATTATAGGCGCCTTAACAAGATCACACGCAAAGATGTCTATCCGCTCCCCAGAATCGATGACGCGCTCGACTGTTTGCAAGGCGCGGAGTTCTTTTCTTCACTGGACCTTCGATCGGGGTACTGGCAGGTACCTATGGGTGAAGCTGACCGCCCAAAAACTGCGTTCGTAACTCCTGACGGCTTGTACGAGTTCAACGTGATGCCGTTTGGCCTTTGCAACGCCCCCGCCACCTTCGAGCGTCTTATGGACAACATCCTTCGAGGTCTCAAGTGGAACACGTGCCTTTGTTATCTGGACGACGTCGTAGTTTTTTCAAAGGACTTCGACACCCATCTTCTGCGCCTCGCAAGTGTCCTGGAATGCCTCACACAGGCTGGTCTACAACTCAATATGAAGAAGTGTCACTTCGCCGCCAGGAAGCTCACCATCTTGGGACATGTTGTCAGCAAGGATGGCATTCTACCTGACCCTGCAAAGCTCCGCGCTGTCGCCGAGTTTCCCAAGCCGTCGACCCTGAAAGAACTCCGGAGCTTCATAGGCCTATGCTCATATTTTCGGCGATTCGTTCGTGATTTCGCATCCATAATGGCCCCTTTAACACGCCTACTTGCTGATAGCCACGGTGTCATGGCATGGTCTTCCGCTTGCGACGCCGCATTCGCGAAATTACGTCGTCTGCTGACATCGCCACCGATTCTCCGTCACTTTGACCCAGACGCCCCTACCGAAATCCACACGGACGCCAGTGGAGTCGGCCTTGGCGCTATTCTTGCTCAACGCAAGTCTGGCTTCGACGAGTACGTTGTTTCTTACGCAAGTCGCACTCTCACCAGAGCTGAAGAAAATTATTCGGTCACGGAGAAAGAATGTTTAGCCATCGTTTGGGCAATTACAAAATTTAGACCTTACGTATATGGCCGCCCATTTGATGTCGTGACTGATCACCACGCCCTCTGCTGGTTATCTTCACTGAAAGATCCATCTGGTCGTCTAGCTCGATGGGCATTACGTCTCCAAGAATACGACATCCGCGTCGTCTACAGGTCAGGCCGTAGACATTCAGATGCCGACGCTCTTTCTCGCTCTCCCCTTCCCCATGACTGTGGCAACGGGTCTGTTTCCAGCTACGATTCTGCGGCCCTTACACACGCTGACATGCCTTCTGAGCAGCGTCAGGATCCTTGGATAGTCTCTTTAATCGAGTTCCTTTCTAAGCCATCACCACGTACCGCCACTCGCTCGCTGCGGCGCACAGCTCGACATTTCACCATCCGCGATGGGCTCCTATACCGCCGCAACTATCTATCTGATGGTCGCAAGTGGTTGTTGGTGATTCCTCGCCACCTCCGTGCCGATATCTGTGCCTCCTTTCACGCGGATCCCCAATGCGGCCACGCTGGTGTAATCAAAACCTATGCACGCCTCCGGCTGCGGTACTACTGGCGTGGCATGTACCGCTTCGTCCGCCAATACGTGCGTTCATGCTCCAAGTGTCAGCGCCGGAAGAGCCCCCCACGTATAGTCACTGGACCGCTCCAGCCGTTGCCTTGTCCCTCCCGGCCTTTTGATCGCATCGGGATTGATTTGTACGGCCCCCTTCCGTACACACCAGACGGGAACCGCTGGGTGATCGTCGCTATCGATCATCTGACACGCTATGCTGAGACTGCCGCGCTGCCAGAGGCCACATCACGTGAAGTCGGCTTATTCATACTTCACCAACTTGTTCTTCGCCACGGCGCGCCTCGCGAGCTACTCAGCGACCGCGGACGCACGTTCCTCTCTGATGCCGTACAAGCCCTCCTCCGTGAATGCAACGTTGTGCACCGGACAACCAGCGCCTACCATCCACAAACCAACGGAATGACTGAGCGCTTTAACCGCACACTAGGCGACATGCTGTCCATGTACGTCTCCGCTGACCACACCAACTGGGACCGCATACTACCCTTTGTTACGTACGCTTACAATAGCGCCACTCAGTCTACGACAGGATTTTCTCCCTTCTTTCTTCTTTACGGCCGCGAACCTTCCTCATTTATGGACACCATTCTTCTGTACCGCCCGGACGCTTCAGAGTCCACAACTCTATCTGAAGTCGCCACCTACGCCGAGGAATGCAGGCAGCTCGCACGTTCCTTAACCGCACAAGACCAAGCACGCCAAAAGGACCTCCATGACGCAAACCTGCCTCCCCAGTCATATTCGCCTGGAACATTGGTGTGGCTTCGCGTTCCCTCCTCTGCTCCTGGCCTTTCCACGAAGCTACTGCAGAAGTATGAAGGCCCCTACCGCGTCCTAAGTCAAGCCTCTCCCGTCAACTATGTTGTCGAGCCCGTTCAACCATCCGCAGACCGGCGCCGCCGTGGCCGTGAGATTGTTCACGTCGACCGACTGAAGCCGCATTACGACCCACCAGTCGTCCCTGTTCCTTAAGTCGCCAGGATGGCTCCTTTTCTGCGGGGGAGTGATTTGTAGAATGGCTAGGGCGCAAACAGGGGCGCCAGTGAAAGACGAAGACGAGGACGGTTGTTGGTGCTCGTGCTTGCTCCGTTTCGGACTGCTGGTCGCTGATCCTGTGCTATTTATTTATTAAACGCCTCACGGACTCAACGCTAAACGCGTACCATCAACTAGAACGCCTACGTCACTGAAATGCTAGTCTTAACCACCAACCGACGGTGATAAGGTGTGTTCGTTTATTCCAGGCATTGCAGGAGCGCCGTAGAGCACCGTCACGTCGACGGAAATACTAGATGGCGCCCTCACGTTTCCTGTTTTGTCAATAGCCAATCAGAGCACACCAAAGGCGATACTTTTGCGATTGTCACCTTTTGAGAATACGGCCCCAAGATAAAACTCTTTATTTGGCTGAACTTGTGGCCAAGAAACGGAAAGTTAATTTACAGCAATACACACGGTGCGTCGACAGAGCGTCGACCGTCGATCAACTGACAAGCGGTGAAGCGCGTCGGCATTTATACACGTGCCGTCGAATATTCCAGCGTTATCGCTGGTTGTCGCGCGAGCTCCAGAACAAGCTCGAGTGTTCGCGTCTTGCGCGAAACCTTATAGCGCTTTCCATTGGGCGAGCAGGAGCACTTCTAACTGTGCTCAAAGTGCTCGCGAGATGTGGCGCCTTCCAGTCGTCGGGCATGAGCGGGGGCATTGTGTTTCATTGGTCGAGGAGGAGCACTTTTTCGGCGCCGGGGGCAGCCGAGAGCAGTTCTTGGTGCTCCGCCGCCAGCGGCGGAGTAAAGAGGGGGAGGACAGTGCGCGGACAGCACGCGGACAGTGCGAGCGTGCGACATGTCTGAAAATGTCCGCGAAGCGTGCGCGCGAGCGCGGGAAAAGATTGGTCACGTGACGCCTGACATCACGTGCGGCCTATATTTGCTCTGCTCTCGGAGCAGCGTGATTGTTCCATTCGGGAAACGAGAGCACACGTCCCCGCTGCCCCCGTGTGCTGCTCTGGCTGCTCGTACCCCTTGCTCCTGCTCACCCAATGGAAAGCGCTATTAACAAAACAATCTACAATAATCGCGAAGCTTCTCGAACAATGAGGCGCACTTTGCGCTAAGCGTTACTGACAGTCTTTGTGGGCGTAAACCGAATACAGCAAAAATGATAATAAGAAACGCACGTGGCAGTATGTTGGCATTGCCGAGAGCAGAAAGATTCCCGTTAGGTCCACAGGCGTTCTCGTACGACGGCCGGCCCTCGATGCTGAAGGCATTCGCAGTGTCTCTTTCTTTGAGACGCGCGCAGTGCTCTCGTTTCTGTAGAACTTCCTGTTGTGATGAAAGTTCTATTCTGGTCACTCCGCCATTTTCTTCGAGGCGTATACGACATGGCATCCTTTAATAAAGGTTTTAGCCCTCTGTGGCCTTGTCAATATTTTTGACACGATCGTACAAAAACCGGCTGTGATATATTCATATAAGCTACAAAGAAATAGTATAAAACGAATTTCATCGAAATCAAGCGAGTACACTCTAAGGCAAAATTACCCCGAACGAGGAGTAACGGAGCCCAATAGGCGCGCAGATGAACGGTTAGACCGTCGTAGGATCAAGCGGAGAGGGATGCGTGCCGTGTGCAATTCAGTTAGTCTGCAAAGGGATGAACGGCGCGGGAGATGCAGGCCGTGTGCATGGATTCGTTCCGTCTGCAAACCGTTGTCAAGGGAGCTAATCGTCCTCCTCGCTCGGGTCAGTCTTCCATCTTGTGTTTGAGCTGGCGTGTTGCCGGTTAAGTCGCGCTCGGAGTTCGCCGATCTAGGAGCTACGGCTGGCTGCCTTTGATACAGACGTATGCGTGGATGAGTGTGTCGTGCTGTTTTTACGTTTCGCCACACCCACGAAGTCTGGAGCTGCTCTCGACACGTCGCGACGCCGCGCTGTATATCTCCGGCGCAGTCACGGCACTGCGTCGCCACCGGCTAGGAATGGCGGCCGAGAAGACTGTAGGCCTATCGGACTTCAATCTGACTCGGGGCACAAATCGGCGCTGGATTCTTTCACAAGTAAGTGATCGCTTTTTATTCTGCCGTACCTATCGCGTGCGCGAAACTGATCGCGATTATCGGTAACGGACTCGATCGTGTTGTGTATCGCGCGCACGAAATGTACCGCGATGGCCGGCTTGGGCGTGAGCTCGCCTGTGCTTTGTGACCGCCTGGATATTGGCCGCCGTTGTCGTCGCCTGGCCGGATGTTCGCTCACCGATGATTCACCGTGATGATGAGCTGCAAGCTCGCGATATTAGCAATATTGGGCAGAGGCCTCGCCGCTGTTTTGCGACTCGTCCGAAACGCTGTGCGGTAGCAACGAGCTCGATTGTATGCCGCGCGGCTTGAAATGCACCGGCATGGGTTGGCGGGTGCTTCAGCTAGCCGACATTAGCTGCGATTCGGAACTCTGTGGAAATTGGTCGCCGTGACCTTCGGCTTCCTCGACGCTCGCTCGTCTAAGGCAAAAGGTTCGCCGCCGTTCGGAAGTCGACCCCGCTTTCGCTCGCTGCACTGTACTAGTGCGCGCTCGAAGAATTTGGTGGAAATTGGACGCCGTTATCGTCGGCGTCCCCTTCGCTCGCTCGCTAGCAGCCTGGCGCCTTTCGTGGCGTCGGCTTCGCGTTGCGGCTGACGGGCTTGCTCGAGTTGTACGACGCCGCTCGCAAAAAACTCGCCGGCTCGTTGGGGCACGGTGGTTGGCGGCGCCTCGGCGTGATGGCTGCGGCCGCCGCACTTGAAGTGTTTGTTGCGCTGTGTGGCTTGAAATGCGTCTTTGATGACGTATGACATCACGGTGAAATTATTTACATGCCATATTTTAGACGTGTGTTTTTATTTAAGCATTCGACACTATCAACCACCACATTCTTTTTATGCAGCTTCAAGCAATAGGCGTAACTAGTCCTGCACTATTATTAATAAAAAACTACCTACTCAATAGAAGCCAAATTGTCAGTCTGTTAGGTCGTAAATCTATACTTAAAGTAACAAATACAGGAGCACCTCAAGGTTCTATTCTCGGCCCACTTCTTTTCATTATTTACATAAATGATTTGCCATCTTGCCTTACCAGTTCAGAATGCTTACTGTATGCAGACGACACAACAATTGTTAACACTGATAAATGCCTCCAATCTCTGACACAGAAACTAAATGATGACCTTTCAGGCTTGGCTGCTTGGTGTATCCATAATAAATTACAAATAAATCCCACTAAAACGAAATTCGTTGTTTTCCACTCTCACCAACGTGAACATAATTATATCCCGCCAGTATTTCTAAATCAATTCGCAATTGAAGCAGACGATGAGGCGACCTTCTTGGGAATTAAACTGGACCGTCATTTGAAATTTCGTATGTTGCATACCTGCGAAAAAAAATGGCTTACGGCATACGTGTTCTAATTAAATCCCGCGATATATTTTCCAAACCCACATTACTTTCATTGTACTACGCTTTTATTCATTCTCATATTAATTACTGTATCACATCTTGGGGCAATACCTACAGCAGTCATCTCGTCTCCCTTCAAACTATGCAAAATCACTCTATTAGAATACTTACCCACAGTCATTATCGCAGTGATGCTAAAGCACTCCTGCATGGCAACCAGTGTTGGCGGTAACGCGTTACAAGTAACGGCGTTACCGGTAACGCGTTACTTTTTTCGGTAACTTAGTAACGTACTCGTTACAATTTCGAAACTGTAACGAGTAACGTACTCACGTTAACATTTTTCGGTAACGTGGGGTGTCACGTTACTCGTTACTTTTTCATCCTGTAGGCGCCAATTTCCCAGAGCTCGCTCCGACGAGTTCTTTTGTCGCAGCGTCGGACTGCTGTCGGCCTGCCAGGCATTGGCAAAAAAGCCCTGGCGGAATCGCTTGTCGCCACACAAAGCTTGAAGAAAGCCGCGGAATCCTCCATGAGAAACTGTACGGACATGCTTTTCGTGGAAGTGGATTGTAGCAGGTGGATTGGCTGGCACCTGCGCCTTTTCGTGCCCGAAAGACAGGCAGCCCGAAGAGAAAGCGCAAGGGTTGGTTTACTCCCCAAAATGTGCTGATCATGACACTTCGTACGTGGGGGAAACAAAGATCTACCCCGAGAGGCTGCGACAACATAAAAACGACGTCCGTAAGTTCGAGTGACAGTGGAGTACACTCGCCGAGCACAGCGTGGTGAAGGAACACTGCATCGAATTTGACAACTCCCGCGTCGTCGACTTAGAGGCCAATTACTATTAGCGGCTTTTTGTGGAATTCTGGCCCATCCAGGAGAAAGCCGGTAACGTGAGCTGGTCTACAGGTGCACTGCCGATCGATAGTCTGCCTCAACGAAATACTGCACATCATGGAGAATAGGCGTGACCCCATGGCAGGAAGAAAACCCTGAAAAAGAATGCGAGTGGGGCGCGAAACATCGATTTTTTTCTTTTTATGCACAAAAAAAAATAATCTTTTTACTCATTACCTTGGTTGGCGTCCCTCTGTTTCAACCAAAGCCCATTAATACCGCTGTCACATGAACAGCGTTAACCGCGGTTAAGTTAACTACGGTTATGGGCTAACCACGGTTAAAGGTAGCTACACGGCAGACATAACCGCAGTTAGACTCCTAACCGTGGTTATCGCAAACGATTGATTCCACGAGAGATCGACACGGATCCGAAAATGGATATTTTAGATCTGATTGGGAATTTAACATTTTGTGCACATACCACCGAACAGTCCGGAAAGGAACTTGTTTTTTTTTTATTAACTGCATAATTTACGAGGGAGAAAATATAGAACATATTGGGACGAATTTGATTAGCTGTCGTTCTCAAAAGTTCACGGCGATGCAAAACACAAATATTGCCGTTAAGAAGAAGACATTTTGTGTATGAAATGTGTGGGCAACACATAGTAAAGTAACATTGTTTGGAACTTGTAGAGCGAAAAAAAAAAACTATTTTTTAAAAATGTCCAGATATGCGAAATTTTATTAAAGTTGCTACAAAGTTGATAAGGCTTATCAGCTTTGTTTTGAAAATAGGTTTTGCTTCTTTCTATCCGCAAGTGCAGCTAAGTTTCGCGAGCTAGGCTGATCTTGAACACCCTCACACAAAGGCCCACAATTCTTGCGGTAATTATACAGGTTAAAGTGAACAAAAAATGTTTATGCCCAGATATTTTTTTTCCGTGTCTAGGCCATTAAAGCATTTTTTACTACTAAAAAATTTGCGTATCTATTTTGCTACTCGAAGCACGTCGTTAGAATTACTGTAAATTTCTTGAGAGTTAAGTGATGATTTCGTTGTGGATAGCGATGAAGATTAAATCTTATATTGTGTATAATCACACATTGAGAAAAATGGATTCACCATGTGCCAGAATGAGAAGCCATCACACAAAACTCTACAGGCAACTATAAGCCACTATATAATTGCTAAGATCTGGTACATTTGTGGAAATAATCCGACCCATACTACACGCCTGAGCTTTGGGAGCGAGCCTTAGCCAGCCTTACCCTCGAAGACCAGCGCCAGCTGTTAGCGAGGGCTGTCGACGCGGCGAAAGCCTATGGTTTAATAGCAGGAGGACACTACCCCGAAGACGACGCTTAAATATTACCGAAATAAAGATGTTTATTCTCTCTCTCTCTCGTTAAATCAGCATTTTCGGTATAATCGTTGTTTGGCTTAGAAGTTTTATGTGAAACAAAATTGGGGTTTAAAAATTCTTATTGTGGGTTCCTGCAGCAAAGACACGGTGATTAAAATTTATGATTGCGGAGTAACGGCTGAGGTAACGTCCGTTACTTTTTTTCGGTAACGGTAACGGTAACGCGTTACATTTTTTTGTAGGTAACGTAGGGCGGTAACGCGTTCCTTTTTTTATAGTGTAACGAGTAACGTATTTAATTACTTTTTTTCGGTAACGCCTACAACACTGATGGCAACAACATCCTAAAAATGAGAACACTTTCAAATATAATCTAGGAATACTATTTCTCAAGCAAATAATAAATCAGCTACCTTTGTTTATAATCCCTCCATCAAGTCTAGAGAATACAAACTTGACAAGGTTTGCACAAAATCACAATTTTATCTTACCTATAGTTAATACTAACTATGGCAAACAAACAGCCCACTTCACTGGAATCTATTTCTGTAATACTATACATTCAGGAATAAAAACCTCGGAATCAATCGGCATATTCAAAAAAGGTATGAAAACTTTCCTCTCATCCATTCCATAATCTGGATAATTTTGGTCACTTCCATTACTCCCGCTCCCTTTCGTGCCTTCTCACAACCTAATGTTAACGCAGCATCGCATCATCATCCTACATTGCTGATATCAGATGTATCTGTTTAGTTTTCTTTTTCGTAGTTTATTTTTTAACATTTTTCACCATGGTAATTATCTGAAAACTGTTTAGGAGTGTTGAATTACCTCTATTTTTTATGTTGTCTAATTTCAGTTTTTGTTGCTACACTCTAAGCACGGTAACGTTTACTAAAGGTGCACATTTTCACAAATTTGTGTACTTATAAAATAGAAGTTATCTAGTAACCTTTAGTACCCGTTCACAGTATCGAGCATTCTCACGTAAAAATAGAGGTTACGTTGTACAGTACACGGTATACTGTTTACACAAAACGGCTTGCAGGAGATTTTATACGGCCACATCACGTAAAAATAGAGGTTACGTTGTACAGTACACGGTATACTGTGTACACAAAACGGCTTGCAGGAGATTTTATACGGCCACATCACGTAAAAATAGAGGTTACGTTGTACAGTACACGGTATAGTGTTTACACAAAACGGCTTGCAGGAGATTTTATACGGCCACCGCTCTGCGCCTCTTCTTTCCTTCGCTCTTCTTTCTTCGACGCATTCCAGGAGGTTACGCTCATCACATGGATCAGCCAGTTGTGCCACAGCAACGGAAGCACAACCTTCCACTCTTTCGCACTTCGTGCTGCGCATGCCTCGTGTTTTTTCCGTGCTTCCTTGTGCGGTTTTAATACACCGTCCATATACGTACGCTAAGAAATGCGAACCTTTGCGGAAGGTGTCACATGGAAGGTGCTTCTCGGAACACACGCGATGGCGCATTGTAATAAATCAAGTGCATGACTGCTTATAGAACGTGGCAATTGCGGTGACCGAGGCCAAACGCGTCGCCTTCGCTCATTAGAAGAGGCAGCTAACAAAACATTCGCATATTCGAGGCGACTTGGAGTTAGCATGCACTACAGCAATGATGAACCGCGATTATTATTAAAATGTGGTCGACCCGTCAATATCAGTGAAGACCAGAGATTTTATAACAGTATCATGGTATACGTGTCAGGCCATCCCCTCTTGGTCCAACTTCTATGCAGTTTAAGCATAGGCTGGCGTGATTATAACACTTCAATTATTTTTCTGCTGCTCGTGCACTTTCATTGACTGTGTGATTCGTGCTTATCAAACTGTGTCTCATCTGATAATAAATACCAGCCGTCTATTTGTTATAGGGCTATTTGCCATTTTGTTCACCTTCAAATATGGGATCAGCATTGGAAACGTGGATACTGACAAAATGGGAAGTTGACAAAGCAGGGAAGCTGCTGAAGGCAGTAAAGAAGTGCGCGGAGAATTAACACTGCTCCTCACGGCGTAGAGTATATTCAAAATTGGTATACAGACCACTCGCCATACGCCACGTTAAGTCAGTTTTACGTACTTCTCGCAAAACCCAAAGAAATGTCTGAAATCATCGCGTAATAAGTAGCTGGCTGGTACGTTTGTGCATATTATATACGAATGCTGAATGATATTATCAGAAAAACACGCAGTAAATGCAAATGTATGCATACGCAAAACATACAATAATACCAAGAGCGCATATCAAGAGCCGGAACGCGGTTTTCTCGAGAGATGCAAATTGTAATGCTTAAGCATCTACGTAATTGGATCAAGAGAGGATACTTGTCTGATACACATGACACAACTCATGATTAAGAATATCTGTCAATTACCTGCTCTTCTTATTTATCGTTTTAGTGGCAGACCGCATTTGAACGACGCGATGCTTGTGGGCGAAGGTGTGACGTTATGATGCATGCAAGCTCTAACTCCAAAGGAAATTGTTTTGTGTTTTTTCTTGCGATTAGGGAAGCGTACATCTCTTGCCACGGACACCGCAACTGTCGTGATCTATGCAGACATTTACCAGAATTATTCGAAAGCTCCAGCGTGTGTATTCAGGACAGGGCAGGCCATATGACACCGCCGTGAAAGTTCTCCGCCGTGAAAGTTCTCATTACTCTGTGTACATATTTGTACGCTGCATAATAAAGCCGCAGAAAGAAGTACAAAAGGTTAGGCGTGCACAGAAAGAAGCCCTAAAGGAAGAGCCACGCTTCTCTTGCTAGACGACACTTGGCTGGGCCGATCATGCGTGTAGCAAGTGGTCCGAAATGTGTCGCAGAAAGAAGATCGAAAGAAAAAAGAGGCACATACCCTTGGTTAGGCGACATCTGGGTAGGTGGGCCACGGGTAGAGCTGTTATACTGAGTGGAGCCCCCTGCAAATAATACGTGATCAGCGTCGTGCTTCTCCTTAAGACACTAGTGTGTGCGGCATACCATAAATGCTGGTACTGAAGGACAGCTGAAACCCAGAGGGCAGCCAAAAAGAGGGTGATTGTCAGTCCTTTACTTTTGTTGCTCGGGTTGTGCGTGCTCACAAGAAATTTTCTGAAGAAAAAAAAAACATGCACCATTCGAAAAGAATTCATTTCATTGCTTTATACCTCCAAAGCAGAATACATCAAATTTTATTGATTTATAGCTTCAGGGACTTGTCTCGCTGATAGAAGACCGCAGGTATTCAAAGCGTTTCTTCTTGTTTTCGCCTGTGGTTCGTACAAATTTACAGGAGCAGGTGGTGAGGATCTGCAGTCAAACCCTCTCTTGCTGCACGCACCATCATGTTTCAACAGTCAATATGTCAGTTGCTGATTCCGCAATCTGCTCGCTGGACAGTCGATCCTAAATGGAGAGGACCGTTATTTTGCACTATTCCAACGGTTACTGCCACTTTGCACACAACTGCCGATAGCACGTAATGTGAGACACATAATCCACCCCCCCCCCCCCCAAAAAAAAAAGGGTGTTACTTGACCAATACATAAGCGTTCCTCAAATCTACTATCCAGTGCAATACGTTTATCGGAAAACAAAAATCTTATTTGAAAACGCACGTTAATCCCAAATGCAATTTACTTCTGTTTAGCTCAAGAGTCAGCAATACAATAATGTAAGTAACAGTTTAGTAGCAGTACACGACAGCAGGTGATTAGAAACAGAAACATTGCAATTTACATTTTTCAGTGACCATACTTGGCATTTCACGTGGAGCTTCAATATGCTCGTACCTAATTGTTTTCCTCAAGGGGCATATTCCACTTGACAGTTCATAACCTCGGCTGCACCAAACGTAAGGCATATCGGCGTCTGGAAGTTTCCAAGCTGCCTGATAGGAGATCATCCCAGCATGTCTCGGGCGGGATGTGTGCTGTAAACATTTCCAACGCAACACATTTAATATGGCGGGAAAAAAATCATTTGTGTTGTCTACGTACCTTTAAACATTCCGGCTTTGACAGTTAAATCACATGTATACTGATTCATTTTTTCTAACCACAATGACACGTTTCTTGCACCCTACAACAGAACGAGAACACAAAAAAGTTATCACAGTGCCAGAGAACAAATTTTTATCGCCAAGGAACTAAGGACATCGAAAGACATATCAACCGCACTGACCATGTCCCCCTTTGAACTCCTACGTCGCACGATTGCTGGCATTCGTGCTATCTGAAAAATCGTTAAGCCACAGCGTATCGCTTATCGCGTAACATATTCTCAGCTGCCCCGTTTTGATAGCGAAGCAGTTAGACGTAATCGAGCGACGCAGAGCAAATACTGCCGGCAACAATGCGTAAAAGCATGACAATTTATTTTTCTGACTCGACCCAACTCTTACAGCAGCGTAAGCATGAGCATGAATTGTCTGAATTTTGAATGCCGTACATTCCGATCTGTATGAGTGCAACTATGGAATGAAGATGACTTCAGCATATATTTTTGGTAAGGTTTCAAGTTAAGTCAAGACGCAGAAGTTTGAAGTCTGACGGAAGCCCGTCTGGTTGGGTTGATACGTGGTGACGTTGAAAACCCGAGGCACTGAGCCGACTAAAGCAAAAAGCACAGACACACATACACACACACGCACTCGACACACACACGCGCGCACACACACACATACACACACGCACGCACACACACGCACGCGCGCACACACATACACACACGCACGCGCGCGCACACACGCGCACGAGCACACACGCACGCGCGAGCACACACACACACGCGCGCTCACACACACACATGCACACACGCGCGAGCACACACGCGAGCAAGCACACACACACGCGAGCACACACACACACGCGAGCACACACGCGCACGAGCACACACACACGCACGCGCGAGCACACACACGCGCGCGCACGAGCACACACGCGAGCAAACACACGCGCACGAGCACACACGCACGCCCGAGCGCAAACACACACACGCGAGCACACACAAACACACGCGCGCGCGCGAGCACACACATACACGCGCTCGCGCGAGCACACACACAGACACGTACGCACTCACACACACGGAGTGGTCGGTATCAAGAGCGACTCGAGATAAAGACGTCGTGACAGTCATTTTTCTCTAGCGCGAGCACGTGCCTTCCCCCAGTCGATTGCGTGTCCCCTGAAACGTGCTCAGCCAAAGCACTGGATTTAGCAATTTATTTTTTCACGTCATAAACGTCCTTTTGTGTGTGTGTGTATTAAATGTTTACTTCGGTCGGCTCAGTGCCTCGGGTTTGCTACATTCAGCTACACACGGAAGGATGCTGTGATTTCCTTTAAGACACTTAAAACGCACTCTTAACGCCATTTCATTGTCTTTCGTGTACTTAAAGCTTTATTCATTTCGGTAGCGCAATACAATTTGTAAAGACAAGAGAGGACACGTAGACAGGACGGGCGCTAGGTATCAACTGACTTTACTGCAAGGAAACACACAAAAACCCGTTGCACAGGCGCGACGCGCTACATCACTCTACGAAGGCTTTTTTTTTTTTTTTAATGTGTCTAATTTTCTTTGCGCTACCGAAATGAACACCAGTGATCACAACCAACTAGCCCGCATTACCGCCTTAAACCCTCACTCGTCCACCTAAAACTACCGCAGCCGAGTTTGAAGCATGGCGAAAGGTTGCGTATAGACGCCACGAAATATCATGTACCGGTGACAAGGACATGACAAACAGCCCAGACTGCCATTGACAGGAGCGAGTTACTGCGCACGCAGAGCTCGTCTGGGCAAAGCTGATCTGGGGCACTTTGTTTATGCCGCCTACAGTATTTCACACCGTGATTGCAGCCTTTATCGAGCGTGTTGAAGGTACCAAGACGGCGACAGCAAGAAGGGTTAAACTTCTGTCCTTCATCTCTTCTCACATAAACGTGGATGATAACGAATGATCTTAGTCGGATGTTTGATAATATACGCCCAAACACTCATCTTGTAATGTCAAACGCAGAGCAAATACTGCCAATAACAATGCATTACATGAAAGTATGACACGATTTATTTAAAACATAAAAGTACGACACGACCCATCTCGTACAGTAGCGTAAGCATGAGCATGAATTCAGGTAAACGCGCGACATAAGTACATATACACAAGCAAATAACGTACTGAAGAGAGAATATTGCTTACCTGCAAATCACATTTACTACTGTCTTCGGGCAACGTAACAACGAATGCAACCCGCTCGACAATTGCCAGTCTCAAGCGAAGAATCAGCAATGCAGCTCGTCGCAACGGCCGCGCAGCCCACTGGACGTGCCCGTTGCAATGCCTCGTGGCTGATTTGCGGCGGATCGCGCACGTTAATGACTGTCCTTGCGTGCTGTATCACTAGTTACACGCCACTCACGTACACAACACGATTAGACCACGCACGTCAACAAAGCGCGGAGTGTAAAACCTGGATAAATCGATGAAACAAAGAGCAGCACTGCACAAACGCGACTTCAACAACCGCACCAACCGCCTCGCATTCGAATGCTCTTCCCGGCATACACCTCAAGCTGTGCAAAGCCTAGGAGAGATGACGCCGTCCCTGGTTCGATAAAGTTGAAGCGGCGCCTCGAGGACGCCACATTTGTTACTCACCGCGAGCTCATACATCTCTCTACGCGGCCTCTCTACTGGAGCGGCCGTCCCGCGCTGTTTTGTGAACTCAGCGGCATCTTTTTCTCCCGTGTTCACGAATTGATGACGGTTAAGCGTGTTTGGTGCTATGTTGTCCCGTGACGTTTGCTGCACTTTACGATCCGTTAATTATAACGCGAAAAAAAAAAGAAACAAACTAGACAACACGACAGCGAAATTCGAATAAATTGTATTGCGAGTCTCGGAAAAATATTTTTCTCGCGCCACGGGATGGTTCTTCGATTGCATCGTCAGTTTAATTTGGTCGGTTGTCGTGTGCTCACAGTACTTTATCTTGTCGCCATATGCGAAGCTTCCCGGAGGCAAATTATTTACTTCTGCGGCTTAAAAGCAAAATAGATATAAGAGCTACTTAATAAGTTGTTTAGCACAAACATTTGACCAAAATACGATAGTTTTTCGTTCTTGTGCTTCTGCCGATGTCTGCAGGTTATGTCACTTCATAAATTACGGGTTTTGGAAGCGGGCTCACCTTATTGAACTCCAGTTTTAGTTCATACCCCACCATCGCTTGCCTCAGTATGCCGCAATGTAAAATCGCTGCTTCTGTGAGTTGCTTTTCTGCTGTCAAGACCCGTTCTGTGTGTACATCATCCGCTGTTCAATTGATAAAGCCAGCCTTGAACAAGACAGATCGCGATGTGACACATTGATCAATAAACTTCCACTCTATAGTGTAGGTCCCCTGACGGATGAGTCATTGCGCTTATATAAGTTACAATCTAAAGGTTATAATGCTCATCGCGGTGCTTTAGCTTTTAACTTGGCACGCTACTGTCGATGTAACCTTTATGAGAGAGGGAAATGAAGAAAACACAAAGATAAAATTGCTGTAACAGCCATGTAACTTATAAATTATAGGTTACATGTCTTTTTATGCTGTCCTAAACGTTACCGTGATTAGAGTGTACTTTCTGCTAATGATTTTCTTCAGTAGAACTCCTTTTTTCTTTTTTACCTGCGATGTATTTTATTACCTGTTTTCTGCACCACTGTTTGCTGCACCAATTAATTGTTTATATATTCACTACTGTAGGAGGTCCCGATTCACTCTCTGACTAGGGACCTGCTTCTGCATACACAAATTTTGTAATTGATTCGATAACTAAATAAAACGATGTCTTATTCTGATTTCACCTTGCACATATTTGTCATGTACGTGCGTCTTCATCCCTTCTGTGACGTGTCGCAGAATATTTGCAATATTTTTGTGCTTCGCAGGGGTGAAGTTATTTGCGTGCCACGTTTTAGACGTGTTTTCGTTCACATTGCACGTATTTGCACAGTTCGTGCGTCTTCACCCTCGCTGTCACGTGACTAAATATTTGCAATATTTTTGTGCTTTGCAGGATGCAGCCGTTGCCCACAACGAGCAGAATGCTGTTTGCCCTGGCGCGTACAACGCCTGCCATCTATCGCTTCCGTTGGAGCAGCTTCACAGAAAGGACTGTACGAGATATGACAACGCGGCTGAACCTGTATTGGACATTTTGTAGGGAATTCAATGGAAGAAAGCAGAAACTTCATAAGTATAGAAAAAATAAAACGTTTCATTGTCTCACTTTTGTCTTTCGTTGTCGCATTGAATGCGAAAGCAGTGACATACGCATGACTAAATATTCTTTTGCGTGTTCTTTTCCGCGGCATTTGTTGGTCACCGCGGAAAGAAACACGCGAAAAAAGTATTAAGTCTTGCGGAGAGTAACTGTAGAAAATCATCCCTGGGATAAAAAGTTCATCCGAATGGAGCGTTTGAGTGGACCGACCGTTGGTCCTTGCGAGGTGCAACTGCGAGGACTAACGGTTGCCCGGTAAGGTGTAAATGTGAGGACCAAATGTTAGTCCATTGAGGTGATCTGTGGGGACTAACAGTTGCCCGGTAAGGTGTAAATGTGAGGACTAAATGTTAGTCTATTGTGGGGACTAACCGTTAGACCCGGTGCCGTTAGTCCTTAAAGGGATTAATGGTTGTGGCAGCCCCATTAGTCCCCAAAAGGACGAACCACACACCCTTTTAACACCCTTTTGCCTTAGAGTGTAGTTAACTAAAGAACAAGAAATTACTCCATCACCCACTGTGGGCTTTGCAGCAGCATCGCAAGCACAATGCTCAGGAACCCATTTTCTTCATTGCGCAGGT
Source organism: Rhipicephalus sanguineus (assembly GCF_013339695.2). Taxonomy (NCBI): domain Eukaryota; kingdom Metazoa; phylum Arthropoda; class Arachnida; order Ixodida; family Ixodidae; genus Rhipicephalus; species Rhipicephalus sanguineus. The sequence goes on from NC_051183.1 coordinate 160,938,947, forward strand.
TCTAGGCATCATGCTGCCCGCGCAACTGTATCTCTGGAAGGAACTCAGCCAGGCACCCTTTAATCAGGCACGCGATGTTGGCTTCGAGATGACAGCACCGGGAAATCTTTGCTCGATCGACGAACCCATCATACCTTCTGTCATCATGTCTGCGACTGCACTATGGAGGGCAGCGTCACACGACGAGGGCACTACCGCCTTTATAAGAAGCCTGCCACTTTTCCCGCACGCTCGCGAGTGTACAAGAAAAGTACTACTGGCCACGCCTTACCGCCGACGTCGCTCGCTACGTGAGGACATGCCGGGACTGTCAACGACGCAAGACACCGCCGACAAGGCCAGCAGGACTTCTGCAGCCCATCGAACCACCTCGCTGACCGTTCCAGCACATAGGTATGGACTTACTGGGGCCGTTCCCGACGTCGACTGTCGGAAACAAGTGGATTGTCGTAGCTACCGACTACCTCAACCGCTACGCCGAAACAAGGGCCCTGCACAAAGGCAGTGCCACCGAGGTAGCCAAGATCTTCGTTGAGAACATCGTCCTGCGTCAAGTTGCCCCAGAAGTTCTCATAACCGACAGAGGTACGGCCTTTACTGCTGACCTTACTCAGGCGTTCTTGAAATACAGCGAAACAAGCCACCGCCGGACCACAGCCTACCACCCACAGACCAATGGCCTCACCGAGCGTCTAATTAAGGCCATCGCCGACATGTTGGCCATTTACGTCAACGTCGAACACAAGACGCGGAATGCCAACCTTCCCTACGTGACCCCTGCATACAACACAGCCGTGCAAGAAACGACGCAGATGACGCCATACAAGTTGGTATACGGAAGGAACCTGGCAACGACGATCGACGTCATGTTACCCGACGTGACCGACGAAGAAAATCTCGACGTGACTGTCTACGTCCAGCGCGCCGAAGAAGCCTAAAAACTCGCCAGCCTATGCATCAAGATTCAGCAGACGACCGACAGCCGCCGTTACAATCTTCGACGACGCTTCGTGGAATAAGAGCCCTGCGACCGTGTTTGGGTCTGGATGCCGATATGCCGACGTGGACTTAGTGAAAAACTTATTCGGCGATACTTTTGGGCCATACAAGGTTCTTGGACATCTCGGCGCTCTATCCTACGAGGTCATCCCAGACAGCATCACGAACTCTCAGCGGCGCCGCGCACGACCTGAAGTCGTCTATGTCGTGCGCTTTACGCCTTTTTACGCGTTAGCGAACCTGTGGACTGTACTTTTTGCTTTGGTATTGTAATTTCCTTGTGTATGCACATGTCTTTTCCCTTTCCTTGTTCTGTTACGAGCATCGGTACGATGCTTTTTTAGAGGGGGACAATGTAACGCGCGCTTCTTTTTGTCAATTTTATGTAACTAGTCCCTTGCACGCGTAGCCGCCACCTCGCGCAAACCGCGGCCTAATGTCTGGGAACCTTCTAGATTATCTTACAATCTTCTCATAGGCTTGAGCGCGCAAACGCGGACAGTTGAGATTATGCTTGAACTAACGCGGCCACAAGCGATAAGGCTCGAATGTTGAATGCTGCATGTATAAATGCCGACGCGCCTTTCCGCAGGGCAGATCATCGGTCCCCGGCCGAAAGCTCCGAATAAATGTTATGTATTTCACTGTGACTAGTCTTCTTTCATATATATATATATATATATATATATATATATATATATATATATATATATACATATAACCGCCATCTTGACTGCTGGACCATCCTACACTGCAAATAAGTTATAAATATATTCGCAACATTTTGGTGGAGGTGCTGGGTATGGATCCCAGTACCTCTCATATATTATATATATATATATATATATATAATTTAAAGGCCTTTATTGACGGCACTAGTCGACGATGCAGAACGGCGACAGTCAAGACAGAGCGCGGACTCCGAGCGCGAGGAGCGTGCTGTCCGAGAAGAGCGAAAGAGGACGACCCACTAGTAAGCGCTCGAGAGGGCGACCCATTACAGGCTTCCAACGCTTCGCTACAATTACACAAGGTACGAAAAGGGAGCCGCCTGGCGACCTAACTGCTTGTCACTATGAGCGGGTCATGGTAGGGTTTCAGGCGCTCCACGTTGACAATGTCGCGCCCTCGACGGCGCATGTCCGAAGATGGTTCAAGGGGTTCGATCACGTAGTTGACCGGAGACGTGCGTTCGACGACACGTTAGGGGCCGTCGTATTTCGGCAGTAATATTGAAGAGAGGGTAGGTGCAGTGGTAGGGACCGAGAGCCATACGAGCGCTCAAGGGAGGAACGTGGGCGCAGAAGTGGTGGTGTCACCGCGAATGCTCTTCTGCCGCTCTTGGTCATGCGTAGTAAATGTCTTTGGAAGATCCCGACATTCCTCAGCAAGTCTTGCTGTGGCAGAAATAGGCGCACACTCAGACGGATCCGGCTTGTATGGAAGGATCGTGTCGATTGTGTGCGACGGGTGCCTGCCGTACAATAAGAAAAAGGGTGAGAAAACACTAGTGCTCTGAGAGGCGGTATTATAGGCGTAGGTGACGAAAGGCAGAATGGCATCCCAATTTGTGTGATCGGCGGCGACGTACATCGAGAACATGTCGCCGAGCGTGCGGTTAAAGCGTTCGGTGAGGCCATTCGTCTGCGGGTGGTAAGCAGTAGTTTTCCGGTGAACAACGTTGCACTCTTTGAGAATGGCTTCGACGACTACGGACAAGAAGACATGACCTCGATCGCTGAGCAGCTCCTGGGGTGGACCGTGGCGCAGCATGAATCGGTGGAGCAGGAAGGAGGCAACATCGCGCGCTGTAGCCGCTGGGAGGGCGGCAGTTTCGGCGTATCTCGTAAGGTGGTCAACAGCGACGATGGCCCAGCGGTTACCAGCCGACGTTAGAGGAAATGGTCCATACAAATCGATGCCAACGCGCCCAAAGGGCCGGTCAGGGCAAGGTAGAGGTTGCAGACCTGCCGGCGACAGGTGCGTTGAAGTTTTGCGGCGCTGACAATCGATGCAGGAGTGAACGAACTTCTGCACGTAGCGGTGCATCCCTCACCAAAAGTACCGTTGGCTAATGCGGTGGTAGGTTTTCGGTACCCCAGAGTGTGCACACTGCGGATCAGAGTGGAACGACTCGCATATGTGCGAACGCAGACTGCGAGGTCAAGATAGAGCGCGGACTCTGAGCGCGAGGAGCGTGCTCTCCGAGAGGAGCGGAAGAGGACGACCCACTAGTAAGCGCTCGAGAGGGCGACCCATTAGAGGCTTCCAACGCTTCGCTACAATTAATATACATATATATTGTAATGAACGAGACAGAGATAGCAGCCGTTCCTGGGCCAGCTGTTTTATATTGTGCCTCCTCTTCCCCCACCCGATAGCTGTTGGATGGTGTTGGCTGAATCGCGCTGGTCGGACCCGACAACGCGACAACTCGGTCATATCCGCCAGAAATGTGTCCGGTGAACGACACTGGCTGTTTCGTGGTGGTCGGCCCCGACCCCGCTTCAGCATGGTTTGGTGGTCTGCTAGAAGTTACTCTGGCGGGCGACACCGGCTGTGTCGCGGTGGATGATGACCTCGGCCACGCAGCGACTTTGTAGGGAAATCTCTCCCATTGGCCTGTCGTGCGCAGATTTGGCAGTGACGAACTACTGGAAGTTTCCGGTCCAGCCGCAGCTGTGAAGATAGTACAGCATGCGTAACTGTCGCGTGTCGGAATATGTGAGGTCGGGCGTAGTTGCCAGCTCGACCCCGCGTGACGCTTCCTGATGAAGGGTCACGTGAACAAGATGTGTCCCTGAAGCGAGCAGTGTCGTCAGCAGGGCATTTGGATTGCGGTGCGAAGTCTCTGATGAAAATGACCTCTGGCTGGTCAGGCATCTCGTTTGCAACATCTGGATGGCCTACTTTGTGAAGTTGTAGGGCGTAGGTCGCGTTAGTGGCGATCGTGGTCTGGTAGGGTTCACGGACGTTTCGTTGTTCTGGCACGACAGCGGGGGGCGCCTGTTTGTGCTCAGACGGCGATGAGCGCGAGGACAGTTTGTCCGTTTGCGGAAGGTCTCGCGGCGATATGCTCATGTCCATTACCGACACAGAGTCCTTGACATGCAGAGGAGGAGCAGGGCTGTTCCGGTAAGCGCCAAAATCTACGACGTACTCCGTCGATGGACTGCAAAGCACTATTGCAGCCTCAAGGTTGTGGCCCTCCGCCCTAACTCCGTCCTCGGTGGAGGTGTTGGACGCATCGAAGGTACCGGGCATCAGGCTGAAAGCGGCAATCAGGGCTGCACTCCATGCCGTCCAGGACTGCTGCTCCACGCCTTCGTACCTGTGCCACGCCGCGGCACCTTTCCGAAGGCGCTCTACCTCCATGGACCATTTCTGCGCCTCTGTCAAGACTTGGCAAGCTCCTAGGGCGTTGACGGTCGCCACCCATTTTTCGGCATCGTCCTGGACGCCGCGGAACGCCGGCAGTACGAATGTAGCCTGGGATGGTGATACGGCAGGCGCGAAACGGTAGAGTGTGTGCGCGAAGTCACCAAGTTGGATAGAGAGCTCGCTGAGGGTACACCGGAGCTATCTACGTTGCTCAGGTGAGTTGGCGTCGAGGTCTAGCGAGGTGGCTACATCCAACATGGCAGAAGTGTTGAAAGGCGGGCAACTTGGTATAGGTTCATACTGAAATATGTTTTTCCTGGTATATATTATCTTCTGTGAATAAATCCAAGTTTCAGTCTGCGCCTATTTGTGTTCCCCTTCTGTGTCCCGTTAGTTTGCGCTGCCAATATTTCAGTATGATCCAACATGGCGTTGATGGCTGTCAGTGCCGGAATGATAGGAGGAAACAGCGCAGAGCTCGACGCTGTCAAGGCGTTGGCCGTGACGCGAAGTCGCGCAATGGTACGTCGCAGGTGCGCGGCGCTCTCCGATGGTTCGCGTGCGGAGCCAGTAATGCCGGACCAGTAGGCGGTGGTGGTTGGGCCCATGACGGCGGGCTGCTGGTCCGAAGGAGCTTGTACCGCATCACAAAGTGGCTCAGGTGCCGATGGAGACCTTAATGAGAGGGTGTCGCCACGGGAAGCGTGAACGACAGTCCCTGGCAGTTGTAGGTAATGCACTGTCTTCGCAGCGCCGGTGTAAGCGTGCTCATGAGCCACCGACGAGGCCTGGATGCCGTCCTCGGATGGTTGGCTAGGTAGCTGCAGCAGCGGTCGGGTCATGGTGTCCATGACCGATGAAGCATGGACGGCGTTCCTCGGATGGAGAGACCCACGCTGCCGATGACGCGCGATGACAGGTGGCTTCAGCTGTAAGGGTTGGCTTACGTTGTAGCTGCGCCATTGTAATGAACGAGACAGAGACAGCACCCGTTGATCCTGAATTGGTTGGTTGTTCCTAGAGGTAAATAACACAACCCACCTGGCCAGCTGCTCTATATTGTGCCTCCCCTTCCTGGGTGATTCCACGCAAGATCGAGCAAACGATGGCTGGTCGACCTCTCAAATTTATTTCAAAATTTTATATATTATTGCCTGATGAGCGGAAAGAAGAGATCCGCAATTTGTTTTGCCGCCAAAAATTTTTTCGAAGCACAGGAAATCAATAATGACGAAGAGGTGGAGTGGAGCACTCATTCGCTCTGCTGTTTTGGCCAACTTTCGTTATGAATTGCACAAAACATATTAAAGTTAGGTAGCTGAAATTTATTTACCTAAATATATGCATGTTTTTGCTTCTGCTCAGGTATTTTTCGTTTGTATGTCTAGTGTAGATGTTTTTATAAAAAACCTCAAAAATGGCCCCGCAGGAAAATTTTCTTTACTTTGAAGGTCTTTATCTCAAAAAATCGTTGTAGTAGAGTGACAAAAATTCCGCATTACGTTCTTCGTATGCTTATCTACCAAACTGCCAAATCTTATATTTATATAACTTTTCAGTAAAGAGATATGATCGGGCTAACTTCAAGAAGACACCGAACAAAGGAAACTTCTGACGACAATTAAAAAAAAAAACCCATATTTTAAATTTCTTAAACTTTGTCCACTTATTCTCCTCCCCATCAGCTTTTGCAGTCATTAAGAACACGTTGCATAATGTCTTTGCACTAATAGTTACGGCCCCTCCAATGAGACCCTTAGACAAGGATGGGCAATTCCGACTTCTTGCCCAGCAAGTGTATAAAATGCAGGCAGGATTGAATTTCTTTTCATTAAAAGGCCAACGGTACCGAGAAAGGTGTCGCCGGCACCGAAGACGCTAATTTTGAAATTATTTGGTCACTGCAGCGGCTACGCGCGCGGAGCTACCGAGCAGGCGCACGCGCACCCGAGATGCTCGTTGTAAGAGACGGCGCAGTGAAAGCTCGTTATCGCGTCCTCAGACCAACTGAGTTCGAAACAGCAACACCTCTCGGGTGACTTGAAAATTTTGAAATATAAAATTTTGAAATAAATTTAAGAGGTCGACCAGCGATCGTTTGTTCGATCATACGTGGAATCACCCTCCTCTACCCGCTAGCTGTCCCCACGCGGCAGAACCCGTGTCGGTCTTCGTCAACACAATATATATATATATATATATATATATATATATATAAGATTGGCTTGAGCGAACGAACGTACGAACACTTTTGTTGTTCCAACGTTTCGGCCGGGGTCCGGCCTTCGTCAGGGAATATAATGCATACGTTAAATGTGTTGCTTATATATACACAGTACTACACGTGCACCGGAAGTATATAGCCCTCATAAACTGATACCGCCCTTTGACGAAACGCGGGACGATCTCGACGCCTACCTACAGCGGTTTGAGCGGGTCGCGACGTGTCAAGGGTGGCCCCGTGAGAAATGGGCTTTGTCATTGAGTTTATGCATGACTGGAGAGGCTCTGACTGTGATAGGCCGTGTGGATCCGACAGCTGCGTTAGATTATGACCAGTTAAGAGCGGCGCTACTGCAGCGGTTTCGGTACACGGCAGAGGGCCATCGGGAAAAATTTCGCAAAGCGAAACCCGAAGACAATGAGTCCGGCCTGCAGTATGCTTCTCGGCTTGCTGGTTATTTTGACCATTGGTTGGAGCTATCAAAATCCGACAAGACCTTTAATGGCCTTAGAGACCTGATTATCGCCGAGCAATTCACGGAGAGTTGTCTTCCGGCTCTGAGAGTGTTTCTAAAGGAGAGGAACTGCCGAACGTTGCAGGAGATAGCGCAGACTTCGGACAACTTTATGGATGCTCAGTCACTACTCAATGTGGGCAAGGAAGGCGCATGTAGAGAAACGGGCCCGATTACATCTCCAAGGATGGAGCTTGCAAGGAAGACGCCTCGGGCGGACGACCGTTGTTTTCTGTGCGATAAAAAAGGGCACAGAGCGGCTGAATGCTGGTCGCGCACGAAAGCATGTTCCCCAGTGCATGGTCACAATAGTGACAAGTATTCCGCCGGCAGAGGGGACAGATGTGAAGCATCGTGCATGGTATCAGGTGAAAGAAACGAGGAAAAAGCAGCAGGGAATGCAGAATGCGTCATTCTGAAAGATGGACAAAAGATCCCTGTTGTAAACACTGCAGTCAGCCGCAGTGTTTTATCTAGGAAAATTGAGAACGTGCCCACTGTGGAAGGGTTGATGGATAAACGCCCAGTTACCGTACTGCGCGATACTGGCTGCGATACGGTCATAGTGCGACAGGCATTAGTGCCAAAGGAAAAATTGACCGGTACGTATCGGCCAGTACTCTTCCTTGACCGCACAGTGCGTAATCTACCAGAAGCTGTGGTCTTCCTGGATACGCCACTATTTAAGGGAGAAGTTCGTGCTCACTGCCTGCGAGACTCACTTTATGATGTTGTCCTTGGAAACATCACAGGAGCCGTATCATTCGACAACACGAGAGTGATGAAGACCCGGACCTTCAATCCCAGTAGTAGCGCGGACATCGAGGAGAAGACGCCTAAAACCTCTATAAATCGTCGTGATAGGCGACAAGACCAGGTCACCGTAAGTCGCGTCGCGAACCTACTACGTGCACCTAGGCCCGAACACAGTGACAGCAGTCCATCTGCAGCAACCAGCGGTACCCAGACGGCATGCGCGAAGAGATGGCAAGCAACGGCACATCCATCTGGATCGTCGCAGCTATCGACCTCGCCATGGCCGAATTCGCGACCGGATGCGACGCGTTACCACGGTACAGCTAACCCACAAGATGAGACATTGTTGGCTCTGGACACGACGCCCAGGGTACCACAACGTCGTCGACCCAGGCAACGCTCCTACTTCGAGGAACGCAATACCGACCGCTTCAATCAATCTCGTCCGGGCTATCTTACGCTCCGCAGCGATGGCACGGACAGCCTCAGTGCACAGATGGATCAGTCGCCATCATCGCCACGTTCCCAGAGTCACATTCAACGTCACAAGACTAAGATGTACAAGCGACGTGACAACAATACTTACTGACAACGACTACCGGTGACGACGACTACCGCGAGCATGGTGTGGTGTCGTCGCTGCGCAAAGAGGACCAGGTGAAGACAGGAAGACAACTAGACATCCACGGTGTGAATCGTGCGTTGTGTGTGCTGCGTGTCGGCGCGTGTTTATTCACCAGAGCCGGCAGTGTGCGCGCGCCTCGTTGTGACGTGTACGCGGTATGCAGGTGTATCAAACCGTATATGCCACCGCCGGCCTTATCAAACGTGCGATTAGCGCGTTTTATCTTCTGTGTCAGAGTGTGCCGAACAGTGAGTAACAGTGTTTGTGTAATGACAGACGACTTGCAATCTTGGCACTATTTGCATATGCTCGGTGATTGCATTGCCATTGCTGTGTTCCGTTGTGTCGCGTTCGTACCAACGTTATCCGCGGCACAACGTACTGAAAGTGGGGGGGGGGGAAATGTGGTAGTAAGAGACTGTAACCCACAACCGAAGGAGAAAACTGAACCAAAGAGGACGACGACGGTGTGCGCGAGCGAGACGCTCGCGAAGCTCGAGAGCTGGAGAACGTCGCCGGGCTGGAAGAAGGCGGCCAGGAACGAGCGTCCCGGGAACGAGCAATCGTTACGGGCCGGGCCTAGCAGCTGTTCCTGTGGTGAACGAGCGTGCGGGCCAGGAGCCGAGATCGTGGTGTCGGTGCCACGTCCAGGCGGTTCCGGCACAACCCGAGCTGCCCCCGTTCTGGAGCCGAGATCGTGGCCTCGGTGCCACGTCCAAGCGGTTCCAGCGCAACCCGAGCTGTCCCCGTTCCGGAGCCGAGATCGTGGCCTCAGCGCCACGTCCAAGTTGGCCGTCGTCAGCGTGGGCCTGTGCGTTCCGCGACGAGCAAGTCGTCGTCTGCTCGTGCACCTTCGCACGACTTCATCACTCACCTGTCCGCTTCGTGCTGGCATCGTCGCTACCTGACTGCGGTACTGTGAGTGACGCTCGACGGGCCTATACGTGAGGACGCGCCGATCCTCTCGCGTGGGGGTTACAAACTCTGAGATTTAAGACTTGAGGGATATTTGTATTGTTCAGTCAGACAAAGCGTGTGTAATTGTGTGTGCGTCAAGTCGATAAATGTGTTCCATGTTCGTGTCTTGGTTTTCCTGCATCTGAGGGCCCAAGAACCACCACAGACGCCCTAACATCGGCCACCTTCAAGGCACCCTGTCGCTTCCCCGTGGCAGCCGCGGGCGACCTCGTTCACCGGTTGCACGTTTGAGAGCAGCACTATAGCAGTGCGCTCGCGGCCTGTCACGTGGCCTCTTTTCAAATTTCGCGGGCTTTCTTTACAACGCGGAAAAAACGCAGCGAGTCGTATCGTACAGGAAACAATTAAAAAATAGAAGTGTTCTACAGCTCAGTGTTCAAATTTCGGGTTTTCAGTCAATAATTAAAAAGTTAAGCAATTAAAAATAATTAATTTAGGGGAAAATAAAAAATAGCCTGACTATCTATAGGCTAGTGCGAGTAGTATACGTTTGGTTCAATTTGCCTCTGAAGTGCCTTTCATTTTCGAAGTCTTGGCTCAAGTTATGTGGGACAACCTGTATATATATAAATTGTTGAGGTGTTTATTTGATGGCACTCGGCGACGATGCGCGATGACGAAAGTCAAGGCAGAACACGGACTCGCAGCGCGAGCTGGAAGAGCCAAAGAAGGACGATCCACTAGAAGGCGCTAGAGAGTGCAACTCATTACTACAGTGTTCTAGAAGGTTTGTAGTGGCAAGAGCGAAGCGGGCACCCGTGGGATCCGCTGTGATAAAAAAAGCTGCTGGCCGCGTGTGGCGCTGCGGTTGCTAGCGCGAGGAGAAACGGGACGCGGCACCGCAACACCTGCAAAGGTCTGCTTGGCGCAGCTCGACCCGCGAGTGGCCGCTGTGAGTGCATAATAACGCGATAGCGTTAGAGAGCTCGTGTCGCAGAAATTCGGGTGTCGGCGTCGACGTCGGCGACGGTGACGGCGTCGTTGGTTGTGAACAAAAAATCGTCCGTGACCGAAAAACGAGAAAGACGCAAATAAAATAAACAATAAAAATCTTCGGTCCCGTTGAGGATCGAATCCGGGCCGTTCGCGTGGCAAGCAGGTGTCCTATCACAAAGCCACGATGTTACTTGCAGCTGCTTCGGAAGAAAACACTACATAAATGCCATGTAGTGGAAGGAGTCTGTTTAAAGCAATTTGTTCGGCATGTGTCACGGCGAAAACGATCCCATTTGGCGATTTGTAGGCGCATTGGCGAGGCCATCAAACTACGTCGAAAAATCACAGCATATCCACGGAGTGAATGATGATGAGTGGGCGAAGCTGCGGAGGTTCATCGGTAAGCCGTGAAGCTTCCGTGAATTCTGCCCAGTACATCATCACCGACGTGAGATCGGGCGCGTTTATACTAAAGGTTCGATGAGTTATGACGACTTGCAGCTCACTTTAATTTTACATGTACGCTGTGAATTTTCATTGTTTCGAAAACCATTCCTTTAGAAAACATCTGGCGTCTTTCGTTAAGCAGCTGGCGTCTTTTCGTTTTGCTTTAGAAACATCTGGCGTTCTTTCGTTTTGCTTTTAGAAAACATCTCGCGTCTTTCGTTGGTTTATTTCATCAATCAACGGCGTTTTGAACAAAATTTTTATTGTTTAATCACGCACAAGAGAAATCTCACCAGGCACTACCTTGGAGGTAAACAATGGCTGCTAATGGGAATGAGAGACAGAAGAAGACGGCTTTTAGCTAACACTTACACTTCTACTTCTACTAACGTTTCCTACTGGAACATGCCAATGGCTGCTAATGGGGAATGAGAGACAGAAGAATTCGGCTTTTAGTTAACGCGCACGCTGCGAATTTTTTATTGTTCAACAACGCACAGGAAAAATCTCCCACCGGCACCACCTTGGAGGTCAAGATCTGGTACTAGCGTTACGACTGGTTACGCACTACGACTACGACAACTACGAGGGACGAACGGGTGCCGCCTTAAGGAGCTTCGCCCCTAAAAGGCCGGGACAGTGCAGCCATCGCCGCTGAAAACACACACGAATTTTCAAACAGCTCTAAAAATCACAGCATATCCACGGAGTGAATGATGATGAGTGGGCGAAGCTGCGGAGGTTCATCGGTAAACCGTGAATCTTCCGTGAATTCTGCCCAGTACATCATCACCGACGTGAGATCGGGCGCGTTTATACTAAAGGTTCGATGAGTTATGACGACTTGCAGCTCACTTTAATTTTACATGTACGCTGTGAATTTTCATTGTTTCGAAAACCATTCCTTTAGAAAACATCTGGCGTCTTTTGTTAAGCAGCTGGCGTCTTTTCGTTTTGCTTTAGAAACATCTGGCGTTCTTTCGTTTTGCTTTTACAAAACATCTGGCGTCTTTCGTTGGTTTATTTCATCAATCAACGGCGTTTTGAACAAAATTTTTATTGTTTAATTACGCACAGGAGAAATCTCACCAGGCACTACCTTGGAGGTGAACAATGGCTGCTAATGGGAATGAGAGACAGAAGAAGTCGGCTTTTAGCTAACACTTACACTTCTACTTCTACTAACGTTTCCTACTGGAACATGCCAATGGCTGCTAATGGGGAATGAGAGACAGAAGAATTCGGCTTTTAGTTAACGCGCACGCTGCGAATTTTTTATTGTTCAACAACGCACAGGAAAAATCTCCCACCGGCACCACCTTGGAGGTCAAAGCGTAAGACTTGTTACGGACTACGACTACGACTACTACTACTACTACGACGACGACGACTACGAGGGACGAACGGGTGCCGCCTTAAGGAGCTTCGCCCCTAAAATGGACAACTATGTCCATCTAGCGGAAAATATATCGTAGCGACAGAGAAGAGGCCGACACCCGTGTTGCCCTGGTTGAACACTTCTTTTATTGCGTGCTCACGAGCAGCCCCGTCTTACGCCCGCTTCTTCGCGCGTCTTGTGCACGGCATGGCGTTTCCCGCCAACGTATTCCCGCGGTAGATTCAACATCCTCCCGGGGCCGCGCTGTGGTCGTTTGCATCCAGTAGGTACAGCCGCTGAGCCGTGCGCCGGACTTGATGGTCGTTTCGGTAGGCGAGCTTGAAGTATCTCGCTATGCCGTCCTTGCCTGGATACGCCTTGACCACTCTAGTGACTTTTACTACAGTACCGGCACGTTGTCATTCTGGATAACCATAATGTCGCCAACGTGAAGTCGGAACGAAGATGGATGTCACTGATGAGCGGAGCGCAGGCGAAGTAAATATTCTTTCTTCCTGCTTTTCCACAACCGTTGCAGAAGCTCGTGCTCGCACTTCACACGCCTTCGCAGGTCATGCGCGGTGGAGCCAGAGAAACACCCTGCAGTTATTGCTGGTAGCCGAACGACGTGCTTGCCGGTTAGGAGGTGCGAGGGTGTCACCGCCCGTGCATCCTTGGTTTCCTCGCAGAGTTGCGTTAGAGGGCGGTCGTGTACTGTCACGCCTCTATGGTCTTCAGATGTCAATGCCGGGTAACGCGAAAAGCGATGGTCAGAAAGAACGGGAAGTTCCGATGCCCACTTCCACAAGTCCTCGACGTCAGGAGGAAGAGGCTCGTCCCAGTAGATGACCTGCCTCAATTGCCGTCTGCGCTTTTCCTCCTCTGATGTTGTGGCTAGGCAGTCACGCGTCACGTCTTCTGGCATGCCGCGGAGAGGACATACGGTCTGTCTAGGCCTTGACGTAGCTCCTGGCGATGATGACTGCGCTGTCACTTATGGTGAACGGTAGATGAGGCGATGTTGAGGCGTCCGTTGCCTTGCGGTTTGCTGACGCTTTCCCTGAAGTACTTCCCTCACCTGACATTCGTCTCTGCCGTTGACTTTCCACTTTAATGAACTTTAGGATTGCCTTTACTTGCTCTTCGTTTGAATGCTCCGCAGAGTCTGCGACGTCTGTGTCGGTGTTCGTGCGCTTACGGTACAAGATTGCCTGGTCCTCTGGCAATGAGCGCATCGGCAGTCGATGCAAAACAATCGCGTACTCTGCAGACGGCGTGTAAAGGCTGTCCAAACAGCCATTCCTGAACTGTGTTTTGTCGTAGAGGTTGCGCAGCTTAGATACTTGTGACGGTGACTGGACCGATTCAATGGCAAGCAAGCTGTCTGTGTGGTCCTCGATGAGGAGGTCTTTTCGGCCATATCGTTCAATGAGCTCCTTGACCGCGATATTGTTGTTCGCTTCATTCAGCTGTATCCTTTCGACGGCTCGCTTCGCAGTGCCGGCCAAGTAAGTCTTCAAGTACTCGAACTTCTCGATACCGGTGAGATCGGGGTGCGTGTTAATGGTCGCCTCGTAGTGCTCCCAGAACCCCGGCCACTCACTGCTCACGCCGCTGAAGACGGGTACTTGAAGGTTCGGCAGGGCGACTCGGAAGCCCGGTGCTCGTGGCCTACTGTTCCCGGCGAGGCTTTGGCCGATGGTGTCCGAGTGGGCAGCTTCCATGGAGCTGCTGGATCCGTCAATTGTATCCGCATGGCTCGGCTGGTTGGCTTCGATGACGGTAGGACCAACCGATGCACGCGCGTTCAGTGCGGACCGAAGCCAACTGACGGCTTTCACGATCTTCTCGTGGTACTCAATAGCGCCCGTAATTTCCTCGTCAAACTCCTCATCGTCAAGGGCATAGGCGATCTGTTTATCCAGTTCAGGGAGAGCAGAGTCCTTGTCGCGAAGCTCGTCGATGAGTTCCTGCAAGTCGGCGGAAGACGGTACTGTGCCTTGCAGGAGGATCTCGCTGGCCTCGGACAGGAGTCGGGTAGTGGCACCGCGAAGGACGCCTCGATCCCTGCGTAACTTGTTCATTCTCGGTACGGCATCGGTGCGGAGGATGCCGGCCTTCTCCCGGGTTTTCGGCACCAATAATGTAGCGACAGAGAAGAAGCCGACACCCGTGTTGCCCTGGTTGAACACGTCTTCTTTTATTGCGTGCTCACGAGCAGCCCCGCCTAACGCCCGCTTCTTCGCGCGTCTTGTGCACGGCATGGCGTTTCCCGCCAACGTTTTCCCGCGGTAGATTCAACATATATCAAGCCAACGCCGGCTTTCTAGAGGAGGCGTTGATCAAGCAAACAGCAAACGCTAGATAATGTGCTGCCATCTGTGAGTCATTCTGAAAAAAAAATGTCTCGAGTCTTCATGGCCTCCGAGATGGTGGGCGCGCGGCATGTATCTGCCACGATGTTACTTGCAGCTGCTTCGGAGAAAAAAAAAACACTACATAAATGCCATGTAGTGGAAGGAGTCTCCTTAAGGCATTTTGTTCGGCAGGTGTCACGACAAAAACGAGCCCATTCGGCGATTTGTAAGCGCATTGGCGAGGCCATCAAACTACATCGAAAAAGGCCGGGATAGTGCAGCCATCACCGCTAAAAACACACACGAACTTTCAAACAGCTCTAAAATGGACAACTATGTCCATCTAGTGGAAACATATTAAGCCAACGCCGGCTTTCTAGAGGAGGCGTTGAGCAAGCAAACAACAAACGCTAGATAATGTGCTGCCATCTGTGAGGCATTGGGAGAAATATGTCTCGACTTTTTATGGCCTTTGAGATGGCGGGCGCGCGGTGTGTATCTCGGAGGCCATGCGACTCTTACACAGGGAAGTGCTTTAGTTAAAAAATCTGTGCCATTCGGGTGCGCGCGCGCGCGCGTGTGTGTGTGTGTGTGTGTGTGTGTGTGTGTGTGTGTGTGTGTGTGTGTGTGTGTGTGTGTGTGTGTGTGTGTGTGTGTGTGTGTGTGTGTGTAACAATACACAATAATAAGTATGAACTTAGTGGTTGAAGTGTGCACTAGGGGCCGGATTTCGCTATCGCGTTCAACTCTTATAGGCGAAGCTTAAGGGTGCCCCAATTTCTTGCGTTCCGTTGATTCTTTTTTTTTGTTGATCATATTTTGTGCACTCGGGGTCATTTAAGTTCCCTTCCCTTTATACTATTGGATAAGTAGAGAAAGCCGGATACGCATTGCTTCGCTCCAGGTTGCCGTACAGGCTACCCCGGCCATCGCGTAGTAAACGGACGAAAGATTTCGTTGTTTTCGGTGAGAAAAGAGGAAGACCGCCGGAAGGATTGGGAGCGCAACCTCAAACGGAAGGACAAACCTCTAGCCGAGACATCTGGGGTGCGCGAAAAGCACTTTGCTGAGTATTTTGTTATTCGCGATTACGTATACATGTTATCGGCGGTAACGAAGTGCGAATGCCCCGGAGGGGGGGGGGGGGTGCTCTTGCAGCAGGTGCGGTGCCAACGCTCTTACCCGACCTACCTGCATACCTTTCAAAAGTACTCGTGAAGCCAAGACCGCAGAGAAAGCGTCGCGGTGTTGCCCCGTCTGAATCGGCCGAGAGAGAGAGAGAGAGAGAGAGAAATAGATGAAAAGGAAGAGGCAGGGAGGTTAACCTGGTGCGAGCGACCGGTTTGCTACCCTGCACAGGGGTGGGGATATAGGGGTCGGAAAGAGGACAGAGAGAGAGGGAGATAAAATAAAAACAAAACAAAACATGCACACATGCACACACATGCAGGACGTCCTATCACAGCCGTTCTGATAGCCCGGTTGAACGCAGAAAGCGCATTAGCGCCTGCACAGCCTTCTTCTGAGACGTAAAATCCTGTCGGTGGCGCAGGATTCTTTCTTCCGAAAGAGTTCGGTCGTCCAATTTGTCAAGCGCGTTGCAAAGCGACTGTCTCTGCGAACAGTACTGTGGACAGTCGCACAGAATATGCTTAATTGTTTCATCACTTCCGCAGTGGTCACAAGCTGCGGTGTCGGCCATTCCTATGCGGAACGCGTACGCACAGGTAAATGCGACACCCAACCATAACCATAACCATAACCATAACCGAGAAAGTACGCTTGTCTCGCCGCGATGAGCAGGAAGCGAGCTTGGCCGAAGACAAAAATTTCGACCCGAACGCGAGGGTCTTCGAAAACGACGAAGTGAATTCTCTTGTACCAGGTGATCTGCAGGCCCTGGCCGACTCACTATATGTTCCAAGGCTGTGGACGAAGCTTATTACACCAAACCTGGATGTCCTGGTGTTTGCCATGACACGCACAAGAAAGGAGCCTTTGGGTATTTTTCATGAGAAAGTGATGAGCTTCACCTTAGATGAGCACAGTGATATTGTGGCAAGCTGCTATTTTAATGGTAGAGAGATGAAGTACGGAAAAATTAGTTCCCTTCTTGAAGCAAGAAATATTTTTCAAGTAATAGACTTTGCATTGTATGTTTTGTGCAGGTGCAATGAGTAGAGACACTTATGAAGACATTGCTCAGAACCTGACTGAAAAGATGAAACGCACGCTAAAGAGACCGAAACTGTGCCGCGCAAGGAAAGCCGAAGTGCGAACGCCCTCCGGCTCTTTTCTTTATTTTCATCTGCCTCTAATTTTCGCTCACGCGGCCAAAGGCGCCGCCGCTGACATTGGAATTTCTGCGAAACGAGCTTTTTAACGCTATCGCGTTAAAATCATTTGATTTGTCAAGTCATCATACACTTTGTGGCTATTCGCAACAGCGTGTTCTTTCATAAGTACTATTTTCTTAAAAAATAAAGTGCGTGATTTGTACATGGTTTATTTTGCGCAAGTAACCGGGAAAAAAAATCATGTGAAAATATTGTTTTGAAGTTTTAAAGTGAAGTACGCTGACGCGCGCCTGGCAGGACCTCAATAAAGTTTTGCAACCAACCAACCACAAATGACCGGTAAATTACTCCTGTAGTTCACTTTGCTGAGAAGAACAAAATAAAAAGCCTTCGGCAGTGCTGAAACTATCACCCGGCAACTAAATGGCTTTCACAATCGATGCATCAGTAGAAAAAAGAAAAGTTTGCGGCGTTGTACCACGCAATACCCGTTTCCCTGCAGCAGCACCTCGCGGTAGCTACTGCAGCGCCACCGGCGGCGGCAGCTTTTGAGCCTCACGAGAAGCTCCTCGCTTTGGCCACTACAAAGATATTCTAGTTCACTGTACTCACTCATCATCTCCAAGGCTTCGGTAACATTACCCCGGGTACGAAAAGGGAGCCACCCGGCGACCTAACAACTTGTCACTATGAGCGGGTCATAGTACGCCTTGAGGTGCTCCACGTTGACAATGTCGCGCCCTCGACAGCGTATGTCCGAGGATAGTTCGATGGGTTCGATCACATAGTTGACCGGGGATGTGCGCTCGACAAAACGGTAGGGGCCTTTGTATTTCGGCAGAAGTTTTGAAGAGAGGCCAGTTGCACTGATAGGGACCGAGAGCCATACAGCGCTCCAGAGAGGAACGTGGGCTCAGAAGTGGTGGCGCCATCACGATTGGTCTTCTGCCGCTCTTGTTCATGCGTTGTAAAGGTATTGGTAAGCTAGCGACACTCTTCAGCAAGCCTGGCTCTGTCAGAAATAGGCGCACACTCAGATGGATCCGGCTTGTACGGAAATATCGTGTCGATGGTGTGCGACGGCCGGGTACCTTCCGTAAAGTAAGAAGAATGGCGAAAAACCAGTAGTGTTCTGAGGGGCGCTGTTATAGGCGTAGGTGACGAAGGGCAGGACGGCATCCCAATTTGTGTGATCGGCGGCGATGTACTTTGAGAGCATGTTGCCGAACGTGCAGTTAAAGCGTTCGGTTAGACCATTCGTCTGCGGGTGGGAAGCAATAGTTTTGCGGTGAACAGCATGACACTCTTTGAGAATGTCTTCGACGCCTTCCGACAAGAAGACACGGCCTCGATCGCTGAGAAGCTCCTGGGTGGACCGTGACGCAGTATGAATCGGTGTAGCAGCAAGGAGGCAACATCGCGCGCTGTAGCCGCTGGGAGGGCGGCGGTTTCGGCGTATCGCGTTAGATGGTCAACAGCGACGGTGGCCCAGTGGTTACCAGCCGGCGTCAGAGCAAGTGGTCCATACAAATGGATGCCCACGCGCCCAAATGGACGGTTAGGACAAGGTAATTGTTGAAGACCGGCTGGCGACACGTGCCTTGAAGGTTTTCGGCATTGGCAATCCAGGTAGGAGCGAACGATCTTCTGCACGTTGCGGTACATCCCTCGCCAGAAGTATCGCTGTCAAATGCGGTGGTAAGTTTCGGATACGCCAGAGCGCGCGTACTGCGGGGATGAGTGGAAGGACTCGCATATTTCAGAACGCAGACTGCGGGGTATCACAAGTAACCACTGGCGGCCGTCGGCGTTGTATTTGCGTCGGTGCAGTAGGTTGTCACGAATGGCGACATGGTGGGCTTGACGATGCAACGTGCGAGTGGATGGTGTTACCGACGGATCAGTGAGCAAGTCGATCAGCGAGGCGATCCATTTATCCTTGCGCTGTTCGGGAGCGATGGTGTCAATGTCGAGGGAACAAACAGCAATGTAAGATACTGAGCAGGGGACGTTGTTGTCAGGCAAGGGGAAGCGCGAGAGGGCGTCGGCGTCAGCATGGCGTCCGTTGCGGTACAGCACGCGGATGTCTTAGTCTTGTAGGCGAAGTGCCCAGCGGGAGAGACGGCCTGAGGGGTCCTTCAATGACGACAGCCAGCATACACTGCGAACGAAAACTAGCCAAATTGGGCGTTTTAAGGGTCACGATCCTCCTTAATACTACCCGCATCTAGACAGTACTCCCTTAAGGTGTAATGAGGTGGGTGTAATAAGGTTCTGCGTCCTCAATTTTACTTCGTTACAAAATTGTGTGGGATAAAGGAGGTAAATTCACTATCTGACGCCATTCGTCAAAAGGAGTTCACGAACAAAAAACTCCCATCTGACGTCTCTGGCATGTTTTTTTGTATTTTTTCCGAAGCTTCCTATAATGCCTTCAGTGCTGGCGGGCATATACGCCGCTGCGCGGGAGCGGGGGGGGGGGGGGGAGTAATAGACAGAAATAAATAAACTAAAAGGAAAAGCCTGCGAACCCTCGATGTGGCCGATCGGCACCGTACGCACACTAGTATACGCTTGTGTACAACATAATGGCTAGAGGCGGTATGCTTCAGAGCACTGAATAAAATCCTGTGCACAGATAGCCCAAAGCAAAAGATATGCGCGACTGTGCTCGAGCGGCCGCTCTGAACGGGTCCTGTATGCGTTCCGAGAAAAAGCGAGAGCGCCCTTTGGCTGCGGCTCGCCAGCCGCCAGCTCAAGAGCAAGCCAGACGAGGCGCCAGAGGGGCTACGGAAGCGAAAATTCACGACGCATGCGCGCGCGAAGAAAAAAAAAAACAAGAAAACAAGAAAGAAACGCGAGAACGGAGTCGTTGAAGTTCCTAATTGCCCGCGGCGGCGTGATGCCGAAGCGGAGCCGTCGCGGTATTCGCCATATCGCACCTTGGCTGACACCGCTTCTCAAGTGATCAGCTGTGTCGGCCGTGTGTGCGCGTTTTAACGCGGTAGCGTTAGAGAGCTCGTGTCGCAGAAATTCCGCTGTCGGCGTCGGCACCGTTGGTTGTGAGCGAAAAATCATCCGTGAGCGAAAAATCGAGAAAGTAGCAAATAGAATAAACGATAAAATCTTCTGTCCCAATGAGGATCGAACCCGGGCTGCTCACGTGGCAAGCAGGTGTCTTACCACAAAGCCACGATGTTACTTGCAGCTGCTTCGGAAAAAAAACACTACATAAATGTCATGTAGTGAAAGGAGTCTCGACGCATTTTGTTCGGCAGGAGTCACGACGAAAACGAGCCCATTCGGCGATTTGTAGGCGCATTCGCGAGGCCATCAAACTACGTCGAAAAACGCTGGGATAGTGAAGCCATCGCCGCTAAATACACACACGAACTTTCAAACAGCTCTAAAAATGGACAACTATGTCCATCTAGCGGAAAACATATCAAGCCAACGCAGCAAACGCTAGATAATGTGCTGCCATCTGTGAGGCATTGTGAGAAATATGTCTCGACTTTTCATGGCATCCGAGAGGGCCGGCGCGCGGCGTATATCTCGGAGGCCATGCGACTCTTGCTTTAGATCGAAAGTCTGTAAAATTCGCGCGCGTGCGTGCGTGTGTTAGTGTAACAATACACATTAATAAGTATGCACTTAGTGGTTGAAGTGCGCACTGGGGGCCGGATTTCGCTATCGCGTTCAACTCTTAAAGGCGAAGCTTAAGGGTCCCCCAATTTTTGTGCCTGCAGCCCACTGTGTTCTCGCCGCTGGATGTGAAATGCGTGGTTTGACAGTGGTATAGATGTTCTCTGGTTTGACGACAATGCAACATGCCGCACTGCGAGTGCGATAATCGCGACGGCCCGTCGACTCAAACGAGCGTGCCGCTGTGTATTACCAAGCAGATGATGGGCACCCTGCGTGCTTGGCGCAGTCAGAAACAAAAACGGTAAGTGGGTGATTCCACGTAAGATCGAACAAACGATGGCTGGTCGACCTCTCAAATTTATTTCAAATTTTTATATATTATTGCCTGATGAGTGGAAAGAAGAGATCCGCAATTTGTTTTGCCGCAAAAAATTTTTTCGAACCACAGGAAATCAATAATGACGAAGAGGTGGAGTGGAGCGCTCATCCGCTCTGCTGTTTTGGCCATCTTTCGTTATGAATTGCACAAAATGTATTAAAGTTAGGTAGCTGAAATTTATTTACCTAAATATATGCATGTTTTTGCTTCTGCTCAGGTATTTTTAGTTTTTATGTGTAGTGTAGATGTTTTTATAAAAAACCTCAAAAATGGCCCAATCGGCAAAATTTTCTTTACTTTGAAGGTCTTTATCTCAAAAAAGCCTTGTAGCAGAGCGACAAAAATTCGGCATTATGTTCTTCGCATGCTTATCTACCAAACTGCCAAATCTTGTATTTATATAACTTTTCAGTAAAGAGATATGATCGGGCTAAATTCAAGAAAACACCGAACAATGGAAACTTCTGACGACAATTAAAAAAAAAAAACCATTTTATCAATTTCTTAAACTTTGTCCACTTATTCTCCTCCTCATCAGCTTTCACAATCATTAAAAACATGTTGCATAATGTCGTTGCACTAATAGTTACGGCCCCTCCAATGAGACCCTTAGGCAAGGATGGGCAATTCCGACTTCTTGCCCAGCAAGTGTATAAAATGCAGGCAGGATTGAATTTCTTTTTATTAAAAGGCCAGCAGGTACCTAAAAAGGTGTCGCCGGCACTGAAGACGTTGATTTTGAAAATATTTGGTCACTGCAGCGGCCACGAGCGCGGAGCTACCGAGTAGGCGCGCGCGCACCCGAGATGCTCGTTGTAAGAGACGGCGCAGTGAGAGCTCGTTTTCGCGTCCTCAGACCGATTGAGTTCGAAACAGCATCACCTCTCGGGTGACTTGAACGCACGTGCACCGGTAGTCGCAGTGATATGGTTAATTGCGTCGATTTCTTTTTCAGGGGGCATAAGAATGTCATCGTTAAACTGTGCGTTCCGTGAAGATCTTTCATTGCAGTGGTAGCAAAAGCACGCGTAGCACAAGTAGTCCGTCTCACTGACAGTCACTGATCTTTCGGGCGTTAAACGTTCCTTCAAAGCATTTATGTCTAGATCGGTAACTCTGCGAAATTTTGGCTTCTTTGCAATAATTAAAGGAGTACTGACACGATTTTGAGACATCGCAAAAGGGACATTTTTTGCTTCGTTGGTATGCAGTGTCAACGCTGTCCACACATTGGAGTCGGAGAACACGTATAAAATATTTTAATTTGACTTTGAAGTTTTCGTCGCTGAGCATTTGCAAGCCAGCCACACTGCAAGGACATTATCCCGACGAGTCAAGACAGTTCTCCCGAGTAGGCGAGTTCTGCGTCCTGCATGCAGCCTAAATCGTAGAAATCACTGTGAGGGTCACTGGACGACAATTCACTCATCGTTGTCTATTGCACCACGAGCAGATGACGGATTTCCCGCTAGTACGTCGCGAATTTCTGTATCTCCGTGACGTCACACTGCTATGAAACGACACTGAGAAGCCACCCCCTAGATATCGAAACCGAAAGTGTCTTTTTAAGGTGGCGCTAATTAAAATATATAGGATGCATTCCCAGGCACCACAATAGTCGTTTTACGTTTCTCGACACCAGTATTTTTATTTAGAGCAACAATCAGAAATTTTTTAAAATTCGTGTCAGTATTCCTTTAAGCTTCTTGTGCTTCGAAACGTAGTCTCCACAATAGACTCATTCAGAGCTATACTTTCTCGTCATGAGACGCACAGGAGGAGTAGAGTAAGAGCAAAGCACAAGAACTATCCGCGCCGAATGAAGTGTGAACAGCGCAACGAACGCGCGGCCAGCTCACGCCGTCTGCTGCCGACATCTAATATAGACAAGCGCATCCGGTTACCGATAAATTTGCTTTTCTTTCCTTTGACAATCCATATTTCGCTTTGCCACTGGAGCGCCACGTTCATGCTTTCCACTGATCGCAACTGACGCAGCGCAGTTTCTGTGGCAGCAGCGTGCGTGAAGCGAGCGCTCATAGCTCCCTTATAGAGTTTTCATCTTGCTTCCATCTCCGCTGTGTTATCAGCGCCTAGCTGAGATACGAACAGAGGGTGGATAGAATAGCGAAGCTCCAGTGCACGTGCGTTCAAGTCACCCGAGAGGTGTTGCTGTTTCGAACTCAATCGGTCTGAGGACGCGAGAACGAGCTCTCACCGCGCCGTCTCTTACAACGAGCATCTCGGGTGCGCGCGCGCCTACTCGGTAGCTCCGCGCTCGTGGCCGCTGCAGTGACCAAATAATTTCAAAATTAACATCTTCAGTGCCGGCGACACCTTTTTAGGTACCTGCTGACCTTTTAATAAAAAGAAATTCAATCCTGCCTGCATTTTATACACTTGCTGGGCAAGAAGTCGGAATTGCCCATCCTTGCCTAAGGGTCTCATTGGAGGGGCCGTAACTATTAGTGCAACGACATTATGCAACATGTTTTTAATGATTGCGAAAGCTGATGTGGAGGACAATAAGCGGACAAAGTTTAAGAAATTTAAAAAATGTTTTTTTTTAATTGTCGTCAGAAGTTTTCATTGTTCGTTGTTTTTTGGAACTTAGCCCGATCATATCTCTTTACTAAAAAGTTATATAAATACAAGATTTGCCAGTGTGGTAGATACGCATGCGAAGAACGTAATGCCGAATTTTTGTCGCTCTGCTACAAGGCTTTTTCGAGATAAAACCTTCAAAGTAAAGAAAATTTTGCCGATTGGGCCATTTTTGAGGTTTTTTATAAAAACATCTACACTACACATAAAAACTAAAAATACCTGAGCAGAAGCAAAAACATGCATATATTTAGGTAAATAAATTTCAGCTACCTAACTTTAATACATTTTGTGCAATTCATAACGAAAGATGGCCAAAACAGCAGAGAGGATGAGCGCTCCACACCACCTCTTCGTCATTATTGATTTCCTGTGGTTCGAAAAAATTTTTTGCGGCAAAACAAATTGCGGATCTCTTCTTTCCACTCATCAGGCAATAATATATAAAAATTTGAAATAAATTTGAGAGGTCGACCAGCCATCGTTTGTTCGATCTTACGTGGAATCACCCAAGTAATACTTATGTTCTCTCTGTTTGCGCGTCTTATCGTCGCTCAGGCACCTCTAGGTGTCGTTCAGAGCACTTCGTCGCGTGAAAAGTACAGTGAAAAAGCAAAAAAAAGTATTTAAGATCACATAGCGACGATGTGTGATGCGTGTTTTGAAATTCTTGTGAATATAGCTCGTGCTTCGCACGACCAGTCAATTGACGCACGAGTGCGCTCTGAAAAAGGCGTTTGCACGATATAATTTTCTTGCTTGCGAAAGCATGAATGAAGCAGAATGCTTTCAGGGAATATACACTAAAGCAAAAAGAAGGCTGGAGATGTCACGTTAGCATGGGATGAAATGTGAATAAAGGCCAACTTAGTTTTCTATTTATTCTGTTCACAAACTTCACTTGTTTCTCTTGTGTACATTTTGTGTACTTTGTGTACATATTTAGCTGCATTAAACATACTTTCGTTCACTCATTTTTTATGGGAGGTCCCCTGTACAGTCTGTCGACTTTGGGACCTCCCTCAGTATCTGTACAATCCCCCATTGTAACTACCATTATTACGGGCAAATAAAGAACTCTGAACTCTGAACTCTGATCCTCCGTCTCAGTGTTGATTTGTGCGCATTGACGTGTGACATATCCGTGCGCTCTCGTTTTGCAGCATCTACCTTGGATACTGTGAACTACCCTGAACATCCTTCTGCCGCCATGCAACTGTGAGAACCCACCGAAGCACAGATTATCAGCAAGTGAGAAGACTTTTCGACAACAAGTTGGATTGCGTACTCTGCCTGTCTCCTGAAATACCATATTAATGTACATATGCACTGTACCTTGCTACATATGTATCAAGGTACAGTAAAATAGAATATCTAGGCACATAAACGTCATTATCTGGATTCATTTAGCTAGAAAGAATAAATCACGTTAAAGCGATATAGTGAACGCCATATTATGTGACAGACATCTGCTAATTGACTGTGTATTGTGAAGCACATGCATTTTATGGTATTGAATGAATGAATGTTTATCCCAGCAAAATACAAGAAATGCGCCTCGAGCAAAAACCTGCAATGGTAGCTTGAGAAGTGCATGAGGCACTGTTGAGCAACAAAATAAAAAACAGAGCAGCAGAAACATGTGGGCATTCCAAGGCAAAACACATACGTGAACTGCAAAGTGACAAAATCAAAAAGGGTGAACATTTGCGCTAGCGAAAACAATGAAAACCAGAAAACAGTGACAACAGAAAACAATGAACAGCCGTTGGATGGCATGGAAGCAATGCTATTTCATTAGTCACTTATCAGCAGTGGAAGTTGCCAAGGTTACATGTGCATATTCTTAGCCATTAGGAGGTGTGCCAGGCTAATTTAATTGCATTGATACAAGCCAGTTGAATCTGTTTTGAACCGCCTTGTTGTGTCACCTTGTTTATTCCCTCTCGTTATTTTGCTGTTTTGCATTATGTTGCCATAGTGTTTATGATCAATACACAGTATTACGACTGGTTACACACTTTTACAAGGTGAAAGTGCTGTTCTTGTGTCCAGGTCTTATTTTATACTCATTAGAAGTGCACTGTTTTTTTTTCGTTTAGTTTTTTTTTTGTGCCATGAATCAATACCAAGTTGCCCAATCTTCACTCCTAAACAGAGTAGCTGCGGTTGATCAAGAAGACTTTATCAACATTCACACCCCTTTTAAAGCGCACTTGTAATGATTATTTTACTTACATCAAAAACTACCCGAACGATGGCAAACATGAGAACAGTACACTTCCTGTGTTGTTTCGTATTTTTTTACTTGCGTGTATTTTTCGCCCTGTGTGAACTAAGTGAAAAGCTCACAAGCACTATCTCAATTTTTATTTATTTTGTGCTTTGTCAAAAAGTCTGCAATAAGGATAGTCAAGTGCGAGTCTGGTTAAGACATTCATAATTAAGGATGCAGAAAACTTTATGTACTTATTTTTGTGTCATTTTCAGGAATACACTTCTGGGAAAGCATCAAGAGTTGCTCGCCCACCTGTTTGCGCTCAAGACAGTATATTGTAGGCATGAGTGTCGGTAGGATTTTGTCTTGGGGGGTGCATGCTGGTGTAACATAGCGGCCGGGTAAGCGGGAGAGCACTGATGTAGCCTGGGTGAGGCCAAGTGCTGGTGTGTCTTTAGGAGAGGCAAGTGCCTCATTTGGAACCCCTTGCCAATGCCCACGATTGCGAGAACACACTACGGTGCCTCACTATACACTATGTAGAACATCTCGTACATCTTATTACATTTGAGCAAACACTGGGATTGAGGCGAGTGTTATGCACAATTCTGCGTGCAACCTTTCCGATATCGCGCGCATTTTAAAATTTCGCATTGTGTTGAAAAGAGACTGAGTGGAGCCAGCGTTATTCAGCAAACTTAAGTCCTAACGGGAAAGTTGGGCTAGTTGGTGTATACTCGCTGTTAAAGAAGGAGCGAAAAAAATCACAACACAGAGAAATGAATGGGACAGGACGACGCGCTACTAGCAACTGAAGTTTAATCGAAACCACAGAAAGATATAAACACACAGTACGAAAAGATTACAAGAAATAATAATCACACATCCATAGAAAGAGCACGAACATGAATAAAAAAGCCAAGCACGTGCTAAACTTCAGTTGTTAGCAATGCGTCGTCCTGTCCCCTTCGTTTCTATGTGTTGTGGTTTTCAGATTTCGTTTAAGTATGAACTTAAGTCCTGGCCGTGTTACAGCCTCTATACATGTGTGGTCAAATTTTATTCAACCTCATGACATATCACGTCCTAATGTGCAAAGCTACCAGTCACTATATATAGGAAAATCTTGTTCATTCCATGTGATTGTGAAATTCCAAGTTGATTTCGCAGCCATGTTACTTGGATTAATTTTCAATGCGGTAATTATGCATAAGCCATAAAGTGGGGAATTAAAGATGCAGAACTTTAGAGTTGCAGATGGCACTGGCTGGCATGAGAACATTGAAACATAGCTGTACTAATTATGCATATTTGAAGTACTGGTATATTGCAGTCGTGTGATTATGCCGACAAGTTCGCAAGCACACATCCAGAAATTTACAATGGTTTTCAGATACCTGTGAGTAAATATGTACAGCAATATGTAAAGACAACCTTGTCATTTTGTGGGCATTGCTGAATGATTTCATGAATTTTGGTAAGTGGACCTACAGTCAACACCACGTCTATTTTGGTCTTTTTTGCAGGAAACTTAACTGAACTGCACAATCATGTGTGACATGTTTCGATGCCATATGGCAAACTAACGCAACAAAAACCGTACAACCTGCCTGTCTTCATGGCTGCATATTTCTCAAAAGTGATGCTAGCCTTTTGTACTAATTTAGTTGCCTTCATGTGTAGGCTGACACCAAGTTTCTCGGATATCCCATTTCTGATTGTACTTACATACTGGCACGCGGAAGTGCGCATGTGAGTGTGCATTATGATATGATTTTACACTCCACTTTCGTGTTGCTTTACTGCTGTGAATTATGTATACTGCTCAGGTTCTATTGTACATGTTGTTCCACGTGTTCAGTACTGGGAGTAGGTTGTGTGCGCCACGACAGAAATATATATATCCTTACATTGACATGAGACTGCTACTGTTTTAATTCCAATAAAATACTGCAACCACTGGTTCTTGTATCAATTGAAGTATACTTGTCGTGCATAGAAATGAAATAAATGAACTTTTGCATGCAAAACAAATTGCTGAAACACTGTCTGCTCAATATAAGTGCTTGTGTTTTATTATCAAACGAGTTGAACACATGATGCACGCATTATGACACATTAGAGGACAGATAGACAACGGAAAGTTAGGCATAAGTCAGTGTTCTAATGTAGATTGGGTGATCTTTCATCCATAGTAGCATAATTGAAAGTGCCTGTTGTATAAATAAAGTTTAACATAATGAGCAGGTGGTCGAAGGAGTACACATATGATAGAGGTTTTCCAGTTTTTTGCATATTTGCTACGGTCCTCATGTTTGTGTGTTATGAATGTGAACTTCATAATTGCGAACAAGCCAACCTGTCTGCTGCTGTGAAAATACCATACTAGTAATTCAAAAGAACCATCATTTTCTGAATAACCGCTGTTTCATGGAGGAATGCGGTAAGGCCTATTTCTTAATTCGTACTACATCATCTGTGCTAGAGGAGGGCCAAGTACACATGGGCGCTCACAAGAGAGAAGTGCAAGCACATTAACTTTTTTATTTTGCAGGGAACCTGACACTGGTAAATTTAGGGAGGTTGCGCTTGACCTTGGGGCAAGCGTCGGGTATTCGCTTTAACGTGGAGGCGTGATGCTTAACAAAAAGATCAACGAGTAAGGTAGTAGGTAGTCTTCGAGTATGAAAGCAACTAAATACTGAATATCAGTTATGGAGAACCACTGTATGCCGCGCTAAAGAGTGCATTGCGAATAAGCGCTAACTGCGGAAACAGATTTTCGTTCAACTGCTCAGAGCGCGCTGCTGCCCTTGCGTGCAGCTGGCGGCAGTACGCGCGTATTAAATGCACTTAATGTAGGCGCGTTACAATATTCTTGTCTGGCATCTGCGTGTGTAACTTTCATATGAGAACGCAGGCGGTCTTCGAACCGCTCAGAACACGCTGCCGTATCTGGACGCGCGCAGTTCGCGGCTGCGGAAATAACGAAAATTGCTCCACAGCATACGCTCATGGAATGCACATTCGTTCGCTCATCTGAAGATACCTTTGTCAGGCTTGTATTCACGAATTTAGCGCGAGCGAAGCATTTACGATATATGGAGAAGCACTAAAGAGGGCACACGTTTATAATTTTTCTAGCGGCACGAATTCGGAGCCGAGGGTGTTTACGTCGGCTCGGCCTGCATGACGCCCCACAAATTATGTATTGACCTTACGCAAGAGCAAACACATGCCGGTGGTACAAGAACAGAAGTTCGAAGTTGTGCCGACGGGTTACCAGCCGCTTTGTACATACATTGGCACATATATAAACCCACGAAAAAAGCACACGAGGAAGTGGTGCGTTGTGGAGCAATGGTTATAGTGTTTGATTTCGGTGCGTGTGGCCGCGAGTTCTATTCCTGTGTCGTGCGTACTTGCATGCAAATGTCATGGCTGTGCATAAATACTTTGATGACCATTTTCTATTATGTCCTAGTGATGAATAGTAGCGGAAATTGGCCGGTAAACGTAATATAGTGCCTAAAATATACTTTTTTTTTTTCATTTCGCGACCGCTGTAGGGCCTCGTATAAAAGGAGGCTTTAACAGCTCTCAAAAGAAGCAGAAAAACTCTCAATCCACTCTGTTCAAGCCCCCAAAATGGGTTACAAAAAAGCACCAACTTTACCTCGAAAAGGAGGCTTCAAAAACTTTCAAAAGAACCAGAAAAACTTCCAAAGCGCTCCGTTCAGGCCCTCAAAATGAGTTCAATAAAAACACAAATTTACCCCCTTTCTTCCGCCTAATCACTCCCTTAACAAAGGATGTAAATAAAACCTCCTTTTGAAGGGGGTTCTGCGTAGTACCTTTAGGATGCACGTTATGCGTCGAGCCCGAAACTGCCTAAAAGGCTGAAACCCGTTTGCAGTGTAGTGCATGATGGTCGGTGACCGCATCAAATGGCCGACCATACAGATAAGGACGGAACATTGTAAGGGCTCAGATGATCACCAGGCACTCTTTTTCCGTGACGGTTTAATTCGTCTCGGCTCTAGTAAGCGTACGGCTTGCGTATGCCACGACGTATTTGGGAAAGCCTGGTTCGCCTATATATAAAGAAAGAGAAAGAGGTTCAGATGCCAGCCCCCGCCCACGAAAAAAATTCTGGCTACGCCACTGGACAGACCGATTCAACCGAACATTCGGCGATATGCTGTCAATGTACGTCGCTTCCGATCACTCAAACTGAGACGGTGTTCTCACTTTTGTGACGTACGCGCGTAATACTGCTGTACCGGAAGCCACTGATGCTGCCGAGTCGACGACGGTGTCACAAGCTGCTAAATACGCGGAACAGTGTCGCCAGACTGCCCGCTCCCTTACAACTGCTGACCAGCAGCACCATAAACAACATCGCGATAGCTCGAAGCCTCCCACATCCTATGCTTCTGATGAACTTGTATGGCTTTGGATCCCTTCAAACAGCCCTGGTCTGTCAACGAAACTTCTTGCCAACCCAGTGAACGACTGATATCTTGTCCACATAGAAATAAGATCCATTCTTCAACGTCGGTCGATAACATGTAATCGACATCCTGATAATGTGACATTCTCACGTTCTAGAGAGCTGACGTATTGTGAACGTCGTGTGCACTACTCCGTCAAAGACTAGAGGTCGCAAATGGCGCTGCAAATATGGGCTCACAACACCAAATGCGTCGCAGAACTTTTCTGTCGTGTAAAATTGCTTTACTTGATTTTTAAAGTGATAAATATATTGTGGCATGTAAATTCGAGAGCATGCTCGAAATGAAATGGAGATGTAATGTTCGAGCGGGCGTAGTGCATACGCTCATCCACGAAGGACAAGCCGGCTTTTGTGTGGGTGAAAATTCATGAGCCATTCCACTCTGTGAAGCCAAAACAGAGATCACACCGCATTTTGATGATACAGAAAGTTTCAAATTTGCTCTTACACCTCAAAGTGCGTGGGTCAGACGAGCAGCGCGCAGATGATTTGTTATACATTTGTTCATTTCTATGCTCCTTACAACTTTGTTTCCGTACTCAGTATTTTGCGTATTTCTTTGCATGCATTTCGTTTGTTAGTTATTTATTTGCTTTATTCATTTATTTACTCGTTTGTGTTTCTTTTTAGTGGAGCAGTGGTAAGTAGTGAGTTACTGTTCACGGAGTTAAAAATGGCCTAGTCATACACAGCTTTCCTGTAATAGACCAAGGCTTCTTTTTCAACTACAGACACACACGCACATGTATTATATACGTATATATTGTCACGGGGTCGTGACGTCGACGAAGGCAGCAGTTGGCGTGTCCAAGATGAAACTCTTTATTTGGCCAAACTTGTGGCCAGGAAACGGAAAGTCTAGCTACAGCAATACACACTGTACACTGATAGCGGCAAACAGAGCGTCGGCCGTCGATGAACTGATCTGCTGTAAGGCGCAGCCCCTGAGGTATTCCACAAGTCCCCTGAGCTCCGGGTCGGCTTGCTGTCGTTCAGCGAAGTCGTCGGCACTTATGGTTCCCAAGAAGCCGTCATCATCGTGGTCGTCCTGCGGCGGTGCGTCGACGGGGGCACGAGAGAGGCAATCGGCGTCGGAGTGTTTTCTTCCGGACTTGTAAACGACGGTAATGTCGAATTCTTGCAGTCTTAGGCTCCACCTTGCGAGGCGACCTGAAGGGTCCTTTAAATAAGCTAGCCAACACAAGGCGTGATGGTCGCTCACAACCTTGAAGGGCCTGCCGTAGGGGTAAGGGTGAAACTTGGATGTAGCCCAGATAATGGTAAGGTACTCCTTTTGCTGTCGTAGAATAGTTGGCTTCCGCCTTGGATAGCGACCGGCCAGAATAACCGATAACCCCTTCCAGTCCGTCGGTCCTCTGCACAAGGACGGCTCCGAGTCCTACGCTGCTTGCGTCGGTGTTGATTTCCGTATCGGCGTATTCGACAAAATGAGCAAGTTTCGCAGGCCTCTGCAGGCGTCGTTTCAGTTCTTGAAATGCCCCGACTTGCGCCGTTCCCCACGTGAGCTCCACGTCGCTCTTCGGGAGGTGAGTTAGTGGCTCGGTGATCCGTGAAAATTCCTTGACGAGGCGTCTGTAATAGGCGCACAAGCCGAGAAATTGGGATACGGCCTTCTTGTCAGTGGGCCGCGGGAAGGCAGCGATGGCAGCTGTTTTCTGCGGGTCGGGGCGAACTACAGATTTACTGATGGCGTGGCGCAAGAATAGGAGTTCCTCGTACACGAAACAGCACTGTTCTGGCTTCAGCCTGAGTCTGGAGGTCTTGATTGTTTGAAGTACAGCTCCAAGGCGCTGGAGGTGTTCGTCGATGTCTGAGGCAAACGCATCGACGTCGTCCAAGTACACAAGGCACGTCTGCCACTTCAATCCAGCCAGAACTTTATCCATAATGCGTTGGAAAGTCGCAGGTGCCGAGAAAAGACCAAAAGGTATGACCTTGAACTCGAACAGGCCGTCCAGTGTTATACAGGCACTCTTTCCTCGGTCTCTCTCGTCGACTTCAATGTGCCAGCAGCCGGTCTTCATGTTCATCGACGAAAAGTACTTTGCGTTGTGGAGTCGATCCAGGGCGTCGTCTATCCGTGGAAGAAGGTGCACATCCTTCTTTATGATTTTGTTCAGGCGACGATAATAGACGCAGAAACGTAGGGTCCCCCATCCTTCTTCTTCCCTAACACCCCGGGAGACGCCTACAGACTCTTGGACGGCTGGATGATGTCGTCGCGTATCATTTCGTCGACCTGTTTCTTACCGGCCTCCCGTTCTCGCGTCGAAACCTGGTAGGGACTGGGACGGAGAGGTCGAGCGTTTTCTTCTGTTATAATGTGGTGTTTAGCAAGGGGCGTTTGTCGGACCCGTGATGATGACAAGAAACAGACCTTGTGTTCCTGCAGAAGGCATCGAAGCTGTTGCTGTTGGCGAGTGGGAAGATTTGGGTTTACGTCGAAGGGTGGCTCAGGCATTGGGGTCGTCGTCGTAGCTTCGTCAGAATCTGAAAAGGCAAACGCATTGCTGGCGGCCAAGATTTTTTCGATGTTTGCAATCTTCGCGCCTCTGCTCAAGTGTCTGTATTCTTGGCTGAAGTTATTTGTCATCACGCTTCCTTTTCCTTCATGCTACCGAGCAATGCCTCTTGCGACGCAAATGTCTTGGTCTAGCCGCGAACCGTGATCGCTCTCGATGACACCATCGATGTCTTCGGCTTTTTCGGTGCTGACGAGAAATATGACGCTGGAGCGAGGCGGAATGGTAACTTTATCCTCGAGCACGTTCAGGACATTTTGACATGGATTCGTGTCCGACAGTGTCGTTTTGTTCGAGGATAGCGTTATCGACTTGGTTCTTAAGTCGATGACGGCGCCGTGATGGTTTAAGAGGTCC
Source organism: Rhipicephalus sanguineus (assembly GCF_013339695.2). Taxonomy (NCBI): domain Eukaryota; kingdom Metazoa; phylum Arthropoda; class Arachnida; order Ixodida; family Ixodidae; genus Rhipicephalus; species Rhipicephalus sanguineus. The sequence continues at coordinate 160,972,104 of NC_051183.1, forward strand.
ATGCCTAGTATGACATTCATGGAAGAGTTTTACAAGATTACGAAACTCGCAGGATACGTGCGAATATTGATTGTGACTCATGCTCTGCAGACTCCAGACGGCGTTTTTAGATGGCCTGCAGCGGTACGGATTTCGAGACCTCCCAAGCAGCTTTAACTTTCCTGAACTTCGCAGCGAAGGGCCCACTGACGACGGAATTGTCGGCTCGAGTATCGACGAGAGCTGTGTCGCTGTGGCCGTCGATAATAATGTCGAGGTCGCTAGTTCGTCGTCTTGCGTTGCGGTTAGGTCGTCGCGTCGGATCACGGCTGCTTCGGTTTCTTCCGCTTCTTCCTTGTCGCATCGTCTGATCTTCGGTGCGCGAGGTTTCGTCGTCAGGACGCTGAGGCAAAAACCAGTCAAAAAGACGCCGGACAAGGGGAAGAAGTGACACACACAGGGACTGGACTAGCAACTGTGCTTTATTAGCTGACAGCACCTCCCAGAAGAACCACGGCGCATGCGCTAATCACGTAAAACCATGAAGTCAAAACCCAAAACAAGAAAAAGCAAAAGCAGAAATTGGCCTACATAACGGCCAAGAATCTACCGCCAGAGCGACAGGAACTCGCATTCCTTCTGCAGTAATGAAATAGACGTACTGCTTACATAATCATCGCGGTGCGTGTTTATATGATAAGCCTCAAGGATTTCGCGCTCCTCCTTGCCCCTACCTCTACCTAAAATCTTAACATTGGAAAACAGCGGCACACAACCACAGATCTGGCAGTGGCGGGGAAGATTAGCCCCGTCTGACGTGTTCAACGAATTGTGGTGCTCGCGCAGTCGTTCATTCAAGCATCGGCCAGTTTGGCCGATGTATACTTTTTCGCATGTTAGCGGAATCGCATACACAACATGTTTGGCGCAGGTAGTGTACTTAGTTTTATGCCGAATAGAACACACCGGAGTGCTAGCGTTTCCGCGAGCAACACGTGCACACAGCGCAGAAAGTTTGCAAGGCGCCGAAAAGACAACATCTACGCCCTGTCTCAGAGCGACTTTTTTCACATTGTGGGAAACCTTATGTATGTAAGGCATCACTACAACACTCTTCCGCTGGGAATCAATTGGTTCTGGACGTCTAATCGCCGACCTTTTCACCTTTTGCAGCAGCGTTTCTGCTACAGCTGTCAAGACCTGCCTGGGAAAACCCGCTGCTTCCAAGCGCTCAACCTGACAGTCAAAACTCGACTTAACGCAGTGGTGGCAACTCTTCTGCAACTCTTCTGGTCGTTATTTTACTCTCCCACCGCGCTGTATAACATAGGTCAACGTGAGAAAGAGAAAGACACTGAAAGAACTTTATTGAGACCCTGAGCAAATGCATCAAGGGAGCCTTATGGGATTCCTTGGCAACCTATAGAAGTGAACTTACGAGGAACTCACTACGCTATAAATGATCATATTTTTTGAAGTAGGGAAGCAGGCACTATTTCATTTTTCGTTATTCTGCGGAGAATCGTGGTACCCGCTAAACACCTTTAAGGCATTATGTGCACTTTGTTGATGCTGTGGCTGATGACGATGAAGAATTATGGGAGAGCTCTTTGTAATGGGTTGGAAGCATTTAACAACCCACTTGTTGCGCAATTCGCATTGTGTGACGCTTTGTTACAAAATTCGCTTTGTGTGACGATTGGTTCTTATTTTACACTTCTACCACGCTACATTAGATGTGTTATTGTGGTTCGTTCGCGACATGAAGCCTGTATAGGGTCTTTTTGCAACGGAGTTTCAAGCACCGGCATAGCTCCGAGGTTCGAACACTGTTCCATCCTGGAAATTTTTTCTTATTTTTTTTCTTATTTCGAGCGATAGTGGTTACGGACACCGGCGGCGGCGGACAACTACGTCCGTGTCAATAGATGAACTGCTTATCGCGCTAATCCCGGGCATACCTATAGTATCTGACAGCAATACACCTACCGAGTCGCTATCAACGTTTCTAAATCATTTATGTAAAATACCATCTAACCTACCGTCTTTTTTCAAGATACACCTCATTTCCTTCGAATAATAGGTTCTAATAACGAAACAGAAACACTCTCGGATCAGGCCATTCCGGTAACATTAGATGTCGGCTCCTTGTATACGAATATACCTATCGCTGGAGGGATTGAAGCGGTCTCAAAATCACTCATAGAAAGCAAGCAAACACATTATCCTGAAGTTTACCTATCGTTAGTGAAATTAGTCCTGACACTAAATTATTTTGAATTTGATTCGCTACTACCTGCAAACTTTCGGCCCTAGTATGGGAGACCCATTTGCGCCTACATACGCCAACATTTTTTTTGGGACAGTTGGAATGAGAGCTGTTGGAATCATGTCCAGTGAAGCCGTCCACCTATCTCCGTTACATAGACGACATATTTATCATCTGGGAACATGGCGTAAGTACACTACACGAATTCATTGACCACTGTAACAAGTTTCACTCTAGTATTAAATTCAACATGCACCATTCTTCCAGTGAAATTAACTTCCTAGACACGACGGTATCTATCGAAGCAGAAAAAAAAAGACGACGCTTTACAGAAAACCAACAGACAGTCAGCAATACCTAGAATAAACTAGTCATCACCCGCGACACTGCAAACAAGGGATATTTGTAGGACAGGCGAGACGTATAAGAAGGATCTGTAGCGATGACAGTGACTACGCTCACCACTTAAGCAACCTAAAGGAAACATTAGTTAAAAGAAATCACCCGCAAGATGCTCTATTTATTTATTTATTTATTTATTTATTTATTTATCACAGTACCCACAGCGCCCAAGGGCATTACAGTGGGGGGAAGAATATATTTCGATACAGAATACAGGTTCCAACACTTCAACATTACAATAAACACAATTCACTGTGAACTTACGTAGTGATACATGTGATATACACAAGGTAAGTCGGGTTCAATGTACAGTTTTGGCTTTACACAACCGCGCGAGTACACTACTGGAGACCCAGCAGTGAACTTGAAAATGCTTCATGTGAAGTAATTTCTGCTACTTCAGGCGACAACTGATTCCACTGGCTTATCGTCCTGGGAAAAAATGACATTTTAAATGCGTCAGTCCGGCAGCTTATTTCCTTTATTTTATTGACATGATCTAGTCGCTTCGAAACGTTATCCGGTTTGTGAAAGTATCGCGACGGGACCAGTCCTGTTTGGTTATGAAATATGTTGTGAAAAAGTTTCAACCTCAGATATTCCCTTCGTTTGTGCAGAAGTTCCCAACCGAGCCTCTCTTTTGCTTTTGAAACACTGAAATTCCTGGTATAATCAGAGTAGACAAACCGAACAGCCATGTTCTGAATTCTTTCTAAATTGGACACGTCACCTACTTTCCACGGATCCCACACAGCACAAGCGTGCAAGGTCTACAAAGCAAGGTCTACAATGAAGCATGTCAACTAGATAGAAAGTCATCACTAGCTCAAAGGGCCCCCGTAGCGCAGCCCAACCAGCTGCCAGCATTTATAACAAAATACTCAAATGCGCTACTAAACATAAATATTATCCTCCGTAAGTATTACCCAATACTAGCAAGCAACGAGCGCCTTAGAAAAGGGTTTCCCGGAGTACCAAAGGTCGTGTATCGTGGCAATAGGAATTTTAAGGACATGTTAGTGCATGCAAAAGTAAACGCATATTCTACTGCCCACATAACACCTTGTTCTCGTCCAAGATGCAAGACTTTCAAGATGACCTTCATAAGACCTTCAAGATGACCTTATAGTTAAAAGCACCGGAAGTGTTACGTCCATCCTATAAAATCTAGTTTTACCTGCGCTGGTTCAAACGTTATCTACATGATCGAATGTTCATATTGTCAAAAACGGTACATTGGCGAAACGGGACAACCTGTTAAAGTTAGATTAAACGGGCATCGCGCGTACACGGCGAAGGAGTTACCCAAAGCAGTGGCACATTTTAATGCAGCAGGTGACAATTTCGAAGATCTCAAACTTTACATACTTCAGTCAAACTTCCGGTCCCCAAGGGACAGAAAATATACAGTCATACCTTATTCACAAGTTCAATACACTCCAGACAGCAGGTATTAACATTTTTATGGGGGCTCTTGAATCGATTCGGTATTTATTTATTTATTTTCAATACTGCCAGTCTCACTTGGAGACCAAGGAAGGTGGGCATACTGATAACAACGTGAGCATGAATATAATACACACATTGCAGAGTACAATTGCGTTTCATACATAAAAATGTTGTTATCTCTAATACAACATTAGTATTTACAACTCAACAGTGAAACGTAATACAATCTAATGCAACATAAAAAAAAAAAAAACACCAGGCCTGCGCTGAAACCGCAGCACAGTCACAGCAAAAGCTGGAAGAGCGGCGTTTCTAGAGCCCGTTATAACTCTCTTGGGGCTACAATACAAGTAGACTAGACAGGTACCCACTACGCCATAAATCACAATTTTTGTGAAGTTGGGAAGCACCTACTAAGCCATTATTCGTCATTCTGCGGAGAAGCGAGGCACCAGCTACACGTCTGTAAGGCATTATGTGCACTTTCTTGACGCGACGACTGATGACGATGAAGAATTATGGCTCAGCCCTTTTAATGGGTTGGAAGCTTTAAACGGCCCACCAGTTATGTAATTTGCATTGGGTGACGCCCGCTCGCTATTTCCCTCTCCCGTCATGCTGTATAACATACGTCGACGTGGGAGAGAGACGGGGGGGGGGGGGGCGAATAACTTTACTGAGACCCTGAGGAAATGGATCTGCGCTTATAGGCTTCCTTGGCAACCAATAGGCTCCGTGCAGACGTAACTCCGCTCGGCGTCCCTAGCGGCAAGAAGCGCAGATTTGGCGGGATGCTCTGACGCGCTCGCAATGGGGTGAAGTCGAGGAACTATGCCTTTTACGATGACTACACTTTTCGTGCTTCTCGCACTTGGCTAGTGACCAGAGTGACGGTACGTCCGCATTATCAACGCGATCAGTCAGCCGCATGTGGTGGATGATCAGAATAATGTAGCATACAACATCGCTCCGCGATTGCACCCCTGCTCGCTCCACGCTGCCGCTGTGACGGCGCGAGGTATTTTCGCGGGCAGTTCGTTTTGTGCCGGTTCCGCTGTTCGTAGGAATGTCGAACTCCAGGAATAATTGCTGCGTTGTTGGGTGCAATAACCCCTACAGCAAATCTCCGGGCACGCGTTTTTACCGGTTTCCATTTAGAGAATATGAACTGAATCGGCGTGAACGGTGGATCGCACTCGTTCGACGACAAAAGTGAGTTTTGTAAATAGATGGGGTATTTTTTTTTCTGGGGTTGCATTTGCCCGTGATTGTTGATCTGCCGAGCAACACCTCTTCCACGACGCCGTGAACGTGCCCCGCTTCGAGGAGGTCCCCGCCCTTCTTCAGATTAGCTCCTCGGAGGAAACTATATCACGTAGCTCTCTGAATCCAAACGTAATAATAATTACCACGCTTTGCAGTGTCATGGCAGCAAAGCACGAGCCACGACGACGAACTCGGCTGCACTGATTAAGTCGGTGCAGTGAATGCAGTGCCATGGCCGTTCGATGGGAAGCGTTTTTTCATTCAGTGGCCGTGACAGTGCAATTGCTGGTATCGCCAGTTTCAAGCTGCCGCTGAGTTCGCTGCCGCGTTATCCCGAGGGTGATAAGCTGTGATTGTTTAGTGAGCGAGGCGGCCCGCGTTATACGTGCGCAGTTTCGCTCAACGGGCTCGTGACCTCCGTTGTCTTCCGCCAGCTCATGCATTTAATGTTGCCGCGTTCGCCTGAGGATACACGAGGTCTGGCGAAAAGAAGCACCCGCGCTAACGCTACGTTCTCGGACAGCTGCTAACAATTTGACGTCTTTTGGAAGCAAACGGGAAAGGAAACGCCTCAAGCGAAGCACCAAAGCACGGCGCAGTGGCTTGCCGCCGCCTGCGTTGTCTGCTCCCTTATCCCGCCAGATCTGTTGCCGTGGCCGCTTTGGCGCTGGAGGCAGCGCGCGACTGTGGCGGCTCCTAACGTATGCACGGTGCCCATACAAGTGCACTTGCGAGGAACCCACTACGCTCTAAATCATTATAATTTTTGAGAAGTAGCGCAGCAGGCACTGTGCCATTTTTCGTCATTTTACGGAGATCCGTGGTACCTGCTAAACGCATGTAAGGCATTATGCGCACTTTGTTGATGCTGTGCCTGATGACGACGAAGAATTATGGCAGAGATCTTTGTAATGTGTTGGAAGCATTTCACAACCTACTCGTTGTGCAATTCGCATTGTGTGACGCCTCGTTAAAGAATTCGCGTTGTGCGACGCTTGGTGCTTATTTTACTGTTCTACCACGCTATATTGCATATGCTAATGTGGTTCCTTCCCGACATGAAGCCTGTATAGGACCTTTTTGCTAAGCAGTTTCAAGCGCCGGCATGGCTCAGAGGTTGAATACTGGGCTCCCACGCAGGGGGCCCAGGTTCGAACCTCGTTCCATCCTGGAATTGTTTTCTTATTTCGTTTTTTTTTTCTTATTTCGATCGATACTGGTCACGGACACAGGCGGCGGCGGCGGACAACTACGGCGCCAAAAACGGCCGGTGAAATGATCTCATAACAGCTTTCGCTGTAAAAAGTCATGCAGACAACAAAAGAACACATTGCATAAACATTAAACTTTTTTTTTCATGGTTGGGGCTTATTTTCTATTGCGTAACAAATGTTGACAGTGATTCAATGTTTGCTATTGTTGGGTCAAGGCGGTTTCACTCCCTAACTGCTGTAGGAAAAAATGCGTATTTAAATCTGTTGGGGTTGCAAAAGCATTCATCTAACGTTTTGTCGTGTTTATTACGTGATATCCGGGACCTAGAGAAGTTGATGTAATTTGAAGAATTTATGTTGAAGCGGTTGTGCAGAAGGTTATGCATAAATTTTAAACGAGCTTGTTTTGCCCTAACTCTCAGTGTGACTACACCGGATGATGCCAGAAGTTCAGTGGGCGAGTCAGTACGTTTGTACTTGTTACGAATAAACCGTATCGCTTTTCTTTGAACTTTTTCTAGTTGATTTATGTTAGTAATATTGTGAGGGAACCAAACAGTGTTAGCGTATTCTAGTACTGGTCCCACAAAGGTTGTATAGCTGAGGAGTGTGATATGGGTGGGAGCAGACTTCAGGGACCTTTTAAGAAAGAACAACTTACGGGTGGCTTTTGAGGAAACACGGACAAGGAACTGCGCCCGTCTTCGTTCACTTCCTTGTCCGTGTTTACTTCGCGCAGCACCTTCTTTCATGATGTAGGCTTTGTCGTAGTGACTGCATAAGATAATTTGTGCGTCTGTATGGTACGGACCACCCGTCTTGGCTACGAGTGCGCGAGTCACTTATTTTGTGTTCGAGTCGGGACGTATGTTTTAAGAAGGATTTGATATTGTCGGAGCCGAAACAAAATGAATATAAAAATCGGTATTCGTAAAGATTTTTCGCACGTATTATATTATGTTTTTGAAAAAGTTGCGCGCTGGGATGAAAATAAGGTACATTGGCTACTTGTCGAAGTGCGCGTTTTCGAAGAACTGCACGCTTTTGTGGTGGTGGCCATACAAGCGCACAATAGGGAAGATGCGATTCAAACAAGGCGTAATATATTTGCAATTTTACCATCTCAGAAAAAAAATGCCGACAGCGAGACAGCACACCAGCGGCAGATGACACCGATTTTGAGATTGGTTCAACGTGATGGGTCCAGTTCATGTGTTCTGAAAACGTAACGCCTAATACTTTGTATTTCCTCAAAATTTCAATGGGAGCACCATCCAAGAATAATTCTTGATTGAAACAAGACTGCCTGCCTCTCGCCTTGAATAATAAGGCCTTCGATTTTGAGCTGTTAATTGTGAGAGCATTATTACGAGACCATGCCGACAGATTAGAAATTGTATCGTCAGCGTATAGCACAATAGATGCATCGCTAACAATTTCAGCATTATTATTACGTGAATGACGAGTCGGTAGACTGTAATCCTTAGACTATTGACAGGATATATTGCCACGCCCAGATCTTCTTTTATTTTGATCTATTCGGGTTTGACCAGAAAGGACGCTGAGCAACGCTCGACGCTGACCGTGCCGCAGTGTTAGAGAAGCTTCGCGATTGTAGTAGATAATTTTGTTAAGAGTGCGCGCAGGAAGCGAATAGTCTTAGATTATTCCGGAGCTTGAGCGACCACCAGTGATAAGACTGCAAAGTTCGATGCACGATGTATAAAAGACGGCGCGTCCCAGCCATTAGCAGAATATTAACGGCCGATGCCCAGTTCGCCGCTATCAGTGTACACAGCGTCTATTGCTGTAGTTTGAGTTTTCGTTTCCCGGCCACAAGTTCGGCCAAATAAACAGTTTCATCTCGACACGCCGACTGCTGTCTTCATCGACGTCACGACCACGTGACATCTGGTGCTGCTGCTTCCTTGATGTTCCGGACACCGACGAAGAGCCGAGAACCAAGCCCACAGCGTGAAGAAGACGTCGAAGATCTTATGCAACAGCGAGCTAGCCGCAGACTGATAGGAGTACCCCCCCCCCCCCCCCCGATTACGCTAACAAACGCCACGGCGACAAAGACAACAGCCACGATGACGGCCACAGTGAACCCTGCCGCAGTAGTGATGCAACCGCCCAGGGAGCCGCCGACATTCCGTGGTTCGCCATGTGAAGACCCCGAAAACTGGCTGGAGACGTTCGAAAGGGTTGCAACATTGCGAGCGTCGTCCGAAAGGAAAGGGCCGCAACCTTGCTGGAGGCACGGGTTCAACTCCCGAACGAAAACATGACCATCGTCGCGGAAGAAATGACCCGGATGTTCCGCCACGCTGACCCCAACATGCCAGAAGAGAAGGTTCGTTTCCTCATGCGAGGTGTAAAGGAACAGCTCTTCGCTGGACTTATGAGGAACCCACCGATAACCGTCCAGGAATTCGTCTCAGAAGCCACAACCATCGAGAAGACACTGAAAATGCGAACCCGCCAGTACAACCGCCGCTTGATCCAAGACAGCGCAGCGGTTCAAGCCATCGGCTGCGACGATCTGCGCGAGACCATAAGGGCTGTAGTGCGCGAAGAACTTCGCCGAATGCTCCCGTCGTGCCAGCCTCAACCTGCCTCAATCACAGACATCGTCCGAGAGGAAACCCAGCAGTCGGTGGGCATCCCCGAGTCGCTGCAGCTGCAAGCAATGAGCTACTCTGCTGCAGCCCGAACGCAACGCACCCCCTCCTCGCCCACGTCAAGACGCCGCGCCGCCCCAGCACTTCCGCCGCCACGCACCACCGCCACCACCACCGACGTCATACCACCCGCCAGCCGGAGAGCGATACACGCCGAGGAAGACCGAGGTTTGACGCGCCCCCGACCACCGTCCACTCTGCTACCATTCTTGAGAAGCAGGCCACACCTACCGCCGCTGCCAGTACCGACAGATGGGACTGCGTGGCTTCGCCATTGACGCGCCCCGTCCACAGCGGGGTGAAAGACCACATGACGTCGACCTCGCCGTGGCGGCAACCGATGGAGGTGCGGTTGCTGTACGACGAAATACCGAAGATCCTCCGCCGCCTACAACGACGCCGCGACGAAATCTCAAGAACACGGCGCAAACCAGACTTAGCCCAGACGACGAAAGCTCGGTCCCTGAAGAAGACTTGTCAACGCGACCTAGAAGCAGCGGTACAAGCCGACCTAGCCGTGACCCGATGACGCGATTTAACCGCAACGCAAGACGATGGATTAGCGACCTCGACGTACTATTCGACGGCCACAACGTCACCGCTTTCGTCGACACTGGTGCCGACTATTCGGTCGTCGCTGGACCATTCGCCACAAGATTGAAGAAAATTAGGACCGTTTGGAGAGGCCCCGAAATCCGGACCGCTGGGGGCCATCTAATAACTCCGGCTGGAGTCTGCACCACAAGAGTCACCATCAATAACCGGACTTATCCTGCGAGCTTTGTAATCTCACAGGATTGCTCCAAAGATGTGATAATTGGGATTGACTTCCTAAGCCACCACGGCACCGCCATCGATCTGAGGTCTCAGTCAATAACACCAACCTCAGAAAAAGCGTTGCCGCTACACACGACGCCAGGAAACCCCGTACTGAATGTAATAGAAGATCACGTCACCATTCCGCCTCTCTCCAGCATCATTTCCTTCGGCACCGAAGAACCCGCAGACCTTAAAGGTGTCATCGAGGGCGATCAGAACCTACTTCTGAACCGTCAGGTCTGCATAGCCGAGCTGCGTGATGGCAAAGCAAAGGTACTGCTGACAAGCTTCAGCCACGAATATAGGCACCTCAACATTGGTACGACGGTCGCCTACATACACGATTTCGTGGACGCCAGCAATGCTTTCACCCTCTTCGATGCTACCGAACCTGCTTCGACGGAACAACGAACCCAACCAGATTTCTACATCAACCCGAGCCTCCCGAAGCACAAGCAAGACCAGCTAAAAACCCTGCTCTACAATTCAAGGACTGCTTCTCGTCTTCAAGAATTCGACAGACCCCAGTCGCTAAACATCGCATCATGCAGAAGAAAGCACCCGACCAATCCGCCAGAGCCCGTACCGAGTTTCGACGCGAGAACGCGAGGCCGTCAAGAAACAAGTCGACGAAATGCTACGCGACGACATCATCCAGCCGTCCAAGAGTCCGTGGGACTCACCTGTGGTGTTAATGAGGAAGAAGGATGGATCCTACGTTCTTGCGTTGACTATCGTCGCCTGAGCAAGGTCACAAAGAAGGACGTGTACACTCTGCCACGAATAGACGACGCCCGAGGTCGACTCCACAACGCCAAGCACTTTTCGTCGATGGACCTCAAGACCGGCTACTGACAAATCGAAGTCGACGAGAGAGACCGAGAAAAGACTGCCTTCATAACACCAGACGGCCTGTTCGAGTTCAAGGTCATGCCCTTTGGTCTTTGCCCGGCACTCGCGGCTTTCCAATGTGTCATGGAGCAGTACTGGCTGGCTTGAAGTGGCAGACTTGTCTCGTGTACTTGGACGACGTCGTTCTGTTTGCCTCAAACTTCGACGAACACATACGGCGGCTGGAAGCTGTACTTCAAGAAATCAAAAGCTCCGGACTCACCCTGAAGCCAGAAAAGTGTCGCTTTGCGTACGAGGAGCTCTTGTTCTTGGGACACGTGATAAGCAAGTCTGGAGTACGCCCTGACCCGTAGAAGACAGCCGCCATCGCAACATTCCCGCCACCTGTCGACGAGAAGGCCGTGCGTCGATTTCTGGGCCCGTGCGTCTATTACAGGCGGTTGGTCAAAAATTTTGCCCGCATCGCCAAGCCACTTACCAACCTTACCAGGACCGACGTCGCGTTCAATTGGGAAACGCCGCAGGAGGAAGCATTTCCAGAACTAAAACGACGCCTGCAGACGCCTCCGTTACTCGCGCATTTCGACGAATACGCCCAAGCAGAAGTGCACACCGACGCAAGCAATGTAGGACTCGGCGCCGTTCTTGTGCAGAGGACTGACAGATTGAAAGGATAATCAGCTATGCTAGCTGTTCGTTATCAAAGGCGGAAGCCAATTGTTCTACGACAGAAAAGGAGTGCCTTGCCATAATCTGGGCTACATCAAAGTTTCGCACCTACTTTTACGGCAGGCCTTTCAAAGTTGTGAGCGACCACTACGCCCTGTGTTGGCTAGCTAACTTGAAGGACCCATCAGGTCGTCTCGCACGACGGAGCTTGACACCTCAAAAATCTGACATTACCGTCGTTTACAAGTCCGGAAGAAAACACTCTGATGCCGACTGCCTGTCTCGTGCCCCCGTGGACCCGCCGCCGCAAGACGACCAGGATGATGACTACTTTTTGGGAACCATAAGTGCCGACGACTTCGCCGAACAACAGCAATCCGACTCGGAATTCAGAGGCCTTATGGAATACTTCGAGTGCAAGAACGTCGTCGTTCCAAAAGTATTCAAGCTAGCACTGGCGTCGTTTTTCTTACGCAACGGCGTTCTCCAAAAGAAGAACTTCTCACCACTTCGAGCCAAGTACCTTCTCGTGGTGCCCTAAGAATTGCAACCAGAAGTCCTCCAGGCCCTGCACGACGACCCGACAGCAGGACACCACGGTGTTTCCCGAACGCTGTCAAGAATACAGGAAAAGTACTACTGGCCACGCCTTGCCGCCGACGTCACTCGCTACGTAAGAACATCCCGATACTGTCAGCGACGCAAGACACCGCCAACGAGACCAGCGGGCTTTCTTCAGCCGACCGAGCCACCTCGGCGACCGTTCCAGCCGACTGGGACGTTCCCAACGTCGACTAGCGGTAATAAGTGGATCGTCGTAGCTGCCGACTACCTGACCCGCTACGCCGAAACAAGGGCCCTACCTAGTGGCAGTGCCACCGAGGTGGCGAAGTTCTTTGAAGACATCGTTCTGCGTCAAGGCGCCCCAGAGGTCCTCATCACCGAGATCATCTCCGCGCTTACTCAGCCGATCTTGAGGTACAGCGAGACAAACCACCGCTGGACCACTGCCTACCACACTTAAACCAATGGCCTCACCGGACGGCTAAATAAGACCATCGCCGACATACTGGCCATGTACGTTGACGTCGAGCACAAGACGTGGGATTCGATCCTTCCGTACGTGACCTTCGCATACAACACCGCTGTGCAAGAAACGACGCACGTGACGCCTTACACGTTGGTCTACGGAAGGAGCCCAGCAACGACGCTCGACGCAATGCTGCCAACGGCCACCGACGAAGACAATCTCGACGTCGCTGCTTATTTGCAACTCGCCAAAGAAGCTCGACAGCTTGTCCACCTGCGCATCAAGAACCAGCAGACGGTCGACAGCCGCCACTATAATCTTCGACGATGCCACATGGAATACCAACCCGGTGACCGTGTATGGGTTTGGACGCTGATACGCCACGGGGACTTAGCGAGAAGGTTCTTCGGCGATACTTTGGGCCATACAAGATGCTTCGACGTATCGGCGCTTAGACCACGAGGTTATCCTGGACGGCATTACGAGCAGGGTGTCGGAACGGAACGAAAGCCGAAAACGAAAAACAAATAAAAAATGATATTTTCGACCGGAACGAAAACGTAACCGAAACTTTATCTATTATTTCGTTCCGGAGTGAAACGGAAATTTTCTCAATCGTTTTTTTTCGTTTCTATCGTTTTTTTGAACGAGAACACTTCCCAATCCGGAGCAACTGAGCTCATGCATTGTGAGCATATCTCAGGCTACAGTATTAGCGTGTACCTCAGGCAGGAATTCCAAAGCAAAGATATGTTGAAATTGTGCGAAAAAGAAAAAAAAAATCACAGCATATCCACGGAGTGAATGATGATGAGTGCGCGAAGCTGCGGAGGTTCATCGGTAAACCGTGAATCTTCCGTGGATTTTGCCCAGTACATCATCACCGACGTGAGATTGGGCGCGTTTATACTAAAGGTTCGATGAGTTATGACGGCTTGCAGCTCACTTTAATTTTACATGTTCGCTGTGAATTTTCATTGTTTTCTAAAGCAATGGTTTTTTAAACATCTGGCGTCTTTCGTTATGCAGCTGGCGTCCTTTCGTTTTGCTTTAGAAACATCTGGCGTTCTTTCGTTTTGCTTTTAGAAAACATCTGGCGTCTTTCGTTGGTTTATTTCATCAATCAACGGCGTTTTGAACAAAATTTTTATTGTTTAATCACGCACAGGAGAAATCTCACCAGGCACTACCTTGGAGGTAAACAATGGCTGCTAATGGGAATGAGAGACAGAAGAAGTCGGCTTTTAGCTAACACTTACACTTCTACTTCTACTAACGTTTCCTACTGGAACATGCCAATGGCTGCTAATGGGGAATGAGAGACAGAAGAATTCGGCTTTTAGTTAACGCGCACGCTGCGAATTTTTTATTGTTCAACAACGCACAGGAAAAATCTCCCACCGGCACCACCTTGGAGGTCAAGATCTGGTACTAGCGTTACGACTGGTTACGCCCTACGACTACACTACAAGGGACGAACGGGCGCCGCCTTAAGGAGCTTCGCCCCTAAGACAGTCGCAACCAGAGATGCTTATATTAACGCAAGTGAACTTTTGCGTTCCTGTCACGCAGGTGAGCGTAGAGAGGGCAATGTCGGCGCTGAAGTTTGTTACAGCGAAAGCTGAGATCACAACAGCTGATTTTGGCGCCATAGTTGTCCGCCGCCACCGGTGTCCGTGACCGCTATCGTGTGATATAAGAAAAAAATAAACGAGAAAAAAATTTCTAGGATCGAATGGGATATCAACCCGCGCCCTCACATGGCAGTCGGGTCTTCCACCACAGTGCCACGGTGGTGCTTGCAACTCCTTCGCAAAAATACTCGATACAGGTGTCATGTCGAGCAAGGAATCGTGTTCATAGATGTAATATAGCGTGGCAGAAGAATAAAATAACAACCAGTCATCACGCAATGCTAATAGCGCAAAGAGGGTGTTGTTTAATGCTTCCCACCAGTGTTGCGGAGTTGCCCCACCAGAACTGGAATGACTCCGGAATCATTCCACATTTTCGCGACCCCGGAATGGAATGGGGACAACGCTTCGAGGAATGAAATGGAAATGGAATTAAGCGGCTTTTGCACGTAATATAATGAGAATGGAATTACGTTTTTTTCCGAAAATAGAGCACGTTTTCGTCTAGGTGCTGTTTTTCAAACTTCAAACATTAGTAAGTCAGAGCCTCGAAATTAACAATCAAGCAGTATTTTTAAAATGGCTTGGCTGATTACAAGCACGGTACTTTTATAAGCAACGCGCCTACCAGAAACCGAGGCGAAAGTTAGGGTACAAACAAATGCATTATCCCAGCAGATACCGAAGGGAGAAACAAGTTATCTCTGCAGTTGGTTCCCATGCATTGAAACCCCCACACGAAAGTGGCGAATACTCTATGCACAGCCTGATCTTTATCTCACGAGCAGTTTAGTACCTGGCACACGTAAATACCCCTTGCGACAAGGAAGACATTGAATACCTGCGCACAGGCGAACACTGAAAGTTCTCCTCACCCCATCCATGCTTACGAGGCGCGCTTGAAAAGCGTGAGTGCTGACGAGCAGTGCGGTCCAGTGTTCTGTATTCGGTACAAAGGCAGAAGGTGCCCGAGCGGTGCACTGTTCCAACTAATACCAGCAGATCTAGAGGGTCTTATTCCCCATTAACCAAATCTTAGTTTTCTACATATTCACGACCGCTCCAGACGCGTGGCAAAACTGCTTAGTCTACTTGAATACTACTTTTGTCCGCATAAAAATACGCTATGTCGTCATTTTAGCATTAACACATTTAAGCATAAACAATATTAAACACCACCATTCGTTTAAACATGCAGACCATGCAAATACTATAGGTAGCGGGAGAACTGCCCTTATAAGCATTAGTAAGGTGGTTGCAGTGCACGATATATGTCACCAAGCTACTATCCCTCGACCTGTTAACGTGTTTTGCGTACTTTTGCAGTTAATAATGCATCTGATGACATTAGCTTTATGGGGCGTTCATTCTTAACTCGATAAAACTATCAAGATGCCTTTCCTACGTCGAGAAATTAAAGGATTGTCATTGAACTGCCCGGCCATTCCCAGAGTGCGTGTGGGCTAAGTTTTTTTTATTTCCGAGGAATTGAAAGGAATAGAATAGCGGAAAGTTCTAAATCACAGCAATGGAACTGAAATGGAATGGAGGCGCCCATTCCGCAACACTGCTTCCCATCCACTGCAATGTGCTCAGCCATAATTCTTTATCATCATCAGTCACAGCACAAAGTTCACATAACGCCTTATAGATATGTAGCGTGTGCCACGAGATTCCGAAGAATGACGAAAGATGACATAGTGGGAACTTCTCTTCTTCAGAAAAATTGGGACGATTTATGGCGTAGTAGGTACCTTGCATGTGTATTTGTATTATTGACCCAAGAGACTCTCCAACGGGCTCCACGAAGTCCGCTCTTCCAGCTTTCGTTGTGACTGTGCTGCGTGTTCCGCGCAGGCCTGGCGATCTTTCTATCAGAACAGCGGTCTCGCACATCAGAGAGAACACTCATTGACGTGCTGCTTCTGAGATTGTGCTCACTCTCTTGACACAAAGCATTGAGCCCACTAAAAAAAATCGTATTTGTCTTTTGAGAAAATGAATACTGTGACTTAGAAAGTTATTTCAGAAGGACGTTTTGCTGGGCGAGTTGGTTATATTCCATCATTAAACTTAGCTCAAAATAACACGGACAAAGTGAAGTGAAGTCTGAGCTGTGTATGTTACCACTTCACTGTGTCCGTGTTATTTTGTGCTAAGTTTAATAATAGAAAGTTATAGGGTTTGCGCTAGTTGGTGGGAATTCGTGGTACAGTTAATTCCGCTGCTCTGAAAAACGTGTTTCACCCTTTTCCCACTTTCTGAAGAGGAGGGCAAGTAACTACATCACAAATTCAATGTTCTTAATGATTACCCCAACTTCAAATTTTTGCTTAAAAAAAACCGTTACGAACCGTTACGGAACATTTTTTTTCGTTCCGGAACAGAAACGGAACGGAACTTCTTGCGGTGGAACGAAACTAAAACCGAAACGAAAAACATTTCGTTCCGACACCCTGATTACGAGCTCTCAAAGGCGCGGTGCACGATATGAAGTCGTCCATGTCGTGCGCCTTAAGCCGTTTTTTGCGCGTTAGCGAACCTGAGCACTGTACCTTTTGCTTTATTATTGTAGCCCCGCCACGGTGGTCTAGTGGTTATGGCGCTCGACTGCTGACCCGAAGGTCGCGGGATCGAATCCCGGCCGCGGCGGCTGCATTTTCCATGGAGGCGAAAATGTCTGAGGCCCGTGTACTTAGCTTTAGGTGCACGTTAAAGAACCCTAGGTGGTCGAAATTTCCGGAGCCCTCCACTACGGCGTCTCTCATGTTCATATCGTGATTTTGGGACGTTAAACCCCATATATTATTATTATTGTAATGTATTTGTGTATGCACTTGTTTTTTTTTAATGCGAAGCATTTCTTAGCGAACTTCTGCGACTTTGAGCGTATCTATCTATCTATCTATCTATCTATCTATCTATCTATCTATCTATCTATCTATCTATCTATCTATCCGCCTACGACTTTGTGCTCTCCTGACCGTTTCGTTAATAGTATTTACACCAAAAATGGTATGGCGAAACATGGCCTTATGACGAACATAAATGACAGGTCATACCATGAAAATCATGATATCCATGTCATGAACTACATGATTTACATGCCACTGTTTTGGTGCTCTTGCGGCCGTTTCGTTAATTTGCTATATACCAAAATTGGTATGGCGTGACAAGAGTGTATGACGAACATAAGTGACAGGTCCTAAAGTGCAAATCATGACACGCATGTCATGCACAGCATGACTTACGTGCCACGCTCATGGTGCGCTGGCGGCCGTTTCGCTAGCCTGATATACACCAAAATAGGTATCTCGCGACGTAACTGTGTGACGAACATAAACACCAGGAATTAACATGAAAATCATGACACGCATGTCATGCACAGTATGACTTACGTGCCACGCTCATGGTGCGCCGGCGGCCGTTTCGCTAGCTTGATATTCACCAAAATTGGTATCGCGCGACGTGACTGCGTGACGAACACAAATAACAGGTGGTAACATGAAAATCATGACACGCATGTCATGCACAGCATGACTTACGTGCCACGCTTATGGTGCGCCGGCGGCCGTTTCGCTAGCTTGATATTCACCAAAATTGGTATCGCGCGACGTGACTGCGTGACGAACACAAATAACAGGTGGTAACATGAAAATCATGACACGCATGTCATGCACAGCATGACTTACGTGCCACGCTTATGGTGCGCCGGCGGCCGTTTCGCTAGCTTGATATTCACCAAAATTGGTATCGCGCGACGTGACTGTGTGACCAACACAAATAACAGGTGGTAACATGAAAATCATGACACGCATGTCATGCACAGCATGACTTACGTGCCACGCTTATGGTGCGCCGGCGGCCGTTTCGCTAGCTTGATATTCACCAAAATTGGTATCGCGCGACGTGACTGCGTGACGAACACAAATAACAGGTGGTAACATGAAAATCATGACACGCATGTCATGCACAGCATGACTTACGTGCCACGCTTATGGTGCGCCGGCGGCCGTTTCGCTAGCTTGATATTCACCAAAATTGGTATCGCGCGACGTGACTGCGTGACGAACACAAATAACAGGTGGTAACATGAAAATCATGACACGCATGTCATGCACAGCATGACTTACGTGCCACGCTTATGGTGCGCCGGCGGCCGTTTCGCTAGCTTGATATTCACCAAAATTGGTATCGCGCGACGTGACTGCGTGACGAACACAAATAACAGGTGGTAACATGAAAATCATGACACGCATGTCATGCACAGCATGACTTACGTGCCACGCTTATGGTGCGCCGGCGGCCGTTTCGCTAGCTTGATATTCACCAAAATTGGTATCGCGCGACGTGACTGTGTGACCAACACAAATAACAAGTGGTAATATGAAAATTATGGCAAGCATGTCATGTACAGCATGATTTAGACGCCACGCTCATGGTGCACTTGCGGCCATTTTGTTAATTGGATATATTCCTAAATAGGTATGGCATGACAGGAGTTGCTAACATAAATAGCAGGTCACGCATCCTATATATGTAGGAGAATATATGTTTCATTAGCCTGACATATACCAGATTGTACACGCATGCATGTATGATAATCTCGCGATATATATATAGCGAACTAGATGTCACGACATAAATGACTTCATTAGCCTCAATGACAAACAAGACGATGTATGCAGCTCTTTGCTGGCTGCTTCGCATTACATTGATTCCCACACTGCGTGGGATCTGCCGATTTTTTTTACTTCTATGTTCTGTCACAAGCATCGGGACACTGCTTTTTCAGAGGGGGGAAAATGCCACGCCCACTTCTTGTTTTATTTTGATGTATTCGGGTTTGACCAGCAAGGACGGTTAGCAACGCTCGACGCTGACCGAGCCACAGTGTTCGAGAAACTTCGCTATTGTAGTAGATCATTTTAAGATTGCGCGCAGGACGCGAATGGTCTAGATTATTCGGGAGCTTACGCGACCACCAGTGATAAGACTGGAAGGTTCGATGCATGATGTGTAAAACTAAAGACGGCGTGTCCCAGCCATGAGCACATTATCGACGGCCGACGCCCAGTTCGCCGCTAACAGTGTACACAGCGTGTATTGCTGTAGTTTGAGTTTTTGTTTCCCGGCCACAAGTTCGGCCAAATAAACAGTTTCATCTCGACACGCCGACTGCTGTCTTCATCGAGGTCGCGACCACAAGACAATATTTACAGTAGCGGTTGCAGCGCTAACCGTTTCAGCTCAGAGCCCGGCGGGGAGAGATCTTCCTTCTCTTCGTCCGGCGCACACGCGCATGGTTCAAGTGGCCGGCAATATGCATGCAGCATAATCGCCGGCGGCAGAAGCGCCGTCTCGGCGCATCAGATTTCAACGTCACTGGGAGAGTGATAGGGCTTCAAGCGTGCGACATGTGCGATATCGCTGGCCTGTGTGGAAGATGAAGGCGACGAGGCGACAGGGGCGATTTCATAAGGTACAGGGGTAACCGCACGAAGGACTCGGTGTGGACCTGTGTATCGAGAAGAACTGTTCTTCCGCGATCCCAACGTGAGGGGTGGGAGACCACAGCAGGACCAAAGAACCGGGCGAGAAGTACCCGTTTCGGTGCTTGCAATCGTACAACCGCCGTTGGTTTTCTTGAGAAGTGAAAATGCGAGTGCGGGCGGTTTCACGTGCCTGGGCAGCCCTGGTGATAGCGTCAAGAGCGTATTCGCTGGTCGGTACTGCGGGAAACGGGATGATGGTGTCTAGGGGCAACGTTGGGTTCGGCCGAACAACAGAAAAAATGGAGAGTAACCGACAGTGGCGTGGCGCAAAGAATTGTACGCAAATGTCACGTACGGCAAAGCAAGGTCCCAGTCAGAGTGGTCGGAGGAAACATACTTCGCAAGCATGTCTGTAAGTGTTCGATTGAGACGCTCCGTCACGCCATTTGTCTCCGGATGGTGCGATGTAGTGAGTTTGTGCCTCGCTTCACATGACTGCAAAATGTCGGCTATGACCTTTGACAGAAATGTGCGGCCACGGTCCGTAAGCAGCTGGCGTGGAGCTCCATGTTGCAAAATCCCGTCGTGTAGGAGGAAGTCGGCGACATCTGTGGCGCACCTTGTTGGAAGAGCTCGTTTGATGGCGTAGCGCGTGGCGTAGTCTGTGGCCACAGCTATCCCCCTGTTGCCATAGGAAGACAGGTGAAACGGGCCAAGTAGGCCAAGTAGTAGCCAACGCGAAAGAACGGTTCTGACGAAATGTCGAAAGGTTGAAGGCACCCGGCGGGAAGCGTCTATGGTGTTTGGCGGGGCTGACATTTCTCACACGCCGCAACGTGTCTTCTGACGGAGCGTGAAAGCCCTGGCCGAAAGAAGCGTCGGCGGATACGGTCGTAAGTGCGCGATACACCAAGGTGACCGGCCTTTGGAAGGTCATGAAGTTCGTGAAGGACAGCCGAGCAGAGGTGTTTCGGAATAACAAGCAGCAGGGCTGGTCCGTCTGGATGAAAATTGTGGTGGTAGAGCACACCATCTTGGAGGACGAACGAGCGATGGGACCAGTCGGTAGACGATGATTCTAGGCGTTCGATGATAGTACGCAAGGACGCATCACGGCGTTGTTCGTCGCCGATGTTTGTCAGTAACGAAACTGAAAAGACGCAAGCGTCGGTGTAGGTGTCAGGGATGGTGCTCGATTCATCGACCGGGTAGCGAGACATGCAGTCTGCGTCCTGGTGTAGGCGGCCCGACTTGTACGTCACTGCGTATGTATATTCTTGGAGTCGCAGAGCCCAGGGACCAAGCCGGCCAGTAGGATCCTTTAGTGACAAAAGCCAACAGAGCGCATGATGGTCCGTTATTACAGAGAAGTGCGTGCTGTGTAAATATGGCCGGAACTTCTAGACTGCCCAGACGAGAGCAAGGCATTCACGCTCTGTAATGGAATAGTTGCGCTCGGCAGCTGTAAGGAGGCGGCTGGCGTAGGCGATAACGCGGTTGCGTCCCTGTTGTCGTTGGGCTAGGACGGCTCCGATTCCGTGACCACTAGCATCGGTTCGGACCTCTGTCGGAGCGGATGGGTCAAAGTGGGACAATATAGGCGGCGTTGTGAAAAGTGTGACGAGGCGAGAAAAAGCGGCGGTTTGAGCGGGACCCACGTAAAAGGCACGTCTTTCTTCAGAAGTTCAGTGAGTGGTCGAGCGATTGTTCCAAAACCTTCCATGAACCTTCTGAAGTAGGAACAGAGTGAACCTTCTGAAGTACGAACAAAACTCCGGACAAAACTCCGAACGAACCTTCTGAAGTAGGAAGAAAACTCCGGACGTCTTTGGCTGACTGGGGTACAGGAAAACTCGTGACAGCACCCCGCATGTAGCACTATCATTTACATAGAAATGAAATAAGGTAGTCGCAATACGCTACCCTGTGGTACTCCCGATTTAATTTCGCGATACGAGGAGCAGAAATTTTCAATAGCAACGCACTGAGTCCGCCCAGAGATATATATCGAAACAACAAGTTTGCCACGCCACGAATACCGGAGCCGTCCATCTTTCTAATTAAAATTTCATGGTTTAACTGATCGAATGCCTTGCTATAGTCTCTATGTATGCCTAAAGTTAGTTTTCCTGCATCAATGTTATCAATTATTAGCTCCTTTTGACATAACAACGCTGTCTCTGTCGACCTGCCTGGGCGGAATCCGTGCTGACAGTCAGACAGAATGTTATTCTTTTAAAAAAATCATTGATTCGAGCTGAGATCACCTTTCCTAAACCCTTAGACAAGGCGGACAGAATAGAAATTGGCCTGTAGTTTCCCAAATCATTTAGATTACCGCCTTTAAAAATCACCGAAACCCTGGCTTTCTTCATAGCACTTGGAAAACGGCCACTTTCTAGAACAAGATTAAACACAAATGCAAGGTGGATTGCGATGATATCAATTACAAATTTTATTGGTCTAATTTGAATACCATCTGCGTCAACAGCATTGCAGTTTTTAGGGCTAAAAAAGTACGAGAAATTTCAGTGCCATCAGTCGGCTCGAAAAAAATGCTATGCATACATCTGATAACAACTGTGCCACTGACCGCGCTATCCGATGACGTTATCATGTTCACGAAGTGATTATTGAAGCGCTCAGTTAAAGCGAAGCCCGTCACCTTTTCATTGTTTAGGGAGACTTCATGAAAAGGCTGTTTCACATTTTCTTGTCTTATGGCATCGTTGATAACTTTCGATGTTTTTTCTGAATTCTTCCTCTGTACCGAAGCAAGAAGGGTTTTATAATAGTGGGCTTTAGCCTTTCGCAGTCCTTTGTTTATTACATTTCGTAACTTCTTCAATGCAACAGAGATCGCTTTCCTCACGCGTGCGTAAAAATATATTGAATAACCTATTTTTCTTTCTTATCATCTTAACGTGTTGAGGCTGCACCAAATGCTTTCTAATACGTTTCTTTACTTTGCCTGTTTTGAGTGGAAAAGATCAATTGTAGAGACGAGTGAAAATTGACAGGAATTCGCCGTATGCCTCACTAGCATCTTTTTTGTTATATAAAGAGGAACAGTCTGTGCGCAGTGCAAGTGCGCGAAAATGTTGCATATTTTGTCTAGATAGACATCTACAACTGAACGTGGTATCAGGCAAGCATTTTTCACTGACATACAATGAGCACACTACGTATATTGGACAGTGGTCGCTGATATCATAGCTGATGGTCCCAGCTGTATAAATCTGTGTACCAGCGTTAACTATGAAATTATCGAGAGCCGATTGACAAGATGCCGTCACACGAGTAGGCGTTGTGATAACGCTGCAGAAACCGAGTGAATCCATGAGGTTAGCAGTTGCACGGGTCGAAGTGCCATCATAGAGCATGTTAATTGAAGTCGCCACCAAGAAGCACCTTGTAATTGTGAAAAGAAGCATGCCCTAAAAGGTTTTCAGTGAATTCTAAGAAATTAGACATGTTACCAGTAGGTGGTCGGTAAGTCACGACAAACAGAATGTTGTCCGATTTAACGCTGAGCACTTCATAATGGGGCGTGGTGCAGGTGAATTCCTCAAGCACAGCGCGCTGTATGCCGCGCTGAACATGCAGTGCAACACCAGCCCCACGTTTTC
This sequence comes from Rhipicephalus sanguineus, assembly GCF_013339695.2. Classification (NCBI taxonomy): domain Eukaryota; kingdom Metazoa; phylum Arthropoda; class Arachnida; order Ixodida; family Ixodidae; genus Rhipicephalus; species Rhipicephalus sanguineus. Next base: position 160,995,495 of record NC_051183.1, read on the forward strand.
CTGCGCGATTAACAAAAAAGTGGCTGTACCCGTCTATGATAAGCATTTCACTGTGTTCTTGATACCATGTTTCAGAGAACATAATAACGTCAAATGAAAAAGTAAACTCAGCAAGAAACATAGCTATCTTGCTTATGAGCGAGTGAACGCGAGTTCACATGAAGGGCAGAAATATTTCTCACGTGTGAAGGCAGGGAAATTTCAGATGGTAGGCTAAATTCTCGATACATTAAGCAGTCAAAAGGAATATGAAAACTTTCGTTCATATGAAAGATTTCGTATACCGTATTCTACGCGATCTTTTGAAGGTCAGCCTCCGAAGCAATATGGATTACACTACTAGCCTCAGTTTTGCGCGCAAGTACCGTTCCATTTCGCGTCCAGACAAATCGCCATTGATATTCACACCTTCTTCCTTAAGCAAGCGAAAGAAGACGCTTCATCGCCGGACAGAGGTGCTCGTTAACAAATACTCTGGCATCATCAGGAATTCCAGCCTGGTTATTTCGCATCCTGGCCTTCCGCGCTTTGTCGAGGACTGTGTCCCTCTTCTGTACGCTCTTGACCTGAACGATTACGCTAGACTTTCCAGCTTCTCGGGTGGGCACACGGTGACAAACTTCATCATCGGAAGAAGCCATGGGCTGACCAAGTACATCACCAATTTTCCCAACGAGTCCTGCAATACATTCGTTTTCCTGTTGTATAAGCCCTTTATTTTTTCTCCGTTTGACCTGCGCGAGTATTGTTCAGATTGAACAACTTTCTTCTGAAGTTGCTGAATGACGTTATCATTCTCTTTGCACTCAGAACGTAGCTCTTCATTTGCCCTCCTCAAGGCTTCCCTTTCCGCTGTGGCCTCCCTAAGGTGCTTTTTCATGCCCTCAAACTCATCGCTCACAAATTTAACACAAATAAACACTTCATTTCAGCACGAAGTTCCCGAATTTCGGATCGGCTTTCTCTTTCACTCGTCGGCCTCGTCACGTCTTTCGAAATGAAGAACAGTAGCTTGAAACAATGTATAACAAGTGCACAGCAGGTACACAGCAACACAGAAAGGCAGCAGCGACAGCATAAACTATTCAGTTACAAACTGTGCATAATTCGTACACCAACCTGCAGTACAGGGAACAGTTTCTTAGCGTTGCGCCGAGAATAAAAGGAAACAGTAGACTAAAAAGAGAAGAAGAGAATAAAAAGAGAAAAAGAGAATAAAAACATGGCTGATCCCTCCGTCATAGGAATCGGTATAACACAAAAGTGAAACGTGTCTTCACAGAAGTAGTGCTTATTGTGTACCTATATATGAGAGCTTCTACAATGTGTATTCGTGTTTGGCAGCTATAGCACCGTTTGACGTGGATGCACCCATGTTGACAGCATTTCTCCATCGCGACGACTAATGCCCATGATCATGATTAAACCATTGTGGTAGCTGACGGTGTGAACATATATTTGGACACAGCGAATCGTGAATCCCGCGTAAGGATGATATCAACAGGTTCATAATCAACACTGGTACCCGGTATGCACTTCTTCAAAGCGTCGTCAATTAAGGAGAGAAACGGCACCGTGTGCGCTATCTAGTAATGGGTAGCCGACGCCTGTGCTCATGCATACATAACACACGCTGCGCTTCAGCAACACGGGAGGTAGAGGTTCGTAACCTGAGCCTCAAACGCGTGCGTCCCGCTGGCCTCTGTCTCGCAGGCGCTGCTCTCGCTCCACCAAGGCACGTCATTCACCCGTCGAAATCGTGTCCTTTCTGCAACGCATATTGCAGCAGTTTTGTTAGTCGGTGCTCTCGCAATTGAAGCAGTCGGCGGCGGAGAAATCTCGTTGGTGCACGTGGAAGCTGCACTACTCCGATGATCCGACGCACGCTAACACGAAGACAAAGGCAAAGAACGTAACTGCGTCAAGGGTGCCTCGGCGACGCCAGCGCAGCCAGGCTACCCCTCTGGTGTCGAGACGCTTTAACCATGACCTCCGATATCGCGTGCAATCTCGGAGTAAGCGCTAGTAAGTGTCGATCGTAAAGCATTACTTCTTTTCACCTCTCACAGACGGCGGCACCGCCCCGCTCCGCCCGCCGCGAAAGAGAATGTGTGAAAGATATAAGGCGCGTTCGCGCCGTGCCTAACATCTCCCGAGTTGGCTTAGTCGGTAGAGCGTCGGGCGCTTGCCGTCGCGGCCGCAACGTCGTGGGTTCGATTCCCAGCAGGGCATCTTTTTCTTTCTCGCCCGTTGGCGTCCATTTTATCAACGTCATATCCGTGACGGATGTACTTGGTGGACCCCGACATAAAACACTTTCGTGTTAAAAAAAAAACCCAGGCCTGCGCGGAAAGCGCAGCACAGTCACAGCGATAGCTGGAAGAGCGACATTTCTAGCGCCCGTTATAAACTCTTTTGTGGCTACTAATACAAGTAGTACATTAGCAACGCACCCACTACGCCACAAATTATAATTTTTTGTAAGTTGGGAAGTACCCACCACGATATTATTTGTTATTCTGCGGAGAAGCGAGGTACCATCTGTGAGGCATTATGTGCACTTTGTTCTTGCGGTGGTTGATGACGATGAATTATGGCTGAGACCTTTGTATTGGGTTGGAAGCTTTAAACGACCCACTAGTTACGTAATTCATATTGTGTGACACCCCGTCGTTAGTTAACTGTCCCACCACGCTTTATGACATACGTTAACCGGAGAAACGGAGAGCGAGAGAGAGAAGGAATTAACTTTATTGAGAGCCTCAGGAAATAGATCATGGGAGCCTTATGGGCTTCCTTGGCTACCAATAGAAGTACACTTGCCAGGAACCCACTACGCTATAAATCATCATAATTTTTGTGAAGTAGGGAAGCAGTCACTATGCAATTTTTCGTCATTCTACGGAGAACCGTAGTGCTCGCTAAACACCTGTAAGGCATTATGTGGACTTTGTTGATGCTGTGGCTGATGACGATGAAGACTTGTCGCAGAGGCCTTTGTAGTGGGCTGGAAGCACTCAACAACGCACTCGTTGCGCAATTTGCATTGTGTGACGCCCGGTTACAGAATTCGCGTTTGTGTTACGCCTGGTCGTTATTTTACTCTTCTACCACACTACATTACATATCTTAATGTGGTTCCTTCCCGAAATGAAGCCTGTATAGGGTCTTTTTGCAACGCAGTTTCAAGCACCAGCATGGTCCCGAGGTAGAACACTGGGCTCCCACGCAGAGGGCCCAGGTTCGAACCTCGTTCCTTCCTGGAAATTTTTTCTTAGAGTAATGCTGCACGCACGACTTCGTGCGCGCAAACCGGAAAAGGCTGTACGCACGACGCGGCGTAGTAACGCCATCCAGTGCCGGGTGGCGATGCGACTCTCTCTGCGAGTGTCTGTAGTGCGCAATGGTCCCCTTTTCCGTGCGCGAAGGTAGGGTGGCTATCGAAGGTGTTCGACAGCTTCCTCGAGTGGCCTTCAAAAATAGCGCGGCGCGACCCGGCCATGGACGCGGCAAATTCTCGAAACCTAGCCCGTGACCAGCGTGCTCGTGACGGTGCGACTAGGAAGTTACTTGGATAAATTCAGCGCGACTTCGACGAAGACTGGAGACACATAAAACACAGGCGACCAGCGCTCGTCTCTGTTTTATGCGTCTCCTGTCTTCGTCCAAGTCGCGCTGAAATTATCCAAGTATGTACCAACTCGCCGTAGTCAAAGTGCTATTGCGCAGGGGCGTAGCCAGAAATTTCTTTCGGAGGGGGGTTCAACCATACTTTATGTATGCTCGTGCGTCCGTTTGTATGTGTGCGTGTATATATACACGTGCAAAATTGAAACATTTCGGGGGGGGGGGGGGTGAACCCCCCCCCCCCTGGCTACGCCCCTGCTATTGCGACTAGGAAGGCTGGAGTGTACTAGAATACTGTGGTATGGCCGTGGCCGTCGAGATTCGTACAGTTCGGCGCGAATAGAATAGAAATTCGCAGCAAGGATTTGCTCGGGTATCCGCGCTTCGTTGAAACGAAAAGCGGGCGCATGCATAATACGTCTCTGAGCGATACGACCAAGCAGATAGCATTGCCTGCACCTCCGCACTCGCTTCAACAGCGCACGCTAAGCTCTATACATGCGGCACTACGGCTTTTTTTTCCCCGCACCCGACCTCGCATGTTTCCAGGCACCCCGTGTACGGCCAACGCCACGTACGGCTGGAGCTAAGTTCTCACGGTACCTAGGATGTGTGTATATATATATCCAATTAAGTAAAGTCGAATGCACTTTACTTAACTGCCAAACCATACAGATGTGTGATGTTTCGACGATTAATTTCGAGGGGGGGGGGTAACACTTGCAAGGAATGTTCTCCCCAGCCTGAGCACAAGAGGCGTCAGGGCTGACCCTCCCATGATTTACGCCACTGCTGGCGGCTGCCCGTTATCCTGACACATGTCCTGGAAATTAACCAGACAAGGGCAGAGATGAAGCACCCTTTTTCAAGAGGCTTCGAATTAGGGCTACCATTACCGGCAGCAGAAATGTCAAGCAAACAGTCAAGCAACTACATTTATTAAGTGCTATCCGCAAGGTAATGTCTGCAGTTGAAATTGCATGGTAAAATAGTGTTAACCCCGATGTATTTATTGCAAACTAGGACTGCCTGTGCGCCTTTGCATCATTCTGCCACGCGAACCAGTTGGACTTCCGAAATAATTTAAAAAGCTGAAATATTGCAGATGTGAAGACCACCAGGATCTGTGGCATCTGTCGGTAAAAGTCCACAAAAGTGAGAGGGGGCAAATAATTTTATTGACCTTGGTTACTTTGGAGTTATCAAAAGTGCCCCAGGCACATGGAATTCATTTGGCAGGTGCTATTCTTAACAGGCTGATGGCAGAACTTAATCAGAGGCAGCTGTGAAACCTTTCGAAGTGCACCGAGTGCAGTACCACAGCTTCCTTGCAGTTTCCTTCGTGATCCCAGCACATGGCCTGAAATGAAGATGGCTGTGCTGTGAAAATTATAGTAAACATACTATTGAAAAATGAATGAAGTGAATAAAATTTTGATTCAAAATGACAGCAAGAGCTGTGGCCACTGATGATGAACTTCAAGAAAAACAAGCTTTACAACTGTTTATCTCGAAATTGTTGGGGATAAGTGCATTTCATCACATTAATGTAGTGTTTCTTTCATTAACTATAGAAAGGGGGCCTTATCCAAAAAAAAAATGAAAAGGGAAGAACCTATGTAATTGAGTGGCTGAAACCCTTTTTAACACAGTTTAACGTTTTCCATCGCAAAATTAGCAATGAAGTTCCCAGAAAACATGCCCTCACCAGTGGAACCACTCTAGGCATTGGTCGCAGCAAACCATACTAGTCTGTCCATCGTCGATCAGCTCGCAAAGGCCACAACTCCACAGCCCTTTCTCCTTCTTTACAACAACTATGAACAAAAAAAATAGATTTTCAAAACATGGAGGCATTGAAAATGTTACAATCATTTACCTGAGGAAGTTAAAAGAGCCCGTGCATCAGGACTGAAGTATTTTTTTAGTTTAGGCAAGGATACTCTGCAGTCTAGCAGAGCACTGGGGAGGGCTTCTGGACGAACTTCCAGATCATGCTCCTGTAAGATGTAGGCACCATCTAGCACCCTTGGGCACAGGCTGTCACCAATGAGGGCAGACAATATCACTGGGAAGAAAGTGTAATAAAAGAAATCAAAGTTAACGCAAACACGGTGCCTAGAATAAATGCAAGCTTCAAATAGCAGAATGACTCTTCCTTACATTGTGTTTGCGACTTCTCAGACAGCTGCTTAAATGGCACTGGTCTGCCATCATCTTGTTCTTTTGGTCGCTTTAACCTGCTTTACAGCACCCGCTTGTTTGGACGGCCTCGGCTCTTGACTAGGGGGAGCTTTATCTCGCTTACTGGGCTGGATGCGGTGCCCTCTTGGTTCGCAGATCTTCTAGTCTCACTTCCGCTGATTGAGGGTCCCGCAGAGCACTTTTGGTTCGCAGAGCTTCCAGTGTCACTTTCGCTCATCGAAGGTCCCGTGGTGACACTGGGCTGACTCTCGTTGAGCAGCTTTTGCACTCTATCAATATGCAGCGTATCTCCAGAGCCTACACCTTGGAAAGTGGAATTTTCTGGCGCTTGCGCCTCGTCCTTTTCATGATTCCTCAGTGTCACCTTTTCCTGCCTTAGCCAGGCTGTGTTCACAGACTCTAAGAAACTGAGTCGTGCCGCAAAGACGTCTGGCTGGCAGTCAGCCAGATTGTCTGCAATAGCTTTCACCGTCCTCATTGCGTAATTGAAACGTTGGTTTCTGGGTGATTCCACGTAAGATCGAACAAACGATGGCTGGTCGACCTCTCAAACTTATTTCAAAATTTTATATATCATTGCCTCATGAGATGAAAGAAGAGATCCGCAATTTGTTTTGCCGCCAAAAATTTTTTCCGAGCACAGAAAACCAATAATGACGAAGAGGTGGAGTGAAGCGCTCATCCGCTCCGCTGTTTTGGCCAACTTTCGTTATGAATTGCACAAAATATATTAAAGTGAGGCAGCTGAAATTTCTTTAACTAAATATATGCATGTTTTTGCCTCTGCTTAGCTATTTTTAGTTTTTATGTGGGGTGTAGATGTTTTTATAAAAAACCTCAAAATTGGCCCAGGGAACGTTATTTTCTTTATTTTGAACGTCCTTATCTCAAAAAAGCCTTGTACCAGAGCGACAAAAATTCCGCATTACATTCTTCGCATGCTTATCTACCAAACTGCCGAATGTTATAGTTATATAGCGTTTCAGTAAAGAGATATGATCGGGCTAAGTTCAAGAAAACACCGAGTAATGCAAACTTCTGACGACAATGAAAAAAAACCCATTTTTTATATTTCTTAAACTCTGTCCACTTATTCTCCTCCACATCAGCTTTCACAATCATTGAAAAGATGTTGCATAATGTTGATGCACTGATAGTTACGGCCCCTCCAATGAGACCCTTAGGCAAGGATTGGCAATTGCGACTTCTTGTCCAGCAAGTGTATAAAATGCAGGCAGGATTGAATTTCTTTTTATTAAAAGGCCAGCAGTACCAAAAAAAAAAAGTGTCGACAGCACTGAAGAAGTTAATTTTGAAATTATTTGGTCACTGCAGCGGCCACGATAGCGGGGCTACCGAGCAGGCGCGCGCGCACCCGAGATGCTCGTTGTAAGAGACGGTGCAGTGAGAGCTCGTTTTCGCGTCCTCAGACCGAATGAGTTCGAAACAGCAACACCTCTCGGGTGACTTGAACGCACGTGCACTGGAGCTTCGCTATTCTATCCACCCTATGTTCGCATCGCAGCTAGGCGCTGATAACACGGCGGAGGTGGAAGCAAGATGAAATCTCTATAAGGGAGCTATGAGCGCTCGCTTCACGCACGCTGCTGCCTGAGAAACTGCGCTGCGCCAGTTGCGATGAGTGAAAAGCATGAACGTGGTGCTCCAGTGGCAGAGAAAAAAAAATGGAATGTCAAAGGAAAGAAAAGCAAAACTATCGGTAACCGGATGCGCTTGCCTATCTTAGATGTCGACAGCAAACGGCCTGAATTGGCCGCGCTTTCGGTGCTATGTTCACACTTCATTCGGCGCGGATAGGTATTGTGCTTTACTGTTGCTCTACTCCTCCTGTGCGAGAAAGTATAGCTCTGGCGAGAAAGTATAGCATGGCGAGAAAGTATAGCTCTGAATGAGTGTATTGTGGAGACTACCTTTTGAAGCACAACAAGCTTAAAGGAGTACTGACACGAATTTAAAAAAAATTCGGATTGTTGCTCTAAATAAAAATACTGGTGTCGAGAAACCTAAAACGACTATTGTGGTGTCTGGGAATGCATCGTATATATTTTAATTAGCGCCACCTTAAAAATACACTTTCGGTTTTGATATCGAGGGGGTGGCTTCTCAGTGTCGTTTCACAGCAGTGTGACGTCACGGAGATACAGAAACTCGCGACGTACTAGCGGCAAATCCGTCATCTGCTCGTGGTGCAAATAAACAACGATGAGTGAATTGTCTTGAAATGGTATAGCGCATTACGGGGAAGAAGAAACGGCCTAGCAGACCGACACAAGAGGACAGAGCGCTAACTTCCAACTTAATTAATTTCAGCACCTACTAAGCCATTATTCGTCATTCTGCGGAGAAGCGAGGCACCAGCTACACGTCTGTAAGGCATTATGTGCACTTTGTTGACGCTACGCCTGATGAAGATGAAGAATTATGGCTCAGGCCTTTGTAATGGGTTGGAAGCTTTAAACAGCCCACCAGTTATGCAATATGCATTGGGTGACGCCCGTTCGCTATTTCCCTCTCCCGCCATGCTGCATAACATACGTTGGCATGGGAGAGAGAAAGGGGGGCGAAGAAGTTCACTGAGACCCCGAGGAATTGGATCATGCGCTTATGGGCTTCCTTGGCAACCAATACAAGTGCACTTGCGAGGAACCCACTACGCTATAAATCATTGTAATTTTTGAGAAGTAGCGAAGCAGACACTATGCCATTTTTCGTCATTCTACGGAGAGCCGTGGTACCTGCTAAACGCATGTAAGGAATTATGCGCACTTTGTTGATGCTGCGCCTGATGACGATGAAGAAGTATGGCGGATCCCTTTGTAATCGGTTGGAAGCATTCAACAACCTACTCGTTGCGCAATTCGCATTGTGTGGTGCCTGGTTACAGAATTCGCGTTGTGCGACGCTTGGTGCTTATTTTACTCTTCTACCACGCTATATTGCATATGTTAATGTGGTTCCTTCCCGACATGAAGCCTGTATAGGACCTTTTTGCAAAGCAGTTAAGCATCGGCATGGCTCAGACAATAAAGAAAAAAAAAACCGGCATGGCTCAGAGGTTGAATACTGGGCTCCCACGCAGAGGGCCCAGGTTCGAGCCTCGTTCCATCCTGGAATTTTTTTTCATATTTTGTTTTTTTTTTATTTTGAGCGGTAGTGGTTACGGATACCAGCGGCGGCGGCGGACAACTACGGTGACAAAAACAGCCGCTGAAATGACCTCATAGTAGCTTTCGCTGTAAAATGGTGAACAGCCGCACGTGGTGCAGTGCTGCGCCAAGTGGGCACCTTCCATTGACGCCACCGCTCTTTCGTGCTCTTGTGAACGAATATTTAAGCATCGGCCAGTCTGGCCCACGTATACTCGGCTACACGATAGCGGTAACATGTACACGACGCAGGTTGCAGATTCGACAAAACGCGACCCGTGTTTCACATGACCTCTTATTTTCTAGGCACTTGGCTTTGGCTGCTATCTTTACGTCTATTTTGCTACATACATCGTTAAGTTTAATTGGAGCCGAAAAAACCGCCTGGCATCGAAACGATTGGCCACATTTTTTGAACCTTGGGACTATTGATGTATGTAAGGAATACCAGCGGGTTTCCATGTGTGCACCTTTCCATTTACTTTTAGGGGCGAAGCTCCTTAAGGCGGCACCCGTTCGTCCCTCGTAGTCGTAGTCGTAGTAGTCGTAGTGCGTAACCAGTCTTACGCTTTGACCTCCAAGGTGGTGCCGGTGGGAGATTTTTCCTGTGCGTTGTTGAACACTAAAAAATTCGCAGCGTGCGCGTTAACTAAAAGCGGAATTCTTCTGTCTCTCATTCCCCATTAGCAGCCATTGGCATGTTCCAGTAGGAAACGTTAGTAGAAGTAGAAGTGTAAGTGTTAGCTAAAAGCCGACTTATTCTGTTTCTCATTCCCATTAGCAGCCATTGTTTACCTCCAAGGTAGTGCCTGGTGAGATTTCTCCTGTGCGTGATTAAACAATAAAAATTTTGTTCAAAACGCCGTTGATTGATGAAATAAACCAACGAAAGACGCCAGATGTTTTGTAAAAGCAAAACGAAAGAACGCCAGATGTTTCTAAAGCAAAACGAAAAGACGCCAGCTGCTTAACGAAAGACGCCAGATGTTTTCTAAAGCAATGGTTTTCTAAACAATGAAAATTCACAGCGTACATGTAAAATTAAAGTGAGCTGCAAGTCGTGATAACTCATCGAACCTTTAGTATAAACGCGCCCGATCTCACGTCGGTGATGATGTACTGGGCAGAATTCACGGAAGATTCACGGTTTACCGATGAACCTCCGCAGCTTCGCCCACTCATCATCACTCACTCCGTGGATATGCTGTGATTTTTCTTGTGGTAGCCTCCAATAAGATTTCACACTCTTTATTAACTTCTGGGCCACCTTGCGCATTACCGTCTGAGGAAAACCCGCACCATTTAACCTTTGCAGTTGATTGCTGAAGCTGGAGAGCAACCTGTCTGTGCACGACTTGGATAGCGCTGCGCGTAAGCATGAACTACATTACATATGTTAATGTGCTTCCTTCCCGACATGAAGCCTCTATAGGGTCTTTTCGCAACGCAGTTTCAAGCACCGGCACGGCTCTGCGACATCTTTTCTGCGGATGTCGAAAACAGCTTTGAAAAAATGGACAGTGATCGACAAAAATGTGTGGAGAAAAGTGGGAGTTGTTTAAACAAGAAATTAAATTGAAAGGATTGGAGCGTTCGACCGCCATAAATCGAAAGGCAAGAGAAGAAGAATCACTTCTCGGGGCTAACTTGCAAAAAATGTTAATCGAAGAGAATGAAAGAGCAGGCTTGTTTGCTGATGACATCCGTGTAGTGAAACGAAAGCTGGAGCAGCTTGACATAAGCAGATATCATGGTGCACTTGTGCGGGGAAGAATGGAACGCATAATGGCCGGTGAAACGCCGACAAAGAGAGCACTTGGCATAGAAAAGTGGCATGCACGACGCAATCAGATTACAGAAATTGAAATCCAAGGTGATGTTACTGAGGAAGCCGATAAAATCGGGAATGCCTTCTATGAACACTATCAGGGATTCGCAAGTTCTACTGTAGAAATGGCGCGATATGAAAAAGAGTGTTTGCACTAGATGCCGAGAGTTAGCGATGAAACTAAGGCAGTCTTATACCCCTGTCACACGGGGCAACTTAAGTGCACTTTGAGGGAGTGCACTTCGCCGCTAGTGCCATTCGCACGCTGTCACACGGGAACGTGTAGTGACACTCGCTGCAAAGCGCACTTGCCGGCGAGTGCGTTCGCCAAACTCACTTCGCCGAGACGGAGTGTCTAGCCTCGATAGCAGTGGCTCGAAAATAAATAAGTTATTATCCGAAGCCGAGTTCATAGCATTTTTGAACTATCGTTTTCTTTATTAGGAATATTCTTATGCATTGAAACATACTATAACACAAAAAACTACTTTGCTATTCTCGTTCTCGGGCAGTTTACAGCCACGACCGCCAGGGGCATGCCCAGCGCACGCCGTGCAATGGCTGCAGCCGCCGCGTTTGCACGTAAATTTTATTTTAAGGGCTGGTTATAGCTGTAACACAGTATTACTTAAGAAACATTGCCTGAAATAACAAATACCTGTTGTGCTACTTAAGTACCCATCGCCATTACAATCATTTTCAAAGTGCACTTCCCTTTCTCGTGTAGCAGCGCGCTGACAAAGTGCCATTCTGGGGGCGTAAGTGCACTCGCCCAAAATGACACTAAACTTGCCAGTGTGACCGGGGTATTAGAGCATCCAATCTCTGTAGAAGAAGTTAAGTGCTCAATAGAAAAAATGAATGCTGGGAAATCGCCTGGGCCGGATGGATTAACGACACTTTTACAAAACATTCAAGCATGCTGTTGCTCCAGTTTTAGCGGAAGTGTACAATGAAGCTTTTGGACTTAACTGCTTGCCACCGTCATTTTCAAGATTGCACACTATTCTAATTCCAAAATCAGAAGACCCGATGGTCCTCCGCAGACCGACAGCATACCGCCCCATGTGTTTAACAAACTGTGATTATAAAATTCTTACGAGAATTCTTGCGAAACGTCTCCAAACTGTCATTAAGGAATTAGTAGGACCGCATCAAACATGTGGCTTTAAAGGTCGATCGATTTTCACGAATATACAGTGTGCTAATGTGCTGCGACGTAATGGGAACCGCGGTGACAATGCTGCAAATCGATTTAGAAAAGGCCTTTGACAAAGTCCCTCATGAAAACTTATCTGTCGTCTAGATTATGTCAATGTAGGAAAAGTAATTAGAGACGGAGTTGCTATGGCGTACCGGGATATCTCAACACAACTGACTGTCAATAAGGTTGCCGGTGTGCCCATCAGTGTGCAGAGATCTGTGCGTCAGGAGTGCCCCTTATCTCCGCTGTTGTTTTGTTTATACATTGAACCATTTTGTCTCAGCCTTATAAGCAGTGAATGTGTACGTGGATTTAAACTGCATGAAGTCGAAGTGCGGCTTCTCGCCTATGCAGATGAGATCGCCATTCTTTGCACTGACTATGAGAGCATTACACTTGCGGTAGAGAAGGTTAAGCAGTACTGTTCTGCAGCCGGAAGCACGGTGAATTGGGGAATGTGCATAGGTTTCTGGCATGGTGAATGGTCCGGGAACCCTAAAATTTTTGCTAATATCCCTTTCGTTAACAAACCCGTGAAATATCTCGGGGCGCCCTTACATCACTACAAGGACAGTGATCCATACGGGCAGGAACAGGCTGCTGAGTTGCGTGATAGGACGAACATATGGAATAGATGAAAATGGTCAATATTTTCTAGAGGAACTGCCTGTAACTTATTTTTGGTCAGTAAGATTTGGTATGTGCTTCAGGTTCTTCACTGTTCGAGAATTAACATCCAAAAATTTCACCGTGTTCTTGCAGTGTTCGTGTGGGGGTCAACATGGGAAAGGACAAGTCGGACTAATTTGTTCTTGCGAGTTGGAAATGGGGGGCTGGGATTGACACACCTCTTTTTGCGCCAGATTTAAATCGCTTTCTGTCCTTACGCAATGTACGGGACCCTTTTCTGCGCACTGTGTGCCAGCTTCGCCTGTGCAAACGGTTGCCGAACATTGTTGTATCCACGAAATATTTGCTGGAAGCTTACATGAATTTTTAAAAGAAGTAGTCTTAGCTAGTAATTTCTTGTCCGCTCGCTTTTCTCTCGATTATCTTTCCACTGTGGCACGGAAGAAATTGTACAAAGACCTTTGTGACGTTGTACTACCTGCACCGCTGTATAGAACCATTCACCCTGGGGGTCGATGGAGAAATGAACTAAAAAACATGGATGATCCCTCCGTCATAGGAATCGGTATAACACGAAAGTGAAACGTGTCTTCACAGAAGTAGTGCTTATTGTGTAGTGATATATGAGAGCTTGTACAATGTTTATTCGTGTTTGGCAGCTCTAGCACCGTTTGACGTGGATGCATCCATGTTGACAGCATGTCTCTATCGCGACGACTAACGCCCATGATCATTATTAAACCGTTGTGGTAGCTGACGGTGTGAACATATATTTGGACACAGCGAATCGTGAATCCCGCGTAAGGATGATATCAACAAGCTCATAATCAACACTGGTACCCGGTATGCGCTTCTTCAAAGCGTCTTCAATTAACGAGAGAAACGGCACGGTGTGCGCTTTCTAGTAATGGGTAGCCGACGCCTGTGCTCATGCATACATAACACACACTGCGCTTCAGCAACTCGGCCGGGAGGTAGAGGTTCGTAGCCCGAGCCGCAAACGCGTGCGTCCCGCTGGCCTCTGTCTCGCAGGCGCGGCACTCGCTCCACCAAGGCACGACATTCACCCGTCGAAATCGCGTCCTTTCTGCAACGCATATTGCAACAGTTTTGTTAGTCAGTGCTCTCGCAATTGAAGCAGTCGGCCGCGGAGAAATCCCGTTGGTGCACGTGGAAACTGTAGTACTCCGATGAGCCGACGCATGCTAACACGAAGCCAAAGGCAAAGAACGTAACTGCGTCAAGGGCGCCTCGGCGACGCCAGCGCGGCCAGTCTACCTCTCTGGTATCGAGACGCTTCAACCATTACCTCTGATATCGCGTGCAATCTCGGAGTAAGCGCTAGTAAGTGTCGATCGTGAAGCATTACTTCTTTTCACATCTCACAGACGGCAGCACCGCCCCGCTCCGCCTGCCGCGAAAGAGAATGTGTGAAAGATATAAGGCGCGTTCGCGCCGTGTCTAGCATCATCCGAGTTAGCTTACTCGGAAGGGTATCGGGCGCTTGCCGTCGCGGCCGCAACGTCATGGGTTCGATTCCCAGCGGGGTATCTTTTTCTTGGTTTTTTTCTTTCTCACCTGTTGGCGTCCATTTTATCAACGTCATATCCGTGACGGATGTACTTGGTGGACCCCGGCATAAAACACTTTCGTGTTAAAAAGGTCAAAAGAATGATGGTACCTGCAGGAACGAAAACATTCTTCTTTCAACTACATTCAGGTACACTTCCTGTCAAACCTTGTCTGGAGGAAAAGGGCATGTGTGTGCCATGGGGAACCTATTGGTTAATGTGCAGAAAAGTAGAAAGAATAGACCACATGTTCCTCGACTGCTGGGACGCTGTGGTTGTATGGGACGTACTGCAGCGTACCATCAAAAAAGATTTCCCCTTAGACCCCCCTCGAATTCGATATTTCTCTGTCTAAAGTGATGACGGGACACCTTTTGATCTGATAATGTTGATTACACTCCACAGCATATGGAAGTGCAGGATGGCCATACGGCACGCTGATGTGGACGCCCGTCCGGCGCGTCAACACTTCAAGAGAAAGCGTAACCCGTTTTGTTGAAGAACAAAAGCTTCTTGAAGATGTTCCCGATTGGCTAGATCATGTAGAGCTTCTTTTACAAATGAAGGAGATTTAGAGCGTCCTCATTAGTCCCAGTATGGCCCTTCCCTTTTTCCTTGTCGATCTCTCCCTTTTTACGCAACCAGTGTTGCATTGTAAATAGCGTTTCATCTTGTGTTTGTTTGTTTCTTGTCGAAAGCTGGCAATAAAGAAAAAAATACCGGCATGGCTATTAGGTAGAACGCTGGGCTCCTGCGCAGAGGGCACAGGTTCGAACATCGTTCCATCCTGAGAATCTTTTCTTATTTCCTTTTTTTATTTCGTGCGATAGCGGTTACGGACACCGGCGGCGGCGGCGGCCAACTACGGCGGCAAAAACGGCCGTTGAAATGTTCTCATAAAAGGTTTCGCTGTAAAACGCGAACAGTGATTTGTATTTAAAAAGCGGTTCCCTGCCCAAAAACATCAAAGGATGTGATGAAACATGCTCTCGGTAGGCTAATGAGAAGTGTTTTAAATGCGAATGCATTTCTTAGTCGGGCTATGTCAGGCGTCTGTCGGTGTCCTCGCGCCGGCAGGTGTTATCTCTCCGCTCTCACTCCCTCTCCCATAGCAACAGCTGCGGGCGCGCGCGCTTATCCTCGCCCCTAGCAACCGGAGCAGGTGGTGCGGGCGGAGTAGCGGAGAGTGAGTAGAGAGGAGGAGCGCGCTCTGGCGTGTGAGGGCGCTCCCATCGCGGGAGCTCGGTGGAGCTCCCGCGTGTGTGGAGAGAGTGTAGGAGAGGGTAAGTGCAGTGCTTCGCCGCTCCTCTCGCCGTTCGCTCTCTCTCCTCCCTGCGCCACCGCCTCAATGCAGTGCGTTTGAAACGCGTTTGTAGCATTTGTGCTGCCTTGGCACAGCCTGAAAACAGCGCGTTCTAAACGCGTTTGTGCTGCATTGAAGGCGGTGGCAACATCCCTGAGGTGATTACGAACGCACGTAGGAAGCGTTCGTTGAAAGAGGCGCCCAAAAGAGAGACATTTGAGCGCGTCGATGTGTCCAGCTTTACGCCATTAAAATTACTACGCGGTGTACTCTCGGCGCAAGAAATGCATTCGCATTTCCTCACGATCCCTTCGGGGAGGTGGGGGCATTTTTTTTTCTCATAGCATCTAATTTGTTGCATTGTATCATAACGTGAAGCACGGTAAGTGGCTCACCACATTTCTCTCACATAGGTGGATCACCACCTGACAAGGTGTGTGTGTGTGCTGTATGTGTGACCTATCATAAGTCTGGAGAGAGTGAATTCTGTACGGCGTGACCTTGATACCGGTGGCCAATTACCAAGCTGCGGCTTGACGAGATATAACTTATTTTGAGTTTGTCGATCCCACAAGCGCTGCCAGTAAGCTCTGAGTGTTCTCCTTAGAAAGGGCTTAAGGTGCAATGCTGGAACTGGCGCGGACGTGTTGGCAGCGTCTGTGTGAACAGATGAGGCAAGCCGGTCAGCCAGTACGTTGCAATCTATATCACGGTGGCCTGGCATCCAACATACCACGACGTGCTGCTCGGATGCATAAATTCCACATAAGACAGAGTACAGCTTAACAAGCACAGGATTTTGTGGATTCTAGAGCTTTTTAAAGCCTTCACAACGCTTAAAGAACCTGTGTATACAACAGTTTTGTGTAGTTTTGATTCCTTAATTCGCTTAGCGACAGACAATATTGCGTGAGCCTCTGCCGTACATATGCTTGTTTGAGGATGTAGCAAGCCGGTATCCGAAAAGGATGGGCCAACCGCTACGTAAGAAAAGCCAGAATGAGACTTCGGCGTATCAGTATAGGATTCGGGGCAAGAATACTTGTGCTGTAATTCTAAAAGTGCATACGAATATGTGCAACAAGGGCGTGCTTCGTGACTTCTACGAAGGACATGTCACAGTATATAGGCTGCGACTGCCACGGTGGGAGATGTATAGCGGGAGCTATGAGGCTGTTTTCGAGGAGCGGGACTGCAAATTCCTTTGCCAAACCTCTCACACGGCATGACGGTTTTCAAAGAATTGAGAGCTGGGTAAGTCACTTATGGTACAGTATGTGGGGCGTTCCTTGTTTGCATACACTTTGAGAAAATACACGAAAGATGAGTATGATCTCTGTAAATGAAGCGACCACTCGTCTGATTCCGCGTAAAGACTTTCCACAGGGCTTGTTCTGAAGGCACCTGTAGAAAGATGAATACCTGGATGATGGACGGGGTCCAGTATCTTCAGAGCGCTTCGCGTGGCAGACTGATACACTATGGCCCCATAGTCTAGGCGTGTGCGTATAAGGCTTTTGCATAAGTTAATGAGACACTTTGTGTCACTGCCCCATGATGTGTGTGACAGCACCTTTAGAACGTTCATTGTATTCATGCACTTCTTTTTAGGATATTTCATGTGTGGCACAAAGGTTAGCTTCGTGTCCAAGATTAAACCTAGGAATTTGTGTTCCACTTTGAAGGGTAGCCGCTGACCATGCAGGTCAATGTCCGGATCGGGGTGCATCTGTTTCTGGTAAATAGAACGCAGGCGCTTTTTTGTGGATTGACGGTGAACCCATTCTCTTCTGCCCATTTGGCCACCTTGTTTAAACCAATCTGCACCTGCCGCTCACGCATTGCAAGGTTGGACGACTTAAAACCTATTTGCATGTCATCGACATATACACAATAAAATATGCTGCGTGGAATGCACAGATGCAAAGAATTTATTCTTATAATGAAAAGTGTGCAGCTGAGGACACCACCCTGTGGCACTCCAGTTTCCGGAACAAATGATCTGGACAAGACATTTCCCACTCGGACACGAAATGTGATATAGGACAGATAACTTTCGATTATAGCCAACATCTTGTCTCGTATACCCAAGTGTGAGAGGTCTCTCAGTATCCCAAACCTCCATGTTGAGTCGTATGCTTTTTTCATGTCAAGGAATACCGAGAGAACCAATCGCTTATGGACAAATGCCTCGCGAATTTGTGCCTCAATGCGTAATAAATGATCTGTTGTGGAACGACTTTGTCGAAACCCGCACTGATAGGGGTCAAGCAGGAAGTGTGTTAGGCGGCAGTTAATCATTTTTTCAAATACTTTACAAAGGCAACTTGTTAATGCTATTGGCCTGTAACTTGAAACACACGATGGATTCTTTCCCTGTTTTAGAAAAGGAATTATAATAGCTTCCTTCCAAGCAGAGGGGATCTCACCGGAGGACCATATAGCGTTGTAAAGCGAAAGGAGGGTGTTTTGTGTTTCGTGTGATAGGTGTTGCAGCATCTCGTATATAATGCGATCAGAACCTGGGGCCAATTTGTTGCAGCAGTTTAAGGCCGCCTGCAGTTCTGCTAAGCAGAAAGTTTGGCTTATGCCTTTTTCGTTCTAACTTCTGTTGTAACATTTGTGTTCTAACTTCTGTTTTTCTATACGTGATTTGTGTTTTGGAAGGTTTTAGAGCAGTGTGAAGAGCTAGAAATGTGTTGAAAATGTGCGCCCAAGGAGTTAGCTTGATCTTCCAAGCTTTCACCCTGGGTATCTACTAATGGTAGTGAATACGTTTGCTGACCGTTCACCTTCTTTACTCAATTAGATACTTTTGCCTCAATTGTGTACGAGTTGACACTTCATATAAACTTTGTCCAACTCTCTCGTCTAGATTGTCAGCGCGTTCTCCTAGCCTGGGATTTGATGTGCTTGAAATTTTCCAAGTTTTCTGCTGTCGGGGAATCGCGGAGCAATGCTCATGCTTTGTTCTGCTTCCTCCGCGCACTCCTGCATGCATCGTTCCACCAGGGAACCCGTCGCTTGGAATCCATGCCGCTCCTTGGGGAATACATTTAGAAGCGGTATCAAGTAGGAAAGCTGTGAAATATTTTGCAGCATCATCAATGCTTAGGGTGGACAATTCAGCCCACGTCACTTGAGAAAGATACCGGTACTGTTCCCAATCAGCGGAGTAAACCTTCCACCGAGGGGCTTGCGGAGGAGGGTTACTTTGACATTGTGTACTCAGAATTATCGAAAAATGGTCACTTCCATATGGGTCTTTAAAAACATTCAATTTAAAATAAGTTAAAAGTTACGGTGATGAAATGCTTAGATCTAATGCGGACTTTGTTTGCGAGGCTATACGTGTGCTCTTTGGGATTGAAGAGATATAACCTAGACGTAAAAAGAAAGTGTTCAATAAGACGTCCTCGAGCGTCACAGCGAGAATCGCCCCACAGCACATTGTGTACATTAAAATCACCGAGAATCAAAAAGCGCTCTGGGAGCTCATCTATTAATGATTCTAAATCGTGTTTGTGGAGCTGATAATGCGGCGCGATGTATAGGGAGCATATCGTTACGAGTTTATTTAACGTACGGCTCGAACGGCCACAGATTCAAGGGTCGTTTGGAGTGGCAAATACTGGACTGCTACACTTTTATCGACTATGATGGCTACACCACTAGATGATGTAGCAGCATCCACGCGATCTTTACGGTAAATAATCTGTTGTCGGCTGAAGTTTGTGTGCTTTGGACGTAAGTGCGTTTCTTGCACACACATCCCTTTCGCTTGAAACTTTCTTAGACGTTCTTGGAAGTCATCGAGGTTGTGCAGTAGGCCTCTGATGTTCCATTGAATTATCGTATCCATCCTGAAACTAACCTCTGCTTTGTGTGTGTGTGTGTGTGTGTGTGTGTGTGTGTGTGTGTGTGTGTGTGTGTGTGTGTGTGTGTGTGTGTGTGTGTGTGTGTGTGTGTGTGTCTGAAAGGGGGTAGGCTCAATTTACAGGCCTTTTCAGGCCCTGTAATTCGAGCGGTCGAGGGAGGCTCGCCGCTCCTTAGGCGCTGTCTGCGCCA
The DNA here is from genome assembly GCF_013339695.2 of Rhipicephalus sanguineus. NCBI lineage: Eukaryota > Metazoa > Arthropoda > Arachnida > Ixodida > Ixodidae > Rhipicephalus > Rhipicephalus sanguineus. Next base: position 161,015,098 of record NC_051183.1, read on the forward strand.
TTTTACTAGGTGTAGCGTCCATAGCCTCAGATGAAGCGTTGGACACTCGCTCTAACGAGCTCCATTCCATAAAGGTGGATTTTAAGTAAACTGACAAAAGTTCCAAAAAGGTCCTTACCGACAAACCACAGGAGTTGCGGAACTTGATCTCGTCATTCTCTTCAGTTCTACATAACACTATTTGAAAGGTCATCGAAGTACATTAAATATTACAGGTCTTCTACATCAGTGCTGATGAACTGGCAACGCCTGGATTCGACAGTTTTAAGCAACTTGCGAGTTCATCAGAGTTCAGGATGCTAAACGGGTCACGCACCGACAGATCCTGTAGATGTGTTTGCAGAAAATCCAAGACCTCTCGCTGCCAGGTGCTTTTTTCTGTCACAGTTGCACCAAAAGGGATCCCGGGCGTATGTGTTTTTGCCTCGAAGAAAATCTGCAAATTCAGGGTTCCAGACTTTTTTAAAGCTGTTGCAAGTTTTCCCAGGTTGTGCTCGTGCAATAGGACCAGTGCTCACTTTTTGACTTTTCGAGGCTTGACGTCCACAGGATCGAAGTTCTTCGTGATGGCTTCCAACGCTTTTTGTGAGAAGGCGATCTCTGGGGCGACAACGAAGAAGCCTTCGTTTGAACTCATCAAGTGTAATTCATTGTCCACGGCATAGTTGACTAGGTCTTTGATGTTTAGGGTACGTTTTTGGTTACCCTATGGTCTTGCGACCACGTCCACAGCTTCCGCGATGAACCGCGGGCGGTCCGCCTCCGACACGTGCCACGACACAGACCCAGACATGGCAAGTCTTTCCGGTGGACTGAGCACAGGCTCGCAGCACAACTTCGGCCCCAGCTGCAGAATTTTGTTGTCTTGGGCGGAAACATTCCCGCCTCCGAGGAAGACCACAGTCACTTCCGTTGCCGTGGCTTTTTTCCGTGTGGGGAGCAGTTTGTCGGAGCGAAAGGAAAATCGAAAACAGAAACAACTGGGAGGAAAGCGTAACAGAAACTTTATCTATAATAACATTCCGGAGTGAAACCGAAATCTTTTCAATCGTTTTTCGGTTCACGAGAAAACTTCGCAATCCGGAATAACTGAGCTCATGCATTGTGAGAACTGCATGAGCTCAATTTTGTTGCAAAGATGTGTTGAAATTGTGCGAGAAACGAAAACAGTGGCAACCAGAGATGTTTACATTAATTGAAGATGACTTTTGCGCGCCTCTAACTCAAGCCAGAGTGGAGACGGCATCGTCGGCGCAGAAGTTTGTTACAGCGAAAGCTGTTATGGTATCACAACAGCTGAATTTGTCGAAATAGTTGTCCGTCGCCGCCGGTGTCCGTGACCGCTATCGCGTGAAATAAGAAAAAAATAAACTAGAAACAAATTTCTAGGATGGGATCGGATTTTAACCCGCGCCCTATGCGTGACAGTCGGGTCTTCCAACACAGTGCCACGCTGGTGCTTATAACTCCTTCGCAAAAATACTCTATACAGGCGTCATGTCGGGCAAGGAATCGTGTTAACGTATTGCAACGCCCGTTTCTTGTTTTATTTTGATGTAGTTGTGTTTGAGACGCGTGGACGGTTAGCAACGCTCAACGCTGACCGCACCGCAGTGTTCGAGAAGCTTCGCGATTGTAGTAGATCATTTTGCATGGATTGCGCACATGACGCGAATGGTCAAGATTATTCCAGAGCTTGCGCGACAACTAGTGATAAATCTGGAAAGTTCGATGCATGGTGTCTAAAAGACGGTGTGTCCCAGCCATCATCAGTGTTTCGACGGCTGACGCTCTGTTCGCCGCTATCGGTGTACGCTGTGTATCAGTGTATTGCTGTAGTTTGACTTTCAGTATCCCGGCCACAAGTTCGGTCAAATAAAGAGTTTCATCTCGGACACGCTAACTGCTCCCTTCGTCGACGTCAACACCACGTGACGTCTGGTGGAGGTGCTCCCCGGTCCATGTACCGAACGCCCCCTTTCAGCCGTGAGCCAAGCCCACGTCGCGAAGAAGACACCGAGACCATCAGCGACAGTCGAGCGAGCCGCAGACTGAAAGGACTATCCCCCCTCCTCCAATACGGACCCATACCGGACAAGACAAAAGCCACGACGACAAAGACAACACGCACGATGACGGCCGCAGGGAACCCTGCTGCAATAGATATGCAGCCGCCCAGGGAGCCGCCGACATTCCGTGGTTCGCCATGTGAAGACCCAGAAACCCAACTGCTGACGTGCGAAAGGGTCGCAACATTTAACCACTGGAACGCCGACGACAAGCTGTGCCACATGTACTTTTACCTGGAAGAAGCAGCAAGGACATGGCTCGAGAACCGGGAGTCCACACTTCGAACCTGGGATCTCTTTCGCATTGCTCTTTTGGAGATGTTCACGAGCTTCGTCCGAGAGGAAAGGGCCACAGCCTTGCTGGAGGCACGGGTTCAACTCCCGAACGAAAACGTGCCCACCTTCGCGGAAGAAATGATCCGGCTGTTCCGCCACGCTGACCCAACATGCCTGAAAATAATAACGTTCGTTTCCTCATGCGAGGAGTAAAGGAACAGCTGTTCGGTGGATTCCTCAATGCCGTCCAGGAATTCATCACAGAAGCCACGACCATCGAGAAGAAGCTAGAAATGTGGACCCGCCAGTACAACCGCCACTTGATCCAAGACAGCGCAGTGGTGCAAGCCATCGACTCAGGCGATCTGCGCTAGACCATAACGGCCGTAGTGCACGAAGACATTTGTCAAATGCTCCTGTCGTGCCCGCCTCAAGCTACCTCAATCACAGACATCGTCCGAGAGGAAATCCAGATATCTCTCGGAATCCCCGATTGAGCGCAGCCTCAGCTGCAAGCAATGAGCTACGCTGCTGCAGCCCGACGCTACGCCCCCGCTTCTCGTTCACGTCAAGACGCCGCGCCGCCGAAGCAGTTCCTCCGCCAGGCACCACCGCCGCCACCACCGAAGTCATACCACCCGCCAGCTGGCCAGCGATACACGCCGAGGAAGAGCGACGTTTGGCGCGCCCCCGACCACCGCCCACTCTGCTACCATTGTGGAGAAGCTGGCCACACCTACCGCAGCTGCCAGTACCGACAGATGGGACTGCGTGGAATTGCCATTGACGCGCCGCGTCCACAGCGGGGTGAACGACCGCGCGACATCGCCGACAACCTCGCAGGAGCGCAGTGTACACCCCGACAACCTTCCCGTTCGCCGTCACCAGACCGCTATGTCTCACCGCAGTGCCGCCAGTACACTGGCCCAACTCGGGGCTGGTCGCCTAGCCCGTATCCGGAAAATTAAGGGCAGCAACATATGGAGGTGCGGTTGCTGTACGACGAAACCCTGAAGATCCTCCGCCGCCGCCGACGACGACGCGATGAAATCTGAAGAACACGTCGCAAGCCGAACAGCGCGCTGACGTCGAAACTTCACGGCCCGAAGAAGACCTGACGACGCAACGTGGAAGCAGAGGAGCAAGCCGACATAGCTGTCATTCGACGCCGCGATTTAACCGCAACGCGAAGCGGCGGACTAGCGACCTCGAGGTCCACATTCGATGGCCACAACGCCATCACCTCGTCGACACTGGATTCGACTATTCCGTCGTCAGTGGGCCGTTCGCCACAAAATTGAAGGCCTGCTTGAAAGGGCCCCGAAATCCGGACCGCTGGAGGCCATCTGAAAACCCCAGCGGGAGTCTGCACCGCAAACGTCACCATCAATAACCGGATTTATCCTGCGAGCTTTGTCATCTTACATTATTACTCCAGCAATGTGATACTTGGAATGGACTTCCTAAGTCACCACGGCGCCGTCATCGATCTGAGGTCTGAGTCAATAACACTAAACACAGAAAAGGCGCTGCCGCCCACACGACGCCAGGGAACCCCGCGTTGATGTGATAGAAGAGCACGTCACCATTCTGCCCCTATCCAGGGTCATCATTTCCGTCGGCACCGAAGAACCAGCAGATCTTGAAGGCGTCATCGAGGGCGATCAGCACCTGCTTCTGAACAGTCAGATTTTCGTCGCAAGAGGCATAGCCGAGCTGCGTGATGGCAAAGCAAAGGTAGCGCTGACAAACTTCAGCCACGAATATAGGCACCTCAACATTGGTACGAAGGTCGCCTACATCGACGAATGTGTGGCCGCCAGCAATGCTTTCGCCCTCTTCGATGCTGCCGAACCTGCTTCAACGAATCGAAGTCCCGAACCAGATTTCGACGTCAACCCGAGCCTTCCGAAACACAAGCAATTCAAAGACTGCTTCTTGTCGTCGTCAAGAATTCGATAGACCCCAGTCGCGACATATCGCATCATAACAGAAGAAAGTGCCCGACCAATCCGTCAGAGCCCGTACTGAGTTTCGACGCGAGAACGCGAGGCCGTTAAGAAACATGTCGACGACATGCAACGCGACGACATCATTAAGCCGTCTAAGAGTCCATGGGCGTCACATGTGGTGTTAGTGAGGAGGAAGGATCGAACCCTACGTTTCTGCGTCGATTATCGTCGCCTGAACAAGGTCACGAAGAAGGAAGTGTACCCTCTCCCACAAATAGACGACACCTTAGATCGACTCCACAACGCAAAGTGCTTTTTGTCGGTGGATCTCAAGACCGGCTACTGGCAAAGAGAAGTCGACGACAGAGACCGAGAAAAGACTGCCTTTATAACACCAGACGGCCTGTTCGAGTTCAAGGTCGTGCCATTTGGTCTTTGGTCGGCACCTGCGACTTTTCTACGCGTTATGGATACAGTACTGGCCGGCTTGAAGTGGCAGACGTGCCTCGTATACCTGGACGACGTCGTCGTGTTTCCATTAAGCATGGACGAACAGCTCCGCCGCCTTGAAGCTGTACTTGAAGCAATCAAAACCTCCGGACTCACCTTGAAGCCTCAAAAGTGGCGCTTCGCGTACAAGCAGCTCTTGGTTTTGGGTCACATGATCAGCAGGGATGGTGTTCACTCAGACCTGCAGAAAACAGCTCCCATCATTGCCTTCCCGCCGCCCACCAACAAGAAGGCCGTACGCCGATTTCTCGGCATGTGCGCCTACTATAGACGCTTCGTCAAGGAATTTTCGTGAATAGCCGAGCCGCTACCACACCTCACAAAGACCGACATTCCTTTGAAGTGGGAAACGGCGCAGATCGAAGCATTTCAAAAACTGAAACGACGCCTTCAGATGCGTCCGATACTAGCACATTTCGACGAATACGCTGATACTGAAATCCACACCGACGCAAGTAGCGTAGGACTCGGCGCGGTCCTTGTGCAGAAGACAGAAGGGCTGGAAAGGGTGATCAGTTATGCTAGCCGGTCTCTATCAAAGACTGAAAGCAACTATTCCACAACAGAAAAGGAGTGCCTGGCCATCATCTGGGCTACATCGAAGTTTCGCCCCTACCTGTGCGGCCGGCCCTTCAAAGTTGTGAGCGACCACCACGCCTTGTGTTGGCTAGCTAACTTGAAGGACCTTTCAAGTCGCCTTGCACGGTGGAGCCTGCGACTTCAAGAATTGGACATTACCGTCGTTTACAAGTCTGGAAGAAAACACTCCGACGCTGTCTGCTTGTTTCGCGCCCCCGTCGACCCGCCGCCGCAGGACAACCAGGAAGATGACTGTTTCTTGGGAACCATAAGTGTCGAGGACTTCGTCGAACGACAGCCAGAAGTCAGGGGCCTTGTGGATTACCTCGAGGGCAGGACCGCAGTTGTTCCGAATGCATTCAAGCGAGGACTGGCGTCGTTTTTCTTGCGAAACGGCTTTCTCCTGAAGAACTTGTCGCCCCTTCGAACCAACTACCTTCTCCTGGTGCGTTCAGCATTGAGACCAGAAGTCCACCAGGCCCTCCACGATGACCCGACGGCTGGACACCTCGGTGTTTCCCGCACGCTCGCAAGGATAGAGGAAAAGTACTACTGGCTGCGCCTCGTTTCCGACATCACTCGCTACGTAAGGACATGCCGAGACTGCCAGCGACGCAAGACACCGCCGACAAGACCAGCAGGCTTTCTTCATCCGATCGAGCCACCTCGCCGACCGTTCCAGCAAATCGGTATGGACCTACTAGGGCCGTTCCCTACGTCGACTTGCGGAAACAAATGGATCGTCGTACCGACTGCCTCACCCGCTAAGCCGAAACAAGGGCCTTACCTAGAGGCAGTGCCATCGAAGTAGCGAAGTTCTTCGTTGAAGACAGTGTCCTGCGTCAGGGCGCCCCAGAGGTCCTCATCACCGAAAGAGGTACAGCCTTTACAGCGGAGCTAACTAAGGCGATCTTGAGATACAGCCAGACAAGCCACCACCGGACCACCGCCTACCACCCTCAGACCAATGGCCTCACCGAGCGCCTAAACAAGACCATCGCCAACATGCTGGCCATGTACGTGGATGTCGTGCTCAAGACGTGGGATGCCGCCGTTCCGTACGTGACCTTCGCATACAACACGGCAGTACAAGAAACGACGCAGCTATCGCCGTACAAGTTGCTCTACGGAAGGAGCCCGGCAACGACGCTCGGCGTAATGCTGCCAGCTACCACCGACGAAGACAATGTCGACATCGCCACTTATTTGCAACGCGTTGAAGAAGGTCGACAGCTCGCACGCCTGCGTATCAAGAACCAGTAGAGGATCGACAGCCGTCACTGTAACCTTCGGAGACGCCATATGGAATACCAGCCCGGTGACCATGTGTGAGTGTGGACACCGATACGCCGACGTGGACTCCGTGAAAAGTTTCTTCGGTGATACTTCGGGCCATACAAGGTGCTACGACGTCTGGGTGCACTGGACTACGAAGTTGTTCCGGACGCCATCACGAACTCTCAGCGGCGCAGCGCACGACCTGAAGCCGTTCACGTCGTGCGCCTCAAGCCATTTTAGGCGCGTTGAGGAACCTGAGGACTCCGTTTTTGCTTGCTGCAGTGCTGTCCTTTCGAGTTACATGGATACTTCTTTTTTACTGCCATGTTCTGTTTTACGCATCCGTACGATGCTTTTTCAGAGGGGGGGAGCATTCCAACGCTCGCTTCTTGTTTTATTTTGGTGTATTCGGGTTTGAGCCGCGAGGACGGTTAGAAACCCTTGACACTGATCGCACCGCAGTGGTCGGGAAGCTTCACGATTGTAGCAGATAATTTTGCTAGGATTGCGCACATGACGTGAATAATTAAGATTATTCTAGAGCTTGCGCGACCACCCTTGATAAGGCTGGAAAGTTCGATGCATGATGTATAAAAGACGGCGCGTCCCAGCCATGATCAGTTTTTCGACGGCCGACGCGCTGTTTGCCGCTATCAGTGTACACTGTGTATCAGCGTATTGCTGTAGTTTGACTTTCGGTTTCCCGGCCACAAGTTCGGCCAAATAAAGAGTTTCATCTCGGACACGCTGACTGCTGCCTTCGTCGACGTCAAGACCATGTGACAATATGTAATATAGCGTGGCAGAAGAGCAAAACAACAACCACTCATCACACAATGCTAATAGCGCAAAGAGTGTGTGGTCTAATGCTTGCCACCAGTGTTGCGTAGTTGCCACTCTTGAATTGGAATGACTCCGGAATCATTCCATATTTTCGCAACCCCGGAATGGAAAGCGGAAAACGCTTGGAGCAATGAAATGGGGATGGCATTAAGAGCCTTTTGCACGTAATGAAATGGGTATGGAATTACGTCTTTTTCCGAAAATAGAGAACGTTTTCGACAACGTGCTGTTTTTGAAACTTCAAACATTAGTAATTGAGAGCCTCGAATTTAACAAATAAAGCAGTATTTTTAAAATGGTTTGGCTGATTACAAGCACGGTACACTTATAACCAAGGCGCCTACTACAAACCGAGGCATAAGTTAATGCACAAACAAATGCATTATTCCAGTAGATAGTCAAGGGAGGAACGAATTACGCCTGCGCATTGGTTTCCATTGATACCCCCACGCGAAAGTGCCGAATACTCGAAGCACAGCCTGATCTTTATCTCACGAGCACTTTAGTACCTGACACACGTAAATAACCTTTGCGACAAGGAAGACATTGCATACCTGCGCACATGCGAAGACAGAAATTTGTCCCCACCCCATCCACGCTTGCGAGGCGCGCTTGACAAGCGTGAGTGCTGACGTGGAGTGCGGCCCAGTGTTCCGTATTCGATGCAAAGGCACAACTGTACCCGAGCGTTGCTGTGTTCCAACTAATACCAGCAGATCTAGAGGGTTTTGTTCCCCATTAACCAAATCTTACTTTTCTTTATATTCACGACCGCTCCAGGCGCGTGGCAAAACTGCTTAGTCCTCTTGAATACAACATTTCTCAGCATAAAAATGCGCTATGTCGTCATTTTTGTATTAACACATTTAAGCTTAAACAATAATAAAACATCACCATTCGGTCAAACATGTTGACCATGCAAATACTATAGGTAGGGGGAGGACTGCCCCTATGGGAATTAGTAGGGTGGTTGTGCTACACGAGATATGTCACCAAGCTACTATCCCTCGGCCATGGTAATGCGTGTTGCGTACTTTTGCAGTTCTTAATCTATCTGATGACATCAGCTTTATGGGGCGTTCATTCTTAACTCGATAAAACTATGAAAGTGCCTTTCCTACGTTGAGGAATTACAGGAATGGAAGTGAACTGCCCGGCCATTCCCGCAATGGGAATGGACTAAGATTTTCATTCCGAGGAATTGAAAGGAATGGTATTGCAGTAAGTTCTAATTTCCCGGAATGACATTGGAATAGAATGGAGGCGCCCATTCCGCAACGCTGCTTTCCACCCACTGCAAAGAGCTCAACCATAATTCTTTATCATAATCAGCCACAGCACATAGTGCACATAATGCCTTACAGATGTGTAGCGGGTACCAAGTGAAACGTGTCTTCACAGAAGTAGTTTATTGCTTATAGTGCATTGGTATATGAGAGCTTCTACAATGTCTACTGTTGTTTGGCAGATATAGCAACGCTTGATGTGGACGCATCTCACTCACGTTGACGCCAAGTGGCACATCGTACCAACGACTAACGGCCGTGATCATGACTTGACCTTTTCGGTAGCTGAAGTTCTTAACATATACGTGGACACCGCATATGGTGATTCCCGCCCAAAGATGGCATCAACAAGCACATAATAAACACTAATGCTCGAAATGCACTCCTTCAAAACGTCGTGAAATGCGAAGAGACACGCTACGCGCGTCGCGTTTTCCCTCTAGCCTGGCCGTTACTTCTCACAGGGCGAGCGGGGAACGCGGTGCGACAGCCAGGCGAGTATCGGATAGCTATTGTTCGATATGGATGGATGCTATGAGCGAGGCTTGGTTTAAAGTTGCCACCTCACGGTCTGTTAAAGCGTTGACGAAATTAAAATGTTATCAGAAACGCGTTGAATGGGACGGTCGTAGCAATGGTGCGTTTATTATTTTTTTTCGAGCCTGGTGGCACAGATGTCACCGCCCCGTCATAAAGGGGACGCTCATAGCATCCATCCATCAAATCAAGAGCACTGTGAGATGAAAGTGTGAATATAAAAGGCGCGTTCATGTAGCCTCCGCAACGTGTTTGGAGGTAGCTCAGTGGGCTAAACACCCACCAGCCTTTGCCGCGGACCGAGAGGTCATGGGTTCGATTCCCGTCAACGGAACTTTGTCTTATAGTTTTTTCTTTGCCATCTGATGGCGTTCATTTTGCTTACGCACATCCGTGACGGAAATACGTCCTAAAAGTATTGGTGGACCCAGGCATAAAACACTTTCGTGTTAAAAAATGACGTAGTGCAAACTTCGCTACTTCAGAAAAATTACGACGATTTATAGTGTAGTAGGTACATTGCATGTGTACTTGCATTAGTTGCCCCAAGAGTCTCTACAACGGGCTCTACAAAGTCCGCTCTTCCAGCTTTCACTGTGACTATGCTGCGTGTTCCGCGCAGGCCTGGCGATCTTATTATCAGAACAGCAGTATCGCACATCAGAGTACACTCAACGACGTGCTGCTTCTGAAATCGTGACCACTCTCTTGGCACAAAACATTGAGCCCACTAAGAAACTCGTATTTGCTTTTTGAGAAAATAATTACTATGACTTTGAAATTAATACTGGTTCGTCCTAGTTGGTAGGTAGGTAGGTAAACAACTTTATTGATTCAAGAACGAATCATGTGAGGGGGGGGGGGGTTGTGGGAGGCAGTGGAAACGGGACGACGATGGGCCCTACGGCCGTTCTAGGTGGCCGGACACTTCTGTGCTTCGGCGACCCCTCTGGCCCAGCCCACTGTCCGGAGCTGTAACTCCGGTTGCGAGCTGCGCAGTGCAGCCTCCAATCGCTCCTGGTGTTCTGACCCTTGCCACGGGGGCTTGGGTTTGTTTGTGAAATTCACAAAGACATGATTGAAGTCGGCTCTAGTGCTAGGACACAAGTTGCAACGGGGGGGGGGGGGGAGTGGAATGCACGACAACTGTCTCTCAAGTGAGGACACCTAAACCGATACACTCACGGGGGATTGGGGAATGAAGCGACAGTGAGAGTGCAAAGAATATGCTAAGAGGTAGCAGAAGTTTCGCCATGCGTAATAAGGGAGAGGAGGAAATGAGTCGTGACTGTGGCCGTTTGAAGTCTGCGCCACAAAACCTGGTCACCTCTAGAGAGAGATTTATGTGGTGAGAGATACATTAGGCGGGAATTTTGGTAAAAGAGTGTTATGTGTGCTAGCTGAGGAGTCGATGCCTGGCACCGCGAAGCGAAGGCACGTCGCTTTGTGCCCGGTTGACGAGTGCTGGCGCTTGGGTGTGAGCGGCCGTATTGCCTGGGTGTGCGCAGGGACCCAGAGGAGGGTGATGAGGCGATCAGGCGGAGGAGATAACTCAAGGATTCTAGCTGCTGGAGAGTGGATTTTTAGAGTGGTGAAATTACGAGTTGCAGTTTTAGAATCAGAGTAACTTCCGCTCTTCTGAAGAACGTGTCTTAACCTTGTCCCACTTTCTTGGAGGAGGGCAAGTAACTGCATCGCAAATCCCTTGTTTTTTATGATTACCTTAACTTCAAATTTTTGCATACAAAAAGAAACCTTTACGAACCGTTACGGAACATTTTTTTTCGTTCCAGAATAGAAACGGAACGGAACTTTTTGCGTCGGAACGAAACTAAAACCGAAACGAAAACCATTTTGTTCCGACACCCTGGTGGCCTTTGTAGGGCGTACGTTGTTCCACAACACATCGGTTAGTTGCCTTGAGGCCTTGCACCAGTCGAGATAAACCATTCTGTGAAAACTAAATTTCTTCACTCAGGCGCAGGTCACACGCAACCAGTCCGTGAAGTGGCGCTCTTGTCTCCAGCTTTCGTCGCGCAGGATTTCGCAAATTCTCCTGCTTACTAGTTAAAGGGATCCGGACACCGACCAAATGATTTAAAAACGAATGTATTGACGTTTCGGCGCCCCCACGGGAACCATGTTCAGAATAAAAGATCGGCACAGCAGTTCGCCTTTTTAAGCGCGGCGCATCACGTGACCAAGACACCTGGCGTACATCGGAGGAAGATTACCCTCGTTGCGATTAAGTGTGTGCGGCGTAGTTTGGATGAACAGGGACTCCAGATAAAGGCGTGTAGCACGATTTTTTTCCTTGGCAATCACACGGGCGTCTTTCCAGCTGATAGCGTGTGGTGTAGTTGCGCAGTGTTCGGCCACGGCATTGGACGCAACATGTTTATTCGTGACGTCATTCTTGTGCTGTTGAAGTCTCGTCTCGAAGTTCCGGTTTCCCCCACGTAGACGTAAGGGCAGTCCGCACAGGGGATGACGTACACAACACCCGGGTACCTTTCCTTTTCAAGAGGGTCCTTCACACGTACGAGTTCGTGCCAGAGCTTCCTGGACGGGACGTGCGCAGCCTGCACGTCATAAGACCGCAGAACTCGTGCAAGGGGCTCGCTTACTCCCGGAACGTACGGAATTGCGGCCCGTTTCTGTGTGGGTCCAGATTGGGCGGGCACTGCACGAGCCAACTGGCGCCCTACTGAGTCAATTAGGTACTCAGGGTAACCACACGCCATCAGCTCCTGCCGCACCAGTGCATTGTCACCCGCACGGTCTTCCCCTGTCGTGCATACCCTTTCCGCCCGACGAAGAAGAGAGCCGACAACGGACCTCTTTTGCGAAGCCGGGTGCACCGATCTGTAGTTGAGCTAGCGGCCAGTGTGAGTGGGCTTCCTAAACACCTTGAACGACAAGCCTGAGCCATCGCGTTTCACCATCGCGTTTCACGCATACAAATGCACGCCAACTTTCAAGCCAACCTACGCGCTCGTAAAGACGAGCAGTGCCACGCCAAAAAGCTGGAGAGATTGAAGCAACGCCTCACACCGCGTTTACCAGGCTCCCAAAAGAAGGTGGTGTACAACCTGTCCTCGTACCAGCCCGACGGCCCCGAGATGGCAGTCCTGAACCTCGGTCTCAACTTCAATATGGGTCCCGCAACAGACACGAAGAAGTTGGTATGTGCTGCTGAGCGTGCTGTCCGTTTGGTCGACCAGTCTCGCCGTGATGAGGCTCGCACACGCGTTGTAAACGTCTTGTCGAAGCTGCGCACTCAACCCACGGTGGCCCCCCTTATCCCAGCAGGAGCGTGATGCCGTCAAGAGGCTACGTGAGAATCATGACATTGTGATACTTCCTGAAGACAAGGGTAACGCTACGGTCCTTCTCGACAAAAGCAAGTACATCGAAAAAATGCACTTGCTTCTGAGTGATAAACAAACATACGCCTCGGCTGCAAGAGACCCTACACCTAAGCTACAAAGGGACTTGCAAAAACTTCTGTCCGACATCTTCCGCATGGTAACGCCTCAACACAAGCAGCTGTATTATAAATTGCTTTGCCACAATGGATCAGCTCCAGCTATATACGGCCTACCGAAGGTACACAAGACCGATATCTCCCTGCGGCCTATAGTGGACTTCACTCGCTCCCCGCTCTACAGGCTGTCAGGTTTTCTTCATAGGGTCATCTCGCCCCTGGTAGGCAAAGGTGCTTCCTATATACGCAACACGTATGACTTCATCGAAAAGGTCAAAGACACAATAGTCGATCCGGACGAAGTCTTGGTTTCCTTCGACGTTGTGTCACTTTTCACGAGTGTACCCATAGACATGGCCATGGATGTGTGCGTTGCCGCCCTCGACAAGGACCCGACATTGCCTGAGCGATCTCCCCTCGAAGTGCACGACCTAGGCAGGCTACTCAAGTTTTGCCTGTCGAACACCTACTTCACCTTTCAGAAGAAGTATTACCGGCAGTTACACGGTGCGGCGATGGGGGCGTCGATTTCGGTGACAGTTGCTAACCTAACAATGGAGGCTATCGAAGCTCGGGCACTTTTCCTCGTTTACGCCGCAACCGAAGTGCTTTCTGAGGTATGTCGACGACTGCTTCAGTGTTTTGCAGCGGCAGAACCTCGACCTATTCACGGTTCACCTCAACAGTATGCATCCAGCAATTCAGTTCACAGTAGAAGCGGAGTCTGAGGGCCAGCTACCGTTCTTGGACGCCCTGGTGAAACGCGATGGCTCAGGCTTGTCGTTCAAGGTGTTTAGGAAGCCCACTCACACTGGCCGCTACCTCAACTACAGATCGGTGCACCCGGCTTCGCAAAAGAGGTCCGTTGTCGGCTCTCTTCTTCGTCGGGCGGAAAGGGTATGCACGACAGGGGAAGACCGTGCGGGTGACAATGCACTGGTGCGGCAGGAGCCGATGGCGTGTGGTTACCCTGAGTACCTAATTGACTCAGTAGGGCGCCAGTTGGCTCGTGCAGTGCCCGCCCAATCTGGACCCACACAGAAACGGGCCGCAATTCCGTACGTTCCGGGAGTAAGCGAGCCCCTTGCACGAGTTCTGCGGTCTTATGACGTGCAGGCTGCGCACGTCCCGTCCAGGAAGCTCCGGCACGAACTCGTACGTGTGAAGGACCCTCTTGAAAAGGAAAGGTACCCGGGTGTTGTGTACGTCATCCCCTGTGCGGACTGCCCTTACGTCTACGTGGGGGAAACCGGCAACTTCGAGACGAGACTTCAACAGCACAAGAATGACGTCACGAATAAACATGTTGCGTCCAATGCCGTGGCCGAACACTGCGCAACTACGCCACATGCTATCAGCTGGAAAGACGCCCGTGTGATTGCCAAGGAAAAAAATCGTGCTACACGCCTTTATCTGGAGTCCCTGTTCATCCAAACTACGCCGCACACCCTTAATCGCAACGAGGGTAATCTTCCTCCGATGTACGCCAGGTGTCTTGGTCACGTGATGCCCCGCGCTTAAAAAGGCGAACTGCTGTGCCGATCTTTTATTGTGAACATGGTTCCCGTGGGGGAGCCGAAACGTCAATACATTCGTTTTTAAATCATTTGGTCGGTGTCCGGATCCCTTTAACTAATATGTTTCATCCAGGCCAGACGGGTTTCCGTCATACTCTCAACTTCATCCAAATTCTCCTGCTGTGTTCCGTGGAAGGTTCTATGAAGCCGCACAGCACCTGGACGTCGGCGGGGCACAAACCGTGAAAATATTCTTCCTCGGCAGGTGCAAACAACAATCAAGGAGGCGAGGGAACTTGGATTAGTGATGTTGAAGTAATTAGCACATACATCGGGACCTTTGCTATCTAATCTTTGTAATCGGGCCCTTTGCTTTTTAGGAGCAGTGGCATCAAACATAGGTATGTAGACGATTTCCTCGTGGTCGTGAGGCCTGGTTGTTTGGAACGCAATGTTTCCGATGTTTTGAGACTGTTTAAAGGGCCCCTCACCCGGCCACATAGCAAATTTTAGTTAGACGTTGGAAATTGTTGTGGGCCGAATGAAGAGCAGTATGCCGCAATAATTTTTCAAATCGGTTCATTACGAGCTGAGAAAAACAATAATTTGTAGCGGCGCGAAACCATGATGCGAGGAGGCAAGTTTCAAACCCTTGCTACTCGCCCCGTATAGCCTTCGCAAGCCAAATCCCTTCCCTGCCCTCTTCACTTGACACATACGCATGAACACGTCATGCGCATGCATGGTCACGTGCGCATGACGTGCCCGAGCCAGCCCGAGCACGCGGGCGTTGCACGGTCGCTACCTTTTTTTTTTATGTAGCGGCCATGGGCGTTTTGTCGGCGTTCTCTGAGTTCTCTGTGGTGTACTGCCTGTTTCCGCGGGACGGACATGAAAGTTGAGACATTTGTACGGGCACGAGAGTGGCGGTATCATGAGCCAGTGCCGCATTGACGTTTACTTGGACGCGGTAGAGTAAACGAGCATAATGAGTGCTCGAACGCGCCAGAACATTACTTTCGTTTCCAGGGCTGGCGTCTGCTCGATGCGCTTACCGCGGGGACACGAACGCATGGGAACGGGAGGCACATTAGCTCCGCATCTCGCTGCGATTCACGAAAAAAAAATGAAAAAGACGCACACATTCCCTTTCTGTGTCTCATTATTTCTCTCAAGTTTTATTAATCTATTCAAGCAAGAAATTACACAAACTACACATGTCGTGTCAAATAATTATCGCAGCGTCACGTGCTACTGTTGGCGACGTCACAGCGCTACCATCAACGTAGGGCCATTTTCTCATGTACGTCATCCCCTCATTCTCTAAAGCGCGCGCCCGCGAGAGGAAGGGCAAGCAGCGTTCACATTGAAATTTGACCCATTTTCGCGGCGCGTAGCGTTGCAAATTTTGGCAGACGTGATCGTGAACACCCAGTGTATGCATTGCGCTCGTTAGCTCAAAATTGTCAAACCTGGTGAGGGGCCCTTTAAGGAGTACGGCCGCGGGCAAAAATATACAGTAGAGCTACTAAAAGAAAAAGAACTAAAGTTTTTTTTTTTAGATTTAAGGCTATTCGCTGAAGATAACTATGTGTGCTGGTCGTACTTTCCGCGCTCGAAGAAGCCAATTATAAACCTTAATTCAGGACATTCAAAGGTTGTGAAAATTGGGATTGCCGTGTCATGTTTACGCGCAGCGCTATCCAAATCGTGCCCAGACAAGTTGCTCTCCAGCTTCAGCAATCAACTGCAAAGGTTAAATGGTGCGGGTTTTCCTCAGACGGTCATGCGCAAGGTAGCCCAGAAGTTATTAAAGAGAGTGAAATCTTATTGGAGGCCACCAGAAAAAGTAAATGGAAAGGTGCACACATTAAAACCCGCTGTTATTCCTTACATATATAAAATGTCGCACGGGTTAAAAAATGTGGCCATTCGTTTCGATGTCCAGGTGGTTTTTTCGGCTTCAAGTAAACTTAACAATGTATGTAGCAAAATAGACGGAAAGATAGCAGCCAAAGCCAAGTGCCTAGAAAATAAGAGTCGTCATGTAAAACACAGCTCGCGTTTTGTCGAATCTGCAACCTGCGTCGTGTACATGTTACCGCTATCGTGTAGCCGAGTATACGTGGGCCAGACTGGCCGATGCTTAAATATTCGTTTACAGGAGCACGAAAGAGCGGTGGCGCCAAAGGAAGGTGCCCACTTGGCGCAGCACTGCACCATGTGCGGCTGTTCACCCTGTTTCGTTGACGCAACTGTTCTATCTAGGACGTGATAAAACCATTCGTGAACTAATCCAAGTGTTCCATATTAAGAGGTGTGGGGATTGATGTGTCAGCCACCCGTATATTGCCCTGATAGAGAAAGAGTACTCCTATTTGATTAACACGCTTCGCTAACTTTTAGGGGCGTAGCTCCTCTTAGTCTAACATTGTCACGTCTCCGTTGTCCGGCGTATCTCCCGGCAGCCGGCAGTAAACGGCAGTATCTGTCCGGTGGTGGTGGTGGTGTGCGGCGTGACCCCCCTTACTGCGCATGCGCATACCCTCTCCACACACTTCCTCTCCACTCCCCCTCACCAATACCCAGGTCCTCTACCCCTCTCCACTTCCCCTTCCCCTCTCCCATACCCCTCTCCACTTCCCCTCTCCCATAACCAGTCTTAAAAACGGAGGGGGCGTGCACACATGAAGGCTCCCTAAAGACAATGCGCTGCGACAGTACGTGATATGTATCGCCCTCTCCTCTCCTACGCTTACCCCTCTTTCTCCTCTCCTACGCCCCCCCCCCCCTATCTTGCCTCGCGGCACAGCGGCGCCGACGCAGGCAGCGTCGCGTCAGCGTCTTGATTGAAAAAACCGACCGCTCGCGCTGCACAACCGTTCACTGACCACCCCGTATATATAGGCACTGGATTTTGACCTCCATGGTAGTGCGTGTGTGCGATTTCTCCTGTGCGTTATTAAGCAATGAAAATTCATAGCGTACATGTAAAATTAAAGTGAGCTGCAAGTCGTCATAACTCTCATCGAACCTTTAGTATAAACGCGCCCGATCTCACGTCGGTGATGATGTACTGGGCAGAATTCACGGAAGATTCACGGTTTACCGATGAACCTCCGCAGCTTCGCCCACTCATCATCATTCACACCGTGGATATGCTGTGATTTCTTTTGCTTCTTACCAAACCCGACACGCCCCGTTTTTTCCTTTTTTCTCTTTGTTTCCTTTTTTCTTGCCCCCCTTCTTTTTCATCGTGACGCATGTGCCCTCACAAATGAGATGTGGAAAGTCAATCTATTTCTATAGGCGAGAGAACCTGCACCACGTGCCCAACTTGTAAGCTTTATATGTGTTGCTTCTTCAATAAACTTCCAGTTGCGAGTGGTGCACCTGTGTTGTCGGTCTCCTCTTTACGTTCCTGTTTTATTTTGCGCCTCCCCTTCTTTACCCTCAAGATATAAGGAAAGAGGGTGCAAGAAGCTGCGCGCACACAGCTAGCTTGACTGCTCCGCAGCAACGAACAACAAAAACATAACATTCATTCCCGCTTAATTTTCGAACCGTAGTATAGGCTTCCGAATTCGTGTCAATCACCTTAGTGGGGGCTGTGCGTGGTCAGTCGTTTCCGCCGTCGCTTCGACGTCAGAAACTCGCTGCGCCTATCGATCTGAGTCGTCAATGGGGACCGTCGGTGGCTGTTCGGCCGCGCTCGCTTCCTCGTCTTCTGCACAAATATCTTTCGGGGCCACGCTGGTCGCACCTGTCAAAGTGGCAGTACTAGTTGTGTCAGCTCGCCCTTCTGACCTTTTTCTTGAGATGGTTCCATAAGGCGTCCTTCCAGGCTTAGCTTCGTGACGGTGGTGGGAGCTCCTCTAGTCGGAGAAGCCGCTGCACTACTCCGGCCGGAGTTTCCACCTTTGCCATTCTGGCTCTGGACCGCGAGTGCACGTGCCCTGGTGTCCACTTTGGTCTGGTGCCATAATTCCGCACATATAGACTGCTGCCTGGCGAGACAGCCCAGTCGTCCATGCCTGCTGCGGAACCTGTGGAACTGGCCGGCAAACTTGTGTCCAGGCGCTAACGTAGCTGCTAGACCAACAGCAATTCCGACGGCGACTTTCCTTCGCTTTTGGGGGTGGGCCTGTAAATAGGCAACAGTCGTATAGGTTATCTTCCAGCGTCCCTTCTGTCATCTTCTGTCACCTTCGGACCGCTCTCTCGGCGGCTCCGTTCGATTGCAGATGGAATGGCGCTGTCCGCAAGTGCACGATATTATTCCTTCTTACGAACGTAGCGAACTCGTGGCTTGTGAACTGAGTGCCATTACCAGACACGATGGTGTGTGCTACTCCGAACCGGCAAAACATGCTTCTCAAACAGCGCACTGTACAGGATGTGTTCTCGTGCCTCATGGGAACCGCTTCAATCCACTTGTTATGTATATCAACCGCCCAAGTATCATCTGACTTGCTATCCGCCCTGCAAAATCAATGTGGATCCGGGACGACCTGTCAGATGTTTTGGGCCAAGTTACCGGCGGGGCTGCTACCGGCATGGGTGCATTCTGCACGCCGTTTTTACACCGCCGACACGTCCTCGGTGTCCCTGTCAACACCAGACCACCAGAACAATGACCGAGCGACCGATTTCATGGACAATTAGCCCTGGTGCGTTTCGTGCAGAAGTTGTAACATCCTTCCTTGTGCCAAAGACTGTATGACAACTCGACTTTTCCAGTATACTAGCTTGTGGGCCCTCGAGTGTTCTAACTAGTGGTCAAAAAAACGGCAGCGGCGATTTCTCCACTCCTTTAGCATTTCTCAGCCACCCATGCAATACATAGCGTGTGACACGGACTCATATTGGGTCCTTGGCAGTTAGCTCTTATAATTCGTTGGTGTTGACAATAATTTCATCCAGGGCCTCCAAGGAAAAGACGTATTCGGGTGGGCCGCCATCTGACGCTACATCTGTCACCTCTGCTGGCGGCCTGCTGAGGGCGTCTGCTGTCAGTAGTTGAAGAGTGGTAAGCGCGACTAGACAGGGACGAAGAAAGAAAACAGACAAGGACCTGTCTTCGTCCCTGTCTAGTCGCGCTTACCACTCTTCATGGATGCAAACCAACTAGCCCGCCAACGTGTTTTAGTCAGTAGTTGCTTTCCAGGCACGTACTTTGGCTTGTACTGGTAGCCGCCCAGGAACAGTGCCCACCGTTAAATTCAAGCTGCCGCCATCGTCGGTGTCTGGCGATCGGGCCTCAGAAGCCCAAGCAGGAGTCGATGATCGGTGGCTAACGTAAACTGCCGACCTAATGGAAAATTCCGAAAACGAGAAACAACAAACATAAGTGCCAGGGCCTCTCGTTCGAGCTGCGAATAGTTCTGTCCCGCCTTTGTTAGCGTTCTGGAGCGGAATCCAATTGGCCTATGCTCTCTTCCTTCAGAATAAAACAGAACTGCTCCCGCGCCATACGCAGACGCGTCGCATTCTAGCTTCAGCTCTTTGTTGGGGTCAAAATGGATTAAGAGTTGCGCGTTTTTCTGGCTCTCCTTGGCTTTTACGAATGCAACCTGATGCGGTGGCAGCCACTCCCAGCACGCTTTCTTTTCCATTAGCGGGTACAACGGAGACAAAAGCGAGGACATATTCGGCAAGAATCGCGCATTATACGTGAGCATGCCCAAGAATGAACGCAACTCTATGACATTACGCGGTCAAGGAGCTTGCATGATAGCCTCTACGTTCGTTTCAATTGGATGAAATCCTTCCAGATCTACGCAATGCCCAAGGTACGTGACTGATGGTTGTCAGAAGTTGCATTTGTCGTACCAAAGTTTCACTCCGTGGTCTCGAAACCGTTCTAATACTTCCTTGAGCTGCCTTCCACTGTCACTGCTAGGCTCCGCCACTAACACGTCGTCAAGGTACAATTGGACACCGGTTAACCCGCTCGGTATCGCATCCATCTTTCTTTGCGAAATAGCTGGCGCCGAAGCTATGCCAAACGGCAGTCAGTTATAACAATACAGAACATGTTGAGTGGTAATGACGCACAACTTGCGCAACGCGTCGTCCAGCGGCACTTGACTGTACGCGTTCTTCAAATCGAATGTGCTGAATTTCTCACCCCCATTTATGTTAGCGAACATGTCTTCGACAACCGGCGGCGGGTAATGCTGAACATCAAGGGCTGGGTTGAGGGCGACCTTAAAGTCTCCGCAATTTCGAAAATTACAATCTTTTTAAAGACTACTACAATAGGTGTAGCCCATTCCGCATGCTCTACCAGCGACAACACCCCCAGAGACACCAACCGATCAATTTCGCTTGAGACCTTATCACGGAGCGCGTAAGGAATAGATCTAGCCTAACAGAATTTTGAGCATCGAGCTTCAGGCTCGCAGGGAAGGCCTTGATGATCCCAAGATCCGCCAATAAGACGTCTTAGTAGTCAGCAAGCAGGCTTTTCTTCCTGTATGTGACTGAACTTGGAACGGCAGGCAGATCCGGCGCTGTCAGCTGTTCAATTGGCACGCCTCCTTTTGCTGAGCGCTGTTATCAGATGACGTCCACACAGACTCGGTCCTGCACAGTCAAGCACTTCTAGCGTGCACATGACGGACACATTTTTGTATCGTACAGATAGTTCTACTTCAGCCAGTACGGGTAGTCTTCCCATGTAGCACGACAAGTTCAATTGAGGAGCCGTCAAGCGCGGCCACTGTGCGCTCGTAGATTTGTCGTGACATGACGCACACTGGAGATGATGTGTCGATTTCCATGTGTAGTTCAACGTCTCCCTTGTAACAGTCAGCTGAAGTAGGAACAGAGAGAACGTTTATTGATAGCAGCTGTTTCGTTTTAGAGGCGAAGGAGCTTATGGCAGAGCTCAATCCGGTGGTGTGTGACGTGACCACTCTAACTGCGCATGCGCAAATCCTCTCCACACACCTCCTCTCCACTCCCCCTCTCCACTTCGCGCCTGCCGAGATCGCGGATCAGCGGGTGGAGCAGCGGAACGCTCGATGCGCCGAAGCGCAACGTAAACATCAGCAAGCGGACCCCGATTCCGGGCTAGGGAAGCCCAGCGCAAACGGCAACGTCGGCGGCAAACTGCTACGGATGAAACGCGGGCTCGACATGTCGAAAAGCAACAGCAGCGCCGGCAAGCAAACCCCGCCGTACGCAACGCAGACGTCGAAGTCAAGCGTCAGCGCCGGCAAGCAAACCCGGCCCAACGCAACGCCGACGTCAAAACCAACGCGTCGGTTGCGCACAGACGACGCGAGTCCAACGCCCGTCCAGAACGCCTCGCTAGACAACGTCAACGCCTTCGACGGTGCCGACGCCCGGTTCCAGCAGGAATTCTTCGACCGGAGCTTCGGGCACAGCTGCAACGTGTGCGACCGACTTTGGTTCGATAACAATCTGACCGAGGTCGGTAGCACGCGCAACGACCGCCAACGGAACGCGATCGTGCAAATGCTCCCGCTTCGCATCGCCTCATGATTCTCTTTAGCGGGAGACGGTGTAATTTTAAAGACGATAGTCTTTCTTGGGGCACTTAAACGCAGAAATTTTGGTCTGTCTGTCTGTCTAGTAGACGGTATTCAAATGGCGCGCGCGCGACCTTCTTCCTGTTGCGCAATCCGCCACATAATCAAAGCGGCAATCGTTGCGTTCTGATTGATGAAGGTTTGCCCATCCACCTATTTTTGCAGCACTTATTCTAAGTAAGACATTGTTTTTGTTTACGTGTACAGATAAGTGAAACAAGAATAAAGAGCAGAGTTTGTTTGAATGTTTTATTGCCTAAACGTACCATTTATACAGTAAAAACACAACTTGAATATGTTACGTCTTTAGTCGCATACAAAAGTCACATCCCGATATGCCGTGCAAGCGTAGAAAAACAAAACCAGCAGCATGCAGATCGTACCTTTCGTCCGCCGGGATCCGAAAGAATTTTATGCCGGTGTGGCGTGAAAAATTTCGACACCACTCCGCACAGCACGATTTGTGATGACGGCACGAATCCATTGATGCGTCTGTTTCGCTGAAGCTTGTAAGGGTTTCGCTGAAACAAACTTTACGGTGGTAAAAGCGGTCCTTGGGACACCGTAGGCCGTAGCATACGTGGGCGCGCGACAAGAAACGCCCCTTTTTTGCCGTGAGAGATAGGACGATGCAGTTCCCGCTTTCCACTCCGGGTGGCGCTCGTATTTTCGCAATCTCGAACTGCAAATTTTAGGTTCACTTGCCTATTAAATACTCCGGAGTTAATAAGTAACCTGGTAATAAATATAAAACGGAACAACAACGTTCATTTATGCTCGTAGGTAGTACAGCCCCCAAACATTAGGATCGCTGCGGTCACGGGACAGAAAAACCGCGAAGTTTCATCCCCCTGGCACAGCACATAGATACGCTGCCAGTTTTTTTTTTTATAGCGGCTGGCACGTGCAAGCAAGTATGGGCGTTGACGTCAAGAGTCGGTGAGAAATGCCGCTAGTATACAAAGCCCATGCGTAGGTTGCATGATACATCTTCCCCTGGTTATCAGTTCTTTGAAACGGGTCACTCAGACGTCATTTTTTTAGGGCAAACAGGAAGAAAAAGAACGAACTCGCTGAGAAGAGAAGAAGACAGTGCACAGGGCAAGCGCTAAACATCAACTGGCTTTATTTAGAAAAAAACACGGAAAAGACAGATCACCTAAAGCGCATGCGCGCAGTCGTAGCATAGCTAATCAAACATCGAGCTGAATAATATTGATACGAAGTGTCACTGTCGGTGAAAAACAAGGGAAGCGCGGGTAGAGAAAGAGGACGACGACGTAGCTCCTACGATTTCCGCGGTCTCTGTGCCCATTAAAAACCCCCTTACGCTACTCCAGAGTACGTAACAGATTGGTGGAGGTGCTGGGTAAGACGAACCCAACAACGGAAGCTTCACTACCTGAACTTCGCCGCAGCCGCCGCCTTGCTGGACTCCCGCCTTCGCCAATCGAAATGTCCCAAGAGCAAACCTCTGCTGCTTCGACGCCAACTCCGACGGGTTCCGTGCTCTACTACCGAGTGCCACCAAACTTCGGCGGAACCTCAGAAGAAGACGTCGACGTGTGGCTCAAGAACTATAAGCGGGTGAGCAGGAGCAACGGCTGGGACTCGGAAGCACAGCTCAGGCATGTTGTGTTTTCGCTAACTGACACCGCTCTCATGTGGTACGAGAACCACGAGGACATGTTTACGACTTGGGACCGTTTTGTCGAAGAAGTGCAGAAGTGCTTCGGTGATTCTGACGCAAAGAAGAAGCGCGCGGAGCAGACATTGGCTCAGAGGGCACAGCTTCCAGGAGAGACATGCACGACATACATTGAAGAAATCTTGAAGCTGTGCAAGATAGTCAATGCTCGGATGTCTGAAGAAGACAAGGTTGGACACGTTCTTAAGGGTATAGCCGAAGACGTGTACAATTTCTTAATTGGAAAGGAAAGCCTGAACTCCGTGTCTGACGTGATGAAGCACTGCCGTACCTTTGAATCGCTGAAGATGCGACGGATCTCTCCGAAATTCGGCCGCTTGTCTAACGTCCCAACTGTGGCTAGCGTCGAAACAGTGTCGCCCAACGACCTTGCCTTCACAATACGGCAGATTGTCAGAGAAGAGCTGCTTCGATGTCAGCAAACATCTCATCACCCCAACAACTTTCAGGAGGCCTATGCAAGAGAACCAGAGCATGCGCGAACTCCGGCTACTCTTGCTCCATGGCAGCCATCGGTCAACGCAGCTGATCCCGATGAATACCGAGGCACACGGCAGTCTGGGTTCTCACATCGCACACCACCCAATTACGGACGGCGTTTCCGCTCGCCTGGTTACCGTCAACGAACGTCGCTTGGCTACGGTGCCCCTGAAGAGCGGCACTACTATTCCATGCCTTCTGAGAGGAGTGGTTACTCTGAGCAGCCGCCTGTATCTCGACCACATCCGGTGTGCTACAACTGTGGCGTCCCGGGTCACATCGCACGTTTTTGCAACCACCGCAGCCCATACCAGCGACAGCCTTCTCAGCCTTTCGACCGTCCAGTCTACACGCCACGGCCACCACGCGCACCAACCGGATTCCGCTACCCCTCGCCGGCTTCTGATCGAAGTTTGACGCCGCCACCAGCTCCACGAGCTCCGCGATCACCGTCGCCACGGCGACGCACGCGGTCACCGCCGCCGGAAAACTAGTCGGTGCGGCCAATGGGGGTGAGGCCGCGAGATACCAGGCGCTATCTACAGATATACCCCCGTCAGCGTTTATGTTGAAGAACAGAGTTCACGTACTTGTTGATACGGTACCTACTATGGCACTTGTAGATACAGGCGCGACGATCTCTGTGATGAGTGTAAATTTTAAGAACCTTCTCGGACCTAAAGTGATGTTTTGCCTGAGCCCTGGTGTGACATTCCGTGGTGTGAGCGGTGACGCGTTGTGTCCAGTGGGATTTTGTACTGCGGACGTATCCTTGTGTGGCAAGGTATTTTGCACAGAATTTGCGGTTATTCCACGGTCTACACATGACGTTATTTTGGGTATCGACTTTTTGCGTGAGTGTGGGGCAACTGTTGACTGCAGAGGTGGGCACCTTTCCCTGCATGGTACTTTTCCAGCTGCGCTCTTAGAGAATTCCTATCGTGATGGCTGCATCTTTTTCGTCTCCGAGGACACAGTCGTTCCTGCGTTTTCTGCCGTGTGCGTTCCCGTGACTTGTTCTGGTAACAACTGTGCCATGTTTGACGCCACACTCGAACCGATTCCTTTGGCCCCTGTCTGAAGAAGAACATTCTAATTCCCCATTGCGTGGTGTCTGTTGTTGATGGACGAGCAGGTGTGTGGACAATGAACACTTCCATGGAGCCTGCAGTTTTGCCAGCCGGCATGAAACTTGCATTATTTAAACCTGAATCGTCTACGACGCTGGTTGCGCTTGTTGATGCTACAGACCAGAATGGACGCCCCGATTCGCAAGGTTCAGAGGATTCCCAATTGCTACAAATGATCAGCAAGTCGCTTGGCCAAGGCGAACGTCATACACTGCTGGACGTTCTCTCTAAGCATTCAAAAGTGTTCGATTTTTGTAAAGATAGCCAAACGCCCTCAATTCCAGCGTCCCGGATACGTCATCAGATCCACACCGAGTCGGCGTATCCCATACGGCAGAAGCCTTACCGAGTGGCACCATCAGAGCGCAAAATCATCGACGAGCAAGTCCAAGAGATGCTGGAAAAGGGGATAATTCAGGAATCGGCGAGTCCCTGGGCCGCTCCCGTCATTCTAGTTAAGAAAAAGGATGGTACGTGGAGATTCTGCGTTGACTACCGCCGCCTGAATTCTGTTACCAAGAAAGATGTTTATCCGCTGCCGCGCATCGATGACGCCATTGATTGCCTGCATTCCGCTTCCTACTTTTCTTCTGTTGATCTACGATCAGGTTACTGGCAAATCCCGATGCACGCAGCTGACAAGGAAAAGACGGCATTCGTTACGCCTGATGGACTGTACGAGTTCAACGTAATGCCATTCGGATTATGTAATGCGCCTGCGACGTTCGAGAGATTCATGGACTCTATTTTGCGTGGTTTAAAATGGCAGATCTGTATGTGTTACCTTGATGATATCGTAATATTTGGACGCACGTTTCAGGAGCATAACACGCGCCTAGATGTTGTGCTCACCTGTATTGAAAAGGCTGGCCTTCTACTGAATTCGAAAAAGTGCCACTTTGGCGAGCGACAAACATTGGTGCTGGGCCATCTCGTCGATAAAGATGGCATTAGACCTGACCCACAGAAGACAGCGGCCGTTGAATCGTTCGAGCAACCCAAATCTGTGAAACAACTTCGCAGCTTCATCGGGCTATGCTCGTATTTCCGGCGGTTCATACCCAGGTTTGCGGATGTCGCTCATCCTCTGACGAGACTTCTCCAGAAGAACAGCCCGTTTCAGTGGAGCCCCGAGTGTGATGCCGCTTTTCGCCAGCTGAAGTGCTTGTTAACTTCACAGCCGATACTTCGGCACTTCAATCCCTCGTCGCCAACAGAGATCCACACGGACGCAAGTGGCATCGGTCTCGGCGCCGTTCTCGTTCAGCGCTCTGGTAACAAGGAACACGTCGTGGCGTACGCAAGTCGTTCTTTAAGCAAGCCTGAACGCAACTACACAGTGACCGAACAGGAATGCCTAGCGGTAGTCTTTGCAGTACAGCGGTTTCGCTCATACATCTATGGCCGCCCGTTCACCATCGTCACAGATCACCATTCCCTGTGTTGGTTGGTCAACCTTCGCGACCCCTCCGGCCGCCTCGCACGATGGGCCCTTCGTTTGCAAGAATATGTCTTCACCATTTCGTACAAGAGTGGTCGTCGACACGCTGATGCGGATTGCCTCTCTAGGATGCCACTACCTACGACGGATTGTGAGGCCGATAACTTCGACCACCTTATCGCTTCGCTGTCGCCTGGCTTTCCCGATGCCGTGACTTTCGCCGCTGAGCAGCGCAAAGACCCAAGCTTGAAAGCTCTCTTCCCTGCAACAATCGAGCCAATACCCGAAGGCCAGTTTTGCGTCCGAGGTGGTCTTCTTTACAAGAGGAACTTGTCAACGACGGGCGCCCGCTTTCTGCTGGTCGTTCCTGCGTCTCTTCAAACATCTGTTCTGCGTCTCACGCATGACGACCCGACCTCTGGTCATTTAGGAACCGCACGAACACTTAGTCGCACCAAAGAGCGGTTCTATTGGCCTCAAATGCGCAAGACAATTGAAAAATATGTGGCCAGTTGTACGCAGTGTCAGAGCCACAAGCGGCCCACCTCAGGTCCAGTCGGTCATCTGCAGCCCGTAATGCCCCCCAGTTCTCCCTTTGAAAAGGTCGGCATTGATCTTATGGGACCATTTCCCCGTTCTTCAAAAGGCAACCGGTGGATAATTATATGCGCTGACTACCTGACGCGGTACTGCGAGACGGCTGCCTTACCCTCAGCCACGGCAGGCCAGGTTTCGGAGTTCCTGTTGCATTCAGTCATACTCCGGCACGGGCCACCTCGCGTGGTGATAAGTGACCGTGGTCGCCAATTTACCGCCGATGTGGTAGAATCATTACTTCGCTTGTGTGCCTCCAAGTTCCGACACTCAACTGCTTATCACCCACAAACTAACGGTCTGACCGAGCGCACAAACCGAACGTTCATCAACATGTTATCCATGTACGTCACCTCCGACCACAAGAACTGGGATGAAGTATTACCGTTCGTGACGTACGCCTTCAACTCTGCGAAACACGAAACTACAGGTTACAGCCCTTTCTACCTGCTCTACGCTCGCTCGCCTCGACACACGCTGGACACTATCTTTCCTTTTGTCGTTCACGACGACTTGTCAATTGCGGAGACTTTGTGTCGCGCAGAAGAGGCTCGTCGACTTGCACGCTTACGTACATTGGCAGCGCAAGACTCCTCCAAAACACGCTACGACAGTCAACACCGGCATGTAACCTATGTTCCCGGTGATCTAGTGTGGGTGTGGACCCCAATACGCAGACGTGGCTTGAGCCAAAAGCTACTCGCACACTACGCCGGTCCGTTCGTGATCCTCCATCGTCTAAGCGAGGTAAACTACGAAATCGCACGTCTGACTACTAGTGGCCGACGTTCATGCAAGACCGAGGTGATGCATGTTGCCCGCCTGAAGCCGTATACACGAAGGACACAAGAATGACTCGCCCAGAGGGCTTCGTCTGAGAGAGAAGGAATGATACGAAGTGTCACTGTCGGTGAAAAACAAGGGAAGCGCGGGTAGAGAAAGAGGACGACGACGTAGCTCCTACGATTTCCGCGGTCTCTGTGCCCATTAAAAACCCCCTTACGCTACTCCAGAGTACGTAACAATATGAACTCGTTGCCGTACAAATGTATAGACGTATCACTAATACACTCTGTGCCCTTACTCTTAATATGGAAAGCTTCCAGCAACTCCCTTCCGAAGGTATCACCACCCCAACCCAGAATCTTGATCTCGCTTAGCCGCGGTGCACACGTGCAGGCTGCGAAATGAACCGGTAAATGGGCATTACTACCATTTTTCAACGACAACTCATGTTCCCCGCGCACGATCGTTGATGCACCTCCCGGTCTGACCTATGTAGGTCTTCCCACATGATAGTGGTATGGCATACACCACGCCTATTGCGCACCTCACGTACGGCCTGGCATGGATGCAAAAAGAACCACCTCACGTACGGCTTGGCATGGTTCTTTTTGCATACCACTATTATGTGGGAAGACCTACATAGGTCAGACCGGGAGGTGCATCAACGATCGTGCGCGGGAACATGAGTTGTCGTTGAGAAATGGTAGTAATGCGCATTTACCGCTTCATTTCGCAGCCTGCCCGTGTGCACCGCGGCTAATCGAGATCAAGATTCTGAGTAGGGGTGGTGATACCTTGGGAAGGGAGTTGCTGGAAGCTTTTCATATTAAGAGCAAGGGCACAAAGTGTATTAGTGATACGTCTATATATTTGTACGGCAACGAGTTCATATTATTCAGCTCAATGTTTGATTAGCTATGCTACGACTGCGCGCATGCGCTTTAGGTGATCTGTTTTTTCCATGTTTTTTTTTCTAAATAAAGCCAGATGATGTATAGCGCTTGCCCTGTGCACTGTCTTCTTCTCTTCTCAGCCAGTTCGTTCTTTTTCTTCCTGTTTGCGCTAAAAAAATGACCTCTGGGATACAACACCAACTAGCCCGAGAGGAAGGTTTATTGAAACGAATTTTAGCATTGCCATTTTTTTGGGCGTGTTGGTGAACGGAACTCGAAAACATATTGAGCGCTTACAAACAGGGACGTAAGGGAGACGACAACACAATGCGCTAATGTGTTGTCGTCTCCCTTACGTCCCTGTTTGTAAGCGCTCAATATGTTTTCGAGTTATTGAAACGTGTCACTAATTCACTTGATTGAAGTGGAGATCTTCGTGCAGCCTGTTTGGCGGCCTCCTGTTTCTGGTCAAGCTCCTCACCTTTGGTGTATACTGTCCATCGGCCGAGGGTGTAGAGGCTGCAGGGACCTGCTGTCTAGGACTCGGCTCCTGCTTGTTGAGGGGCTCGCTCTCGGACTCGTCTTTTTCCAGTGTTCCGCGCTCGAGAGGTTCGAGCGTCGCACTTAGATACTTACGGCGAAGCAGCTTGTCTTCTGTAAGCACCCGGTATGACCGTGGCGCTGCCTGCCCTACTACTTGCGCATTGCGAGTCCACTGTTTGTCATGAACCCTCACCACTTGTCCTTTTTGGAGGCCCGGCAAAGTTTTTGCACCAGTATCTGGCGGCTTGCGCTTGAAGACGGTTGTTTTCTTCTGCCGGCGGAAGTCTGGAAGCCGTGTACGCAGTCTTCTGCCTTGCAGGAGATCACCCGGCGACCGACCGCCTTCCAGCGGCGTCGCACGGTAGGAGAGCAGTCCTAGCCAGAAGTCCTGCTGTGTCTGTTGCGTTTTTTTAGATTTTTTTTTACAATTTTAACGCCTTTCTCGGCAAGTCCATTTGACTGTGGAAATCCAGGGATCGATGTGATGTGCTTCACCTCGTACCTGGATGCAAAAACAGCAAATTCGTGAGAGGCAAACTGGAGACCATTATCCCTGCAGATTTCCACTGGAATCCCGTAACGGGCAAAGATGCCACTCTGTTTGTCAACTGTGGTGCCGTTTAACTTTTCAACTTCTGGGAAGTTGGACAAGGCATCATACGCGCACAAGTACGAACTACCGGTATGCTGCAAAGTATCGATGCCGACCATGTGCCAAGCATAATTTGGTGTTTCTCGCATCAGAATTGGCTACCGTTCTTGTTGGTACGCATATTTCCGGCAGACAGCACAACCATTTAGCATCCTTTCGATGTTGCCGTTGAGTCCGGGCCACAAAACTAGCTGCACAGGTCTTGTTTATACCCAAGTGACCCTCATGTATCTGTTGAAGCGTTTCCGCCCTCATCGACTTGGGGACGACTGCTTCAGTCCCTTTTAACACAAGGACTTCAATCAGTGATAATTAAGCCGCGAATGGCTTCATGCTGTCGACCAAGCATGTATTTTATGTATTGTATGACTCACTGCACATCAGCATCTTTCGCGCTGACCTCAACAAGCCGACTCAGTGTTTTGCTGCTCACCATATCCTTGACCACACCAACCGCATAAACCTATGTGTCGTCTTGGGAGCGTCCGATGACCCGTCGTTTTTGGGAGCCCTTGACCGCATAGAGGTAATATAGTATATTAACTCTATGCTTGACAGCATGTCGGCCAGCAGCAACTCTTTTCCTGGATGAAACTGAAGGGAATAATCGTACCACGGCCGCTGGATGAAAACGCGCACGGGTACGGCCTGCCGCGTGCTCCGAAACCGGCGTGACAGGTCTAGTTTCCCGGACCACCACCGCTGCGCCACTGGGAGAGGGGAGGGGAGGGGGGAGGATTTCGCGGGCACCCGCGGGATCACATGCGCGGCGCGCTTGCGGCAGTTATGTTTGATCGCGTGCGTTTTCATGTGACGCCCAAAATCTTCCGTTAAAATCCATATAGCCTGTAAATATCAGTTAATTACCAATCTTGCTTGTACATACCTGCAGCTCTTGTGAATTTTCAGTTTTGCATTGCCCAAGATGCAACTTCGCGCACCGATCGCTTTTCGCGGAAGTAATCGTGAGCATATTTTGCTGTTGTCTAAGAGGACCACAACTAACTGACCTGGAGGCGCTACACCTTTCCTAATGCATCACGCTTCTTTATTTTGACTCTAAAAATGTCGCTTCAGATTTAATCATTTCATTTAGAAAAAGTGATCTAAAAAATTGCAGCGGCCACTGTTTATTTAACACAAAACACGATAAATTTTTCACTTTCTCCTAACATGTCTATTGTACACATACGATACAGTATCGCATGCAACAGCCACGAAATAATGCTCAGCATGTGTGCGACCACCTCGCAGAAGGATTTTCGAGCCACTTTGAAATTTCAGTCGGCGGTATTTTTCCGGGAGAATATCCTAGAGCGCGCATACAAGTTGGCGGCCCGCAGATATACAGTCACACTGCGAAAACGTGGTCCTCCAACCACTGCCGGCCGTTAGTCTGTGCCGTCCGTGTCGTTCGTCAGGTTCCCTATCTATTGAACAGATCCAAGGAGCCAAGTGCGCGCCAAGGAATAGCACACACAAAAAAAGTGCTACATCCCGTACCAGCCAAGCATATGTTTACGTTCAGTTCAGTTTATTTTCTTTAAATGCCCCGTTAGGGGTGTTACATAAAGGGTGGGGCAGATCATGTGATGGGTAATTCCAAATAAAAACGAATGAACTTTCCAAAAAGAGGAGAAAAAAAGCAAAATGTTGATACACTGTGCAAACGAAAACGAAAACACGCGCTAGGTAATTAATTTGGTAACATTAGGAGAAACAACATAATGTGGCAATATAAAGTAATAACTGTTGAAAATCTTGCACAAAAATAACACTGTACACATAATTGCAACATAAAAAGAATGAACCGTTGTAGAAATAAATACTCGCGTTAAGTACAATCAATGGCAATTAATTTGGTAAAACAGAAGACACAGCAGCATTGAACATATGGTTGATATTTGTAGATACAACATGGTGCGGAAGGGCATTCCACTCTGACGCTGTTCGAGAAAAAATGAAGCAGCGAAGGTAGTTGTGTGTGAACGCGGTTTTAAAACCTGTAGCATGTGACCAGTGCGTTGCGATATTCTTGCTGGTGGAGTGATGTACGGCATGCGGTTAAGTGAACTGTAGAAAAACATGAAAAAGACCAAGGCTGGTTATCGTACGACGGTGTAAGAGTGATTGTAATTTAGATTTTTCTTTTAAGGCTGATATGCTGACGTCATACGAGTACGATCAATGAATGTATCTTGCTGCGCCATTTTGAAATGAGTAAAGTGCGTTGATGAGGTATTTTTGATATGGGTCCCAGAATGGTGGAGCATATTCAACTTTAGGCCTGATTAGTGATATGTACGCTAGTAGTCTCACGTCGCGTGGGGCATGACGTAAGTGGCGCCTCAAAAAGCCTAGTGGTTGGTTCGCCGAGGATAGAATGCTGTTGATATGTGTGCGCCAGTTAACATCAAATGAAATTAAGACTGCTAAGTACTTGAATGATGGGACTGTTTCAATGAGGCTATTGGCTATGTGTAAGAAGAAGGAATGGGGCTGCGGCTACGGGTAAATGACATATGTTTACATTTTTTGGATTAACAGTCATTAGCCACTGGGTACACCAAGTCTGTACATGGTTAGGGTTTCGCTGCAATGTATCCGCGTCAGTAATATTGTTAATGGTATGATAAATCACGCAGTCATCTGCGAACACACGGATTTTACAAGTTCCATGGAGGGGTAAGTGGTTGATATACAGGGTGTCCCAGCTATCTCGCAGCACGATTTAAAAAAATAGGAACAGCGTTACGTGATGCAAACCTACTGCATATTGTTCCTAGTACACTAAAGTACCCACTGCTATTATTTCGTTAAGGAGGTTTAATTAATTAGTCGTAATTATATTTGTAACTCCACAAGTACTCACCTAATTGTCAAAATGTAAATGAGGCGTATGTAGGCATGTTGAAATGGCATCTAACTGTGCTACTTTCAACAATGTGCTAATTGTGCGCTCATTTTTTCTGCTTGATCAAGACCGCGAAATATGAAAAGTGACACGTGAATAGACGGTTGCGCGCGTCTAGAACCAGCGCCCTCAAACAGGCTCCCTATGAGGTGAGACAGTATCTTTGTAGATGGGAATGACTTTCCCAATTTCCAGTCGTTAGGGATGCAACCTACTGAAAGTGACCGAGCAACCAACGGACACGAAAATGCCGAGGATTTATCCTTAGTGTTTTATAGCAGTTTTGAGTTAATACCATTGATACCGGCACACGACGAAAGTTTTAGGTTATCAATCACATTTGAAATACCATCTACGTTGAACGTAATGGCCGGCATTCTAGATACTATGTTGTTAGACAGTAATGGCAGAGGAGCACTAGCATCCTTAGTAAAAACTGAGACGAAGGCATTGTTGAAAGTTGTGGCGCAGTCAGTATCAGACATAATGTTCCCCGAATCATCAGCAAGTGTTATGGCGTGAACATGACTTGGGTTTATTACTTGCCAAAATTTCTTCGGTTTTCTCAAGTATTTTGGGTAAGTCGTTAAAAAAGTCATGCTTGGCACCACGAACAGCAGACAGGTACATTTTTTCGGCAAAATAATATTTTTCCTAGCGTTAGCATTCGTACTCTGTTTAGCAGCTCGGAAAACTCTGTTCTTTTTATTTTGTAAATGCTTTAATTGATTCTTGAACCACGGATTCCGCCGATTCTCACGGAAGGTAATTTTTGGTATGTGTTTGCCTGCTAATTGAATCATTTTACTTTTAAAGAGCACCCAATTATCATCAATAGATCGTTCGTGAAATCGAGACGCAAAGTGAGATAGAAAGGCGGTTAACTCGTCGTTAACGGCTCGCAAGTTTCCTCTATCGTATAGGCTGATTGTTTTGCTACATGTTGCACGTGGTGGTGCGGAAAATAAAAATGTGGCGTGAAGTACTTTGTAGTCACTGATTGGAGGAAGAAAGGTTAAAGCTGATAAGCTGTCTGGATGATTAGTTAGTATAAGGTCTAATACGTTCGCACAGTCACCCGAAACACGTGTTGGTTCAGTAACAAGCTGTCAAAGAATAAAATTTAAACAGACGTCGATGAAATCTCCGGCTTCAGCGTTAGTTGACGCTCCAGAAGATAGATTACGCCAGTTAATACCAGGGAAGTTAAAGTCGCCGAATAAAAGAATATGAGCATTAGAATGCGCAGCTGTAACCTGGCACAAAACGCTGTTTAACTTTGCAGGAAAATCGGGCCTGTTAACAGGGGGTCGATAACAGACACCCAGCAGGACAGCCTGTGGGAATGAGCAGAGAAGTAGCCAGGCTATCTCGAGGCCAGCAGGAGGCGCAATTGTTGTGCAAGGTAATTGCTTGCTCAATGCTATAAAAACTTCCCCACCTCGTGTTCCTCGGCGGTCATGACGATGAACTTCGAAGTTTGGCAAGCCTGATAATACCTCGTTTTCACTGATGGCGCCCGTTAGCCACGTTTCTGTTATGATTAGTAAATTACTGCTGGATGAAGAAACAAGACTTGATATATCTTCACGCTTTGGAAGAAAACTGCGGGCGTTAGTGAAAATAACAGATAAAGAAAGCTTATTCGTTGTGGCAATAGGGCGAGGGTTTCGTGAGCCTCTGTCGCGCTTTGATTGCTAATGACTCTGTTTAACGGTACTGGATGATTCATCATATTCATAGCGTTTCTATCCTATGACAAGTGTCTTGAAACGTAGTTTGAAGGGCGTTCCTTTACTTTTGCCGAAACCTTTAAGACGTTTGCGGGCATTCGAACGGCTGGTGAAAAATCTTCGCCAATTGCGCAATTAGTCCCCTTTACCTTACGACCTCCAGCCAGGACTAATTCTTTAGTTTTGTAGAGCGCAAATTTTACTATGATGGGGCGGTTACGGCCAGGTGAGTACCGTCCCAGCCGGTGGGCACGCTCAATTTCCTTATCATCAAGGCTTATGTGCATGTGCTCACGAATGTTATCAATGAATAATTTTTCGGACTGCGTAAAAGTTTCAGAATGGTTGGAATCAGGAATACCATACAATATTAAGTTATTTCTACGAGACCGGTTGTCAGCGTCGTCTATGCGGCTCTCGAGGTTAGACACTAGGCGACCAGTTTCGCCAGTAGCAGCATGCACTGCTTCTAATTCGTTTCGTAAGGGCATGAGTGCCTGGTAGTGTTGCTCAAGTTCCGTCATTCGCTTACTTAGGTCCGTCGGTGTTTTATCGGTGCTCATAACTTGATTCTTTAGGCTTTGCACCTCAGTGATTAGTTTGCTTTGCCCGGCTGTCAGCTTTTGTAGCTCAGCGAGAACATCGTTCATACTAGGCCCTGGATTGGTTTCCACGTCCCTTGACAGCAACAGCAAAGACTGCATGACATGAGCACATTCACCAAACATAGCAAGGCAGCACTGGGGGCTCGGGAGCTGCTCCAAACAATAATCGCTAGATCTCTTATTAAAAAGGCTGTATTTAGCATTAACCTTCACGGCGAAAACAAGCGTGTTAGAAGTCAGCGCTGTGGCGCAGCCACCGAGCCCAGAAAGCGGTCGCGATGGTCGCTGCTCCTTTATAGTTGGCGGACTTGACAGTGTCCCTTTCGATGCGGAATCCCACGATGGCTGGAGCATCCAATAGTCGGGTGTCGATGTGCGTTCCGATGTGCGTTTGGGTAGTGGTAGCACGATGGCGCATGCTCCATTGGTGCCACGGTGCATACTGTCTGCAGAAGAGGCAGCAACACGTGGCAAACAGCGGCGGTGATCATCTGCACGGCGAAAACCAGCGTGTTAGAAGTCAGCGTTGTGGCGCAGCCACCGAGCCCACCACTACGGCCGCTGGCAGCAAACTTTTTCACCACTACGGCCGCTGGCTGGAAACGTTGTTGCATCCAGCGCCCGTGACACCACCTTCCCATTTTCTCTTATCTCTCGTTTTTTTCTCATTCCCGCCTTTCAGCCTGCGGCACCTTTGTCATTGGTTCCGGTTGTTTCCGAACGCTGTCGCGTTGCGGTGTCGTGCGCTGCCCCGTAATGCCATGTGGTACTGATGTTGGTTGCCGTGAAAAGCACGTTTCATTGAGAGATTGGGGCTTTATGTGGTCATTCGCGGAAGGGAACAGACTCAAACTTACCTTAGCAAAACACGCGGAGACAAAAAAGTGCGGAGAAGCGGCTGGTGGGCAACGACAAGGGTTTATTTTAAACAAATATGCATTTTTGCTTTTTTGCGTTATTTTTTATTATTGCATTGTTTTGCGTCCAGCTTGTGAGCCCAAATATCGGCTTCCCTGCCTACTTCCAGTCTGTACCGACCAGAAAACCATTCGTTGTGGTCTTTTCATGTGAGCCGCTGTACAGGCAATGGCGAAACTACGTTGCACACCAACATTCTTGTCTTCTGACAGTCTTCGTCATGTGGTTCTGTCATCTAGTGCTGTTTATTTTTTCTATTATGTATTGTCGACAAAGGCAACCGTGCTCGCACCAACGAAGGCACGTGTACTCGATTGTCCAAGAGCAGCGGTGGTTTTTGCGTGCTACTATGTGTGTAAATATGAAAACCTGGTTGTCACTTGACCCGGCAGTCTCGAAAAAACCTGGGTAAGCGAATGTCACGCATGAATATATATAGCTTGAGTTGATCCCCACCATTTCGTGGTTTCTTTTTCTTGAGTAAAAGAACATTTGAATTGTGGCCTATTATTGTCAGCTTCATTCTTCGAGATATTAGTCACTCCAGTAATCGGCCTTATATATATTAATTTGCTGACATTGCACTGCTAAGAACTGCCAAGAAATTTGCAAGCCACTTCTAATGAATATATACTTCCGCAGCCTCTTCAACAAACTTACGAGGAGTGCGTCATTATATCTGTAGAATCCACTAGTATCACTAGGGTAGCTGTTTGGGCTTGTTGGTGTTGCGCGTGTTTTGCGCTTTCAACCTGTGCCACTAGTATCAAGCATCCGAAGCTTAATTACTTTTCGGCACAGTATCGTATATCCAAAATCATAAAAAAGAGATTCAAATCATGTTTTGACATATATTTTCTGTGTATAAAGAACATGAACGTGTATGGTCGGATGGTTCAAATAAATACTTGCCAAGTATTTCAGCTGAGAAAACTCAAATATGCTGAAGCCGTGTCACGGAAATCGAAATATGTTAAAGTAACAAACGATGCATTCATTACGCAGTCATAAGTATAACAACCACTTTTTCACACATTCAGCGCCTTATAGTGATGCTACGTGCATTGTGGAATATTTTCCCAGACAAAAAGCAAAAAGATTGTCCTTAAAAAAAGTACCAGGCGCTTGGCACATATACGGAAATTTAAGTCGCTATTTAACCATATTATGCGAACGGACTGAACTGACTGCATGATATGTCATGAGAGCGAGAGATGAGATAGAAAAAAAAACCTTGCAATGACTGAGTGGTATCACTGTTTTGACGACCACCAACTAATTTCCTGCAGCTGCTGCCCCAACGGAGCCGCCGGCACCCGTTTCCTCGTTTCCCCGCCCCGTCACGCCGAAGCGGCCGCAACTGTAAATACGGCGGACACGCGCCATCGCATAGAAATCCGCCCGATGTGGCAGGCCGTACAGTGCGCTTTTGTAGCGTTAGCTACACTTGCCTAGCCGGAGCCAATTTCGCGTGGATCGTCGTGAGCCGTGCTGCGCATGCGCGAGGATCAGTGATGTCACACAGCTGCCTCACCGGAGCCGGCATCTCACGCGCTCTCCGCCATCGGCGCGCGGCTCGCCGCTGCTTGTCTGCGCGTTCGGGAGGAGTGGCGTCGTAGCCGCGGCAGAGAACCGGCGCGCGCGCAGACTCCGCCACCGCCGCGCGCGACTCGCCGCCGCCGGTCTGCGCTTTCCAGCGGAGTGACGTCGTAGCCTTGGCAGACGTATTGGCGCCAGCGCGCGCGCAGCTATTCGCCTTCGCTGTGCAGTCGCCGTCTGACACTGGCTGGAGCCGCTTGATAGCGCCTCTGACTGGCGTTTGCAGGTGGGTAACGCCATAAAGAAGGAGAACGCAAATGCTGCTCAACGGCGCAGAAGAGTCGAGAAGGTTATCTCATCGGATCCCGAAGTAGTTGCCTGGCAATTAGCGGTTCAGCTTAAGGAGAATGAACAGAAGAAGGCTAATAATCCTAGACAATCTGGAAAGCTAAGAATAATCAGCTGAACCTTTGCTAATGCTAGGTATATCCTGGCATAGCCGAGCTAAGCCACTGCAAATGTTTTCATCCAGCGGCTGTGATCATACTTCAGCAAGCGCAGAAAAAAAAATTTGAGGCCTTGCTGACATATTGTCGGTTTCTTTCGACGCAATCGCTAAAAATGGGCGGTGGTCTTTCTGAATAACAATGCTTCGACCGTGTACAAAAGAGTGAAATTTTTCGCACCCAAAAGGTGTTCGTCGTGTTATGCCCGGGTAGCACACCACAACAGGACGTCATCGGCATACACGCACACGCCTTGTGCTTGATCGAAAATTGAGCTCAACGTTTTTTGAGACATTTCAGGCGCTGACGCAATCCCAAACGGCAGTCTCAAGAAACGGCAACGCCCAAAACTAGTAGCGAATGTACAAATGCTTCATGTGACCGGATCAAACGGAATCTGATGGAACGCGCGTCGTATCGGCGGTTCGAGACAGTTTTTCTTTAGAGAGATTACGCTCCAAACATGTGCCGCGCTGGCTTCGTCGCTATCGTCATGGCTAGACGCGGTTTGCATGGTTGTCAATGCTTTTACACGTTATTCCCTCTTCGCAATCTGCGGGTCTGCTGTCGGCGCCTCATAGCACAATCGTGCGAAGTCCCCGCGCCGCCCACAACAAAAAATTTGCAGTGGCTTAGCTCGGCTATGCCAGAATATACGTAGCGTTAGCAAAGGTTCAGCTGATTATTCTGAGCTTTCCAGATTTCCGCAGCACGTTTAGCTTCCCGCAGCACATTTAGCGTTCCTGTGTTCATTCTTCTCACGCTGAAGCGCTAATTGCCAGGCAGCTACTTCGGAATCCGATGACATAAGCTTCTCGCTCTTCTGCGCCGTTGAGCAGCATTTTCGCTCTCCTTCTCCATGGCGTTACAC
The DNA here is from genome assembly GCF_013339695.2 of Rhipicephalus sanguineus. NCBI lineage: Eukaryota > Metazoa > Arthropoda > Arachnida > Ixodida > Ixodidae > Rhipicephalus > Rhipicephalus sanguineus. The sequence continues at coordinate 161,054,304 of NC_051183.1, forward strand.
ACCTGCAAACGCCAGTCAGAGGCGCTATCAAGCGGCACCAGCGCACTGTCAGACGGCGACTGCACAGCGAAGGCGAATACCCCATCTCCCGCTAAAGGGAACCATGAATAGATGCGAAGCCGGAGCGCTTGCACGATCGCGTTCCGCTGGCGTTCGTTGGGCATGCTACCGAGCTCGCGTCGTGGAACGCGAAGAGCGACGCAACGCGCGTCGTATCTTCCATCTAGCCTGGCCGTTAATTCTCACAGGGCGAGCGGGGAACGCGGTCGACAGGCGGGCGAGAGGGGGCAGCGTAGGAGAGGAGAAGGAGAGGGGACGCGCATGCGCTCGAGCTCATCGTGGCGTTGCGCAGGAGAGAATTTCGGCATGTCTAGCCCGCGTTTCAGAGGAAGAGTAGAAAGGGGGAGGGGAGAGGGGAAGTGGAGAGGGTAATGGGAGAGGGGAAGGGGAGAGGGTGAGTGGAGAGGGGAAATGGGAGAGGGTAGATGACAGGAGGAATGGTGAGGGGGGTGGAGAGGAGGTGTGTGGAGAGGGTATGCGCATGCGCAGTAAGGGTGGTCACGCCGCACACCACCACCGGATTGAGCTCCGCCTTAAGATACTTCGCATCTAATAGCTGCGCGCGCCATGGCTACGACGTCACCCCTCTCGAATGCGCAGAGCAGCAGCGGCGAGTCGCGCGCGCATGCGCAGCACGGCTCATGATGACCCCCGCGAAACCTGCTCTGGCTAGGCAAGTGTAGCTAACGCTACAAAAAATCACAGCATATCCACGGAGTGAATGATGATGAGTGGGTGAAGCTGCGGAGGTTCATCGGTAAACCGTGAATCTTCCGTGAATTCTGCCCAGTACATCATCACCGACGTGAGATCGGGCGCGTTTATACTAAAGGTTCGATGAGTTATGACGACTTGCAGCTCACTTTAATTTTACGTGTACGCTGTGAATTTTTATTATTTAGAAAACCATTGCTTTAGAAAACATCTGGCGTCTTTCGCTAAGCAGCTCGCGTCTTTTCGTTTTGCTTTAGAAATATCTGGCTTTCTTTCGTTTTGCTTTTAGAAAACATCTGGCGTCTTTCGTTGGTTTATTTCATCAATCAACGGCGTTTTGAACAAAATTTTTATTGTTTAATCACGCACAGGAGAAATCTCACCAGGCACTACCTTGGAGGTAAACAATGGCTGCTAATGGGAATGAGAGACAGAAGAAGTCGGCTTTTAGTTAACGCGCACGCTGCGAATTTTTTATTGTTCAACAACGCACAGGAAAAATCTCCCACCGGCACCACCTTGGAGGTCAAGATCTGGTACTAGCGTTACGACTGGTTACGCACTACTACGAGGGACGAACGGGTGCTGCCTTAAGGAGCTTCGCCCCTAAAACAGCGCGCTCTGGACCAACGGCAGGCGCTATCATCATGCCTCGAGCTCCCGCATCATCCACACGTTAGCGCTGCGCTTCTGTTGTGGTTATTTCGAAACGACCGAGGACGGGCTTGCACTTTGAGAACTGATGACGATCGTACGCTCATCTCGATTAGCGTCGTTTTCTGCTGCTTCCGCGGAAATGACTATAGCTTCGGCCTCTTCTAGCGTCAACCCTTCCATCGTCAGCAGGCTATTTCAGCGCACGCTGCAAAGAATACGATCTCTTGACATTCGGTCTAATGCACTGCCAAAGTTGCAGTTGTCCACTGTGCGCCGTATGTCGACGAGGGACGCTTGAGTCGACTCCCCTTCCGGCTGCTCGTAGTAGCTATTGAGTGCTGCAGCTGCTTCGCCATGCGTGAGCGAATTGGGGGTTTGGGGCGCGATTCGACCAGCTAGCACTTGAACTGTTGGCCTGCAAGGAGCAGCCACAAGCAGCGCGCGTTGCTTCTTCTAGTCGGTAACGTCGTCAAAATATCCGTCTGCCCTTAGAACATATGGTTTCCACTTATCTCTGGTATCGTCGAACAGCGGTAGCTGAAGACTGGCCATGGATCTCCTTGATCCATTCATATTAAAAATAGCTCTGCGACGCCCGCCTGGCTGTAACACCGCGTTCCCAGCTCACGCTCGCCCCGAGCGGAATAGAGGCCGGGCTAGAGGAGAGACACGACACGCGTTGCGTTTCCCTCTTGCCCGGCCGTGGTGAGATTTCTTTTGTTAAACCTTTAACGTGCGGCTGGATGGCAACCTTACCGGAAGTTCTGCGTCCCATCAGTGAAGCTCTTCTGGCTGTCACAACGCTTTGTCGGATCACGCTCTCACTGCTACTGCAGCCACCGGAAAGGTTCAGTCATTCATCATGGAGATTAGTAGCTATAATGGAGATGTGCCACCAAGCGTCGACGTGGGTGCGTCTATGTTAAACGGTGCTATAGCTGCCAAGCACCAAAATACATTGTGCAATCTCTCTTATATCAATGTACAGTAAACATTAACTACTGCCGTAAGGACACGTTTTACTTTCGTCTTATACCGATTTCTTTGACGGAGGCAACAACCATGTTTTTTTCTCGAGTACGTTTGCCGAAGGAGATCGTAAGCGACTAAGGAGCAAGTTTTACAGCGGAACTCACGGAAGAGGCGGGCCGTCTTCTTGCCATCAAGTTTCTTCGATCGGTCCCCTACCATGCCAAGGCAAATGGGCTCGTCGAAATGTTTAATGGAACCTTAAAAACTATGTTGAAGAGGATGTGCCAGGAAAAACCACGATTCTGGGACAGGCTCTTCGCCTAAGGAGAGGCGCTGCAAGCGAGCTTGGGCTCTCACCCTTACAGCTTATTTGTGGTCGTCACGTGCGAGGACCACCGACGGTACTGAAGGAGCGGAGCAATGAAGACATCTACAGCGAAATTCGTCGCACCTATACCTACTTGGTCGACCTTCGAAAGCGCCCTGAAGAGACATGCAAACTCGCCCGTGATGAACTGGAGAGAGCACGTGCAAAGTAAGTGACTTACTTCGACCACAAGAGCAGTCCTCGAAAGCTAAACTTTGGGGATAAAGTGCTACTTCTTTCGCCGACAGATACCAACAAATTGCTCATGCAATGAAAAGGTCCATTTGAAGTTGTTGAGCGTAAGAATGAAGTCGATTACGTTCTCGCCATAAATAGAAAAAAAGAAAACTTTCACATCAGTGTGCTAAAAATGTACAAGGAACGCGAGCCGGCACCAGTGCAGCAGGTGTCGGTCATAACCGAAGTCTACCAAGGGCCACCGGAAGCGAACTAGGAACCGTCAACCGAAGAAAGTTCACACGAGATTCCTTCCCCTTGTTACAATACATGAAAGTGGTGCAACATGGGACAACATCGTGTCCGTCTTTGTCCCATCTTGCGCCACTTTCCTGTATTATAACTATACGCCAACTAGCCCAGCTACAAGTTTTATTAGACCTTTCTAGCCTATTTTGCACACATACCGCGCCTGGTGTCAAGCTATCTGGTAATCTCAGTGTTGACCAGCGTTCTGACGTGCTTGATTTATTCAAAGAATTTGAGATCATCTTTTCAGACCTTCCAGAAAAGACCGACCTTGTAGATTGCACACTACGCTTGACATCTTATAAGCCTCTACATGTTCCGCAGTATCTCATGCCACTAGCTTTAGGGTAAAGCGTCGAGAAAGACATCAAAGGAATGCTAAAGTTGGGCATACTTGAAAGGTTGCATTCACCATACCATGCTCCCATCGTAGTTGTGAAAAAACCTTACAACACCATTCGTCTGTAAAGTGACTTCAGAGAGCTAAAAAAGATCTTGAGTGCTGACAGTGAACCAATACCGCGTATAGACGTTGTTCTTGCCCTTGCTGGTCAATGGCAATATTTCTCAAAATTTGACTTCATCAAAGGCTCCAGACAAGCGTCTATGGCTGCGCACAGTCGGGAAAAAACAGCATTTTCCAGTATATCTGGTCTATATCACTTTGTATGCATGTCATTTGGCATAAAGCCAGCTCCGGCTCTTTTCGCACGCCTCATGAGAGCTGTTCTTGCTGATCTAGAAATTATCTAGCACTACTTCGATGATCTAGTCATTGCTACAAACACGTGGCATGAACATTTGGTCAATCTGTAACGTGCTTTTGACAGAATAAAACGCGCCAATTTGACCATCAAGTTCAGTAAGTGTGAGATATGAGAACAAACTGACTGTTTCCTTGGCCATTGAATAGGAGACGATAAAGTTGAACTTCTTCTAAAAACGCACTGCAAGATCCTCGAAGCTATACGACCAAAGACGAAGAAAGGCCTCCAGTCTTTCCTGGATCTAACGTGGTACTACATAAAATTCATTCGAAACTACGCTGAGACCACCAAACATTTTACCGACCTCACAAGGAAAGGACAGAGCAATACAATCGCATGGGGACCGTCTCAAGAAGCTTTTGCTATTCTGAAGAACAAGCTTGGAGATACTCCCATTTTGCAAGCGCCCAACATCAAAAAGGACTTTGTCCTCCGCACCGACGCCTCGACCGTGGTGATGTACTGCTCCAGCTAAGAAAGGATCAGGTCTTCCATCCTGTTGCCCACGCTAGCCGCAACCTGTTGCTTCGAGAAACCTTGTGTTCTACCATCGAATGGGAATGTTTGGCACTTGTCTGGGCAGTGCAAAAATTCCACTTGCATTTGTACGGCAAACAATTTGTCATAAAATCCGACCACCAGTCTTTGCAATACTTGGAATCCGCCAACACCCAAACAATATAGTTTTGCGATTGAGCCTGCTTTTGCAAGAGTACTCGTTTTCGGTGTCTTACATCAAAGGGTCGGATAATGTCGGAGCGCATTGCCTGGGCGGGATGTAATGGGAATGTACTGCAGATGTTACGACTGAAGTGGTGCTATACACACTCATAGTTTTTTTCAGCGTCGTTTGTTGCGTGAAGGTTACGTGGACGTACAACTGGACCTTTAATGAGTACTCCAGAACCTGGAGACATTTGACCGCCTCTTTGGCACGTCATGAAAGTTGTCAACAACTTTCTTAAACCGGGCGTTATGATACAGAGGCGAAAAAACAATTCAGTGTTCGCCGTGCGGGGGCGAGAACGAAAACGAAGTGTGTGTGTGTGCGCGTGAAGCCTGACGTGGTGCGTGCGTCGATTCGAGCTGCTCGGCGTTGAAACCAGCTAGTTCTCGCTGGGAGACCGGTCCTGAGAACGCGAGACCAACCTTGACGACGTACTCCGCCGCCAAGGACCTGTGTTCCGGCTGGGAAAATCGTCCAGGGAGCCAGAAAAGCTGTGCAGTCGCTCCGGGAAGCCTTAAGAACCCGTGTTCCACGCTGGTCGACTGGTCCAGGGAACCGGGCGAGGTGGCCGCATTTCCGGACCATGGTGGTGGCCAGCCTTGCAGCAGGGGCTGTCATCACAGTTTTCGCTGCTGAATCGGGCATAGTACCTGCAGCTGCTGCGTGACTACCGCGGCTGTACTGGCTACCAGTGCTGGTGTAGCAGTCTCCGCTACGGATGAGCACCACAATGATCCCTTGGGGCAGTGGCGTAGCCAGGGGGTGTCAGACCGGGCCCGTGCCTCCCCTCCCCCGAATTTTTTTTCACCATGGCATATATAGCACAAAATTACACTCGGCCACATCTGCCTGCCCGGCCCCCACTTCAGCACGCCTCTGCTTGAGTAGACCCACGGTGTCGTCACGTCACCGGCAACAAACTTGTCGCAGCCGACTTCGGCCAGGACGCATCAACGTCGATGGACCGTACTTACAAGACGAGGCTTTCGTTTATCGAAGACACCTTGTGGTAGAAGCCTTACGACTGCAGACATTGCATGTCAGCACCACGTTAATCGCGTCCCTAACGTCCACTTTTTGTTTGTTCTGTAATGTAGATTTTGTGTTTTGTGTGTGCTCGAAAGTCGATTCTGTTCTTTGCTTGGTGGCCCTGTACCCAAAGCTGGCATTACGCCACAAAAGGCATCGCAGACGATGCGTTCAATCTGCTCATCTTTACCAACGTAACGCCATCGACGCCGTAATTAAGAAGTGTCGCCGCCTGGAGCAAACAAAGAGTCGGCGCATTTCGCACGAATTCCGTCGTCTACCCAACACCTATGCAACATCGTCTTGCGAAAGAACCCCAATGCAGCCGTCCACAGCTGAAGATGCGACGCGCATCGTCCGATGTGAACTCGAGACCGCGTGCCCAGCTACCAATAAACCGACATTGTCCGACACACCGACGCTAGCTCTCTGCTTGATCCGAGCCGTTGTCCGCCAGGAATTCGCTAACCTAGGTCTGTTTTCCACTGTATGTGCCATGAACACTACTATGCCTCCATGGTCTCTGTAGACACAATACGCCGTCTCCAGTACGCTCTTCGTTCCAGGAACCCGTCTGAATGGCGAACAGCAGATGATAAGCCGGCCTGCTTCCGCTGTGGTCGCGCAGGGCACATAGCTCGTTACTGTCATAGCCAGCGGCCCTCTATGTCTTCTAGTCCATTTCACACTTAGAACAGCCCCTTCCGTACAATGAATCGCCGTCATCCAACCAGCACTCAGCCTTCAGCGTTAATCGCCCCTGAGGACTACGGCCGCACCTTCCCATCGTCGCCGCCTCAAAGCCGCCCATCTCGAACACCCACGCGTCGCCGCTTGCCCCCGTGTCCCCGGAAAACTAGGCTGAGCAGCTTCTGAAGCTGAAGCTGCACTGTCAGCTTTACCCACACATTCTCTTTGCCCTCACGTCTGCACCGAAACACACTTGAAGTACATGTTGATGGCACTCCTGTCCAAGCTTTGATCCACACAGGCGCTCACGCCTCTGTTATGAGTAAGGATTTTCGTCCCCGCAGGAAGATTTACTTTAGTCAAGCATGAAGATTTTACTTTAGTCAACTGCCACCTTTTGTACTGCGTAGAATCCTGGGGTTCGACGTATAGCTCTTCTCTTGAGCCAGCACGATGATTGCAAAAACGAGCTACACGTACGAAAACTTTCTCACAATACTACGAACGTAGCAAACCACTATTTTCTAGGTTGGAAATCTTACCTTTTGATTTTGTGTGGGAACTAAGATTGGCTACATATATTAACAGTGTTGCAAGAAACAATGAATCATTCTCTGTTTCATTGCTCTGTAGCCCCCGACGCCTAACAACAAGGAAGCAAACTTTTAACAACTTCAATATACCACCCACAAAAAAAAAAACGCTTTTAGCAAACGTCTACAAAAATATGCCGGAGTGAAAGTTTGGAATGGCATATCGCATTATATAAAGAATAACCAGAACTTGTCGAGATCACTGAAAAAATACTCTCTTGAGGTAGTTTTCTCTGCTTCTTGAGTTATTCTAGTATTTTAGGTTATTTTTGTAGCCGTGTGCATATATTGTACTTTATGGTTTTCGTGTTTTCTTTGCAAAGTGCTTCAATATCCTTGTTTCTTTTATGAAACTGCTCAAGAGAATTATTATAAATACTTGTAACTCCAAGTTTCGTTTTGCAGATCTGTGCACCACTATTACTCAACCTTTTTCCGTTTACTACAAGTCATGTTATTTCTTTTTTCCTTTGTTTATTCCAATTCATTTGACTCTTGTTAGTAGCCAAACGCTATTTCTTGCATCATATCAAATTTTATTTTCTAGTTCTGTTTACTTGTACTAGAATTATTACAGTTTCTGTTATGTATATTTCTAAACGGGATCCGCACGAGCCTTTGGCTATGGGACCATACAGTTTGTGCATACTCTGTACATTATATGTGTGCAATAGAGAACATTCATTCATTCATTCATTCATTCATTCATTTATTCATTCATTCATTCATTCTCAGCCCTACCCCCTGACCAATGTTGTACAAGTCGCAAATGGCGGCACAGTTTCTGGCGTAAGGATGTGTACAGCTCGACTTACCATTGCCGGTCATCAGGTGGTCGTCATATTCACTGTGCTTGCCACATGCCCCCACGATCTCACACTTTGACTTGATTTTCTGTCCGCCAATTCTGCTCTTATTGACTGCTCCGCCGGTGCGCTTCGCCTTGAGTTGCCACAACTCAGGGACCAGCCTTACCGACCTTCATGCCGATTACACCGCAGCGACTTTGTTCATCTGCCCTCGAAAACTATGGCGTACGAAAACAATGATATGTTGTGCTCATCAGCTGTGCCAGACGGTGACTCTTACCGACTTGCTGCTCACGCATCGCGTTTCTGTTCCCTATAGGGTTCTCAGCATCACGGCTAATAGAGGCTGGCTACCAGGTGTAAGTCTCGGTTTCAAAACTCGAGTGCTCCCACAGGGTAGTTCCGTAGCCCTCTCTTGCTCGCTACCGGATTCACAGGTCTAAGCGTTCGCCCTCGATGCCCTTGTTCCTACGCAGCGCACACCACTGATAAATTGTGGCAGCCGCTGACCTTCCGCCCGAACACGTAGAAGCCCTCCAGCGCCTTCTCCGGTCCTACCAGGATAATTTTATGTCGGTTAACGACCTTTAGGGCAGACGTCCGTTGTTCAACATCGCACTCACACTGATGATGACAACCCTGCTCGCCGCCGCATTACGATCCCTGCGCATATTGTTGATGCTTCCGACGTACAGCCTGATCCTGCAAATATTCGAGCCGGGGGGGACTTCTCTGCGCCGCAATCTGCCAAAGATGTTCGCAGCTTTGTGCGGCTGTGCTCCTACTTTCGGCGGTTTGTCAAAAACTAGACTGAAATTGGTAGGCCTCGCACAGACTTGCTCAAATAAGACGAGCCCTTTACCTGGTGTCCCTGGCAAGCAACAGCTTTCTCCAAGGTAGTCTTTCCCTGTTCTGGTCCGCTTGGTTTAATTTTCGGTAGTAATGCAAGTGTAGAGTAGTCGTTACATTTTCGCTAACAATATGTACGCGTAAGTATTGATTCTAAATGCTGACGTAGGTACGAGAGCAGCGAAATGTGCAAGTGTTTGCCGTCTTTCCAAGGAAGCAATCGAGTGCCTTCACAGCCAGAGCACAAGCTGCAAAGTTTCTAATGGACAGCGTCAAGTTTCAGCACCCAGGAATAGCACGTTTCGAGCTAGTTGGTTATTCATACCGAGGCGAAAACAGAGCGTAGAGACGAGAACGGACAGACACAAGAAAAGGCACAGACACGGGCGCTGACTAACAACTGAGCAATAAAGCTTGACTTGTTAGTCAGCGCCTGTGTCTGTGCCTTTTCTTGTGTCTGTCCGTTCTCGTCTCTACGCGCTGTTTTCGCCTCGGTCAGCACCAAGCTTCTTCGGCTGCGTGCACCCAAGAGAAAAGTAGCCCCATCAGGTGCCATTTTTACTGGGACCAGCAGCAGACCACAAGCCTATAGTTCCTGATGGACGCATCAGTCGTAACAGGCAACTGGTTCTTATGGAGCCCCACTGGCTCCATCTGGAACCCGCTCGCAACTGGTCCCCACTTCCGCCATAAACCACTTGAACTGATACCTCTTGTTCCCAATCGCAATATTTTCACCTTGGATTTAAGAGTTCAGCCATAATTTTAAATGCGAAGCAGCTTTTGCTCGGGGCTGTGTCCGTTCTTCCTTCGCGCGTCCGCTCCCCACTGCGCATGCGCCAACTCTCCCCCTCTACTCGCGTGAGCGCGAGGAGGTGGTGCTAGCGCTGCCTCCGCTTCGCTTCTCCTCTCCCTTTTCTCTCTCTCCGGCACAACTGTGCGCTCGTATATAATGCGGCGCGCGCTCGCTCCCGTTGCACTGTCCTTCGCAACGGCGCAATGGACGCTCGCGAAGCTGAACAGAAATTGGTATGGCGTGACACGATTGTCTCACAAACATAAGTGACAGGTCTTATCGTGCAAACCATGACACGCATGTCATATACAGCATGCCGTACATGGCATGGTCTCGGGGCACTCGATATCGTTTAATTATATGAATATATACAAAAATTGGTACGACGAAGCGTTACTGCATCGCGAACATACGTTACAGGTGGCAACATGAAATCATGAGATGCATGTCATATACGCTATGACATACATGCCCCGCTCATGGTGCGCTTGCGGCCGTTTCGCTATCTTGGCATGTACCAAATTTGGTATTCCGTGACGTCACTGTATGAAGAACATAAATCACAGGTAAAAACTCCGTAAACAGGGAGTGGCGGCTAGAGGAGCCACCCCCTGTTTATGGATTTTTTCATCGCAAGCTTCCATCTTCCTCTTCCTGCCGTTTTTTTTTATAAATCACAGGTAGTAACTGAAAATCATGACACCCATGTCATGTAGAACATGATTTACATGCCACGCTCATGGTGCGCTCGCGGCCGGTTCGCTAGATTGATATACGACAAAATTGGTATTGCATCATGTGACAGTACGACGGACGTAAATTACAGGTGGTAACGTGACAATCATTATATGAGTGTCGTGTAGGGCATGACTTACATGCCAACTCATGGTGCGCTCGCTGCCGTTTCGCTAGCTTGATGTAAACGAAAATTGGCATTGCATGACATGACTCTATGACCAACGTAAATGACAGGTGGTCACATGAGAATCATGATATGCATGTTACGTAGGGCATGATTTACGTGCCGCGCTCGTGGGCTGCTCACGGTCGTTTCGCTAGCTTGACATACACCAAAACTGGTATTTCGTGACGTGAGTGTATGACGAGCATAAATGACAGGTGGTAACATGACAATCGTGACATGCATTTCATGTGCACCGTGATTTAGATGCCACGCTCATGGTTCGCTCGCGGCCAGTACGCTAGCTTGGTATACCTCAAAAGTGGTGTTTGGTGACGTGACTGTATGGCTAATATAAAGACAGGTGGTAACATGAAAATCATGACATGCATGTCGTGTAGGGCATGACTTACATGTCATATTCATGCTGCGCTCACGGCCGTTTCGCTAACTTCATATACAACAAAGCTGGTATTACATGTCGTGACTGTACCACGGACAAAAATGACAGGTGGTGGCATGACAGTCACGAAATGCATGTCGTGTAGGGCATTATTTACATGCCACGCTCATGGGCTCCTCGCGGCCGTTTCGCTAGCTTGATATACACCAAAAGTGGTATTGCGTGACGTGACCGTATGACGATCATAAATGACATGTTCTAACACGCAAATCATAACATGCATCTCATGTACAGCACGATTTACATGACACTGTCTTGGGGCGCTTCAGGCCGTTTCGTTAACTGGATATACACCAAAATTGGTATGGCATGACATGAGTGCATGACAAACATTAACGACAGGTGATGCATTGCGTATATCAGAATATACGTTTCATTAAAATAAAGATTTTACATGCATGAATGCATTACAAGCATGCAATATACAGTGAACTAGATGTCATGACATGAATGACTTCATTTGCCTCAAAGGCAGACAAGGCGATGTATGCAGCTCTTTGCTGGCTGCTTCGCATTACATATATTCCCATAGTGCGTGGGATCTGCCAGATTTTTTTAGCCTCACGTGTGTTATCGACGCCGCCGGAAGGTCACATTCCTCGCCTTGTGAAACACTTTGGCTTAAGGTGGCGGTCTCACTCCGGCGGCACGAACACGTCGGTTTTGTCACTTTTCCAGCTGACGCGGCGGCTGTTCTCCGTGTTTCATATAGTTGACTTATATATCATTGAAAAGCTTGATCTTTGTACATTTCAAATATATTTATTAAAAACAAGTCAACCATTAGTATTTGGGGATGGATAGCCAAGAATAAGCGCAAGTTACACGGTTTTGGCTGACTGTGCCTCAGCAGTGACCATTTTTTGAAAAATCTGCGACAGTTACAGCACTGTTCTTTGCGCAGCACATTCAAGACATATTTACCTATTTTCTCAACGTAGCAAATTGATGCTGGACTTCTACTTTTTTGTTGCTGAGCTTTTGAAAACAGCCAAATTTAGTAACTTCCGCAGCAGATTGTCCAGTAACTATTCGCTAGAGAAAGTTCATTTTCGGGGCGTATGTAGAGGATAAGATTTTCCGTCTGAATGCTCAATTTCATCGATGTGCACATGCTACTTTTTAAATTATATTCATCTAAAGTGGGCAATATTCTCAATATAGGGACCTACCGTGGCCCATATTGGTGGAAAGCTACTGAAGTTCCATGGCCGAATTTGCACGTAAGGAAACTAGGATCCCCGATCCTCGACGTAGCGTTTTTCAATAAAGTAAGCAGAAATGCGATACGAAGCTCGTAAACGCTCGTAATTTTTCATGCTGAAAACGTCAACAAAAGCGGAGTAATCTTCAAACTGCGCTGAAATCTCAACATGCAGAGCTTAAAATATAACAGTTACGGTCTCTTTATATAATTATACACACTAATCACACACAAATGCTGCAGGAACACTGAGAAATCTGCATTATTCCTATCACTACAACGAAAATCTTCCTCTAGCGCCATCTAGACAGACAACACGAAAGCGCTGAATTGGAAAGCTCCCCGTCTCCCCGACTGTGGCGTTCGAAAGCATTTTACCTCAAGGGAGAATGTCTTTTCTAACTTCAAACCATGCCCCAGCATCTGTAAGTCTTCTCTTTTTGTCTGCCCTCCGGAAGGCTGCGTGGGAGAGCGTGAAAGCTGGTGTGAACTGTGAAGTCCTCTGAGGGTATGGGGTGAGGGTCGTCAAGTGAAAAGAAAAGCCGTACCCTTGGAACGTCCCCCTCGTGTGTGTGCGTATGTTTGTGGCCCCACTCAGGCGACCACGAAAAAAACGAGGGGTGTGCAACGACGGACAAAAGAAAGCAGAAAAGCGGACAGTGCGCGTGTGCGATGCGAGGGAACTGAGTAGATCTGCGTGGGCGAAGTATGTTTTGAATAGCACCTCAGTTTTCCTTTTTTTCCCCCTTTTTTTAACAAAAAATGTAGTTTTTGAGAAGTGTGGTTTGCTGGGCTTGTTCGTATGAATCCGCAGCAATAAACATCATAAATGCGAGATGAGGCACACATATATAGGAATGACACGACAACTGTTTTGTACTTGCTGTGTGTTCCTTTCTGCCATTGCTAACAAACTAAACACCGCACAGTTAAACTAACTAAATTTACAATAGATGTATACCTCCACTTCTACAAAATGTAGGTCACTCGAATTTCTTTTGTACCGGCTACCTTTCCTTTATGCGTCGCAGCATTTACCCCGGGCAAAAGTACACTCACAGAATAGATCGAGTAAAAAAGGACTCTTTTTGTCCCACAACAATAATCGTCATTTAATGTGCCTGCCTTTCCTTGCATTATCGCTGCGCGCCCGGCACTTTCTAGTCACGAACGGCGCGTGCGTTATCAGCGTGACAGCATTCCTGATAGAAAAGTGGCCAGCGCCGAGTTTTCAAGAAAGGAAACGCAAGCAAGCCAGATGACGATTATTCTTGCGGGACAAACAGACGCCCTTTTTACTCGATCTATCCTGTGAGTGTACGGCACGGTAGGAGTGCGTGTCGCGAAAGTAACCCATCACGTTCAACTGCGCTTGCTGTGCTCTGTACTTGCTAGATTAGGCTACAAGCGGAAACTTGGCAGGATACGCTCGCTCCGATTCGCCGTGTATCATATACTTTGGCAAGTTATGCATCGGACTGTTTCGCTTCAGGACGTGGGTCCGATTTCCGCCTATGCCCCGCCACGGTGGTCTAGTGGTTATGGCACTCGACTGCTGACCCGAAGGTCGCGGGATCGAATCCCGGCCGCGGCGGCTGCATTTTCGATGGAGGCGAAAATGTTTGAGGCCCGTGTACTTAGATTTAGGTGCACGTTAAAGAACCCCAGGTGGTCAAACATGGTGCTGTCTATAAAGTAATGGAAAAGGAAATGGGGTTGCTTTATAGACAGCACCATGCTTGACGTCTGCATCCCAGGTCAGTGGGCATGGGCTGAAGATTGCCTTTGCGAGTGCTTCATGCCGCTTGAGTTACGTCGGCGGGAAGCTGGTGGAGATACAAAATTTCAAAAAAATATTTCTCAAGTTAAAAAAATCATACCCTTTTGTAACTTTATCTATGTTCAGCTAATACATAGAGCTTTCAAATTAAGTATCGTGCATATTTTTAGTCCGACCACCAAGGCAAGTTTTTTGACGATGAATACAGAGCTTTTCTAAAAAAAAAAAGTGGAATTCGCAATTTTTTTTCAGACGATTTCCTACACCTTCAACGACTAAATTATTTTTCTTTTCTAGTATGTCGAACAGGCTTCCAGTATATAATTAATTTCTACCCTTTGAGTTTGCCTTGTTCCTGGAAAAAAATATCAAACTTTGCAACTTTATTCAATTTTGCTCGTGCGAAAAGCCCTCGAAGAATCGATATGCATAAATAAGTCATTATTTTTACAGTTACATCACTTCATTAGCTTGCCGGAAATACCATTTTATCGAGTGCATGCCATAAACGTCATTTGAAAAAAAAAAATTGTTGTTTGATGCCCTTTAGCTCAGTCTCCGCAAAACTACAGACTCTCACAAACAGGCCGGAAAATTTTTGGCAACAGAAATAAACGAGCAGAACGAGTTTCGAACTTCAAGAAAAGCGTGGAAATTTTTTCAGCCATATTTGTGATGGTCGGAAAAACGCTGGGTGATTTGGCATGGAATGACCCATATATATATATATATATATATATATATATATATATATATATATATATATATATATATATATATATATATATATATATATATATATATATATATATATATATATATATATATATATATTACGTTTTATTCGTTTTAGTCTTATCTTCTTCCTTTTCATTTTTCAAACGGGATAGGCTCACCCACACTAGATTTTTCAACCATAGGCGCCTCAGAGAGCCGCACTAACAGGGCAGGATTCCTGCACCCACGCCGCCACATTGACATAGACATGAGGGTTGAACTGTAGTTCTCAAACGGCCTCGCGCGCATGCACAATCTTTGCCCCCCCCCCCCCCCCCCCCCCCCCGCCACACACACACGCAACGGGTAAGCGACAAAAGAACACCGACCCTTTTTCCCCCCTCTGGAAGTAACCGCAAAAGGCGCGGGGACCGGGGCTTGCTTTGCCATGGATGCACCCCTCGCAGCGTGTAATTGCTGCCGTCCAAGCAAAGGAACAATGCCCCCCGCGACCTTCAAAGGCGCGTCGCGGAAGCCGCACTATGCGCTTTGTTTCCTTTCTGCCATTTCTATTTTATTTTATTTTATTTATTTACTGTTATTTATTTATTTTTTTCCCGCCCGTATCTACGGCACCTGCCCCACTCCGCCGAAACGGCGCTTTTTTCCCCGTTTTCTTGTTTGCTTGCTCTAGCGAATGAGCCGAGAGGAACTGTTTGCCGCACTACACGTCACCACTGTCAACTTGACTTATTTATTACTTTCTTCCTTTCCTTCCTTCAACTAAGAGTGACCACGACGATTTGGGATGTTCGCACAGCGCCGTATTTGCTCATAAGCCCTCATTGCTCATACACCGAAACAACGCAGGGTTTCTAGGTTCGGTGAAATATTCTCAGAAAAGTCAGACACGCGTGCTAAGCAATTTTATTTACGTGCCGCTCGGGGTCCGAGCTTTATCTAATGAAGCTTAGACCTCCAGCGAA
Source organism: Rhipicephalus sanguineus (assembly GCF_013339695.2). NCBI lineage: Eukaryota > Metazoa > Arthropoda > Arachnida > Ixodida > Ixodidae > Rhipicephalus > Rhipicephalus sanguineus. The sequence continues at coordinate 161,069,871 of NC_051183.1, forward strand.
ACGTAAAATAAAATTGCTTTATATATATATATATATATATATATATATATATATATATATATATATATATATATATATATATATATATATATATATATATATATATATATATATATATATATATATAATATACGAGAACAGGACTTCCGTGAGCATTTGCAAATCATACATAAAGTGTGAATAGAAGCCCTCATGTCACCATAATTATTTGGACAATAATTACTGCATAATTATAGCGTTCTCTCTGCAAAATATTGCTGTCAATTCTATCTCGAGAGAAATAAAATCTTCAGTACATAGTGTCAGGGTGTGTAACGGCATATAGAGTGGTAGACGTAAGTGGCCGTTTACTTGAGGAAGTACATAGAAATGGAACAAAGGAAAAGGAGAGTTTATTATGATGACCGCTGTCTAGCTCAAGCAGATGACTGCGTAGTGACAATCAGTAAATGAGGTAGGAGTAAACGACAGCGACAGAGGGGATTATTTACATATGTACACTGTACACGGAAGGATGTGATGTCTCATGGTTCGCTTGTGATGTGGCCTCCGCGATAGAGCTTGTCACCCAACCCCGCATTCCGGCACTGTATGTCACGGAGAGCAGCTGGCCTGGCAGCCTACGTGAGCGGTTTGCAGCGCAATTGTTCCTCCCGTGGAAAGAGCCGCACCGCTGGGGAAAGGGACAAGTGAGCTAGGGTCATCACAGAAGGAGCGATAGAAAGAGGCGTCGTTGAAGGGGAGAAAAAAAAAAGCAGCCCTTGCGGCAGCCAGCGTGGCTCAGCGCGTAAATAGTTATACTACCAAGAGAGAGAGGCACCTCTTTTCTGGACTGTTGCATGGGAGTACGAAGGTTCTCTGGGCCGTGCATTTTTTTTTTGGGGGGGGGGGGGGGCGGAAGGGAAGGAGGGGGGGGGGGGCGTCAAGCACATCTGAAACTTTTCAAAGGAGCAGCGGCGCCCCTGAAAAGAGTGGATTAGTTGCAGCAGGGAGAGGCTCTTCGCTGTCGCGACGGCCAGAGAGCGCATTTTCCTCTCTTTTTTCCAAACGTGACTTGGTGGCGTCTTCTGGTGGTTCAGAATGAAACTACACTGCAGTGGTACCCCCGCCTTAATATTCCTTTATTTATTTATTTGAATATACTGCAGCCCTAATGCAAGCATATAGCAGGAGTGGATGAGCTATACAGAACTAATAACAAACAGAGCAAAAAACGCCAGGCCTGCGCGGAAAGCGCAGCACAGTCACAGCGAAAGCTGGAAGAGCGGCATTTCTAGAGCCCGTTATAAACTCTCTTGTGGCTACTAATACAAGTACATTAGCAACGTACCCACTACGCCACAAATCATAATTTTTGGGAAGTTGGGAAGTACCCACCACGATATTATTCGTTATTCTGCGGAGAAGCGAGGTACCATCTGCGAGGCATTATGTGCACTTTGTTATTGCGGTGGTTGATGACGATGAAGAATTATGGCTGAGTCCTTTGTAATGGGTTGGAAGCTTTAAACGACCCACTAGTTACGTAATTCGTATTGTGTGACGCCCGGTCGTTATTTAACTGTCCCACCACGCTTTATAACATACGTTAACCGGAGAAACGGAGAGCGAGAGAGAGAAGGAATTAACTTTATTGAGAGCCTCAGGAAATGGACCATGGGAGCCTTATGGGCTTCCTTGGCTATCAATAGAAGTGCACTTGCCAGGAACCCACTACGCTATAAATCATCATAATTTTTGTGAAGTAGGAAAGCAGCCACTAGGCAATTTTTTGTCATTCTGCGGAGAACCGTAGCACTCGCTAAACACCTGTAAGGCATTATGTGCACTTTGTTGATGCTGTGGCTGATGACGATGAAGAATTATCGCAGAGACCTTTGTAATGGGCTGGAAGCACTCAACAACCCACTCGTTGCGCAATTTGCATTGTGTGACGCCCGGTTACAGAATTCGCGTTTGTGTGACGCCTGGTTGTTATTTTACTCTTCTACCACACTACATTACATATGTTAATGTGGTTCCTTGCCGACATGAAGCCTGTATAGGGTCTTTTTGGCATGGCCCCGAGGTAGAACACTGGGCTCCCACGCAGAGGGCCCAGGTTCGAACCTCGTTCCATCCTAGAAATTTTTTCTTATTTCCTTTTTTTTGCTTATTTCGTGCGATAGTGGTTACGGACACCGGCGGCGGCGGACAACTACGGAGCCAAAAACGGCCGTTGAAATGATCTCATAACAGCTTTCGCTGTAAAAACTACAACAATAAAAGTGAAATACATTACAGCAATACGTAAGAAAACAGCACTACATATTACAAACACGATCTACCTTTTTTCTAAGTGGGTAATAGCGGCATCAATGAAATCTTGCAATGGTAGTGAACGAATACTGCCCGGAAGGGAATTCCAGAGATCTATTGTACACGGGAAAAAACTAAATTTGAATGTGTTAGTACGAGCAAATAAATGCTTCATGTTCAAGATGTGGCAACAGCGGGTGCAAGTTTCTTCCATAAATGCGATGTAGTTACCACTGAAAATGCCAGGAGAGGAGTTGATGACTGTGTATATTAGTTTCATAGATTAAATGCGATAACGAGAATGTAATGGCACAATGTTCAGTGATTGCAGAGTGTGTTGGTGAGAAGTTGTGGCTGTAGTTACGGCATATGAAGCGGATGGCTTTACGTTGAACGCTATCAAGGATTTTTTGGTCACATTGTTTGTAAGGGTACCAAACGACAGATGCGTATTCAAGAATAGGGCGAATCAACGTTTTAACAGAAGTAGTTTGGTATCGCGGGGAAATTTCGCCAAAGTACGCCGCAAATACCCTAATTTCTTTAGAGCTTTCCCGCTGATATATTCGATGTGGTTGGTCCAAGAAAGATGTTTCGTCAGAATCACACCCAAATATTTATATTGTGACACTTTTAAGTTGTGTACCATCCCGATAATAATCAAACGAAAACTGGTTCTGTCCATTGGTAAATGACATGACGACTGTTTTAATGCAATTGACGTTCATCTGCCATGTTTTGCACGAAGCGCAGAAGAAATGAGCGACTGTGAAAGACGGCGATGATCTTCCGCAGAATTATTGGATTCGTACAGTACGCAATCATCAGCATAAAGTCTTATTTTAGATGAGGTGCCGTGAGGTAAATCATTAATATATATGAGGAATATTATTGCGCCCAGTATGGATCCCTGCGGAACGCCTGAAGTGACGTCAACAAGAGATGATTCCACTGAATTGAAAGAAACAAACTGTGAGCGATCATGAAGGAAACTGTCGATCCAAAAAACAAGATGGGAATTATTGAGTATGGTATCTAATTGCACAGCAACTTAGAATGAAGAACAGAGTCGAAAGCTTTAGAAAAGTCAATGAAAATGGCATCTATTTGATCTCCTATATCTAGGTTAGAGGCGACGTCATGAACAAAATCGACTAATTGTGTAACAGTGCTGTAGCCACGACGGAAACCCTGCTGAGCTGACGTTAGAACTTCATTGGAGTCGAGGAATTCGATGATATGCTTGTGAATAATGTGTTCCAACATCTTGCATGAATGTGGTGTAAGAGATATTGGCCTGTAATTAGATAAGAGTTGTCTATCACCAGATATGTACAAAGGCAATACTTTCGCCGTTGTCCATGAAGATGGTACTTCACCACAGTTTAGGAATTTCTGGAAGATTACAGTAAGGTAACGGGCTGTCCATGCGGAGTATCTGACAAGAAAGGAATTATTAAATTAAAGGACAAGAAAGAAAGAAAGGAAGGAAAGGAGAAAGGTATGTCGTCCGAACCGGAACATTTCTTTGTGTCGAGACTCAATATTAGGTTCAATACACCTTCAAAGCTTATTTTAATATCACCTAGTTTATTGGTTTTTACGTCATGATTAAAGATTGGAACAACATGGTTGTCGAAGGTGACAACTGACTGAAAATAAGAGTAAAATGCATTGGAAACTACGATGGGGTCGTTTGTAATGGTGTGATTAATCTTGAAAGAGGAACTGGTTGTTGTACTAGGCAAGACTGTAATCCAGAACCTGCGAGTATTGGATTTAAGTAATAAAAGAAGTTGTACAGAGAAGTAGAAATCTTTAGCGTTTTTTGTGCAAGCGCGAAGTTCTACCTTGGTTTTCTCAAAGGAAGCTTGAAGCTCAGGATCAGCATGTCTGGTTTTACGCAGTCTGGCAACACGGCGAGATAAATGTAATATATCCCTGCTAATCCAAGGCAGAATGTTATTCACCTTTTTCGTTTTTAATGGAATGTAATTATTGATGCCGAATTTCACTAATGTCTCAAAATAACCAACACTGTCGATAGGAGACGTGGTGCTAAGTGACAAGAAATGGTCAAAGTTATCCGCCAAAGTATCAGAGATAGACATATCATCAGCTTTGTTGAAATCGCGAAATGTGGACTAGCTGAAACGTTGATGCGGGATTTCACAATTAATGTGTACAAGGACTGCTTCATGGTCCGAAATTCTTGCTAATATATCAGAATCAGAAATAAGAAATGCTTTTATTTTCCAACAAAATTGTTGGGGGTCCTTCCGGCGAAAAGCTGCACAATACAGCTTGAATGTGCCTGAAGGCCCTCACATGGAAGCAGTAACACTAAAACCAGCATACATACAGGTGTTTAGCATATATCCAAATACCCCATTTTAAAGCAACTAAAAAAGTGCAACATGTTGAATAACACTTGTGTTTTCCTAAACCACATGGTATTTAAGAAGAACATAGAAATGTAATACATTTAGTGAGAAGAAATGTGAAAATGCATCGTCATACATCAGAAACAGTGGTATTTACAACACTAAGAAAATCACTGCTAGAAACATGACTATGATGTACAATATGATGATACTTTTTATATTGAAACACTGAGCGCGAAATAGATAATACAAAACAAAACGCGAAAAAGTGATAACAATTTCGTTTATATGTTCATTCCGATTTACAAAAGTACTCTCTAATTTGTTTGCGAGTCAAAGTATTTGGAATAAATCCTTCCCCTTCCATTTTATTTAACAATGAAGGTAGGCTATGCCGTAGTGACTGCATAAGATAATTTGTGCGTCTGTATGGTACGGACCACCCGTCTTGGCTACGAGTGCGCGAGCCACTTATTGTGTATTCGGGTCGTGACGTATGTTTCAAGAAGGATTTGATATGGTATTTAAAGCCTAAGTTAGCAAGACTGTCAATGATAAAGACTAGGTCAAGTAATGAGTTCTGCCGCGTATTCTTATCAACTAATTGTGTCAGGTTATAGGACACACTGAAAGCCTGAATTCACAATTGTGGGAACTGTTTTTACCGTGTTCGCAGCTAATCGCCCCGCTTGTTGACACCTATTTTTACCCTGAGAAAACGCAAATTTTTCGCGATGTTTTTTCTTGCACTTACGCAACCTTACGACATTTAGGAAGGAAAATACAGAAAGCTTGCACTTGCCCTGTCTTCGCAAGCTTTCTTTATTTTTTTCCTTTTTCTCGCTAAAAATGCAGTAATTGCCAACTCGCTCAACAAGCTAGTCTTATCGAACGTGCGGAACCACTTGAATTAAGATTTTGCAAACTCTTGTCTAGATTTTTTTTTCGGTATTGAATAGGCTAAAATGAACTCGAGGTGAACTTTAAGTGCAGCAAGAGTGAATGTACGTGAACGCACGTGCGATAAAGCGAATCGAGACATAAAATTGTTCGTGTTTGACGTCCCGATATAAGAAACGCCGTAAGGGAGGGCTCCGGAAACTTCGACCACCTGGGGTTCTTCACGTGCACGTAAATCTAAATATGCGGGCCGGAAGCATTTTCGCCTCCATCGAAAATGCGGTCGCCGTGGCCGGGATTCGATCCCGCTACCTGCGGGTCATCAGTCGAGCACCTTAACCACTAGGCCACCATGGCTGGTCAAATCGACAGTGAATCAAGTGATCCAATTCCGAAACAAGAAATAATGAAGTGACTTAAGTGCTAATCAGTGTACGTTAACATGAACCAAGCGATTCAAGTTAATTAGGAGTGCCTCCCAGAGCGCAGGCTCGCTCTGTCCTGAGCTGTCTTTAATCATTCTTATTTACTTAGCGTCAGCTAAAGGCACCCGGTGACCTTTCGCGGGTTGCGCGCGATAGGCTCGACGTTGTGGACATGTTTGCTCCACCGGAAAATGACGACACGCACCGTGACACAATGGAGAAAAGTTGTTGAAGCAGCACAGCGCCTGGAAGTTGTCAGCCTATATACGCGGGTCAAGCTCTGTACAGTTTCCGGAGCTAAAGATGCGATAGTGATGCCCGCTATGCAACTTCCAGGATGCCGAATAGAGAGATGTGGAAACATTGCGCACGTGGGGCACACAGTTGCAAAATTGCACCGTCGCGTCGAAATTTATTTGAGAGCAAATGGGCCTTGCGCAGGCGTTGCCAAATGCTAGACTTGCCGCAGGTAGAGGTAAAATATGGACAGAAGCCGCTTTTTTAAAATAAAATTACATCACACATGCAAACCGTGATGGACAAGTAAGCGAACACATACGCAAAGGGAGACGAAGTTTGTGAATGGCTATTTGGTCATAAGAATATGTTCGTAAAAATTTAAGGCATGCCCTACAGACTCAGACGAAGCGTGTGAACGCTTATTGGCTAATAAGAATATGTAAAAATTTAAGGCATGCCCTACAGACTCCCCCCACTTACATCGTTTTCACTGTTGAATTGAATTGAATTGAACAACATAAATGCCATAACTGAACAGAACGCCCCGAGGAACGTCTCGACAAATTAGGCACAATCTGGACAGAAGTTTTCGGACGAAAAACGATCGCTTAAGAGCTTTGAAGTTCGAGTGGAAAAGACTGTTTGGCGAAGCGCACACCCACAAGGACAAAGAAGGACACACACACAGACAGCACTAACTTTCAAATAATGGTTTTTATTTCTTATCACACGTGTCATTTTATACAGGGTGTGTCCAGGTAAGATCGAACACGAGGTCCCGATCACCATTCCGGATTTTGATGAAATTTGCTGTAGGTCTAGGAATTACACCCAGAACAATGGTTTCGAAGTTAGTTTTGTGAAAAAAAAATTTGTTCGCCTGAAAAAAATATATACAAATTTTGGCCGCAAAAAAACATTTTTCTGCCAATTTCGCGATTTCTGAACTTTGAGCGCGCCTAGGGAAAAAAACGGTGCACTTCTCGGTCACCATATTTATTCCCCTCAAAGAAGAGGTTAAATAAAATCTTATGACTCTATTATTTTTCTTGCTTGTCGAAGCCCTTTTGAACAAAAGAATCACAAACTTGGCAAATCGCACAATGAAACCTGTATTTGAGGAATTTATTGCTGCAAACAAGTTAAAGTGAGGATAATAAACATGAGTACTTATAACCTTTGATACCTTCGCTCTCTTTTAAAATAAGTTTCGTGGTTTTATCATGCTCCATTTTACTCGATAATTGGGCTGAAACGTAAGTGATTTACCAAAAACGCCGAAATCTGAAAACAGTTTTCTCAAAAAGGCCATTTTTAATTTTTTTTAAATCCCTCTGATTGAAGACAAGGACGTCATCTATCATTGTGCATAGAAAACATTGCATTATTTTGGTTGCTAAGAAGTTATAATGCGTCAAATGTGACCAAGTCAGCCTAGCGGCCGCGTCGTTCGTAATGTGCTGAAACTCGGATATAAGTTGTTCAAAATACTTGTACGTTTTATAATCACAATTCAGTAGCTCCACGTCAACAAATGCGCAGCCAGGTTTCATGGTTGTGGTAGAAATTGACTGATTGGAAGTGCGCGGCCGATTGCGCGTGTGTGTCGGCTGATCGCGAGAAGAGGACGATGAGCATGTCTCGCGCGGGAGAGGTCAGCTGAGTGCTAGCCTGAGCACGACGGACGATTACACCCGGTGTTCTACGCCAGTAGGAAGCTTCTTCCGCGTGAAGCTGCCTACACTACAATTGAGAGAGAGTGCCTTGCCATTGTGCGGGCGATACAAAAATCCCATGTGTACCTTTACGGTCATCCGTTCGTTCTGCAGTCTGACCACCAGGCACTGCAGTACATCAACTCCGCGAAGCACGTGAATAGTGTATTACGCTGGAGCTTACTTCTTATGGATTATGACTTTGGTGTCGAGTACATTCGTGGTAGCGATAACGTTGGTGCCGACTATTTAAGTAGAATAGCTACGGACTCGGACTCCCGACATCACCAAGTGGAGAGAGCATGAACGGTATTTAGAAGACGTACTGGTTGTCCTTGACCCCATGTGCATTACTTTTGTGCTACCTGTAGCTTCAGCAACCACTCCCGCCTGGACTTCGTGAACTTGGGGGAAAATATGGTAGAAATTGACTGATTTGAAGTGCGCGGTCGATTGCGCGTGTGTGTCAGCTGATCGCGAGAAGAGGACGATGAGCATGTCTCGCGCGGGAGAGGTCAGCTGAGTGCTAGCCTGAGCTGCATGGGCGGGACCCGCGTTCCCGACCAAGTGTGCGGCCACTGAAGACTTGTGCCTGGGTCCTGTGTACCACGGGCGTCAACGGGTTCCGGTGCGATCAAGCCGTATCCTGGGCCACTACAGCTCTGGGCGACGTTCCAGACCAACCGGCGCCGGGCCTTCGTTCCGACGCACGCCTGGACCGTCGGTGACAGCATCGCCACGCGGTCGACGTGCTCTGAGTGTGTGAGTGTGCCGTCGCCGCGCCGATAAACGCTTCTCACTAAACGTATAGACCGAAGTGTGTGTTATGTGTATGTGCTTGTTCAACGTGCTCCTCAGTTCCGTCCCGCGTCCACATTAAAGCCTCGACGTTTCTGTGAGACCTTCTTTGTGTGCAAGAGGGCTGAGCCCACTAACAACATCACAATTTTGGCGAGCCTGCCAGGATACTCAAGCACACAAGAGGGAATGATGGAGTTTGAGAGGCTATACGCCATAGGCAAGGACCTCGGAATGACGGGAGCGGAGCTCAAGCGCTGGGTCGATGCGGAAATCGCGAGGGAACGGGACCAGCGTGCCCAAAATCGCGAGGACGCGAAAGCGCAGGCCGAGCAAGACCGGCTGAGGTTGGAGGCCGAAGAACGCGTGCTCAAGCTCAAGATCGAGCTCCAGGAAAAGACTGGCAGTACGCAAGGCGCGGCGACTGATGCCAGTGCGGGACAGGCGCTTGCTAGGGCAGCCCCCGACATCTTCAGCCCCCACAGATTGATTCCGCCGTTCAACGAGGAACGGGATGACCTAGACGCCTACTTGAAGCGTTTCGAGCGAGTGGCGACAAGCCAAGACTGGCCCCGCACGAAATGGGCACTCTCCCTCAGCCTGTGTCTGACCGGAGAGGCCTTGACGGTCATAGGGCGACTCGACTCTAACGCAGCCACAGATTACGACCAGCTGAAGGCTACCTTGCTCCAGCGTTTTCGGTACACCGCTGAGGGGTACCGCGAAAAGTTCCGAAACGCGAGACCCGAAGACAACGAGACCGCCATGCAATACGCCGGAAGGATATCTGGCTACTTCGACCACTGGATTGAAATGAGCCAAACAGACAAGAGTTTTGACTCTCTTCGCGACGCCATGATTGGTGAGCAGTTCTTGGAAGGCTGTTCTATGCCGCTACGAGTATTTTTGAAGGAAAGGAATTGCAAGACCCTCGACGCGCTGGCGAAGAATGCCGACTGCTTCATAGAGGCACAACACCTCACCAATATGAGCAAGGAGAAGACCCTCAAAGAGGCCGCATTCCGGCAAGGCGGAAATACCGAAGACGTCTAGGCCAAACGACCGGTGCTTCCTCTGCGACAAGGCGGGTCATCGAGCTTCGGAGTGCTGGTCCCGGAGTAAAGGAACACCTGCGGACCGCGGATGGTCTCGTAGAAGCGGTCCAGGAGGAGGACCCTCAAGACGAGAAACTGGACAAGCTTCATGTATGCTGGCACCATCGCCACCTGACAATCCGAGAGACGAAGAGGAGGGGTACGTCGTACTGCAAAGCGGCGAAACGATTCCCATGGTCAATATGACATTAATGCCACCGGACCCTGAATGTGACGTCGGAAAGCTGCCAGTGCGTAGGGGCTTCCTTGAATCGCAACCGGTATCTGTCCTACGAGACACTGCAGTGGTTGCAACATGGTAGTTGTGCGGCATTCGCTGATACCTCGAGAGAAAATGACAGGAACAACAAGCCCGGTATTTTTGCTGGATCGCACAATTCGTTACCTACCGGAAGCCATTGTATTCCTCGACACGCCATTCTTTACAGGCCTTGCGCGGGTTAAATGCATGCGGGACCCCTTGTACGACGTGGTGCTGGGGAACATTGAAGGAGCCCAGCCACCTAACGACCCGGCCAGTTTGTGGTCGTCAGATGGAACTCGGAGTGATATGAGCTTCCTTTCCATGCGGGTGCCACCTACCTCGCAATCTGAGCGGCCAGACATACACGAAAAAGGGACGAACGAGGATGAAAACGTAGCCTCAAGCCAGACACAGAAGCTGGCCGTGTCCGGTGCCGGGTTCATCGCTGCTACAAAGGGAACGGAGACACGGTCACTGCCAGCGTTGCCCGTACCGCAACCCGCAATCACAGGCGTCGATCAATTCAAATTAAAGGCCTTACAGAAAAATGACAGATCTCTAAGACACTGCTTCGAAAAGGTCGGCAGGATGCTGATATCGTGTGGCAGCGAAAGTGAATATTACCTGCAAGACGACATTCTATACAGGAAATACAAGGCGACAGGGGGAGAAATACTCGACCAATTGTTGGTGCCAAAGGACCTTCGAGTAACAGTAATGAAGTTGGCGCATGAAGGGATCCTTGCTGGGCACCAGGGTGTCACCCGAACGGTCGACCGAATCGTCGCTGAATTTTACTGGCCAGGGGTCCAGTCGGAGACCAAACGTTTTGTCAAGTCGTGCGACATCTGCCAGCGAACGGTTCCATGCCACCTCGTCGGACGCGCCCCGTTAGGCACGATGCCTATTATTGACACACCTTTTTCTCGAGTAGGCATCGATATTATAGGTCCTTTGTCTCCAACTTCAGATAGCGGCAACCGTTATATTCTTACGATGGTAGATTTCGCCACTAGATACCCTGACGCTATCGCCCTTCCATCTACAGAGTCGAGACAGATTGCGGAAGGGCTCGTCGAAATGTTTTCTCGGGTGGGTCTACCACGTGGGATCGTCAGTGACCGTGGCTCCTGTTTCATGGCATCAGTCATGAAGGAATTCGGACGCCTTCTGTCCATAAAGCAATTGCCGACCACCCCTTACCACCCCATGGCAAATGGCTTAGTAGAACGATTCAACGGCACGTTGAAGCGCGCCTTGAGGAAGATGTGCCAAGAGCGACCAAAATGTTGGGACCGCTTCCTCGCAGCACTGCTTTTCGCATACCGGGAAGTGCCACAGAGCAGCATTGGATATTCACCATTTGAGTTATTATATGGACGCTACATCCGAGGTCCAATGGCCGTACTAAAAGAGCTGTGGACCAATTCACATTTGGATACGGAAACCAAATCTTCCTACGAGTACATCATGGAACTGCGACAACGACTAGAGCATACGTGCGCCTTAGCAATGCAAGAGCTCACGAAAGCGAAACAACGACAGAAGGCCTACTATGACCGTGCATGCTGTATTGAAGGCGTGCACTGCGAAATTGCCGGCATAGTTTTCGTCGCATATTGTGACCTTTGTTGGCACTTAACAGCCTTTAACTTTCATAGTGATGCATTACTTCTCTCTTTCGTCCTCTGAGTGTAGTTTGGCGCGCAAGCGGAGCTCATCCGCAGTCGAAGCGGCACTCATGTAATGTGATCGCCCGCAGCATCGAGCGGCCGCTACTGCGGGTTTGTCAAGCGGCTGATCGCAAGACAAAGCTTGCTGAACCATGAAACCTGGCTGCGCATTTGTTGACGTGGAGCTACTGAATTGTGATTATGTCACGTACAAGTATTTTGAACAACTTATATCCGAGTTTCAACACATAACGAACGACGCGGCCGCTAGGCTGACTTGGTCACATTTGACGCAATATAACTTCTTTGCAACCAAAATAATGCAACGTTTTTTTTCCGCAGAATGATAGATGACTTCCTTGACTTCAATCAGAGGGATTTTTTTTTAAATTGAAAATGGCCTTTTTGAGAAAACTGTTTTCAAAGTTCGGCGTTTTTTGGTAAATTACTTACGTTTCAGCCCAATTATCGAGTAAAATGGAGCATGCTAAAACCACAAAAATTATTTTAAAAGAGAGCGAAAGTATCAAAGTTAATATTCACTGATTTTTATTATCCTTACTTTAACATGCTTGCAGCAATAAATTCCTCAAATACAGGTATTTTGTGCGATTTGCCAAGTTTGCGATTTTTTTCTTCAAAAGTGCTTCGACAAGCAAGGAAAATAATAGATTCATAAGATTGTATTTGACTTGTTCTTTGAGGGGAATAAATATGGTGACTGAGAAGTGCACCGTTTTTTCGCTAGGCGCGCTCACAATTCAGAAATCGCGAAACTGGCGGAAAAATGTTTTTTGCGGCAAATATTTGTATATTTTTTTTCAGGCGAATAAATTTTTTTTCGCAAAACTAAGTTCGAAGCCGTTGTTCTGGGTATAATGCCTAGACCTACAGCAAGTTTCATCAAAATCGGGAATGGTGACCGGGACCTCGTGTTCGATCTTATCTGGACACACCCTACAGCAACAACCGATCGATAAAACCAAGGAAAGAACATGTAATAGTAGAGCATCGATCGCGCACGTGTCATCGCTGATCACAACCATCTGCACCCACATTCTTCAAAGTGACACCTCTAGTCTTTATCGGACTAGCCTAAAGAAGGCGCGCTCACGCATTTTTCTTTCCCTTTGTCAGTTTCAAACGCCTAGATTATTTCTAGGGTTGTTTTGTCTCGAGCCCTATGTAGAATACGAGTGCTCTCAAACTCTGGGACGCAACCAGCTACTAATATACCAAGCTTGTGGTATTATTGCGATAGCAATTATATGGACAGCCTCGGCGGGTTCTTGCCGTCGCCGCCGTCATGCTGCGTATATGTATAAGTATGTATATATACATCAATATCCCCAAGAAAAATGCTTCCGAAGCGCGGAATCGAACCAGCGACCTCTCACTTTGCAGCGCCGTGCGCTAAGCACTACTCCACAAAGCGCAGATCCCTCACGTAGCTAACGGCGAGCGTTATATACACACCCTTTACCGTTTGCAGTCCTCCGAGACGGCAGGCGCTGATAAGCGTTTCTTCATACCAGCGACATGGCGCTAGGAGCCCGAAGGGCGCACTTAAAGGCGTCGGCCAGCTCTCTCGCTTCTTCTAATATTTGCGCAGTAAGAACCTTGCCCTCCCGCTGTCTGCTCGCGCGGGCGCTCGAACAAGCTACCGCAGTGTTCATTATTCCCAACAGATGGAGCTACGTGGTAGCTCTCACCGCGCGTCATGTACGTGTAGCTAAAAGCGTATCAGATGTCGTGCACGTAACGTACGTGTACTTTTCACGTTTGCGTTTGTGAAGTTCCTACGTACGTGAAATTAAAACTGTCTAGTAGCTCCTGCGTAGTGATGGACGCGCGGTAGTTGCAGCGCGTCCATCATGCGCCGCTTTTCTTGCTATCGCATTCATTGCTTCGCTCTGGCGGCGAAACTGTGACTTTTATTGATAAACCCTTGCTTATCACCGGCAACAAGGCGTCGTCCGTGGCCGAGTGAGCTAATCGCTCACGTTTGGAGCTCGGCTTTTTTACATATCAGGCATTCTGGCCTCCAAGGTAAGAAAAGACCACGGTCTTCTTGAAAAGCCTTGACAGATAATGCATACACGTGTGAAGCTTAAAAAAGAAAGACATCGCGCCAGGAGCCACTTCAATTCCATTCACCCTCTTAAGCACATCTTGCCCTTGACCTCCACTGTATATCCTTCGGTACAGAGGTACAGGTAGAACAGCATCACGTACATCTTTGTACAACTTTTTACGTGTCACTAGAAACAGACTCATTAGAAAATCCAACAGATAAAAGCGTACACTGTAAAGAAAGACGGAAACTATAGATCACGCTTTATTACATTGTTCGGAAGCCGTTTATTTTTGGGATGTACTTCAAAGGGGACGATAAAGAAGGATCTACCGTTAGATCCACATGGTATAAGATTTCCGCCAGTAAATGATAAAGAGGGACTGCCTTTTGACTTGATTATGCGAAATGGCCTTCACTGTTTATAGCGGGCTCGTATGGCGGGATTTTACTGCGATCCAGATACACGGCCCGTACGGAAGTATTTTCGAGAGTGTATGAACAAGTTTGTGGAACTCCAGAAAGCTCAGGAGTTTGTACCTGAGTGGTTTTCGAGGGTAGAACCTGCAGCGCTCAAGAAATTTTAAACTTGTGTCTGTCCAGTAGGACTGACACAACTTGTCGTTCCATTCATGTGCTTATTGTTTGATGTAAATGTCTAATAACAGGCAACAAAGCAAAAAAAAAAAAAAAAACGTTGGGAGCGCGGCATCAACGCGCCGTTATCGGTTCGATTCCTGACGTCGGAGCTCCAGTTTTCATTTCTTTTTTTTTTCAATCCGTGACTTAGTTCTATCGCTTCCCATAAGATGTCGCCGCCGAAACAAAACGTTTTCGTTTCACTTTCCCTTTCTCACTGTAACCTTGAGCTGCCGTTTCTTTTTCGCGCCGTTTTATAACTTTTTTTAGTGCATCTTTAAACTCTCCACGCGTATCAGAGCGCTCAGATCTACATTTGAAATGCTTAATTTATCCTTTTAAAAACGTCCTAAGGAACATAACGCCCGATCAAGTTATGGTGAACAAAGCTCTTTCGAACTTTCGTAAGCGTGTTGGGGTGGAATCTTACTTCTCCGTTCTCATGATTTCGTTATGATCTTCTTAGGTACCTACAATTCAGCAACGTAAAGGAAACGAACTAAGCTTAGAAAAGTGCGGCATAGTAATAAAGTCACAAAGTTAGATGTTTTTGCAGTTGCTTTTTTACTTTAGGGCTAACTCAAGTGTCTCTCGTAATCTTAACGAAAGAAGAGGAATTGTTCGAGGAGTTCTTTTCTTTGTTAGACACAACTCATGAAAGCAACAGGCAGTTAAGCCAAGCAAAGAATAGGAAACATTATTTGTGGTTTTTTCAACAACAGTGCGATGGTGTCACCCTAACTTCAAAGAAATCAAAATCGCTATCTCAACAGGAATCAGCGGACGGCTCGTGTACCCTTCTGCACACCGCGCTCTCAACGCGAAGAGACAGTGCGAAATCCTCTTTCCTACCTGGAGTGGCTGTGTGTTCTCCTAAAGCACTATACTGTAGAGATACGCGAGACTGGATCTAGAACAGTTAGCTGCCAGCCTTACTTCATTTGTTGCTATCGCACTCATTGCATTGCCCTTGCGGTGAAACTGGGATATTTATTCATATCTGGTCATCGTCATACGTGAACAGAAAGAGACCAGCATGCCTTCTTCCTTTAAAAAAATAAAGCAGCGTGTGCTGCATCGGATAGGTCCGTGTGATATGACGTGTTTGGATCAAAGCTTTGCGGAAGTCCCGGGACTGGTGCTGCCAGTTACAAAACTAAAATCCTGTGATTCAGCAGCTTTTCGCACGCACTTGCAGCCGTCCTCAACCTGCCGCGGTAAGATGCCATTTTAACCATCTATAAATAAAAATACGTGGCGCAAGGTTGCAACTGAGAAGAAACAAGAAGAGAAAGAGAGAAGGCCAACCAATATACCTAGCACGGCAAGAAGCAAAAGCGATCAAGCGCACGTAATCCTGAGCTTGAGTAGAAGATAAAACAGAATGGAAAGGGAGCCATGTAGAAGAAATGCAGCTTAACAGTACGTTATGTTGGGCTAGTTGGTGCATCGTTACTTCAAATACGTGGTGCAAGGTTGCAACTGAGAAGAAACAAGAAGAGAAAGAGAGAAGGCCAACCAATAAACCTAGCACGGCAAGAAGCAAAAGCGATCAAGCGCACGTAATCCTGAGCTTGAGTAGAAGGTAAAACAGAATGGAAAGGGAGCCATGTAGAAGAAATGCAGCTTAACACTACGTTATGTTGGGCTAGTTGGTGCATCGTTACTTCAAATACGTGGTGCAAGGTTGCAACTGAGAAGAAACAAGAGAAACAGAGAACGCCAACCAATAAACCTAGCACGGCAAGAAGCAAAAGCGATCAAGCGCACGTAGTCCTGAGCCGGAGTAGGAGGTAAAACAGACTGGAAAGGGAGCCATGTAGAAGAAATGCAGCTTAACAGTACGTTATGTTGGGCTAGTTGGTGCATCGTTACTTCAAATACGTGGTGCAAGGTTGCAACTGAGAAGAAACAAGAGAAACAGAGAACGCCAACCAATAAACCTAGCACGGCAAGAAGCAAAAGCGATCAAGCGCACGTAATCCTGAGCTTGAGTAGAAGATAAAACAGAATGGAAAGGGAGCCATGTAGAAGAAATGCAGCTTAACACTACGTTATGTTGGGCTAGTAGGTGCATCGTTACTTCAAATACGTGGTGCAAGGTTGCAACTGAGAAGAAACAAGAGAAACAGAGAACGCCAACCAATAAACCTAGCACGGCAAGAAGCAAAAGCGATCAAGCGCACGTAGTCCTGAGCTTGAGTAGAAGGTAAAACAGACTGGAAAGGGAGCCATGTAGAAGAAATGCAGCTTAACACTACGTTATGTTGGGCTAGTTGGTGCATCGTTACTTCAAATACGTGGTGCAAGGTTGCAACTGAGAAGAAACAAGAGAAACAGAGAACGCCAACCAATAAACCTAGCACGGCAAGAAGCAAAAGCGATCAAGCGCACGTAGATCCTGAGCTTGAGTAGAAGGTAAAACAGACTGGAAAGGGAGCCATGTAGAAGAAATGCAGCTTAACACTACGTTATGTTGGGCTAGTTGGTGCATCGTTACTTCAAATACGTGGTGCAAGGTTGCAACTGAGAAGAAACAAGAGAAACAGAGAACGCCAACCAATAAACCTAGCACGGCAAGAAGCAAAAGCGATCAAGCGCACGTAGTCCTGAGCCTGAGTAGAAGGTAAAACAGACTGGAAAGGGAGCCTTATAGAAGAAATGCAGCTTAACAGTACGTTATGTTGGGCTAGTTGGTGCATCGTTACTTCAAATACGTGGTGCAAGGTTGCAACTGAGAAGAAACAAGAGAAACAGAGAACGCCAAGCAATAAACCTAGCACGGCAAGAAGCAAAAGCGATCAAGCGCACGTAGTCCTGAGCCTGAGTAGAAGGTAAAACAGACTGGAAAGGGAGCCTTATAGAAGAAATGCAGCTTAACAGTACGTTATGTTGGGCTAGTTGGTGCATCGTTACTTCAAATACGTGGTGCAAGGTTGCAACTGAGAAGAAACAAGAGAAACAGAGAACGCCAACCAATAAACCTAGCACGGCAAGAAGCAAAAGCGATCAAGCGCACGTAGACCTCAGCCTGAGTAGAAGGTAAAACAGACTGGAAAGGGAGCCTTATAGAAGAAATGCAGCTTAACACTACGTTATGTTGGGCTAGCTGGTGCATCGTTACTTCAAATACGTGGTGCAAGGTTGCAACTGAGAAGAAACAAGAGAAACAGAGAACGCCAAGCAATAAACCTAGCACGGCAAGAAGCAAAAGCGATCAAGCGCACGTAGTCCTGAGCCTGAGTAGAAGGTAAAACAGACTGGAAAGGGAGCCTTATAGAAGAAATGCAGCTTAACAGTACGTTATGTTGGGCTAGCTGGTGCATCGTTACTTCAAATACGTGGTGCAAGGTTGCAACTGAGAAGAAACAAGAGAAACAGAGAACGCCAAGCAATAAACCTAGCACGGCAAGAAGCAAAAGCGATCAAGCGCACGTAGACCTCAGCTTGAGTAGAAGGTAAAACAGACTGGAAAGGGAGCCTTATAGAAGAAATGCAGCTTAACAGTACGTTATGTTGGGCTAGCTGGTGCATCGTTACTTCAAATACGTGGTGCAAGGTTGCAACTGAGAAGAAACAAGAGAAACAGAGAACGCCAAGCAATAAACCTAGCACGGCAAGAAGCAAAAGCGATCAAGCGCACGTAGTCCTGAGCCTGAGTAGAAGGTAAAACAGACTGGAAAGGGAGCCTTATAGAAGAAATGCAGCTTAACAGTACGTTATGTTGGGCTAGTTGGTGCATCGTTACTTCAAATACGTGGTGCAAGGTTGCAACTGAGAAGAAACAAGAGAAACAGAGAACGCCAAGCAATAAACCTAGCACGGCAAGAAGCAAAAGCGATCAAGCGCACGTAGACCTCAGCTTGAGTAGAAGGTAAAACAGACTGGAAAGGGAGCCTTATAGAAGAAATGCAGCTTAACAGTACGTTATGTTGGGCTAGCTGGTGCATCGTTACTTCAAATACGTGGTGCAAGGTTGCAACTGAGAAGAAACAAGAGAAACAGAGAACGCCAAGCCAATAAACCTAGCACGGCAAGAAGCAAAAGCGATCAAGCGCACGTAGTACCTGAGCCTTGAGTAGAAGGTAAAACAGACTGGAAAGGGAGCCTTATAGAAGAAATGCAGCTTAACAGTACGTTATGTTGGGCTAGTTGGTGCATCGTTACTTCAAATACGTGGTGCAAGGTTGCAACTGAGAAGAAACAAGAGAAACAGAGAACGCCAAGCAATAAACCTAGCACGGCAAGAAGCAAAAGCGATCAAGCGCACGTAGTCCTGAGCCTGAGTAGAAGGTAAAACAGACTGGAAAGGGAGCCATTATAGAAGAAATGCAGCTTAACAGTACGTTATGTTGGGCTAGTTGGTGCATCGTTACTTCAAATACGTGGTGCAAGGTTGCAACTGAGAAGAAACAAGAGAAACAGAGAACGCCAAGCAATAAACCTAGCACGGCAAGAAGCAAAAGCGATCAAGCGCACGTAGACCTCAGCTTGAGTAGAAGGTAAAACAGACTGGAAAGGGAGCCTTATAGAAGAAATGCAGCTTAACACTACGTTATGTTGGGCTAGCTGGTGCATCGTTACTTCAAATACGTGGTGCAAGGTTGCAACTGAGAAGAAACAAGAGAAACAGAGAACGCCAAGCAATAAACCTAGCACGGCAAGAAGCAAAAGCGATCAAGCGCACGTAGTCCTGAGCCTGAGTAGAAGGTAAAACAGACTGGAAAGGGAGCCTTATAGAAGAAATGCAGCTTAACACTACGTTATGTTGGGCTAGCTTGGTGCATCGTTACTTCAAATACGTGGTGCAAGGTTGCAACTGAGAAGAAACAAGAGAAACAGAGAACGCCAAGCAATAAACCTAGCACGGCAAGAAGCAAAAGCGATCAAGCGCACGTAGATCCTGAGCTTGAGTAGAAGGTAAAACAGACTGGAAAGGGAGCCTTATAGAAGAAATGCAGCTTAACAGTACGTTATGTTGGGCTAGTTGGTGCATCGTTACTTCAAATACGTGGTGCAAGGTTGCAACTGAGAAGAAACAAGAGAAACAGAGAACGCCAAGCAATAAACCTAGCACGGCAAGAAGCAAAAGCGATCAAGCGCACGTAGTCCTGAGCTTGAGTAGAAGGTAAAACAGACTGGAAAGGGAGCCTTATAGAAGAAATGCAGCTTAACAGTACGTTATGTTGGGCTAGTTGGTGCATCGTTACTTCAAATACGTGGTGCAAGGTTGCAACTGAGAAGAAACAAGAGAAACAGAGAACGCCAAGCAATAAACCTAGCACGGCAAGAAGCAAAAGCGATCAAGCGCACGTAGTCCTGAGCCTGAGTAGAAGGTAAAACAGACTGGAAAGGGAGCCTTATAGAAGAAATGCAGCTTAACACTACGTTATGTTGGGCTAGCTGGTGCATCGTTACTTCAAATACGTGGTGCAAGGTTGCAACTGAGAAGAAACAAGAGAAACAGAGAACGCCAAGCAATAAACCTAGCACGGCAAGAAGCAAAAGCGATCAAGCGCACGTAGATCCTGAGCTTGAGTAGAAGGTAAAACAGACTGGAAAGGGAGCCTTATAGAAGAAATGCAGCTTAACAGTACGTTATGTTGGGCTAGTTGGTGCATCGTTACTTCAAATACGTGGTGCAAGGTTGCAACTGAGAAGAAACAAGAGAAACAGAGAACGCCAAGCCAATAAACCTAGCACGGCAAGAAGCAAAAGCGATCAAGCGCACGTAGTCCTGAGCCTGAGTAGAAGGTAAAACAGACTGGAAAGGGAGCCTTATAGAAGAAATGCAGCTTAACAGTACGTTATGTTGGGCTAGTTGGTGCATCGTTACTTCAAATACGTGGTGCAAGGTTGCAACTGAGAAGAAACAAGAGAAACAGAGAACGCCAAGCCAATAAACCTAGCACGGCAAGAAGCAAAAGCGATCAAGCGCACGTAGTCCTGAGCCTGAGTAGAAGGTAAAACAGACTGGAAAGGGAGCCTTATAGAAGAAATGCAGCTTAACAGTACGTTATGTTGGGCTAGTTGGTGCATCGTTACTTCAAATACGTGGTGCAAGGTTGCAACTGAGAAGAAACAAGAGAAACAGAGAACGCCAAGCAATAAACCTAGCACGGCAAGAAGCAAAAGCGATCAAGCGCACGTAGTCCTGAGCCTGAGTAGAAGGTAAAACAGACTGGAAAGGGAGCCTTATAGAAGAAATGCAGCTTAACAGTACGTTATGTTGGGCTAGCTGGTGCATCGTTACTTCAAATACGTGGTGCAAGGTTGCAACTGAGAAGAAACAAGAGAAACAGAGAACGCCAAGCAATAAACCTAGCACGGCAAGAAGCAAAAGCGATCAAGCGCACGTAGTCCTGAGCCTGAGTAGAAGGTAAAACAGACTGGAAAGGGAGCCTTATAGAAGAAATGCAGCTTAACAGTACGTTATGTTGGGCTAGTTGGTGCATCGTTACTTCAAATACGTGGTGCAAGGTTGCAACTGAGAAGAAACAAGAGAAACAGAGAACGCCAAGCAATAAACCTAGCACGGCAAGAAGCAAAAGCGATCAAGCGCACGTAGATCCTGAGCCTGAGTAGAAGGTAAAACAGACTGGAAAGGGAGCCTTATAGAAGAAATGCAGCTTAACAGTACGTTATGTTGGGCTAGTTGGTGCATCGTTACTTCAAATACGTGGTGCAAGGTTGCAACTGAGAAGAAACAAGAGAAACAGAGAACGCCAAGCAATAAACCTAGCACGGCAAGAAGCAAAAGCGATCAAGCGCACGTAGTACCTGAGCCTGAGTAGAAGGTAAAACAGACTGGAAAGGGAGCCTTATAGAAGAAATGCAGCTTAACAGTACGTTATGTTGGGCTAGTTGGTGCATCGTTACTTCAAATACGTGGTGCAAGGTTGCAACTGAGAAGAAACAAGAGAAACAGAGAACGCCAAGCAATAAACCTAGCACGGCAAGAAGCAAAAGCGATCAAGCGCACGTAGTCCTGAGCCTGAGTAGAAGGTAAAACAGACTGGAAAGGGAGCCTTATAGAAGAAATGCAGCTTAACAGTACGTTATGTTGGGCTAGTTGGTGCATCGTTACTTCAAATACGTGGTGCAAGGTTGCAACTGAGAAGAAACAAGAGAAACAGAGAACGCCAAGCAATAAACCTAGCACGGCAAGAAGCAAAAGCGATCAAGCGCACGTAGTCCTGAGCCTGAGTAGAAGGTAAAACAGACTGGAAAGGGAGCCTTATAGAAGAAATGCAGCTTAACAGTACGTTATGTTGGGCTAGTTGGTGCATCGTTACTTCAAATACGTGGTGCAAGGTTGCAACTGAGAAGAAACAAGAGAAACAGAGAACGCCAAGCAATAAACCTAGCACGGCAAGAAGCAAAAGCGATCAAGCGCACGTAGTCCTGAGCCTGAGTAGAAGGTAAAACAGACTGGAAAGGGAGCCTTATAGAAGAAATGCAGCTTAACAGTACGTTATGTTGGGCTAGTTGGTGCATCGTTACTTCAAATACGTGGTGCAAGGTTGCAACTGAGAAGAAACAAGAGAAACAGAGAACGCCAAGCAATAAACCTAGCACGGCAAGAAGCAAAAGCGATCAAGCGCACGTAGTCCTGAGCCTGAGTAGAAGGTAAAACAGACTGGAAAGGGAGCCTTATAGAAGAAATGCAGCTTAACAGTACGTTATGTTGGGCTAGTTGGTGCATCGTTACTTCAAATACGTGGTGCAAGGTTGCAACTGAGAAGAAACAAGAGAAACAGAGAACGCCAACCAATAAACCTAGCACGGCAAGAAGCAAAAGCGATCAAGCGCACGTAGACCTCAGCTTGAGTAGAAGGTAAAACAGACTGGAAAATGAGCCTTATAGAAGAAATGCAGCTTAACACTACGTTATGTTGGGCTAGCTGGTGCATCGTTACTTCAAATACGTGGTGCAAGGTTGCAACTGAGAAGAAACAAGAGAAACAGAGAACGCCAAGCAATAAACCTAGCACGGCAAGAAGCAAAAGCGATCAAGCGCACGTAGTCCTGAGCCTGAGTAGAAGGTAAAACAGACTGGAAAGGGAGCCTTATAGAAGAAATGCAGCTTAACAGTACGTTATGTTGGGCTAGTTGGTGCATCGTTACTTCAAATACGTGGTGCAAGGTTGCAACTGAGAAGAAACAAGAGAAACAGAGAACGCCAACCAATAAACCTAGCACGGCAAGAAGCAAAAGCGATCAAGCGCACGTAGTCCTGAGCTTGAGTAGAAGGTAAAACAGAATGGAAAGTTAGCCTTGTAGAAGAAATGCAGCTTAACAGTACGTTATGTTGGGCTAGTTGGTGCATCGTTACTTCAAAAGAAACAAGAAGACAAAGAAAGAACGCCAACCAATAAACCTAGCACGGCAAGAAGCAAAAGCAATCAAGCGCACGTAGTCCTGAGCCTGAGTAGAAAATAAAACAGACTGGAAAGGGAGCCTTATAGAAGAAATGCAGCTTAACAGTACGTTATGTTGGGCTAGTTGGTGCATCGTTACTTCAAATACGTGGTGCAAGGACTGGCTTGGGCAGCATTTCTGCGCCTGCGGGGTCTGCATTTCCGCCACCCAGCAGGGAGGAGTGCCTACATAAAGACGTACCTGTGGACGGCGCCGATCATTCGGCAGCAGTGGTTGTGGCAGCGTGACTGCTTCTAATTATCGCCTTGAACTCTGTACAGATCTACTGACACTGTTACCTTCAGCTGATCGTCGTCTGCTGTCCGCGTGTATCAAGTGGTACACGTGTCAAGCTTGGCTGTTCCCTCCCATGGCTGACTTGCTGGACTGGCTTGGGCTCCATTTCTGCGCCTGCGGGGTCTGCATTTCTGCCACCCAGCGGAGAGGAGAGCCTACATAAGGACGTACCTCTGGACAGCGCCGATCATTCGGCAGCAGTGGTTGTGGCAGCGTGACTGTTTCTAATTATCGCCTTGAACTCTGTACAGGTTGGTGCTTTGCCAGCCCTTTCTTTTCCTTCTTGTGCTCTGTCGTAGCCACTGCCGCTGCTGCCATTGTGTGTTGCGATTGCATCTTGTCACTATGCGTACAAATGCTGAATTGGCGAAGGAGATAGACGCTCTCCGTTCTGAAGTTGCGGCCATGCGGGACAGCCTTCAGGCGTTCAATGCGCTTTATGAATCAGTCAAAACCAGAAATGAAGCTCTCGCTAAAGAAAACAAGGCATTGAGGGACGAAAACAAATCAGTGAAAGATGACTGCAGGCTATTCTCGCAGCAGCTTGCTGACGTTGAGCAGTATTCACGGTCGAACAACGTCGAAATAAAAGGTATCCAGAAGACAGAAGGTGAGAGCTGCCTGGCTGCTGTGCAGGCCATTGGCGAGAATGTAGGCTGCGCAATCGCTCCCAGTGATAGACATAGCGCGCCGTGTGCCGGGAAAGCAGGGCACGCATATTATTGCGCGGTTCTGCTCACGGTCAAAAAAACAGACTTCGCGGTAAAAGCAAGGAAGCCAAGACTTAAGAGCTATTGGGCTTTCTGGGAATTCAGTTGCACCCATCTACGTCAATGACCACCTGACGCCAGAGAATGAGCGACTTTTTGCACAGGCCCTTGAGCTGAAGAAAGCTAAGGGATGGAAATTTCTCTGGACAGATAATTGCATTATCAAGGCCAGGAAATCGGAAGATAGTAGAGTGCACCGCATCTCTGGCGTGGGTGATCTTACCGTATTTAAATATTTTGTCACTGTAGGCATCTGTTTACCACTTCAGTCACTGTTCAGAATGTATTCGTCCATATTTTCATTCGAACGCACTAAAGCACTTCTCAAGGACAATGCGTCTGCATTCTTTTTATTGCGATAGCAATTATATGGACAGTCTCGGCTGGATTTTGCCGTCGCCGTCGCCGTCGCCGCCGTCATGCACCGTATATGTATAAGTATGTATATATATATAAAGGCCCCAAAGAAAAATAACTCAGAAAGATGCTTCCGAAGCGCGGAATCGAACCAGGGACCTCTTGATCCGCAGCGAGCGGCGCTATCCACTACGCCACGAAACGCAGATCCTCCACCTAGCTAACGGCGAGCGTTATATACACACCATTTAGCGCTGGACGGACTCGGAGACAGCAGGCGATAATAAGCGTTTCTTCATTACCAGCGAGGTGGCGCTAGGATCCCGACGGGTGCATTTAAAAGTCGTCGGCGAGCTCGCTCGCTTCTTCTTATATTTGCGCATGGGAGAAGCTTGCCCTTCCGCTGTCTGCTCGCGCGGTTTTCTCGTGGCGAGGGGTAGAGGAATGTTTCACGCTTTCACCGTGATGTCCGCGCTCATGTTACGGCGCGTACGAATGTCACTCGAGCTCAGGGACGCCGCCAAACGAACAAACAGAAGATGAGCGCGAACTATCAAGTGTCACAGCTCGACACTTGAAGCACGCTAGTTTCCTTCGCTGCTTCGGCCGCCTTTGCAACAGAAGCGCTGTTCCAACTGAGACTATTAGTTCCTTGCTATCGCATTCATTGCTTCGCCCTTGCGGCGAAACTGTGACTTTTTTTATTCATTTCAACATCCGGAGCCTTCGCAAACACTTCGATGACGTTTGTGCTTTCTTTTCAGTCATCGATCACACGTTCTCATTCATATGTTTATCAGAAACTTGGT
The DNA here is from genome assembly GCF_013339695.2 of Rhipicephalus sanguineus. Taxonomy (NCBI): domain Eukaryota; kingdom Metazoa; phylum Arthropoda; class Arachnida; order Ixodida; family Ixodidae; genus Rhipicephalus; species Rhipicephalus sanguineus. The sequence goes on from NC_051183.1 coordinate 161,095,030, forward strand.
TGACCTCACATGACGGCACCCTGTACGGAATCCCTGGTTACATATCAGAATATTGTCATCGTGAGGGTAGTCGTGGTGGCGGTTCAGCTGTTCTTGTTGATTCTACTGTACCTTATCGGCGGCGATATGACGTGTCATTAAGCACACCACTTTGTGAATCCGTATGCATTGAAATTGACCATCATCATTTGCCAATGACTAACCGTAACACCGTCATTCTATCACTTTACCGATCACCCTCTTGATCATATACAGAATTTTGCGCAGGATTTGAAGTAATGTTAAACAAATTAATCGAAGAGAACAAGAATGCAGTTATCTGTGGTGACATAAACATTAACATTGCTGATCAACACAGCCAATACCCTCTGAATACGTACGCTGTTTTCTTGGTTGCGGCTTTTCGTCAGTAATACGTACTCCAACTAGATATGATTCCAATACATTGATCGATCACATTTTGGTCAGTCTGCCTACCGACGATACTACAGCAGGAGTGTTGGATTGTGCTATTACGGATCATTATTCGATATTTTTGTGTTTCGGGTCTAAAGGTTTCCACCGTATTAGAAATAACGTGCGCACTACTTTTGATTTAAAGAAATTTGTAGACACCATTCGAAAGACTAATTGGAGCGAACTCTGCCACGAAAATAACGCCGAAACTGCATTTGAATCTTTCTCAACTAAGATTAAAGAATGTATCAGTCAGTCTTCTTCTGAAATCACGGTTAAGCAATGGTTTCGTACGCCTAGGAATCCTTGGATCACTAAGGCAATAATGCATTCTATAATAGAGAAAGATAATCTTCGCAGGAAGGTCAAGGCAGAACCATTCAATCATTCCCTAAAGTGTCGGCTAAAAACTTATTCCAATATTCTGGGAGCTGCTCTGAAGCACGCTAAACGGGAATACTATCAAAATGAGATTAGAAATAATTGTGGCAACACCAGGCAGAAGTGGCAAGTAATTAAATAATTTCTTGACAACAATGAGCCTAAATCACACCCAGCTGCCATAACTGTTAAGGAAAACAGATACACGGATTCTGGTTCCACCGCTGATGTTTTCAGTTCACATTTCAGTACCCCTGTAGATACTAATAAAACCACTCAATCGGAACTCAGCCTGCCAAGTCTTCCGCGTACCCTCAATCTTTCTTTTTGTACCCCACGGCAGCAGATGAAGTCCACGATATTATCTTATCATTAAAGAATACTGGCCCAGGTCTCGATCAAATTTGCGCCTCCAAAATTAAACTTGTATCGAATGAGCTTTCACCAATCTCAGCCTATTTAATCAATAAGCTTTTCTCAGCTGCTGTGTTTCCTCATAGCCTAAAAGCAGGTAAAATTATCCCGATTTTTAGGAAAGGTGATCGCGAATGCTATAACAACTATCGCCCAATTTGCATTTTACCTTTCTTTAGTAAAGTAATTGAAAAACTACTCTATAACAGCCTAATGAAATACTTATCGAAATTTAACATATTATCTGGTGACCAATTTGGCTTCCGTCCAGGTTTTTCGGCTGAAGTTGCACTAATTACTTTCACTGATAGAGTTCAATTGGCAGCTGGTGATGGCCTACTTTTTGGAGCCGTGTTCATTGATTTAACTAAAGCCTTTGATACAATTAATCACAACATGCTCTTCAGAAACTTGACTGTTATGGCATATCTGGACCACCCTTACAGCTGATTAAAAGCTATCTTACTGATCGAATGCAAGTTGTTCAAATAAATGATTAATTCTCATCTCCAAAAATCACTAACGTTGGCGTTCCACAGGGATCGATCCTGGAACCCCTCCTGTTTTTGTTATTTATAAATGATTTACCACTTCGTTTGAAACACAACAATGCTCTTCTCTATGCTGATGACACTACAACTTTTACCGCACATAAGGACCCACTTATACTACAACATTCACTAAACATCGACTTAAATAACGTTCATTCATGGTGTGAATCGAATGCATTACGTATCAATCCATCGGAGACTAATTTCATGGTCTTTCATTCCCCACAGTTATTGCCGAACATCTCTTCATTAGCGGTGACACTTGATGGACACTTCATTCATACATCTGCTTCCACAAAATTTCTTGGAGTAATATTAGATAAACTTATGAAATTCAGTGAGCATGCTCAGTCCTTAACTCCAAAAGTGTCTTTCGGTATTCATGTGATTATCAAAACACGGCCTTACTTTTCAACCGCAACACTTCTTTCCTTATATTACGCATTTATTCACAGCCACCTGTCGTGCTGCCTGTCATCATGGGGAAACACGTATTGGTCGCATATAGGTCATTTTGCACGCTTACAAAAGCAAGCTTTAAGACTTATCACTTACAACCCATTTTCATCACCATCAGCCCCCATTTTTCGCAGCCTAGGCATTTTGCCTTTGCGTAAATTTGTTAGCGACAAAATTCTAATAATCAGTATCGTGTTTTAAATCATGAATTATACATTTCTAGCTTTCTCATGTCACTCTTGTTGATACCAACAACACAAGGATTTCAACTAACCGTAATCTACTTTTACCTAAAGTTCGTACAAACTATGGTCGAATGACAAGATTTTCATGTGTAACACTGTGGAACGAGCTACCTTTTGATTTGAAATCATGCACATGGCACTCATTTTGTAAACATCTTAAAATTGAATTGTTAAACGATTTGTGACTTTATTGTTTTCTTTTGGTGTCTTTGTTTGAAGCAAATTGTCATTATTACTTATGTTGCCATACTTTTTTTTCTCGCACACTTTTTTCTATATTTTGCTGCAATTTCACCACTGTTTGCTGATTGTTGAACTAATCCTTTGTTAAATTTTTGTTAGGAGGTCCCCCTGACAGTTCTTACTTTGGGACCTCTGATTGTTCAGTCACAATGCAAAACGAATGTATATAAAAAATCTATATATTTTGAATAAACTTCAACTTCAACTTCAACTAAACTAAAACAGACTGGAAAGGGCCCCTTGTAGAAGAAATGAAGCTTAACAGTACAGCATGTTGGGCTAGTTGGTGCATCGTTACTTGAAATACGTGGCGCAAGGCTGCAACTGAGAAGAAACAAGAAGAGAAAGAGAAAACGCCAAAGAACGCGTTCTCTCTTTCTCTGCTTGTTTCTTCTCAGTTGCAACCCTGCGCCACGTATTTCAAGTAATGCCATGTCTATAGGGTGCTTTCTAAAACGCGGGCATCTGTGATAGCACTGTGGTATCGATGCGCATTACCCGGACTTCCAACCTGTGTGCAGATATCCATATTTATTAAAGTCGAGGCTACATGCCAGTTATGGAGTCCTTTGAAGTAATATTATTTTTCTTGGTGGCTTTTGCGCGTCTTTTTATTGCAACTTTTATGTTGCAGTAAAATTTAAGATTGAATTATACATTTCTTTAACTATTTTGCTATGCTTCCCCTAACTACACTAGAGACAAGACTACCTGATACAGTGGAAGGGACTTTCAAGATGGACCTACATTTTTGAGCCAAGAAGGCATCCGAGTAAGGTAGCAAATTGGGCTAGTTGGAACGTACTCGCCATGTTCAGCGCAAACAAGGAACACGAAAACACAAGGAAGTGCACGGCACAAGCGCTTGTGTCGTGCACTTCCTTGTGTTTTCGTGTTCCTTGTTTGCGCTGAACATGGCGAGAAGGAATCCAAAGCAGGACTGTCTTCCAAGCTTTGACATTCCTATCAAGCCAGAATAATCCAGGATTTAATACGTGGCTGATATTTTGCATCACGAAGTACAAAAAAAAGACCCTCGAGCGGAGCTGTAATCATTCCAACCGACATGGACATTTTCCGCTGGGCTTTCAGAGGAACAAGACTACTGGTTGAAAAACAGCGGATATCATGCGAAAAAGCAGATTTCGCTAGGCATTCTCTGGCTGAAGACTCGTATTTTTCAGTTAATGCTACGGGCGAAAAACTGCTAATAAAATTTTCTGTGCGCATCAACGCCACCGTTTTCTCAAGGGTATCTCCTAGAAAGAGAAACTTAGGATTTCCCTTAGAACGCCTGCACATCTTCATGGCAACAGGAGGAGCTCCACTCACAACTCAAGAAATTTTCATATGCTGAGTGAACGAAAGAAAGCGGAATTAAAGGGTTCGCTTTTCTTTGCTGTGTCTCGTGACCAGTTGTTGAGCAAGCCAAATGCATTTTGTATTCTACATTAGGAGTGACACAGGATAAAGAAGTGGTTTTGAGAGACTGTAGGAATAGTTACTATATTATGTTGCATTAACAATCATTATTGTCAGCGCGAAAACGCCAAAATTCGCTTTTCTGCAACTCTTTGTGCTGATCAAGGTGGACGATTGGGCCACTTGGTGATTCATGATCGAATTTGTGCTTCTTGAATTGCAAAGTTGAAAGAGACTGCGCCTACAGCGCATGAAAGGAGAGCTTCAGGAGAGCTTCCAGCCCATTAGAGTAGCCTGTTGGTGTACCAGCGTTAACAGGTATAAAGACAATCATATCCAGCATATGAGTCAGTTGACCATGGAAAAAAAGAGAAAAACATGAAAGAAAGTACAGAAATGCAATGGGATAGATAGGTGCCTTTTTTGCTGGATAGACGGCAGGTCTAGAGGTTATTACACAACACGTCGGTCGTATGAGTTGTACGATACGTGCATTCCTAACAAAAAGCTAACCGAGTTCACATTTTCCTGTGTACAACATTATCTTTGAACTACTGTTTTATTTTTGTACACCCGCTTCGATGGCGCCAAGATGGCGGTAGGAGCCAGATTATGATAAGAACTAAATGAAAACAAATAAAACTATAATTAACCTCGTTTTTTTTACTCTCATTCCTAGCGTACTCAAACTTATCCAGTTTTAATTTCAGGTAAGGCGAGAAGCAAGCGAGCAACACCTAAGTGGTACACCAAAGGAAATTCGGTTATTATGCAACCACAATATCCTGTTTGTGCCCAAACATAATGGTTTCCGCTAGCTGAACAAGAAACTCGGAAAGCAGCATGCTGCTCCAATATATACGCACCCAATAGATACGTGGTCGTGGGAGGCGCGACTCCCTGAACGGACCCTGGGAAGCCAACTGGCAACCCTAAGTCAGGTCCGCCGAGCCGCTATCCACCTCGTGCATAGGTATGGTGGCGCCACCGCTCGGCTCAGGCGGTTGCACCCTCTCCCAACCCCCCATTGGATCCCATGCATTTTGAATGAAGTTTGCGATTCCGTTCCGCAAAAACAAACTAGCGCCATCTCTCGACAATACGCCACACCGACGACGCAACATTTCCTCTTGCTTCCACTGATACGCCATGCTTCTAGGTGACCCCTCTCTCCACTTTCTTTTATTTCTTTCGGTGGCCGTGAGAGCGCGCGCTGTGCACTGTGCAGGAGCGCACCCGACTAGAGCGGCTGGGCTCGTCGCTTTCGTCGCGTCTTCCTTGAACGTTGCAACGTTAATATTGTGTTAAGGCGGTGACCACACGTCGGACGATGAGCCCTGATTTTGTTCAGCTGCCATCTCATCAACGGCAATGTTTCAGACGCCTCAGTTGTGGACTTTTGTCCGTTGGTTGCTGGACAAGATGGCCTCCTGCAAGACCGCGTTTTTCCAAGTCAGCTGTGTGTGCAGTTCTCGGCGTCGTAGCAGTTTGATGACTCGAGGAGGTCAACTGGTGCTGCATCGTGGGAACCGCTGAAGTGACTGCAAGCTTGACGACATTGTGCCAGAATATTCCAGCGTACTGTACGCGCACGATTGCGCTACACTTAAAATACCACGCTTGGCCTCGCGCGTGAACCTGGTACGCCTGTGTGCAAGAAGTGTGTTATCGTTGTTGCGTCGGTTAATATTGAATTGCAATTGGCATACCGTTTTTGCAAAGGTAAGGGAAGCTGTAAATAGTTGCCCTTCTATATACTCGCTACTCCACGAACATTACTTCTAGAATCGCATTTTATGTTGAGCTGCACGTACCAAAGGAGAATCTAGCGTACGAGATACATTACACGCGTGCGCATTTCCTCTATAAATCTGAGTAATGCCACGCGTGCGCATTTCCTATATAAATCTGAGTAATGCCATGCTCACTTTAAAGCGCATGTGTTAGAGGATTGTGGCTTCAATGGTGAAAGTGATTAGATATTCCGAAATATGTGATTGCAATGCAGTTAGAACTTTCTCATATGTTAACACGGTCTGTGAACAAAAAAAAACGCTCTGTGAATGTTTGTTGGTCATTTGCTAAAGTACTTTCACGCATTATTATGCAGCTGTGTGACGGCTGTTAAAACGTTCAGTAAGTTCGATTTTGGTTTTCTTGGCCTAGTTGTGTGCTACGAGTGTTAGGCGAAGATAAAAAACGCGTGTCTTTTGTGCGTTTCTTAAGCAGCCATACAGCCGTAATAGTCATTGTTGTTGTACTGTTTGGGGTGTTCAATAAAACAAGAGTGCTGTTTTGTACTGCAACAGTTTTTACGCATGCACGTAAGAAACGTACGCAGTGCATCGCGCGCACGCATAAAAAGATGGGCCTGTCATTTTAAAACAAATAATATAGAGCAATCGACGTAACAAACGGCATGGTTGTCTAGTGGAGCAGCGTTGGCAGTACAAATATCAAACCAGGATGAAAAACGAATAGAAAAACGGCGAGTAACGAGCGCTTTGCCCAGGGCTTCTATGAGCCTCGCGTATCCACCTTTCGCCACCGTTCGCCGTTGGTGGCGCCACCAGTACAACTCAAAGCAGCAGCGCACGAGGCGGATAGCCAGTGGAGCCTTGGATGAAGGGCCCCACCCGCACTGAACCACATTTTTTTCAATAAATGTTGTTTCTCTCTCTCTCCAATATCCCACCGCTACGGCAGCGCAGAAACTAAACAAACAAACAAACAAACAAAGGGACACGATTCTCTTGATGCATCGCGGGTGCGTCTCTCAAGGCCAAACATTGGGCACGGAACGTCTAGAAAAGCTGCCGATTCATTGCCATTCGTCGCCGTCGAGATAACGCCCACACACAGCGCTCTCTTTTCTGCGCACTGAGGTGAAGCGACAGTCTCGGGGCGTGTGTACTGTTTCTTTTACAGCGAAAGCTGTTGTGAGAACATTTCAACGGCCGTTTTTGGCGCCGTAGTTGTCCGCCGCCGCCGCCGCCGGTGTCCGTAACCACTATCGCACGAAATAAGAAAAAAAAGGAAATAAGAAAAAGAGTAATGCTGCACGCACGACGTCGTGCGCGCAAACCGGAAAAGGCTGTACGCACGACGCGGCGTAATAAAGCCCTCTAGCGCCAGCTCGTGCTGACATGGCGCTCACGTGGTAGTGTTGTCCATGTTGTGGTCGTAGTGGTAGTAGCGGTAGTAGATGTTCTCTGGTGCTAGCGTGCGGATCCAGTCGGCGCCCTTAGCTTATCGTCTGCGGTCCTGCGGTCTCTTAGGCGAGTGTCTGTATTCTGCAACGGTCCCCTCTTCCGTGCACGTTGCGTGCGAGTCTCGAAGTCGACATGAATGTTGGTGCGAAGTTCGACAGCTTCGTCGGGTTTCACCGTGCATTCAGAGACTTTCAAGTCGCTACAAACAGTCTTTTTGTCACGAAGGCAAGCAAGACTGTGGACGTTGTGAATTCTCGGCTTTCTGTCGGTCTAACTAAGCTCGACTCAAAGTTAAAGTTCGCGAACATATGTTTGCAAGCACGGAGGTGTCGTGAGAAAGACGGGGACTGGAATTCGTCCGCAACAAAGGTTAGCGCCTCGCTCAGAGCGGGAACTGTGAAACTGAAAAAAGATTTCTCTTCTCCTAGGACTATGAAGAAGGACTGCCCGGCCAAAATTATCGTAACCGCGCGCCGCGCCAGCCAACTACTAGAGGTCACGGCTGTCAACTTGGAGCACAACCACGAGGTCAGCCCGGAAACATATAAGGCGTACGCGGAATATCGCCAGCTGAACGAGGAGGAGGCCAATTTCGTTAGACCCCTAATAGACCTGGATGTTCGACCTATCCTCATCGTGGAGAAGCTGCGACAGGAAACTGGTAAGAATTTTTTTTCTGCGAGATTTGTCGCTTATTTTTCTTCTTAATTTATGTTCCTGCAGGGAAAGCAGTAATCGCCAAGGATATACACAACCTTAAGTGTGCGCGGCGAGGCCAGGATGAGGCAATCCAGTTGCTGCAAGAGCTGAACGACTTGAAAGCAAAGTATGGTGCGACAGTGCTTCCCATAACAGATGAAAACAAGGAACTACAGATCCTGTTTTTCCAAACTCCGCACATGCAGCAGGCGTTTAAGTGTTTCCCGGCAGTTGTCCTGCTCGACGCAATATACCGGACCAACAAGCTGCGCATGCCTCTGTTTGTAATGGTCGTACAAGATGGATGCGGTTTGAGTCATCTGGTCGCCTATGCATTTGTGGCATCTGAGCAGCAATATGTTGTGACACGTCTTTTAGAAACATTTGTGCAGGAAAACCCTGCAGCAACGAGTACAAAAGTTGTGGTTATAGACAAAGGCTTCACTGAAGTGAACACCGTCAAAGCAGCCTTCCCAGGTTCCCCAGTGGTGCAACTGTGCGAATTTCACGTGAAGAAAGCCTTTCAAACTGCAGCTGCACAGCTCGGAAAGTCACCTGATGAGCGTAATCGTTTGTTAGCCAGCTTCAGTGAAATGCTGCATGCTCCCTCACTACAGAAATACGACGAAGCAAAAGCTGAATTCGAAAGGTTTGCCACTTCAGAATCCACCAGCTATTTCACAAAAAACTGGGCAAACATCACCGAGATGTGGGTATGGCACCTTTCTGATCAAGAATTCACAGGAGGAAACAATACCAACAGCCGTGTTGAATCGCACAACGCAAAGATAAAAAATGTTCTTTCATCGTCTTCAAAGCTTCATGGAGCTCTTCGTGGCCTCATAAAGTTATCCACAAGCTTGTCACACGAAGCACATCACAAAACCATCCTTCTGAAGACCTGCAACTTTTATAGCTATTAAGGACACGAAGGTGTGCAGGAGCAGTGTCGCCAAGTCCTCACACCGTATGCCTGCAAGCTGTTGAGCAATGAGCTGGTGAAACTGCGCGATGAACCTCAAGAGGTTAAAAAGTTATCAGCACACACCTATGCCGTCTTTTTCTACATCCACTGATGTCTGGCACGATGTCTCATTTGAAAAACATTCATGCAGCTGCACCACGTACAAAAGGATGAGGCTGCTTTGCCGGCACATGCTTGCAGTATGTGCTAAATTTGACATAAAGCCATGTCTGGGGGAAGCTGTCAGCAGGCGATGGTTTAAATCATATCAGGTAGAGTTCCTTGGAACCACTGCAGTGAACAACCATGAAGAAGTTGACGTTGACTTGGAGTCCACGACCGGCAGCTCTGCGGAAGTGCAAGTTCTGTCAATGCCAGGGCCTTCCTTTCAAAAAATGAATAGAAGGGTGATTCCACGTAAGATCGAACAAACGATGGCTGGTCGACCTCTCAAATTTATTTCAAAATTTTATATATTATTGCCTGATGAGTGGAAAGAAGAGATCCGCAATTTGTTTTGCCGCCAAAAATTTTTTCCAAGTACAGAAAATCAATAATGACGAAGAGGTGGAGTGGAGCGCTCATCCGCTCTGCTGTTTTGGCCAACTTTCGTTATGAATTGCACAAAATATATTGAAGTTAGGAAGCTGCAATTTCTTTAACTAAATATATGCATGTTTTTGCTTCTGCTTAGGTATTTTTAGTTTTTATGTGTAGTGTAAATGTTTTTATAAAAAAACCTCAAAATTGGCCCAGGGAACGTTATTTTCTTTACTTTGAACGTCCTTATCTCAAAAAAGCCTTGTACCAGAGCAACAAAAATTCCGCATTACGTTCTTCGCATGCTTATCTGCCAAAGTGCCGAATCTTAGAATTATATAGCCTTTAGCTAAAGAGATATGATTAGGCTAAGTTCAAGAAAACACCGCGTAATGCAAACTTCTGACGACAATTAAGAAAAAAACATGTTTTATATTTATTAAACCTTGTCGACTTATTCTCCTCCACATCAGCTTTCACATTCATTGAAAACATGTTGCATAATGTTGTTGCACTAATAGTTACGGCCCCTCCAATAAGAACCTTAGGCAAGGATTAGCAATTCCGACTTGTCGCCCAGCAAGTGCATAAAATGCAGGCCGGATTGAATTTCTTTTTATTAAAAGGCCAGCAGGTACCAAAAAAGGTGTCGCCGGCACTGAAGACGTTAATTTTGAAATTATTTGGTCATTGCAGCGACCACGAACGCGGGGCTACCGAGCAGGCGCGCGCGCACCCGAGATGCTCGTTGTAAGAGACGGCGCAGTGAGAGCTCGTTTTCGTGTCCTCAGACCGATTGAGTTCAAAACAGCAACACCTCTCGGGTGACTTGAACGCACGTGCACCGGTAGTCGCAGCGATCTGGTTGATCACGTCGATTTCTTTTTCAAGGGGCATAAGAGTGTCATCGTTAAACGGCGTTCCGTGAAGATCTTTCATTGCAGTGGTAGCAAAAGCACGCGTAGCACAAGTAGTCCGTCTCACTGACAGTCACTGATCTTTCGGGCGGTAAACGTTCCTTCAAAGCATTTCTGTCTAGGTCGGTAACTCTGCGAAATTGTGGCTTCTTTGCAATAATTAAAGGAGTAGTGACACGATTTTGAGACATCGCAAAAGGGACATTATTTGCTTCGTTCGTATGCATTGTCAACGCTGTCCAGACACTGGAGTCGGAACACGTATAAAATATTTTAATTTGACTTAGAAGTTTTCGTCGCTGAGCATCTGCAAGCCAGCCCCACTGCAAGGACATTATCCCGACGAGTCAAGACAGTTCCCCCGAGTTTGCGAGTTCTGCGTCCTGCATGCAGCCTAAATCGTAGAAATCACTCTCAGGGTCACTGGACGACAATTCACTCACAAGTGTTGAAGATTGGGCGAGTTGGTTCGTCGTACTTGAAATGGTATAGCGCATTACGGGGAAGAAGAAACGGCCTAGCAGACCGACACAAGAGGACAGAGCTTTAACTTCCAACGTGAAGTTGGGTGCTTCCCAACTTCACGAAAATTGTGATTTATGGCGTAGTGGATGCCTTGCTAGTGTACTTGTATTAGTAGCCCCGAGAGAGCTTACAACGGGCTCTAGAAACGCCGTTCTTCCAGCTTTCGCTGTGACTGCTGCAGTTTCAGCGCAGGCCTGGCGTTTTTCTGTTGACGCAACTGTTCTATCAATGCACTGTGATAAAACCACTTGTGAACTAATCGAAGCATTCCACATTAAGAGATACGGGGATCGATGTGTCAGCCACCCGTCTACTGTCCTGCTAGAGAAAGAATACTCCTATAGTTCTATTTAAGTAACAAGCTGCGCTAACATTTTGATACTCACAACCCCCCCACCCCCTTTTTCCCTTTTCGTAGCGTTAGCTACACGGGCCTAGCCGAGCCAGCTTCGCGTGCCTCCTCAAGAGCCGTGCTGCGCATGTGGCGAGGATCAGTGATGTCACGCACCGGAGCCGGCACCTCCCGCACACTCCGCCGCCGCCGGTCTGCGCTTTCCAGAGGAGTGACGTCTAGCCGTGGCAGACGTATTGGCACCGACGCGCGCCCAGCTATTCGCTTTCGCTGTGCAGTCGCCGTCTGACACTGCGCTGGAGCCGCTTGATAGCGCCTCTGACTGGCGTTTGCCAGTGTGGTTTAGCCATGGAAAACGAGAGCGCCAATGCTGCTCAACGGAGCAGAAGAGCGGAGAAGCTCAACTCATCGGATCCCGAAGCAGTTGCCTGGGAAAATAAATATACATGTGCCACATAATACGTATACCGTGCGTGTGTCATTGGAGCAGCAGTAAGCATGATAACCAAGCTAATCCTAGACAACCAGGAAGCCTTAGAATAATTGGCTGAACCTTTGCTAACGCTAGGTTATCCTGGTATAGACGACCTAAGCCACTGCAACATTTTTTTTTCTCCCACCTTCTTTTTCGTCGTGACGCATGTGCCCTCACAAATCAGATGTGGAAAGTCATTCTATTTCTATAGGCCAGAGAACCTGCATCACGTGCTCAGCTAGTAAGTTTTATATGTGTTGCCTCTTCAATAAACTTCCAGTTGCGAGTGGTGCACCTGTGTTGTCGGTCTCCTCTTTACGTCCCTGTTTTATTTTGCGCCTCCACTTCTTTAATCTCACGATAAATCGATAGCCCTAATGGCGGTTTTATAGTTTGAAGTTAATTTTCTTTCTTTCTGATACAGAAAGAGTAGTAAGAGCTAAAGGCCATATTGCCTGACAGAGGCTCTTACTCCTATGCGCATTCGGCATACATGTACATGTTTTCGAAGCGAGTACAAACAATACAACCAGAGAAAAAGATGCATGTGTATAATTGTCACTGCAAGTAAAGCAATACAGGCGGACATCATACATGAAAGCACTTCATGATACTTCATGACAAACAAATATATTATACAAACACTTCAAAAATATATACCTATACGCATTAAATTGTGAACTTTCAAACTGCAACACAAACCGAAAAAAAAAACACGCATATGCGGTGTACATAAAAAAAAATTAGTGAGATATATTTTATTGATAAGTTATCGTGGAATGTAACAGGAAGTTTTTTACAAATTGTTTAAAGCGGGGGGCATGAAAATCTATGTGATGCTCAACAATATTTAATAGCCGGGGTTCTTGATACTCTAGGTCCTGACGCCCGCAGTTGTCATGAGTGGTGGCATTCTCGTTTACTGGCGTAATTGATATTGAGGGGATGAAATGGGTAGGCTACTAACATGGAGCCTGTGCTTTTTTCTGTGCAAAAGCGATCTATATTAGTAAGCTTGATTTGCTCTGATTAATGAGTGTTTATCAAAAAGATTGTGTCTGGGTAAGTCTCGCGGTCAACCACGATAGTTTTCGAAACTTCGTATTACTCTTTTTTGTAGTTTCATTAATTTGTCGTAGTTTTTTGCAGTTGTTGTTCCCCATATTAATGCACAATAGCTAAGGTTTGAGTCAAAGAGGGCGTGGTACATTGCTTTCTTTAGTACTAGTGGTATAAGACTAGTAGTTTTACACATAGAGCCTACTACTTTACTGAGGTCGCTGCTGAGTTTATTGACATGATTGTCCCAAGAGAGTTTTCTTGAAACCATACCCCGAAAAACTTTTGCGTTGTTACCTGTTCTAGCTGATTTCCTTTAAATGAAACAGTAATATTAAAAGGCATTGACTTATTTATCGGTTGAAATATTATATACTTAGTTTCGCTAACATTTAATTGATGTTTGTTTTCAGCCAGTCAGATAATAAATCTGAATAATCATTAATTTATTTTTGAACCTGTTATATGGATGCATTTGAAAAGAAAAGGTTAGTGTCATTTGCATACATGACTATGTTCGGTATAGGTGAAATGCTTGGGAGGTCATTAATTTATATGTTAAATAATAACGTGCCAAGTATAGATCCCTGCGGTACGCCACTCTGTATTTTAAGATGTGGAGAGGTCACCTAGAAGTGGAGAGATCACCTGAAACATACTGAAAATGATCCGTTAGGTAGCAACAACTCTTTGACCTGGGCTAGTGGGTACATACTCGGATACATGCAGCGCGACTTGGACAAAAACAGGACGCTTGTCTGTGTTATTTGTGTCTCCTGTCTTCGTCCAAGTCGCGCTGCATGTATCCCATAGCTATGAAGTTTAGATAACAGTATTTCATGATTCACACTGTCAAATGCTTTACGCAGGTCCCGGAATAAACCACCGTGTATAAACGATTTTCAATATTCTGTAGTATTTGATGTTTTATTTTGAGGAGTGCGCCCCCACATGATTTAATTTTCCGAAATCCATACTGAAATGTACTTATTATAGCATACTTATTTAAAAATCCTTCCAGTCGTGAGTTTATGACAGCCTCAAAAAGTTTTCAAAAGAGCGGTAGTATTGAAAAAGGCCGGAAATTGTTTACAGAGTAGTCTGCGCCCCCTTTGTGAATTGGGGAGACTCGGGCTATTTTAAGATTACTTGGGAAAATTCCGCGTTCGAACATTCTATTGATAATATGGGCTAGGACTGTATATATGATATCCGATACGTATTTCATGGGAGATGCGAGTATACCGTCATGTTCTGCAGCTACATTGCTCTTAAAACTACTGATTACCCTTTCAACTTCATCTTCAGTCGTAGGAAACATTAGAAAAGAATTTGGCACAGATTGTTTCGCTACGGGGAGTCTTACATCCTCTGGATTAGTAAAGGAAGTGCTGTTACAGCATTCAACAAAGTGACTACTTCATCGTCTTTAGGAGTGCCATTTACCGAAGATATTCCTACGTCTTCACAAGTAGCATTCACTCCACGCAGTAATTTCTAGACAATTTTTTTGGATTCGTATGTATACGCGAAAAGACCTTTTCATAATATTTCAACACGAAATTAGTGAGACCTAACAGACAATAATGCCATGGAAAGTATATAGGGTGTTATTTGTAACAATTGTGAAGGAAGTAAAGTGGGCGAAAAGATAAATTGCCGCCGGCAGGTACCGAATCTTTGACTTCTAATAACGCGTCCGATGCTCTACCACTGAGCTACGGCGGCGGTCGTCCTCCCGTCCACTTTGTGGGGTATCTATGTGCATTTTAAACCTAGGAGTGATAATCGGTGGCAATCGCAGCCATGGTGCGAGTGTGGAACACTGTTTTTCTGCCTGTTGGCGTCACGTATTACGTGATATTTTTACGAGCTGGCAGCTGACCAATAATCCCTCGCATACTACCTGAAGACATCAAGTCTGCGAGAACGAGATTCTTGCTATGAATGAAGGAAAGATGACTTTTAAGGGCTCGTTTTTTTGTTAGACACAATATTAATGAGACCTAACAGAAAATAATGCCACGGAAAGTATAGGGGGTGTTATTCCTAACAATTGTGAAGCAGGTAAAGTGGATGAAAAGATAACTTGCCGCCGGCAGGGACCGACGGCAGGGACCTGTCCAAAATAATGCCACGGAAAGTATAGGGGGTGTTATTTGTAACAATTGTGAAGCAGGTAAAGTGGATGAAAAGATAACTTGCCGCCGGCAGGGACCGACGGCAGGGACCGGTCCCTGCCGGCGGTCCGTGTCTGCGCATGCCCATGCAACAGGCGAACCTATAAATCCGGCACGCGTGGCGGTCTACGTGGAAGATAACAGTTAAGGCATTTGATTTCATCTTTAGGCATGCGCAGGTACGTTTTCGCGCCTTCTTTCTTTTCAGCCGTTGTGCGTCTCTTCAGTTGTTAGTCGGCGTTTGTGGTGCCCTGACGTTTTTCTTGTGTCCGTGTTTGCACGCCCTATTTCTTTCGAAAGACTAACAGTTGGTGGCAGCGATGGCGGCGGTATGGAGAGCACGTTGATGGCGGCCTTGGCGTCAGGTTTGGTGGGAGCACGGCTTGCTTGACCTAATTGGGAGCATTAGCGGCATTTAGCTGGTAGTCGAGGTTCTTTTCTTGTGTTGACTTTACCAAATATAAGTAGTACATGCCTGAGCGCTTTTTGTTAACAGTAATCATGATAGTCACGTCGTTAACGAAACCGAACCTAGTGTTTCTAGCTGAGCAGTTAGGCATCCCAGTAGAGAAGACGATCAGGAAGCCTGAAATTATCGAAGCAATGTCCAAATGCGGAGCAAAAGACGACGAAATCGAAGAGTGTTGGAAGGCAGTCCCCCAAAGACTAAAATAACGAGAGGTAGAAATTAAGTGAAGAGGTGCAGATGGAACGCAATGACAGTTTAGACATGCGCGCATACATGCAGCCCTTCAAGGCAGGTAGTGACATCACAGTGTACCTTATCAACTTTGAGAAGACGTGTACTAGAGCAGCACTTTCCAAAGAAACCTGGTCGCAACGCCTGTTGAAATTACTGCCAAAGGAGGCAGCAGGCGTAATCGCGAGAATGCCAGATGAAGATGCGTGTGATTACGGTAAAGTAAAGCTTGAGCTGAGGCGAAGGTACAGTGTGTCAACAAAAGCCTTAAGGGTGAAGTTTCGTAACACAAGGCGTGGCCAAGGGGAGTCATTTTCAGATTTCGCCTACAAATCCATGAGGTTTTTAGAAGAATTATTCAAAGGCGCCAACGAATACGAGGACAAGCAAGGTATGCTTGAACGGTTTGCCCTAAAGCAGTTTTATGCGTCTATTCCGGGCCTATTTGCCTGTGAATTCAGGAGAAGCCAAATGTTGAGTCGTTCCAAACGACAGCTAGCTTGGGTGACGAGTACTGTTCCCGTAGAATGGAAAGTTCGGAAGAACTGCGAAAGAAGCCGTCGGGAGCATTCAAGAAGTTTCAGAAATGAACTAGCGAAACTAATCAAGGGAATTCATATCGTGTTCCCGCCCAAAGACATGTAGTCAATGCCAGTGAACCGAAAAGTTCCAAATTCGAAGAAAAATGGCGATTGGGCTGGTATAGATGCCAGCAACCAGGCCACATCGCAGCAGGGTGCCGACAGGCAACTGTGGCTCTCAATTTGCTAACCGAAGAGAGCGATGTACTCTTGCCTTACACATATGACATGAACGTAAACGACAAGAGCCTCAAGGCTCTGCAGGACACAGGAGCAACATTTGATATCGTTGACCCGTCGTTTGTTAAGCTCGAGCATTTCACAGGAGAGTGTGTTTGGGTACGTCAGGCACTACAACCCGGCACGAAGTGCTTGCCCGTAGCCAAAGTCGAAATGACAGGCGCCTTCGACAAATTTCAAACTGATGCTGCTGTTTCAGACAAGCTCCCTCGGAAGATTCCTTACATTTTTTCTAACAGATCAATGAGAGACTTGCAAAACGCAGGAATTGCACCTCATGCGAACCCTGTTATGGTCGTCACAAGGTCCCACACAAGAGTGCAAACTATCAGCGCTACTCGTGCCGCCGAAATTTCAGACCAAAGTGATCCGCCACAAGCTGCAGCAGCAAGCGAAAATGTTCCCGCCACGCCAGCTGTTGATAATGGCTCTCCCGTCGCTACCGCGCTTCGAGGCTAAACGATAAGCCCACTCAGTGAAAATTTTCAACTTGTGGCAAAGGTTGACAAAAGCACTCTCAAAATGGAGCAGGCGAACGACGAGCCACTGCAAAGGTGTTGGGAAAGAGCCAGACGGAAAGAAAAAGGATCAGTAGAGTTCGTAATGGAAGACTGCCTTTTGTAGAGAACATTCAAAAACGAGAAAGGCTAAAGGTTTGAGCAGCTTGTAGTTCCCAAGAAGTGTGTTGCACTTCTCGGTTTGGTTCACAGTGATAGCTGGGCTGGCCGTTTAGCAAAATCACACCATCTCCCGCTAAAGGGGACCATGAGGCGATGCGAAGCAGTGTTTCGGCATGTAGAGCCCGCGTTCTAGAGGTGGAGTGGTGAGGGGGAAAGGGGAGATGGGGAAAGGAGAGGGGGAGGGGAAAGGGAAGGGGAGAGGTGATGTGGAGAGGGGGAGGGGAGAGAGGGAAGGGGGAGGGGAGGGGAGAGGGGAGGGCAGAGGTGATGTGGAGAGGGGAAGGGAGAGGGAAGTGGAGAGGGTTTGCGCATGCGCAGTAAGGGTGGTCACGCCGCACACCACCACCACCATCGGATTGAACTCCGCCATAAGATGCTTCACATCTAATAAAGACCAAGAACAGATTATTGAACTACTAAGGGCCAATGTGCTTCAAGGAATCTGAGAATCGGGTACGTTCCTGCAGCGTTTGCCGAAGGACAGGACCGCCAAACAATAAACTCTAAGCACCTTTGGTATTGGCGAACCTTTTCGCAGGTTAGTCGACATTGTAGGCCCTTTGCGAGTAACAGCGGTGGGCGATAAATATTTGCTAATACTTATTTGCCCTGCCACGAAGCTCCCGGAAGCAGTGCTGTCCCCGGAATTAAGCTCCACAGCAGCTGTTAACGCGAACTGGAGCGACCAAGGCTCTGTGTTCAGAAGCACGCCTGCCACAGCGCTCTTGAAGAAGTGTGGCTTATCAATTCACCACAGCTCCGTCTATCATCTGCAAAGTAATTTTCAATTCAGTTTATTTTTCGCCATCAAAACAAAACGTGATAGCCGTGGAGCCTGCGGTAAAAGCTATCTTTCGATAGTTTGACCATGCCGTGGACACCTACAACGAAAAAACGCCTTGGCGATATCGCAGCAGCATGAAAAGAAGGCATAAAAAGTAAACATTTCGCACAGTGGGAAGCCGTAATACAATATAAGTTTATTCAATACAAGCAACTGCAAAAATAAGCAGCAAAAACAGAAAAAAGAACAATATAATACAACTCCGTAATTTATGTCGCTGATACAAAATGAAAGACAACCAAATGAAACATCAGGTACAATGTAATCAGAATACATGGTCATCATGTTATAAAAAGAAATAAGTGACATAACCACATTGGCTAAATATTTTAATTAAACAAGAAACAATGCATTTATTTAGGAATACTAAGCATCTTCGTAAAGTTAATGTTCAAAAATAGCTTTTTTGTAGTGTTTTATAGAATAATGTTCTTTCTGTATAAATTATTTAGAAGTCGTGGCAATTCATTTTCTAAAAGCTGCCAACCATACTGTTTTTTGCACGGTTGAACAATCTATTCATCAGTTTGCCGAGGTCTGTGAGTGCGTTCGCGTCTTGACAAATTAGAAACCTGTCGCAAAAACGATGTGTTTTGGGTTATTTCACGTTTGAAGGCTACAGATAAACGATATTCATGTAATTTTTTAACCGGAAGCACTTTATATTTACGAAAAAGCTCTTTACTATGCTGTAGTCTAGGGACATTTGCAATAATCCTAATAAATTTTTTGGGAGAATATATAACTTTTTGAAGTTTTCTTCCGATGTCTTACCACAAATAAGGTGGCAGTAATTAAGTCGCGACTCAAAAAGCGAATGATATAACAGCTTCATGGTGATTGAGGGAAGAACTGGCTGATTTCGAAAAAGGGCACCAATTACTTGAGATAACTTGGAGATGGCGTGACTAACGTGGTCATTCCAGGACATCGATTCGTTAAACAGGACACCCAAACTTCTAAACGTAGGAACAATATCTAACGGGGTGGAGTTAAAGGTAATTTGTTTATTTGGTTGAACATTGTTATGCTTTGCTCTAAATATAACAACTTTTGTTTTCGCAACGTTCACACGTAATCCATTTTTTTCGCTCCATTCATATAGTTTCTCTAATGCGTGATTTGCGGTGTCCATTATCATATCTAAATCATTGCCGGAGAAGAACATGCTCGTATCGTCGGCATATATTATGAATTTCGCACTTGCAATCTGCACTATGTCATTAATAAAAATGTTAAAAAGAAAAGGGCCCAATATACTTCCTTGAGGTAATCCGCATTTAACTTTCTGCATCTCTGATGTGAAGCCATTAATAGTGACTGCCTGCCTTCGATTCATTAATTAGGATTTCAGTAAATCTTCTGCATGCCCACGGAAACCATAACAGTGGAGTTTTTTAAATAATAGAGTGGGATCAAGGAGATCCCACTCTATTTCGTGCCTCCTGCATTCCCTGAGAATCTTGTTGCAACTCTCTGGCGATGTTGAGTTAAACCCCGGCCCATATAGAAAGGTAGAAAATATGCTCACAGAACTGATCGCCGGACAGAAGCGAATTGGTGAAGAGCTTTCTACGCTCATTCAAGAATGACTTCTTTTGAACAGCGTCTTGAAAACATTGAAACGTTGTCTTCAACTGTAAATGATGCCCTTCAACGCATTCACGAACTAGAAGTAACGGTTGTAACGCTCAAAGATACAGTCGACATACTTGAGCGCAGAAATGATGACCTTGAAAATCGATCCCGCAGGAATAACTTGATTATATATGGCCTGAATGAACCAATGGATGAAACTTCCGAAACATTGCTGGCTTCTGTGACAAAATTGCTGTCTTGCAAGATTGGAATTCAATGTGATGGCATTGAACGCTGCTACAGACTCCGCACGCGAGGAAGTGAAAAGAAGCGCCCTGTAATCTTTAAGTTGCTGGATTTCAGAACCAAGCTTGAAATTCTTAAGAATGCCAGAAAGCTGAAAGGAACCAACATATACATCAATGAAGATTTTTCTGCGCGCGTACGGCAAATCCGCAAAAACTTGTGGGATCATTCGGCTGATATCCGTAAACAGGCATCTAAATACAGATTACAATACGATTCTTTGATAGTAGACAGCGTTCGCTACACGTGGGACAGTGTTCGCAAAACACTTGTTCAGGCTCCTCGTGCCACCGTTCCTAGGGACACAGAGTGACTCAGTAGCGAAGGGAAACTAACCCTTTTGAACATAAATGCTCGCAGTCTGCTTAACAAGGTTCAGGATTTCAATTGGCTAGTAGAGTGTCACCACCCATCAGTTATTTGTGTTACGGAGACATGGCTAAACAACGCAATATCGGATTCTGAATTTTTGCCGCCAGCTTATTCGGTCATAAGAAATGACAGACAATTCAGCAAAGGCGGTGGTGTTGCTGTCTTCATTAGGAAAGGCATCGAATTTTCAGTACTTCCTGAACTTCCGAATACTGAGTCTGTTTGGTGTCGTATAAAACTTTCTGGTTTTGTGACTGTAATTGGTGCTGTTTATCGTCCACCCAGTTCTGAAGATGTATTTTTCCATATTACAGAATATATAGCCCGTAACCGAATTAATAGTTTAAAATGATCATCACAGGTGATTTGAATGCTCCTTGTATTGATTGGGACTTGCTAACTTCAACAGGTCGTGATAAGGCAATATGCGACTCCCTGATTAATATGGCTGTTTCTTTTGACTTAACGCAAGTGGTTGAAGGTCCAACCAGAGATAACTTTGTTCTGGATCTTGTGTTCATTAATGAAGAACTGCTGCGACATGGCTTTGAGTGTGATATAATAGATGGTTGATCTGATCACAAGGGTGTGTTGTTGCAACTGAACGTGACTCATGCACCTTGTAAACCGAGATTCAGCACCCTTACTGATTTCACGCATGCAAACGATCGTGCGATTGTAGAGCTGTTAGAATCCTCTTTCGGTAGTTTCGTGGCATGTAGTGGATCATGCAGTGTTGATGCATTGTTAGAGCAGTTTTATAATTTGGTGCGCACCTGTGTGAAACAGTTCGTCCCTCAAAAATGTGTAAAACATAACCCGAAGCACCCTTGGTGACACGTGACATAATCCATCTCATACGGCGCATTAAGCGCATACGCAAGCGAAACCGCCTCGATCCATTTCTTTTTAAAGACGATAGTCTTTCTTGGGGAACTTAAACGCAGAAATTTTGGTCTGTCTTTCTGTCTTTCTGTTTGTCGGCACGTCACCCGATTCAGCCAACCGGCCAAAGTTGAACCACTTGCTTACCGCCCACCCATCTTGAACTGGTATGGCTGTTCATACTTGTGAACGTTGTCGATCAAAAAGTAAATATTACGCATGTCTGAGGCGTAACATCATTAGGTAAGTATTAGGTGGTGTGTTCCTTTAATAGAAAATACATAGATTTTAAAGACCTTGATGGTATGCGTTTAACGTTGAGACAGTAACGCGTTTATTAAAAGATTGCCACAGCTGAAGCGATCAGCGGTCCAAGCCGAGCAAGCGCGAGCGCCAACAACAACCGTCTTTGTCTTCTTCTTTCGCAGGCGTTCTTGTCTGCGCCCTACCATGTTACAAATCACGCCCCCGCGGAAAAGGAGCCATCTTGGCGACCTAAGGAACAGGTACAACTGGTGGGTCATAATGCGGCTTCAGTCGATCGACGTGAACAGTCTCGCGGCCGCGACGACGGCGGTTCGTAGATGATTGAACAGGCTCAATCATATAGTTAACTGGGGATGCTTGACGTAGGACGCGGTAGGGGCCTTCGTACTTAGGCAGTAGCTTTGTGGAAAGGCCAGGAGGGGAGGAGGGAACGCGAAGCCACACCAACGTTCCAGGCGAATACGACTGAAGAGGCAGGTTTTCGACGTGACGGTCCTTCTGGCCCTACTCGCCCTACAATGTTACAACCCTAGTTTCTTAAGGTGCGCTGAAAATGCGACTGCGCTGAAACTTGTCTTCCTCCGTGCCCTCTGCACAAGCTCATGTTGTGTTTCGGTTTCAGTTCAGTATTGCATTGTACGAATGACAGGGGGCGCCGCTCTGGCATTCCTGTTTTACCCAGGCGACGTGTAAGTAAGAGAGTTTGTGGAGAGTACTCGTTGAGTGCGGACGTTTCTTCTCCTTCGGCGCATCGCGCCAAACAGCGTGTTTGGGCTGGCCGGCGTCCCCACCGGTCGCGTTGGTCACCGCCGGTCTTCGCCTGCCGCTGCGCCGGCACTACCACCCCGCAACACAGCACTCATGTTTCCCGACGTATTGCCAGATGGCGTCCATATCTCACGCAGCGCCTCTTCTATCGTCTTTAGACGGCATTTGCAGCGAAGCACGCAGATACGCGGCCAATTTTCACTAAAGTCTGAGCTAAGGACAAAAATGACAGAAGCGAAAAACTTTTATTGCAACACAACGTTAACAACGTTCATCAAGGATAACCCATCAAAATTTTGGAAAACAATACTTCCCTCTTCTCATGACTCTACAGCATTCATTATCAACGATCAAACTTGTCGATTAAGGGGGTAACAGCGCGAACACACACCCACAAGAGAGACGACACGGACACAAACTTGCACTGATCCTGTCGCCATTTCTGAAGGCTTCAATAGATATTTTCACTCTGTCTTCAGCTAAGATGATGGTTCTCGTCCTCCATTTATGCATAGTTCGGAACACGCGTTGCCGGGTCTCGAGGTAACTCACTCTGGGGTTCTTAACCTGTTGCTGAAAATTGACACGACTAAAAGTGCGGGCCTGATGCCATACCCAACATGTTTTTGAAGAGATACTCAGAATGGAATGCCCATTATCTTACAGTGATCTTCAATAAATCTCTAAACACTTCAACTGTTCCCAAAGCATGGAAAATCGCCAGCGTCGTTCCAGTATTTAAATCTGGAGATAAGCAGCTTATAGCAAATTATAGACCAATATCTCTTATTTCGACTTGCTGTAAGCTTCTTGAAAACATTATTCACAAGCATATTGTACAGTATTTAACTTTCCACAATCTTCTCTCACAAAGCCAGCACGGCTTTCGCTCTGGTTTCTCCACCGTCACGCAACTCATTGAGTTTACACACGACATAGCTTCTGCACTCAATAGTCACGATCAACTAGACGCTATTTTCATTGATTATTCGAAAGCTTTTGACATGGTCTGCCACGAAAAGCTTCTATGTAAACTGCGAGCAATATTAAAAGGGTCTAAATTAATAGACTGGATCACTGACTATCTACATTTAAGATCTCAGTTCGTTACTTTTAATCGCACGCATTCTTCATCGGTAACAATCACATCTGGAGTACCTCAGGGTTCAGTGCTCGGACCTCTGTTATTTGTCATTTTCATTAATGATGTAGTGAGTGTTATTAATAACACCAACGTTAAGTTGCGTCTATATGCAGATGACTGTGTCCTCTACCGCACTGTTACTGATGCTAGTGATAGAATTAAACAAGGTATTTTCAATGTTCTGCGAATGGAGTGATAGGTGGCAAATGAAAATGAATTTTACCAAAACAGTCACCATGACTTTCGGTAACAAAAAGAAGCCGCTGAATTACTCCTACAATGCCAATGGTAGTTACTTGTCGCAAGTTAGTGAGTACAAATATCTGGGTGTCATTTTTTTCACATAACCTCAAATGGCACGCCCATATCAATCATATCTCTGCAAAAGCGCTTCGAAAACTCGGTTACTTAAAGCGAACTTTAAAAAATGCAACGTTGGAATGTAAGCTGACTGCCTACAAATCACTAGTTCGTCCGATACTAGATTACGCTTCAACTGTATGGTCTCCTCACCTCACGTGTGACATAACGCAGCTATAATCAATCCAGAAAAAAGCTATCAGATTCATCTTCGGTCGCTATGATCGCAGCTTCTCACCTTCATCAAATGCTCACATCTTATCGTTGCAGACTTTGGAGCATAGGCGCAAATGCGAACGCGTAATTTTACTGCACAAGATCGTCCACACGCCATCCGGTATTCACGCACCCTTCTCTTTTGTACCCGCTAATACCCGTGCCACTAGGCAAACCCACAGACTAAACATTATTCCTTTCAGGACACACATTGACTGTTTTAAATTTTCGTTTTTTCCATTCACTGTAGAAATCTGGAACAACTTGGATGGTTCGCTTCGCGCATTGACTCATGATGAGTTCGTTGAGAAACTACGGATACACATCTAGTTTTATTCTGTTTGCATTGTCTTAGCGGTTGTCTTTTTCTGTATTCCCATCAACGTTTGTACTCGCACCTGATGAAAGATTTTGTTGTACAGCTATGTAAGCATATCGTATCTTTATCTGTTTGTATAATCTTAGCGTTTCTTTAATTTGCTGTTTGTACTAATATATGTACCCACTCCTGCTATGTCTCGAAATCGAGACAGCAGTATTTATAAATAAATAAATAAAATAAAAATGCTTTTGTAAAATCGACGAAAATACCAATTATTATTTTATTTTCTTCAAGTTTTTTCAAAATATATTCTTTTTGTTCTAAAAGCGCAGATTCTTTTGAAAGACGTTTACGGAAACTATATTGAGCACCTGTCAAGATGTGATGTTTTCTCTCAAATTTACTTAACCGGACATAATCTTCTCGAACATTTTAGAAAAAACTGGAAGCACAGATATGGGCCTGTAGTTGCCAAGATCGTTCTTATCACCTTTCTTGAAAATCACAGATACGCGAGCAATTTGCATTCTAGACGGGAAGACAGCTTTAGCAATGCACAAATTGAAAATGTACGTAAACAGGGCAGAATAACGTCGAAAACTGATTTTATAGGTTGCAGTTTGAGACCATTAATATCTCGTGAGTTCGTATTATTGAGTTGTTTGAAGATCTGCATAACCTCATTAACGTTTACTGGATCAAGAAATATGGTCTCTTCTAATTGTTTGATGCCACTAAGGTCGTTACACGTATCTGAAATGATAGAAAGGTTCACAAAGTGTTCATTAAATATATTAGGTAGAGCTTGGTCCGATACTTCTACACCATCTATTTTTATAGAGTTAAGCTCAGGACAGTCTGTGCAGTGAGAAGGTTTAGCTTTTTCCAAATGATATTCGCACGTCCTTTAGCACAATTAAACTGCTTGTTATAGTAATCCCGTCTCGCTTTTTGAAGATCTTTGTTCAAACGGTTTCGAAACGTTTTAAAAACCTTAAGGTCATTTAGGTCTCTTGTTTTAATGAAGTGATGATACAGCTCGTTTTTCTCATTTACTTTAATTAAAAGGTCACATGTAATGTAAGGTTTCCGAGCACGCCGTCTATGTTTTATTAATTTTGCAGGAAAGCATGTGTTGCAAGTTGAAATAAATGCTTCTAAAAGCAGTCATAGGCTCTATTTGGGTCCTTTTCATTAAGTACATCTTTCCAATTGATTTTTTGAAGTGCATTTCTGAATTGTAGTATATTTTGTTCAGTTATCGACTGTACGATATGAAGCGACCGTTTACGTTTACTATGCATTTTCGTTAAACAAAGAAAATTTGGTAGATGGTCGCTGAAATCGGAAAGAAAAATTCCTGCTTTAAGGCTCGTGTTAGTATTTGTTATGAAGAGGTCTAGCAGTGTCGATGTATCAGCCATAATACGTGTTGGTCTTTGTATAACGTTACACAATCCATTTGCTTTCAGCAGGAAGTCAAACTTTCTTACATTGAGATCAGTATTCAGCATGTTTATATTTACAACCCCGCCAAAAATAAGGTTTAGCTGTTGGTCTTGAGTAAAATGTATCAACGACTCAAACATATTAAAAAACTTTTCAATACAACCATTTGGAGGGCGATAGCATACAACGTAAATATAACGTTCTAAGCAAACAGACAACATTTCATAGTCATTTTTGGACAGGCTGTAGTCGGGTATTAATGCGGATAAATATTGTTTATTGAATAGCATACAAACGCCACCACCTCGGCCCGTGGCTCGATTAAGGAAGTATGTTTGGTAGCCAGGTAATCGACAAACATCAGTTTCATTGGTGCTCCAAGTTTCAGTTATTATTATAATATTTGTCATCACATCTATATTTTCCAAAAATACGCTCAGTTGCATTTCTTTATTGCGGATTGATTGGGCATTTAAGTGTATCTACTTGCAGAATTTACTGAAGTCTGAACCAAGATGATTTTTAAAGTTGGTTGGTAGCACATATGGTGTATTGCATATGGCTTCAAAAGCAGGATCTATATTGAAGTGTGATCCATTAAATAACAACAAAATAAACCTTAGGCAGTCAGTTTAAGAGTCGAAGCTCACTCACATGAGTTACAGCTTTTACCGGAGAGCCATCGGACTTCCTAAGCAGAATCCTTCCATTATTGTGCCATACATATTGGAAGTTGTGCGTCTTGGCCCATTCCTTAGTTTCCATCAGCAGCACGCGTTTCTTTTACAGCGAAAGCTGTTATGAGATCATTTCACTGGCCGTTTTTGGCGCCCTAGTTGTCCGCCGCCGCCGCCAGTGTCCGTAACCAGTATCGCTCGAAATAAGAAAAAAAAAACGAAATAAGAAAGAAATTCCAGAATGGAACGAGGTTCGAACCTGGGCCCTCTGCGTGGGAGCCCAGTATTCAACCTCTGAGCCATGCCGGTGCTTGAAACTGTTTTGCAAAAAGGTCCTATGCAGGCTTCGTGTCGGGAAGGAACCACATTAGCATATGCAATATAGCGTGGTAGAAGAGTAAAAGAAGCACCAAGCGTCGCACAACGCGAATTCTGTAACCAGGCGTCGCACAATGCGAATTGCGCAACGAGTAGGTTGTTGAATGCTTCCAATCCATTACAAAGGGCTCTGCCATAATTCTTCGTCGTCATCAGGCACAGCATCAACAAAGTGGGCATAATGCCTTACATGCGTTTAGCAGGTACCAAGGCTCTCCGTAGAATGACGAAAAATGGCACAGTGCCTGCTGCCCAAATTCTCAATAATTACAATGATTTGTAGCGTAGTGGGTTTCTCGCAAGTGCACTTGTATTGGTTGCCAAGGAAGCCCATAAGCGCATGATCCATTTCCTCGGGGTCTCAGTAAAATTAAAATGATTTAGAGCGTAGTGGGTTCCTCGCAAGTGCTTTCGTATTGGTTGCCAAATAAGCCCATAAGCGCATGATCCATTTTTTCGGGTTCTCAGTAAAATTACAATGATTTATAGCGTAGTGGGTTCCTCGCAAGTGCACTTGTATTGGTTACCAACGAAGCCCATAAGCGCATGATCCATTTCCTCGGGGTCTCAGTAAAGTTCTTCGCCCTCCCCCGTCTCTCTCCCACGTCAACGTATGTTATGCAGCGTGACGGGAGAGAATAATAGCGACCGGGCGTCACCCAATGCAAATTACATAACTGGTGGGCCGTTTGAAGCTTCCAACCCATTACAAAGGCCTGAGCCTTAATTCTTCATCGTCATCAGTCGTCGCGTCAACAAAGTGCACATAACGCCTTACAGACGTGTAGCTGGTGCCTCGCTTCTCCGCAGAATGACGAATAATGGATTAGTGGGTGCTTCCCAGCTTCACAAAAATTGTGATTTATGGCGTAGTGGGTACCTTTCTAGTGTACTTGTATTGTAGCCCCAAGAAAGCTTACAACGGGCTCTAGAAACGCCGCTCTTCCAGCTTTCGCTGTGACTGTGCTGCGATTTGAGCGCAGGCCTGGCGTTTTTGTCAAGTTTTCGAACACATGAAGATCTTTACCGGCTTGTTTGAAATTCTTCCTATTTGTCCACCACAAGTCTCAAATGTTCTGCTTTGCAAATCTACAGATGATAGCAGGAATCTTATCTCGTGCTGATGGTAGTCTGTGTATTACGGCCACGTCGCTCTCAGTGAGTTGTGGCAAAGAAACGTTTGCAGCAATGACATTCATTTTATCCAGAAGGTTCTCATTTTCTGTTTGTTTTATACCATGAATTTCTAGATTTGCCCGTCGGTTTTGCCATTCCAACTCATCGATTTCCTCTTCAAGTGCCTCAGCCTTCAAATCTTTCGTTTCTAGGTTTCCAATCCTAGTTCTGATTTCTTTAATGTCGTGCTCATTTCCTTCTACGCGTTGGGACAAGTGGCGCATTTGGTCCGACATGAACTGTACAGAATTCTGAATGCCATCAACTGTCTCTTTTAGGGGCATCAAAACATCCAGTTTTTGGTTGATCGTGTGCAGCATTAAGCACATATCTTTCAGATTCAGGTCGGTGGGTGGTTCTGGCGTCGCGCCTTCGTTGCGGTTCCTCGATCCTCTACATTATGAGCATTTCCAAGTTTTCTTGTTCAAATCTTTTTTTTTTACCGAAGGGTGTGTTCCGACAACCCAGCGCAACTGCTTGTGTGGTACTTGGCATTGCATGTTGTACAAGCTACAGATTCATCTAAATTCGACAAAGGTTGCTTGCATTTGAGGCACATACTATCACTAGGCATGCTAACAGCTTTGGCAGCAGCGGCGGTGAGTATGAAACAGATAGTGCTCAATTACCAGAAAAGACACCCACCTGCAAATACAGCGAAGTGAACGAAGGGTTTGTACCGCTGCCGCCGCCACCGCCAAAGTGTTTTCCAGTGGGAATATGCGTAGATTTATAGCCCGGGGAACCGTTGAGGCCACGAAAACGACACCAAATCCAGGCAGTCAAAGTGGGCTGTGCCTCGCTAGGGTTGATTCTTGCTATCGCTGTGGGGCATGCGCAGACCGTTGCTAATATGGGCACCTTCCAGCTTTTGGGCCGATCGCAGGAGTAGATCTGCAAATACAGCGAAGTCAACGAAGGGTCTGTACCGCTGCCGCCGCCACCGCCAAATTGTTTTCTAGTGGGAATATGCGTAGATTTATAGCCCGGGGAACCGTTGAGGCCACGAAAACGACACCAAATGCAGGCAGTCAAAGTGGGCTGCGCCTCGCTAGGGTTGATTCTTGCTATCGCTGTGGGGCATGCGCAGACCGTTGCTAATATGGGCACCTTCCAGCTTTTGGGCCGATCGCAGGAGTAGATCTGCAAATACAGCGAAGCCAATGAATAGTCTGTACCGCTGCCGCTGCCACCACCAAAGTGTTTTCCAGTGGGAATATGCGTAGATTTACAGCCCGGAGAACCGTTGAGGCCACGAAAACGACACGAAATCCAGGCAGTCAAAGTGGGCTGTGCCACGCTAGGGTTGATTCTTGCTATCGCTGTGGGGCATGCGCAGACCGTTGCTCTATGGGCACCTTCCAGCTTTTGGGCCGATCGCAGGAGTAGATCTGCAAATACAGCGAAGTCAACGAAGGGTCTGTACCGCTGCCGCCGCCACCGCCAAATTGTTTTCTAGTGGGAATATGCGTAGGTTTATAGCCCGGAAAACCGTTTAGGCCACGAAAACGACACCAAATCCAGGCAGTCAAAGTGGGCTGTGCCTCGCTAGGGCTGATTCTTGCTGTCTCTCTGGGGCATGCGCAGACCGTTGCTAATATGGGCACCTTCCAGCTTTTGAGCCGATCGCAGGAGTAGATCTGCAAACACAGCGAAGTCGACGAAGGGTCTGTACTGCTGCCGCCGCCACCACCAAAGTGGCGGTGGCGGCGGCAGCGGTACAGTCGAAGAACTTCCCTCGGTAACGAAGCGTATTCCGCGCGTGCTCTGTTTCGACTGGGACGAAGCTGTTCCCGCAGTGCTCTTTGCTCCGTCACCCACAAAGCGACTGGATTCACGACGGCGGAACTTGTTCACGGTCGAGCGCATCGCTCCCCGCTCTCATTGTTAAAGGAAAAGTGGGAAGATAAATGGGTTGTCGAGTACGTGCTGACCTTGTTGTAGCACCTACGTGAAGAGCAAGAATTGGCGCACATCGACATGGCGGAAGAGCAGCAACGCACAAAGATGTACTGCACGCCCAAGAACATTAAAAGAAGGTGATAGAGTGCTGATTCTAATGTCATCGAAGGCAAATAAACTGCAAGTAGCGTGGGATTGGCGGGTCACGGTTAAACAAGAGCTCTCGGACACCAATTACTTGGTGACGGCGCCCGGTAAACGGAGCGATGTCACAATAGATCACTGCAGTCTAATGAAACCTTTTATCGAGGGTATGGAGACGTTGAGAATTGTCCTGAACGAACCTGAGGAAGTAAACGTTCCTGTCCCTCAAGTGCCGATTCCTTGCTCTTCCCCGTCAACAGAAGAGATACTCGAATCTGTAACTGAACAAGCTTCTCTAATAGTCTAACAAAGAAAGGAGCTGGAAATGCTCGTACGCAACTTCAGCGACTTGTTTAGTCGCTGTAGAACAAATCTTGTGGAGCATGACGTTGAGTTGACGTCCGACCAACTTAACACCTACAGCGCACAGAAGGGACAAGGATACAGAGGTAACGACGCGAACACAGCGCTAACTTGCAAGAAATTATTTATTTACGAAGCAGTACATATAAAAATATAGAATACTGGAAGGAACGCACGCAGTCGCATAAGTACGAAATTAGATTTTAAAAACACCGATGATACATGTGAATGATGTGCAGCCAAATATAACATGAAAGTACAACAGAAAGAAACATTGACAAGATTACCAAGCCATGCTGTAGAAACCATCTTCTTCAAGTCACCCTTCTTATCGCATTTAAAGAGCCTAATTCTTCTCCGCTCAATTGAAGGCGCATTTGCGCACGTCTTCCCTAAACTAGCAATCTTCGCCGCCCCGACAATTTCCCGTGTTGTCTGCGCTGAGCTTCGTCCTATAACATTGCACTGTGAATACATAGGGACGCACCCGCAGTTTCTGCAGTCAGCGAGATGGCCATCAAATATAACAGGGCCTTAACTGGTTTCGCTTATTCGATCACTTTCATAGATTCTTTTCTTGGACATTTTCTGTTGAACATTTGTTGAACATGTTTGCTGAGCACTTCTGTTGAAATATCGGACATTTTTTGTTGAACAATTTTCCTGTTGTTCGAAGTTACCGCAACCCGTAAGAAGTGTAAACTGTGAGAAGTGTGTGATCATGCTGTAAAATCATTGTTCGATAATGGACTGCTTCCTTATCTGTGCCTATAACTAGGTACTTAACATTATTTTGTAATTTTTTGCTTGAATTGTCTAATTGATGTCGTTCACTGTAGATGAAATCCTGAGTATAAAACCCAATCACATCACCTATGTCATCTCCGCCACCTGCTGCCGCAATTAGCACCGGGGGCTAAGAGTTTCTCAAGCTGCCTATAGCAGATTTTATCTTAGCGCCTGTCATTGTGTAACGACGTTTACAATGGAAACAAATAAAGAAATAAAGGTGTACTGTCACACTGACTAAAGCTTTCTTTGTGCTTTATCTGACATCTGAGCCTCTCGGAACCACAATAGCTAGGGCTGCACAGATTGGACAGCTTGTTTGGTGCTGAGAAGGTGAGCCTTACATTTGCGTTATTGCCACTCCTCTTCAGCCTGTGTGAGGCGTCGTGCATGTATGGTATTACTGCGTGCATGTATGGTATATTTTAGGTGCTCCCTTTCCGGTGAAGCAGACTGTGCATCCTGGCGGGCTCGTTTTACGGTCTTCAGTAGACCTTCAGCCATACCTGTGACAATATGCTGTGGAAAACCTGCCTTCTTGAGGCGGTCTGCTTGAGGCGAAAAGCTAGAACAATGCTTCTGGGGGCACGAGCGGCGAAGCGCATTCGTTAGGGTTAATTTTGCGATGGCCTGCTTAGCCAGTTTAGAGTGACCGGACGAAAACGGCAGTAATGGCTTATTAGCCCTTGGTTCATACAACCAGCACACTTGCTCGTTCCCGAAGAACATCCTTATGTCAAGAAAGCGCAAAGTTCCATCTTGTGGCATTTCGTGCGTAACTATGAGCGGTTGTAAAAGCTTTGTAAAGTGACCGAGCACAAACTCAACTTAGCTGAATTTAAATCCAGTAACGCAAGGCAATCGTCCAACGTAACGAATCACTCTGTATACATTTGTGTTTTCTAATAGGGCTTTGAGTTTCCTGTTTGCACGAGGCAGGAAAGGCTCGCTTAATATTGGCGCTATAGTGGAACCAATGTAAACTCCTTGTTTTTGGAGGAAAACTTTACCATCCCACTTGGAGAAGGTGCAATGTGGATAAACGGACACCAGTTCAAGAAAACCCTCAGCAGATGAGCAGAGGGTATTGACAAGTTTTAATTCCTCGTAAGCGTCGATAGCCTCTTGGACACTGACTAGTAAAACGTCATGTGGCAGCTAATAATATAAATCATGTACATATATGGAGAACGCGCTCAAAGTACTACCGGCATGGATCTTCAAATAACCTATTACTTCTTAGGTTTTAGTCAAAAAGGGGTCATTTACTGCTAACAACTTTAACTTTTCTTGTAAAAATATGCCTACGGACTTTTGCATTGTCCCCCCTTCTGACACTATAATACGTAGCGGCCAATTCGGTTTGTGGGTTTTGACTGAAACGAACATTTAGAGGCTTGGGGGGAGGGGGTTCGCTCCAAAAAGAACTTGTCTACTCCAAGAAGAACGATTCCTTGTTGTCTACTCCGTAGACGGCGGGGAAACGCAATAACATTTATGAGTCAAAACATTAACGACGTCACGGCGGCACGAAAACGATAAACGAACTTCCAAGAATCACTTTCTCAAACCACTTCCACGCCGGTCCCCCTAACCTTGGCCCCGGCGGACCGCACGCCGCGCACACCTTACGACTGTTCGCCGGCCACTCCCCTCGGGAAGCTCGCTGGGCTGTCTTATAAACCCTCCGCACATGGATACACATGCGCAGTGGCGCTCGTCGCTGCTTGCTATCACCGCAGCTGAAGGTGAGGGCGAGGGTTGTTATCTTCGATCTCCACACATCCCCCCTCAAAAGAGAAAGCTCGTGGTGATAGTCTACGCCGATTTCCGTCTTTTTAACCTTCCACCACCGTCGTTGGTGTCACCGTGGGTACCGCCTTTTCCGGAGCATTGCCCAGAGCCTTGGTCGGAGCGCTCACCGCTGCCTTAGCATTGCCGCCTTTGCAGGCGCTGGCTCTAACCTGATGCTGGGCGCCTTGCCTTCCTTGACCACGGTCTTCGTGGCTTCCTGCGTGGTCGTCTCGGTTGCGTTCGACTTGCCGGTGGTCTTCATCGTCTTCGTTCTCGTCACTGTCCTCGTTCTCACCGGTAGACACTGCACCTTCTCCGGTGCCGTTCTCAGCTTCCACAGCGACAGCTCTTTTTTGCGGCTCTGCTCCTTCAACGCCTTCGGCTCTTGGTTCTTTCGCATCGCTCGCAGCCTCTTCCCACAACACGTTGTCTTCCGCAGCTTCATCTTCCAACCCATCTGCCGGGCTCTCGGCGTCCATCATTCTGTCGTTTTTCAAGTACCCCTTGCTCCCACCTTCTTCCTCCGGTTCTCCTTTCATGGCCTTTTCTAAACATTTGCGCCTTCTTCGGGCTGGCCAGCGCAGTAACCGCTCCGTGTATCGACGAACTCGCTACCGTCCGGCACATGGCCAGGTACAGCTGCCCCTACATCACCTCTTTCGCCGCTCGCGTCTTTGCTCGTCGTGGCACCCTCCACTTTAGCCGTGTGCCAGTCTTCGATGGTCTCCTCGATCTCCGCCAGCGCGCTCCCGTGAACAACCGGAATCGCCGGTTCTTGACCAGCGGCTTGTCTTTGCCTGCCGTGTGCCTTCGAGTTGGCATCCCATGCGGTGTCGGCGTCGGCAGCTGTGGTAGTTGTCGACGTCTCCACGCTCGCACTCCCTCCAATCACAGTAGCTCGGTCCACCACGTCCACCGTCCAAATCGTGGCTGTTGCTGCCGGCGATCGCAACCTGCTGAGCACTGCAACCGGCGTCCTTGTCCGCTCCAGCCGCTGCATAGCTCACAGTCGGGACCGCAACGCACCTCACTACCAAGTAGGCTGCGGACGCGGTGCCTCCCCGCGCGGCGCAGAACGCTGCCAATGCCAGGTCGAACCTTGCCGAATATGCCACTGCGCCGCACGTGCTCCACACACACCCCCGCACACCGTGATCCACCACACGAACGTCGCTGGGCCTTCAACACATGGGTCCACGAAAACAGTCTCGGCCAAACAAAGTGGGCATTCGAGCACCCTGCGACTCTTTTGCTATGACCAGTGGAAGTTCGAAACACTGGTCTTGGTACTGCACCTTTACAGCCATAATGCCAACAGTAGGCACCGGCGTACCATTGTAAGTGGCTAGTTTGACATTTGTTTGTCTGTAAGAGGCATTTATAAAGTGTTTAGCAAACACTGCTTCTGACATTATTGACACCGCTGCGCCCGTGTCAAGCTCCATAGGTATCACTTTATCATTTATGCGAACATTGATTAAAATGGCAGGCATACCCTCTTTGTGGTTCATGTGACACAGAGACTTCATGTGACACAGAGTTCATGTGACACAGAGCTCGTTAGCATTCTCGTTCTCGCCTTCTTCGCTCTCTACTCTGTTTACAAGCTTAGATTTGCACATTTTAGCAACATGACCCTTCTTTGTACACCTATAACAGGTACTGTTCAAAAATCGGCAACTCACGGTTGCATGCTGTCCTCCACAACGATGACACATTCTTTTCGCTCCTTGTTTTGCTGTCCAATTTGCCTTGCGCAGCTGGCTTGAGTCGGTGCTTTACTCAATGGTGCCCCTCTCTGTTGCCAGTGGATGTCTTCGGTTTCTACCGGTGCTCCCTTGGAACTGGTTTGCAGCATTTCCTGCGTGTCTTGGGTGGCCGCTTCCATAGCCAGGGCTACGCTGCATGCACATTCCCACGTTACTTCATTGTCTGGCATGGCCAATAGCCTGCACCGTACTCCCTCGGAACGTAGTCCAGCGACAAGCCGGTCCCGCAACGCTTCGATCAAAAAGGTGCCGAATTCACATGTCGCAGCTCGTTTCTTCATTTCGACTATAAAATCTGCGACAGTCTCATGCGGCTCTTGCTTTCGCTGATGAAAGCGATACCGTTCGGTGACCAGGGAGCGCTTGGGAGCGTAGTGTTTCTTCAGAACGTCAACGACTTCCGTGAATGACGTCTTAGCTGGTGTTTTAGGCAGCAACAAGCTCCGTAGCGTCACGTAAGCCTTCTCACCAATAGCCGTGAGAAACATGTGAAGTTTCTTGTCTTCGGCGATGTCATTTGCCGCGGCAAATACCTCGAACCGCTCCAGATACACCTCGAAGTTGCCGTCATCTTGCTGAAACTCGGGCAACTTTCCAACAGTAGTCACCATAGTCCAGTTCGACCTGGATGGAGTGGGGTTCCAAGAGGCCTGCGGCGCGTCCCATCCTCGCCGTCAGTTGTTGTAGCATGACATCGGGCACATAGTAGAACGTGTTTATTCTCGAGGCGCACACTGGCAGCCTCAACACCAGAAGTACAACGCAGAATATACGCCCACACGATACAGCGGCCTGTATGTATACACACGCTATCTCTTGGCGCCTGAGCAGGCATCAGTAGCTTGTGAGCACACACGCCAGCCACTCGACTGACGTCACAACAGGTGTTTGCAGCGCAAGCACGTAAGTGCTGACAGAAAGGCGACACAGTGAAGAACGGAAGGAAAATAGAGACGCACAGGAGCGCTGTACTTCCAACACAGGTTACAAACTCCTTCCGGACATGTCCCTTGTCGAATATGCCACGGCGCTGCACGTGCGCGACACACACACACACCGTGATCCACGACAACAATGCCACTGGGTCTTCAACACAAATGGGTCCACGAAAACAGAACTGCCCGTGTACTAGAAATGCATTGCAGAAGAACGGCGATTTGGGCTAGTTGGTTAAAGTGCATTTTTAAGGTTTTTGCAGCGCAAGCACGTAAGTGCTGACGGAAAGGCGACACAGTGAAGAACGGAAGGAAAATAGAGACGCACAGGAGCGCTGTACTTCCAACACAGGTTACAAACTCCTTCCGGACATGTCCCTTGTCGAATATGCCACGGCGCTGCACGTGCGCGACACACACACACACCGTGATCCACGACAACAATGCCACTGGGTCTTCAACACAAATGGGTCCACGAAAACAGAACTGCCCGTGTACTAGAAATGCATTGCAGAAGAACGGCGATTTGGGCTAGTTGGTTAAAGTGCATTTTTAAGGTTTTTGCAGCGCAAGCACGTAAGTGCTGACGGAAAGGCGACACAGTGAACAACGGAAGGAAAATAGAGACGCACAGGAGCGCTGTACTTCCAACACAGGTTACAAACTCCTTCCGGACATGTCCCTTGTCGAATATGCCACGGCGCTGCACGTGCGCGACACACACACACACCGTGATCCACGACAACAATGCCACTGGGTCTTCAACACAAATGGGTCCACGAAAACAGAACTGCCCGTGTACTAGAAATGCATTGCAGAAGAACGGCGATTTGGGCTAGTTGGTTAAAGTGCATTTTTAAGGTTTTTGCAGCGCAAGCACGTAAGTGCTGACGGAAAGGCGACACAGTGAAGAACGGAAGGAAAATAGAGACGCACAGGAGCGCTGTACTTCCAACACAGGTTACAAACTCCTTCCGGACATGTCCCTTGTCGAATATGCCACGGCGCTGCACGTGCGCGACACACACACACACCGTGATCCACGACAACAATGCCACTGGGTCTTCAACACAAATGGGTCCACGAAAACAGAACTGCCCGTGTACTAGAAATGCATTGCAGAAGAACGGCGATTTGGGCTAGTTGGTTAAAGTGCATTTTTAAGGTTTTTGCAGCGCAAGCACGTAAGTGCTGACGGAAAGGCGACACAGTGAAGAACGGAAGGAAAATAGAGACGCACAGGAGCGCTGTACTTCCAACACAGGTTACAAACTCCTTCCGGACATGTCCCTTGTCGAATATGCCACGGCGCTGCACGTGCGCGACACACACACACACCGTGATCCACGACAACAATGCCACTGGGTCTTCAACACAAATGGGTCCACGAAAACAGAACTGCCCGTGTACTAGAAATGCATTGCAGAAGAACGGCGATTTGGGCTAGTTGGTTAAAGTGCATTTTTAAGGTTTTTGCAGCGCAAGCACGTAAGTGCTGACGGAAAGGCGACACAGTGAAGAACGGAAGGAAAATAGAGACGCACAGGAGCGCTGTACTTCCAACACAGGTTACAAACTCCTTCCGGACATGTCCCTTGTCGAATATGCCACGGCGCTGCACGTGCGCGACACACACACACACCGTGATCCACGACAACAATGCCACTGGGTCTTCAACAAAATGGGTCCACGAAAACAGAACTGCCCTGTGTACTAGAATTGCATTGCAGAAGAACGGCGATTTGGGCTAGTTGGTTAAAGTGCATTTTTAAGGTTTTTGCAGCGCAAGCACGTAAGTGCTGACGGAAAGGCGACACAGTGAAGAACGGAAGGAAAATAGAGACGCACAGGAGCGCTGTACTTCCAACACAGGTTACAAACTCCTTCCGGACATGTCCCTTGTCGAATATGCCACGGCGCTGCACGTGCGCGACACACACACACACCGTGATCCACGACAACAATGCCACTGGGTCTTCAACACAATATGGGTCCACGAAAACAGAACTGCCCGTGTACTAGAAATGCATTGCAGAAGAACGGCGATTTGGGCTAGTTGGTTAAAGTGCATTTTTAAGGTTTTTGCAGCGCAAGCACGTAAGTGCTGACGGAAAGGCGACACAGTGAAGAACGGAAGGAAAATAGAGACGCACAGGAGCGCTGTACTTCCAACACAGGTTACAAACTCCTTCCGGACATGTCCCTTGTCGAATATGCCACGGCGCTGCACGTGCGCGACACACACACACACCGTGATCCACGACAACAATGCCACTGGGTCTTCAACACATATGGGTCCACGAAAACAGAACTGCCCGTGTACTAGAAATGCATTGCAGAAAAACGGCGATTTGGGCTAGTAGGTTAAAGTGCATTTTTAAGGTTTTTGCAGCGCAAGCACGTAAGTGCTGACGGAAAGGCGACACAGTGAAGAACGGAAGGAAAATAGAGACGCACAGGAGCGCTGTACTTCCAACACAGGTTACAAACTCCTTCCGGACATGTCCCTTGTCGAATATGCCACGGCGCTGCACGTGCGCGACACACACACACACCGTGATCCACGACAACAATGCCACTGGGTCTTCAACACAATGGGTCCACGAAAACAGAACTGCCCGTGTACTAGAAATGCATTGCAGAAGAACGGCGATTTGGGCTAGTTGGTTAAAGTGCATTTTTAAGGTTTTTGCAGCGCAAGCACGTAAGTGCTGACGGAAAGGCGACACAGTGAACAACGGAAGGAAAATAGAGACGCACAGGAGCGCTGTACTTCCAACACAGGTTACAAACTCCTTCCGGACATGTCCCTTGTCGAATATGCCACGGCGCTGCACGTGCGCGACACACACACACACCGTGATCCACGACAACAATGCCACTGGGTCTTCAACACAAATGGGTCCACGAAAACAGAACTGCCCGTGTACTAGAAATGCATTGCAGAAGAACGGCGATTTGGGCTAGTTGGTTAAAGTGCATTTTTAAGGTTTTTGCAGCGCAAGCACGTAAGTGCTGACGGAAAGGCGACACAGTGAACAACGGAAGGAAAATAGAGACGCACAGGAGCGCTGTACTTCCAACACAGGTTACAAACTCCTTCCGGACATGTCCCTTGTCGAATATGCCACGGCGCTGTACGTGCTCGACACCAGTGTTGCGGAATGGGGACCTTCATTTCATTCGAATTCCATTCCGGTTAATTAGAACTTGCCGCTAGTCCACTGCTTTCAATTCCTGGGAATTAAAAAAATTAGCCCATTCCCACTCCGGGAATGGCCGAGCAGTTCAATTCCATTCCTGTAAATCCTCAACGTAGGAAGGGCATCTTGATAGTTTTATCGATTTAAGAATGAACGCCTCATAAAGCTCATGTCATCAGATGCATTAAGAACTGCAAAAGTAGGCGAAGCACGCTACCAAGGTCGTGGGATAGTAGCTTGGTGACATATCTCGTGCAGTACAACCACCCTACTAATTCCCATAGGGCCAGTTCTCCCGCTACCTATAGTATTTGCATGGTCAGCATGTTTGAACGAATGGAGATGTTTTATTACTGTTTAACCTTAAAATGTATTAATGCTAAAATGACGACATAGCTTATTTTTATTCTGACAAAAGTAGTAATAAAGAAGACTAAGCAGTTTTGCCACGCGTATGGAGCGGTCGTGAATATGGAGAAAACTAAGATTTGGTCAATGGGGAACAAAACCCTCTAGATCTGCCGGTATTTGATGGAAGAGTGCACCGCTCGCACCTTCTGCCTTTGCATCGAATACATAACACGGGGCCGCACTGCTCGACAGCACTCACGCTTGTCAAGCGCGCCTGGCAAGGATGGATGGGGTGAGAACTTTCTGTGTTCGCCTGTGTGCAGGTATGCAATGTCTTCCTTGTCGCAAGGGTTATTTCCGTGATTCAGGTACTACACTGCCCGTGAGATAAAGATCAGGGTGTGCACAGAGTATTCTCCACTTTCGTGTGGGGGTAACCATGGGAGCCAACGCGTAGGGATAATTTGTTTCTCCCTTCAGTATTTGCTGGGATAATGCATTTGTTTGTACACTAACTGTGCCTGGGTTTCTCTTTTACAAATTGGCAGTTCGTTCGCACAGTTACATCACGCCTACCCTTGGCTCTGGCTTACTAAATGTGGACCTAGAGAATGCGTTGTGCCCTTCGACTTCGAAAAAAACATGTACTCTGGCCTACATGACTAAATTGAGCATGATATTACAGTAGTAGCAATTAAGAGGGTAGCAAAATACGTTCCTTCCCAATGCCGCACTGCTCGCACTGCCGCATTGCTTGGCGATGCGGACACGCGTATGTGCCGAGTCGTAGCAACCGAGCAAAGAAAAGACGCAAGGAAAAAGGATAACGATAATATTAATATGACCCCGCCCCGGAGCAGTGGGAGTGCGGGCTGACCAGCTCTCAGCTCGACACTCGGGAACGCCTGGTCTCCCGCGCTAGAGCAGCAGCGGTCGCTCGCAGCTTTTTGAACTTAGAAGAAGCCACTCACCTTTATTTTATTTTTATCGGTTAAAACAAATCTTTGTACAACAACAACACGTCCAGCAATCGGTCACTAGTTCTTTGGCGATCACTACGTTATAAAAAGTGCTTAGGTGTCCTCGTGATTTTTAAATGCTGCAACAAAGGTCGCAAGCAGTGCAAGGCGCAAAAACAAGCTTTGTTTTGGTTTTATTCATCAAAAGTTTGCTACGAAAGGTGATGAGCTAAACGGGCGCTTCGCCGTCTAGTTTTTAAAACCGGAAGTGTGAATGACGGCTGCTTCAACGGTTGGTTCTTAAAAAAAAGATAAAAAAGTGAGATAAAACAATTGCCGTCTCCCTATGTGTTGCGCTTCACAAACATGAGCTGCTCGAAAGAGGTGCTTTACAGCATATTTCGCTTCGCTGTCATTATCAGGGATGCCGTAGAGTACACGCGTTCCACGTCAACTGACGTCGCATTCAAAGTGAAAACTGCCCTTGCGAGGCGGGAGAGCAGGGGTAAGCGGCTTTCGTTCGCTTTCCAATAGGTCAGAGGCTTGTGTCTGCGCAAATACCCTCTGAAAGGTAAAGAGAAATTTCCGCTGGAATAGATCCAGGCATATGGTCTTGGTGGGCATTATCATTTTGCCTGATGTTTTTAAACATCAGTCTGCTCGGTCCTGCTTCATAATCTGCATTCGCGACAGTGCTGGCGCTGTCCTGCCCTAGCAAAAGAGGCCCCCTCCCCAGCACAGCAGAACGCATCTGCTCGGCTGTTGCAGCTGAGCACCAAGAAGATTTAAACCGTGGATCTAGGAGGGCCGCCATAAAAAAAATAGAGTCAGTCCACGTGCTTACGAACCGCTTCTCCAGGCTACGTTGTAGGACTTTAACCGCCGCTTTGCAAAGAAGTGTGCCTTTGCTTAAGGTTTCCACATGGTAAACTTCGATACTTCGCAACGCGGGAAGCAAAAGCCCGGCTGTTTCGTGCCTTTTCTGCAGCAACTCCGTGGCTTCCTCTACAGGGGAGAGAAGATCAAACAAGTCTGTCGCCAGCCTCAGTTCATATTTAGACAGTTTAATCTTCTTGCACGCGTGCAGAGTTTCTCTCAGGCCTGGATGACTCGAAAAAGTGATAACGAGCTTTCCCATCACTCGCAGCTGCGAGTTCCGCCTCGTGGCGTTGTGAGATTCCAAATGCAGACCGGCCACATTCAACTCTTCTTCCGTATCGGCGGTGCTCTTGCGTATAGATGCAACGATGGCGCCACATTTTCGTACGAATTCCTCGGCATTTGGGTCCTAAAATAAAGTGAGGACGACAATTAGTGAATATTGACACTGCAAGTACAGGTAGCGCAAACGGGAAACATGCAATGCAATAGAGTTCCAGAAAGAGAATGACGACATATGTAATCGTACGCTATTGCAGTCGACGACACACTGACACTCTTCAAGAATATATTAGACGATATAAAGTGGGGACAGACAAAGCCGTTTTCTCTAGCCTTAAGATAAATTGAGTGCACATCAACACATAGGCTGCACCTTCCTGTTCTTTAGAAATAAACCCTGCAAATAGTGTCATGGCTTCGGCACTACGTCTCTTATCTTAATGAAATGGGCTTTGTAATTCACATAAACATACTGGTAGCAGGCTGCCGCTTCGCTGACTGGTGCTATATTCCAGGCAACTGCGTTTACGGGCTGAGCGGTTTGTACTAAAAGGAGTGACGTGTGCAGGATTTCATTTTCCCGTGTGGGGAGGGAGGGGTGTAATAAAAAATAAGTAAATAATATGGGATATCAAAGGAGAAAGAAAGCAAGGCGCACAAAATACAATGAGACAAAGTAGCTTGAACAAGGAATCAACCAAATGCAAATCTTTTAAAATGTAACTTCGGGGCACCGTGGGCGTTCTTTACGCGATGTACCAGTTTTGTTCATTTTTGTTTGTCCTTAGATGTATGTTAGAATGGTTCATTGACGTGGTGAGAGCAGACCTAGAAGTCGCGTAAGCTTGGTGCCTGGCCTGGGGCAGAAAAATGATCGGCAGCCACTATTTGATGGGAAGCAGAGTTCGTGACCTCGGCGATGGCAGCAAATGCACCACGAATCCTTAAGATGAAGAAGCGAAGCACGCTCGAAAATTCGGCTAAACATGAGATGGGGATAGTTGCATTATAAAGCTTTCACGCATTGAAACTGTGATAAGCACAGTTGTCCGCCCTCACTTTTCAAACTATAATTATTATATTCCTACTTTCTTTATCCATGCATTCATGGCGAATTATTTAACAAAGCTAGGCCCAAACAATTGTTAATGAAAATAGTAATAAATGAACGACGTATCTGTCAATGCACATCAGATGAAACCAATAAGTTATTTAATCGCGCATTCCTGCCGAATGGCGTCTTTTACGGCCAGGTGCAGGCTGTGGGCGGCGCAGCCAAATCGAAATTGCTCCAACTGATGGAACTCGCTTAAAAGCTCCTTCGTAAAGCGTTCCGAGCAGTCGT
This sequence comes from Rhipicephalus sanguineus, assembly GCF_013339695.2. Classification (NCBI taxonomy): domain Eukaryota; kingdom Metazoa; phylum Arthropoda; class Arachnida; order Ixodida; family Ixodidae; genus Rhipicephalus; species Rhipicephalus sanguineus. The sequence continues at coordinate 161,137,782 of NC_051183.1, forward strand.
AAAAATTGTCATCATCATCGTCCTCTTCAGTTTAGCACCCGGTAAATGCAAATGCCTTTATCATTGATGAAGCGTTATCTGTCACCACGCGATGGACCTGGAAAATGAAATAAAAACAGTTACCGATGGCGAAATTACACGAAAATACATATTCGACCTTGTCAGCGATGTTCCACTGCAGCAACCTTGCGTCATACTCGCAACGGATCCGAGCACCTGTGTGGCTCCCCGCCAGGCGAGTGAAACTGAGGAGGTACGTGTGAAGGCGCTGTCCACGAATGTTGCTTCGACAGCCAGGAAGCCCTACGTAGACCGCGACGTCCACACGTCTGGTGCGATACAGACGTATTCCGCCCCCGCCAAAGACGATGATATTTTGGTCTTCAGTGCTGATACTTTCCCGGGCAGAAACTTCTCTTAGAGGTCATTCCGCGATGGCAACTTGTAGTCTGGGACGGCGACCTGGATTTGAAAGAATACAAAGCAGTTACTTTGACGAAAGGCGACCTATGATATTGTCAAGCTTAAGGCTACGAATTGTAGAAATCCGTCCCTCTCGACAACACGAAAGGGCTCCATGTCAGTGCAAATAATGTTGATTATGGCGTCGTCAAGGGCAGCCTTTCGATGAAGAGGCACAGAACTGCACCCAGCGGTGGAGGCGCCCGTCATCTTCGGGTGGCTTGCGAGCCCTTTCTCTCGTTGCGTGTACTCACGTTCGTGCTTTCTTTTTTAGGTGCCGAATCAAACTAGATGAAACTCCGACTACAGCATGTATAGTTTCGGAGCAAAGCTTGCAGCGTGCAGTTTGTTTGTTTTCTTCGCCGCTAATTTCAAAAAATTGTTTCCAATGTGCCATGTTGGCAGGCCTACCGCACGCGTGAGCCGCTGGGCGCAGGAGCCAGTGTGGTAGTGCGTTACGGTAGTGCTTCGCTAGCCGCCAACAGGCGCCGGCGCGGCGGAGGTGGCTGCGCCACCCGGGCCTCCTCCCCACCCTAGAACAGAGCGAACGTGGGTTTTCTGAGGCGCGAATCTTCGCGTCTGGACTCCGAGAGGCGCGGCCGTGGCCGTGGTTACGTGGGCTCTCCTGCTTCGGCTGGCTTACCGAACCAATGCTTTCAAAAGTTTATTCTCTCTCTGTACGGAGGGGGAGGGTACAAAGTTCATCGTGTACGACTGTGTGCTGCGCTGACCTACAGACCTTCGCCGAGAAACATTCGGGCAAAGGCGCCCACGTGTCTTGACAGCGGAGGGCAGTATTGCAAAAGGGTGTGGAGGGCGGGGGGGGGGGGGGGAGTATGAGGTGGGACGGCGCGCAAGCTTGTATAAAGAAAGCTTGCAGTTAATACAAGCATCGCGCCAGCGTCAATACGCGTCGCCACTAGAGAAGCGCTTTTTCGAATATGCGTCTGAGTCGCCGACGGCGACAGAAGCAAAACCAAAGAATTGAAGGGTGGGGAAACAGCAGGCGGCTGGGGCACCGCCGAGGGAAACAAATCGCAAGGCGTAAGGGGGGTTATGCCACTGCCGTAGTTCCGCACGATGGATACCAACGGCATAGAGCCGAGGTTACGAACAATGGAGACAAACTTCGGAGCAGCACAGTGTTATAAGGACAGAATTGTAGTAGGCGCGTTGCTTATAAATGTACCGTGCTTTTAATCAGCCAAGCAATTTAAAAGCACTGCTTTATTGTTAAATTAGAGGCTCTGATTTACTAATGTTTGAAGTTTGAAAAATAGCGCGTAGACGAAAACATGCTCTATTTTCGAAGAAAGACGTTATTCCATTCCAATTCCGTTCCGGGCAAGAGGTGCTTAATTTTATTCCCATTCCATTCCTCCAAGCGTTGTCCTCATTCCATTCCCATTCCATTCCGGGGACGCGAAAATGTGCGTTGACTCCGGAGTCATTCCAATTCCGGAGTGGCAACTCCGCAACACTGCTTGACACACACACATTGCGATCCGCGACACCAATGTCGCTGGGTTTTCAACAGATGGGTCTACGAAAACAGAACTGCCCTGTGTGCTAGAAATGCATTGCAGAAGAACGGCGATTTGGGTTAATCCGTTAAAGTGCATTTTAACACGAAAGTGTTTTATGCCGGGGTCCACCAAGATTTCAGTGGCGTATTTCCGTCACGGAAATGGTGTCGAAAAAATTTACACAACCAGATTTATTTTTATTATTTGGTTTGAATACATAGAAAACACGAAGATACAGAGGAAATAGGCAGGGAACAGGCTGACAACTGCCACCTGCTGACAACACACACGTAAACACGAATAAGTGGTCACAAGGAAAATGTCTATACGCGCGAGGCCAAATCGGTATTTTTTAAGAAAGTAAGTAGGGCTCGATGGGCCTGGTCACGCCGAGCAGCACAACCCCTCGGGAACAGGCAATCATCAAGGTTCGTACACTTTAGACCAATAAGTCCATATTCCTTGATGAGCAGGGCTCGCTGTGTAACAAATGCGGGACACTCAAAAATTATGTGTTCTAGTGTCTCACAGGAGTCACACGACGTACATGATGGACTGCCTACACGACCTTGTCGGTATAAGCGCTCACGCACTAATACAGAGCCAACTCTTAGCTTATATAAGAGGGCTCTGTCACGACGCGGCAATCCACGACCACGAATACGGGGAGGGAACAACCCGCGGCTTGCGACACGTTGGTCAGGCTGCCTCTTTAAAAGATGTCGGCGGATCAACAGACGAGCGTTGTCTATCAGGCATGAAATTTATTGGCAGTCGCACTCGTTGTGAGCACAACTTGAAGCAACGTGATCGGCCTCTTTATTCCCAGCAATACGCACATGCGAAGGTATCCACTGGCAAATGAGGGACACCCCACTAGAAATAATAATTGTGGCAGATTTTACAATGCTGCATCTAATTGGACCGTCGCAGTCTATTCTCAACAGTCTGCTAAGGGCAGCACGAGAGTCTGTGAGTATGACAACCTTTGGTGCTCCTAATTCTTCTTGAACGTATTTCAGAGCAACATCAATCGCTGATAGTTCCGCAGTTGTTGATGAAGATGGATGCGGTATGCGAAACACACGTCTGATGTTAGTCGAAGGGCAATAGAAAGCTGCAGAGCCACCTTGGCCGTCGCTGCGTACAGATGCGTCTGTAAATACATGGAGATAGTCATCAAACTTTTCAAATGGGTGCGACTGAGCCAACTGAAATAGTGCCGAAACAGGCCGGTCAGACTTTTTATGTATTCCGGGAATGGATAGATAAATGGGGAAGGTGCAAAGAAACAATGTTCCGTCAACGGGCATCGAACCCACGACCGCTCGGTCCGTAACAACAGATGCCGGGCGCGCTATCCACTACGCCACGGTCACATACTGTAGAGGCTTTACAAACGCGCCTTTTATATCTACCACTCTCCCGGTCGGCGAGGTGGTGTTGCCCTCTGTGAGCGGTAAAGCAATGTAATTAGTCATTACTATGGCCTCCGCGATTAGCACCTGCAACGCGTTACAGTTCCGTCCCATTCGGCGCGTTTTCAATAGAAGTTCAATTTTGGCAATGCCTTAACACACCGCGAGGTGGCGCTCTTAGCCCAAGCGTCCTAAAAGCATCGGCCTCGCTCATAGCGTCACGCTAATCCAAACCAAAAAATTGGCCGCATATCTACGTGCTTCGCTGCAAATGTCGTCTAAAGACGATAGAAGAGGCGCTGCCTGAGATATGGACGCCATCTGGCAATACGTCGGGAAACATGAGTGCTGTGTTGCGGGCTGGTAGTCCCGGCGCAGCGGCAGGTGAAGACCGGCGGTGACCAACGCGACCGGCGGGGACGCCAGCCAGCCCGAACACGCGGTTTGGCGCGGTGCGCCGAAGGAGAAGAAACGTCCGCACTCAACGAGTACTCTCCACAAACTCTCTTATTTACACGTCGCCTGGGTAAAACATGGATGGATGGATGGATGGATGCTATGAGCGTCCCCTTTAAAACGGGGCGGTGACATGTCTGCCACCAGGCTCGAAGGCGTAAAAAAAGAAAGAAGAAAAAAAAATTCCTTGTTTCATGTTGTCCTAATGCCTTATCTACATTGATTAAATCTATGTTATTATACCAAAAAATATAAATTCACGGTCCATCTCTCTGCTTCTTAAGGCAGAATGACCTTTTCTTTTCCCCAATTGTTTATTTTTGTACTTTATCTCTACTTTTCTGCCACCAATACTCTAACCGTCTCTTACTTATTTCTATCGCGGACGTGTTCAGCTTTCCATTGTTGTCCCTAAAACCCAAGGCTTCATGTAGACTCGTGCCCACACGTATACCTGGGTGAATATCGCCACATTCAATCAGTACATGTTCCATCGTTTCCTTAGTTCCCCCGCAGCATGTACATCGTTCTTCTTCGTTACTGAATCTCGCTTTATAACTACGCGTTCTAAGGCAGCCCGACCTTGCTTCAAACAGTAAAGCGCTTCCCCTTGAATTATCATAAAACCTTTCCCTCCTTATTTCGTTTTTTTCCTTTTCGGTAGTTACTCAGAGCCGGCTTCTTTTCCATCGCTGTCATCCAATAAGTCCTCTCCGCCTCTCTGACCTTGCGCTTAATGCTCCTTGTTGCCATATCGCCCGCACTGCCAGCCGTATATTTACTGGTGAGCCTCCTAGCTCTTTTTCTCCACTGCGTGTCAACGCTTTTTCTATACAAATACCTGAAAACCTTCTCTGCCCATCTACTCTCCTTCATTTTCCTCAGCCTCTCTTCGAATCTCATTTTGCTCTGCGCTTCCCTCACTTCAAAGCCTGTCCATCCCATATCACCCTTTATCGCCTCATTTGTCGTCTTCCCGTGAGCGCCCAACGCGAGGCGGCCCACCGTCCTTTGATTTACATCCATTCCTGATTGCACCTCTGACTTCATGCACACCACTGAGTTCCCAAATGTAAGCCCCGGAACCATCACACCCTTCCACAGCCCTCGAAGCACCTCGTACCTATTGTATCCCCATAAAGCTCTGTGCTTCATAATTGCAGCATTCCTCTTTCCCTTTGCTACCGATGCTTTCTCTTGTACCTCCATATATCTATCCCCCTCATTTACCCATACTCCGAGGTACTTGTACTCGCTTACCCTCGGTATTTTTTGGCCCTGTATTAATACCGTATGGTTTCCGTGATCATTGAATACCATCAATCCACATTTTGTTGCACTAAATCCTAGTCCTAGAGCCTCACACTCCCTTCCGCATATATCTGCCAGTCGCTGTATATCATCTTGACTCTCCGCAAATAAGACAATATCATCAGCATAAAATAGACCTGGAAGCTTCTGCTCAACCATCGCTCCGACCTGTTTGTGTGACAAATTAAATCCAATGTTGCTACCTTCTAGCGCTTTTTCCATCCTCGCCATGTACAGCATGAATAACAGCGGGGACAAAGGGCATCCCTGTCTCAGCCCCTTGCTAATTTCAACGCTGTCCTTGCTACTTATTCCTTCCCATTCTATATAAACTGTATTTCCTCGGTATATTTCCCTCAAAAGCTGTACACAGTCGTCACCTATGCCCACTTCCTTCAATATATCCCACAAAATTTCCTGATTAACGTTGTCATATGCCCCGGTGATATCTAGATAAGCTACGTATAAGGGCCTGTTTTCTATTTTAGATATTTCTATACACTGGGTAAGAACAAACAGAATATCGTCTAACCGCCTGTCGATTCGAAATCCATTCTGAAGTTCTCCCAAAATATCATTTTGTTCTACCCACGCTTCTATTTTTAATTTTACTGCCTGCATTGCCAACCTGTATAGCACCGATGTAATTGTTAGCGGTCTATACGAGCGAATGTTATCCTTTTCTCCCTTGCCTTTATAGATTAAGTTCATTCTACTTTTTCTCCAACTGTCTGGTATTTCCCTCTCCTGTAAGCACTTTTCTACGGCTTTCAGCAGTGCTTCTTTAGTGTTATGTCCGAGTTCGTTAATGAGGCTGACGGGAACCCCATCTAAGCCCGGAGTAGTGCTCTTAGGAATTTTTCCTTCGGCCTTCTTCCAATTGAAATTCTCTAGTACTACATATTCGTCGGTTGCACTCCTTTGCGTACTTTTACTCACCGGGGGAATCCCCTGGGGGACCTTTTTAAACGAATCGGCTGTTATCTTTCGGATGTAACCTAGCGCTTCATATCCTTCCAATTTATTTCCTCCTTCATCTACCATATGTTGTTGCATTGTGACAGACTTCCTACCCAGCGCTTTTAGGTGGCTCCAAAATATCCTAGGCGCGGCCTTCTTCTTTTCGCGAATCTCTGTCATCCAGCGTTCACTTCGTCCTTTAATTTTTGCCTCGACTAATTTCTGCACAATCGATTTTTGCTCAAATATATTTCCCATATTTGGTTGACTTCGTCCTGTGGCCGCTTCTCCTTTTTTGCCTGTCTGTGGTCCCGTGATGCCTGACGTCGCATCTCGATCGCTTCCCGGATTTCTTTGTTCCACCAACTTTTTGGCTTTTTCTTTCCTTTCCAACAAATAGTTTTCTTCTCTATTTCCATTTCTTTCGTGATTACATGTAGCAGCTCACTATACTTCCAGTCTTTGCCTGGTAGTTCGTCTACTTTTTCCTCGACTCTTGCGGCTATATTTGTTATTTGTTTGTCATTTAGATACGAGCTGCCAAACTTTGATTCTATGTTCTTATTTTCAGTTTTATATCCCATTTGTAATATTATGCGTTTATGATCACTACCCAAGCTGTTAATGCCTTCTTCGTCTATTCTCATCTCTCTAAGTTTGTCATATATTCCTTCTGTCATGAGACAGTAATCAATGCTCGATTGCCTGTTTCTGACTTCCCACGTGATCTGCCCCTCACACTTAGGCCCCACGTTAACTATCTCAAGACTATGTTGCTCGCAGAGATCTAGCAATAACTTGCCATTGGTGTCTGAATATCCGTCAAGGTCATGAATGTGAGCGTTCATGTCCCCTAGAAGGATTATCTCGGCATCATGACCAAATTCTTTAATATCGGTGCTTATGCATTTCACTATCTCCAGATTATTTTCTCTGCAGTTATTCCCTGTCCACAAGTAAGCTACACCTAGCCACGTTTTCTTTCCACCTACTGTGCCCGAAACCCATATGTGCTCTGAACACGTTTGTTTCACTCTCTCCCATTTTGTTCTGCTATGAATTAGCATTCCAACCCCCCCACCTCTCCTTTCTGATGTGATCCTGTTACATCCTTCCCAAACATAATTTTCAATATGTGGTGGCTCTTCCAAGTCTCTAAGGTGTGTTTCTGTAACCGCATAAACACCTGTTTAACTGTCCCTCAATCTCTACCCATTTTGCCTTTTTTCTGCCACCCTGCATGTTAATGTAACTAATTGCAACACGCGCCTTCTCCCTTCTTTTACCTTTTCTCTGTTTTTTCGCTATACTACCTGTCAAAGAGTCCCCCTGGTTATTTTCCTCATTACAAGCTACCATGGGCACCGAAGGGCCCGCGTGCCCCCCAAAAAAGCTTCTGCGCGTCCTGCAAGACGCCAACCCACCTCATGGCCAAGCCTCCTATCGAAGTGTATTCCGTCTCTTCGAAAACCACCCCACCTGTGCACCTCTCTGTTTATTTCCACTACCTCGATGCCTTTCTCTCTACTCATCTGCCATATCTCTTTGTTTGCGTCGACAACCGCTCTTTGCAGGTTGCCGTCACGCACCGGTACCTCCGGTATTGTGCATACCACTATCTGCACCTGAGGGGAAATGGCGCGCATGTCATCGACCCCTTTCGCCAATGTGGTCGCTAGTTCGGCTGATTCGTTACTCAAGACGTCGTTTAGACCTCCCGCGATTATCACGAGGTTACGTCCATTAGACTTAGCTGCGAGTTTTGCGTTAGCTTGTCTCATCACTGATCCCAGCCTATGGCCCGGGAACTTTCCTATTAAAACTCGTTTGTCGCCTCTCACCCTTTCCTTGACTGCTTCTGCGCATGTAGTTAAATTCGAGTCCCCGGCGATTATCACGTGATCCGACTTTTCTGGTGGACTCTCCCGCACCTGGCCACTGCACCTGTTACTAGCGCGTGCTACTGCTGTTGTTTTGTCCCCTCCCGTCCCAAGACTACTTCGCGGAAGGTGGGTCCTGTGTCCCTTGCACCTGTCTTTTCCAAACCTGCTTCCCCCTTCGCGCCTACCACTGTGGGGGTCGATGCCCCATTTTTCCCGCTGTCGCCTGCTTCCCTGTTCCCCATGGCTACCTTTGCTGGCATGGCTACCTTTGCTAATCCCTCCTCTGCTGACTTAAGCCTTTCCGCCATAGCCATCGTTTTTTCCCGCTCTGTCGCTACCGCTTTCTCCAGCTCGGAGATTCTCACCTTGAGCTCATTCTGGGCGGCCATCATTATTTCCATCTTCGCTCCAACTCGCATTGCTTACACTTGGCGTCAGCTCTCTCTGTCGTCTCATCCTCACAAACCTCTATCTTCCGCCCCATTCCGCATCCTGAACACTTTACGGTCTTTTTTGACCATGGGCTATAGAGCATTCACGCGGCAGATTAGATACACTTAAAGCCAAAGTGATATCACAAACTCCGCAGTATGTTACACTTCAAAGCACCTGTGCACCTTTCAGACACGTGGTGGCCGAAAAAACAAATATTAAAAAAAAAACACCCGAAGCGACTGTCACACCACTTTGTACCAACAGTACAAAGTTGTAAGCTCTATTAGGCTGCAATCTAGTGGCTTAACTAAAGAAACAAGCTCGAATCATGCAAAAAAAAAAGCACTTATCTGACGCTGTCATTCCGGAGCCCACGAAAAACACGTCCGTCCTCTAGCAGCAACACTACACCAAAACAGGAATGCCAGAGCGGCACCCCCTGTCATTCGTAGAATGCAATACTGAACCGAAACCGAAACACTACATGAGCTTGTGCAGAGGGCACGGAGGAAGACAAGTTTCAGCGCAGTCGCATTTTCAGAGCAGCTTAAGGAACTAGGGTCTTTAAAATTTCGTATCTATGTATTTTCTATTAAAGGAACACACCACCTAATACTTACCTAATGATGTTGCGCCTCAGATATGCGTAATATTTACTTTTTGATCAACAACGTTCACAAGTAGGAACAGCCATACCAGTTCAAGATGGGTGGGCGGTAAGCAAGTGGTTCAACTTTGGCCGGGTGGCTGAATCGAGTGACGTGCCGACAAACAGAAAGACAGACCACAATTTCTGCGTTAAGACTGTCGTCTTTAAAATAGCTCTGCGACGCGCGCCTGCCTCACCTGGCTGTAACACCGCGCTCCCCTCTCACGCGCTCGCCCCGAGAAAAATCGCGGCCGGGCTACCGGGGCGGCACGACGCGCTTTGCGTTTCTCATTAGTCCGGCCGTGGTGTTCAATCACATTTTAACATGCCGCGGGTTGGCGACCAACTTCTGCGTCCAATATGCGACGCTCTTCTGGCTATCACACCTGTTCTCTGATTACGCTTGCACCGTTAACTACTTCAGCTATCACAAGGGTTTGTTTAAGCATTTAACATGGACGTTAGTAATCAGGATGGAGATGTACCTCCAATCATCAAAGTGGGTGCATCCACGTTAAGCGGTGCTATAGCTGCCAGACATCAAGATACATTGTACAAACTCTCTTATATCAATGTACAGTAAACATTCATTTACTTCTGTAAGGGCACACTTTACTTTCGTGTTATTCCGATTCCTATGGCAGAGGAATCAACCATCTTTTAAAAGGTGTTTGCAGCGCAAGCACGTAAGTGCTGACAGAAAGGCGACACCGTGAAGACCGGAAGGCAAAGAGAGACGCACATGAGCGCTGTACTTCCAACACAGGTTACGAACTTCCTCCGGACATGTCCCTTGCCGAATATGCTACGGCGCTGCACGTGCTCGACACACACACACCGCGATTAACGCAGAGAGAACCTTGCCCTTCCGCTGTCTGCTCGCGTGGTAGTTGCTGCCGGGGGGCAGATGTTTCCGCAGCGTAGCAGCGCGTCCATCACGGGCCGCTTTTCGTGCTAACGCATTCATTGCTTCGCCCTTGCGGCGAAACTGTGACTTCTTTTCAATGCCGGACAGACTAAAACGCTCTATTGGCTGCTGGAACCATGCCTAGCAACGACACGGACGACATCCGAACTTATAGCGTGAAAACCGCGGAGCAGAAAGCAAGCAGCTCGAAGCGTCCCGCGGCAGACGCACACGACGCGGTAAGCCGAAAGCAGACGACGTGGCGCGCCGTAGTCGTGGCTACCGCTCCTCCGTCACTCGGGATCTTCGATTTTCGGACTTGTGGCAGTTCGCTGGCAGTCACAGCTAGCCAGAGGGTCAGCCAGCCAGTTCCGGTCGGGACAGGAAACAGCGTCTAGGTCACGTGTGTGGGAAGCCCGAGACAACTCGAAGCTGCCGAAGATTGGAAAATCGAACGCTGGGACAGCCAGAGTAAACGTAAACAGGCGCTACCGCCGTGGTAGCACACGACACTTTGCGCCGCGTGCGCTTTGGTTTTCTTCTGCATTGCCCGCTTGAAAATATAGTCGGTGACAACCTAAGAATAAATACAAGCTCCGCCCACGAGGCCGCATTGTTCATATTTTGCATGCCTCCGCGCTACAAAGGAAGTAGTTCCTAAACAATGGCAATAATTTTCACTCATATAAACCTTATTTTGCAATACTGCACTGATATTGAAATAAAGAAAGCAAAGCTAGATAAAATAAATTGTGAAGGCACGGAGTTCAGCGTCAGCATAACAATATATGTGTTGTTTAAATTGCACCCCCCGCCGCGTTCAGCTCGGAGTCTATGCGAAAAAGTAATGTACATCTCAAAGGCGATGTTTCCGAGCAGTACATAATATGATATTAAAACAAAGAATGCCAGATTTAACATAAAACTTAAAATAAAGGAATCGTTATTTTACGGTTTCACAGAACAAAACAGGGACATTATTCACGTTTAATAAGGTCGTTTGTAATTTTTTTGCGAAACTCTCGCCGCCATTTTCTTCACTGACTGCTGTAACTATGGCAACTGTGACTGAAAGCGAAGTATGGCGAAGTGGTCTAAGATCACCTTTGAGAATTTCGACTTTTCTGTTGCCGTAAATACCGCATTTGGGTCCCTAGTCGCCGTGCTTGTAATCGTGTTTGAGGAAGACGCCAAGGTTTCGTTTGACGTCTTGTTTCAACGAAATAAAAGCGTGTTGCACACATGGCGTTTAACTGTGGGGGCCATTGCGTGCGTGCCGTTATGTTCACGCCAAGGAGGTGTACGCGGCTAAATTGGCATTGACTAAAAGCTTTACGTGGGATTGTTTCTTACTTCGACAACTTGCAGTGGCACTGCCATTACCCCTTAAGCCCTTGAACGTTCAAGTTTTTTGTTAATTTATTATTTATTTATTATATACCTGCGTCGCTCCAGTGGACATTACAGCAGGGGGGCCCACGTTTGTGAGAAGAGGGGCCCCTACCTTCTATATATGTGTGTGTCTGTGCGAAGGTATATATCCCTATACGTAGATTGTGAAGAGGATGTCATGGGTTCCCGTAAGACAAATAGGAAAAGGATACACGCTTCTCAAAAGATAGTTTATTTGTCAACGCTTTGATCGGAGACCGATCTTTATCAAGGCAAAATTTACGAGGCTTCGATGCGCTTTTATAGCATCGTCCTCCGTGCAGGCAGGGCGACAAAAAACTTATAATAAATGTAGAAATGAAAAAATCAGTAGCTAAAAGACCACAAATATACACTCGGACATAGAAAAAGCACGTGCATCCTCGAAGAAAAAGGAAGTAAACATATACATGTCTATGTAGATAATCTCGGTGGACACAATCAGTAAGTACATTCCTTTCGTACATTGTCAAGCCCCACCTCTCCGGCTCCCCCCTCCTCATTTGTTCGTCAAGCATAGTGAGGGGGTGAGGCTTCACAAGAAGGGATAAGCGCTTAAAAAGGGGGTCTATGCACTATAAGTTTCACGAGTTTATTATAAACAAATTATCACTGCGTAATACGTGCACACAATACACGCGAAATGCTAAAAAACGCACGTTAGACAAAAACAAGGATTCCGAATATGATATCGTGAAGTATGATGCAACGCCATTAAAAACAAAAGCTGTTTTTTTTTCACTCAATAATAGTTTTAGTGGCGTCACTTCAGTTACGACAATGATCCATGCAATCGACGTGTCATAGCGAGCGCGTCATTTCACGCATTGTAGACAACGATTACCTTCTCACGGCGTTTCTCACAGCAAGGCGTTCGTGCATCGAGCGCGATACTTACGCGACGGGCACTTCAACCTAGCAAATCATTCTGGGCTTGGAACTAAATTCCGTTGATACGACGCAACTGCGCCAATAAACATACCTCACATAATCACAAACGCATCAGATGACCACAATTATCTTCTTATAAATCGCACACCACTGCACATTCTCCACACCTGGTTTGTTTACTCTCGCATTGTGTTGCGCTAACGGGCTACGTTGGTCGCTTTCTTTCTCTCACGCTTCGTCAGCACATACGTCGCTTATATAGGCGCACAGCACGGCGCATATCACAATAGATCACCAAGATTCCCATGTCGCGAGCTCCAAGCAACACACACACGCGCACATGTGGCAACGCTAATGCCATGGCTTTTGCGGGCGGTAAATCGTACACAGACCAACACCACCTAGACTAGCTTAAGGCCTCTCCATGCCCATCGTGACGTCACGGTACTTGCCCGCACCTCTCGCTTCGCGGCTTTGCATGCTGCCAACAGTCTCTTCTATTTATCGCGTTGGGGGTGCGCACGGCGTGAAAATAACTCAACGAAAGCTAGAATTTTGTGTAGGCGCTTACTAAGACCGAGTAATTTGGTAATTTTACAGCAGGAATTGCAAAAACATTTGGCCCACTCTGAGAAAAGCTGAGCGCTGATTGGTCATACTCTCACGTGTACGATTGAAAATGGGACGTTTCCTATATCCAATCACATAGACATTTACATTCACCCAGTCAGCTTTTTTTTGCCGCCTTAACACATATAAAAAGCATGTCAAACAGGCTCTTTTTGTTTAATGTATTACAAAAAAAAGGACGGAAATACAAGCAGCACTCTCGATACGAAGAAACATGACACTCTCGTCGTTCACGACTACTGTCCAAAAGTTCGTGTTGCAAACACCAGTCAATTTTCTTTTCAATTCGTCAAACGACGACACGGAATTCTTCGCTTCTTCTGCTTTTTCTGTTTCAAGGGAATTCCTAATAGCCTCAGCTATCGCGTCGCTATCCATCCTTGCTCGCTTGGACGCTGGAGACTCGCGATGCGCAGGAGTTGTCGTTAAGTACGCTGGACAGTTGGGGAAAACTGTAGGCACAGCATCTTCTCTCAGGCGAACTCTGTCACTTGTAACTTCGAGTCTTCTTCCTGTGCTCTCATCGCAGTGAGTCAACGTTGTGACGAAGTCACTTGTATGGACGTGAAGCTCGCATACGTATTTTGAACGAAACATAACAAATAAAGTATCAGTGTAAAAGTGATATTCTGAAAATTACCACGAATCGACTCAATTCGGCTTTACAGCAAGAGTGAAATAAAAATATTAGTTCAACAACTTGTCTGTACACTGAATGACAATAATTGCCGTTTCTATACAATCTTACGTAAGAATTGTTCACCAAGTTGTTCCCGTGTACTGTTACTAAATCTTAAATACTATCTTCTAAGCACGAAGCGCACGTAATGAACTACGAGAGACAAAACCATGAACATATGCATTGCCTGTTTGTAATTGTTACTTCTGTTTACTTACCTTCGAATGGACGCTTGGAGTGAAATCCTTCCTTGGAATTGATCGCAGCCATTTATCCTTCCTGTCAACGTCCCTCGGAAAGGAAAACACATGAACCTTTGGTCCACGGTCATAATTTCCTTTACAGCCGGGGACGCAGCAGCGGCCCATGTCGCTGGCAACGCGCGACCACGTGTGGCTCAAGGAATGTCACACGAGGAACGTACCACAGCGGTTCACTTCACGATACACGAAGATATCACTAGCACAAACGCACAGTCACGTGGTGTCACTCGCCAGCAAATACACAGTCTCAACGAAAAGTCAGAAATCAAAATAAATCGAAAACGTGCACACCATGTGCAACTTCGCGACGAAAGAATGTTCTACCTAGCTTGCCGAGCAGGCGAGTTGGAAGGGGCAACACGCAGCGGCGGCAGAACAGGTTGTGTTGAGCAGGACAACTAGTGTGACGTAGCGCGTTGGTGTGGAGAGGGTTGAAGAGGCCTTAGTAGTCTAGGTGGTGTTGCACAGACGCGCACATTCCGACTTCACTTTCACCTCACTGCACACGAATGAACGCGACGACAATCACCGATGTGGTGACCCTCAAGCAATATGCTCGATGTATCCGAGCGATGGAGGGAACACACGCCGTGTTGCAATTGGCGCTGCCGAAACGACAGAACGCGCTAAAGCGTTCTAAAACACTCCGAGCTGCCGCCACTTCGGTGCACTTCAAACGCGGCACAGTCGCAAGCTTCTACTGCATCGGATGACGAACGGCGAGGACGATGCTGGGTACGTGCGAATAACAGTAGAAAATAGCATCTTCTGGAAGAAACAAACACCGCAGGAAATTCGAAATGACGGATCTCGGTCTCGGTGCAGCGGTACCTCGCCTCTCGTCGCGAACGGCGCCATGTTGCATTTTTCATTGGTTCGTCTTAACCGTTACGTCAATGTAAAGATCGGCCGTAGTTGGACGCGCATAATACAAATGGACAGCGGTAGAGTTTACTTTTTATTCTTAGCTTGTCACCGACTATAGGTTTTCTGAAGAGCTGAAGTGATATTCTCGAGCATACGCATTTGGGATACGATCACGTACGTTCGCAAGATCATGCGCAACTCGCCCCGTCCGCGAACAAAACAGCCAGCTGGCGCACGGCGCCACGAAAGCGCTGCAAGGTGAGCTGCCGCGCGGCTAACGGCTTAACCAGCTCACGTTTGCTTAGTGCATGTAACAGTCGCTGCACAACACGACGCGAAAATCTCGCGAAATTGATCCTTTCCCCAAAAGAGCTCGAGGACGTATCGCGTACTGCGTTACGCACACGCGTTGACCAGCTTGCGTTTTGTCATAACTTTAGATATGCGGCGATATCGGTACCACGAGTGCTCGTTATTTCTAAAATAAACTTCTCTGTGACGCGTCTTCGACTCGTTTTGGCAGATGTTGCCTGAGCCTCTTTTCCAGTCCTGAGTGGCACTTCCAAAAATATCCTGTAGCTCAGCTTTTATTTGAGCTACTAGGTGATAACCGCGTACATGTTGCATGGCATTATTACTGTAAGGTGGAAAAAGACAAAGCCGACGATGAAATAAACAACAAAAGGATGAGTACGTTTCTGAATTCATCTCCGTTTTTTCACATCGACGCGTCGTAGCATAACATAATACCCGACCTCATATCGAAGTACGCTCGCACGCCGTTCGCGACTAACGAGCATGACACAAAAATGTCGTGATTGCTTTTATTCAATCAGTGCATTTTATCAACATCGAAGACCTAGTTGAAATAGTTAATGCATTGCAGAATGACGGAAAGGTAGGCGAGTTGGTTAGAGTTCATAGCGAAGTGAATGGGCAGCGCTAGAACGAATGCAAGGAGGACAGCGCACGTTCTGTCTTTTCTCCTCCTTGTATTCGTTCTAGCGCTGCCCCATATGCTTCACTATGAAATAGTTAAGTTCTGACGGGGCTCACGCACACAAACATAATACGGAGCGAAATATCTAGTTCGATCACAATCGTCTTCCTTCGCTAAGTGCACAGAAAGCGCGCATGACACCCCACAATCGAATACTACTACGAAAAGATAAACTCGAAAGGGGTCTCCATGCTGCGTAGACTGTAAAAAATAAAACAGACATTTTCTGGCAGCTGGCCTGCCAGAAAATTTCTGTTCTCTTTCTGTTTTCTGTTTTTACGTTTTTGTAATTTTACATGTCTCTTCTGTTCCTGCTAACAGAAGATTTTTGTAATTTACATGGTTTTTTCTGTTTTCAGTAACAGAAAATGTTTGTAATGTTACATGTTTTTTTTTGTTCTCAGTAACAGTAAATTTCTGTAATTTCAAATAATTTTTTCTGTTTTCAGTAACAGAAAACTTCTGTACCTTTACATGGTTTTTTCGTTTCTCACTAACAGAGAATTTCTGTAATTGTATTACACTTTTGGTTTCTTAGTACAGAAATCTTCTGTGACTTGACAAGTTTTAGGGGCGAAGCTCCTTAAGGCGGCACCCGTTCGTCCCTCGTAGTCGTCGTGGTCGTAGTAGTGAGTAACAAGTCTTACGCTTTGACCTCCAAGGTGGTGCCGGTGGGAGATTTCTCCTGTGCGTTGTTGAACAATAAAAAATTCGCAGCGTGCGCGTTAACTAAAAGCCGAATTCTTCTGTCTCTCATTCCCCATTAGCAGCCATTGGCATGTTCCAGTAGGAAACGTTAGTAGAAGTAGAAGTGTAAGTGTTAGCTAAAAGCCGACTTCTTCTGTCTCTCATTGCCATTAGCAGCCATTGTTTACCTCCAAGGTAGTGCCTGGTGAGATTTCTCCTGTGCGTGATTAAACAATAAAAATTTTGTTCAAAACGCCGTTGATTGATGAAATAAACCAACGAAAGACGCCAGATGTTTTGTAAAAGCAGAACGAAAGAACGCCAGATGTTTTTATTAAAGTGTAGTAGTAGTAGTTGCATGTAGCCACCTCGCCCGATCGTCAACGGGCGAGGTGGACCGGCAACGGCGCGAGGACCCTGCCGTACGAGAGTTAAATCACACTAAAAGACATACTTTGCGGGCGATACACTCTAGTGAGCTTTCAACTTTTCGTCTTAATGTACATGATAGAGAAATTATTTCTACGAAAAACGCAAGGCACACCTTGAGCAATATGTTTGGTTTTGGGACGCTAAATGGAACCATGAGGCGATGCGAAGCCGGAGCACTTGCACGATCGCGTTCCGTTGGCTTTCGTTGGGCATGCTACCGACCTCGCGTCGTGGAACGCGCGTCCTGTCTTCCCTCTAGCCTTGCCTTTAATTCGCACAGGGCGAGCGGGGAATGCGGTCGCTCTTGGCGCTCTTTCGCTCGGGAGCGGACTTTTTCCTTGCATTTCACCGATCACAAGTGATAATGAAGGGACCACGTAAACCAACAGTACAATAAAAGTTTGATGTTTAATATATACACGATGTTTCACACTCTTTATATTATGTACTGGGCGCATTTCACGGAAGAGTTTCACGGTTTACAGATGATTCCCTCCGTAGCTTCGCCCCACTCATCATCATTCACCCCGTGGATATGCTGTGATTTTTTTTTTTCATTTGTTCAGTAGAGGAAGCTTCTGTAATTAAAATGAGCTTTCTGCTTTAAGTAACAAGAAATTTTTGAAATTGCATTTCTTTCTCATCGCAGCAACGTCAGTTGACAAATATTCTGCAATTTGACAGGTTATGCAAACCTAAAATGTATGAGGTGCAAGAACAGAAAATCTCACAAACAGAAAGCACCACAATTTTTTACATCTGCATTGTCCCCTTTATAGCACGCATCCTCTCTCACAAATTCGTTAATTCAGTGCACCATAGAGTGAAATGCAAACAAGTTTATTGACATGAAACATAGAAGTTCAGGCAGTGCCAACATGTGCATTTTGAAGTACGAGAGATGCCCACACTATCACAAGCGGTCACTATGCGTTAATCGAAGGTCGCAGGTTCGATCCCTGCCAGCGGCATGTTATCTTTTCGTCCACTTTGCTTTCTTGACATTTGCTTCGTAATGGCTACAAATAACATCCCCTGTACTTGCCTTGGCTTTCTTGTCTGTTGTAATTAATGTTGTGTCTAACAAAGAAAAACAAGGCATTACAATTCCCGCTTCGTTCACTATGCCCACAGTATCACAACGGGTCCAGATAAGGAAATCTTCCGGCGATATTGTTCGAGTTGGCAGGCACAGATGTTTGAAAGTCAAGTCCTTGAGGAAGCTAATCAATGACGCCACTTTCGGGTTCATGTGCTGTTTCCCTCGTGTATGCTCAGTCTTTGTGCCCTTTCCGGGATTGACAGTGGCAAGTGACCTAAAAAGAAGAGGCAATTCTGTTTAGCAGTCCAGAAGTACCTAAATATTCTTAGATACAGTGTACCTACAAAGTTACCCACTAGCTCTTCGTTAAGAATATGCTTTTCTGCATACATCCATGTCTACTTACATTACGTTCACTTTAAATACAATATTGTCACATAAGTCTAAAATAAAACTCCTAACCTATCTAACACTAAAACTAGAATTAGAACCTTCTAATGTCTATGTACTGACAGCCAGTATGTTTGTGGATACTCGCAAGCAGTATACCATAAAACAGGTAGCTTCTCATTGAAGGGATAATGGTTTAGTTTTAGTAATTTTGTTCCAAAACGCTTTCTTTTCCTTTTAACTAAATGAAGCCATCTCAATAAATAAAGGTATTTTATGTGAGCGATATGCCATACATTTTTTTTTCAATGTTACCGGAAAGCTAGAGTTATTGACCAAAGTACTGTGCCCAAGGTTTAGTTTCAATCTCACCTATGAGTGAACTCCAGGTAAGACTTGCCTCTTTTGGGTAGGCAACGTTGACGCAAAGTCTGCCAGGAATAATATCTTGAACGCCTCTCTAGGACTGCATGCTTGCATGAGAGGAACGTCGTCAATGCAAACTGTGAAGGACTTCGCTGTCAGGAAACCACCACCTGCAAGTTGAAAATTTGGGTTCAAAATTTACTCATATTTAGAAGGGGAGAATAGCATACCTTTCGCAAATATGAAAGGTCAACTTGGCATTTCCTCGAGGTCATCATCCCAGATGGTATCCTTGAATAAAGAAACGAGCATTGGTCGAATAAGTAGGTACGAGGCAAAATAGAATTTGTTAATTTGTTAATAACAGGAAACAGCGTGGCAAACGGTACAAGAAAGGCCGACAGGACTTTCTAGTCCTGTTTGCCCACGCTGTTTTCTGTTATGAAGCCAAGTCAACAAGCTCAAGCTCATACCCTTTTAAACAATTTGTTAAAACTGGGTGTTTGCACATATTTTAACACTGCGTACTCTCAAACACTTTGATCGCCCCAGCGATGCTTAACACTCAATGCAAAAAAGAAGATAAAAAATCCAGAAGCGATTTTCAAGCTGCATTAGCACCGAATCTCTTGCCCTAAGTGGAAGTGAAATGGCGCATTTTGAAAGTGCTGGTCTGCACCTGCGATGGTTCACTCTATTTTCGGTGTACAATCGAGCCCAGATATATCGAACTCGATGGAGATTGTGAAATAGTTGCATATATAATATTTCGATATTCGAAATTGTGCTCGTAATAAAAACTTAGCACGCCTCTTGCGAAAAGACGGCAGATTGCGAAAAGACGGCAACTTGCGAAAAGACGGCAGATTACCGATTGGCGTATCCGAAAGTAGCAACGTCGATAGGCATACGACGGTGATAAATGATTTATTTGATGAGCAATAAGCCGTTCAGGTCAACGGGGTTCAACGGGCAGCACACGTGAAATGCACAAGAAGGAAGAAGTGCTGAATAAAAAAAATTTTTGCAGTGGCTTAGCTCGGCTATGCCAGGATAACGTAGCGTTAGCAAAGGTTCAGCTAATTATTCTTAGCTTTCCTGATTGTCTAGGATTAACTTGGTTATCATGCTTACTGCTGCTCCAATGACACACACGGTATGCGTATGATGTGGCACATGTATATTTATTTTGCCAGGCAACTACTTCGGGATCCGATGAGTTCAGCTTCACCGCTCTTCTGCGCCGTTGAGCAGCATTTGTGCTCTCCTCCATGGCTATACCACACTGGCAAACGCCAGTCACAGGCGCTATCAAGCGGCTCAAGCGCAGTGTCAGACGGCGACTGCACAGCCAAAGCGAATAGCTGCGCGCGCGCCGGCGCCAATACGTCTGCAACGGCTACGACGTCACGCCTCTGGAAAGCGCAGACCGGTGCCGGCTCCTGTGCGTGACATCACTGATCCTCTCATGAGCAGCACGTGTCTTGAGGAGCCACGCGAAGCTGGCTCGGCTAGGCCAGTGGAGCTAACGCTACAAAAGGCCAGTTTGGTGCCGAGAAAGACATACCCTCTAGTCATAGGTAAGCGCTGTAGTCACATTCAAAATCCAGCGCCAAATCACGGCGCCGATACTTCCGACGGAGCGAAAATTCATGAAAAGCCGCCACTTCAAAGCACCCAGCCTCCCCCCACGCCAGCGAAACGCGTGCAAGAACAGCCAGCGTGTTTCGAACAAGTAAGCGCTTACACTACATTCAAGATCCAGCGTCAAATCACGGCGCCGATACCTTCGAAGGAGCGCGCATTCATCGAATGCCACCACTTCTTCAAAGTTCAAACCCTCCCCCCACGCCAGCGAACGGCGTGCAAGAACAGCCAGCGTGTTTCGAACAAGTAAGCGCTTACACTACATTCAAGATCCAGCGTCATATCACGGCGCCGATACCTTCGACGGAGCTCGCATTCATGAAAGGCCGCCACTTCAAAGCACAACCGCCCCCCCCCCCCCCTCACGCCAGCGAAACGCGTGCAAGAACAGCTAGCGTGTTTCGAACAAGTAAGCGCTTTCACCACATTCAAAATGCAGCGTCAAATCACGGCGCCGATACCTTCGAAGGAGCGCGCATTCATCAAATGCCACCATTTTTTCAAAGCTCAAACCCTCCCCCCACGCCAGCGAAACGCGTGCAAGAACAGCCAGCGTGTTTCGAACAAGTAAGCGCTTACACCACATTCGAAATCCAGCGTCAAATCACGGCGCCGATTCATCAAAGGCCGCCACTTCTTCAAATCCCCACCCTTCCCCCACGCCGGAGAAACGCGTATACAAGAACAGCCAGCGGGCTTCTAACAAACCTGAGGCCTGACGCCGTCTTAAACGACACTGCTTTCACCGGCGCGTCTGCCGACGACGCCGAACTGGCTCAACATCTTTGCCGAGCCGCTGCTGTACTATGAAGAGATGAGTCATGTCCAACTCTCCCGAACCCAGGCGCGAACCAATAAGCGCGCAGAGGCGTGTGGGTCGGCCAGTCAACAAAGAAGCCAGTGAGCCAGAAGTGAGGAAAGACACTCTATCAGACTGTGGCACTGAAAATGACTTATCTGTCGCCACGCATATATATCTTGTAGTAACGCAATGTTCAAAAAAAAAAAAAAAGAAAGGAAACAGAAAAAGGGAAGGAACAAATGAAAAGCGCTACAGTCTCTACGCTACGCGTGCGTGGACTTCCTGCACGTGTGGTGAAGTGCACTCTGAGGCCTTGGGCGTGGCGTCGCGTTCGATATATCGAATGTGCAGTGAAGAGGAGCACTATATATGCCTGAACTAGCCCAACATAATTGCATGGGATTTTACGACTGTTTGAGATGCGCAACAATTCGTGTGGTTCGATATATGCGTGTTCGACTGCATTTTTTTCGATAAGTGCTGTTCATGTAGAGGAGGGCACAGAATCGTTGCGGTAATATGAAACTGGTTGAGGCGTTGCGTTGCGTCACTTTTCTAAATGATTATATTTTCGAACAGAATCTCGAACGATACAATTCAATTGGCAGACATTACCGCTCCGGTGTCAAAGACCCTCTATAGCGTGCGCACGCTCGGCACTGCGAGGCTACGCTATTCAAACGTACAGCACAAAGGCCTCTGCTGCAGCCGGCGCGAGATGCGACATGCTGCATTCCGCGCCGGCGACGTTACCCAAAGAACACTGTACCCAAACCCTGACTTCACGGTGTCTACATTTCTTCGTTCTTTGTGACGAAGGGACGCCGGGCGTGCTGAACTGTGCATGCGTCAAGTCGACGTAGTGCTCGGTTGGCTCGGTTTTCGCGTTAACGTAACGTGACGAACCAATGAACGTGGCGTCGCCAACTTCTGCTGACGCTGGTTGACGCGAACGCTGCGCTGAGCTATAAAGGGCCGTTTATAACGAGGCTGGCAAAGCAGAACAAAAATAACGCATCATAGCAATCTAAGAACGCATGCGATCCGCATAAATGGGACTCATTCCGCCAACGCCACATGACACGAACACATTCTTTGATGGCAACATTAGCGGAGCCCCTGCTTCGGTGCGCCTAAACTAGCTCCTTACACATCAGACAACGGACGAACACATTGCAGTGTGACGCAATCTCGCGCACTCAACGCCTGAACTGGGCGTGCACGATAGTACGCTCTGCGCGGTAACAACGAAGCACACTGCGCAGACGGCGGCAGCCGTTTGGCACATTTCAAATGGCAGTACTGCTCTGCTTACACCTCCTGCCGCACGGCTAAGCGCAGCAGCACAGCTAAATACGACGTGCACTAGCAACCAACGTTTCTAAAACCATTGGTTCAAAAAACGTTGCTAACTGCGTATGGCTACACAAGCCGTTGTCATCGAGCGTTATAGCAACAACATAATCACGTAATAGCACTTCAACAACACATAATAGAGTTCAGTAATCACATAAAGCAGCAAGGGAACTCTTACTCACCTGATGGACGAACTGTAACAAAGCGCAGTGGCTCAATGGCAGCAGACCGTCGACGAGGAAACAACGAGGAGCATCAGTTGGTCCAGTCCATAAAGAAGAAACGAGGCCTAGCAGCATGAAATTTGAATCTGTGCATTGAAGCGCGCCGAAAGCAAGGACCGCAACATGTACAAAGACGCATGTTACTTGAAACAAAATTAATTGCTACCGTTGGCTTACCTCCTAAAATATAAGCAATTTATTACTTGGTGCAGTCTATTTTTTATAGTTGTTTTTCAAGTACTAAGAGACACGTGATCAATTGTCTGTAAAGCGCTGACCTTAAAGACAGAAATTGTCTGTTTTTTTTCAGGTATACATTTCTGTTAAGGGCAAATAACAGAAATTCTCTGTGTGACCACAGACATTTTCTGTAATGATATCTGTACTTTTACATATATTTTTTACAGTGTACGAACGCCCCGCCATGGTGGTCTGGTGGTTATGGCGTTATGGCGCTCGACTGCTGACCCGCAGGTCGCGGGGTCGAATCCCTGCTGCAGCGGCTGCATTTTCGATAAAGGCGAAAATGTTTCAGGCCCGTGTACGTAGATTTAGGTGCACGTTAAATGAGCCCGGGTGCTCGAAATTTCCGGAGGCCTCCACTACGGCGTCTCTAATAATCATATCGTAGTTTTGGGACGTTAAACCCCATATATTATTATTATGCGTGCGTACGAACATGTACAGTGGTCAACTCTCATATCTATAACGACGGAGCGTCGTGCTCCGAAATGCACAAGCGACATCTACAGTTGAAAACGGGGCACCTCTGAACATGCGCAGCCCCACTGACGCGCCTACCTTGCATTTTCCATCGTTGGTTATCGCCGCGAATGCAACAACTGCTTTGGCCGTTGGAAGCGCTGTCAACAGTTTATCACAAAAACAAAAAGAAAAAAAAAGAGAAAAAAAGGAAACGAAGCGAAGCGAAGCGAACCGCTGTCAGCGCGCGATGAAAGCTATGCTGCGTTTGATTTGTCGTTCGCGGTCACATTGTCCCAGCAGCAGATTTGCGTCCACTTATAAGTTTATCCATTGTCCGGCGCATTGTCGGTATGATATCATGCTGCGAACCGAGAATAAGTGCGCAGTATAAAACACGCCGATCCGGTGATTGCACTCTCTCTTTTTTTTAGGCGCTATACGGTTGACAGCGCTTCTGACGGCGAAATCAGTTGTCGCGGCCGCGGTGATAACAGACGGAAATTACATGGCGAGCGCATCAGTGACACCGCGCATGCTCTGATGTGGCCCGTTTCAAGCTGTAGATGTCGCTCATGCAGTTCCGAGCACGACGCTCCGGCGTTATAGACATGAGAGTTGACCACTGTACATAACTTTTGGGACATGTGCACGACGCAGTTAAAACGCGACAGTTCGCCGCGTTGTTCACGCATGGAAACTTCACGGCAGACATAAGAAAGGCAATAATCATTAGCTCCAAATGCTCGCCGCCATTCGTAATCGTGCCATTTCGCACGGAGGAGCGGCGCCGTGCGTAAGGACAGGCGAAGATGGCGGCGAGCGCGTGTCGTCTCTTTTCGGCGCCTGCTAGCCCCTAGCCTTCCAGAGAGCTTCCACGGCTAAATTGTCCTGGAAGCTTCTGGCGACCCTCGGGCTCCCCGCGGGAAACCGAGAAAAAGGAACCAGCTCTGGCTGGCTCTGGCAGCCCGCGGGTAGCAAGAAGTGGGAAATCGAAGAGCCCAGTGGCACACGGAGAACGGAGCGAAAATGGGTCTCTGTCACTTGTCCCGTTAATCGGGACGGCAATCGCCGGGCGGATTCTAAGGGCTGGCGTCACGGCTCTCCGAAAACGCACCACGAAAGCGCGGACAATTTAGAGTTGGTCCTTTGGTGCGCCAGCGAACGCCGGTTGTGGTCCAAAGACCGAGTCAGAGCCGAGAGTCGATAACACAAACGAAAACGAAATATATTCTCGGTCAAGGCAATACAAATAATACAAACACATGCACACTCGGCTGGTACCAGTTACAACTTCACAATATAATTCAGATGGTGTCTACATAACGGGAGCTAAACAAACAGATCACACGCTACGAATGCAATCGCATGCATTACAACTATTCAACGACAGTTAAAGTCCTGAATAGATAATGGCGTATCCAGTCCACAATACTTGGACGGTAATCGAATGCTTCTCTTCAAGGAAACACTCACGCCAGCTCCAGCGTTGATCGTCGTAGCTCAACCGTCGTCGTGACTTGTCACAGCTCACACGGCGTCGTCATCCAATTCTTCCAAATTGACGATCGGCCGACCGCACACCATCATAAACACGTCTTCTTTGGCTAACGGAGCCACACTTCGCATAACTTCACCATCACCGGGCCGACTGACTCGCTCACTCGTTCGCTGACTTTACTGACTCCTGTCTGCACTACTGCTTGACTGCTCGTCGTCGCATGCTTTTATCCCTTCTCCCCTGGTTTCTAGAAGCGTACAGCTAAGCCTGGGGAAAGGGCGAGAGCTTTCTCGTAGGTTCGAATCGCGGCGGCATCGCTCGCGGATGCGTCACCCCCTCCTTCTAGAAAGATCCAGGCTTTGCCAGGCGTTCGATCGTGTTGACTGCGTCTGGCTCGAGTGGGTGAGGAGAATGCGGCGCGCCGGCGTCTTTTGATGCTTGTTTTTTCGTCGTTCGCGCTTCTTGGTTGCGCGACTCGCGCCGTTCTGTCGCGCAGCTGCTTGAAAGCGGCCGCGCGCGCGCTTTATAACACGCTAATTTGTGACAGTCTCGGACCTATTCTTCGAACGGCAAAGAACGGCTGACGTGCGCGAACGAAACCGTTTGCGCACGGCAGCCTGAGAACGGCAAACGGCGAGCCCTAATGGGGCATTCGCATTTGGCCTTGAAGGGGCCGAAAGCGGCAAAGTTCACCAGAAATCTGCACGCGTCATTGGCTAAGCGGGCGGAAAACCGGACAACGAGCACCATTAGTCTCTGACCGAATTTTGGTTCACGGCGACAGCAAAACGCCATTCCACCTCTCAGGAAGCCTTACTTTGACTGTACTAGCGTGTGAATCACGTGATGTCAGCCGATATTTCAGGCTGGCGGCCAAGAAGTTGAATGCGTACTTGCATAGGTAGAAGACGCTCCTTCATGCATCGTGACCTTCTAGAATTTCGCCGATTCCCTAGCGGTTATTCTTGTTTTTAATCAGATTGCAAGCACAGTGCGAGTAGTGGTCTATGCTGTAGAACCTACACAAGCCCGATCGGCTTCGCTGCAAAGAATGATGAGCCATGCACCCTGCTATGGTCATGAAGGAAGAGCTCCCACGTTTCACCCAACATCAGATTCAGACGCTTGTGCTCACCGTTTCTGGTTTGCGTGACGTCGGCGTTGTCTGAATCAAGTTTGCCCAAACGTGTGTGGCTCTTTATCTGCCCCTTTACCCGCCGCGGTGCCTACTGGTTATGGTGCTCGACGTCTGACGCGAAGCTCGCGGGACCAAACCCGGCCGCGGTGGCCGCATTTCCATATAGTCAAAATGCTATAGAAGCCAGTGCGCTTAGTTTAGGTGCGCGTTAATGCACTCCAGGTGGTCGCAATTTCCAGAGCCCTCCACTAAGGCGTCTCTCATTGTCATGTCATCGTTTTGGGACGTCAAACCTCGACAACTATTAATATTTACCGCTTTCGCTGCTCTGTACTGCACTGTCGCAACAATATTACATGGTTACGCACCACTTTGAGGACGAAGACTGAACCACACGAACACAAGCGCTTGTGTTCGTGTGCTTCAGTCTTCGTCCTCAAAGTGGTGCGCAATGACGTAACAATGAATCGATACCAACTGGCCCAAGCAACTATCCTTATAAAATATTACATTGTACAGGTTCAAGTTGGCTTTTTGTTTATTTGGTGGCGCTAAACTAAATTCGACACATGAACTGACAGGGCAGGCGGCAAATACTGGTGGCTCTGATAACAAAATTTGTCAAGCAAACCATAAAAAAAATGATAAACCCTGACCCTTCATGCGCGAAATACTGCAGAGTTGCAGATTAGTGGTCCTACGGAAGACCTCGCATTGGAAGCTAACTTTCCAAAAGCAACAGAATGATGAGACGGAACTTGCAGAATTTGGTTATGTTTTCTTTTTCTTTCACCTTCTTAGACACAAGCTGTTTCACACACTAGCGACGGGTTGTACAAAAAGGGGATTGCAATTGTCGAATGTGAAATCTCATGTTCGAATAAAACTGCAAGTAAGAATGGCTATAGTTGGCTGCAAATCTTTTGGCTCTTTTTTTCCTTTGGCTGCACTTGGGCTACTGTTTCTCGGGCTTTTAGCTGGACTGCCTCGTCTGACCTGGCGACACTAAATGGACATCTCCTTTAGATAGACACATCGAGAATAGCTCCGCAGAATTTGTATCGTTCTGGCTTCCAGAAGACTCACGAGTACTGCCTGACCTCAACGCTGCGGCGTCCTCGAGCCTTAAAGGACGAGGACCCAACTCGCAGGATAGCATATTGTTGGGGTCTTGGACCTAGTATGCTTTGCATATATAAATAAAACAGATAAGTAATATATATCGATGCGTTAGTACACTTCTTTTTTTTTCATTTTACTTAAATAAATGGATAAATAAATATAGAAGTGAAGGCAATGCAAAACATAGAATAAAAGGTAGCCGAGCTAGGTATCCATGTTAAAAGACACGACGTACAAACACGGACATAAGAGAGAAGTCAAGAGAGTGAATAGCTATCTCTCACATAGACCACCACGCGCACTTGATCGATAGGTATCGCCTCTTGACTGGGTTTGCGCAGATAACTATTTATGTATGCCTTCTTTTCGGCTGCTGTGAGCCTTTCCGAGAAGGGGGCATACACGATTTTTCAAAAGGGGAATATTGCGGAAGGGGATTATAGAATTTTCTATACTGCCGTTTTAAAAGCGCCTCGCAAAGAAAAAAAAAATGAGTCAAGTATCATGTGAATTGGCCCAAGGCGGCGACAGGCGTGATCGCCGCATGTTTCGAGTACAAATGTGGCACTTCGTCCCAAATGATATGTGTGAGTACCTGTACAAACTTAGTCCGGTTTTTGTTTCGTTCAGAGATCTGTGATAGCGTCTGAGTGCCGTAGGTTACATCGTGCCTTTCCATGTGTGCGTGCTGGTAAAGTGATTTTTCTTGCCCGGTGCGGTTGTGCCCTCCTGAACTGTTACTACGATGCAATAAACTTCCCTGTGTGTACAATGTTTCAGTTGCTAGCGGCGTTTGTGGTGTATTCACTACTCTGTTGTGTCCGTGTTTGCATGCCCTGTCTTTTTAAAGGGTCCCAAAACAGCCTCTGAAAATACAAAATCGAGCGCGTTATTCTCTTTTGCTGTTTCTCGTCTTTTTGGCACACTTTGGGACGCCAGAACGGCGATTCAGCTAACATCTTTAAGGCACGCACTTTCGGTTGGGCCATATACGAGAAATATCAGTTGTGAATTGTCTCCCACCCTGCTTTGCCACGCTGTCGCCCACCCGTTCTTCGTCGTCTCGCGTGACTATCGCGAGCTAAACAGATTTCGCTCTATTTTGTGCGTTTCCGATGGCGCGAGCGGAGATAACAGGGTGTAGCCGACAAGCGCAAAATCCCGATAAGCTCAACACTTAGCGCTGACAAGAAATATGCGGCAAGGAGCTATCGCCTGTAAGAAGGGTCGGGAAGGCGAGAACGAAACCAATGGAAAAACATGCCCCCACCTCCACGAAGGGAATCGTGAGGAAATGCGAATGCATTTCTTGCGCCGAGAGTACACGGCGTAGTAATTTTAATGCCGTAAAGCTGGACACATAGACGCGCTCAAGTGTCTCCCTTATGGGCGCCTCTTTCAACGAACGCTTCCTACGTGCGTTCGTAATCACTTCAGGGATGTTGCCACCGCCTCCAATGCAGCACAAACGCGTTTAGAACGCGCTGTTTTCAGACTGTGTCAAGGCAGAATAAACGCTACAAACGCGTTTTAAACGCACTGCATTGAGGCGGTGGCGCAGGGAGGAGAGAGAGCGAATGTCGAGAGAAGGAGCGGCGAAGCACTGCACCTACCCTCTCCTACACTCTCTCCACACACGCGGGAGCTCCGCAGAGCTCCCGCGATGCGAGCGCCCTCACACACCAGAGCGCGCCCCTCCTCTCCACTCACTCTCCGCTACTCCGCCCCTACCACCTGCTCCGGTTGCTAGGGGTGAGGATAAGCGCGCGCGCCCGCAGGTGTTGCTATGGGAGAGGGAGTGAGAGCGGAGAGGCGCGCGGACACCGACCGACGCCTGACATAGCCCGACTGAGAAATGCATTCGCATTTAAAAAAAGTCGCCCGCATCTTCCCACAGGGGGAACTCGAGTAAATGCGTCGCAGAGTGGTGGGGGTATCGCGTGAATGTTGTGTAATTGGGTATGGTTTGGGAATGCTTGATTGTTACACGATGCGCACACCAAGTACGACTTGAACGGCTCCAGCGTGCACGAAGTTCCGGGTCCGCAGCTCGCTACGACGGTCAACGCTTGCGTTCAGCGTCGTATGCTTGTCTCTTCGCAGCCTTGTCTTCTGCGTTGCTTGCTGTTGTGGACGCCGACGACGGTGAGGGTGGGGTAACGTTGCCTTCAACGAGTGGTGGGGCGCTGATTGAAGGTACTGTTGCTTCCATTGCATCTACTCGAGTCAATCAAAGCGTCAAGTCAAGCGAAAGCCAAGTAAAGACGCCCTTGACTGAATTCCGAAGGCGCGCTCCGCCGCTTATAGACACACCGCCCGCGTTCGAGGGAGACGATGAAGGGACGGAGAGGAGAAAGGGAGGGAGAGTAGAGGCTTGCTGCCGGCACGGTACGAGCCGAGCATGCGCAGTGGGGGTGTGGACGGCGCCGCCGACGCCGCAGGTGCGCCTAAGAAATGCCCCGCATTTAAAATTACACCATCTCCCTCTAAAGGGGACCATGAGGCGATGCGAAGTTGGAGCACTTGCACGATCGCGTTCCGTTGGCGTTCGTTGCGCATGCTACCGACCACGGTCAGATTGTTATCGAGCCAAAGTCGGTCGCACACGTTGCAGCTGTGCCCGAAGCTCCGGTTGAGGAATTGACGCCGCTGGAACCGGGCGTCGGCGCCGTCGAAGCCCGGGCGCTGAAGTTGTCCAGCGAGGCGTTCTGCACGGGCGTTGGACTCGCATCGTCTGTCCGCAGCCGACGCGTTGGCTCAACGCTGACGCTTGGCTTCGACGTCGGCGTTGCGTACGGCGGGGTTTGCTTTCCGACGCTGCCGTTGTGTTTCGGCATATCGAGCCCACGTTCCGTCCGTAGAAGTTTTCCCGCCGACGTTGCCGTTTGCGCTGGGCTTCCCTAGCCCGGAGCTCGGGGTCCGCTTGCCGACGTTTACGTTGCGCTTCGGCCCGTCGAGCCTTCCGCTGCTCCACCCGCTGCACCGCGGTCTCGGCAGGCGTTAAGGTATTACTGCAACTGGCGCCGACGTTGACGTTGGAACTCGTGACACCGGCGCAGCTCGCGCAGTGACTGAGCGTGCGTATGACCTAACGGGAGCCTTTTATCTAAAGGAGGAGAGGAAGTGAAGAGGGGGAGAGGGAGTGGAGAGGGGGAGAGGAATGGAGAGGGGGAGATGAGGTGTGTGAGGAGGGTTCGCGCATGCGCAGTAAGGGTGGTCACGCCGCACACCGTTTGAGCTCCGCGATAAGATGCTTCGCATCTAAAAGCGTCGGATTGTTTTATTCTTCCAACGAACGAAATCTTTACAGCGAGAAAGATCCAGAAAAAAGGCGAGCCCGCTTTCACATAATTAATTGTTGGGCTAGTTGGTTCAACATATCTGGGTTGGGAGAGCGAAGGCTTGGAAGGAAGGATAAGACCACACAGAGCATCTGAGCGTCAGTTCTTCTGTGTGGTCTTGTCCTTCCTTCCAAGCCTTCGCTCTCACAATCCGCTTCCACAGTTTTCGTATGTTTCTTGATTACGATACAAATTATATGGACACTCTAGACAGGGCTTGGCCGTCACCGTCATGTTCCGTATAAAGCCCAAATCGATAAAATTTCCCCGCACATCGTACGCTGTGCCCGAAAGTAAAAGCTTGCGAGAACTGGCGTGTAACACGGCTGAAGCAGAGATTAAACAAGCTGGCCATCTCCGTCGCACGCAAGGCGCTTGCGAGGCATGCCGTGTATTGGCTCCTCAACCAGAAAGGAAACTCCTCGCCCGTCTTTCGCTGGGCGAAAGACCATGAAGGGACATCTGGGTGAGGGGGGAGGGCAGTGCTGCGTGGCTCGAGCAGCAAATGTGAACTTTGACTATAAGTCACTGCGAACTTTGTGAACTGTGAGCAACAGTGAACTTTGATTTTGACAACTGAGAACTTTGACACTGATGCGAAAAACTGCACGAAAATCACGTACGTCTCTCCCGGGAGCGGTCGCACTGCCATACAACAGCGTTTTGTAGAGCTACGCGAGACCGGATCAAAAAGAGTTAGCTGCTAGCCTTAGTTAGTATAACATTACGACATGTGGCTATCACATTCACTGCTTCGCCCTTTCGGTGAAACAGAGTTTTTCCTCTCCCCACCAACTCTTAAAGCCATGCCGTTTTTTTTCTTGTTTAATGCGTGAATATTGTCATCCAATCCAAAAGAATTCATCGCTTTATAATTACACTCACATGCACACATGCACAGAACGCACATAATGTCACACGCTCTAAGGAATCTTCAAAAGTCCAGTAAACAAACACAGGCGTCCAGAAGTACAGGCCACTCCGGAACCGGGTCTAAAGTCTCAGCAACACTACGCACATTAGCTGCTTCTTCTCGAAAGGCACACCTCGTCGAGCGAGGTGGCTCATCATGTCTGTCAATGATGCGGCTTCTCCATAATAAATAAAGACCCAACAACATGATTGAATCGTATGGTGCATTATTGTTAATGCTCTTTTTGAACGGGAGGAACCTAACACCATGAGATCAAATTGGAAATTCTTTTCTGAGGGTTCTCTTAAGAATGTCGCAGAAATGAAATGCATCACGGCAATGAATAAAACAATGCTCGATTGTTTCAGGCTCGTTGCATAGCCTGCAATTTACAGACCAGGGAACGTATATCCCTTTTTCATGAAGCCATGTCTTTATGGGTAAAGTGAATATGAGCAGCTTAACGAAAAACTTTTTCGCTGCTGGCGCTATACACATTTTACGTACACGGCAGAGCACATCATGACCAGAATTAGACAAATATTGCTGTCGGTAAATAGATTCAGGGAAAAGGGTGCTGACAAGTGCGGCGGTTAGCGTCTTTCTGTCCACGTCGTAGAAGTATTCCAACGTGAATGTGGCTTTCAAAAACTGGACAGTGTCGGCAGTCTCTTTCAAGAAACCCCATAATTGCGATTCTCCAGCCACTCTTGTTGTGACAAAAAGAAAAGGGAGATGGTGAGTAGGACGATTCCGGATAACAGCCAGAAGAAACAGGTGAGAGACATTCTTAAGGTAAAAACATCGCAGCACCTGCTGTCGCACAAACAAATGCGCAAGACTAAGCCCACTCCTCTCAAGTGGAAGAAAATGTCTCTTCTCATGGCTTGCCATGATGAACTCCAGGTAAGCAGGCAAATATTCTGTGAAACGCTTGAATATGTACACGAAAGCAGTGCAATACCTGTGAAATGTGGATAAGCTTTGACGCAAGAAATATGTTGCACGCTTTAGCTTTCGCGAAAACAGAAAGGTTGCGTCTTCACCAAGTTAACACCTTACGACGGATAGTGCTTATCGCGGACGTCCAATGAGGACCACTACTACAGTAGGTATCATGAGACACACCTAAATAACGCATAGAAGTGTCATTCAAATGAATATTTGCAAACACCGAGGTTGTTAGAGCCCACATGCCCAGCCAGAATCCTCTGCTTTTATCGAACTTTATACTAGCTCTAGAAATTTTACAAAACACATAGGACTGTTTACTGCTTCCTGGACACTCGGTTTATCCACGCAAAAAAAGGCAATGTCATCCGCGTGCTTGAGCCTCCTTTGCAAGAAAACCCTATAGTGGCTTCATGCTGGGAAGGAACCATATTAACATATGTAATATACCATGGTAGAAGAGTGAATAACATCCAGGCCTCACAAGACGCGAATTCCGTAACCAGGCGTCACACAATGCGAATTGCGCAACGAGTGGGTTGTTGAATGTCGCAACCCATTACAAAGGGATATGCCACAATTATTCATCGTCATCAGGCACAGCATCAACAAAGCGCACGTAATACATTATAGGTGTTTAGCGGGTACCAGGTTCTCCGCAGAATGACGAAAAATGGCATAGTGACTGCTTCCCCACTTAACACAAATTATGATGATTTATAGCGTAGTGGGCTCCTCGCAAGTGCACTTCTATTGGTTGCCAATGGAGCCCATAAAGCCCCCATATCTACTTCTTCAGGGTCTCAATAATATTCTTTCCCTCTCTCTCTCTGTCTTAATCACGTTAAAACATGTTATATAGCGTCGTGGGAAAGCGAAATAGCGACCGGGCGTCACACAATGCGAATTGCGTAACTAGAGGGTAGTTTAAGGCTTCCAACCCATTACAAAGGGCTCAGCCATAATTCTTCATCGTCATCAGCCATCGCACAAAAAAATTCACATAATGCCGTACAGACGTGTAGCTTGTACCTCGCTTCTCCGCAGAATGACGAATAATGGCGTAGTGGGTGCGTCCCACCTTCGCAAAATTTATGATTTATAACGTAGTGGGTAACTTGCTAGTGCAGTAATAGTAGCCCCAACAGAGTTTACAACAGGCTCTAGAAATGCCGCTCTTCCAGCTTTCGCTCTGACTGTGCTGCGCTTTCCGCTCAGGCGTGGCGTTTTTTCTTTGGCCGAGGCCGTCATTCACTTCTGCCGCAGCACCAACAAAGTGCTCTTATCAGCAAGCGCAAGCCTTCTTCGGATGGCTTGGAAACCACGTGTAGAGCACTCATCGTTTCTTCCACAGATCCGTTACGTATCTGGGTTCAATGTACTTGTAGAATGGTGTTGTGAGCTGCGTTCACAGTTTGGTGGAAGCCGGACTTCCGGCGAGGTCTTGTGTCAACAACGTCCGCTCGCATGCACGATGCAAGAGCAGGCCGGTTATTCTACTCTAAGCCCCACCGAGTGGCACACCGCATACAAGCATGTTTCAAGGGATCGCCAAATGGAGGAGCTTGCCGGGCACCTCCCACAACTTTCACTTTCCAAAACTGCGATCTACAGTAAGCATTCCACTGAGTGTTGGTCAGGGTTCCGTTGGAAAGCCTTTCATCCAGGTACCCAAAATACCGGCTGTTCCACTTATAGGAAGCTCTTGGATATATGCTCCTATTTTGGGTAAGCTTTTGAAAGTTTCTTATTGTTTATCGTTTATCAGCGCTTGAGACGCTCACATGGTATTGCGGAAATTAGTAACTCAAGCGTACAATCCTGTTACAGGCAGAGCATCCGTGCAACACTCTTTTCAAATATTTTCAGCACATTTTTTTTTTCATTTACCACGAGCTTACTATAATGGAAAGGAGTTTTGTCTCACACAAGTGCATAGTATGACACATGAGTGTAAATGTGGGTGCAATAATTACGCACTAATATATATCTTATACGGTGAACGGAAAATGCATTATATAAGGCGGTACCTACAATAACTGCTACTGAAATGGAAAACAAAATGTCAGTAAACGTCCATTAAAAGTGTTCGAAAAAAAAAAGAATAAGAAAACACGCACTTATTTGAATGGATGTCGCCAGGGATGGGCAAAGATACTTTTAAATTGTATCGCGATAAAATATACGATAGTCGGCCCAGACGTACTTGAGATACATGTAAAATATACTACCGCAATTACTGTGTCCGATACAATGCTTTCCACATGTACCTGAATACACTTCCATAACTTGCAAATTTGTTATTATAAATTTGTATGATGTAGCAGCAAACGCCTATACAAAAAAATGTTTGCTTGAAGATTTCCTAACTTCCACCAACTTTGTTTAGTTTGAATGAAATGTATGTTGGTATCTCAAAAGTTTTGTATTTCATGCTCAAAGTATATTAGTTTTATTCCGAAACAACTCATTGCGGCTCAGGGGTCTCAAAACACGCTCAGAGATGACTGTCTTCGTCCCATATTTTTTTTTCTTTTCCTGATAGGTATGTTCATGAGCTACGCATACGTGACTGGTCTGAAGCATGTTTTTAGTGAGGCATCCAACCCGGTCACTATGTTTGAAAACATAACCTTGGAGCGTAGAATAACAACTTGTTGCTGGGCTATCTGGCGCATAACTTCAAGAAAAAACCTAGACGCCTAAGCACCACCAGCAGAAACGGGGGCGTAGGTAGAAATATTTTTCGGGGGGGGGGGGGGGGGGCACCTCCTTGATCTGATGTGGGAGCCGCGCAGGCAGATGTGGTCGAGTGTCATTTTGTGCTGTATATGCCATGGCCAAAAAAAGAAAAATTCGGGGGGGGGGGGGGGGGGGAACGGGCCCGGTGCGCCACTCCCTGGCGACGCCACTGAGCAGAAAGAAGAGGCAGAAGAAAAGGACGCCCTTTTCTCGTGCCTCATCTTTCTGCTGGCGGGACTTCGCCGTCCAGTTTCTTTCTCGAAACCTTGGAACAAAAGCTCTATATCAGAATCCAGTCGCTCTGGAGATCATCATTATCAACATGTTTCATGAAACCTGACCTGACGTCAAGCCCCATTAAAAAATTACCCATATATGAGATACGAGAACGATATTTCAAATGGCAACGTTGGCTGATATTTTGTGCCTATTCGCCCCGCTCTAACCTTCTTCACCCTCCCAGCCTATCGGGAGGCTAAATTTCGTGACTGAGGCCTGCCAGCTGAGGTATGGTGACCGCCAGAGAAAAAAACGCCAGGCCTGCGCGGAAAGCGCAGCACAGTCACAGCGAAAGCTGGAAGAGCGGCATTTCGAGAGCCCGCTGTAAACTCTCTTGGGGCTACTAATACAAGTACACTAGCAAGGTACCCACTACGCCATAAATCACAATATTTGTGAAGTTGGTAAGCCCCTACAACGCCATTATTCGTCATTGTGCGCAGAACGTGGTTCCAGCTTTATGTGCACTTTGTTATGTGTACATAAAGGCATTATGTGCACCTTGTTTACGTGACGACTGATGACGACGAAGAATTGTGGCTCAGCCCTTGTAATGGGTTGGAATCTTTAAAAGGCTTACCAGTTACGTAATTCGCATTGTGTGACGCCCGGTCGCTATTTAACTCTCCCACCATGCAAATAACATACGTTGACGTGAGAAAGAGACAAAGAGAGGAGGGAAGAACTTTATTGAGGCCCCTAGGAAATGGATCATGGGAGCCTTATGGGCTTTCTTGGCAACCAATGCAAGTGCACTTGCGAGGAACCCACTACGCTATAACTCATCATAATATCTGTGAAGTAGGGAAACAGTCACTGTGCCATTTTTCGTCATTCAACGGAGAGCCGTGGTACCCGCTAAAAACATGTAAGGCATTATGCGCACTTTGCTGGTATTGTGCCTGATGACGATGAAGAATTATTGCAGAGCCCCTTGTAATGGGTTGGAAGCATCCAACAGCCCACTCGTTCCGCAATTTGCATTGTGTGACGCCTGCTTACAGAATTCGCGTTGTGTGGGTGCGTGGTTTGTTAATTCACTCTTCTACGACTCAACATTACATATGTTAATGTGGTTCCTTCTGGACATGAAGCCTGTATAGCGTCTTCTTGCAAGGCAGTTCCAAGCACCGGCATGGCTCTGAGGTACAACACTGGGCTCCCACGCAGAGGGCCCAGGTTCGAACCCCCGTTCCATCCTGGCGGCGGCGGCGGACAACTACGGCACCAAAAACGGCCGTTGAAATGATCTCATAACAGCTTTCGCTGTAAAAAATGCCCGCATATCTGCGTGCTTCGCTGCAAATGTCGTCTAAAGACGATAGAAGAGGCGCTGCGTGAGATATGGACGCCATCTGGCAATACGTCGGGAAACATGAGTGCTGTGTTGCGGGCTGGTAGTCCCGGCGCAGCGGCAGGTGAAGACCGGCGGTGACCAACGCGACCGGCTGGGACGCCGGCCAGCCCGAACACGCGGTTTGGCGCGGTACGCCGAAGGAGAAGAAACGTCCGCACTCAACGAGTACTCTCCACAAACTCTCTTATTTACACGTCGCCTGGGTAAAACAGGAATGCCAGAGCGGCGCCCCCTGTCATTCGTACAATGCAATACTGAACCGAAACCGAAACACAACATGAGCTTGTGCAGAGGGCGCGGAGGAAGACAAGTTTCAGCGCAGTCGCATTTTCAGCGCAGCTTAAGAAACTAGGGTCTTTAAAATTTCGTATCTATGTATTTTCCATTAAAGGAACACACCACCTAATACTTACCTAATGATGTCGCGCCTCAGATATGCGTAATATTTACTTTTTGATCGACAACGTTCACAAGTGGAAACAGCCGTACCAGTTCAAGATGGGTGGGCGGTAAGCAAGTGGTTCAACTTTGGCCGGCTGGCTGAATCGAGTGACGTGCCGACAAACAGAAAGACATACCAAAATTTTTGCGTGTAAGTTCCCCAAGAAAGACTATCGTCTTTAAAAGTTGGGGACCACTAAGCGTGCAATAGGCTTCCCAAGCAACGCTTAGCGGCGCTGCTGCTCTTGACAGGCAGCGCCATCTCTGGCAGAAAAAGAGAAACTGGGGCGTGATCAGCGAGCGCTTTCCCTTCTCGCCACCGCGTTGCCGCTCGCTTCCGTGCACGTGCAGAGCTCTCGCGGTGCACTTGCGCCGTCTCACAATGTACCGCGTGCAGTGCGGCTTCAAAAGGATCTTCAAGCTTGACTGGCACTTCCGCAAAGCGAACTTGATAAAATGAGGAAGGCTCGTCAATCACGTTAACGGTGAAGAGCAGACGATTGACGACAACCACGCCCGACTCAGAGCGAAATGCATTTCCCAAGTCGCGATTACACCGTGTAGGACGTATACCTCGAGGTAAGTCTCATTCTGTCACGTTAAAGATGAATGATGGTCCACATGCACTCCGAAATGAAGCCGTACACGCTATCGATGTTCTGCGGCGTGGACTACGAGTCATATGATTGTTGTTTTGATATGGCATGCTTACAGTAGCAGCCATGTACTTTCGTGAACAAACGTTTGCGGCGTGCGAAAAAAAGATTATACGGCCATGGCACTGCTTCCTGAGAAGGTTAGAGTCAAGTCCTCCGTGCCGCTGGAGAATCACCCGCCGATTAAGACGCGAGGCAGCTAGCTGAGCTTCAACCACTGTGAAGCAAGATGAACTGCTCGCCTCGTTTTTTCGGCTCTCGCGTCATGTTTGCAGTCTCTTTTTATGATACCGACTTGACAGGCGTATAAAACCTGTTGCGTGAACGCGGCTAGAAAATCGCACAAAGTCAGAAGGTGGTTAATTCAAGGTTGCAATTGCAAAGCATGTATGAAGTGCCAGTTATATTTAGCGGCTTAAATATATATCACCCCACTAAAGTGACCAAAACAAAGCAAACCTGCAGAACGATGTCAAAGCTTGCTGAAAATGCACAGACGTCCGTTCCGGCGTGATAAAGACTAGTGTCGAAATGTTTACATTTAAAGGGGCCCTCCAACACTTTATTTGAAGCGCTTACATCGCTGCTGACCGCATCAACGCGTAGTGGCGCTCGCCAGAACTATTGCGGGCGGAAATGACGAAGATGGGCGCTGGCCTATGATTGGATAAATGTAACGTTAGAAGTAATAGCGGCGTTGCATCACAAAAGGGGTTATTATTGGGTTTACTTTTTCTTGAGCATGCTTTTTTCACTGAACACCAACTAGACAGGCAATCTTACATTTCAGCTTTAAAACTGCAGCGCCCGGCAAAGAATGCGCCGAACGCCACGGCGCTGGAGGGAAACGCGCTCGGGACGCTCCAGGCGCCGTTGTTTGTAGAAACTGAAGGGAAAAAAATGTAAGAGCGTTGATACAGACGCCGTCGCAACAAGAAACACGACTAAAACTAGAAAAAATGTAGAGGCGTTCGCGATCTGCCTCGTTTCGCACGCGCAGTTCACTCTTAATGCACCACATTGTTTGTTACTATCGCAACGGCGTCATCAATACGTTGGAAAGAACGGCCAACATTGTATGCAAGCTTCCCGTACGTAGGATCTTTCAGTTCATTTCATTGGGGCGCCATCAGACGTCACAGGGCGAGTGAAACGTGGTCAGGTGACCCCGCGAAAATCGAGGTGAGGGTAGGCCTCCATTTTATTGTATTTTGAGTGTTCTAGGCTGAATAACTTCGGACTGCGTGCCCCTACCGCTGCCGTTCTTGCTGCACTAATCTCTTCAGCCTCCAGTCTACGCAACCCGAAAGTAAAAACTGTAAAACAATGAGGACAGGAAAAGTGTTGGAGGGTCCCTTTAAGCCTTTCCGACGCGTGAAATGCAGGCGCCGAACTTCTGACAATGTGCGGAGTTCAGTTGAATTCAACCAACCGCGCAACGCTAACGGTATAACGCGAATGTGAACGTTCAACAACGACGGGTAGGTCTCACGAGCACGGGGAAGCAAAACACAAAGTTGCTTCACCTACAACCGTAACTGGACTTTAACAATGCGAGAAGACAGCGAGTAATCATTACTGTAGTCGCTGCGTGCATGCGCCCCGTTACTTACCGATTCAGGTAGTCGGAACGAACGAAAGCGATGAACTCAGACAGCCAAAATAGAAGGCGAGACAGCGCTGTCAGCTATCCACGCTTGCCGCCTTTATTTATCGTGCGACACGCCCGGGAACCGATACAGTTTAACACGTGAATCGCGTGCCTTGTCTGCACTGTTGTGGCTGGCCACTAAACCGCAATACTTCGGACCACGCTTGCGCTTCCGCGGGGTCGCTTCTGCCATCGTGGAAATGCGCAGCTTCGCACAGCAAGCCTCTCGGTTCAACGTGCCGAGCTGACGGACCCACAGTTACCCGCACCGAGAGAAGAACGCGAGCGCACGTGCGCTACCGCTACCGTGAAAGGGGCTGAGTCGGCCGCTCGACGGTTCAGAGTTTTCCGACAGAGCCGCAGCGCGGCTGGCGCGGCGCTGTCGTCGCGCCGCAAACTTGAGCTTGGGTTCCCTATGGAACGGAAAACGATAGGAACAACATTACGAGAGCGGAAGACGGCAGAACGGGCCAGGGAACAAACTGGGGTTGCATATACCCTACTTGTCATCAAGCGAAAGAAATGGACCTGGGCTGGCCACGTGATGCGAAGAACCGATGGACCGTAAGAGCAACCCATATGGGTACCAAGACATAGGGAACGCAGTCGAGGAAGGTTCGATAGAGCGTCAAAATTAACATGTTTGCAAGGTTAAAATGGAACCGTATTGGGTAAACTGCTGGTCATTGGGAGAGCCTTGCAGTGGACAGGCTGAGATTGATGATCAGGATGCCGCAGAGAGTAATATCTACTGCCTTCTTTGTTTTTCCGCTAGGGCTTATCCATGTACATTGTTTATTTCTACGGAAGGAGGTGTTTATTATGTGGAGCCCATTATGCTCTGCGAAGATCGCTTTTACGAAGGCATATACAACGTTAATCGGAATGACTGACGGTGCAGCATGCGATGTTTGCGGCACCGAAGAAAACTCTTGCTGTGCAACTGCCCTCGTTTTGCCTCGGAGAGACAGGTACTGTCCAACGCACTGCGGCGACTGCATGATCGGCCAATTTCCGTGCAGGTGCTACTACAGCATAAGTGATTAAAAAGTTCCGTTTTCACCGAGCTGCGCGCCTCAGTGGGAGTTTCGGTATCGGTACTGCGTGTGCTCGGCTCTGCCTATTTTCGCACTGCTGATATTGTACGGCTGCTGCTGGTCAAGCTAATTCGTTACAGATATAGTTTCGGAGTGGCCCGCGGCTGCGTCTTGGCAAGGTTGATGGCCGCTGTTGCTCAAGAAACCGTGGCGTCGGCGGCCGGGCAGTAAAGACGGGCAACGCTGGGCGCGGCAGCTCCTACGTCAGAAGGCCCGTTCAGGCGGGTGATCTGAAGGGCGCTAACGCCGTTCGGACCACTAGAACATGATTTTCTTTGACAATAATCATTTGCTTGGCGCGAAACAAACACTACGACGTGTCTGGAACGCTAGTTCAACAATCAACGTCGACTTAACATTTGCCTTTAGTGTCCCTGTAAGGTTAGACAATTGAAACTTCACCGACTATGGAAACTTGCAACGAAACAACTCGGGGCATCTGGTATGACATTGTTTCTCGAATCTCCTTCCTGGCATCTTTAAGATTGTTCCTAACAATTTCCATTATTACAACCCACACTGAATTTCGTATTCTACTAAGTTTAAGCACAAGTTTTGTTACTGTGTATTTCAGGTGGGCATACGTTACTATATATTTGTCCTCATCATTGCCTTGTATATAATCCAATCTCATCTCATGTAATTCAATCTTACATTCCCGACATCCTTCAAATCGCTGCTGTGTGAAAGCCACGAGGCAACCTTATTCTTGCATTGTTTAGACTTCGTAACGAAGCACCATGGAAGGGAAACTTGGGTAACGATACCAAAGCGACATTATTAATTTGCGCCATAGACACCGCACGTACTTGAGTACGCGGCACAGGGCTAAGAGCAAGATCAAGATATCCACACTGGCCGTCGTAGCTACGAGCGGCGCCGATTAACACTGCCGGGGTGGAATGCACAGATACCCGATAAGGTGGACGGGAGGATGACCGCCGCCGCAGCTCAGCTGGTACAGCATCGGATGCATTACTCGATGGCAGCAGCTTCGGTACCTGCCGGCGGCAAGTCATTTATATCACACTTACTACAAAGAACGTCCCCTATGCTTTCCTTGCCTTGATTGTCTGTTATTTCTCATTAAGCTCCGCAAAAGCATTTAAAAATATGTTACCTCCACTGCCTCAAGTGACCTCCATTGTGGGTGTCGTACGCCACGAAGAAGTTACTCGAGGTTCCCGAGCCAGAGCGTTCTCAGCCTGCAGCTACGGCTGACACTGGTGCTGTTCGCCGTCGCGCCCCACCCTAGCGACAGTGTCAAGTCGCCGCACCAGAGCAGTTCCGTCGTCAACTGTCTGGCCAGCGCTACGCGCCGAGGAAAACCGATGCTTCGCGCGACAATGACCTCCGTACGCCTTCCTATCACTGCGGCGAAGCCTGTCACACTTACCGTCGCTGCCACTATCTCGAGACGAGACTATGCGGTTTCGCCGTCGACGCACCGCGTCCACAGCGTGGTGGGCGGTCACGGGTGATCGTTTACTGCTTAGCCACTGCTCAGTGCAGATCTAGGCGCCAGTGTCGTTCCCCGTCGCCAGGACGCTACCTGTCGCCGCAACATCAACCGTACACTTGCCCAATCCGGACCCCATCGTGAGCCTGTCTTCGGTAAACTGAAAACAGCAACCGAAAGATGTACGCTCGCTGTTCATCGACGACGACATTGCGACGATACTCGAAGCACACGCCGCCAGCCAAACGGAGCCATGAGGACGATATTTCGCCACCTGAGGAAGACCAGCAGCAGCGGAACAAGCCAGCGTAGCCGCGATCAGACGCCCCGACTGAATCCTGGCGCGCAAGGACGAACTGGCGATCTCCACGTGCTTCTCGACGGCCACGCAGTCAGCGCTTCGTTAGCACCCGAGCCGCCGACTACTCTGTCATCCCTTGCCGCCAACGGGAAGAAAGTAAGGGCCGCTTTTGAAGGTCCCAAAATCCGAACGGCACTTGATAACGCCGACGGGCATATGCACGCCAACACAAGCTTTTACTACTGAAACGCTTGATATTGCCACGCGCCCTGCCCTTATTTCTTCGTTTTGATGCAATCGGGCTTCTCCCACAGCAACCGTTAGCGCCGCAGTGTTTGGGAAGCTTCGCGACTGCCTAGGATTGTTTCGCTAAGATTACGCGCAGGACGCGACTAGTAAAATTTATTCGAGAGCTCACGCGAGCATCAGCGATAACGCTGGAAGGCTCGGTCCCCGATGGATAAAATGCGGCACGTTCCGCCGATGATCAAATTACCGACGGCCGTCGACTGCGATCACGGATATCAGCGTACAGCGTGTATTGATTTTACTTTAACTTTTCGTTTACTGGGTACAAGATCGCTTTAATAATGAGTTTCGCCTCGAACAGCCCGACCGGCACCTTCTTCACTGTCACGACCACGTGACAATATTCACTGCAATTTACTGAAGTGGATCGGGTGTTTTCTTCTTAATCGCTCACAATTTATGTCCACAAATGCCATTAACTCTGGGTTTACAAAAGTGCTACGAGGCGTTCCTCAAGGCTCGTTCCTTGGGCCGTTATCACCTATCCCAGTGATCTCCCTGTGGTTGTCAATATTGACCTATTTGGGGACGACTGCATTAGTTGCAGGAAGATAATCAATTCTCATGACATTTCTTTTACTCCAGTCTGGTCTATGCGCAATCGAGAACAGGTGTAATAAATGGTTAATGCAACCAAATAAGCGCAAGGTCATGCGCCTTTCCAGAAAATCTACCTGCCCAGCACCATACCAGATTGATAAAATTTTTTAGAGTCAGTAACGTCACATAAATACCTGGGTGAAACTGCTCCACTCATATCGAGCACATAATTAACAAAGCTAATCGCATGCTAGGCTAGGTACATCAAAATTTTAAGCATGAAATGCTTTTAGCTGCCGCTGTCGGCGGCCTTCAAGCGACCTTGAGCCAAATGCCGGCGCGGTTATCCTGGCACTCATACGAGAACCTAGGTAAATGTAACCGGTAGCGAAGCTTCCATAGAAGTCCATACGTTCCAGAAATGGCCGCTCATCAGCCGCTCATAGGCCATCTGAGCGAGGAGGGAACACTTCCGGCGCAACAAAAATAAAGTGGATGTGACGCGATATTCGTCAAAAAAGTGACGTCATTTTGTTGCATCTAGCGCGAAATTTGACATGAGAAATTCCGCCAGATCCCACGCATTGCGGAAATCGACCTGATGCGAATCAGGCGGTGAGTAGCAGCCCATCACAGATTTTTAGCTTTGAGTCAGGCGTTACGAGGTGCATCGACGTCTTTGGGTAAATTTAGTAGTTGTGTGCATATGCTGGGCTTGCCAGGGGCGTCGAACACACTGGCGTGTAAAAGGATGGCTCATGGTCCCACGTAACGTCAGCGCTCATGTTAAAGCGATGTCAGCTTCATGTCAACCCAGTGCAGGCCACGGCTCGATGATTTGCATTGTTACAGTGCTGGGCAGTACCGAATATACATGTATCTTAGATACTACCTTAGATACTCTTTGGGTATCTTGTATCTGTACTGCGATACATTCAATAATATATCGTATGTATAAAAACACAATCGCGCCAAACGATAAACGTTGGCTGAACTCCACTCCTCAAACTGACACTGCTGCCAATAAGCCACCT
The DNA here is from genome assembly GCF_013339695.2 of Rhipicephalus sanguineus. Classification (NCBI taxonomy): domain Eukaryota; kingdom Metazoa; phylum Arthropoda; class Arachnida; order Ixodida; family Ixodidae; genus Rhipicephalus; species Rhipicephalus sanguineus. Next base: position 161,182,030 of record NC_051183.1, read on the forward strand.
GAATAAAGCTAAGGACAGTGACATTATTGGAAACATTACGGCGCGCACACAATAGAAGAAAACGAAAGGCGAGAAGACAAACATTTGTCTTCTCGCCTTTCGTTTTCGTCTATTGTGTGCGCGCCGAAATGTTTCCAATAATGTCCTCAAACCAACTCGCCCAGCTCTCCATACCATTACATGACACTGACACTCTATTTACCTTTCCACCCGAGTCCTGCAGCGGCCCCGCCACGGTGGTCTAGTGGTTATGGCGCTCGACTGCTGACCCGAAGGTCGCGGGATCGAATCCCGGCCGCGGCGGCTGCATTTTCGGTGAAGGCGAAAATGTTTGAGGCCCGTGTACTTAGATTTAGGTGCACGTTAAAGAACCCCAGGTGGTCGAAATTTCCGGAGCCCTTCACTACGGCGTCTCTCATAATCATATGGTGGTTTTGGGACGTTAAACCCCAGATATTATTATTACCGAGTCCTGCAGCGAGGCGTGGCGATGAGGTGTGCGCGTCCTTATTGGTGCAGCAAAGTCACGTGGTGGCGCCATCTCGAAAAAAAAAGCAACAACAACAAGCGTGCTGCGAAGCACGCTTGTTGTTGTTGTTTACATCGCTCAATATTTTCTCCATTTTATGTTGTGTCCGTACCATTGCACTTCCACGTAAGCACTGCACTGTTCCGCGTACCCCATTGCGTGCGACGTCTTTCGCGCAAATTATGATGCTGCTATAGTGTTGTTCTCGCACTTTCTCTTGCGTGGTGCTTCGTTACGAAGTCTGAAAAATGCAAGAATGGGGTTGGTTTGCGTCTCACGCCTTTGACACATGTGCGATGTGAAAAATCTCGTGGATGTAAAGAACTTGCATACGGTGCGATTGACTTATATGCAAATGAGATTCTAAGAACCGTCGCACCACCGGTGCTAGAGAACAAGCATTTACGTAAGAGAAGACATCTTGGCGTATTGCACCTACGTTCTTCCTTCTAAATTATTCAAGGAGTTCTTTTCATCGTAATTTGATTGTAAGCGCAAGTGCCTTCTTTGCTGTCGTCAATTTGCCCGCACATTCCCAAGGCACCTGTATAGTTTTTAGAGCGCAGCTCTTAGGCGCCCGTTTCTGCGCTGAGTGGCTTCGCCGTCGCCGTTGCCGTCGGTGGCGTAACCGGTAGACATGAAAAATTGACCGATAGACAAGACAAAATGAAATGAGGAAAAAATACCCAGGATCAAATGGGATTAAAACCCGGGCCCACTGCGTGGTAGTCGAGTATTCCACCACAGAGCCACGCTGGTGCTTGGAACTCATTTGCAAAAAGACCTTATGCAGGCGTTATGTCGGGCAAGGAATCGCGTTGACATGTGTAATATAGCACGGCAGAAGATTAAAATAACAACCAGTCATCACACAATGATAATTGCGCAACGAGTGTGTGGTTTAATGCTTCTCACCCACTGCAAAGTGCTCAGCCACAATTCTTCATCGTCATCAGCCACATGCAGCATCAGCAAAATGCACATAGTACCTTACAAATGTGCATCGGGTACCTCGCTTATCCGCAGAAAGACGAATAAATGCACATAGTACCTTACAAATGTGCATCGGGTACCTCGCTTATCCGCAGAAAGACGAATAATGGCGTAGTGGGTGCTGTCCTACTTCACAAATTTATGAATTATGGCGCAGATGATACCTTGCGGAAACCCAAAACTTCAAACACAGTTGGCCTTTCTCTAACACGATAATAATAATAATATCTGGGTTTTAGCGGCCCAAAAGCACGATATGATTATTAGAGACGCCGTAGTCGAGGGCTCCGGAAATTTAGACCACCTGGAGTTCTTTATCGTGCACCTAAATCTAGGTACACGGGCCTCAGACATTTTCGCCTCCATCGAAAATGCAGCCGCCGCGGCCGGGATTCGATCCCGCGACCCCGCGTCAGCAGTCGAGCGTCATAACCACTAGACCACCGTGGCGGGGCTTTCTCTAACACGGAGCTGCGGTCAGAATTCGCGTTAGGCAGTGTTGTAATCGTTGGTGATTTTTCCCCGTCTGTTTACTGGAATATCTCTTTACTAACCTGAGCTGAAATAGGTTCTCTGCTTTATTCTTATTTTAAATGTCTACGTAATTCCTACTATTCACATACCTACACTGCATTTGAGTCTACGGTTATGTCAAGGCGATGTTGAGGGCAAAGGGAAAATAATCTGGGCGTGCCTACAGTATACAGCAAGAAAGATTTTGGGGACTCTCGAGCTTCCCATTCGCGTGCAGGACGCGATTGCGTAATCGGGGCCCCGCTCGCATGGCCTTCTCAATCGCTAGCCTAGCTTCGCTTCTCGCTGGAAGGAAAGAAACGTCTGTATGCGTAACATAAGCACTTCCAGACAGAGCCGGGGAGGACAGGCATGATCTGGCATATTACCTCCCCTTGTAGACGACTCGATAGGGTCAATAAACGTTTCTTCTTCTTCAAAGTATCCCAGAACACCTACTGCAAGTACAGTTGCTCATTCCCCACTAAATTCTTCCTTTTACCAAATCGTGATGCAGATTCGAGAAACATTAAAATACCAAGTACTCCGTTTTTCTCATGAACGTCCCCATGAGTCATGTTATGCTATTTTGCGTGGGCGCTGTGTTTTCTGTTGTCTGGCCTTAACATCTTAGTTGAGGATATATCATTATCATTTGTCATAGCTTCTAGGGATGCCTCCTGTATCGTCTTTACACAGCTTGTTTCGCGTAACTAGAACCAAATACTTACAAAAAAGTGGGTAACTTCAGCTTAAAGAAACGAACGCCTTGGTTTTCCATCATGTGGCGCTCGTTAGGATATTTTATATTGCGCTTAATGGGTTAGTTAACCAAGATCAACTATGCAACATTTTGAATATTCACTATAGGACCAAGTGCGTTTCGTTACGCTCTAGAAGATATTCCAAAACAACCAATCCGATTTTTGTGGTAACGTACATGCTGTGTGGTGAGAAAGTCCGCGAAATATGACCACGTGAACGCACTCGTCGGCTACCGTAACACCGCGATCTCAAACGTGCTTCGAGCGAAACAGCGGGTGCGTGGACCATGGCGAAATGAGCGGCCACAGCCCTAGGCATCGGCTTCCCAGTGCGTCAGCATTTTTGACGGCCACACACGGCAAGGAAACGCCATTGTCCCTGAGAAGCGGTAGGCTGACCGTCCGCGTGCCGGTTTCGCTCGAAGCACGTGTAGCGAAAGCTTTACCAGTCGATAACTTGAATATGAAAAGTCATTGCAGCTTTATGTCTTCTATGTATACACGATGTGTCGCAAAAAAAAAAAAATCCAGCAGATCCCACGCACTGTGAGAATCGATGTAATGCGAAGCAGCCAGCAATGAGCTGCATAAACCGACCACATGCCCCGGTGTCTCTCGCATCCGCGATCCACCTGCTTTTACTGGCGCTGATGGCACCGACGTGGAGGACTGGCTCGCAATTTACGGGCTCGTGAGCGTACCCAACAAATGGGACGAAGCAGGCAAGTTGAGCAACTTGGTATTCTACCTCGCGGGAGTAGCAGGTTTGTGGTACAACAACCACGCATCAGATTTTGCGACTTGGTCCGGTTTCAAGACCGCCGTCATCAACGTTTTTGGCCGCCCTGCAGTTCGTAAGCTGCAAGCAGAATAGTGCCTACGCGAACGAGCCCAGCAGGCCGGTGAATCTTTCACAAGTTATCTCGAAGACGTTCTGGATTTGTGTAAGAAAACCAACGGCACCATGTCTGAGTCTGACAAGATCCTGAACATTATGAAAGGCATTTCCGACGATGCCTTCACTATGTCGCTCGCCAAAAACCCTTGCACAATGGCCGAGGACATAACGCTGTGCCAGAGCTACGACGAGCTCCGCCGGGAGCGTTCGATAACTCGTCGCTCTCCATCACGCGACGAAGAGCTTGCTGGCTTGGTGGCTATACCTGACCAGGCCGCGTCGCTGGCAGAAGTGAAGTCATTCGTGCGCGAAGAAATTGCACGCCAGTTTTTTCTCCTGGCCTTTGCCCACCCGTCGCACCTTCAACAGTCGTCGACGACCCTTCTTCCTCACCTCCGCCGAGCGATTGAGCAGGAAATTGTGCAGGTCATGCCTGAGTACCACCAGCAACATCCGGCTCCTGCGCCACATAGTTACGCTCAACTTGTCGCCAGGACGCCCCATGAAATCGCTGCGGCTGCTCCACTGGGTTACGCCGAAGCCGCCGCTAGACCCCCGTCCTTCGAAGCGGGCGTGCCGGCTACGTATGCTGCCGTCATCCCTAGGTCCTGACTGCAGCCCACCATGCAGTCATTTTAGCAGCCGCCCCGTCAATCGCATCCTGCGACATGGGTGGGACCTGCCCTGGCGAACAGATGAAGCACACCTGACAACCGGCCCATTTGCTTTGCATGCGGTTATGCCGGTCACGTGGCACATTACTGCCATCGCGTGCAGCCGCCTCGAGTCTCGTCACCCGTCACCAGCCATTCTAGCCGGGCATTCAACGACCCACCTCCGCCTATGTCACCGACGTCACGCCCAGCTCCATCCACTCGCCGCTCTCCGTCTCCACGACGTCCCTCACTGTCACCAATGCGGCCATGTTCTGTCGCACGAGAGCAGGAAAACTAGTCGTTGCAGTCCAGGAGGCTGGGGCTGCGGCGCTATCGAACTGTGAAAGCCCTCAGCGAAGCCCATCGAATGTCATAGATGTGTTTGTGGACGGTGTTTGCGCATCTGCCCTTATCGACACAGGATGGTATCTGTAATGGACGCAAAATTTAGTCGCTTACTCCGGAAAGTGACGACGTCACTTTCTGGGATGCCCCTCCGTAACGCCAGCTCCCAGAGTATTAGGCCTACAGTCATATGCACTGCGCGCGTCGTCATTCAGGACGTTCTGTACGACGTCGAGTTCATCATAATTGCTGCGTGCTCCCACGACGTCATCCCTGGGATGGGATTTTCTCTCCCACCACGACGCCGTAAGTCATTGCGCACCGGCCGCAATCGAACTCTCACCGCTCTCACATTTCACGCTGGCAGACAGTCCATCGGCATTGACCAAGGTCTTCGCCAAAGACGACACCAAAATGTCTTCAAACTCGTCAACGGCCGTGCCAGTTTACTGCGCCGGTCTCTGCGACACCATTGTACTCCTTTCGCCATCTTACCGCGTTTGCACTAGGAAAGGGCTGCTGGTACCTTTCGCGACCGTGCAAGTCACTCAGGGCAGCACGTCAATTTTTGTTACCAACCCATCCCCGCACATTGTTACGTTGGTGCGAGGGGAATGTCTCGGCAGAGTGGAGCCCCTCAAAGACGCACAAGTTCTGGACGCACCCGATGACTCGCACTGCACCAGTTCCCCTACCATCAGTGCCGTTTCCACGTCTGATTCATCACCCGCGGATGTATTTAGTCCCTCCATAGGCCTCCAACGCTCAAGTTTGCGCAGCGCCGTCCACCGCCCCAGCGAAGAGAGGGGAAACCTCCGGTAGCTCGGACGGGTCGCTCTTGTTTGGTTTTCCCATTGCGCGCGCGCAGAACATGCTCCCCGGGGCTTTTATCTCGCACTTTTCACGCTATGGGTGCCGTTCCTTCGTCCTACTCGAAAGCAGGCATGCAGTCCTGCTGCATTGTGAACTGTCACAATAGTCTAAAAATGAGGAAGAATCGAAAACCGGCCGTCAAGTTCTACCGTTTCCAATGCAAGCAGTGCGAGGAGCAGAGGCGTCAAGAGTGGATTACGGCAGTTCGCCGCGATGCTTTAGCGGTCTGGTCACCTTAAAGCAATTTTCGTCGTACACAGTATTACGAACTATTAACGGGGAGAAACGCGATGATCGTGCTCATTTGAAAGGGAAGTGCGTTTGTGAACCGAAGCTACAACAAATAGACAGCCGCTTTACGTTTCGAGATTGCGCGCTGGCTTTCCGATCGAGTCAACCATTTGTAATTTCACAGCAGCGGAGCATGTGGGCTTAATACACCACAGTTTAAATACCGTACCGTGAGTACTAAGTGTTTAATTCAGCCGATTGCAGTACATTTCCCGTCTCACTGTAAGCAGAATTAAGCTGCATATTTGCACTGAACGTTTATATTGGCCTTGCATGCGACGCGCCGTGATTGCTTAGCAGGCTGAAGTGTTGCGCTGCTAAGATCGGGGTCATGGGTTCGATTCACGCATACGGCAGCTGCATTTCGATGGGAGCGAAATGCAGTAACACTGGCGTACTTAGATTTACGTACACGGTAAAGAACCCCAGGTGGCCGAAATTAATCCCAAGTCCCTTACCACGGCGTGCCTCGTAATAATGTCGTGCTTTCGGCAAGTAATATATAGTCTTTCATGCGCGTGAGCCGCGGGCAATATACAGCTGCCGCTTTGGAAACGAGCTGAAAAAAGAACGGAGGCGGCAATTAAAATTTCGATGGCTGTGCGAAATCAGACGCGCTTTTTCTCGGACACATATCTCGGCATAATCATAAACATGCGCGATCCCAGCGGGTATTGTATGGTATGATGCTGACCCAGCGAGCTGTCGAAACAACCAAAGCGACATTCGAATCAGCGAACACGGTGCGTGATCAGACCTCGATATTATTCGAAATGAAACACGCCTCTGCAAGAAACATGCATGGTCGAAGTGGGCATGAAATATCTTTTTTCGCGCGTATCATTATGCTGTCAAAGGGAGCTCTAAAGAATCCAAGGTACTTGACACTAAACTTTGAATCCGACGTTATCATTCGATGCAAACCTCGGCAAAAGTGAAACTCCCACGAAACTGAACACTGCGCATTGCAATGCAGCCAGCGATTCAACAGGGCAGATGTAAATTTATGCTCTTCACACTAAGCTCATAATAAATTTAAAGCCGCACGACAAACTTGGCATCCAAGCAATCGAAATGTTATCAATCGAAAACGCACGCGAAAGCTGCCGGATGTTTGCTGAGAGCTCCGAGTAGACACGACTGCCGCAACGAAGGTGCGTTTTACCGGTAACATATAATTAGAGAACTCGCGCAGTCACCTAACCGATCACCTCCCTATTCATGCCAAAGAAATGTGCCCGTTCAGCATCGGCACGCACGTAGCGCTCGCACAAACAGCATCTTCCTTGATGACCTGCTCGGTCCCGCAAAGGTGGTCGATCAAGCGCCCTCCTCTGGTGGGATTCCCACCGTGAAAAAGGTTTTTCCGTCTCTGCGATCTTTCTGCACCTTAAAAGCACGCGACACGTGAAGCTGCACGTGCACGGCAAACAGAGAACAGCGCGTGCAGGGTGCGTGAACGTGCCGAGACAGCGCAGTCAAAAAGCAGGTGCGGGTAGAGCAGCGACCGGTTTTTGCAAGAAAGGCGGCGATGGATGGATGGATGGATGTTATGAGCGTCCCCTTTATAACAGGGCGGTGACATGTCTGCCACCAGGCTCTAAGAAAAAAAAAGAAAAAAAAAACTTCTTGTTTCAAGTTGGCTAAATACCTTATCTACACTGATTAAATCTATGTTATTATACAAAAGAAAATAAAAATTCCCGGTCCATCTCTCTGCCTCTTAAGGCAGAATGACCTTATTTTTCCCCATTATTTATTTTTGTACTTTATCTCTACTTTTCTGCCACCAATACTCTAACCGTCTCTTACTTATTTCTATCGCGGACGTGTTCAGCTTTCCATTGTTGTCCCTAAAACCCAAGGCTTCATGTAGCCTCGTGCCCACACGTATACCTGGATGAATATCGTCACATTCAATCAGTACATGTTCCATCGTTTTCTTAGTTCCCCCGCAGCATGTACATTGTTCTTCTTCGTTACTGAATCTCGTTTTATAACTACGCGTTCTAAGGTAGCCCGACCTTGCTTCAAACAGCAAAGCACTTCCCCTTGAATAATGATAAAACCTTTCCCTCCATATTTCGTTTTTTTCCCTTTCGGTAGTTACTCAGAGCCGGCTTCTTTTCCATCGCTGTCATCCAATAAGTCCTCTCCGCCTCTCTGACCTTCCGCTTAATGCTCCTTGTTGCCATATCGCCCGCACTGCTAGCCGTATATTTACTGGTGAGCCTCCTAGTTCTTTTTCTTCACTGCGTGTCAACGCTTTTTCTATACAAATACCTGAAAACCTTCTCTGCCCATCTACTCTTCTTCATTTTCCTCAGCCTCTCTTCGAATCTCATTTTGCTCTGAGCTTCCCTCACTTCAAAGCCTGGCCATCCCATATCACCCTTTACAGCCTCATTTCTCGTCTTTCCGTGAGCGCCCAACGCGAGGCGGCCCACCGTCCGTTGATTTACATCCATTGCTGATTGTACCTCTGACTTCATGCACACCACTGAGTTCCCAAATGTAAGCCCCGGGACCATCACACCCTTCCACAGCCGTCGAAGCACCTCATACCTATTGTATCCCCATAAAGCTCTGTGCTTCATAACTGCAGCATTCCTCTTTCCCTTTGCTACCGATGCTTTCTCTTGTACATCCATATATCTGTCCCCCTCATTTACCCATACTCCGAGGTACTTGTACTCTCTTACCCTCTGTATTTTTTGGCCCTGTATTATGACCGCATGGTCTTCGTGATCATTGAATACCATCAATCCACGTTTTGTTGCACTAAATCCTAGTCCTAGAGCCTCACGTTCCCTTCCGCATATATCTGCCTGTGGCTGTATATCATCTTGACTGTCCGCAAATAAGACAATATCATCAGCATAAAATAGACCTGGAAGCTCCTGCTCAACGATCGTGCCGACCTGTTTGTGTGACAAATTAAATCCAATGTTGCTACCTTCTAGCGCTTTTTCCATCCTCACCATGAACAGCATCAATAACAGCGGGGACAAAGGACATCCCTGTCTCAGCCCCTTGCTAATTTCAACGCTGTCCTTGCTACTTATTCATTCCCATTCTATACAAACTGTATTTCCTCGGTATATTTCCCTCAAAAGCTGTATACGGTCGTCCCCTATGCCCACTTCTTTCAATATATCCCACAAAATTTCCTGATTAACGTTGTCATACGCCCCGCTGATATCTAGATAAGCTACGTATAAGGGCATGTTTTCTATTTTCGATATTTCTATACACTGGGTAAGAACAAACACATTATCGTCTAACCGCCTGTCGATTCGAAATCCATTCTGAAGTTCTCCCAAAATATAATTTAAGTTCTACCCACGCTTCTATTTTTAATTTTACTGCCTGCATCGCCAACCTGTATAGCACCGACGTAATGGTTAGCGGTCTATACGAGCGAATGTTATCCTTTTCTCCCCTGCCTTTATAGATTAAGTTCATTCTACTTTTTCGCCAACTGCCTGGTATTTCCCTCTCCTGTAAGCACTTTTCTACGGCTTTCAGCAGTGCTTCTTTAGTTTTATCTCCAAGATCGTTAATGAGGCTGACGGGAACCCCATCTAAGCCCGGAGTAGTGCTCTTAGGAATTTTTCCTTCGGCCTTCTTCCAATTGAAATTCTCTAGTACTACATGTTCGTCGGTTGCACTCCTTTGAGTACTTTTACTCACCGGGGGAATCCCCTGGGCGACCTTTTTAAACGGATCGGCTGTTATCTTTCGGATGTAACGTAGCGCTTCATACCTTTCCGCTTGATTTCCTCCATCTTCCAAACGTTGTTGCATTGTGACAGACTTCCTACCCAGCGCTTTTAGGTGGCTGCAAAATATCCTAGGCGCGGCCTTCTTTTCGCGAATCTCTGTCATCCAGCGTTCACTTTCACCTTTCATTTTTGCCTCGACTAATTTCTGCACAATGGATTTTTGCTCTAAATATATTTCCCATATTTGGTCGACTTCGTCCTGTGGCCACTTCTACTTTTTTGCCTGTCTGTGCTCCCGTGATGCCTCACGTCGCTTCTCGATCGCCTCCCGGATTTCTTTGTTCCACCAACTTTTTGGCTTTCTCTTTCCTTTCCAACGAATAGTTTTCTTCTCTTTTTCCATTTCTTTCGTGATTACATGTAGCAGCTCACTATACTTCCAGTCTGTGCCTGGTAGTTTGTCTACTTTTTCCTCGACTCTTGCGGCTATATTTGTTATTTGTTTGTCATTTAGATACAAGCAGCCAAACTTTGATTCTATGTTCTTATTTTCAGTTTTATATCCCATTTGTAATATTATGCGTTTATGATCACTACCCAAGCTGTTAATGCCTTCCTCGTCTATTCTCATCTCTCTAAGTTTGTTATATATTCCTTCTGTCGTGAGACAATAATCAATGCTGGATTGCCTGTTTCCGACTTCCCACGTGATCTGCGCCTCACACTTAGGCCCCACGTTAACTATCTCAAGACTATGTTGCTCGCAGAGGTCTAGCAATAACTTGCCATTGGTGTCTGAATAACCGTCAAGGTCATGAATGTGAGCTTTCATGTCCCCTAGAAGGATTATTTCGGCATAAAAACCAAATTCTTTAATATCGGTGCTTATGCATTTCGCTATCTCCAGATTCTTTTCTCTGCAGTTATTCTCCGTCCACAAGTAAGCTACACCTAGCCACGTTTTCTTTCCGCCTGCTGTGCCCGAAACCCATATGTGCTCTGAACACGTTTGTTTCACTCTATGCCATTTTGTTCTGCTATGAATTAGCATTCCAACACCCCCACCTCTCCTTTCTGATGTGCTCCTGCTACATCCTTCCCAAATATAATTGTCAATGTGTGGTGGCTCTTCCAATAAGTCTCTAAGGTGTGTTTCTGTAACCGCATAAACACCTATCTGTTCCTTGTTTAACTGTTCCTCAATCTAACCATTTTGCCTTTTTTCTGCCACCCTGCATGTTAATGTAACTTATTGCAACACGCGCCTTCTTCCTTCTTTTACCTTTTCTCTGGTTTTTCGGTATACTGCCTGTCAAAGAGTCCCCCTGGTTGTTTTCCTCATTACAAGCTACCTTGGGCACCGAAGGGCCCGCGTGTCCCCCAAAAAAGCAACTGCGCGTCCTGCAAGTCGCGAACCCACCTCATTACCAAGGCTGCTATCGAAGTGTATTCCGTCTCTTCGAATTCACCCCACCTGTGCACCTCTCTGTTTATTTCCACTACGTCGATGCCTTTCTCTCGACTCATCTGTCATATCTCTTCGTTTGCGTCGACAACCGCTCTTTGCAGGTTGCAGTCACGCACCGGTACCTCCGGTATTGTGCATACCACTATCAGCACCTGAGGGGAAATGGCGCGCATGTCATCGACCCCTTTCGCCAATGTGGTCGCTAGTTCGGCTGATTCTTCATTCAAGACGTCGTTTAGACCTCCCGCGATTATCACGAGGTTACGTCCATTAGCCTTAGTTGCGAGTTTTGCGCTAGCTTGTCTCATCACTGATCCCAGCCCATGTCCCGGGAACTTCCCTATTAAAACTCGTTTGTCGCCTCTCACCCTTTCCTTCACTGCGTCTGCGCATCTAACTAAATTCGATTCCCCGGCGATTATCACGTGCTACGACTTTTCTGCAGGACTGTCCTGCACCTGGCCACTGCCTCGGTTACTAGCGCGTGCCACTGCTGCTTTGTCCCCTCCCTTTCCCAAAACTACTTTGCGGAAGCTGGGTCCTGTGACCCTTGCACCTGTCTTTTCCAAACCTTTTTTGCCCTTCGCGTCTACCACTGTGGGGGTCGATGTCCCGCTGTCGCTTGCTTCCTTGTTCACCATTACTACCTTTGCTAACTTCTCCTCGGCTGACTTAAGCCTTTCCCCCATAGCTATAGTTTTTTTCCGGCTCTGTCGCCAACGTATTCTCCAGCTCGGAGATTCTTACCATGAGCTCATTCTGGGCAGCGATCATTATTTCCATTTTCGCCTCTAACTCGCATTGCCTACACTTGGCTTCATCTCCCTGTGTCTTCTCATCCGTACAAACCCCTATTCTCCATCCCATTCCGCACCCTGAACACTTTATGGTTTTTTTTTACCATGGCTAGATCGTTCACACGGCGGATTAGATACACTTAAAGCCAAAGGGTATCACAAAACTCCGCAAGTATGCTATACTTCAAAGCACATGTGTACCTTTCAGCCGCGTGGTGGCCGAACAAACAAATAATAATAAATAAAAAAACCCCAGGCGACTGTCACAGAGGAAACAGTACAAAGTTGTAAGCCATATTAAGCTTCAATATATTGTACTCATATGACTAAAAAACAAGCTCGAATCATGCAAAAAAAAAAAACTTAATATGACGCTGTCATTCCGGAGCCCACGAGAAACACGTCCGTCCTCTTCGATGACCGCCGCGAAGACCCCGAAACGCGTAACGCGTGCGACGCAGCGCCCCCTGGCCGAGCTTGGGAGGCCTATTGCTGACAACCTTGCGTCGGTCCAGCGTTCCCAGCTTGTGTGCCTGTTGGAAGAATTTCCTTCTTCTTTAGATCTCGGGCAAACATCTTACGGCCGCATGTCCGCCGTTATGCATTGCATCGACACTGGCGCCCAACCACCACTGCGGCAACGTCCATATCCTGTGTCCCCCACAGAATGTCGGGTAATTAATGAGCAAGTCGACGATATGCGTCGACGCGACTTTATTCGACCCTCGGACAGCCCAAGGGCGTCTCCTGTTTTTCTAGTTGCCAAGAAGGACGGTTCTGTGCAGTTCTGTGTGTACTATCGACGGCTCAACTAGATCACTCGCAAGAATACATATCCACTGCTGCGAATCGACGACACGATTGACAGCCTCCAATGAGCAGAACAGTTTTCATCTCTCGATTTGCGCTCGGGGTACTGGGAAGTACCCATGGCTGATGACGCTTGACCGAAGACAGCCTTTGTCACGCCCGACGGCTTGTACGAGTTCAACGTCAAGCCGTTTGGTCTGTGTAATGCGCCCGCGACCTTCGAGCGCTTGATGGACACCGTTCTGCGCAACTTGAAATGGCACACGTGCTTGTGTTACCTGGACGACGTCGTCGTTTACCCTCCAGACTTCTCCACGCATCTTCAACGTCTGCGGCATGCTTTGAGGCATTTGAGCAACGCCAGCCTCCAACTGAATCTGAAGAAGTGCCGACTGACAGCGCGGCAGCTGACAATCCTAGGCTACGTCGCGTCCAATGACGGAATTCGTCCCGATCCGGCCAAGCTTCTGGCCATGGCTGAATTTCCCGAACCTACGGCCGTCAAAGAACTGCGCAGTTTCGTAGGACTGTGCTCATAATTTCGACGCTTGATATGCAACATTGCCAGCATCATAACGCAGCTGACGAAGCTCCTTGGAAGTATAAATTCGTGGTCGTCCGAGTGCAACGACGCGTTCGCAAAGCTCCGTCGTTTGTTGACGTCTCCTTCCATACTACGCCACTACGACCCTAAGGCCCCAACGGAGGTACACATGGGCGCCAGCGGTGTAGGTCTCGGCGCTGTCCTTGCGCACCGCACACAAGGGTTCCCCGAATATGTCGTGGCATACGCAAGTCGTACGCTCACTAGAGCCGAGACCAATTACACCGTCACGGAAAAGGAGTGCCTGGCGATCATCTGGGCCCTTACACAGTTTCGACCTTATTGTATGGCCGCCCATTTGATGTCGTCCCCGACCACCATGCACTATGCTGGCTGTCGTCATTGAAGGATCCTCGGGTCATCTCGCCCGCTGGGCACTTCGCCTGCAAGATTACGACATCCGCGTGCTGTATCGCAACGGACGCCAGCATGCTGACGCCGACGGCCTCTCGCGCTCCCCCTTGCCTGACGACAATACCCCCTGCTCAGTATCTAACATTGTTGTTTTTTCCATCGGCGTCCACACCATCGCTACCGAACAGCGCAAAGATAAATGAATCGCCTTGCTGATAGACTTGCTCACTGATTCGTCGGCAACACCAAGCACTCACGCGTTGCGTCATCAAGGCCACCATTACGCTATTCGTGACGACCTACTGCACCGATATTAGGGCAGATTATGTCCTTATTTTGCGCTTCTCTTACCGTAGCCAGAATTTTTTTCGGAAGAGGGGGGGGGGGGAGTTCAACCGTACTTTATGTATATTTGTGCGTTTGCATGTGTGCGCGTATATCTGCACATGCAAAATTGAAACATTTCAGAGAGCCTGGCTACGCCAGTGTCCTCACGGTCGTAAAGTTATCTTGTAGTTGCCTCAAGGTAAATGTCGCATGCGACTTCTTCTGGCGATTTGTCGTAAACGCTGCTCACCTTGCTTGTTTCCGCGTGATGCACCCCCCCCCCCCCCCCGCGACGAGCCGGCGCTTGTTCGTGAGTTGGCTTCTGTGAGCCAACGGTTTGCCGCCCTTTGCTTTTTTCGAGATCTTCACTGGAGACCTGTCCACTGTGACTTCCATTTTGACAAGAAAATGAGGCGTTTCTGACGCTCTGACCGGTGCTCCCTTGTTCACAGCTAATTGCTCAGCAGCGTTCGTAGCAGCTGCGACAGCGGCAGAAGTGCAGCTGTGCGTTTGTCCTGACACTAGCGGTGCTCCAGTGTCTGTCTGTGTAGTCTTTGTGCGTGTTCGCTAGCATTGAAATATGCTAAAGCACTACTATGCCCCATTATATATGCGCGTGTGTGTGGCTTTGTGTATGTATAATTATGTAAGTGTGTATCTACATATATATGTGTGTTTATGTGTGATATTGCCTTACTGCCAAATACAAAGGGTTGTAGGCTAGTCAAGCTGTCCGAGGACAGCTTTTTTTCTACAATCCCCCCATCTGCATTTCACAAAGATGGCAAATAAACTATTATTATTATTATTATTATTATTATTATTATTATTATTATTATTATTATTATTATTATTATTATTATTATTATTATTATTATTATTATTATTATTATCGAAGCATTCAGTCAGTACGAACTAGCCCAGCTAAATGGATTGACGAGGCGTTGTAGCTTTCGCGCCGGCGTGACTCATTTGTAGTTGTTGGTAAAGTGGCGAAAAAACTTTTGACGAAGCTTGCACTAAGCTGCGCAAGGCTTGAAATAAGAAGGAAACACTTTTCCGAGCTGCTAAACAGAGTACGAATGCTAACGCTTGGGAAAAATACTATTCTGTCGAAAAAATATACTTATCTGCTGTTCGTGGTGCCAAACATGCTTTTTTAACAACGGATTAGCCGAAAATACTTAGAGAAAACCCGAAGAAATTTTGGCAAGTAATAAACCCAAGTCATGTTCGCGCCATAACACTTGCTGACGATTCGGGGAACATTATGTCTGATACTGACTGCGACACAACTTTCAACAATGCCTTCGTCTCAGTTTTTACTAAGGATACTAGTGCTTCGTTGCCATTACTTTCTAGGAACAGTGTCTAGAATGCCGGCCATTACGTTCAGCTAGATGGTATTTCAAATGTGATTGATAACCTAAAACTTTCATCCTGTGCCAGTATCGACGGTATTAACTCAAAACTGTTAAAAAACACTAAAGATATATTCTCGGCATTTTTGTGTCTATTGTTTGCTCAGTCACTTTCAGTAGGCTGCATCCTTCACGACTGGATAGCGGGAAAAGTCATTGCCATCTAGAAAGCAGGGAACAGGCTTCAACCGCTAAATTATCGCCTCATCTCCCGTACGAGTCTGCCAAGTAAAATCATGGAGCACGTCCTTAACTCACTCATTATGGACCATTTAGATGCCAATAATTTCTTTCATCCTGCACGGCATGGATTTTGTAAGGGCCTTTCTTTCTTGCAAAACACAGCTAGCTCTTTTCATTTACGACCCTCATACGAATCTTGACTGTAAGAAACTGACGCTAAGTTTATCGGCTATGAAAAACTTTTGACAAGGTTTCTCACTGACACTCTTTGCATAAACTTTCCTTCTTAATTAAACTTAAACCCCGACGTACTAAAATGGCTTGAAGCATTCCTAGTCAAGCGCTCGCAAATCGTCACGTCAGTAATCAGTTCTCCGTCCCACTTCCGGTCACATCAGGTGTCTCCCAGCGGTCTGTTCCAGGCCCACTACTTTTTTTCATAGATATCAACGACTTAACCCTCCATGTAACTTGTATGTTCGCAGATGATTGCGTGATTGTGGGCAAAGCGCAAAAAACGTGGACGGAAAAGAGGAGAACGACACAAGACAGGCGCTTCTATGAATCGCCCACAATGAATCCTCATCATGTAGTCCATTTTGGAGTTCTGTTATTTATCATACCATTAACAATATTACTGACGCAAATAGTTTGCATGAAAATCTTAACCATGTGCAGTCTTGGTGTACCCGGCGGCTAATGAGTCCAAAAAAATGTAAACATATGTCATTTACCCGTAGTCGCAGCCCCATTTCTTCTTCTACACAATAGCCTCATTTAAACAGTCCCATCATTCAAGTACTTAGGAGTCTTAATTTCATTTGATGTTAACTGGGGCACACATATCAACAGCATTCTATCCTCGGCGAACCAACCACTCGGCTTCTTGAGGCGCCGTCATGCCCCACGCACTCTAAGACAAAATCGAGTTTTTGGGGAGTATTTCTGCCACACAACGATAATCGTCATCTGGCTTGCTCGCGTTTCCTTTCTTGAGAACCCAGCTCTCGTCACTTTCCTGTCAAGAATGCTATGTCACGGTGATAACGCGCGCGCCGTTCGTGACCGGGAAGTGCCGCGACCGCGGTGATAACGCGAGGAAAGCACGCGAGGTGGATGACGATTGTTGTTGTGTGGCAGAAACACTCCCAAAATACTCGATTTTGTCTTAGAGTGCGTGACGTGAGACTACTAGCGTACATATCACTAATCAGGCCTAAATTTGAATATGCTTCACCAATCTGGGACCCATATCAAAAATACCTCATCAACGCACTTGAGTTTTTTCAAAATCGCGCAGCAAGATACATTCATTGATCCTAATCGTATGACGTCAGCATATCAGCGTTAAAAGAAAAATCTAAATTACAATCACTCTTACACCGTCGTACGATAGCCAGCCTTGGTATTTTTAAAGTTTTTCTACAGTTCACTTAACCGCATGCCGTACGCCACACCACCAGCAAGAACATCGCAACGCACTGGTCACCCGCTACAGGTTTTAAAACCGCGTTCACTCACAACTACTTTCTCTGCTTCATTTTTTCTCGAACAGCATCAGAGTGGAATGCCCTCCCGTACCATGTTGTATCTACAAATATCAACCATATGTTCAATGCTGCTGTGTCTTCTGTTTTGAGAAATTAGTTGCTATTGATTGTATTTAACGCGAGTATTTATTTCTACAGTGTTCATTGTTTGTTATTGTTGTATTTATTTGTAGAGTGTTATTTTTGTGCAAGACTTTCAAGTTTTTACGTTATATTGTCACATTGTGTTGTTTCTCCTAATGTTGCCATCCTAATTATTTAGCGCGTGTTTTCTTTTGCACAGTGTATCAACATTTCTTTTGTTTCCTCCTCTTTTTCCAAAGTTCCATTGGTTTTTATTTGGAATTACCCATTACAAGATGTATCCCACCCCTTATGTAACATCCCTATAGACGAAAAAATCCGTAAAACAGGGGGTGGATGCTCGAGCATCCACCCCCTGTTTTACGGATTTTTTCATCGCAGCTTCCATCTTCCACTTCCTGCCGTTTTTTGGAATCCCTATAGACGGGCCTTCAATGAAAATAAACTGAACTGAACTGAAAGCGATGTGAGCGTGAGGAGGAGTAAAGCACAACGTAGAAAGAGTGATAGATAGAGACAGAAAAGGATAGGAAGAAGGAGGAAGTAAGCAAGAAATAGATAGGGAGGGATAAAAGAGAAAGAAATACACAAACAGCAAGAAAGAGCAGCACATTGGGCACGATATTGAGCAACCCCTTTTGCTTTGCCGCGCAGGTTAGTGAATATTTGCCAGCGTATTTTACAGAGGCGACAATCGTTTTTTAGTGCCGCTGCCGTGCACACTGGTTGTAGCAAATCTTCTATCAGATATCTGTGCTTTTAAAAAGTGTCTTCTGATATGCGGTGATACTGAGGCAACCCGGGGACCCACCGATCATGAAATACTACTCCAGTTACTTCAGGGGCAGAAAAAACATGGCTGAAACAATTACCAGTGTTCTCACTAAGCAAACAAGGGTGGAGTCCGATTTAGCAAATTTGAATAAGCACAGCAGTGGTATTGAATCTCTTTCCCCAGTCATTAAGGCGTTAAAAAACGAATTAGAGGGGCTCGAACCAAAGGTACTATTGCTTCAGAAGAGTAATTCTGAATGACAAAGAGTAAATGATGCACCCGAAATAGAAGCAGAAGAAAAAATCTACTTGTCTATGTCATTGATGCGCCCAGTGATGAAGCCAAGGATGAGCTTCTCCGTGCAATACAGGACGATCTGCCCCAGAAAAAGCTGCTCATACCGGCACAGAAATGTGCCATAGGCTAGGAAGGCAGATCGAGGACGGCCGGTCATCATAACTCTGTTGGATTAACGCGAAAAGGGATTGGTATTCAAAGCATGTTCTAAATTAAAAGGTTCTGCGATTTCAGTCGCTGAAGATTTTTTAACAAGAGTTAGAGAAATCAGGAAAAAATTGTGGCAGAGTTCACTCGAGGAGAGAAAAAATGGAGCCAAGGGAAAATTTGTTTGTGATAAATTGATCATAGGTGACACCATGTTTGCTTGGGATGAAGCCACTGGCAATCATCAGAAAATTACTAGAAGGGGCAATTGACCACAGCAAAAAGATGAATGGTTGATCCCTCCGTCATAGGAGTCGGTATAACACGAAAGTGAAACGTGTCGTCACAGAAATAGTTTATTGTTTATAGTGCATTGGTATATGAGAGCTTGTACAATGTCTACTGTTGTTTGGCAGATATAGCACCGCTTGATGTGGACGCATCGCACTCACGTTGACGCCTAGTGGCACATCTCCGTACCGACGACAAGCGCCCATGATCATGATTTAACCCTTGCGGTAGCTGAAGTACTTAACATATACGGGGATTCCGCAAATGGTGAATCCCGCGCAAAGATGCCATCAACAAGCACATAATAAACACTAATGCTCGATATGCACTCCTTCAAAGCGTCGTGAAATGCGAAGAGAAACGCTAGGCGCGTCGTGCCTTCCCTTTAGCCTGGTCTTTACTTCTCACAGGGCGAGCAGGGAACGCGGTGCGACAGCCAGGTGAGCGTCGGAGAGCTATTTGTCGATATGGATGGATGCGATGAGCGAGGCTTGCGCTAAAACCGCCACCTCACGGTGTGTTAAAGCGTTGACGAAATTAAACTTGTATTGGAAACGCGCCGAATAGAACGGTCGTTGAAACGGCGCGCTTGTTTTTTTTTTCGAGCCTGGTGGCACAGATGTCAGCGCCCCGTTATAAAGGGGACGCTCATACCATCCATCCATTCAAGAGCACTGTGAGAGGCAAGTGTGAAAGATAAAAGGCGCGTTCATGTCGCCACCGTAATGTTTTTGGCGGTAGCTCAGTGGGCTAAACGCCCGCCAGCCATCATCGCGGACCAAGAGGTCATGGGTTCGATTCCCGTCGACGGAAGTTTTTATTAGCTTTTTTTCTTTGCCATGTGATGGCATTAATTTTGCTGACGTACTTCCGTGACGGAAATACGTCATGAAAGTCTTGGTGGACCCCGGCATAAAACACTGGGGCTCTTCGATTTTCAACTTCTGGCTAACCGCGGGCTGCCAGAGCCAGCCAGAGCGCGCTCGTTTTTCTCGGGTTGCTCCGACCCCCCCGCGGTGCACTTCCGGTTGGCGTTCGTTTTTCTTGGGTTGGACGGTTCTGGCGACCCGCGGGGAGCCCGAGGGTCGCCAGAACCTTCCAGGACAATTTAGTCGTGGACGCTCTCTGGACGGTTTCGGGCTAGCAGACGCCAAAAAGAGACGATACGCGCTCGCCGCCATCTTTGTGAGGACTCGACGGATTGCACTGAGGGCGCTTGCGGACTATACCTTTGCTTGTCCTTAGGCTCGGGCCACTCGGCGCCGTTCCGCGCCGAGTGGCCCGAGCCTTTATTACGAGTGGCGACGACATTTGGAGCTAATGTTTATTGCTTTTCTTATGTGTCCCGTGAAGTTTCCTTCCGTGAACAACGCGGCGAACTGTCGCGTTCTAACCATTCTAACTGCGTCGTGCACATCTCCCAAAAGTTATGTACACGTTCGTACGAACGCATGGAGACCCCTTCCGAGTTTATTTTTTCGTAGTAGTATTCGATTCTGGGCGTCGTGTGTGCTTTATGTGCATTTAGCTGAGACGATTGTGATCGAACTACCTATTTCGCTCCGTCGTATGTTTGCGTGCGTGAATCCCGTCAGAACTTAACTATTTCAACTAGGTCTTCGATGTTGATAAAATGCACTGATCGAATAAAAGCGATCGCGACATTGTTTTTTGTGTGA
The DNA here is from genome assembly GCF_013339695.2 of Rhipicephalus sanguineus. Lineage (NCBI taxonomy): Eukaryota > Metazoa > Arthropoda > Arachnida > Ixodida > Ixodidae > Rhipicephalus > Rhipicephalus sanguineus. The sequence continues at coordinate 161,202,404 of NC_051183.1, forward strand.
TCCTCGTTGGTCGCGAACGGCGTGCGAGCGTACTTCGATCTACGGGCCAGTATATGAGGTATAGTATTATGTTATGCTACGACGCGTCGATGTGAAAAAACGAAGATGAATTCAGAAATGTATACATCCTTTTGTTGCTTATTTCATCGTCGGCTTTGTCTTTTTCCCCCTCTTAGTAATAATTCTATGCAGTATGTACGCGGTTACCACCAGGGGCGTAGCCAGAAATTTTTTCGGGGGGGGGGGGGGGTTCAACCATACTTTATGTATGTTCGTGCGTGCGTTTGTATGTGCGCGTGTAAACTGAAAAATTTCGGGGGGGGGGGGTTGAACCCCCCGAACCCCCTCCCCTTCTCGCTACGCCCCTGGTTATCACTTAGTAGCTCAAATAAAAGCTGAGCTAGTACAGGAGATTTTCGGAGTGCCACTTAGGACTGGAAAATAGGCTCAGGCAACATCTGCCAAAACGAGTCGAAGACGCGTCACACAGAAGTTTATTTTAGATATAACGCGCACTCGTGGTACCCATACCACCGCATGCCTCAAGTTATGACAAAACGCAAGCTGGTCAACGCGTGTGTGCGACGTAGTACGCGATAGATCCTCGAGCTCTTTTGGGGACACGATCACTTTCGCGAGATTTTCGCGTCGTGTTGTGCAGCGACTGTTACACGTACTAAGCAGACGTGAGCTGATTAAGCCGTTAGCGGCGCGGTAGCTCACCTTGCATCGCTTTCGTGGCGCCGTGCGCCAGCTGGCTGTTATGTTCGCGGACGGGGCGAGTTGCGCAAGATTTTGCGAACGTACGTGATCGTATCACAAATCCGTATGCTCGAGAATATCACTTCAGCTCTTCAGCAAACCTAGCCACATATTTTCAAGCGGGCAATGCAGAAAAACCAACGCGCACGCGGCGCAAAGTTTCGTTTGCTGCCAGGGCGGTAGCGTTTGTTTACGTTTACGCTGGCTGTCCCAGCGTTCGATTTTGTAATCTTGGGGCAGCTTCGGGTTGTCTCGGGCTTCCCACACATGTGACCAAGACGCTGCTTCCTGTCCCGACCGGAACTTGCTGGCTGGCCCTCTGGCTATCTCTGGCTGCCAGAGAACTGCCAGAAGTCCGAAAATCGAAGAGCCCCATTTTCGTGTTAAAAAACTTAACCACAACAATTTTAAATATTAACTGTCAAAGTAGTGTCAATAAAGTAGTATTTAATATGTACTGATGGGCTAGTTTGTGAGCCATAATATTTGATGAAGCGCTGCTTCATCAAATATAAAAGCAGTATGGTTTCAAACTCGTTTGGCTTTATATGACCCTGGACTTGTCGTACTAAACTCGAAAGGATTACAAACTATTTTGTAAGGATCGTACAGGATCGTACAGCTTTCATCATCGGCCGGTATGGACTCAATTAATTCTAAGCTACTGAAGAATGTTAAATCAATTTGTGCCGCCTATTTATCTTTGATTTTTTCACAGTCACTCGCCTCAGGAATCATTCCACATGACTGGAAAGCGGGGAAGGTCGTTCCAGTGTACGAATCAGCTAACAGAGAGTCGCCCTTGAACTACCGCCCCATTTCATTAACTAGTGTACCCTGTAAAATCATGGAACACGTCATCTACTCTCAAATCGCAAGTTTCTTGGATTCCTGTAATTTTTTTCATCTATCACAACACGGATTTCGAAAAGGCCTCTCCTGCGAAACGCAATTAGCGCTCTTTCTTCACGACTTGCACACTAACCTTGGCCGTAACATGCAGACCGATGTAATATTTCTAGACTATGCGAAAGCTTTTGATAAAGTTCCCCACCGCCGCCTTTTGCTAAAACTTTCACACCTGCACCTACACCCTAATATTCTTCAATGGATTGAACAGTTTCTCACTAACCGTTCTCAGTCAGTCTTTGCTAATGGCCACCTATCTAACTCTCTCCCAGTCACATCAGGCGTTCCCCAAGGATCTGTCCTTGGTCCCCTTCTATTCCTAATATATATTAACGACTTGCCCGATCATGTATCCTGCAGCATTCGCATGTTCGCGGACGACTGTGCCATTTATCACACTATCAGTAACCAGCATGATCACCTACATCTCCAAACAAATCTTAACAGCGTGCTTAAGTGGTGTAACACATGGTTAATGACCCTTAATCCTTCTAAATGTAAACTTGTGTCTTTTTCCCGTCGCCACAGCCCATACCGCTTCCAGTATTCCATCGTTAACACCCCAATTGAATCAGTACCATCTTATAAATATCTTGGAATAACCTTGTCCTACGATTTATCATGGCGTACCCACATCGCTAATGTAGTTTCATCATCCAATAAAGCACTTGGCTTTCTCAAGCGCCATCTCCGCCTAGCCCCCCTGCATGTAAAATTACTTGCGTACAAATCACTAATCAGACCGAAATTAGAATATGCATCTGCCATATGGAGCCCACATCAAGCGTACTTAATCAATGCATTAGAAGCGGTACAAAACCGAGCCGCCAGATTCATTCATTCGTCTTACTCATACGATATCAGTATTTCATCTTTGAAAGCGAAATCTGGACTTTCACCCCTTTCTTTGCGCCGCCGCACTGCAACTCTCGTGCTTTATCACAAATTATTTCATTCTTCCCTCAATCAGCCACCTTATATAACAGCCGCAGCACGCATATCTCATCGAACCAGTCATCCATTTCAAGTTGCTCGCCCATCATCACGCACCACTACTTTTTCTGCCTCGTTCTTTTTTCGAGCAGCCACAGACTGGAACGGCCTCCCCTGGGACATCGTCACCATCGCCTCATCATCTGCCTTTCAAGACCGTGTTATTGATCATCTTCAATACTAAAACAACTTTCACTGCTTATTGTTAACCTAAACAAAACCCCACCCCTTATGTAATGCCCCTCCTACGAAGGGGGGCCTTTAAGGTAATAAACTGAAAAAAAAAGAGGTGGGGGAGCCTCGATTTCATCTAAAGCTTCGCTTCAGCTGCTTAGAATGACCGATGTACCGGATGTACAATCTTTGTCTTGTAAAGCTTATGTGAATAACGAAATATATGTACTTGGAGCGTACTATCGACCCCCCAGCTCTTCGGCGTATGGTCTTGAACAACTTCGCTGTTATATGCAGTGTTGTGATAAAATGACTAGTCCTGGCCGGCGACTAACCAGCCAAACATTAATCGGGATACGTTTACGACTCAGTCTTCCAAATATCCTGAATCTGAAGCACTCGACATTGCGTATGATTCCGATCACCTACAGGTTGTTAATGAGCCTACCAGAAAATACAATAACGCTGAATCAGTGCTAGGCTTGTTCTTTGTAAGTTCAAGGTCAAGTTTGTTCATTATTATTGCACGTACAAAGGACGGGTTACATAATACTTACAGAATCAGGAGGTCCCAAAGTACGAGACTGTCAGGGGGACCTCCTATAATTAGTGGCGTGCATAAAAGCTAACAGCCGCAAAAAGAGCGAACAAATAAAAGATGGAATCAAAACAGAACGATCTATACTAAAAAAAGAAAAATATACTTACCATAGCAGCATCATACAAAGCTTAAAAATACCAATACAGAACTGTGAAGTGATGATGAAAATAAATTTATTACAGATGAACAAAAGGTACCTTGAACAATATGTTTTTCATGTTGTGTTTAAAAGATTGCAGTGACCGAGATGATTTAGTATGAAGAGGTATGCGATTCCAAAGATGAATACCATAGAAGGGAGCTGTAAATCTTCCATATTTCGATCTTATTTTGGGTAAAAGAAAGTTATTTTGCTCTGAAAACCTGGTATTGTTGTTGTTGACAAGGATATGGTGAGGAATACTATCAAATGATATTTCACGATGAATGAGACGGTATGTGATGAGGGGCAATCTGTGATAAAACAACTCTTGAATCGGTAGAATGCACAGCTCTTGATAGATGGGTGTAGAATGGCAACGCAATGGGCTATACGTCATTACTTTTATCGCCTGGTTTTGAAGGCGCTGAAACGGTTTGAGATGAATGGCGTATGTGTTACCCCATGATGATAGGCAGTATGATAAATGGCTGTTAATATAAGCATTATAAAGCGAGAAAAGAATATGAGGTTGAAAGAATGCACGTGTTTCAATGATAATGCGGATACCAAATGAAACCTTTTTGATGAGTGAGTTGGCGTGAATATTATATTTAAGGTGTTTATCCAGAGTAATACCCAGAAATTTAACATTATCAGGTGCCGGTATATCATAATTGTTCAATGAGACAAGTATGGAGAAAGTAATCACCGTTTAAGGGCTATGAAAAAGCACAAAAGTTGTTTTAGTAGGATAAATTTTGAGTTTGTTATTTATACACCATGAGTGAACGTTTTTAAGATCTGTGGTAAGTATGTCCTGAAGTGCGGTGACTGATTTATCCGGTGATAAATGGTCGTGTCATCAGCATACAGCAAACAGTTAGAAGAGGTAAGCGTATTGGGTAAGTCATTAATGAATAGTAGAAACAACAAAGGGCATAATATAGAGCCTTGGGGAACGCCGCAGTTAATTAATTTAGTTTATGAAAATTGGCTATTAATATACACTACTTGCGGCCTGCCGGACAAGTAGCTGCGAAATAAATTTAATGGTGGGCCAGTAATACCAAAAGACTGCAGCTTATCGAGAAGAGTAGAATGTACTAGTGTGTCAAATGCTTTTGTTAGGTCAATGAATAAGGCTCCTACGACAAAACCTTCATCAATAAATTGTTTAATGCTATCCGTGAAATCGATTAAGGCCTGTTCCGTCGAATAACCATTCCTAAAACCAAACTCGCGGGGGGAGAGAAGATTAAATTTGTTTAGGTAGTTCATTAAACGAGTGTACAGAAGCTTTTCAATGATTTTACTAAAAAATGGCAAAATACAAATTGGGCGGTAGTTGTTATTGTTATCACGAGCACCTTTTTTGAACACAGGAATCACTTTACCACGTTTCAACAACTCGGGAAATTTACCTGATTTCAAGATTTTGTTAGAAATATCTGCCACAACCTTTGATATGTCCGCAGCAACCAGTTTTATTCTAGAAGGCTGGATAGAATCCAGCCCTGGTCCCGTAACTTTGAGGGACGAAGGAGGAACGACCGAGAGCTACGTGGAAGATGGGCTGGAACACTAGAAGAAGACGTATTTTGGCATGTGGCAAAACGATCACTGAAAACGTTAGGTACATCAGCCTCGTTATTGTATTCCCTATTATTGTAAATTATTTTTTAATACCCGTGTCTTACTATGTAATATTAAGAAATTCTTTAATGAGCTCCCAATTGCGCCTGGTATTTCTTCCGTTTTCAATTATCCGCCGTTCATAATATTCTCGTTTTGCACGCTTAAGATGCCGGAAAGAATATTGTTATAATTTTTAAATCTAGCTCGCAAAGATACGTTGAAAGGCTGCAGTTTGACCTCTTCAAGAAGATTGTTTTTCTTAATTATAGAATGCAGCAACGCATTTGTGATCCATGGATTCGTAGGAGACGAGAATGTGTGCTTGCGGGATACATGGGTTGTGCAGTCATTAATGTAGTCCGTCATTAGAGACAGGAACATGGAATATGCCTTCTCAGGACAATTTTCACGTAAAACACTATTCCAGCATGTGCCGTGCACCGTTCGCAATAATAATGCTTCATTGAAGAAACTTTTAGTGTATTGGCGATGCTGCATACGTTTTCCGGTGCCAAGACTGAAGAACAGGGGATAATCATCCGTAATAGAATAATCTATCACTCCAGTGGTGCAGTCGGAGTCTATTAACGTGCAAGAACCAGCAGTGTCACATCTTGTTGGAACATCGATTAAAGAAGAAAAAGCACAGCTAAATAAGCAGTTGATATAATCAGAGCACGACTGACAGTTGGGATGAAGTATGTTTATGTTTATGTCACCACAAATGATGATGTTTTTATTTTTATTGGTTAAGATGTCAAGAATTTCTTCTAGCTGTGAACAGAAGTCCGAATACGAAGATGACGGGGAACGATAAATGCATGCCAGGATTGTATGTCTGTTGTTGAGTGGCAAGACATTCCGGTCGAACTCTAACCAGACAGACTCCCACAATAAATTACGGAAAGAAATATCGTGACGACGAGTGTACGGAACTGACGAATTCACAAAAATGGCAGATCCACCACTTCTTTGGATACCACGGTAGCTATGTTCACTAGTGTACCGTGGAAGATCAAATAGATTGCTATCTGCTTGTATTAGCCACGTTTCAGACAAACAGATTGTAGAAAAGTTATGATCAAGTATAGAAAGTTTAGCAGATCATCGTGATGCTTTCGAAGACTCCGAATATTGCAGTGAACGAATGAAAATTTGGGGGGTTTATCACGCAGCAATGCTTTCGTTTTATCACACGAGAACATGCCTCTGTTCATGATCGGAATTCGAATGAAGGATGCGCAGACGCACTGATTACGCAAATATTGCCAGATCGTTTACGCTGGAGATGCGATAAACGCGACTATTTTCAGAGTTTCTGGCTTTGATGATACAATTTTCGCTCCAGAGGAATCGCCACCCTCTGGTCTTTTTCAAGTCGGGAGCTTGCGCGAAAAGACGCTTGTTTTCTGGCGTGAGATGATCATTAACAAAAAAAAGGTGAGTCATGACTCACCTTTTTTTTTGTTAATGATCATCTATCGATCTAACGATCGGCTATTGGGCTGTCGCGAAACAGTGCACTGTTTCGCGACAGCCCAATAGCCGAAGTGGTGAGCTTAGCTTTCCGAGCCTTACTAATGAACTCCGCTCGCTTCGCTCTCGAGCAGAAGCGCGCGATGATGTTCCTGTCTTTTTTCGCGGGGACACGATGAACAATATCAACATCGGAGGGGACAACAGGACAGCCAATTTTTTCAGCAATAGCCTGTATTACAGCAAGGCAATTTTCACCTTGTGTGACGGGAACACCTTTAACCTCTACGTTGTTGAGGCGTGAATACTGCTCGAGTGACGAGAGACGTTGAGACAGCTTCGCGTTTTCTTCCTTCAGCAATTGATTTTCCTTCACGGTGGTTTCATTCTGAACTTTTACGGATTCATACAGTCCGTTAAACATGCTAAGACATTCTTGCATAGATGTCATTTCTGCACGTACTGTTGCTATATTTTTTTTTTGCTAGCTCACCACACGACGGCATCTTGAAACACACACGAGACACTGATTTCAACAGGGGAGCGGCTAAGAAAGATTAGCAAATGTACAAGTTTATGAGACAAACCTGTACGAATGGTCAGGACTAAATTAGTCGCTTGCTCGCAGCCGCAACCCTTGCTGCCAAAAAAAAAAGTGGCACCATAATAAATGATACTTTGGTTCAAGTAACGAATGGTATCTCGGTCCACCTTGCTGTTGTAATAATTTTAAAACGCACAGTATTGCGTCACCATAATGAACATAAAATGTTCCCTAAGTTTGTTCACGCAGACAATAAATCTATGATTTATGAGTTCAGCTTTCTGTATCAAATTTTTCAAAACAATAAGTGCAGTGTTAACGACCTTTTGATTCTTTTTAAACAAATTGTACAAGACTCTATCGAGCGCATTGTACCTAAGATAAGAAAAAAATTTTTGCGCAAAAACCCTTGCACTACTCGAGACACTATTCATTTAAAGTGCAAACTTAAAAGGTGAAAACAGAAAAAAAGTCTTTAAAACGGTCATGAAACTAAGAGTGCCATAGATAAAGTGTCAGAACAGCTAAAAGAACAACTTTCACAAGATAAAGAAACTTATTGCGGGGTAGCTCTCCCAGCTTTCATAAAATCATGTGCCGAAAATTTTTGGAGAACGATTAAACAACATTCTAATCCTAGTGACGCATTTGTCAAACAAGGAAGATGTGAAAGCGATGAAAAGGTCATTGCTTCTGCTTTCAAAAGCCATTTCAAAAGCGTTTTCACCGAAGATGACGGACGTCTGCGAGAATTTGGAATGTCAGTACCCGTGATGATGTATTTGAGGATCGTCACGCCGCACAGCGTGTGACGCGTTGCAGATGGAGGAGACGGTGGGTGATTGTAAAAACCAAGCGACAATTATATTCGGACGGCACACACACAGACACGAAAATACATAAGGCGAGAACGTACAACTGTAGTTGATCGTCCCACGTGGCGGTGCTATAGAGTCCGGGAAGTAGTGGGCTGCTAGTCCCGGCGGTGACGTAGTCGTGCGTGGTCGGGCGTGGTAGCGAAGTCGCAGCAGCAAGGGTCATGGGGCGAGTGGGCGACCAACCACTCGGTCGACAGTAGCCGTCATTGTCAGTAGCTCCCCGCGTCTCTTCAGCTCCAGGCAAAGATCCCGCGACGCTCGCTGTCCTGACGACGCCCGGCAGGATGAACCACGCGCGTAGATGCGGGTTCCCCGACACAGGAGGCCACGAACAGATCTTGCGACGTGAAGAACGTGAGGCGCTCGCTGTCCCGAAGACCGGTGCCTCTGTGCGCGAACCCCGCGCGTCGATGCGGGTTCGGTCGACCTCCGGCCTGTTCCGACCGTCTTCCAAGACTGACTAGCCTGCGCGAGCCCTTTTTCTTCTCCTCTGAAGCACGAGCTGTTTCTTCTTCCTCTGCCTCCAGCGATCGGCCGCTCTCTCATCTGCTGTCGCTGGCTCGCCTTTACGTGCTTCTTCACAGTACCTCAGATACCTAATAGAGAGATCTCTGAACGAGGCATCCTAAATTTATTGTTGAACCTGAATTTTAAAATTTAATAATAATAATAATAATATCTGGGGTTTAACGTCCCAAAACCACGATATGATTATGAGAGACGCAGTAGTGGAGGGCTCCGGGAATTTCGACCACCTGGGGTTCATTAACGTGCACATAAATCTAAGTACACGGGCCTCAAACATTTTCGCCTCCATCGAAAATGCAGCCGCCGCGGCCGGGATTCGATCCCGCGACCTTCGGGTCGGCAGTCGAGCGCCATAACCACTAGACCACCGTGGCGGGGCGAATTTTAAAAAGTCATCTGGCCCTGACGGTGTACCTAACACCTTTTTCAAGCAGTACGCGGGATGGTGCTTAAGTTTTTGCTTGCGCTTTTCACTAGGTCATTAAAATAACGTGCCTTGCCGGGCGACTGGAGAACTGCCCAAATCAAGCCCAGTCATAAATACGATGACAAAAATGTATTAATGTATTACAGATTACCGCCCAATATCACTAACCTCAACACCATGCAAAATGTTAGAACATATGGTTCATAGACACATGTCCACCTTTTCTTGAAGAAGATAAAGTACTAACAAATGCTCAACATGCTTTCTGACGGGGATTTTCTACCACTACCCAGTTAGTTCGTACTACACATAATTTCGCAGAGGCTTTAAATAAAGGGAAGCAGGTGGATGTCATCTTCATGGACTTCAAAAAAGCATTTGATAAAGTGTCGCACAAACATTCATTCATAAACTAAGCTATATAATCAACAACGAATAAATTAAGTTGGATTAGGGCCTCTCTTTCAAATCGCTGCCAGTGTGCATCGTTCAATCAGTTTTCGTGCGAAGGTTTGTCAAAGACTTCTAGCGTTCCCCAGGGGTCCTTTATCGGGCATTTGATTTTTCTAGTGATTATAAAAGATAAGAAAGGGAAAATAGACAACCACCCATTTGTAGCACGAAGCCTGGTTGTCTATTTTCCTTTTCTTAACCCTTCCGCCAACTTGCATGATTCCGCAGAACTGATTTTCAATTTATAAAAGATATTGTTAAAGACATTTCAACTAATGTTAGGTTTTATGCAGATGATTGCGTTTTGTATCAATTTGTGAGTACTGTACAGGATCAGGGGAGGTTAAATGATGACTTTCCGAAGATTATTTTATGGTGTGAGCAGGGGCAAGTGGCTGTCAATTTTGAAAAAGAAAACTGTTTTTACGAGAACCATTAACAAAAAGAAACCAGTGCCCTTTACGTATTTTACTGCTGACCAAGTTCTTTCCGAGGTTTAGCACTACAAATACTTAGCATTGCTAATTACTAAAAAACTATCCTGGAACACGCACATAGATATTGCTGTAGCCAATGCCTTGAGCAAGTTGTCCTTTTTAAGGCGTGTGCTCAAGTTAGCTACCCCTGAAGTGCGCTTGATTGCCTACAAATCAATTATCCGTCGTAAGTTAGAGTATGCCGTCATAATTTGGGACCCCTTCACAAAATCAAAGATCGAAAACTTAGAAAGAATGCAGTATAATGCTCCAAGATTCATTTACAACTCGTGTGGTCACAGCTTTATTAGCGAATTGATAAAGAAAGGCAATTTACCACCTGTTACTGAAAGAAACCGTGTTTGTTGACTAAAGGTCATTTATCAGTTGGTAAATGTTCATTACGAAACTAACACATCACATATCTTGATTCAATCTACAGGTTACGCTACCACAGTCCCGCAGTCACAAACAATTCAGCCTTCAATGCTGAGTCAATTCCTTTAAATATTATTTCTTTCCTACTACAATAAACGATTGGAATAACCTGTCTAACGAAGCTGTAGCCCAAAAATATTTGGTATCCTTTGAAGAGCATCTGATCTGAAGTGTTCTGTAACCTGTTCAGACTGCCTTGCCATCGTTTGTTGTCCTTTTTTCCCCCAAATGTACGGTTCTTATGTTTATGTACCACTCTGCTATGGTCTAAGTTAGACCGCAGTATCTATAAATAAATACAAATAAAATAATAAAAAAGAAGGGAATATATATATATATATATATACACGGAGAACTAAATAAATAGAACTAAACAGAGAAAAGGCATGGCAAAAACAGAGAGAGGACTGAGAGAGAGGACAGAGAGAGAGAGAGCGTCTCGAGTGCAAGCGACGCCAGTTTTTTTTTTTTTTGTGCCTGCTTTCTTTTCCGCCGTAGTGTCCTCTTTCAGTGGTTAGTCGACATGTGTGTCCTTACTATCTCATGCGTCCGTGTCTGCACGCCATCTTCTTTTATCGTGCCTCCCTCCTTAATTTTCCATATTGGAGAATCGTGATCGTCCGTAACATTCATAGTTTTGTCATCACCGACATACCTGGATACTTGGCTTGTTATTCACCCTATAAACACGCAGTTTGCCCAAATACACGGGCAATCACACCACACTTTTCGGATCGCCGTCGACATTTCACATTTGTGCAACGCCGTGGACTCTTGACGAGACAATTACAGTACTCAGTTCATGTAGTACACGCATCCTATGTTCACCTCGTAGTTGTACCTTAGGAATGTCACTGCTCTCACTTAAAAGCGCTAAGCAACGGTAGTTCTTTGTGTTGGGAAACCATAGACGATGCCTGAATGAAACACAAAATAAAGATGTTTATTCTCTCTCTTTTTGTGTTGGGATAATAATAAAAAAAACTACCTGGACACTTTCACAGGCGAGAGATCATTGGAGCTAGCGTGTGCTGGGTAAATGATGGGAATTGCTGCCACTAGTGCAGGCTATCCGGTGACGGCGGCATCATTTTGATTCAGTCTCGTTGAATTGATTTTTCTCGCTTATGTGTGGATATGAGGTCGTTTTGCCTGACATTCCTTTTTGTTTTCCTTAGGCAAGTATGACCGTCATGATGTCAACAAGGCAGCTTGGCAAATGTACCACCAGTACGGACCCATTGTGACCGAGAGACTTCCTGGACGGCGAATCATTGTGCACCTCTTCAGCGCACATGACTTTCGAACTCTGTACCAGGAGGAAGGAAGAACGCCGTACCGAATGGGGGCTCAACCGTTCAAGTGGTACCATGACAGTAGGCCAGAGTACTTCGCTAACCCTGGAATAATTAACGCGTAAGAATCTTGTATTTATTTATAGCATATCTCTATCACGATAGTTGAATATATAATGTAACAAATTGTACGAATACAGACACAAGGAAGCTTTCTTTCCGGGGGCGTCCTCGTGCTAAAGTAATTTCACGTTTCTGTCCATCTAGCCGCCTACGCCTGGACCCTGTCGTGGGTGTTTTGCTTAATGCTTAATTTGGCACAGTAAAAATTGGTTAATTCGAATTTCACGGGACCTGAAAAAATGACCGAAATAAGCAAATGCCGAACTATAGAAAGTATCAAGAAAATATTAAAAATGTGTGTATTATATCAATGCATTTTCATTCTTTCTTTCTGCTCATTCGGCGCACATAGACTGCTCTACCGGTACTCTCCGCCTTGACCTTCCTCTTCCACATCACCTTGCGCCGCCTCCCATTCGCCTAACTGCCGCAGACTTCGTTCGCTTACCACCCACAGCTCTGACCTACGTAGACTTGGTACCATCCTCACCAGTGCCCGACGGGGAGTACATTGCGACTCCTGTCAAGGATGTTCTTCTCTACCAGGGTATTACAGTGCCTCGTTCTGTATTACATATTACATCCAATAGCACATTAGAATAACAGAGAGCTGAGCTAGTTGGTAAGTATTCATTCTAAAAAGACAGGGCGTGCAAACAAGGACACAAGAAAGAAGTCAGGACACCACAAACGCCGACTAACAACTGAAGAGACGCACAACGGCTGAAAAGAAAGATGGCACGAAAACTTATCTGCGCATGCCCATGCAACAGGCGAACCTATCAATCCTGCACGCGTGGCGGTCTACGTTGAAGATAACTTGATAAAAGATACGTTGAAGTAGATACGGCGTTAATGTTGTTTTCACGGCTGCCAATAAGCTAGGTAAGATTTGCGCCGCTGTGCAGAGGAAGAATGAGCGAGTAAAAGACAAGAAGCGGACCGATATTTGTTTCGTAAAACACACCAACAAATTCACTGATTGCCGTACGAGTGTGGTGTATAAGATCCCTTTCAGCTGCGGTCGCTTCTACGTAGGACAAACGGGCCGGTGCATAAACCAGAGATTGTTGGAACATAAGAGATCGCTAACAGGAGGCTCACCTTCTAATCTATCTTTACATTGCCGAGATTGTAAGTGCACGCCAAAATTCGATGAATGCGCAGTGTTGTACCGTCATAGAAATGAAGAAACGCGCCTGATGATAGAAGCATGGCATATCGAGAATAGTGGTAATGCATGCGTGAGCCAACCGTCGATTAACTTGCATAAAGATGAAATCAAATGCCTTAACAGTTATCTTCAACGTAGACCGCCACGCGTGCAGGATTGATAGGTTCGCCTGTTGCATGGGCATGCGCAGATAAGTTTTCGTGCCTTCTTTCTTTTCAGCCGTTGTGCGTCTCTTCAGTTGTTAGTCGGCGTTTGTGGTGTCCTGACTTCTTTCTTGTGTCCTTGTTTGCACGCCCTGTCTTTTTAGAATCAATAGCACATGTTTGCCAGTGGTCAACTTTGGCTTGACAATGCAAATGCTGCCACGAGGTGTATTTTTGGCACATATCAGCGCCTTCGACGATCCCTCGATAGCATCAGTTACGTTGGAGGATGGTACTACCGAGCACACCGACCACTCGCAGTCCGCCGCATCTGTTCTCGACGACCTGAAGAGAATGATTGCGCCAGATTTACCCCCAAAGAATGCTGACGACCTCTACCGGGTTCTCTTTTCGTACCGCGATATTTTTTATCTTCACGACCGTCCTTTGGCACAAACTACGACCGTGAAACATCGCATAAACACTGGCGATGCCGCTCCTGTTCATAGGCGTCTGTATAGAGTGTCACTCGCAGAGCATCAAGTGATTCAAGCAGAAGTCAAGAAGATGCTCACCAAGAACATCATCGAACCATCATGCAGCCCATGGGCGTCACCCGTTGTCTTAGTGAAAAAGAAAGACGGCTCGTGGCGATTCTGCGTGGACTACCGGCATCTCAACAAAGTAACAAAAAAAAATCACAGCATATCCACGGGGTGAATGATGATGAGTGGGGCGAAGCTACGGAGGGAATCATCTGTAAACCGTGAAACTCTTCCGTGAAATGCGCCCAGTACATAATATAAAGAGTGTGAAACATCGTGTATATATTAAACATCAAACTTTTATTGTACTGTTGGTTTACGTGGTCCCTTCATTATCACTTGTGATCGGTGAAATGCAAGGAAGAAGTCCGCTCCCGAGCGAAAGAGCGCCAAGAGCGACCGCATTCCCCGCTCGCCCTGTGCGAATTAAAGGCAAGGCTAGAGGGAAGACAGGACGCGCGTTCCACGACGCGAGGTCGGTAGCATGCCCAACGAAAGCCAACGGAACGCGATCGTGCAAGTGCTCCGGCTTCGCATCGCCTCATGGTTCCATTTAGCGTCCCAAAACCAAACATATTGCTCAAGGTGTGCCTTGCGTTTTTCGTAGAAATAATTTCTTTATCATGTACATTAAGACGAAAACTTGAAAGCTCACTAGAGTGTATCGCCCGCAAAGTATGTCTTTTAGTGTGATTTAACTCTCGTACGGCAGGGTCCTCGCGCCGTTGCCGGTCCACCTCGCCCGTTGACGATCGGGCGAGGTGGCTACATGCAACTACTACTACTACACTTTAAGAAAAACATCTGGCGTTCTTTCGTTCTGCTTTTACAAAACATCTGGCGTCTTTCGTTGGTTTATTTCATCAATCAACGGCGTTTTGAACAAAATTTTTATTGTTTAATCACGCACAGGAGAAATCTCACCAGGCACTACCTTGGAGGTAAACAATGGCTGCTAATGGCAATGAGAGACAGAAGAAGTCGGCTTTTAGCTAACACTTACACTTCTACTTCTACTAACGTTTCCTACTGGAACATGCCAATGGCTGCTAATGGGGAATGAGAGACAGAAGAATTCGGCTTTTAGTTAACGCGCACGCTGCGAATTTTTTATTGTTCAACAACGCACAGGAGAAATCTCCCACCGGCACCACCTTGGAGGTCAAAGCGTAAGACTTGTTACTCACTACTACGACCACGACGATTACGAGGGACGAACGGGTGCCGCCTTAAGGAGCTTCGCCCCTAAAAAGGACATTTACCCCTTAGCTCGTATTGACGACGCCCTTGACTGCCTACATGGTGCTCGCTACTTTGCGTCTATTGACCTACGCTCTGGCTATTGGCAGATCGCTGTGGATGATATGGACCGCGAGAAAACCGCTTTTATCACACCTGATGGTCTTTATCAATTCAAGGTGATGCCATTCGGACTACGTAACGCATCGGCCACATTTGAACGCATGATGGACTCCCTCCTTCAAGGATTCAAGTGGTCCACATGTCTGTGCTACTTGGACGACGTTATAGTGTTCTCCCCCACTTTCGCGAGTCATCTAGAACGCCTATCTGCAATCCTGCAAGTTTTTCGCCGAGCCGGTTTGCAACTTAAGGCATCGCAGTGCCACTTTGGTCGTCGCCAGATTACAGTGCTTGGTCACCTCGTTGATGCCAATGGAGTACAGCCGGAGCCAGCCAAAATCTGCGCTGTTACGAATTTCCCGATTCCTTAGTGTGTTAAAGATGTAGGCGGCTTCATTGTTTTATGCTCGTACTTCCGTCGCTTTGTGAAAAATTTCGCGGATATAGCACGACCACTTACTGACCTTTTCAAAAAAGAGGTGCCATTTATATGGGGCGACGCCGAAGCTTCCACGTTCGCGCATTTGATCCGGCTGCTTACAACGCCGCCCGTTCTGGCTCACTTTGATCCTTCTGCGCCGACTGAAGTTCGTACAACGCCAGTGGGCTCGGCATAGGTGCAGTACTAGCCCAAGGACAACACAGTACTGATCGCGTCATCGCCTACGCCAGCAGGCTCCTCACAACTTCGGAGCGCAACTACTCTATCACGGAGCGTGAGTGTGTGGCCCTAGTTTGGGCGGTTGCGAAATTCCGCCCATACTTATACGGCCAACCCTTTTCGGTCGTAACGGACCACCACGCGCTCTGCTGGTTGTCCTCACTGAAGGACCCTACCTGACTATATGGTCGCCGGGCGTTACGCCTTCAAGAATATTCTTATACTGTCATCTACAAGTCTGGTCGCCTGCACATGGACGCCGATTGCTTGTCCCGTTATCCGGTAGACGAGGCCGAAGACACCGACCACGACGCACCCAATGGCATCTTTTCTCTGTCTCCTTTCGAGAACATCGCAGACGAGCAGCAACGCGACCTTTCGCTGCGAGAACTCATCGACCGTCTGCAGAAATCGCCCAATGACGCTTCAGTGCGCCACTTCGTCCTCCAGGATGGTGTCCTATACCGTCGTAGCTTCCATACAGACGGGCCGGAACTTCTTCTAGTCATACCGAGACAATTACGCCGAACTGTTCTTTTCGAACTTCAAGACGCTCCAACAGCAGGACACCTAGGTGCATCGCGCACGTACGACCGCATCCGCCGTCGCTTCTATTGGCCCGGTCTCCTCCGTTCTGTTCGACGCTACGTTTCTGCCTGTGATTCCTGTCAACGTCGCAAAACGCCCCAGATGTTCCCTGCTGGTCATCTCCAACCAATCGATGTTCCCGTAGAGCCGTTCTTCCGTGTTGGACTTGATTTTCTCGGCCCCTTTCCTACGTCATCCACTGGGAAGAAATGGGTAGCCGTGGCGACTGATTACGCTACCCGATATGCCATAACACGGGCTCTCCCCGCCAGCTGCGCCACCGACGTCGCGAACTTTCTCTTACATGACATTATCTTGCTCCATGGTGCTCCACGACAGCTACTCACTGACCGTAGCCATAACTTTCTCTCTAAAGCTATCGCCGACATTCTGCGTTTCTCCGCCACTCAGCACAAACTGACCACCTCATACCATCCGCAAACGAACGGTCTCACGGAGCGGTTCAACAGAACCCTCACGGATATGCTGTCGATGTACGTTTCGAATGACCACCATGACTGGGACATTGCTCTCCCTTACGTCACGTTCGCATACAAGTCTTCTCGACACGCCACTGCCGGATTTTCGCCGCTTTATCTGCTGTACGGTCGTGAACCCACCCTGCCACTTGATACTGTTCTTCCTTTGGCTGCCACCCCAACTACCGAGTACGCACGTGATGCCATAGCACTTGCCGATAATGCGCGCCAACTTGCCCGTACTTGGCTGACTGCCTCGCAAGAGGGACATTACTACGATGCCCGCCACCGCAACGCACAGTTCTCGCCTGGCGCGCTCGTGCTGCTCTGGTCGCCTTCCTGTCATGCGGGTCTTTCGGAGAAGCTCCTGTCTAGATACACAGGACCCTACCGCGTCATCCGCCAAGTAACGCCCGTAACCTACGAAATTACTCTGGTCAATCCTCCTTGAGCTTCTGCCGCGGTGTCAAGTGACATCGTGCACGTCAGTAGACTCAAGGCCTACTCCAGTGTATCTGACCCCTAACTTTAAAAGCTCCGGGACGGCGCGTTTACCGCCAGGGGTCATGCTGCGGACAGCCATCAAAAGATGATTTGGCTGAAGACGACGACGACGATTTGGAGACTGTTGTGTGCCGCTGCCTTGCCTTAGCACTCTCCTGTAAATACACTTGTTCAGGGTTGCCAATGGTGGCTACTTTTCGCCAAATTGGCGAATTTGAGAGGCCCGTGGCGACCTAAAATGATGAATGGCGACATGGCGAATTTTTGGCGATTTTCGGCTTAGGTCTCCACCGAGTTTTGAATCCTAAGCTCAGTGTCTTCCCAACGAATGAGCGGCAACATTCTCAGTATTTTTCTTGTTTTTAGACCCACGAGTAGAAGATGATGAATGTGCACATTACGCGTCATTCGGTATGTCCGTCCTGTAACTCGTGTGTACCTTCTGAATTCATCTAGAGAGATAATAAAACGTTTATTTGATGTTCTGTGAAAATAAGATCAATGAGTGGGATCCTTAGTTCGGGATGCCATCTAGATGCAGGAGGTACTGGAACGTCCCCCAGCGACATTCTAGCAAAATGTAAGTCAGCGGACTGCCTTGCAAACCGCGAGGGGGCAGTGATTGACTATTAGCCCCGAGAACGAACACTGGCGGCTCGGCGGTCGCGGCGATGTGACGTCACGGCAAGGACTCGCTTGCTCCGCTGCCGAGGATCGCTTTTTTCTGCGCCCTCCGTGTACCCGCTCTTTCGCGATACGGTGGTGATTACTGCTCATTCTTGCGATGCAAATCACCCAAGGGAGAAGGTAGAAGTTTACACTACTAGCGGAAGTTTAGTAAGCTGTAGAATTAAAGTTTGGATAATGTAACTTATATTGGGCGAATTCCCGCCCGAACGGAAGCTTCGCCGTGAAAATGGTGATGCACGAGAGCAAGACATTCGTTTTTTCACCGCGTACAACAAGACATCGGTGCTAAAAAATTTACGCTAATGGTTCTAGCTTCATTACAACGTGGCGTAGACTCCACGGTTAGAACACGCGTCCCGAAGATTACAAATTAAATTAAAACGTTTTCAATTCACTAACTACATTGCGGCTTATCGTACAAGTTATGTGTGCCTTTGCAGACTATCTAGGTCATTTGACAGAATTGCGCTTTCTGCTACAGGAGACTTTAGATGAAACTGTCTATCGTAAAGAATCACTTAATACATCCGGGAAATTAAACAAAACAATACTGCCACGCACACAATGGTTTCTTGAAATTCTGAGGTGTTAGTATACTTGGATTATGTAAACATTTCTTCTCAACACTCGTCTGGGATTATGTGGCCGTATACTCCGATTTGCATCAACTGCTGGTCCGATCAACCGCCGGGTCACGAGCGGTAATCTTACATTCTCGTGGGAGCACTGTTGATAACAATCGTCTGCAAAACAAACGCCTGAAATTCGAAATGAGCGTTTTGAACTGTTTCGATGGCACTCGCAGTGACGTGGCCCACGTATTAGTTGAACGTCCTTCGCCTCAATGAGTCAATTAATGGCCTCGCACGTCATGTCCACATAAAGGTTCATGATGCTCAGGGGTATATCAAATGCAAAAAAAATAATTTATGAGCTGGCTATCTAAACCAGTACTTATAGAAGTGTAATGACGCCGTTGCTACGATGCTGCATGAAGACACAATCCGACAGCAATAAGGAGTTTCCGCAATTAACCTCAACTTTTTGATGTTGTGAAATGAAGCCCCGAAATTGTTGCTAGAAAAATGTGAAACTAAGTAACATGATGACTGAGCGAGTACACAAGAAAAACGAACACAACAACTACGGCAGTATTCTCGGGCGAGCGCTTTCGAGATATTTTGCGAAGCTCAATACTGCATGCGCTTTCGTAATCGTGCGCGGGGCTTGGCACACCGGCAAGAACGCTGTCCGCCGATCGCGGATGCGTCCGATGCAAATACCACTTGTGGAGGTGAAGTCATCATATTTTTTAAAGGAATCGCCCGTGAACAACGCAACCTAATAATGTGAACAAGGTGTCTTGCGTGTCAAGACCACGACATGAGTGTGAGACACGCTGCAGATTAAATTTGACCGTCTCGAATTCTTTAACATGCTCCTGTATCTAAGCAGAGGAATGTTGCTTTTCACACCCGTCGGAATGCGGCTGCTGTGGTCTGGAATCAGACCCATCTCCGAAGTTAGCAGCGCGACACAACAAACCTGATCACCCCTTTCAAAATGTGCACGACGGCGCGCGGGCACCGTTGGGGACTGTGAAGAAAAAATGCATCTAACTTTCTGTCGTTTTAATAGGAACATTATCGATGCTGTTTTCTTCATTCATCTGAAGGTTGAGACAGGCAAAAAGCGAACGTAAACAGCGGAACAACGCACGAAGCAAGCGCGTGATATGCCGGCGCATCACGGCGGGCGTCGAAGAATCCTTGCCGTGACGTCATCCACGCCTCCCGCCAGGTGGTGCCACCCCAACTTCTCGGGGCTAATAGGTTTATGGCTTCAGGTGCTTTAAGCTTATCTGAAGTTTCGCATCTGAAGGGGCAAAACGACGGGTTGGCCGCGTGTTCCGACCATTTGTTCCGCCAAAGCTCCAACTGCTCTGAATAGCTTGGCGACTTATTCACTGTTGCAGTACCCCCAGTTCAGCTCGCAAAGACTGTTTTGGAATAGCGAAGAGAGGCGGATACGCGGCTATTTCTGCAATAAAAATTATTTATTGAGGCATTTTTCACTGTTCTCGGTGAGCGTGTGGAATAAAAACAATTGCTATATAACATTTTACATTGTTATACAGCAATAACGCATCGGGTTGACGCGTGTAGATATAAGTAACTATAAGAAAGGGTCGGTGATGTCCGGTATCATATTAGTTCACACTGAAAAGGTGTAAGACTCACTAATGATCGGTTCCTGTAAGAATTCTGTCGTGTTACCTTCAATAAACCTTTTAATCCTTTTAATTCATATAAGGGTACGTAAAGCTGTCTACAAATAATGCTTTCACGGTTTTCGCCCAAGGTTTATACCACACTTTTAGCTCTGAAACTAGGGGACAGGGATGGAAGGATATCATGAGCGTTTCGTTCATTCACCCTTGCGCCACCACGCACATCTTGCGGCTAGTCGGAGAAGCAGCACCATGCACTCGCATGGTGAAGCGGGCGATACGACTGGCACCGAGAAACGTCAATATAATTTAAGGGTCTTGGATGGTACTGTATTGTACGGGGCTATACGTGAGTGGAAATTTTTATTACTGGGTATGCCGCACATATCTAGAATGGCTACTTTTTTGGCGAAATTTGTAAAAAAATGGCGACTTTTGGCGACTTTTTGCTCGTCGTTTGGCGACATTTACTCGAAAGTCAGGGGCGACCCTGCACTTGTTTACAGCCTCTAGTCTTCGTCTCTTCACGTAACAATATGCTTCGACGCGACGTTACTCGACCCTCGGACAGCCCATGGGCGTCTCCTGTTGTGCTCGCTGCCAAGAAGGACGGTTCTGTGCGGTTCTGTGTGGACCACCGAAGGCTCAGCAAGACCACTCGGAAGGATGTTTATCCGCTGCCGCGAATCGACGACGCGATTGACAGCCTCCAAGTAGCAGTATACTTTTCGTCTCTCGATTTGCGCTCGGGGTACTGGCAAGTACCCATGGCTGATGACGCTCGACCGAAGACAGCCTTTGGCACGCCTGACAGCTTGTACGAGTTCAACGTCATGCCGTTTGGTCTGTGCAATGCGCCCGCGACCTTCGAGGGCATGGTGGACACCGTTCCGCGCAACTTGAAATGGCACACATGCTTGTGTTACGTAGACGACGTCGTCCTTTTTCCGTCAGGACTTCTCCACGCACTTTCAACGTCTGCGGCCCGTTATGACGCGTTTGAGCAACGCCGGCCTCCAACTGAATCTGAAGAAGTGCCGATTTGCAGTACGGCAGCTGACAATCCTAGGCTACGTCGTGTCCAAGGACGGAATCCTTCCCGATCCGGCCAAGCTTCGGGCCGTGGCCGAATTTCCCAAACCTACGTCTGTCAAAGAACTGCGCAGTTTCGTCGGACTGTGCTCTTATTTTCGACGTTTCATACGCAACTTTGCCACCATCATATCGCCGCTGACGAAGCTCCTTGGGAGTAACGGGCCCCTACATTCGTGGTCGTCCGAATGCGACGACGCGTTCACAAAGCTCAGTCGTTTGTTGAAGTCTCCTCCCCATACTACGTCACTACGACCCTACGACCCCAACGGAGGTACACACGGACGCCAGCGGTGTAGGCCTCGGCGCTGTTCTTGCGCAGCGCAAACCAGGGTTGCCCGAATATGTCGTAGCATACGCAAGTCGTACGCTTACTAGAGCCGAGACCAATTACACCGTCACGGAAAAAGAGTGCCTGGCGATGATCTGGGCTCTTACAAAATTCCGACCTTATTTGTATGGTCGCCCATTTGATGTTGTCACCGATCATCGTGTACTATGCTGGCTGTCGTCATTGAAGGACCCCTCGGGCCGTGTCGCCCGCTGGGCACTTCGCCTGCAAGACTACGACATCCGCGTGCTGTACCGCAACGGACGACAGCATGCTGACGCCGAGGCCCTCTCGCGCTCCCCCTTGCCTGACGACAATGCCTCCTGCTCAGTATCTCACATTGTTGTTTCTTCAATCGATGCTCACACCATTGCTACCGAGCAGCGCAAGGATAAATGGATCGCCTCACTGATAGACTTGCTCACTGATCCGTCGGCAACACTAACCACTCGCGCGTTGCGCCGTGAAGCCCACCATTTCGCCATTCGTGACGACCTACTGCACAGACGCAATTACAACGCCGACGGCCGCCAGAGGGCACTTGTGACACCCCGAAGTCTGCGTGCTGAAATATGCGAGTCCTTCCACTTTGCTCCACAATGCGCGCACTAGGGGGTATCCAAAACTTACCGCCGCATTCGACAACGATACTTCTGGCGAGGGATGTACCGCTACGTGCAGAAGTTCGTCCGCTCCTGCCTCGATTGCCAACGCCGAAAACCTTCAACGCACGTGTCACCAGTCGGTCTACAACCATTACCTTGCCCTAACCATCCGTTTGCGCGCGTGGGCATCGATTTGTATAGACCACTTCCTCTGACGTCGGCTGGTAACCGCTGGGCCTTCGTCGCCGTTGACCATCTAACGCGATATGCCGAAACCGCTGCCCTCCCAGCGGCTACAGCGCGTGATGTTGCCTCCTTCCTGCTACACCGATTCATGCTGCATCACAGTCCACCCCTGGAGCTTCTCAGCGATCGAGGCCGTGTCTTCTTGTCGGAAATCGTCGAAGCCATTCTCAAAAAGTGCCAGGCTGTTCACCGCAAAACTACTGCTTACCACCCGCAGACGAATGGCCTAACCCAGTGGTTCTCAAATGGGAGTCCGCGGAACACAGGGGGTTTGCGAAGAGATTTTTGGGGATCCGGGAAACCCATCCTCGGAAACACAAACAAACAAGGAAACCCGTTTTTTGGAGGCACACTAACGTCCTGCGACTGCGGCCCCTTCTGATTTCTGGTACGCTTCACCGCATAAAGTTCTTGGATTGCGGCGGATATGACTTACGTTTCCTCTTCTGCATGTGATGGTTGCGAAGCTTTTGTTGCAGTTTTCTACGACATACGCTCGCCAGCGTGCTTTTTCCATGCTTGAATATTTGAAGATCAATTATTGTTAGAAACAGATTGAATATGACTGCAGACTGCACAACTAATTGACAACCTGTTGATATCAAATTGGCATGGCACCTTAGTTTGACCATTCTTCGTCAGGGAGAAACAAAAGGCACCTATTTCACGCTGCATGTTAATTTATAACCCCCGCCCCTCCTTTTCGCTCACTGCAAAGGGTCCCTCATCACTTCCACGAGTCCACAAGGGGTCCGTGAAACATCCATGGTTGAGAACCACTGGCCTAACCGAACCCTTTAACCGCACGCTTGGCGACATGCTCTCAATGTACGTCGCTACCGATCACACAAATTGGGATGCCATTCTGCCCTTCGTCACCTACGCCTATAATACCGCCCCTCAAAGCACTACTGGTTTTTCACCCTTCTTCCTGTTGTACGGAAGGCACCCGTCGCACACCATTGACACGATACTACCCTACAAGCCGGATCCATCTGATTGTGCGCCTATTTATGACACCGCCAGGCTTGCTGAAGAGTGTCGCGAGCTTGCAAAGACCTTTACAACGCACGAACAAGGGCGGCACAAGAGCCTTCGCGGTGGCACCACCACTTCTGAGTCCACGTTCCTCCGTGGAGCGCTCGTATGGCTCTCGGTCCCTACCACTGCAACTGGTCTCTCGTCAAAACTACTGCCAAAATACGAAGGCCCCTGCCGGGTCGTCGAGCGAACATCCAAGTCAACTACCTGATCGAACCCATCGAACCAGCTTCAGACCTGCGCCGTCGAGGACGCGACATAGTCAACGTAGAGCGTCTCAAGGCCTACTATGACCCACTCATAGTGATGAGCTGTTACGTCGCCGGACGGCTCCCTTTTCGTACCCGGGGTAATTGTGGCGAAGCCAATGGCACTGTTTAACGGTTGCGCTCTCCAGCGGCTCCTTGTGGGTCGTCCTCTTCTAAACGCCGCTCGCGCTCGGAGCCCGTGCCTTTGCCTTGACTGTCGCCATAGCACATTGTCGCTGAGTGCTGTCCAATTAACAGCTTAACACTGTAGGTAATGTGACAGAGGCCCCGCCTTGATACGAATCTCCGGAGTGCGCACAGAAAATTCACTGTGGTCAAGTCTTCAACCAGTTCCATGTGAACAGCTCTTGTCACCGCACACGTAAGAAGAGCGATGTAGAAGCGCTCGTGGGGATGCCCTTTGATGTATAGCGGCCCCGCAATGTCAACTCCACTCAGGAGGAATCGAGGGGCTTGAGTAGCACGATCCTGAGGCATACAAGGTGGAGATTGCTCAACAGGTTTATTCTGTAGGCGTCGGCAGATGATACACCGTCGTATCGTTTTCTTCACAGACGGTCGTGCTTGAAGAATCCAAAATCGTTCTCGAACATGAATCAGAGTGTCTCGAACTCCCCCGTGGGAGACCATTGCCTGAGCATGATTGATTATCAGCGTACTGAGGTGTGAATCTTTTGGTAGGAGGATGGGATAGGGATAACCGTACGAGTCGTCTGCCCTGGGAGCTTTTCCTTGTATCTGAAGAAGCCCGTTTTCGTCTATGAACAGTCTTAAATGCCGTAGTGGACTTTGTAAAGGGAGCGGTGTCTTGTTCGCGACGCAGTCTGCTTCTTTACCAAAGTGAGATCTCCCTTCCTCTCAAAGCAAATAGCACTCCGCTTGCTGATTTTCCTCAGCCGACAGCTCCTCAGACCTACCATTTTCCTTCTTCAACCTTTTGGCATCACGGAAGACCCATGGCGTTACTCTTAAAAGTTTAGTAAGGCTGCTGAATCGTTCAATTTCAATCAGCGATGGCAACAATGGTCTCGTATTAACAGCATGGGTACTGACCTTTAGTTCTGTCTCAGCTGCCTCGAGCTTTCCGTTTTCGATGTCTATCCTTCCCCCATACACGGGCCAGCACGTATCAGACCTTGGGAGCCATCTAGGTCCAAACCACCACAACTCCGCCTGACTCAGTTTGAGTGGAGACAAGCCTCGAGTAAGCAAATCGGCGGGGTTTTCTTTTCCAGGACAACATCGCCATGTGGTATACTCAGTCTAAGTTCTGATTTCTTGCGTCCGGTTCCGCGCAAACTACTTCCAGGTAACAGGATAAATATTGCTTCACGAATTCGAAGGTCACAATTCTTCACCATGTAGGTGCACATTCGGGCTGCAAGCAATGCTGCCATCAGTTCCAGCCTCGCTAGGGTGACCGTCTTTAAAGGCGCAACTTTGGTCTTTGCCATCAGTAGCATAGTCCGGACGGTGCCACTGCAGTCGGCCGTACGAAGGTAGGCTGCAGCCCCGCGCGCCGACTCGTTTGCGTCAGAAAAGATGTGGAGTGCTGCCTTTTGGTAAGGGCCTTCTCCGCCGTCCGCTAGGAACCTTGGAATACTGAGGTCACTAAGCATGCTTACTTCCTTGCTCAATTTCACTCAGACAGCAGACAATTTGGGTGGCAATGTCTCATCCCAGTCGAGGTTTTCCTTCCAGAGATCTTGTAAGAAGATTTTCGCCCGTACTAGGAAAGGTGAAAGAAGCCCGAAAGGGTCGTAGATCCTTGCAACAGCCTGAAGCACAAAGCATTCTGTAATCCGATGCTCCTGTATGAACTGGAGGATATCCTGGGGCTTGAACGAAAAGGTATCCGTCTTCTTGTTCCAATGAAGTCCCAGTACTTTCAGAGGTCCAGAAGGTGAGCAAAGAGATTTTTCCTGTGAAGTGATTCCTTGTTCGGAGGCGGCAGATACTAGAGGATCGTTGCTGGCCCACTTGCGAATGTTCATGGAAGCTTGCCTGAAAATCTCAATTATTTCTTTGTGCATCTGGATAGCTTCTTCAGCTGTGTCGGCTCCAATCAGAAGATCGTCCATATATATGGAGCTTTGCAATCGTCGAGCTGTCGCAGGATAGAGGGTTTCACGGACCTGAAGTGGTGCTTCAAAGTAGCAGTCAGTAGGAAAGGACTTGAAGTAGCTCCGAAGGGCACTCTAGTAATTCTACAAACTTCTATTTCCAGCATTAGGCTGTCCACTTGTGGGGAAGTTTTGAACCACAAAAAGCGGAGCGCATCTGTCTGGTTCTCGCAGGCCAATCTGCAGGAACGCCTTCTCGACATCGGCATTCATCGCTACCTTGTAGCGTCGGAAACGAAGCAGTAGGGTCACTACGTCGGGATTTAGATTTGGGCTAGCTTCCAGGTTATCATTCAAGGACTTTGAACCAGATTCGTGAGAGGATGCGTCGAATGCGATGCGTACCTTCGTAGTAGATCGGTCCTCTCATATTACAGCTCGATTTGGCATATAATACAGGGGTCCAAGTGGATGCTCTTCTGTTTTCGGTACTCTTTCAGCAGATCCTCCATCGAGGTACAGTCTAATAGCCGCATCGTATTGCCACAGGCGTTTCTTATCACTTTTTCTGTATTCGCTTTTCGCCCACAGACTGTCAGCAATGCTCAGCGCAAACCGCGCCTCATAGTTCGAGAAGCTTCCCCATTATTGTAGATCGTTTTGTTAAGATTGCGCGCAAGACGTGAACTCTCGAGCTTATTCTAGAACATGTGCGACAATCAGCGATAACGCTGGAATATTCGACGGCCTGTGTGTAAATACCGACGCGCTTCACCGCTTGTCAGCTGAAGGGCGGTCGACGCTCTGTTCGCCGCTATCAGTTTATTGCTGTAGCTTTCAGTTTCCCGGCCACAAGTTCGGCCTAATAAAGAGTTTCATCTCAGACGTGCTGACTGCTGCCTTCGTCGACGTCACGACCACGTGACAGTATCTTTTTAAGAGCTCGCTGCACTTGTTACGTTTCTTCATCAAACTATGTAGACGTTTGGTTGAAACTGCATAGTTCTCTGCCATGTCAACCCTTTCCTTCCACGGTAGCGCGACTTCGTACCGATTGTCTTTCTTCTTGATATTGTTCTCGAAGTTTTCCAGCACGGAATTGGCGACCTTCGTCCTTCGTGTTCGGCCTTGATCCCGATACTTTCAAGATCCCAAAGCCGAGTCAGAAGTTTCGACACGTTTTGCTCTGTCACCGTGGCTCGAAGGACTACGACACTGGCACTCTGTATTACGTTGGTTGTAGCAGACAACGGCGCTTGACAGTCCATCCCAGTCTTGTCTTGACAGCTTTCAGCTTTTCGTGCACAGGCTTCACGGTAGCACTTAATAAATCCCAATAATAGTCTGAACCAATGAGGACCGCAATGTTTTTGTCTTCAACTCCTTGCAGAGAGAGAGCTTGCGTATCCAAGTGCATCTTGTTCATTTCTCTCAAAACGTTTTCTTCTGGTACCGGAATGCATTCACTGCATATTGTGTCCACGACAAGCGCATCGATTGAAATCGGAAATCCCTCTTTCGCAGGGAGAATGCGTACTCGCACCCTCTGCATGGTTTTCCGCGCATTTTCACCACCGAACACGCCTACGGTCAACGTCTCCTCTATTATTACTACGCAGCCAAGCCTTTGAGAAGCTTTCGACGTAATGAATCTCCGCTGACTTCCGCTATCGAAAAGGACACGGTAGCGACCAGATGTTTTGGTTCCTGATATGTGGCCGTCAGAGTCTACAGCATTACGACTGATCTTGCCTGCTTGGAGATTAGATTGACCGATGCAGATTGCAGCTCCTCGTTGTCGCCTCTGATGTCTTCCGATGCGCAAACGGATGTTGCGTGCCTTCTCGCGCACTTTCCACATTTCAGCCGGCTTCTGCAATCTTTCGCCAAATGGCCCTGCTTTAGGCAACGGAAGCATAATCCGGCTTTGTTAAGCATCTCCTTTTTGAGCGAGAGGCTGATCTCCTTTTTATCACAAACTTCGGCAGAATGCTTTTCGGAGCGGCAAAACAGGCACTTTTGCGGACTACTAACTGGGCTTTGTAGAGCAGCTGTCGCGGAAATGTCTCGTGGATGGCTGAGCTTTAATCATCCTTTCTCTGAGGTGCGACGACTTCTGTGTATCTCTTGTTCGGCCACAGCTTCCCGACAAGTCAGTTGAAGGTCGAATAATTCCAAAAGCATTTGAAGCTCGTTATCTTCTGGATTCGAAGAAGCTGCAGCTGATGATGATGCCTTGCGCGCCTCGTGAAACCGAAGTACCATGTCAGTCGGGAGAACTCTTAAAACAGGATTTCTAGCAGCATGATGCAATAAGTTGTCGAGTTCGTGCCAAGCGCCTTGAGGCTTCGGATACGAACCTGTATTTTGTCGTACAGTTTCCTCAGGTGATGGACGTCTGCTGATGATGACACCGGTTTGAGATCCAGCAAACCTTTAGATGATCTTGAACGATGATCTGTTCATTTCCAAAACGCTTCTTTAAAATTTCAATGGCGTCTGCATAGCACTCTTCCGTAGCTTGCAATCCCGATATAGCCGAGGCGGCTGCTCCGGGCACCAGACTGCTCAAGCAGTTGAACTTGTCAGCTGTGCTCAGCTCGCTGTTGTCGTGAACTGCTGATGTAAACTGGGTCCAAAATCGCGGCCACTGTCTGCGGTTCCCGTCAAATTTTAGGAGTTCCAGCTGCGGAAGCTTGCTCTTGCCGGAAGGTAACGGGTGAACGTTACTAGGGCGTGGGGTTGAAGACGACAGACATTCATTCAGCTTGACTCGTAGGTTCGCTGTCAGGGTGACAACCTTGGCACGGTATTTTCCAGCGTCTCAAGTTTCTCTGTCTAACAGGTCGTCTGGCGTCTCTTCAAAAATTGCCTCATCAACTGCATCTATCTGGCCGTACAAGGAGCTGGTTCGATCGGGGAGCACACTAAGAGTACCTTTGGTGACCTCTCCATTTTCTCGCAAGTTGCCTTCCGCATCGGCCAACAGGACATCTAGTTGAGACCGCAGGCTGTTGCGTCGTCTAAGCTGTCGTTCCATTCTGTCGCACGCAGTCGGCGAATCTCGACGAGGTCGCAGGCGCCGCGTATTCTTAGCTGTCGCGGCTCCGTACGTCGATGATGTCAGCGGTGTCTAAAGGTCCCGGGTTTCGGCACCATGTGTTGGACCTCTAAGCCTTCCAACTGCGGCGCGGTTAGCACCGAGTCAAAACATTGGCCGCGTATCTGCGTGCTTCGCTGCAAATGCCGTCTAAAGACGATAGAAGAGGCGCTGCGTGAGATATGGACGCCATCTGGCAATATGTAGGGAAACATGAGTTCTGTGTTGCGGGATGGTAGTCCCGGCGCAGCAGCAGGCGAAGACCGGCGGTGACCAACGCTACCGGCGGGGACGCCAGCCAGCCCGAACACGCGGTTTGGCGCGAAGCGCCGAAGGAGAAGAAACGGCCGCACTCAACGAGTACTCTCCACACACTCTTTTATTTACACGTCGCCTGGGTAAAACAGGAATGCCAGAGCGGCGCCCCATGGCATTCGTATACAGTGCAATACTGAACCGAAACTGAAACGCAACAATGAGCTCGTGCAGAGAGCACGGAGGAAGGCAAGTTTCAGCGCAGTCGCATTTTCAGCGCAGCTTAAGAATCTAGGGTCTCTAGAATTACGTATCGATGTATTTTCTATTAAAGGAACACACCACCTAATACTTACCTAGTGATGTTGCGCCTCAGATATGCGTAATGTTTGATTCTTGATCAACAATGTACACAAGTATGAACCTAGGCAGCCGTTTAAGATGGCTGGCCCTTGGGCAAGTGGTTCAACTTTGGCCGGGTGGTTGAATCGAGCGACGTGCCGACAAACAGAAAGACAGACAGACCAAAATTTCTGCGTTTAAGTTCCCCAGGAAAGACTGTCGTCTTTAAAACACGTCTTGCAAGACGAAAGGCTTTACTGGAACTCGAAAAAAAAGAACAAGAAGAGGGCCAGCCAGCGCTGCCACGTGATCACGCGTCAGCTCGTGAGGATCATACCTAATGATGATGTTTGGTCTTCTGTAGACGAAGTGCGAAGAAAAGGGTCACAGCATTTTTATTGCTTGAACTTTCTAGTGAAGTTACATTGTGAATAACTTTTTATTATGGCCCCCTGCTTGGTCTTTCGACCGCAGTGTTCTGTAAATAACTGAATAAATAATAAATAAATAAATAAATAAATAAATAAATAAATAAATAAATAAATAAATATTGTCAATGGCACATGATATCACCAACAAGAGAAAAAATATATAATGCCAAGCGCTTATGCCGTAATAAGAACAGTACAAGGCAAATAATTAAAAGTGCACTCTAAATCAAATCCTGGCTAGATTGAACGCGTGCAAGCAGGAAATCCAGTCAAATTTTGGCCGCCGCTAGACCGTTCGTTAGGCGGCTCCATATGCGGTGCCAAGAGCAAGCGGCCCATGCCTGCGGGGCTCCCTTAACAGGCATGACGCAAGATAGGCAGGATTTTAAGCCAAATTTTCGCTGGCTAGGTTCGGCCTACACTTACGCGTGAAGGCAACGTTGAGGCGTCGGGAGTCGGTATTTCCTGTCTGTGGGCGGCCTGTGGGTATGCGGCCCAAAAGACGTTGCGGAAGAGAGATGAAATAACTCGACCATATTAACGTTTTGTGATCTACAATTTCATCAGGTTTCATTGTGACATATTAGAACACAATTGATAACTCAGTAACGCACATACTTGACACAAACTTTGAATACACACCAGCGGATTCGAACCCGGTACACAAGCATTGAAACCAGACACGGTAAGCACTACACCAAAGCGCCACCACGTTCGAACTGAAATTTCACAGGGGTACATATCTACTAATCACTCTGAAGTCCTTGCTTTTGCCTTTTTCGCTGTTGTTGTGCCTTCGTGATGTGTTGCCCTTTTGATTCGGTGAAATATAAGTTCCGGAGCCGGCAGAGCGTCATGAAAGCTGAAACATTTCGGTTGTGACAGTGATCTTCCACTCGTAGTTACCGCAGGAAAATAACATGACCTTCAGCACTGCTCCATGCATCACGGTTACTTCACCGAAATTGCGTGGATACCAAGCATCGTGCATAAATTATTGTGCATGTAGTGAAGTTACGGGGTGAACAATACTGTTTATTCCTACCGCGCGCTGCACGCTCTTATATACCGTGACTAGCGCGTTTTGTGCGCTTCAAAGACCACCCTATCTTGCACATAAAGCTTGCATTCGTCGATGCCAGCGTTACAGATGCATTTCAGCGTGCCTACAACAAAGCGTATGTATTTTTTGCGAGGTTACTGACGTACACTTGGGTCCATTCCGCCGCGATCTCTACGCGTCGTGAGCGTTTGGAAGCACATTTGAAGCAGCGCATGTCAATGCTCACGCCACATTTATGAACATGCATACATTAACCAACAATGTATGCATGTAATGCGCGGGCGCAGCTCGCGTTATTCAGGTGAAAGCTACGCACGTCATTTGACAGCGCTTATTCTGAAAGGTTTGAAAAGCACATTTGAAGACAGCATTTATCTGTACACGTTGCGTTGAACGAGTACATAGCTGGGGCTAAGTACTACTCTACCGTTTCATACAGACAGCCGAACGTCTGACGGCCTTCGTCCCACTTTCTCACTTTCGGTTGGAGGCCGTTTCAACCACCGTTTTTCCCTTGCCTACGTGCATTTGTCACTGGCACACACATTGCCTTGTTCTCGAATACGCATGATCAGCTGTATACAGCACGCTCGCAGACTAGGCACTCTTCATGCTAATAAACGTTCAGTCATCAGATTACATATTGCCACGTGCGTTTCTTATTATCACTTTTGGCTGTATTGGGTTTTCGCCCAAAAATACTGTCAGGAATGCCCAGCGCAAACTGTGCCTCATTGCTCGAGAAGCTTCGCGATTATTGTAGATCGTTTTGTTAAGATTTCGCGCAAGACGCGAACACTCGAGCTTATTCTAGAGTTTGCGCGACAACCAGCGATAACGCTGGAATATTCGACGGCACGGGAATAAATGCGGACGCGCTTCACCACTTGTCACTTGATCGACGGTCGACGCTCTGTTCGCCGCTGTCAGTGTATTCCTGTAGTTTGACTTTCAGTTTCCCGTCCACAAGTTCGGCCAAATAAACAGTTTCATCTCGGACGTGCTGACTGCTGTCTTTGTCGACGTCCCGACCAAGTGACATCTGATGGAGGTGCTGCTTGTTCATGTTCCGGACGCCCCCGTCAAGCCGTGAACCCAGCCCACGTCGCGAAGAAGACACGGACACCATCAGCGACAGTCGAGCCAGCCGCAGAGTGGAAGTACTACCCCCCCAATACCAACCCCTACCGGACAAGACCAAGATCACGACGAAGAAGACAACAGCCACAATGACAGCCGCTGTGGCGCCCACAACCGTCGTCATGCACCAACCGAGGGAGCCGCTGACATTCCGCGGATCATCATGCGAGGATCCAGAAAGCTGGCTGGAGGCATACGACCGGGTCTCCACGTTCAAGAACTGGGACTGCGACGAGAAGCTACGCCATGTCTACTTCGCCCTTGGAGATGGCGCCAGGACCTGGTTCGAGAATCGAGAGTCCACGCTAACATCATGGGACCTCTTTCGCACCGGATTCTTAACACCTTCACAAGCGTCATCCGGAAAGAAAGGGCTAAAACCCTTCTCGAGACCCGTGTACAGCTCCCCAATCAGAACATCGGACTGAACACCGAAGAAATGACTCGCCTATTTCGCCATGCCGACCCCACCATGTCCGAAGAAAAGAAAGTTCGCTTCTTGATGCGGGGAGTGAAGGAAGAACTTTTCGCCGGACTTGTGCGCAACCCACCGAAGACGGTCTCAGAATTCGTTTCGGAGGCCACCACAATCGAAAAGGCGCTATAAATCCACACTAGGCAGTACAACCGCTGCATGCCGACGACGAACTATGGGGAAGCACATGCGCTGGGCTCCGACGACCTACGTGAGACGATCAGGGCGGTTGTGCGCGAAGAGCTGCGAAGGATGTTACCTGCATTGCAACCCCAGGTCCATTCCGTAGCCGACATCGTTCGCGAGGAACTTCAGCATTCGCTAGGAGTTGCTGCACCGTCGCAACCTGAGCCGGAAGCCATGAGCTATGCTGTCGCCAATCCGCGCAATTACCAACGCCCCGTGCCGCCGCAGTTCCGTCGCTAGACACTGCCGCCACCTCCGACGCCATCCCGCCCGCCTGTAGGCCAACGCTAGACAGCCCGAAAGACCGACGTTTGGCATGCCCCTGACAACCGACCGCTCTGCTACAACTGCGCGGAGGCCGGCCACACGTACCGCCGCTGCCAGTACCGACAGATGGGGCTACAAGGATTTACCGTCAACGCGCCGCGCCCGCAGCCAGGCGAACGGCCTCGCGACATCGACGACTACGTCACCGGAGCACAGTCGCAAGAACGACGACCTTCCCGCTCGCCGTCGCCTGGCCGCTACATGTCACCGCACCACCGGCAGTACACTGGCCCAAACCGGGGCCGGTCGCCTAGCCCGTATCCGGGAAACTAAGGGCAGCAACCGATGGAGGTGCGGTTGCTGTGCGACGAAATGCCGAAGATCCTCCGCGGCCGCCGAAGACGACAACGCGACGAGACCTGCAGAACACGACGCGAAGCAGATGAAGCCCTGCCGACGAAACCTCGCGGACCGAAGAAGACCCGACGACACACCATGGAAGCAGGGGAACGAACCAACGCAGCCGTGACCCGACGCCACGCAAGACGACGAACAAGACGCCACGCAAGACGACGACGCTACGCTACGCAAGACGACGAACTAGCAACCTCGACGTTCTCATCGACGGCCACAACGTCACTGCTCTCGTAGACACTGGGGCAGACTATTCCGTCGTCAGTGGGCCATTCGCCACCAAGCTGAAGAAAGCAAAGACCGCTTGGAGTGGACCCAAAATCCGGACAGCTGCAGGCCACCTGATAACACCGATTGGTGTCTGCACGGCGAGAGTCACCATCAATAACCGGACTTATCCTGCGAGCTTTGTAATCCTACAAAACTGCTCCAGGGATGTGATACTTGGAATGGACTTCCTAAGTGACCACGGCGCCGTCATCGACCTGAGGTCTGAGTCGATAACACTAACCTCAGACAAAGCGCTGCCGCCCCACGTGACGCCAGGGAACCATGCATTGAATGTGATAGATGAGCAGGTGACCATTCCGCCGCGCTCCAGCGTAATTATTTCCCTCGGCACCGAAAAACCTGCGAACCTTGAAGGCGTCATCGAGGGCGATCAGCACCTACTCCTGAACCGTCAAATTTGCGTCGCACGACGTATAGCCGAGCTGCGTGACGGTAAAGCAACCGTAGTGCTGACAAACTTCAGCCACGAATATAGGCACCTCAACATTGGCACGACGGTCGCCTACATCGTCGAATGTGTGGCCTCCAGCAATGCTTTCGCCCTCTTCAGTGCTGCCGAACCTGCTTCGACGAATCGAAGCCCCGAACCAGATTTCGACGTCAACCCGAGCCTTCCGGCAATACAAGGACTGCTTCTCGTCGTCGTCAAGAATTCGACAGACCCCAGTCGCGAAACATCGCATCATAACAGAAGAAAATGCTCGACCAATCCATCACAGCCCGTACCGAGTTTCGACGCGAGAACGCGAGGCCGTCAAGAAACAGGCCGACGAAATCCTACGTGATGACATCATCGAGCCGTCCAAGAGTCCGTGGTCGTCACCTGTGGTGTTAGTGAGGAAGAAGGATTGGACCCTACGTTTCTGCGTCGATTATCATCGCCTGAACAAAATCACGAAAAAGGACGTGTACCCTCTCCCACGTATAGACGATGCCCTAGATCGACTCCACAACGCGAAGTACTTTTCTTCGATGGACCTCAAGACCGGCTACTGGCAAACCTAAGTCGTCGAGAGAGACCGAGAAAAGACTGCCTTCATAACACCAGACGGCCTGTTCGAGTTCAAGGTCATGCCTTTCGGTCTTTGCTCGGCACATGCGACTTTATAACGAGTCATAACTACAGTATTAGCCGGCTTGAAGTGGCAAACTTGCCTTGTTTACTTGGACGAAGTCGTTGCGTTTTCCTCGAACTTCGACGAACAACTCCAGCGCCTTGAATCCGTGCTTCAAGCCATCAAGACATCCAGGCTCACCTTGAAGCCTGAAAGGTGCCGCTTCGCGTACGAGGTGCTCTTGTTTTTGGGTCACGTGATCAGCAAGGCTGGAGTGCGCCCAGACCCGCAGAAAACAACTGTCATCGCCGCTTTCGCGCCACCCACCGACCAGAAGGCCTCGCGCCGATTTCTCGACTTGTGCGCCTATTACAGACGCTTTGTCAAAGACTTTTCACGGATCGCCGAGCAACTAACGCTGCTCACGAAGAACGACGTCGAGTTCAGGTGGCAAACAGCGCAAGTCGAAGCATTTCATGTACTGAAACGACGCCTGCAGACGCCACAGATACTTGCGCATTTCGACGAATACGCCGATACGGAGATTCACACCGATACAAGTAGCGTAGGACTCGGCGCCGTCCTTGTGCAGCGAACGGATGGACTGGAAAGGATTATCAGTTATGCTAGCGGGTCGCTGTCTAAGGCAGAGGCCAACTATTCCACAACAGAAAAGGAGAGCCTCGCCATCATCTGGGCTACGTCAAAGTTTCGCCACTACCTCTACGGCAGGCCCTTCAAAGTTGTGAGCGACCATCACGCCTTGTGTTGGCTAGCTAACTTGAGGGACCCTTCAGGTCGCCTCGCACGGTAGAGTCTAAGACTTCAAGAATTTGACATTACCGTCGTGTACAAGTCCGGATGGAAACACTCAGACGCCGACTGCTTGCTCGTGCCCTCTTCGACCGACCACCGCCCGACGACCAGGATGATAGCTTCTTGGGAGCCATAAGTGACGACGACTTCGCCGAACGACAGCGAGCCGACCCTGAACTGAAGCGTCTAGTGGAATACCTGGACGGCAGGACCATCGTTGTCCAAGTATTCCGGCGAGGATTGGCATCATTTTCCTTGAAAACTACGTCCTCGTAAAGAAGAACTTCTCTCCGGCCCGAGCCAGTTACGTTATCGTTGTACTTTCGGCACTGCGACCAGAAATTCTGCATGCCCTGCACGACGACCCGACGGCTGGACACCTCTGACTTTCTCGCCCGCTAGCACGAGTGCAGGAAAAGTACTACTTGCCACGCCTTGCCGCCGACTTTACTCGCTACGTAAGGACGTCCCGAAACTGTCAGAGACGGAAGACACCACCCACAAGACAAGCAGGCTTCCTTCAGCCGATCGAGGCTACTCGGCGGCCATTCCAGCAGATCGGGATGGACCTCCTGGGGCCGCTCCCAACGTCGACTTGCGGAAATAAATGGATCGTCGTGGTTACCGACTACCTCACCCGCTACGCCGAAACAAAATCCCTGCCCAAAGGCAGTGCCGCTGAGGTAGCCAAGTTCTTCGTTGAGAGCATCGTCCTTCGACACGGCGCCCCAGAGATTCTCATCACCGACAGAAGTACGGCGTTTACGGCCGACCTAACTCAGGCGATCTTGGAATACAGCCACAAAAGCCACCGCAGGACCACCGCGTACAACCCACAGACCAACGGCGTCACCGAGCGTCTAAATAAGACCGTTGTAGATTGATAGGGGAGCGAGTTGGAACTTATCCATCTTTTGCGCAGCGCACGAAATTGACAAAGTACACAAGAGAAGAGGACGGGACAAGCGCTGATCTTCAACTGAAAAATTTTATTTGAAAAAACAAATATATATATACAGAAACACACGTGCCACGCAAGATTACACTCGATCAATGAAACGGATTTCTTGTTCCGATATGGAGACTGATGGCTGACTTATACAAACACTATCGCACTTAGCCATGTGGTACGCCTCTGAAATCTCACGTGTGCGTTGATTATGATGGCGAGTGATGATGGACGTTTGCTCAAACGAAGGCATGCACCCGGAATCCCGGCAGTGGCTGGCGAGGTGAGACGAAACGCCCCCCTTCAAAGAATTCGCATGCTCGCGCAGCCGAACATTAATACATCTGGCAGTCTGTCCAATGCAGACAGACCCGCAGGTACAAGGAATCTTATATACCACTTCCTCTGAACACGCGGTGTACTTCTTAACATGCCTGATTGAGCAGGCATTATCACCTGCCCTTGCAACCCCATTTGAGCGTCTTTCAATCCTACCACACAGGCTGCAAGTTTCTTTAATCTATGAGAAATGGAATGTACATACGGAATCACAGCAAACCGTTTTCGGTCGCATTGTGAAGTTGGTATCTGGTTGTCAGATTGCGCATTAGATTTAATTAAACGCTCATAGGTAGTTGCCAGAAAAGAAGTGGGGAAGCCGGCCGCCATTAGCCGATCGCACTGATTCTGGAAGCTTTCGTCTATGGTATGATGACATAATTTTGAGATG
Organism: Rhipicephalus sanguineus; assembly: GCF_013339695.2. Lineage (NCBI taxonomy): Eukaryota > Metazoa > Arthropoda > Arachnida > Ixodida > Ixodidae > Rhipicephalus > Rhipicephalus sanguineus. The sequence continues at coordinate 161,239,795 of NC_051183.1, forward strand.
GCCGAGAACAAACAGAAGGTGGCAATACCGTTTTTTACAAGTTTTGAATGGGCCGATGTGAAGTTTATGAGGGGCTTAACCAATCGTGGAGCGTACACTCAACAAACATGCTCACTTTTAAATCGCAAATTAAGGTCAAGAAACTGGAGTTCATTTTTATGGTTGGAAACTTCGCACGTGAAAACAAGACCCTTCCCCCTTTCCCTAAATGCTTTGAGAATGTTGACCATACCATGGGTGCCGCCCTCGCTTTCCATGGAGTCTACGTAATCATCTACATACCTAAATATATGTGTGCCCCAATCCTCGAAATCTCGCTCGAGATCGTGGTCTATCCTACTTAACAAAATATCACTGAGAACAGGGGCAACTCTAGAGCCTATGCAGACACCCGAGGCCTGAACAGACAAATCCCCTTGCCATGATACACATGTAGAATCAAGATAGAAACGGAGAAGTTCAAGAAAACTTTGCACTGATATACCACATTTATCAACAAACCGCGTCTCGTCATTTAGTTCAGTTATGTTTCCTTAACACACTGCAACAGAAAATTATGCATGCATGCTGTGTACTGCATGCTGCATGCTGTGTACAGCTCGCGTCATGGAGTGCACGACGAAAACTCGACCGTGCCGGCATCGCAGCCAACTTCGCCGCCGGGATATTCCTATTCCTTTCAAAATGTGATTTTATCGCGAACGCAGCGTAAAGCAGCAGCAGCGGTAGCAAAGCTCAGCTTCTTACATGAGCGTAGGCGGCTCTTATTAATGTGCCGTACACTGAAGCTTCGAAGCCTAGCGACGATATCGGCGCCGAGCCATCGGCCTGGCTGCCGCCGCCGGCCTGAGCGGGCTACTACTGCTCATCCGCCGCATTGTGTGTGTCACCAAAACCTCTTAGGGCCCGCTCACGCTAGCGGCAAGCCTGCCGCAACGGCGCGGTGCCGCAGAGCGTCGGCCGTCGCCGCACGCGCGACAGCAGTCCAACTTGCACGGCAAGCTACGCCGGCAAGCCACCGAAAAACATGGCCGCAATGCCAAAAGGGGTTGTCGTCCACCTCGAATCTATCAAGTGGCCGCCGTGCGCTCTGTAGCGTGTAAGCTCCGAACTGATGCTTCCACTTGCTTTAGATTCATGTCCTTACAAGCTTCGACAGCAAAGTATTCGTACCGATTCAGCCCCGTTTTGGAGAGCCATACTCAAAGAATCGATACTGTAGGCTTAGCGAGTCGAGAAGAGCGCTTCCAAATGCTCGGAGGACATAGATTACGCGTTTGTTAGTTGTTTCTAATACTCCATAGCTGGCGCCACTTGACCTGGCGCCAGCGTGGGGACATTTTATTCGGTTTTACGCGACGCTTTCTTTAATGCCGGACAGACTGAAACGCTTTATTGACTGCTGGAACCATGCCTGGCAACGACACGGACGACATCCGCACTTTTAGCGTGAAAAGCGCGGAAAAGAAAGCAAGCAGCTCGAAGCGTCCCGCGACAGACGCACACGACGCGGAGAGCCGAAAGCAGACGACACGGTGCGCCGTAGTCATGGTAACGGCTCCTCCGTCACTGATTGGCCACGTCGCTCTCCGGCAGACGGAAAACGGCACGAAAATGGGTCTCGGACCTATTCTGCGAACGGCAAAGAACGGCTGACGTGCGCGAACGAAATCGCTTGCGCACGGCAGCCTGAGAACGTCGAACGGCAAACGGCGAGCTGCCGTGCCGCTAGCGTGAGCGGGCCCTTACTGACTCATCCATACCTTGCGCAGCAGGAGATATTTTGCCGTTCACAAGATTTCCGTGACGTTAAACTTTTCCAAACGGCATGCGATTGCAGTCGTCGGCCCGCGGACGCGCTTCTAACCTGCTTCACGGCGACCGTCTCATATTCGTTCACGTTTAACGCATCACTGTGATCGAAGTCCTGCGTTGACAACACAGTGTACATTGAAAGTGCTGCTTGAACAAAAACGAAGCGCAAAAAGCTTCCTTTCTTTTTTCTCATCCCATCGGTTTTTTTCTCCGTCTTCGTAGTCGCAGAGAGATACGCATTTTGGGCAAGTTATTTTCCGCACACTAACTTGTATCGCTCGCGTGCTGACGTTCACAAAAGAAGATTTTTGCTCTCATGGTGACAGAAACGTGATTTCCCGAGTTTTATTTATTTTTTTGTAATAATACTTATTCAGCGAAGCGACGCGAGCGCATCAACACGACGAGACGACCTGGCCACATGTAAGCGTTGTCTACTATTCTTTTTTTCTCTTAACGCTAGAATTCATGACAAACTGCAATATACCTGTAGCACGCAGCAGGCAGCTCCAGCAGTGCTCTGAGCACCAGCAGTCCTCAGAGTACTCCAAATAAGATGGCGGCCGTGCCGCTGTCGGAAACTCACGCATGCGCAGATCATCTGGTGAGATCGGTCTAATAAAGGCCAGGTCGTGAACGTTCCCATCGAAGTTCCAACGGTCGTTCAGTGCCTGCCTCGCAACGGACCTGACGACGCGGCGGATGCTTCGCATCACCTCAGGGTTCCCTTCGGGAAGATGCTTAATTTTTTTAACACGAGAATGTTTTATGCCGGTGTCCACCAAGGCTCTCATGACGTATTTCCGTCACGGAAGTACGTCATCAAACTGAATACGATCAGATGGCAAAGAAAAAATCCTTAACAAAAAGTTCCGTTGGCGGCAATCGAACCCACGACCTCTCGGACCGCGACGATGGCTGGCGGACGTTTAGCCCACTGAGCAACCGCCAAACGCATTACGGAGGCGAAATGAACGTGCCTTTTATCTTTCACACTTGCCTCTCACATTGATCTTGGATGGAGGGATGCTATGAGCGTCCGTTTTATAACGGCGCGGTGATACCAGTGCCATCAGGCTCGAAAAAACAAACAAGAAAAAAATCACAGCATATCCACGGAGTGAATGATGATGAGTGGGCGAAGCTGCGGAGGTTCATCGGTAAACCGTGAATCTTCCGTGAATTCTGCCCAGTACATCATCACCGACGTGAGATCGGGCGCGTTTATACTAAAGGTTCGATGGGAGTTATGACGACTTGCAGCTCACTTTAATTTTACATGTACGCTGTGAATTTTCATTGTTTAATCCCGCACAGGAGAAATCGCACACACGCACAACCTTGGAGGTCAAAATCCAGTGCCTATATATACGGGGTGGTCAGTGAACGGTTGTGCAGCGCGAGCGGTCGGTTTTTTCAATCAAGACGCTGCCGCGACGCTGCGCCGCGAGGCAAGATAGGGGGGGGGGGACCGTAGGAGAGGAGAAAGAGGGGGAAGCGTAGGAGTGGAGAGGGCGATACATATCACGTACTGTCGCAGCGCATTGTCTTTAGGGAGCCTTCATGTGTGCACGCCCCCTCCGTTTTTAAGACTGGTTATGGGAGAGGGGAAAGGAGAGCGGAAGGGGAGAGGGGTAGAGGACATGGGGAATGGTGAGGGGGAGTGGAGAGGAGGTGTGTGGAGAGGGTATGCGCATGCGCAGTAAGGGTGGTCACGCCGCACACCACCACCACCACCACCGGACCGGACAGATACTGCCGTTTACTGCCGGCTGCCGGGAGATACGCCGGACAACGGAGCCGTGACAAGGTTAGACTAAGAGGAGCTACGCCCCTAAAAACGCGCCGTTGCAACGATCGTCCCATTCGGCGCCGCACCGCGGTCCCTGCTCGCCCTGGGAGAAGTAACGGCCAAGCTAGAGGGAAGACACGACGCGCGTAGCGTTTCTCTTCGCATTTCACTACGCTTTGAAGGAGCGCATTTCGAGCATTAGTGTTGATTATGTGCTTGTTGATGCCATCTTTGAGCGGGATTCACCCCATACGCGGAGTCCACGCATATGTTAAAAACTTCAGCTACCGCAAGGGTTAAATCATGATCGTTTGCGTTTCTTCTCCGTACGAGGACGTGCCACTAGGCGTCAACGTGAATGTGATGCGTCCACATCAAGCGGTGCTATATCTGCCAAACAACAATAGACATTGTACAAGCTCTCATATACCAATGCGCAATAAACAATAAAATACTTCTGTGACGACACGTTTCACTTTCGTGTTATACCGATTCCTATGACGGAGGGATCAACCAACCATCTTTTTTTCCTTCACGCGCGCGCCCCGGGGATCATGTGCGGGATGCGCGCGTCTCAACTTTCTTTTTCCTTTTTTTTTTCGTTCGCGCGCATGTGTGGTGCAGTAGTTTTCGACGCTTCGCCGCGCCCTGTCGCTTCTCTCTCGCGCGCATCGGCTTGCGGGGCCGTATACGGAGTTCGGCCACTTAACAGCGATTGCATATAGGCGGCACTTCTCAAGTTCGAGGCCGCGTAAAGAGAGTAACGTATATTTCTCTTCGCCGGTCCCTCCATAGCCATGATGATAAACAGTACGTAGAAGGATGCCGCCTATATCGAGGCTATTATATAGGACCGTACTGAGAGCGTATGCCAGAAGTGAAGCAACAGATCAAGAATGCATTGAGCAACAAACAATCGAAAAATGTCCAACAGCAACACAAGAGAATGCAGTTCGCGTAACTCACTAAGCAGATGCAATCATCCAGACAAAATTTTAAAAAGGCTTAAATGCAGCCACCACTTAGCATGCAACGCACTTCACACGCAAGAGTAAAATGTGCCGAAGAACTCCTGCGGGAGGGCAAGAAGTCTATATCAAGAGAGATTGAAAGCATAAGAAAAAAATTAAAGTGAATGACCTGAAGGATGAATCTGAATAGAGAGCATGCATGAACGGTTTAACACAAAGGACCGTAGCACTGCATGAACGGGAGCACCTTTGCGTAGTTTCCAGAAGGTTTCACTGTATTTCTTTTCTGATTTTCGCCCGTGTTGGGCAAAACCCAGGAGTCTCTGCATTATTACGCGTAAAACGTTTCTAATACTTCAAACAAAAGCAGCTTCCATAACGTCGCGAAAAATTTCGCGGTTTTCCTGACACAGAAAATTTTTCTTTGGTCTTGCGCGCATATTGCTTATAAAATTACGGAAAGTTTTTACAGCGATAGGTAACCTACGCAGCTAAAAAGATATATCTGTGGAAAAATATGACGGATGCTTTTAGAAACTAAAGGAGGAAGAGGACGTTGGCAGCGGCGTGCGTACCAACGTCCTCTTGAAATGAACACCCAATGGCCTCCGTGGTCTTCTTCAAGAAGCTTTCGTGTCGGTTTCTCCCGTTACATTTGAAGCATAATCGCGAGTTGGGATGGTTGGTGGATGTTCATTACATTTGGTGGCATTTGGTGCCGAAACCCGGGAGCTATACGTGCCATCCTTGATGACGGAGGACGCTCGATGAAATCGCCGTCCGACATGGAGCAGCCATTGGTGAGCCTGATTGAGAAGCTCGCCCGCCTCAATGACGTTCGCATTTGACGGACACAGTACAGCTCCTACGCCTCGTGCAACCGGCCTCTTTAGAACTGCTGACTAGCACTGGGAGTCACTGGAAGCGTTATTTTTTTCGATAGGTATCGCTCTGTATTTACCATATCTTGTGGATTCAAGAGCCCCCTTTGAAACGTTTATACCTTTTGAATGAATTGTAATAAACTTGTCAATAAAGTATGACTATCTATATTTTCTGTCTACCAGGGACCGGAACTGTGACGGAAGCATGCAAACTTCGGGTCATCGAAAATGTGACCTGCCCCATTAATATCATGTGCCAATGCTTTCGGTAATTTCTTCGCCTTGTTCATGGAGTTTCATCTTAACGGATAATTCACAATTGAGATTTCTTTTTGCGAGTAATCAAACGAGAGAAATTTTTCTATTTGCAGTCAGCATGAGCAGTGGCAGGAAATTCGGGCCATGGCGCAACCCTCTACGCTTCGTCCTCGGGCAGTGCAGTCTTACGCTGGAGCAATAGCAGAAGCAGCCCGCGGCGTTGTCGACTACATTGCCATTCACCGTGACAAGAATGGATACGTTCACAATTTCGAGGTCATCATGAACAAATGGGCATTAGAATGTGAGTACACTACCAGTTGTCTATAGAGCATGCGAGATAGGTCACATTCTAACAGAGTGCAGGCTGGCATGCCATGCTCATAGCGTCTTCAGCAACTTTTTGACAAGTATATTTGCCTTCGTTGCTGCCTTGGCCGCCTGGACACGTCCACTTGTGTAAAAGGTGCATTGAGCCACGTTCGCTGTTGAACGATCTATCATTGCAACCAGGGCTTCAAGTCTCCCTGCATTGGAGAGGGGGCCCTCATAAAGCGGCAATGCATATTATATATATATATATATATATATATATATATATATATATATATAGTAAGGAACAGAGACGGACACAGCACCCGTTCCTGGTCCAGCTGTTCTATTGTCTGATTCTTCTTTCTCTACCTCCCGCATGCTGCCCGAATCCCAGCGTCGTTCTTGGTCATCACACTCGGCCATGACTGCTGGTGCGGTTGGCTGACGCATGTTGTTCTAGACGCTTGGGCTTGGCTTGAACTTTTGCCGATGACGACTCTGGGGGACGACATTGACTGTGTCGTGGTGGTGTACGACCTCGGCCACGCTGCGACTTGGCAGGGAAAGCTGTCTCATTTTCCTCTGGTGGACGGAGTTGGCAGTTTCGCGCCAGTCGAAGTTTTGTGACATGATGCGGCTTGGCGAAGAGTTCTCTCGGCGACAATTCTGGCGGGCGGCTCTGACTGTACAGGCATGGTCGCAGGTGCATCGCGCAAGGCTGGCCTTTGCGCCACATTTTCGACAACAGAGTAGGAAATGATGGATCTGGTAACGCAACATGCAGCACCAAGCGCGACCGTCTGCGCATTTTGCAGCGGGTCGAGGGGCATCTGAGTGTCCTTCTAGACGTCTGCGTCAACGTGGAGTCAGGTTTCTGCGCTGGCCGGCGACGTGGCTTGTGCTTTTCCAGCGTTGTCACTTGATGGCTCCCTGACGTTCTCAAGCCAGTAATTCGTGAAGCCGCGCTGCGTGCAGCCGGAACATCCTCGTCACAAGCGGTTCCAAAAGCAACAGACTTGTGCTGCGCGGGCAGGTCATCAATGAGGACAATCTCAGACGTGTCAAATGCCTTGGTGTCTCCCGGAGAGACGTCTTTTAGCGAGTTGGTAGCGCTCTCTCGTTCAGCCAGTGAATGCTTCAAAGCGTGCAGATCCGCCTCCGTCTGGTCAGGGAGGATCTTGGTGAAATGCGCGGGCATGTGCATTTCATTACATTCTAAAACGTCCAGCACGATGCGGGCCGGTGCCTCCAAGTGCTCAGGCGATGGCGAGCAAGGGGGCAGCTTTTCCGACGGATAGGGAGGCGAAATGCTTTCGGCCATTGGCAGGGATGTTATGGCATCGGATACCGAGGCAGCGTCACAGCGTGGCGTCAGTCCGGCGTTAGTACCAGGCCAGGCTGCGTAGCTGTCTGCCAGTGAGCTGCAGTTCGCAGTTGCAGCCTCGAGGTGGTACCCCTCCTGAGCTCCGTCCTCGGTGGATGTCGAGTTGGGCTCACTAGAGCCACAGGGAACCCGGCCGAAAGCGGCAATCAGAGCTGCACACCATCCTGCCCAGGAATGCTGCCTCACGCCTTCGTACCTGTGCCACGCCGCGACACCGTCCCGAAGGCGCTCTACCGCCACGGCCCATTTCTGCGGTTCCGTCCAGGCCTCGTGAGCCCCGATATCGTTGACGGTCGCCACCCAATTGTCGGCATCGTCCTGCAAACCAATGAACTCTGGTAGTTCGCGAACTACCGCTGCCGGTGGTGGTGGGACGGGAGGCGCAAATCCCGAGTGAGCCGACGCCAAGGGGCCCAGTTGGTGTGAGAGCTGTGCGAGGACACAACTGAGCTCTCTGCGGTTCTCGGCTGAGCTAGATTCAATGTCTTGCGACGCGGCCGCAGCCAACAGAGCATTCATGGCGCAGAATGGCGGTACAACGGCAGGACATAGCTCGGAGCTCCGCGCTATCAAGACGTTGATCTCGAGGCGGAGTCGCGCGATGGTACGCCGCAGATGCGCGGCGCTATCCGATGATCCGCATGCGGAGCCAGTGGCAATGTTTGACAAGTCGGAGGTGGTGGTTGTGCTCACTGTGGCGGGATCCGGATCAGAGGGAGCTTGGACAGCATCCCTAAGCAGCTCAGGTGCCGACGGAGTCCTGAGCAAGAGGATGTCGCCCCGGGAAGCGTGAACAGCGTTCCCGGGCAACAGGAAGCCGCGCTCTGTCTTCGCGGCGCCGGGGTAAGCCTGCCCTTTGGCCACCGAGGAGGTTTGGACGCCCTCCTCGAATGGTGGCACAGGTGCTTCCGGCAGTAGTAAGGACACGGGCTCCATGATCGTGGGCGGTGCTTGGATGTCAGGTCTGCAGCGCCGATGAGCCACGAGGATGCACTCATGGTTCGTTGTTCGTAGGCTGCGCCATTGTAAGGAACAGAGACGGACACAGCACCCGTTCCTGGTCCAGCTGTTCTATTGTCTGCTTCTTCTTTCTCTACCTCCCGCATGCTGCCCGCACGCCCGAAGCCCAGCGTCGTTCTTGGTCATCACAATATATATATATATATATATATGTGCAATGTAAAAAATGTGTAAAAGCACAGACATCTTTACAGAAAAAAGTCTGTGGTCACACAGAAAATTTCTGTTATTCGTCGTTAACAGAAATATGTACCTGAAAAATAAAACAGCGAATTTTTGTCTTTAAGGCCGATGCTTTGCAGACGATTGACCACGCGTCTCTTAGTAATTGAAAAACTATAAAAAATACACTCCACCAAATAATAAATTGCTTATATTTTAGGAAGCAAGCAAACGGTAGCAATTATTTTGTTTCGAGTAATATGTGTATTTGTACATGTTGCGGTCCTTGCTTTCGGCGCGCTTCAATGCACAGATTCAAATTTCATGCTGCATAGGCCTAGTTTCTTCTTTGTGGACTGCACCGACAGACGTTCCTCGTTGTTTGCTCGTCGACGGTCTGCTGCCATGGAACCACTGCGCTTTGTTACAGTTCGTCCATCAGGTGAGTGAGAGTTCCCTTGCTGCTTTATGTGATTACTGAACTCTATTCTGTATTACTGAAGTGCTATTACGTGATTATGTTGTTGCTATAGCGCTCGATAACAGCGGCTCGTATAGCCATACAGAGTTAGCAACGTTTTTTGAACCAGTGGTTCTAGAAACATTGGTTGCAAGTGCACGTCGCATTTAGCTGTGCTGCTGCGCTTAGTCGTGCCGCAGGTGGTGTAAATATTGGCAGGAGGTGTAAGCAGAGCAGTACTGCATTTCAAATGTGCCAAGCGGCTGCCGCGGTCTGCGCAGTGTGCTTCGTTGTTACCGCGCAGAGCGTACTATCGTGCACGCCCAGTTCATGCGCTGAGCGCTCGAGATTGCGTCACACTGCAATGCGTTCGACCGTTGTCTTATCTGTGAGGAGCTAGTTTAGGTGCAGCGAAGCAGGTGCTCCGTTAATGTTGCGATCAAAGAATGTGTTCGTGTCATGTGGTGTTGGCGGAATGAGTCCCATTTATGCGGATCGCGTGCGTCCTTAGCTTGCTATGATGCGTGATTTTTTGTTCTGCTTTGCCAGCGTAATCGCCTCGTTATAAAGGGCCCTTTATAGTCTAGCGCAGCGTTCGCGTCAACCAGCATGAGGAGAAGTTCGCGACGCCAGGTTCGTTGGTTCGTCACGATACGTTGACGCGAAAACCGAGCCCTCAATCTCCCACTTGCGCGCCGCGCCGGCCGCGCTGCGTTGACTTGACGCATGCGCAGTTGAGGACGCCCGGCGTCCCTTCGTCACGAAGAACGAATAAACCCAGACACCGTGAAGGCAGGATCTGTGGGTACACTGTTCTTTGGGTAACGTCGCCGGCGCGGAATGCAGCATGTCGCTTCTCACGCCAGCTGCAGCAGGAGCGCGGCGCGCCGACGGACGCCGGACGCGCCGGCCTTTGTGCTGTACGTTTGAATAGCGTAGCGTCGCTGTGCCGAGCGTGCGCACTCATCAACGTTACGTCGAACTATTGAGGTTCTTTGACACTGGAGTGCTAATGTCTGCCTTAGTGAATCGTATCGTTCGAGATTCCGTTCGATAATATAATCATTTAAAAAGTGACGCGACGCAGTGACCCTTTTAAGCAACGCCTCAACCCGTTTCATATAGCGCAACGATTTGTGCCCTCTACACGAACAGTACTTATCGAAAAAATGCAGTCGAACACGCTTATATCGAACCACAGGAATTGTTGTGCATGTCAAACAGTTGTAAAATTCCATGCAAATATGTGGGGCTAGTGCACACAAATATAGTCCCAGTAAACCATGAATGTCCATTAGATATCCATAGAATGCTAGTCTCGGGATATTCAGTACATCTTCTGGATATCTACATTTCTCCACATGACATTTCACGGATGTACTATAGATCATCTAAAATGCACCCGTATCACGCTCTCAGTACGTTGTATGGATATTAAGGCTGGATGTTCCGTACATTTAAAAGATGTTTTTTTCGAATAGGCAGCGCACAAAAGGGCAACAAATACGCACACATAAGACTCAAACACAAGCGCTGTGAGCGCTTGTGTTTGCGTCTTGTGTGTGCGTATTTGTTGCCCTTTTGTGCGCTGCCTATTCGAAAATCATGGCTCACCAACTAGCCCATCAGTACATATTAAAAGATGTTCATTCCTTAAACACGCATCCGCATGACGTCTAGCGGCTTGTGAGGTGCACTAATTATGGCTCTCAAAAACGAACGCTCGACAGACTGTAGGCCACAATACTTTTCGCTCACTTGAGTGCTAGTTATATGTACTGTTGTAACCTGAAAGTAACTGTTGCGAATCACTATTATGTAAATTTTAGTATTTATGATTTTGGAAGTAGGTGCAGGTGTCTCGGCATAAAAGAGCAGTTGTATTGTACTGCCTTCTATGGAGAGCACGCTGCATACCTCACATTGTTCCTTTTAGGTATATAGCACATAACACATCTGATAACACATCAAATGTGCAATACTCTTGCCAGGCTATTGCAATGTTTTGTTACACACAATGAGTACAATGCAATGCCCTGAAAGATTACTGCACATACAATCATAAGAGTGTTTCAATACTGGCGAAATGACAAGAGAATGAAGTGAGTCGAAAGCAACAAGGCAGTATCACATAAGTTTATAAGCAAAGCAATGCTGTAAACCATAAGAGTACTCTCAACGTGTAAGAACACAGGCTAAATGTCTAGAGAACGCAGATACACCAAAAAGAAATGAGGCAGTATGATAAAAGTGAACTGTGCACCAGCTGAAGACTGAAACCGAAACTGTCTGCCAGCAGTCCCAGCATAAGTCCATAAAAAACAGAAACTGTCCACGAGCAGTCCCAACATAAGTCCAGAAAAAACACACTGTCTGCCAGCAGTCCCAACATAAGTCCAGACAGGCTCCTTGGCCAAATTAGTGTGGTCTTGTGGGTCACAGGAGGGGCTACTTGATATGCTCAGTCCGATCGCTGTGTGCCTGGATTCAAGTAGAAAGGAAGGTAAAAAAAAATAAAGCCGGTACAGTAAAGGACTCGAGAGTTCATGAAACTGCTTGAACCAGAGAAACTTGTCGCATTGCTCTTTCCATTTTATGCATAAAGTGGCTCTCTTGCAAAACACATCAATGGAGCCCCAATTCTATGACTTTGAGGGGGCACCCAAAACTATCGTAAATTGAAAAAGTATTAAGATACGCAGAGACTGTCGGTCTTTCCCCCAAAAAATCTGACATGAAGGCGCACTGCTTCAAGAAAAGTAGGTTAAATTATTTGAAAAAAACATGACAGCTAAGTAATTAACTGGAGGAGGTGAAAGTTAAATATTATCCAATGTAATATGTCTTTTCTCCAGGATAAAATGAGTCAGGGCATTAACTGCACTGAAGAGTCAAGTACAAAGCTGAAACCTGCTACAAACGGCCTTCCATCAAGGGTGTCAAGTATGGTGTCATCATCATTAAATGGTGACTGAGAACATTTCTTCCAAGCTTGAGAACATTCATACTGGACACGACTAAGCCTTGTGTGTGATGCATTAGTTCCCAATCAGGTGCAAACAATGAAGTGCTGCTTTTATTAAAACAGCTAACATGAAAGGAAAGGTGTGTTATGCACTAAATACAGCTGCAAACGCTGGATTATATATATATATATATATATATATATATATATATATATATATATATATATATATATATATATATATATATATAGGACAGACGATTACTTTTAGGGCTCGTTTTCTCTGCGAGACAATATATATATATATATATATATATATATATATATATATATATATATATATATATATATATATATATATATATCAGGTTTCCAAATACTAGCTTGCACACAACCTCGATGAGGTCCGTGTAGATTGTTTGGGTAACAGCCTTTGAATAAGCATGCGATCAAGCAGTATTCAGGAGCGAATTAAGGAACTGGATCGCTGACTGCAATGAACTGCAAGAGAATTTCCCCATTCCATGAAGGCAAACTGTACTTTTCCCTTTTCTAATTCTCAATATAGGAGCTAATCAGTTCACCTAGCCGGTATCACTACCTTACGGGGGCCCTGCAACACTTTTTGAGCATGATCAGAAAGCACTGCAAATAGGTAGTCGAGGCTCCCGAGAACACACAAGCCAAATATTACAGCGCAGCACGAGCCCTGGATTGTACAATAAATTCTCAAAGTCACCTAAACATTGCTCCCTCTTCTCTCGACAAATGATGTGTTAGTCCACAAATCATAGCGTGTTTGTGCACAGTTCCACCATTGGCTGATTTGAGCACGGCGCTTATTCCAACTAAGCTTTGGCATGCTAGGGAAAGAGACAACAAGCAAGCGCACACAGCTAAACAAATGAAAACAGAACTACAGTTGCGACATACCACGAAAAACAACGCTAACAAATGCACAGTACTACAAAAGGACACGCTAAACTAAGCTTATCATGGCTACTCTGGCAGCTACAAACCATTACATCAAGGAAACTACAGTGTTAAGGAAACGAAGCAGAAGTAATGATGTCGATATCACCGAGACATGCACGGCGATACAGAACTGTGCGTTTAGGAAAACGCGACTGCGAAAATAAACAAAAACATTTATTCACGCAATACACAACGGCCTTATTCACTAAAGGAAACCATAAGAGAACGTACCTTTGCTGGCCAATGGCCTACTGGCGGGGCGGAAAGGGTTCAGAAATTCTTCCACGGTTCTTGTTGTATGTACGCGACACAGCACCCAACAGTGGTCTACGTCCATGCCAGACGACACGGTATGAACTATGGGTTTAGGAAAACGCGACTGCGAAAAGAAACAAAAACCTTCATTCACGCATTACACAACGGCCTTATTCACTAAAGGAAACCATAAGAGAACGTACCTTTGCTGGCCAATGGCGCACTGCCGAGGCGACCGGAGTTCAGAAACTCTTCTACCGTTCTTATTGTACGCGACACAGCCACAGAACATCCACCACACAACACCCAACAGCGGTCAACGTAAGTACACATACGTCAGATAAAAAGCGGCGGACAAACGTCGCTGCTGGCAGCGTTGGCCCTGGCAGGACCAAACCTCAATATCAAACCACGACTGGTCCAAACATGTGCGCAATGCGCAATGTGCGTACATGTGCGAAAGAAAACGTGATGGCGATGGCGGTGATGGGGACGATGTCGACGCGTGTCACAACCTCAGTGGTCACAACAATGGTCACAACTTAGGGAAAGGTTACGTACAAATTCATGCTTTGTATTGCCGCTAATTTTAATTTCAAAGTAACTGTACTAAGTTTTTACAAAAGTAATGCTTTTTTGTACAAACCATGGCGGCCATGACGTATTTTGCGTTGCAAACGGAAGTAAGCATAGCCTCTGAGACTTAAAATGTAGGCTTCAAGATGTGGGCCGGGATCAACAAATATCACTCTCCCGTTAGAACGGGCGTCCGTGGATGGCCAGATAACATCACAAAAATAACACAAATGAAATGCACCGATGGTACAGTGTGCACAACTCATACCGCACCGACAGACAAGGCACCTTGCGGCGCAGAGCCGCAACCATGGTGCAGGGAGCATGGCCTCCGAGATTGGCAGGCGCGTGCACCGCCGGTTAATGTCGGAGGCCACGCAGAAAGGAAAACCAAAAAGGGACGGGAAAAAAAAAAACCGCGAGCCGCCCAGAGGTGGGGGAACACGCAGCGCGCGCCTTTGGCAGCGTTGAGGAGCAGACGACAGCGGTGTTTTCATCAGCAAACGCCCAATTTATTCCGTTCTTTTTCTTTCTCTTTTGTTGCATCCTTTTCTGCGAGCTAACGCGAGGAATTAATGCCAGACTTCAGTGGATGCGCCGACCTAGTGTCGTTGAAACATTCGTTGATTATTTCTAATCCCTTGAAGGTCGGTGTTTTGTGAAAAATAAGCACAAATGTGCACCGTCTGTCACTGACGTCCAAAATGCGTCCATCGTTCACACAGCGTACATGTGCATTGTACGTCCGTTACAATAAGCCTTTGTATATCTTTTAGACGTCCACATTGCGCAAAGCGAAAATTGGACATCTTTCAGACGCAAATAAGACGTCTTCTTTCGTCCTAGATTTTTGGATTATACCGCTACGTACCATGGACATTCGTGGTTTACTGGGGTGCTCCTCTTCACTGCACATTCGATATATCGAACGCGACGCCTCGCCCAAGGTCTCAAAGTGCACTGCACCACACGTACAGGAAGTCCGCGCACGCGTAGCGTAGAGAATGTAGCGCCTGTCTTTTGTTCCTCTCCTTTTTTCTGTTTCCTTTTTTTAACTTTGCGTTACTAAAAGATATGTATGCGTGGCGACAGATAAGTCACTTGCAGTGCCACTGTGCGATAAAGCGTCTCTCCTCACATCTGGCTCACAAGCTTCTTCGTTGACTGGCCGACCCACACACTTCTACGCGCTTATTGGTTCGCGCCTGGGTTCGGGAGAGTTGGACATGACTCATTTGTTCACAGTACAGCAGCGGCTAGGTAAAGGTGTTGAGCCAGTTCGGCGTCGTCGGCAGACGCGCCGGTGAAAGCAGTGTCGTTTGAGACGGCGTCACGCCTCAGGTTCTCGAACCTTCGAGGCTATGCGCAAGCGCTTTGTTCGAAGCCCGCTGGCTTCTTCTTATACGCGTTTTTCCGGCGTGGGGGAAAGGTGGGTGCTTTGAAGAAGCGGCGGCCTTTGATGAATGGCTCCGTAGAAGGTATCGGTGCCGTGATTTGACGCTGGACTTTGTCTGTGGCGTAAGCGCTTATTTGTGACTACAGGGCATGTCTTTCTCGGCACCACACTGGCCTTCTTTTTTATTCAGCACTTCTTCCTTTTTGCCCATTTCACGTGTGCTGCCTGTTGAGCCCCGTCGACCTGTTCGGTTTTTTGTTCTTAAAATAAATCATTTATCCCCGTCCTGTGCCAGTCGACGTTGCTGCTTTTGGATACGTCAATCGGTAATCTCCCGTCTTTTTGCAAGTTTAGACATTCGCCAGAGACGTGCTATGTTTTTATTACGAGTACAATTTCGAATATCGAATTATTTATATATCGAACTTTTTCACAATCTCCATCGAGTTCGATATATCCGGGCTCGATTGTACACCGAAAATAGAGCGAACCGTCGCAGGTGCAGACTAGCGTTTTCAAAATGCGCCATTTTACTTCCACTTAGGGCAAGAGATTCGGTGCTAATACAGCCTCAAAATAGCTTGTTGATTTTTTAAGATGCGAAGCAACTTTTGCTCGGGGCTGTGTCCGTAGTTCCATTGGCGAACGTCCACTTTCTACCACCTAGCATAGCCATATGAGAGCGCGCTCGCGCCAGGAAGTCTTCTTCCTCTTGTTCCTCGACCGCCTTGATGATGATACGTGCAGAGCACTTTAGGGGCCCGGGCTGCCGTATGCTGTGCTAGCGTGGCGCAACGCAGAAAAAACCATCTGTGCTGGCACGCGCTAGCGCGTTTAGGCCTTTGTAATGGGCTGGGTAAGACGCTGTGGCCTCTCCCCCTTACACTCTCTCAGGAATCACGTGATGGAGTCGGGGAACGAGATTCTGCAGACACGCGATCAACCCCCACGGCGTGCTCCAACGAGAGTTCGGGACGAGTAACAGCAACAGCAGCTACCGTGAATTCATGGTGTGCTCCACTTCCAAGGACGCGTTAACATCGGGCAAGGTGCCCGTCATTAACGGAACTAAGTCGACCCATGCGCTGCTTCGCATGGGAGTTGGTGTAATTTTTATCTTCTTTCTTGCATTGTGCTTTTAGATGCGAAAGCATCCTATGCTCGGGGCAGTGTCCGTTCTGCGGCATCCGCATCCATACTGCGCATGCGCCAACTTTCCCCCCTCTCCTCGCGTGACCGAGAGGAGGTGGGGTGGAGGAGGTGGCGTGAGCGCTGGGTCCGCTTCGGTTCTCCTCTCCCGTTTCTCTCTCTCTCCGCCACGGCTTTGCACTCCCGTTGCACTCTCCTCGCGTTGCACTCGCTCTCGCTCCCGCTGCACTCTCCTTCGCAACGGCGCTATGGACGATCGCGAAGCTGAACGTAAACGGCAACGCCGGCAAGCGAATCTCGAAGCTGCACTCTAAATCTTTTTACACCCTTAACGGTGTATTTTTTGTCCCATGGGCAACACCCTTTCGGAGTGTTCAGAAACACCCTAAACATAGGGTGTTTAGAAGCACCACTTAAAAACGTACGGTGTAAGGAAACATTACACCCTACTTTAATAGGTGTTTATCAGCACACCTAAACTATGGGTGTTACAATAATTTACACCCATTCGAGTGGGGTGTAATACACAAAAACACCCTTGAAAGGGTGGCTTTAAAAGTAGGAAGCACACATGCTACTTCTTCCTAGCCAGCCCCCTTGGGGCACTACAGACATCAGCGTGATCCGATCCCTCCGGTTGCACCTCAAAAAGAATTCTCCTGTTAAGGAGATGATTCAGAAATGCGCAATCCCTTGATAAAAATGGACTGATAAAAAGTCTCGAGAACTGCATCAGTGCCCACACCAGTGTGGCTGCATACAGTCGACTTTCTTAGTGCTGCCACACAACAGCTGTAGCTGATACACGAGCAGCGATTTTCCGTAGCAACTCATGCGACACGATAAGGAGTCAGAATGACGCTTTGCTCAGCAGGCCTCCATTTTCTCTTTTTTGGAAAGTACATGAGTGAAGTAAAAGACTGTGCACAATGCTGCAATGATGAAACTTTTCCCACGTACTCAAAAGCAATTGATTGTGGCTCTAACAAAAACACGTGAGCAATCTATGGCATGCATGTTAGAACTCATACTGAATGCCAAAATATGCAGGAAATGCATGTAATAGGGATGGTTTGATCACAACCGCACTGCAGAAGCATGCCCTGCATCACAGCAGTAGAATGAAATTTACATAGGCGAGTTCAGACAAATTTGAAGGATTATCCCTTTCCATGCAAAAACAACAGAATCATTGGTAGCTGAATGAAATATAGGTATTTGTTTTAAAAGAAATCGTTACAAAACTAAAAGCTTGTCATAAAACTCAAACAGGACTGGGCAGTATCGCGATAGTATTTCAGAGATACTTTTGAGTATCTGTATTTCTGTATCGAGACACATTTGAAAAAATGTATTTGTATCTCAGTAGTTAAATACCTTTACGCTGTATCGCTTGTATCGCGATAAAATGCAGAACACTGGTATCTCATTACATTTTCTTTTTGTCGGAAATGAGTTTACGCGTGTTTTCAAGGGGGTATGACGGTTTTTTTTTGTTTGTTTTTGTGACAAGACAAGCAAAGGAGCGCCGCCGGTCGCCGACAGAAAGGGCAGAGATGGTTTCCCCTCAAACACAGAATGGCCCATGTGGTAGAGCGTGCGATGCCGCAGACGGCAGAATCACGGAGGCAGTGTTGTCGGCCTCTGCCGCCGAAAGTCGATGTCTCTCAAGGCCAGTGCAGCTCGCCTAGTTGTTTTCTGGTGGCAAGCCACTACTTCGTGAACCCCCGCACGGATACCGCCTTGGAACAGAGGCTTTGCAATACTTCGCGTGCGTTGTCAAAGCAGCGGCACTCATAAAAGCAGTTCCAATAGTCGCGGCGTAAGTGACTTGAAGATGGCTATCTTTGTCGCGCTTTCAGCCACATCTCCAGCGTGTCTGGGTGCGTTCCTAATTGACCACAAGCGTGAAACGGTCTTTTGTGGTGCCAGCCTCCCCCACTGCCGGAGGCGACTTCGCCTATTGCGGCTTGCTGAAATGGGTGATGGTAGTGTCGGTGGTGGTGACACCTTTATTGAAGAGAGACGGTTTCGGCGCAGGCGACGAGTGCTTGCTGTAGGTTCTGATGGGGCGCTCTGAGCAGGTGTCCCTGTTTTCAAGTCTGTTTAGAGAGCTTGCAGGAGCGACTTGGGAGAGCTTACACCCTCTCACCCCCAAATGACGTGATTTTAGGAAGCCAATTTTTGGATTGTGCATTTTCGACATATTGGGCTTCATTGCGCGTATGTAATTATGACCGGCCTCTACGGGCAGCGGAATCCTCAGCCATCTCACTACTGTACGTCTGACCCGGCGCCGACCGGGCCAGACGACTGAAGATTCCGAAGTTGGGGACCGACTTGGGCTTCTGAGCGGTCAGAACAACCCACGTGAGGGAGGAAGTGTTTCGGTATCTAGATGGCCCGAGAAGAGATGTGGCCGCGCTCCAGGGCCATCCGGCTATGAAGGCGGTGCTTATTCACTAAAACACGAATTTGTTCCCGTCTGCAGCGCTAGATAGACTTTTTTCTTTCGCGAGTCTTGTGCTGAGGCCGAATAGACGCTGTCTAAAAGACAGCCTGCTTGAGAAGCTCACACAGCAGCCTACTCCGCAAAGCAGATCTTATGTGCAAAGTAAATGTATACTTTTACATGCGAAGCATTTCTTAGCGAACCTTTGGCACTTTGAACGTTTCTATCTATCTATCTATCTATCTATCTATCTATCTATCTATCTATCTATCTATCTATCTATCTATCTATCTATCTATCTATCTATCTATCTATCTATCTATCTATCTATCTATCTATCTATCTATCTATCTATCTATCTATCTATCTATCTATCTATCTATCTATCTAGCCGCCTACGTCTGGGTGCTCTCGTGATCGCCTCCTTAGCTTAGCCCATATATGCCTGAACTTAGAGAAATTAACAAAACTAATTTATTTTCCCGAAATAATTCCTTCTACGATCTCAAAAAATAGAGTAAGGCTTTTATTCATAAAAAAAAAACTTTTTCGAACAACGGTTTTGGCGCCGTCCTACATGTAGGACACTAGGCAGATGCGCTACTTAATTGAATGGTACATTTTGAAGCATTTGACGTGCACTCCGATGTCACATTTCTCACAACGTGTGGTGGTTTTCTCATGGCAATGAGCGCACCTTGTCTGCTTCTCTTGAGGGACCACTGTGTGATCATTGCGGTCAAATCGGCTTTTCGCTTCCAGCGGTGATGGGCGGCTTCTACCACGCATTGGCTTGGAGCCATAGCTCTTCATATATGACATTGCTACTGTCCTTCGAAACGTGAGAAGCTCCGCTTTCGCTGTTCTCCTTCTGTATAACTGGAATGCGTTGTTGACACATGCATCAAGAAGATACGTCAGGAGTGATGAGTACCACTTTTTTCCTCTAATGGCAGTGCGGTACTTCGCAATATTTTGATCCAGTCGGTCAACCCCTCCCATGTTGGCATTGTATCTGGAGATCAAAAACGGCTGCTCCACCGTGACCTTGGATCTGTTTTCTCTTTCACCATTTGTTGTGGTTCAAGCCCATGAGCATTTGAGACAACGGTAACCGTGCTATTGCCCTTCCAACGGCATACCAAAATTTCCGATTCGGCATCAACTCTGTAGTCGTAGAATCCTCGAGCCTTGTTTTTAGTTTGTTTCTACGTGAGGATCGGGTAGTGTTCGATACGCTTATCCCGCACGGTGCCTGTGCACTTGACACCCATTGTCGAAAGCATTCTAACGAGCTTTAGACTTGAAAAGAAGTTGTCAAAAAATACATGGAAACAGTTATGAAACTTTGCTTTCATTCTGGAGACCATTTTTGTGACAACAGATCCTCCTAGGCCGAGCTTGCTTTTATCGTCAATGTTGACGCCATACTTCCCTTGGTAGGGCTCAACGGATAGTAAGTAGCCCAGGGGGGTGCAAAAGCACCACAGTTTATAGCCAAAACGGATAGGCTTCCCTTTCAGAAACTGCTTACACCCATGCTTTCCGAAATACTCACACATGCTTTCATCAATGCTGAAGCAGTCAAGTAATGGAGCATACAACAGAGCCGCTCATTCAACAGCTTGAACAGTGGTCGCAGTTTTGTGAATTTATTTTCTTGCACTAAGTTGTTGTTGTTGTCAGCCACATGTAGGTTTGTGAAGGTGGCTTCAAATCGGTCACGCCTCATGGAGTTCGCGACGAGTTCATTGTGAGAATCACGTGAGTTTTTCCACAACATTCGACGCCTTGGAACATGCACATACATAGCCACTGAGAAGCAAAATGCCGAGAAAACATTTCATCTCACTAGCACTTACGTTCAACAACCGATTCTTCTGCTCTGCATAGGTGTTGGTGTTTTCAACTAGCAGGTTGATTACCTCATCATCGAAAATTTTTCAAATGCCTCTACTGGAGTTAGTGGTGTTTCTTCGGCGGAATCCGGCTCACACGAATCGCCAACTGGGAAGCTCGAGTTGAAGTCACCTTTATCCCACTTGACAAGACGTTTCTGCAGTTTAGCTGGTGGCTCCTCCTCCTCATCACTTGGCTCTGAACACGAGTCCACGACTTCGGCTCGAAGAGTGTTCTTGTTCTTGTTCACCTGCAACTTTGGCTCACACCCACTGTGGGGGAGTGCTTCCCGGTAGATGGTCTATGCTGGTGGCTTCTTCATCGCCGCTTTCTTCATCTGTCACTGCCGCAGCGTAATTGTCGGGTGGAAGAATGGCCACAACCGAAGGCACATCTTCGCCAGCGTCCGCACGGTTCAAAATGTCGTTGAGCGTTTGCGGGTCTTTTCTTGAGTAAAACGAACTGCAGGGAATCTCCTGACTGCAAATAAAATAAAGACATGAAAGTACTACACATTCCTATTCATGTCATTTCAGTCTGCCTAGCGTCCTATATGTAGGACAGCAATGTTTGACAGAGCGCAAACAAAAACATTTTCCCGCGTATCACAGTCACACGAAATTTACTGCACGCCCAATAACTGAGCAACACTCAACAAAAATATCGGCAGCATCTAGAACAATGTGAATCTATATTACTTACATTTTCTTTCGCGGCATGGCGCTCGGCTTCACTCACGCGGAACAACAATTTTGCGACTGCGAGCACGCGGCGATTTTTGGCCTGGCAACCACCTAGACTTGCACGTGAGAAGGGCAGGGCATCAGAAACACACGTCAGGTGGCGCTAGCTTTTTTACAGAAAAATCGTCCGAGTTACAATGAAAAGTTTCAGCGTCCTACATATAGGACACTAGGCATATATAGGTTACTGTAGACCGAAATTAGCATGGGAGGGTAAGAGAATTTGACGAATATGACTGTCGGGTCATGACACGAATAACGTGAAAATCATCCCGCGTACGTCGTCAAACCGTTTCCGCTAGACATGCGCGGCACATACCCGTTTACCACGGGCTGCGGTGTACGGGTATGCGCCACAGGTGATTGACAGTTTATATCTACCAAGGAACGGCGAGAGCAGACATTGCTAACTTAAATGCGAGAGCGTTAAGAAAAAAAAACAACATCGGCAGCGTTTACCCGACGAGTGGAAAGACTTAAAGTTAGGATCCCAGCAGGAACCGAACCCAAGCATTCTGCGTGGGAATCGGGTATTCTACCACAGAGCCACGCTGGGTCTACACATTGCTTTGGAAAAAGACCCTATGTGGGCGCAACATCAATTGTGATTGTGGTGCTTCCTATCTAATTTTACAAGAAAGCAATAAACACTACATGATACTCCTACGATGTGTACTCTTACGATACAGGCCTCATATCAGATAAATGTCTGTGGTTCCAGTGTTGGCTCTATCTTTATAGCAGTCTCATAAACATTGCATTTGTATTTCTATGATTCAGTAAACTATATTGAAGCAATGCTCGACCCCGGAGGAATACATTAACTAAAGTTACGCATGATATTCACATCACCGCACCGTAGAGTGCACTTAGTCCGCCAGAACGAGGCAGTGTCCTCTTCATTTCTTACAAGGCTGGGCGATGGCCTCATGCTGACGGAGAATCCCAGGCAGCACGCCGCCATTGGACCGATCTTGGCCCAACGTCGGCAAATGACGGCAGCAATATTGGCCCCACGTCGGCAAATCACGCTCGCGCTACTTTCACCCGCATCGGCCCGACGTTGGCTAGCCGCCGTTGGGCCGATGCGGGCTTGCCGGCTTCGGGCCGACGTGGGCTAGCCAGCGTCGGTCCGAGACGGGCCTGCCGTTATTCAGCCGATGATGGCAAGCCGTCATTAGGCCTATGTATGCTAGCCGATGCTGGCGTGGTGTCGGCCCCGCCGACGTCGGGTAGCCGCCGGCGTGACCGTTTACACCCGTTATTATGTTTTAGCAGTGGTGGCTTACCGTGCGTTAAGTGCGGTAGTACTGTACCGTCGTGGTCTGCACGTAGCTAGTTTATATGGTGACACCGGCGGTAGTTGCTCGATGCGTAAAGTAGCTTGATCAGGCAGGCGGATACACGTGTTATCAAGTAAAATGGCTACGTGCCGACCACGGCAGTTCGGTATTACTGTGGTTACTGTACTGTAAGTCAGCAGCGCTAAAATAGACTATTCGCGGCCCAACGGCATTCATCGACTACCATTGCTGGCATATTCGAAAAATGCTTACTAATTAGAACGACTGCTTCACTGATGTCTTAGTGTGCGATTAAGACCCACAATTCTGTCGAACCGTGAAAGGCCGAGAACGAAAGTCAATATTGTCTCTAACACAACTAAATTGATGAAAGGCCTGCTGCACCAACAACGCATGCGTCTGAGAAATTAAGGAGCAACACATTTGCAAGGTGATAAACACAAATTTATTCACAGACGTGAACACACGCCAGCATTTCCAGAATAATTATGCCATAAAGGAATATCTAAACAACTATAGATACCGTAGCCAACATCTAAAACAACCCCACAGCCACTGTATTCCTCAAAAAAAAAAAGCAGGACAATCCTAATCGAGAATGGGGTCAGGCGCAAAATCATAGGTGTGAGCAGGGTTCCCCTTCAGAGGGGGGGGGGGGCGAAGGTTCATCGCGGCGCCCCCTCCCCTCCCTATTACGTCAATGTGTTTGGCAGACCTTGCGCCCACCTCTTCTTAGGTAACTACGGGGGCCGGCCGCCCCTATGCCCCACTGTGCGCACGCCTATGCGAGGAGTTACAATCTCTTGAAGGTTATGCGCGGAACATTCACTATAAATATTGAAAGAACTAGAACGGGCAAAAATAGGAATAAGGATTAACGAAGAATATCTTAGCTACTTGCGTTTTGCGGACGATATCGCGCTTTTCAGTAACGACGTTGCGAATCACGAAAAAAATTCTGGAGACGTAAACGAAGGCAGCATTAAAGTAGCAATAAAGACCGACCCGAAGAAAAGAAAGATATGTTAGGCGGCTTGCCGAAAAAGCGAGATTAAGAGTGGCAACTAGACTAGAAGATTGTGTATACGCGTGAGCTAATTACGAGCAGAGGAGCACCCCCCCTCCGACGTTTATTAAATTCACCAAGGAACGGCAGGCATTCGCAACACATGACTGGCAATTAGCGTTATCATTTAGGCGGAAATTGCAATTTTTTCAGTGATAACTTAAGGACCAAAAAGATGGATACACTGCTTGACGCGACGCGAAAAACATTGCGAGCGGTACCACAACATCCCATGAATCTAAACAAGATAGACACGCACGCATTCCTAATCTGAAGGTAAAATTGTAACAGAAAGGAATCGTGCATAAAAACCACTCACGTGTGCCCGTTGGATCGCTAAAAACACGAGCGAATAAAAAATGCAAGCGCACCATATCAGAATACACAAAACACGATGGTCAAGAGAAAATACGCGATAAGAAGAGAACAAAAAAATTACACCATCTCCCGCTAAAGGGGACCATGAGGCGATGCGAAGCCGGAGCACTTGCACGATCGCGTTCCGTTGGCGTTCGTTGGGCATGCTACCGACCTCGCGTCCTGGAACGCGAAGAGGGACGCTACGCGCGTCGTATCTTCCATCTAGCCTGGCCGTTAATTCTCACAGGGCGAGCAGGGAACGCGGTCGACAGGCGGGCGAGAGGGGGGCAGCGTAGGAGAGGAGATAGAAGGGGAGGGGACGCGCATGCGCTCGAGCTCATCGCCGCGTTGCGCAGGAGAGAATTTCGGCATGTCTACCCCGCGTTTCAGAGGAAGAGTGGAAAGGGGGAGGGGAGAGGGGTATGGGAGAGGGGGAGGGGAGAGGGAAAGTGGAGAGGGAAGTGGGAGAAGGGGAGGGGAGAGGGAAAGTGGAGAGGGTATGCGCATGCGCAGTAAGGGTGGTCACGCTGCACACCACCGGATTGAGCTCGGCCTTAAGATACTTCGCATCTAAAATCTGATGACACGTAACAGTAGTGAACACGTGGCCTCCCAGGCAGCACACAATGTCAGGCCGATATTGGTTTTACAGCGGCTGTGCGCGGCGCCACCTCGGGCCAGCATTGCCAGCCTGGCGCCGATGTCGGCGGAGCCGTTGACGTTCGCCGGCTAAATTGGGCCGATTTTGCCGCCTTTCAGGCGATGTTGGGCTTTCACCGGCAACATTGGGCCGAGTTTGCCGGCGTTTTGCTGTTCTTCCGCCGATATCGGCTTAGCCGATGGCTTTCACCGGCAACATTGGGCCGAGTTAGCCGCCGTTTTGCCGTACTTTCGCCGACATAGGCCGAGCCGATGGCTTTCACCGGCAACATTGGGCCGAGCATGCCGTCATTCTGCCGTGCTTCAGCTGACATCGGCGGAGCCGATGGCTTATCGACGATGTTGGAACTTTCTTGTCTCCGTTCAGACAGTTATACATGGCCTGTTGAGAACGTCCTCCTGCGTCGCGGCGTTCCAAAAGTCCTCGTTACCGACAGAGGTACGGCTTTTACGGCAGAGCTAACGCAGACCATCTTGAAATAGAGCCACACAAGCCACCGACGGACATCACCCGCAGGCGAATGGCCTCACCGAGCGGCTAAATGAAACCCTCGCCGACATGCTGGCAATGTACTGTACGTCGAACACATGACATGGGACGCCATAATATCTTCCGCACATCACATGAAGTTAACACGGCAGTGTAAGAAACGGCGCACATATGACGCCGTTCAAACTAGTTCACGGAAGCTCCTCAACGACGCTGGACGCCGTGTTGCCGGCCGTCAGTGACGAGAATAACCTCGACGTTGCGCTCTACCTTCAGCCCGCCGAAGAAGCCCGGCAGCTCGCCCGCCTAGGATACAATCGTAATGCAATAGACCATTAGGCGCTTGAATATTTGTAGCTTAAGCTGCAGAATGCCGCTACGTGGATTGTTGTACTAGCACAAATAACAAAGTTGAAATATTGTACCGTGCTAATGCCGCACGTACGACACGGCGCGCGAAGTATCGCCGACTGAATAGCTTGCATTCTCTTATTAGTTTCTGCTATGACAATGACTAACAACTATCACTAGCACAGTCACTTTTCTACCAAAAAAACGTGGTCTTTAGAAGAATAACTGACTCAAATTAGATGGCCAATTCGTTGACCAGTTGTTCAACGCTATCAAAAATGTTGAAACGTTATAACACATACCATTAAATTCATGGGGCAAATTCCAAGTACTTCTGTTTTGTAAATGTTTTTGCTACTGGTCGGCCGACTTCACTAATGCATCCAGCATCAAAATTCACCCAAACATTCCCGCACGAATGCTTTTAGCGGAAGAAGTTTTATGTGAATGCTAATTCTGCGCATAAATCGAGCCTGTCATCGTATTTATAGCGTTATATCCTTTCAGCTGCTGAATGTGTGGCGCGAGCTCTCATATACTACACGGACAGTTTCCGATCTCTGTGTTTACACATATTTACTCACGCGCGTGTTTGGGTCAAGCGTAACAAGCGCATTTGCTTCAGTGATGTCACATAATTTTACATTATGAAAATAGTAAAAAAGCTCAGCAATGCGTGTTGCTCAGCTAGTTGGTTCATTACTTGAGAAAAATAGGTATGGTGCAAAAAAGACTGGGCGAAGTGAAGACACGTTTTGTCGTTTGAATGTTTCTAAATCAACTAGCCCGCTGACCATCTTTAACGAACTGACAAACACGTGTTTGCCACGAGTTTGTCAGTTCGTATTTGCACTTCGTTGCCGTCCATTTTGTGACATACCATATCTTTTTCAAGTAAAAATCTCGCTCAACGATTGCTTCCCACGTGCTTTCAGAAACAGTCGCATAAAATTATTATTATGGCACGTGAAATACGATGAAAAATGCGGCTCCAACGTGGTGTACGCCAAGTTTTCATGCAGAGACATGTGGCAACAAGTGATGCATTGAAAATTCGACGAACGCCTTTCTCAAACGGCATGCCCATAGACATGCTGGGGGGATCGCACACCATTGTGGTAGTCTGAGCCGTGCTTTCAAGAAAGGAGGATTCGAATTTTTGTTTCGTCTTCTTCAACCTCTACCCCCCTCTCCCTCCCTTCCCCTCGTTCAGCGTCATTGTCGAGAAACTCGCCTGACCAGGCAGGGTAAGGTAGCCGTCCCGACGGAGGGACAATCGTAGCTGCGGGAGCAGGTTTTTTTCACTCCGAGCAGCAGAATTCTTCAAGAAGTGCGGTCTGTGGACATGTGTGGTGGAGAGTCAAAATCGTGCACGAGACGGATACGCGGCAGGAATCCGGCATTGTTTTCGGCAGAGATCACGGCAGCGAGAAACCAGTGGCCCCCTGCTTCCATGTTGAACTCGCTCACCTCGTACACCATGCCCAATAGAAAACTAGGGAGAAATAATAGCTTTTCTACAAGTAACTAGCTTGCTTGGGACAAGTACAATTTGACAAATATAATCAGGATTTTTAAAGAAAAAGAAGCATTTTCCGTGGCATAAAGGATTCGTGTACGGCGATAAAAAGCATAATAAAATAAAGCTACACACAGTGACCTGTCTTCTTCAAAGCTGCAACTTGCAGTCTTGAAGAAGGGCAGCCTTGAAAATGACAAGTCCGCTTGTCAGAGCATTCGCTCCAGCGACACCTCAGGTTTCAAGCAATCATCTCTTCAAAGTTCCATCTTCCACTAAACTTCTACCCGTTCAATTACGCACGAGTAATTAATTACGCACGAGTAAACAATGCCACAGTCTATAAGCGTGAAAAGTGTAGAATGCAACATAACCACTAAGGTACAGCTGAAAAAAGCGCTTCACAGAAATAAAGCTTGTAAACAAAGCTGTTCGCCTGTTTTTGATGCATGGGCACTGCCTTTAGCATACGTCTATACAGCTTCGAACGTCAGCATATGGGGTTAACATGCACGCTACCCTGTCAACATCAGTGATTCGGTGATTAGGCGTTGCGTGGAAAGATGTTACACATGTCAAAACGCAGACATCCATTTTTTACTCGCCACACCATCAAATCTAAAAACGGTCATGCAACATCCTAGCAGTGACGTATTTTTTACACATGAACACGCGGAGCAGAGTATAAATGAAGTATAAAATTACATCAAGCACGATTAGCGCAGTAGCATAACAAAACATGAGCACAGCACGTTTTTAAGTTATGCCTACTGTGAAAATTACATCTATAATTTCAAGGTTAAATTAGTTTGATGTACGCTTTTTATCATGCAAATTATTCAGTTAGGTATGCACAGTAGTTTAATATGCCTTCAGTATTAAAAGTGGCTTAATAATTTACTTCTTGTACAAATAGACAGTTCATAGCTGCTGGCTCTCTGAGATTATGTGCCAAAACCTCAAGCGCAGCCACAGTCAACATATCTGAAAAAAAAGGAGCGACAAGTAAAACACTAAAGGGCGGTAGGGCACAGCTCTGCGCAGTCCGACATTAGAGGGACAATTATGGACAGTCCAATGGGCCGGCGAAGCGGCCGAAAGGCTAGGTCTTCGGTACCAACGTGGGAGCGGCCCGCTTCGGGCTAGGAAACTAGCACGACCTATTGGACCTCAATAAAGTTCTTTCATCTAGTCATCATTCTAGTACCCCAAAAGATGGCCACAGTAAGGCTCAAAAACCGCCTCAGATAATTGTTAATTGGGTCACTCATTATCTTTCCTTGTATTATTGCGATTCAGTATGCTTTCCTCTTTACTGCTATAAGGCACCGATACCTCTGTTACCTGCCTCCTATTACTACCGATAAAATGGAAGTGCACCACTGAAATGGCAAAAGACAAAAGAAAGTGTTTCTGCTGGAAGCTAGTTAACTCAAGTTTCTTGAATTCTTTGGATCAAGATTAGAACAAGACACTCGATTAGCACAGCTAACATAAGCCTCACAAAATCATGGTGAATGACTAGACTTAATTCTGCACAATATGAGCACCCATGTTGTTCAACATTTACTACCACAATGAAGCCCACACATAACAAACAGTTATTCTAACAAGGTTATTTATAGTTCGAGAAATAATTTGATGAATCACTGACAGTATTTTCTGCACGTAAGACTTGTTTTCTGGTAACATTCTTGAGTTATCATTTTATAGGTTTAAATCCTAGAGTTAAAGCTATCATACAGCGTAGCCTGGGCAACGTGGCCCTGGCTTCGCACTTAATATTTTTGCGTTGTATACGCACGGCGAGTTCGAAGCGTTCCAGCGTCCATGTCAGATGTCTCCAACAGCAATCGCTAGATCCTTTCCTTGCATTTCAGGAGATTGCCAAGTCGGCAATGCTGTCAATTCCGGCGCGTACCTTTGCTCTCATGTTTGTATCCTTCACACGTGTCTCAACGTCATTGACAAACTGCAATGAAGATCAAAATGTAGTGACGCTGAGTTGTACTAGTATCACGTGAAACAGGAAAAATTGAAAGAAGACCCTGTATCATTTGTTGGGGATCTTTTAACTGTGGGACTTTTTCAAGTATCATAGGCTGAGATGCACGAAACCAAGAGACCCTATAATTAATAAAGAGTGCTATTATATCAATGCTGTAAATTATTTTCAATTTGTTTGCTTTCAAAAATATAAGTAAGGGTAGAAGCTTATTGCCATAATGTACATTTCATAGAAAAGAATAGCCTTACTCAACAGGAGTCAATTAGGACTAAGGATACTTTTCCTTCACTTCTCTGACACTCATTTGTGCCAAGCCTGCAAGCCGCCTTTGTGCTGTCAACGCCTTC
The DNA here is from genome assembly GCF_013339695.2 of Rhipicephalus sanguineus. Classification (NCBI taxonomy): domain Eukaryota; kingdom Metazoa; phylum Arthropoda; class Arachnida; order Ixodida; family Ixodidae; genus Rhipicephalus; species Rhipicephalus sanguineus. The sequence continues at coordinate 161,269,371 of NC_051183.1, forward strand.
CTTGCCTCTATTTCCTTCTCATTCGGCAATGAGTTTTTGTTTTGGTGAGAAGCCACGCTTCGTGTGAGGTGAGGCTACTTTAATCTTCACCGAATTGCCCAGCAGCATCGATGCTCTGTAAGAATGAATGCAACGCAGATTACTCATGCTCGTTTACACCAATATTGACTCCTTGAAAAATTTTCATTTACTTATTTATGAAACACTGACGACAAGAAGTCTAAGCAGGGTGAGCATTATAGGCACGATACACACCAAGAAAGAGAACAAAACCAAGTTGAAACACTGTTCTTACACAATTTGTTTCTAAGGAAGGTATGCAAGAACATGTTTACGCAATTGGAATGGTATACAGATAACTGGAATTGCAAAAACACTTTGGTTAGTTAATTGTAGACAGAAGTAATGTTTTGTACACGTCATCAAATTAGAGTATACTTGCTTGACACTTTACTGAAGCAGAACTCAATCGACTAAGCCGTATATGTCAACACATTATATCATGTTATCTTCTATGACAAAAATAACACAAAAATTTGAAAAAAAGCTAGTGAAATGCGATTGAGAAAGACTGCAGGGTGATTTCACGTAAGATCGAACAAACGATGTCTGGTCGACCACTTAAATTTATTTCAAAATTTTATATATTATTGCCTGATGAGTGGAAAGAAGAGATCCGCAATTTGTTTTGCCGCCAAAAATTGTTTCGAAGCACAGGAAATCAATAATGACGAAGAGGTGCAGTGGAGCGCTCATCCGCTCTGCTGTTTTGGCCGACTATCGTTATGAATTGCACTCAGTGTAGTAAAGTTAGGTAGCTGAAATTGTTTTAACGAAATATATGCATGTTTTTGCTTCTGCTCAGGTATTTCTAGTTTTTATATGTAGTGGAGATGTTTTTATAAAAGACCTCAAAATTGGCCCAGGAAACGTTGTTTTCTTTACTTTGAAGGTCTTTATCTCAAAAACGCCTTGTAGCAGAGCGACAAAAATTCCGCAGTACGTTCGTCGCATGCTTATCTACCAAACTGCCGAATCTTATATTTATATAACATTTCAGTAAAGAGATATGATCGGGCTAAGTTCAATAAAACACCGAACAATAGAAACTTCTGACGACAATAAAAAAAGAACCTATTTTTTATATTTCTTAAACTTTGACCACTTATTCTCCTCCACATCCGCTTTTAGAATCATTGAAAACATGTTGCATAATGTCGTTGCGCTAATAGTTACGGCCCCTCCAACGAGACCCTTAGCAATTGACAATTGGCAATTCCGACTTCTTGCCCAGCAAGTGTATAAAATGCAGGCAGGATTGAATTTCTTTTTATTAAAAGGCCAACAGGTACCGAAACAGGTGTCGCCGGCACTGAAGACGTTAACCTTGAAATTATTTCTTTACTGCAGCGGCCACGAGCGCGGGGATACCGAGCAGGCGCGCGCACCCGAGATGCTCGTTGTAGGAGGCGGCGCAGTGAGAGCTCGTTTTCGTGTCCTCAGACCGATTGAGTTCGAAACAGCAGCACCTCTCGGGTGACTTGAACGCACGTGCACCGGTAGTCGCAGTGATCTGGTTAATGGCGTAGATTTCTTTTTCAGGAGGCATAAGTATGTCATCGTTAAACTGTGCGTTCCGTGAAGATCTTTCATTGCAGTGGTAGCAAAAGCACCCGTAGCACAAGTAGTCACTGATCTTTCGGCCGTTAAACGTTCCTTCCAAACATTTATGTCTAGGTCGGTAACTCTGCGAAATTTTGGCTTCTTTGCAATAATTAAAGGAGTACTGACACGATTTTGAGTCACCGCAAAAGGGACATTTTTTGCTTCGTTGGTATGCAGTGTCCACACTGTCCACACACTGGAGTCGGAGAACACGTATAAAATATTTTAATTTGACTTTGAAGCTTTCGTCGCTGAGCATGTGCAAGCCAGCCCCACTGCAAAGACATTATCCCGACGATTCAAGACAGTTCCCCCGAGTTGGCCAGTTCTGCGTCCTGCATTCAGCCTAAATCATAGAAATCACTGTCAGGGTCACATGACGACAATTCACTCATCGTTGTTTATGTGCACCACGGCAAGATGACGGATTTGCCGCTAGTACGTCGCGAGTTTCTGTATCTCCATGACGGCACACTGCTATGAAACGACACTGAGAAGCCAACCCCTCGATATCGAAACCGAAAGCGTCTTTTTAAGGTGCCGCTAATTTAAAATATATACGATGCTTTCCCAGGCACCACAATAGTCGTTTTAGGTTCCTCGACACCAGTATTTTTATTTAGAGCAACAATCCGAATTTGTTTTAAATTCGTGTCAGTACTTTTTTAAGCTACTTGTACTTCAAAAGGTAGTCTCCACAATACACTCATTCAGTGCTATACTTTCTCTCTGGAAACAAATAGCGCGAAAAAACGTGGGACTAGTAGAAGAAAGCAACAGGACAAGCGCATACTAACAACTGAACCTTTATTAAAAAAACGAATGTATTTATACCAATCAAACCACACGTTCACCATTCACAAAACTCAAACCTCAGATGTGCTCATCCAGATACCCAATCTCAACTTTGTTCAAAGCAAGAGAACGTTTAGCCACACAATTATCACCGCCTTTCCCAATAAAGAAAGCCTCCGTAAGCTCACGTGCCGTCTGGTCACGATGGCGTGCAAGCCCTTTCGCATCAGTCAAGACCGGCGTGCAACCACAGTCACGGCAGTGCAGCGACAGGTTAGACGACGGCTGCCCTTTCTAAGATAACCGGTGGTCCTGCGAGCGAGCATTCAGACAGCGGCCTGTCTGTCCATTATAATATTTACCGCAAGTGAAAGGCACTTCATACACAACTTTACCGCACACTGAAAGGCTGTCCCTGCGTTTTACCTTGCACTCCTGCCATTTATGCGCAGTCCCGTCCACCTTCCATTCCACAGCAGCGCATGATCCACCCATCTTATTTCTAGTTGAAAAGACAACATCAATCCCAAATCTCGCACCAACCTTCTTAAGACGATGTGAAATACCATGCAAATAAAGAATACTAGCAAGCATTTTCCTCTCACGCCGTCGTCTAACCTGTCGCTGCACTGCCGTGACTGTGGTTGCACGCCGGTATTGACTGATGCAAAAGTGCTTGCACGCCATCGTGACCAGACGGCACGTGAGCTTATGGAGGCTTTCTTTATTGGGAAAGGTGGTGATAACGATGTGGCTAAACCTTCTCTTGCTTTGAACAAAGTTGAGATGGGGTATCTGGATGCGCACATCTGAGGTTTGGGTTTTGTGCATGGTGAACGTGTGGTCTGCTTGGTATAAATACATTCGTTTTTTAATAAAGGTTCAGCTGTTAGTATGCGCTTGTCCTGTTGCTTTCTTGTACTAGTCCCACGTTTTTTCGGGCTATTTGTTTCCAGAATGAATTACCAACTCGCCCAACAGTCTATCCTTCTGAGTTATACTTTCTCGCCATGAGACGCACAGGAGGAGTAGAGTAAAGAGCAAAGCACAAGAACTATCCGCGCGGAATGAAGTGTGAACAGCGCACCGAACACGCGGCCAGTTCAGGCCGTCTGCTGCCGATTTCTAAGGCAAACGCACCAGGTTACCTATTAAAGACGATAGTCTTTCTTGTGGAACTTAAACGCCGAAATTTTGGTCTGTCTGTTTGTGTGTCTGTCGACCCATACGATTCAGTCGCCCGGCCAAAGTTGAACCATTCGCCGAAGGGCCAGCTATCTTGTACAGCCTAATAGGTTCATACATGCGAACATTTCGCATATCTGAGGCGCAACATCACTAGGTAAGTTTTAGGTGGTGTGTTACTCTAATATAAAATACATAGATACGCAATTCTAAAGACCCTAGTTTATTAAGCTGCGCTGAAAATGCGACGCAACGCAGACTAAAGCCCTCTGCCACGGAGAAAAGAACCTCCTCCGTGCCCTCTGCGCGCCCGCCATCTCGGAGGCCATGTACACAAACTTGTATGTTTCCCGATGTATTGCCAGATGGCGCCCACATCTCACGCAGCGTAGAGTCACTGGAAAATCAGAGTACCGCAAAGGTAGGCTGCACGCGGGCAACATTGGGTGGCGGCGGCCATGTCCCTTCCAGACCGCCCGGCGCGTTAGCTTGCGTGTGTTGAGAAGTGACCGATCTTTCAGCCCCAGTGCCGTGTTACGCTCGGCAGAACGGCATTATGTGTGTGTGTTTCTTCAAGAGGATATTAGAAGTGATTTCGAGTCATCGACAGGTATGGATCGACTGCGCGGTTAGCGGTGTAACTAATGAAACGTACGGCGAATGTTGCCATGTGCTCGCGAACTCTCTTCATGGCTTCATCGGTCTCTTTTCGTGTCACGCCCGGGCGTGTTCGCTAGGTCCAGATCTGTAAACATAGTTGCATTAGCGCAGTGACATCGTGCGAGATCCATTTACTTCGATGTTTGGTGAATCTTGACTGTTTGCGCTAGCTTTGGAGTCGGTATTCAGGTTCACTGCACTCGAGAACGTTATCGAACAACATCGAGGACATTCAACATTGCGTCCTTCGACTGATCGCTGACGCATAGCTTGCTTGCGCACCGTACGTGCTTGCTGTTCAACTGGTTGATATGTGTAATAGAAGTTGTGTGTGTACGGTATTTGGAAGTTGTGCGCGACGTCTTGATTCGGAACGCCAGCAGCCGAACGCACGGGCGAATCGGCGTGCGGTACGTAAGGTGCATCTTATCTTACGATACGTAGAAAATAGGCCATCAAAAATTATTGACATCACCACTTAATTGTTTAATTTCATATTTCTTGTCTCCTTAATATTCCCAACGTTGCAATGAATTTGCAAATATTTTGCTGTGTTCCGACAAACAGCTCTTTTTTTTTGGCGTTGCCAGCGCGTAAACAGCTGGGGTTCGGTTTCTGCACTGCTGCACTTTTTTTTTCATAATGCACTCTTATTAAAACTTCCTCGGCACGGTGCTTTATGTTCTTTTGATCAGAAATAGCACATCACGGAATTTTTAAAGCGCATGCTACTGCAACACAGTATGTATATAGACCTAGGGCGCGCATAAAATCTGCTCCCTCAACGCGTGAGATCTGCTTTTCTTTTTTTTTTTTTGCTGTGACCATTTCTCACCAATTATACAGTATTTTAAGGGTGCGCTCGGTGCAATGCAGCATTAGCAGCATTTTTTTGCAACAAATGTAAAAATACGCTTGATAAAATTGCCTTATACCAAGTTTATCTACAGAGTTCCACGCTTCTGTTTTGTGCAATGCCAACGATCATGCCACAATTGCCTTCAAAGTATACCAGTAAACAGTTATTATTTTAATAAATCTTCGAATTCGCTCTCGTGCGTGACACGCTTATAACTCGGATAGCATGCGTAATCTGTTCAACAGATCGAGCTAAACAGCCGAGCAAATAGAAAGGCATGTAGTTTTCAATATCGCTGACCATAGCGAACCGAAAAGATGAAGTATCCTGTCGCATAAGATATTTTCCAGCAAAGTTAGTGTAGTTCACTGCAGAAAGGAGTGTTATTCGAGGGGGGCGAATTCGTTGAGGCCAACTATGCAGCCACGTAGAACGGCGTGGCGCTCTTTGACATTAATTTTTCCCACACGGCAAACGAAATTCCCAGAGTAGCTCACCAGTAATGTTCGATTGTGAGCTACTCTCTTCTGCAATCTGCATACAGTGGCGTAGCCAGGGGGTGGCACACCGGGCCCGTGACCCCCCCCCCCCCGCGGAAAAAAATGTCTGCTTACGCCCCTGTCTGCATGACGCGTTTAAACAAGCGACGAAGTACTTCAGGGGACCGTGGTACTGCTAAATGTCCGGCCACGCTCTGCATTGAACGGGCCTGCAGCCAAAGCGCTTGGAAGGGGTATGGCGGCGAGAGGTCACGTGATGCGAGTAAGCCAATCGCGTCGGCGGCGGCGCGCGGAAAACAGATGCGATACTCTAAAATTTTTCCAGTGACTCTAACGCAGCGCAAATCTATCGTCTTTTGGCGACATTTGCAGCGCAGCACGCAGATACGCGGCTAATTTTGGTTTTCTTTCCTTTGACATTCCATATTTTGCTTTGCCACTGGAGCGCCACGTTCATGCTTTCCACTGATCGCAACTGGCGCAGCGCAATTTCTCTGGCAGCAGCGTGCGTGAAGCAAGCGCTCATAGCTCCCTTATAGAGTTTTCATCTTGCTTCCATCTTCGCCGTGTTATCAGCACCTAGCTGCGATGCGAGCAGATGGCAGGTAGAATAGCGAAGCTCGAGTGCACGTGCGTTAAAGGCACCCGAGAGGTGTTGCTGTTTTGAACTCAATCGGTCTGAGGACGCGAAAACGAGCTTTCACTGCGCCGTCTCTTTCAACGAGCATCTCGGATGCGCGCGCGCCTGCTCGGTATCCCCGCGCTCGTGGCCGCTGCAGTGACGAAATAATTTCAAAATTAACGTCATCAGTGCCGGCGACACCTTTTTCGGTACCTGCTAGCCTTTTAATAAAAAGAATTTCAATCCTGCCTGCACTTTATACACTTGCTGGACAAGAAGTCGGAATTACCAATTGTCAATTGCTAAGGGTCTCATTGGAGGGGCCGTAACTATTAGTGCAACGACATTATGCAACATGTTTTCAATGATTGTGAAAGCTGATGTGGAGGAGAATAAGTGGACAACGTTTAAAAAATATAAAAAAATGGTTACTTTTTTATTATCAGAAGTTTCCATTGTTCGGTGTTTTCTTGAACTTAGCCCGATCATATCTCTTTACTGAAACGTCATGCAAAGAACGTACTGGGGAATTTTTGTCGCTCTGCTACAAGGCTTTTTTGAGATAAAGACCTTCAAAGTAAAGAAAACAACGTTTCCTGGGCTAATTTCGAGGTTTTTTTATAAAAACATCTCCACTACACATAAAAACTAAAAATACCTGAGCAGAAGCGAATGCATGCATATATTTAGTTAAAGAAATTTCAGCTACCTAACTTTAATATATTGTGTGCAATTCATAACGAAAGTTCGCCAAAACAGCAGAGCGGATGAGCGCTCCACTCCACCTCTTCGTCATTATTGATTTCCTGCGCTTCGAAAATTTTTTGGCGGCAAAACAAATTGCGGATCTCTTCTTTACACTCATCAGGCAATCATATATAAAATTTTGAAATAAACTTAAGAGGTCGACCAGCCATCGTTTGTTCGATCTTACGTGGAATCACCCTGCGTATTTTTTCCACTGAAGTGCATGTTCTTTCGGGTAACTACTCTATCATGCCGTAATAAATCCACAGCGCTCTTAACCCTTTGTGGGTTTGCGCAATTTATTGCGCAAATTTACAACATAACGTGATGATTGGAAGCTAAAATGGCGTCTCTGAAAACACAGAAAAAGAGGAAATGATCCGGCGTTTAGATTGTTAGATTCTTTCTGTCTGAAGAAGAGAAAAATTCAGAACCTATCATAAAAAACCTTGTCGACGTTCAGCGCCATTTTAATACGACTTCCGTCCTTCGAAAGTGTGGTAAAAGATTTTACCTCGAGAATACGAAGACTTTGGTATGATATGAGTGACTTATCGCTGCGCTAATTGCAAATAGCGATGTGGGAGAAAATTTTTCCTGTAGACGGAGAAGTGGGACAGATTTGTCCCATTATCCCTCAAAGGGTTAAAAGATTACTCTGCTCTATTCTACCCTACAATTTTTTCGCCACCGTAGACTGCCATCCAGATGTTAGTGTGCTCTAGAGAATGTAAAAAGGAGCAGTTGGTTAATCACCATTTCATTAAATTACCGATTAACAATACAGTATACCAAAACGCGTCTTTTGTATAACTACTATATTCCAAAGGATTTCTGCCAGCTGATATTTTGAACTAAACCGTTATGGAAACAAGGATCCATTTCAGTTAGAGACAGCAATGCAAGATATCAACCCACATTCAGCCCAGGTAATGCCTGGAGTGTCAAGTAGAAGTTTAAAATAATATGGTTCAAACTATTTCTGACTAATCTGGATGTAAATATTTGGTAAGAAATGATCCCATAGCAAGCTACATTCTCAGTTGTACTATATGGCACCAGTAAGATGCCTAGAGCAGAGAGTTTACACACGGAATCGTGAACTTTTCGTACCTACAAGGGTATACATAGAGCGATGTTCGGCATTGTCAATGCATGATGATAATTGTTCAGCACAGATGAAATAAAGGGAAAAAAAGGAATGACAGAACATGACACTAATTTCATTTCCACAGAACAGTTTATAGCGACCATGCACACATGCACTGCAACAAGACGCGATGTGCAGACGTATGTCTTTTTCCTCTATTTTTGATACAAAATACAAGAACAGCAATGAACTAATTACACACTCAGTACATTACTTACCAGTTCTTGCAGCTTTTCTTATCGTACTATCTTTTCATATCTGATAAAATCTTTCTATTCTGAAAGAAGGATTCACACTCCCAAGCTCTACAACTCAGTAAAAGACCATTTCAATTTAGTAAAGAACGAAAACAATAGATGGCTGGTGTTACATTTTACAGCGTGTAATTGTGAGCCCTTCTTAAAGGGGTACTGACACCTTTTTTCGAAGGCGAGTTTACTCTGCCATACATATCTCCTGTATGCAGAGACGGCTTTGAGCAAGTGTGAAGCTCAGCAAATGCTGATAAGATATTTTAATTTGATATTAAAGTCAATTTTTCCATGGCGCACCTACTGACATCGACATTAGCTTGACGTCAGGCTACAGTACAAATTCTGGTGACTTCACGCAGCAGTCTGGCTTGTTGTGGTGACGTTAGGTACCGAAACTTCCAAGATGGGTGCTTGTACATCATCAAAACTTCCAAAATGGCCGCTTGTGCGTGGAAACGTCACTATATATTGTGCAAGGACGTGACGAGAAGCCCATACCGTGTTGTGACGTCAGGGTACAGTAGGAACCGAAACTAGCTTTTAAAAACATACTGTAATTACTTTTTCAGGGCGCACTCGCGCTTAGCACTACCTTTTCTAGGCTCTTGAGGGCTTGACCTTTCATTTGACGCAAAAAAACGACAACTGAAAATATTCGTGTCAGTACCCCTTTAAGAATAGGAAGGCTGTATAAATTAAACTAACAGAGATGAACTAACGAGATCAATAATATAAGCGGCAAAAATATGCAGGCAGGTAAACGGATGTGTATGCCCAGGCAGCACACAACGTCGGGCCGATATTGGTTTTACGGCGGCTATGCGCGGCCCCACCTCGGGCCAGCATTGCCAGCCTGGCGCCGGTATCGGCGGAGCCGTTGACTTTTGTCGGCAAAATTGGGCCGACATTGCCGCCTTTCAGCCGATGTTGGGCTTTCACCGGCAACATTGGGCCGAGTTTTCCGCCGTTCTGCCCTCTTTACGCCGATATCGGCTTAGCCGATTTCTTTCACCGGCAACGTTGGGCCGAGTTTGCCGGCGCGTTGCTGTTCTTGCGCCGATATCGGCTTAGCGGATGGCTTTCACCGGCAACATTGGGCCGAGTTAGCCGCCGTTTTGCCGTACTTTCACCGACATCGGCCGAGCCAATGGTTTTCACCGGCAACATTGGGCCGAGCATGCCGTCATTCTGCCGTGCTTCAGCTGACATCGGCGGAGCCGATGGCTTATCGACGATGTTGGAACTTTCTTGTCTCCCTTCAGACAGTTATACATGCCCTGTTGAGAACGTCCTCCTGCGTCGCGGCGCTCCAAAAGTCCTCGTCACCGACAGAGGTACGGCTTTTACGGCAGAGCTAACGCAAACCATCTTGCAATAGAGCCACATAAGTCACCGACGGACTTCACACGCAGGCGAATGCATGCGCTAGGCTCTTGTCTTTAACAGATAGAGTATCGACATTCGCGAAAGTGAAGAAGGTGAGTTATAAGTCTTATGTGTATCTTTAAAAAAAAGAGATATATCTCAGCCCATGGCGTTTTGGTGCAGCGTGTAAGCATAACCTGTGTATAACTTTGAACTGGTATAGCGCATTACGGGGAAGAAGAAACGGCCGAGCAGACCGACACAGGAGGACAGAGCGCTAAGTAATCTGTCGCTCTGTCCTCTTGTGTCGGTCTGCTCGGCCGTTTCTTCTTCCGCGTAATGCGCTATACCGGTTCAAGTACGCCGAACCAACTCGCCCAATCTTCAACACCTGTGTATAAATTTGTTCCTTGGGTGCAATAAACTATGTTGTTGAAAATTAGTACATATATCTTTCTTTGTTAATCCTTGTGCTGTTTCTGCACTAAATGTTAATTAATTTAATAACCTACGCATAAAGCCCAAAAAGCGCATGCTTTATGGGGAACACCATCTTACCATCTTCGCCTTCTTGTTCCTTCGGAGTTTGTCATCCAATTCCCTTGTGGATGTCTTCTGTGTGGCAAACTTTTATCTTCTCCTTTAGACGCTCATCTCCTGTCATATGCCTCCTTGCATTCTTGAATTTGTTTCTCAGCGCTATCTTCCACGAGTCCTGATAATGTTAGGTAGAAAAAAACTTTACTAGGTTTTTGGAATTATTGTTCACTTCCTACTAACTAAGGCTAACAGAACTAACTCACCTTGTTTACTTATATGGCTGCAGTATCCTAAATGTCAGCAATATAAATTTTACTTGGGCACTTGTCTTACATTAACTACTTATGTCTTATGCCTTACATTAACAGTAGCGTTTAAAGACCCATAAGTGCATGGCACACATAAGAAAAACAGAAACTTCAGAAAATCTATGCTGATGAAGTGGCTTTGTAATGTTTCCTAAATACCAAAATAGTGTATACTGTAGATTAACATGTAGTAATCGCAAAATTTTAGAAAGTGTTACATATCCAGTCCCTATCACATCTGCCAGGTTTGCATACTTTTAAGAGTGATTCTCTTACAGTTCAGTAACATTGATGCCCGAAGGTTCCTGAAGATCAAGAGAGCTGCTCTCTTAAGGCCCCTATAACAAGTGAGAGCACACTGTGTAGGATGCGCAATACTTTTTTGCAGTACGTGTCGTAAGGTACACGAAAGACAAAAACGCCAGGCCTGCGCTGAAACCGCAGCACAGTCACAGCGAAAGCTCGAAGAGTGGCGTTTCTAGAGCCAGTTGTAAGCTCTCTTGGGGCTACAAATACAAGTACCCACTACGCCATAAATCACAATTTTTGTGAAGATGGGAAGCACCTACTAAGCCATTATTCGTCATTCTGCGTTGAAGCGAGGCGCCAGCTACACGTCTGTAAGGCATTTTGTGCACTTTGTTGAAGCGACGACTGATGACGATGAAGAATTATGGTGCAGTCCTTTGTAATGGGTTGGACGCTTTAAACGGCGCACCAGTTATACAATTTGCATTTGGTGACACCCGGTCGTTATTTCCCTCTCCCGCCATGCTGTATAACATACACTGACGTGGGAGCGCAAGGGGGGGGGGGGCGAAGAACTTTACTGAGACCCCGAAGAAATGGATCATGCGCTTGTGGGCTTCCTTGGCAACCAATACAAGTGCACTTGCGAGGAACCCACTACGCTATAAATCGATGTAATTTTTGAGAAGTAGGGAAGCAGGCACTATGCCATTTTTCATCATTCTGCGGAGAGCCGTGGTACCTGCTAACGCATGTAAGGCATTATGCGCTTTGTTGATGCTGTGCCTGATGATGATGAAGCATTATGGCGGAGCCCTTTGTAATGGGTTGGAAGGATTCAACAACCTACTCGTTGCGCAGTTCGCATGGTGTGACGCCTGGTTACAGAATTCGCGTTGTACGACGCTTGGTGCTCATTTTACTCTTCTACCACGCTATATTGCATATGTTAATGCGGTTCCTTGCCGACATGAAGCCTGTATAGGAACTTTTTGCAAAGCAGTTTTAAGCACCGGCATGGCTCAGTGGTTGAATGCTGGGCTCCAACGCAGAGGGCCAAGGTTTGAACCTCGTTCCATCCTGGAATTTTTTTCCTGTTTCGTTTTTTTCTCATTTCGAGCAATAGTGGTTACGGGGGGGGGGGGGGGGCAGAGAGCAACCGGCGCGAGCGTACGGAAGGAGACTGTATGGTTGTGTGCCTGTCCGGGAAGCAAAACGAGTAATAATCCTTCGTGTTACCGCCAACGAGACGGAGTTAGTTTTTCCGAGTCCCCAAAACAGGAAACGCAACCACGGCGGCATCGTTTCTGTAATTTAGCACCGCACGGAAACAGGTGTAAGCGCGCCCCGGCGAGCAATAAACGAGAGAGTAACCAGCGGTCACCCTTTTAAAAAGATTAGAAAGCACGCAGTCGGTTCGAGAAGCGATAACCGCCCGAAAAACTCATCTAAAAGCACCGTGCGCGCGCTCGAAAGCGCAGGCGGCAGCCGGCGTGCCGCTGTAGAAAAAAAACAACAAAAACAAACATCGGCGCATGAAAAAAATTCTACGTACTTCCGCAGTGTACATGCCAAGAAAGAGAAATGATCGGAAAAGGTGCGCTTTTTACGTGCCTCCACTGACATAAAATATACGCAAAAAACTACAGATTGCCTTTCTTCCAAGCGCAAATGAACGAAGTACGTTGCGGCAATTAGAAACTAAGCGCATGCTAGCGACGTTCATTTAGCGACAGAATCACCTAGTTTATCGCTGAAATCCCACACAGCAATGCCATGGAGTGCATCTTTCACACAAACACTTTACGGTTCACTCAGGAACTGAGCACGAAGACACTCACGTACCTAAAATCTAGACGTAGACAGCGCGACGAGGTTTCCCAACATGGGGCACAACGCAATGGCTTGTTTAAGGTCCTCAAATGTGCCATTGCTCAGGGTGTACGCCCTCTTCATGTGAAGGTGAGGCTCGTCGACCAAAAATTTCACGTGTAACGTTCTTCTCGCTATTTGAAGGCAAAGACCACAGTGGCAACAGGCAACTCGCACAATTCTTTTATCGGAAGCGTGTGCCGCACGTGTACCCGATCATCCGCGCGGTGCAATCAGTGACGCCTAGCCCCAGCAACACGAAGCTCTGCACATGCGCAGTTCATACATATTGCCGTGAGCTCTCAAGCGTATGGACAGAGTCCGGTGAATTGGCGTAGCAGTGACGTCACGGCGTGGTGATGACGCCGGAGATATCATGGCGCTTCTGACGGCTGCGCTAGAGTGTACTAGAACACGGGAGTGCCCGGAACGAGCTTCGAAAAGTGAAGCCCAAGCAGGGTCAATCCGCTTGCAGCGCTGCGATCGCTAGTCTGCAATGTGTCGTCGTTTAAGAGATGGGCGCGGCTCCGCCAAAATGGTACAGGGGTAGAATGCCCGCTACCCACTCAAAAGACCCGGGTTCGAATCGCCGCTGCAGATGGTGGGTTTTTATTCTTAGTGTCACCTTTTATAGCTGTATTGGTTTTCCTTTGTTTCTTAAAACTAGCTTAAGTTGCTACGTGTTGGTTCAAAAAGTAACGCAAAATGTGAAGTAAATTAGAAGAAATTTGAGAGCGAGCGCAGTCATTTGCAGCGCCACCGCCCGGGATTGAACAAAAACGTAAAGTATGGCCTCCGAGATTTTCGCGAAGATGAGACTCGAAACAAGATTTCACATTTACGTTACTTTTTGTAGCAATTCGTAGCAACAGAAGCTAGTTTTAAGAAAGAAAGTAAAAAACCAACACAGCTACAAAAGGTGACACTAAGAATAAAAACCCACTACCTACAACCGCGATTCGAACCCGGGCCTTTTGAGTGGGAAGCGGGCATTCTACCCCTACACCACTTTGCCGGAGCCGCGCGCAACTCTTAAACGACGACACATTGCAGACTACCGATCGCAGCGCTGCAGGTGGATTGACCCTGTTTGGGCTTCACTTTCTGTACATTGGTGCTGCGGCCGTTCCGAGCACTCCCCTGTTCTAGTACACTCTAGCTGCGCTAAGAGTTTATTCACGCGCGTTGCGTTTGTTAACTGAAGCGCCGCCAAACTGTGAAATCAAGTTTAATAACGCGATAGCATTCGAGAGCTCGTTCCGTAGAAAGTCTGGCCTGGGCGGCGTACGCCATCGTTGGTAGGGAGCGAAAAACGGTGCGAAAAATGATTGTGTTTCTTCGCCCGCCTTTGTCCCTCCCGCTCTCTGCAGACGCACCGTAAGGATCATGTGGCATATCGCGTGGCCCGCGCTCCACGCCTCCGTGTAAATAGAGTAGCGTGCATTGCGCGAGCTGGCGCAACGCAAGGCGGTTCAACACAGCTGAAAATAGTAAAAGCTTCGGCCCGAGCGAGGATCGAACCCAGGCCAACTGCTTGAGGCGCAGGTGTTATCGCGGGTTGCCTTACAAGACGCGTAGTGGCAGTGGCGTATCAACTCGTTCGCGAGTGGGGGAGATGGGGGATGGTGTCGCTCACTCTGCCCGCCATGTGTGTGTGTATATATATATATATATATATATATATATATATATATATATATATATATATATATATATATATATATGCTTTGCGAAGTAGAGGACGTGCAACACGAAAACTTTTTATTAATCCGACGTTTCAGAAAGCACGCAGTCGGCACGCAGTCGGTTTAAAAAGAGCGCATTTCTGTATTGTGTGTTCCCTGATGAAGGCCGGTCCCCGGCTGAAACGTCGGATTAATAAAAAGTTTTCGTGTTGCACGTCCTCTACTTCGCAAAGCATTGATTCGACTGGATCCAAGGACACTTCCTTCCTCATATATATATATATATATATATATATATATATATATATATATATATATATATATATATATATATATATATATATTATTTGAGGTGATCTTTCATATTTATAGAGCTGTTCAGACAGATGACTTGCTTTTCAAAACTTTATTTGTAAAGATTCTTCCTTGATGTAAAATAGATTGTGCAGGCTGGGCCGCCGTATACTGCGACAACACAGCAGTGTTTAGTAACATTTTGGCAGTATTACCGCGAAGTTAAAAAGTACACCCAAATTTAACCTGATCATCTAAGCATTGCATCGGCAAACTTCCCAGTCTGTGTTTGGCGTTGTAGATACGATGAGTATGAAGAACCTGCTAGTACCTTAAAGGGAGCGATAACTGGTCCAACGTGTGATTAGATCCTGGTAAAAATGAAAAGACCATAAAATATATTTACAGAATACAGCATCCTTTTCCCGTTGTCGGTGGGATTCATATTTTTAAATCGGGTTTAGAAGTAACAAAAACCGGTATGCCGCGCAGCCTAGCGGAAGAGCCTTGAAGCTGGACTATGGAGTCGATCACTTTTTGCTGTACTTAGTCACGTAGTCTGATGCTGTCATGCGCTCCATAATAAGTCCTGAAAATTAGAGCATGTTTATTATTATCTATCCCCGCTCTATTTTGTGCTGCTTACGAGGTAAAAGGAGTTGCACGGTGAGAAGCGGCGCTGCCTTTGCGGTAACCAGTGGAACATGTCGAGCCGCGGCGCATGCGCGCGGAGTGCACGCATGCGCAGTAAACCGCAGAGCTCGAACACGAACCGCTCTCGCGCTCACTGTTTGCAGCATAGGTTGTCACTTGTGTTTACGACTTCATCTTCGCCGCAGATTGAAAAATTCTGATTACAAATGTTTCACGGCGCTTTCCACGTTACCGTTCCGTGATTAGACACTATCACCGGTAAGCTTTCCGTTGCGCTAAAAAAACAGGGCACCATAAAAATTGGTTGTCGGTACCTTTAAATTCTCACTTATTAAACAAAACATGTGGCTGACAAAGCAAGGTACTTCGCAGAAGTCTTCAGGATTAGCCGAGTGCCAATTTCTTTACTGTTAGAGCCCTCTAATATAAAGTCTTTCTTAAGAAGAAGACCAAGTTCAGTCGATTAATACTTAAGCAAACCAAATTGAGCTGGTTGTGTAAAGTTATAAGATTATAAATTACTACGAATATATATACTAGATGTCGCTCCTTGCCCTCCTACTTTTCCCAGCTTGGGTGGGGGGCGGACGAAAAAGCGGTGAAGTGGCCCTGTACTCCTCCCCTCCGGTTCCTCCAAGTAAATAGCCTACGTAAACTGTGTAAGCTCAAATTTTCCTTGAAAAAATGTGGGCCATTATAACGTTAAACTACCCCGCATTGTTTCCTTCCGTATAGGTCGTTCGCTGTTGATGATTGGTCGAAATTTTCTGGGTCGTGCTCACAACACCTGCTCGTAAAACGACGCAACAAATGACGCGTAAGTGATCCACCGCGTAATTACCACGTACGCATGACTGCGTAAAAAAATAATATTGATGAACAATTTTAAATACGGCGTATTGTTTGTTATTGGTTCTTCTCTATTCGTCAAAAATTTTCACTGTGCCATAAAATCGCCTCCTTGTTACGCGACGTTACAAGTCTGCGAAAACTCGCGGTGTTAAAATGAAGTGTGCACAATAAGCAGCACGTTACTGTGCTGAACAATAACGCATTTTTTTCGGAATAGCCAGACAGTGTCTCTTTTTGAACGTAATTTAAGAAGGCTGCCCGCCAATCACATTGGCAGCGACTGCTTATTGCAGCAGGCGACATGGATTCATATGTGTATGTTAGATACTTTAAGTTGTAGTATAACGATGTTGAGCTGTTCTTGCGGGTGTACAACTCGTTGAACTCATCGTTGCTGACAAAGAGATAGAGAGAGAAATAAACATTATTAGGAACATACACAATCCTTCGCAGGTAGGTAGCCTTCTTAGTCCAGAAAACTGTGGACGCTGATCATCTCCCTGGTGAGGTAGATCAAGAAACGGGGCAAACTTGAAAGCTGGGCTTCTCAATGTGCTCGAGTCCACTGCCTTGTTACAAGCTGCCACGGTCGCTGCAGGCTACCATATGATAAACCAAGTGAAGCAGGCTAACCGGAGACTAAAGTGGGAATCTATTTTAGCTGTCCTGGCTAGGCGCAACTAAAATACTGGACACTTCTGCACACTCATCAACCCACAGCAGCTTGAATATGGAGCAGTGGCGCTGCTATTAGTTTTCAAAGAAAGAAACTGAATTTCCTGAAGAAGGAGAGCGTTTGATTGGGCTATAAAACGTTTACTGGTTCCCGCCCATATTTGCGTCAAGGATTACTTAAATTTCAGGCCAGGAAGTGTCGTGTTCTCGAGGAGCACGAAAGAAAGCGACTCTCCACACGGCTTGCTGGTAACAAAAAGCGTTTATTTCACAGGCGCCCGCCTGCTCTCGGGGTGTAAACCGATCCGCGCACCGGGAGGGCGCGCTGGGCTGTCCGTCGTTTACACTACGCGGCGCGTGCGTGTTACAAGGCGCCATGCCACATCTCCCTCTCTTAAGTGACTACACCGTAACGTTCAGGCACAAACACTCTGCGGCCGGACCGTGTGGTGGTTGCTGGAACCCTCGATGTCTCTGCTGCAGCATCGTTGACTGGCTTGGGCAGTGAATTATTGCTGTCGGTTCGCAGCGGGTCACCTCGCTGGGACGAAGCTCCATTGTAGAGGGCAGCTAGAGGTCCCGCGACTGTCGACGGCTCGAAATCTTCGTCGTCAGTGTCGGAGAATAATGAGGAGGGAAGCGGTTGCGCTTTCTTCTGTGAGGCCGGCAATGGGACGAGCATCTTTCTGTTGCGACGCACGTGTCCGCGCTCTGTTTTGACCCAGTAGGAGCGGGGAGTGTCTGCTTGTTGAGTTATCTCCCCCTCGCATTTGAGGTCTCGCACCCAGACACGGGTGTTTGGAGAGAGAGCTGGTAGGTCCTTAGCCGCATGACGACGGTTGAAGTTTCGCCTCTGGCGTTGTTTTGCTTCGAGGTCCCTTTTCGTCACTTGTTTGTTGTCGACGTTTCCGGGAACTAGGAGGGCAGGAAATGCAGGAACTCGAGAGCGTAGCTGGCGTCCCATGAGCAATTTAGCCGGGCTGAAGCCTGTCGGCCCCGGCGTGTCTCTGTAGGCCAGTAGGGCGAGGTACGGATCGTCTGCTTTCTCGAGCAGATGTTTCACTGTTTGGACGGCGCGTTCCGCTTCCCCGTTGGCCTGCGGATGAAGAGGGCTGCTCGTGGTGTGGTTGAAGCCGTATGCTTTAGCGAATTCTGCGAATGCCGAGCTCGAGAACTGCGGGCCGTTGTCGGATACCACTGTCACAGGGATGCCATGACGAGCGAAAATGCTTTTGAGGTGGTTAATGACGGCGTCTGCGGAGGTGGAAGCCAGGAGTGCAATCTCGGGGTACCGTGAGTGATAGTCCACACATATCAGGTAGTTCTATCTTTCCCTGAGGACTGAAGAGTTGAGGCGGGTGAAGTCCACACATATCAGGTAGTTCTTTCCCCGAAGTTGGAATAAGTCGATCCCCACCATCTGCCATGGAAGCTCTGGTGTAACTGTCGGCAGAAGCGGCTCGGCTCTTTGCGGTCGGTTTATAGCACAAGTTTCACAGTTAGAAACCATTCGCTGGAGTTCCGATGAGATTCCTGGCCACCACACAGACTGCTTTGCCCTTTGTCTGCAGCGTCCGATGCCTTGGTGCCCCTCATGTAGGCGAGTGAGAATTTCGCTTCTCAGAGAATGAGGAATCACTAGGCGCGTTCCGTACAGCAGGTAGCCATCGTTTTCAGATAGACTTGTTCGGTACTGCCAAAACGGAGAGAGGGGGGCTGGGACGCTGCGTTTTTCCGGCCATCCGTTGAGGCAAAAGCACAGAAGACGCTGGCAGACCTCGTCTTCCTTTTGAGCTTTCTGCACTGGATCGAAGGCGGAAGTTTGTAGACCCATGAGTGCACCCTCTACGTAGGCGCTCACTTCATCACAAGTGAGAGTTCCCGCTGTCGAACTGCTTGCAGTTGGTGCTCTCGAGAGAGTGTCAGCAGTAGCAATACTTTTTCCTGGGACGTACTGCATGACGTAACTGAAACGCATGAGGCGCATGCGGAAGCGTTGAATTCGTGGTGGCAGCAGATCGAGAGACTCTTTTCCCAGGAGGGTGATTAAAGGTTGATGATCTGTTTGAAAGGTTGCCGTGAGACCACGCAGGTATTCTTCGAACCGTTCGGCTCCCCAGGTTAGAGCCAATGCTTCCTTTTCTATCTGAGCATACCGCGTTTCGGCGGGCGTTAGGGATCTTGAGGCGAATGCGACTGGGCGGTTTTTCCCATCCGGTTGCACTTGTAGCAGTACTGCGCCCAATCCGTAGGCTGATGCGTCTGCTGAGAGTGTAGTAGGATACTCCGGATGGTACTTTGCCAAGCACTGGTCCGAACAGATGAGGTCCTTGATGTTTTGGAAGTTTTGGAAGTCTTTTTCCTGAGCGGGGCCCCATGTCCACTCCGACGTTTTCTTGAGGAGAACGCGGAGAGCGGCTGTCCTTTCGGCCAAATTTGGCAGGAACCTTGCCAGATGGTTCACCATCCCTAAGATCCGGCGGACTCCGGCGACGTCTGTAGGCGGCGGGAGACACTTGATAGCCTCGACTTTTTTAGGGTCGGGACGTATGCCTTGACTACTGATGACACAGCCTAGGAAGGTCACCTCCTTCACGCTGAAAGCGCATTTAGAGCGGTTGAGGGTGATTCCAGAGGAAGCAAGCTTCTTGAGAGTCGTGTCAAGGTTTTCGTCGTGCTCGGCTTGATCGCGGCCAAAGACGAGAATGTCGTCCATGAGGTTGACGACTCCTGTTAGTCCGCTCAGGATTTCGGACATGCGTTTTTGGAAATACTCCGGTGCTGACGTTATGCCGAATGGAAGTCTCGTGAAACAAAAGCGCCCAACTGGCGTAATGAATGTTGTCAGATCTTGGCATGCCGGGGAAAGAGGGATTTGGTGAAAGCCCGAATTTGCATCTAGTCTTGAGAAAACGGTTGCCTCACCTAATAAAGCGAGCGTCTGTTCAACTGACGGGAGGGGAAATCTTTCCCTGAGGACTGAAGAGTTGAGGCGGGTGAAGTCCACGCATATTCGGACACCTCCTGAGGGTTTCACTACCGGAACAATTCCGGCGCACCAGTCCGTAGGGCCTTCTACAGGGCGGATCACTCCTTGTTGTTGCATGCTGATGATCTCCTGCTCGACTGCTTTCCGTAGGGGCACAGGAATGCGCCTTGCCACGGTCACAGAATACGGCACAGCCGCGGGATTGAGGCGAATTGTGTACGCACCCGGCAGCAGACCCAGACCCTTGAAAAGTTCGGGATATCGTTCCTCAACGCGTTCCGTGGCGCACAGAAACTTGACGAGTCCCAAGCTTTCGATGGCAGGTATGGATGCTTCAGCTGCTGCACAACGTAGATGACTTGGTTCGACCTTCGCGACCTCCACGTGATCGTTGCATCGAATTTTCCGACGACCTGAAGTGCCCTGCCGCTCGGTCCTGAGAGGGTTTCGCTTGCTGGCTGGAGATGTTCAGGAATTCCAGCAAACGTAGCCGGGACAACAGAAACTTGGGCACCGGTGTCGATCTTTGCGATCAGTGGATAGCCGTTCAGGTCGACTTCGACAAGCCTTGAGTCGTGCTGAGCGTCGGCTGGTTGGTTTACCGCCCCGAGAAACATCGCTGAGGTTCCTTGCTCGAGCGTTGAGATGTCTCTTGACGACGGAACTTTTCTGCAAACACGAGCGAAATGTCCCCTTGTGTTGCACTTTGAGCACTTCTCAGTCTTTGCTGGGCACAGAGAACGAGAATGAGGCGCTCCACCGCAGTAGCCGCACGATTGACTATTTGATGTCGTGGCGTTGTTATGCGGTCGCGGCAGGTTCTTGCCTTTGCTGCGATGCTTGTGGGAGACGGCGTCGAGACCGGTATACTCTGACTTGAAGGAGGACGGTTCCCCGGAGGCCTGAAGGAGCTGCTGCTGCTGCTTGTGCAAGGACTCCTTTTGGCGTGCCTTAGCGAGCGCCATGGCGAGTGTGAGGTTAGCGTCCATCTGTAGGGCTTCGCAGAGCTTCTTGTCGCGGAGTCCCAGTACGAAGCGGTCGCGGATGAGGCGATCCCGCAAGTCACCGTAGTCGCACCTGTCTGCCATGTTGTATAGGGCGGTGACGTATTGGTCGACGGTCTCGGAGGGCTGTTGTTCCCGCCGATTGAAGCACGCTGACTCGTACACGACGTTTCTCGCTTGGACGAAGTGCGAGTCAAACTTCGCCTTGACAAGGTCAAAGTTCTTGCTGTCTTCCGTGGAGAGCGAGAACGTGTTGAAAATTTGTCTCGCTTGGCGACCCATTACGTAGAGCAGAGTTCGCACCTGCATTTCACGCTCTTGATGGACGAGACCCGATGCAAAGCGGTAGTCGTCGAACTCGAGGATCCATGCAGGCCACTCGGAGGCTTGATCAAACGTAAATGGCTGAGGAGGCTTTAAAGAGAAGCCTGTCGCGGCGTTCGTAGCTGCCGTAGCCGAGTCCGTCATCGTGGTCGTTGGAGACCGTTGAGGACGACGAGAGCAGAGGCTAGAAGAGACGGCAGTAGGATCCCACTTCTGACACCATGTCGTGTTCTCGAGGAGCACGAAAGAAAGCGACTCTCCACACGGCTTGCTGGTAACAAAAAGCGTTTATTTCAGAGGCGCCCGCCTGCTCTCGGGGTGTAAACCGATCCGCGCACCGGGAGGGCGCGCTGGGCTGTCCGTCGTTTACACTACGCGGCGCGTGCGTGTTACAGTAGGCGAGGCGCCATGCCACAGGAAGGACAAAATAACGCCAGGCCTGCGCTGAAACCGCAGCACAGTCACAGCGAAAGCTGGAAGAGCGGCGTTTCTAGAGCCGGTTGTAAGCTCTCTTGGGGCTACTAAGACAAGTACCCACTACGCCATAAATCACAATTTTTGTGAAGATGGGAAGCACCTACTAAGCCATTATTCGTCATTCTGCGGCGAAGCGAGGCACCAGCTACACGTATGTAAGGCATTTTGTGTACTTTGTTGAAGCGACGACTGATGACGATGAAGAATTATGGCTCAGCCCTTTGTAATGGGTTGGAAGCTTTAAACGGCCCACCAGTTATGCAATTTGCATTTGGTGACCCCCGGTCGTTATTTCCCTCTCCCGCCATGCTGTATAACATACATTGACGTGGGAGCGCGAGGGGGGGGGCGCAGAACTTTACTAAGACCCCGAAGAAAGGGATCATGCGCTTATGGGCTTCCTTGGCAACCAATACAAGTGCACATGCGAGGAATCCACTACGCTATAAATCAATATAATTTTTGAGAAGTAGGGAAGCAGGCACTATGCCATTTTTCGTCATTCTGCGGAGAGCCGTGGTACCTGCTAAACGCATGTAAGGCATTATGCGCTTTGTTGATGCTGTGCCTGATGACGATGAAGCATTATGGCGGAGCCCTTTGTAATGGGTTGGAAGCATTAAACAACCTACTCGTTGCGCAAATCGCATTTTGTGGTGCCTGGTTACAGAATTCGCGTTGTGTTACGCTTCGTGCTCATTTTACTCTTCTACCACGCTATATTGCATATGTTAATGCGGTTCCTTGCCGACATGAAGCCGGTATAGGAACTTTTTGCAAAGCAGATTTAAGGACGGGCATGGCTCAGTGGTTGAATGCTGGGCTCCAACGCAGAGGGCTCAGGTTCGAACCTCATTCCATCCTGGAATTTTTTTCTTGTTGCGTTTTTTTTTTCATTTCGAGCGATAGTGGTTACGGACACTGGCGGCGGCAGACAACTACGGCGTCGAAAACGGCCGCTGAAATGACCTCATAACAGTTTTCGCTGTAATAAAATCATGACAGATTCGTGTAATGTTATAGAGCCCCTGCTGAGCGATAGCCTTCTCTGCAATGCTCGAGCGCAAGACGCACAAGCGTGGAATAGCCAGCCCGCACCGCAGGTAGCCTACAGTACATGGTCATGACACATGGAGGACAGTCGTCACAGCAGAATCGTAGGGCAAATTTTATTATAAAACTACGCTATTGCTGCGTTCAAGTAAAACTTTGCCTGACTTGTTAGTTTCCCAGTCTGCAGCCGAGAATAACCACTGTCAAAAGTGGGGGGGCTCCGCCCCACCAACATTTCTCAGTGGGGGGGCTAGCGCCCCCCTGCCCTCCCGGTAGATACGCCAATGCGTAGTTTGCCCGTCGCTGACGTGCACAAAGAATTATGGTGTAGTGGGCACACAACAACTGTACGTATTCTATAGGATAATCTAAATGACCCGACCACGCTGTTGCGTTCTACTCTTGAATACGAAGCTCAAGCGTCCTCCAAATTTTGGAGAGTATGAACTGAATTAGGGGCGCGATAAGATTAAAAATATCGAAATGCTGACTTTTATAGTTGTATAAGCAGATTTCTAGGCAACAGCGTTCTTCTATGGAGAGCGCGGCGATTTTTGTGCTATGAGAGCCTGTACAGTTCGCGTGTGTTTAGCCTGTACAGAAGTCCGCTTGCGCGCCTAATATTGTGTAGCAGGTGCACAAACACGCTGCTGAGGCCTCCCGCCATCTCATTTCTGAAGAGGTCATGCTCATAGGCGTGCGCAATGTATGGGGCAGACTTTTCGCACCTCTTTGTTAGGTAACTAGAAAAGACGGCCGCCCCTAGCTCTGCTTGAGGGGGGCGGGGGCAGAGTGGCACCCCCCGCCCTACTGTGCTCACGCCCAGTGTGTCGGAACGGAACGACAACCAAAAACGAAAAACAATTAAAGAAACGATACTTTTCACCGGAACGAAGACGTAACCGAAACGTTATCTATTGTTTCGTTCGGCAGTGAAACTGAAATATTTTTTATCGGTTTTCAGTTTGCGGGAAAATTTGGCTATCTGGGACAACCGAAGTAATGTAAGGTGAACAGTAAGGCATATATCGGGCTATAGTGTGGGTGCGTATCTGAGGCAGGAATTCTAAAGTAAAGATACTGAAATTTTGCGAGAAACGTAAGAGTGACAACCAGAGCTGTTTTTGTCAAAGCATGTAAGGTGTCTTGTGCCAGTCACGTTCTAGTGCGGAGAGGGCATTCTCGGCGCTGAAGTTTGCTTGATTATGTCACACTCGTTCGTATTTTTTGTCATTGTATAGCCACTGCAGCTTAACAGTGAGGGCGTTTCCTCACATTGAGGGAGCACCCACGTGCCATGTAGGGGGCTGGGTCCCCCACGTTCACACACTGGCAATAAATGTTTCTACCACCACCACCCATGTACAGGATGTACAGGCTCATATTTTCTTCATTTCACATGATAATTCATGTTGTCCCAACTTAAGAGCATAGCCTGCCCAAAATTGTCATACATTTGCATAATAGTTCGTTTACACCCATCTTATGAGTGTGTAAATGGGGTGTTGCAAGGGTGTTTTGTTTGCGAACACACCATTTCTAAAAATAAGGGTGTAATAAGGGTGTCAAAGAGGGTGTTTTTAACGGGTACGCCCGTTTTACACCCTTTAGGATGTAAAATTTTTTACTCTGTTCGGGGCTGCAAAAGCGCGCGTTCGCTGTGCTTCCGTCGTTCTCTCTCTGTGAAACGGTGTGGGAAACGCCATGAACAACGTCAACGTCGGCGCTAGTTGCAGCGGTAGCGCCACCGCCGCGGAGCAGAGGAAGGCTCGGGACGCTGAACTTAAACGTCAGCGTCGGCAAGCGGTAATTCAAACGCCTCGACAACCACCGTCTCATAAGAGAAACGGAAAGTCGATGCGCACCCCCCGCGATGCTTTCGCATCCCACCATGGTTGCCCGTAGGGAGAGATGTGTATTTTTCTTAAGCATCGTTGGGGCTCTCCAAGTGTTTAAGAGTACGCAGTGTTAAAATATGTGCAAACATCCAGCTTTAACAATTTGTTTAAAAGGGTATGAGTTTGAGCTTGTTCGCTTGGCTTTGTAACAGGAAGCAGCGCGGGCAAACGGGACATTGAAGTCCAGTCAGCCTTTCTTGTCACGTTTGCCCGCGCTGTTTCCTGTTATTAACAAATTCTATTTTGTCTCGTGTCTGCTTATTTGATCAATGCTCGTTTCTTTATTCAAGGATACCACCTGTGATAATGACCTTGAGGAAATGCCACGTTGGCCTTTCATATTTTCTAAACGTATGCTATTCTCCCCTTCTAAATATGAGTAAATGTTGAGCCCAAATTTCCAACTTGCAGGTGGTGGTTTCCTGACAGAGAAGTCCTTCACATTTGCATTGACAACGTCCCTCTCATGCAAGCATCCAGTCCTAGAAAAGCGTTTAAGATATTATTCCTGGCACACTTTGCGTCAACGTTTCTACCGAAAAGAGACAAGTCTTACCCTGGAGTTCACTCATAGGTGAGGTTGAAACTAAATCTTGGACACAATACTTTGGCCAATAACTTTAGCTTTCCGGTAACATTAGAAAAAAAATGTATGGTATATTGCTCACATAAAATGCCTTTATTTATAGAGATGGCTTCATTTAGTTAAAAGGAAAAGAAAGCGTTTTGTAACAAATTTACTAAAATTAAACCATAATCCCCTCAAAGAAGCTATCCGTTTTATGGTACACTGCTTGCGAGTATCCGCAAAGATACTGGCTGTCAGTACTTAGACATTAGAAGGTTCAAATTCTAATTTTAGTGTTATAAAGGTTAGCAGTTTCATTTTAGACTTATGTGGCATTATTGTATTTAAAGTGAAGGTAATTTAAGTAGAGATGGATGCAAGCAGAAAAGCCTATTCCTAATGAAGAACAAGTGGGTACGTGCCTTTGCAGTTACACTGTATCTAAGAATATTTAGGCGCTTCTGCGCTGCTAAACAGAATTGCCTCTTCTTTTTAGGTCAATTGCCACTGTCAGTCCCGGAAAGTTCACAAAGGCTGAGCATACCCGCGGGAAACAGCACAACCTGAACCCGAAAGTGGCGTGATTGATTAGCTGCCTGAAGGACTTGACTTTTAAGCATATGTGCCTGCCAACTCGAAGAATATCCCCGGGAGATTCCTGCATATGGGCCCCTTGTGATACTGTGGGCATAGGGAAGTAAATGGAATTGTAGGCTTGTTTTTCTTTGTTAGGCACAGCATTAATTACAACTAACAGACAAGAAAGCCAAGGCAAGTACAGGGGATGTTATTTATAGTCATTACGAAGCAAATGTGAAGAAAGCAAAGTGGATGAAAAGATAACATGCCGCTAGCAGGGACCGAACCTGCGACCTTCGAATAACGCGTAGTGACCGCTTGTGATAGTGTGGGCATCTCTTGTATTTCAAGATGCACATGTTGGCAACTGCCTTAACTTCTATGTTCCATGTCAATAAACTTGTTTTCATTTCACTCTATGGTGTACTGAATTAACGTATTTGTGAGAGAGGATGCGTGCTGTAAAGGGGACAATGCAGACGCAAAAAATTGTGGTGCTTTCTGTTTGTGACATTTTCTGTTCTTGCATCTCATACATTTTAATTTTGCATAACCTGTCAAATTGCAGAATACTTGTCAAGTGACGTTGCTGCCATGAGAAAGAAATACAATTTCAAAATTTCTTGCTACTTAGAGCAGAAAGCCCATTTAAATTACAGAAGGTTTCTGTACTGAGCAAATGAAAAAGAAATTGTCCAGTCACAGAAGATTTCTGTACTAAGAAATCAAAAGTCTAGTAAAATTACAGAAATTAGCTGTTAGGGAGAACCGAGAAAACCATGTCAAGGTACAGAAGTTTTCTGTTACTGACAACAGAAAAAAAAAACATTCGAAATTAGAGAATTTTACTGTTACTGAGAACAAAAAATTACACCATCTCCCGCTAAAGGGGACCATGAGGCGATGCGAAGCCGGAGCACTTGCACGATCGCGTTCCGTTGGCGTTCGTTGGGCATGCTACCGACCTCGCGTCGTGGAACGCGAAGAGGGACGCTACGCGCGTCGTATCTTCCATCTAGCCTGGCCGTTAATTCTCACAGGGCGAGCGGGGAACGCGGTCGACAGGCGGGCGAGAGGGGGCAGCGTAGGAGAGGAGAGAGAAGGGGAGGGGACGCGCATGCGCTCGAGCTCATCGCGGCGTTGCGCAGGAGAGAATTTCGGCATGTCTAGCCCGCGTTTCAGAGGAAGAGTGGAAAGGGGAGGGGAGAGGGAAAGGGGAGAGGGGAAGTGGAGAGGGAAAGTCACGAGGGGAGGGGAGAGGAAAAGTGGAGAGGGGAAAGGGGAGAGAGAAAGTGAAGAGGGTGAGTGGAGAGGAGGTGTGTGGAGAGGGTATGCGCATGCGCAGTAAGGGTGGTCACGCCGCATACCACCGGATTGAGCTCGGCCTTAAGATACTTCGCATCTAAAAAATGGTTGATCACTCCATCATAGGAATCAGAATTACACGAAAGTAAAGCGTGCCCTTACAGAAGTAGCTGAATGTTTACGGTACATTGATATAAGATAGTTTGCACAATGTATATTGATATCTGGCAGCTATAGCACCGTTTAACGTGGATGCACCCACTTTGATGATTGGTGGTACATCTCTATCCCGACGATTAACTTCCACGTTAAATGATTAAAGAAGCCCTGGCGGTAGGTGTAGTAGTTAACGGCGAAAGCGTAATCAGAGAACGAGGTGTGATAGCCTGAAGAGCGTCGCATATTGGACGCAGAACTTGGTCGCCATCCCGCGGCCTGTTAAATGCGACTGAACACCATGTCCGGACTAGAGGGAGGGAAACGCAAAATGCGTCACGCCGCTCCGGTAGCCCGGCCGCAATTTTTCTCGGGGCGAGCGCGTGAGCGGGGAACGCGGGTTACAACTAGGTGAGGCAGGCGCGCGTCGCAGAGGAATTTTAAGGAAGATTGTGACATCGACGAAGATAGCAGTCGTGTCGGTGTATGTAAGATGAAACTTTTTATTTGGCCGAACTTGTAGCCGAGAAACAAAAAGGAAAACTACAGCAATACACACTGTACACTGATAGCGGCGAACAGAACGCCGGCCGTCGATAAACTGCTCACGGCTGGGACGCGCCGTCTTTCATTCATCACGCAACGCACTTTCCAGTCCTATCACTGGTGGTCGCGCAAGCTCTGGAATAATCTAGACTATCGGCGTCCTGCGCGCAATCTTAACAATGTGATCTACTACAATCGCGAAGCTTCGCGAACACTGCGGTGCGGTCAGCGTCGAGCGTTGCTAACCGTCTTTCCTTGTCAAACCCGGATACATCAAAATAAAACAAGAAGCCGGCGCAGAAATATCATTTTAACATTAAGAAGGGCAAATTGAATGGAAACGCTGACGCGCTTAGCCGCTCTTTCTAAGCGACCCAGGGGGGCTCTTCCCAATGTCTCGAAATTGATATTCGAATTTCTTTTCCTTTGTGTGATTGAGTAATGAAGCACGTTTGGTTTCTGATCATAAGTGAGTCCTGAGAGTTTTGAGTGTGAGCTTTTCGTATAAAGCTAGTGATGAAAGTTTGTTTTCTCTCCCTTTTTTGGCCTGGTCCACTCGGAGGCGGCCGAGTGCTTGCTTGTGCATGTGGTTGAGCTTCAGAGACGCCGAAGAACTTGGGCGGCAACTAAGCAGACAATGCGACAAGTGAAGGCGAGCTTCTGGCATTCCATCGCGGAGGATTCCGTCGTCCCTTCGAGCAGCAGCGGTGACTGTTACCTCAGTTGCTCGACTGACTAGGGAAGGGGCTATTATGACTCACCGTCGGTGACGACGCTGTGTCTATGAGAATGGACGGGCGATGCGTTCTCACAATACTGGGGAACCTGCATCCATCCCAGAAACGGCCTCCCGCGACGGGAAGCGCCCCAGAATGGGAAGAGCATTGTACGAACTCCTTTGAGCGGCGGAGATACACTGAACAAGCAGAGAGACGTCAGAGATGACGCCGCCTTCAAATAGGGCCACTTTGACATGGTTTGATGTGCTGCGGTGCCGACCGGACCTGTATGTTTTCACAAGAGCCTTTAAGTCGCCGTAAACACTTTCCTGCCCTTCTGGGGAGAGGTGGATGAACTTGCCCGAGTATCCTGTTCTTCCGGCTGACCCCACAAGAGTGTCATTGACCGCAGAAACTTTGCTGCTTCAATGAGTGCAATGACACCTCAGCGACAGTGTTATTGGCTGGTGCCATGGTGGGTGGTGTCGTGTGTGTGATTGGTTACCATCAAGAAGGAGGAGCCAGCCTGAGGGATTTTCACAACGGTGTTGAGTGAGACAGGAGGCTCTGAGCCCTGGGTTAAAGGCTCATCCAGTTCACTCGTCCCTGAACTCTTACCTTTTCACTATGTAATTAAGTATGCAAAAAGTGCCCGTAAACCTGTTTGTATTCGTTTTCCCAACTTGCGAGCATCATTTCCTCATCCCGGAGAATCAGACGCGCTACCAAATGGAGTCCGGGCACGACGCAACCCTAACGTCGCCACAACTGGTTACATCTGTGGGACGGAGCATAAAACCTGGTTACAACAGTCCATAGAGTTTCCTGCAATAATGCAGCGAAAGCCTCCGCTGCGCTGAGACTGCCCGAACGATCACAGGTGGTGTTCGTTATTGTCATGATGCCTTACTCGTGGCTTCCGAGATTGGCTCCGGACGCGCCGTTGCTAGTGTTGCTCAGGCCGTTTCATTCGCACGGGGAAAGTTTAATCAGGGAAAATGAAGTGACAGCCAGAAGAGCGTCGCTGACTGGACACTGAGCTTATGCAAAGGTCGCCATCCCGCGCATTGTTAGAGTTAACAAAACGATCGCACCACGGCCCGGGCTTGAAACGCGAAGGACAACGTGACGCGCGTCGTCTCTCCCCTGTATCCTGGCCGCGATTTCACACAGGGCGAGCGTGGCACACGGTGTGACAGCCAGGCGAGCGTCGGAGAGCAATTTTATAATATGGATGCTATGAGCGAGGTTTGGGATAAAGCCGCCAGCTCGTGGTGTGTTAAAGCGTTGACAGACTAACAGGTGTCCGTTTGAAAACGCCCCGAATAGGACGGCCGTATCAACGGTGTGTTGCAGGAGGTAATCGCAGAGGCCACGCATTATGAATTCACTCTACCGCTTCCAGACGGCGACACCACCTCGCGAACCAAGAGCCCTGTGGGACGAAAATGTGAGAGATAAAAGACGCGTTCGTGTAGCCTCCTTCATGTGTTTCACGGTAGCGCAGTCGGTGAAGCACCCGCTCGCTATTACCGCGGTCCGGGAGGTGGTGGGTTCGACTCCCGTCAACGGAACTTTTTCTTCAATTTTTTTCTTTGTCATCTGCTCGCGTAAGCACGTCATGAAAGTTTTGGTGGAGCCCGCCATAAAACCCTTTCGCGTTAAAACATAAAACGCTGCAACATTGTCGTCTTACCCTAATCAATAATGCCTCATTACTTCATATAATTATTACACATCGCGACAAGTCCCACACAGAAACGGAACAGAAGCGAGCACACATATAGTTTCAGGGATGCACAAATAGGCGGATTTTTGCCGTTTCCAGTTACAACTACTCTAACAGCAGCTCAACGGCTATTTATCTGTCTACTTTGGGATAACACACCTTGCACCAGTCAGCAGTCATAAAATTTATAGGAATGATCGGTATTTTGTGGACAGTATCTGGCACCCGTACTGTTCGCATATATGTGAGCCATCACGTAGCACAAAACTGTTAATGTAACATAAACAAGAAAATTAAACTTTGCCGAAATCTTGCATAGGATTGTCAAAAATATAGAATACTCTACTACGGCATCTACGAAGCATCAGGGCACATAGGTGGCTCAGTTGTTACCTAATAAAAGCACCTAGAAAGCATCCCTGGTTAGTAAGGACAGATATGGCAAGCTTTACTAGCTGCTGGCTAGTAAAGCGATGCCATGGAGGTAAAAATGCACTCGAAACCAGTCCGTGCATTACTGTAAACTGTTACCAACATTTTCTAAGGCTGCACGTGGAAGAAAATAATTCAGGCTTGGTCCGTTCCTCATTATACTTTAATTACACAGTTTCTAGAAGTAGAAACTGTTGGCGTAAGTAGTAATCCGACTCGAGGGACGAAGCGTGTTGTGATGGTTTACGTAACTGTCAAAAGTAATCTGCGAAGTGAACACCGAATATGAATGCTAAATAGAGCGAAATAAGGCTAGTGGTTACAGGTTTGAGAACCACAATTCGTACAAAATAAGCATTAGGCATGCAGTATACATCTTTGTAGGTGTTCGCACAGAACACTAAAGAACCGCAAAGCCATGAGCGCAAGCTTTGTAATGCAGAGACATGTCGATAGAATCAAGCACTCTAATAGAACGTAAGCACTCTAATGCGAACACTCACAAAATGAACTGGTGGGGTATGATGTGAACCTATGCAAATTCAGGATATGTAAAAGTCATATGTATTCCATATGTTTATTGTCTTTTTACTTGTTCAATATATTTGGGCTTGGAAACTGAAATATTCAATATCTCAGCTACTAGCTCCGTCTTGAAATACAGAAACTCCTGCAGTGTAGCTGTGGATAAGCAGTATTCATGTATGTTTTAAGTACCCCTTCAATTTCCTGGTTTTCATAGTAGTAGGCACTGTAACTGTGACATGTTAATTTAATGACAGACAGCAGAAGTAGGTTTCCTACAAAAAATTGTGTTTTCCTATGCGAAAGGAAAAAAATACTACCGTATCCTGTGAACACATTCTCGCTCATCATGACGACGTAAATATGCTTTATGAAGCTGTACGTCAAGTAATGCTCGTCACATATACAATCTCCTTGTTAGGTGTAAATGATATGAATCATCCCATTGAACACATACGCAAAGGCAAATCCAATTGGGCACACCCCTATGAAGCTTTGGCATATTTTGTTTTGTAAATTTCAATGATCTAAACACTGATCGCAAAACTTTTCGAGCATGCTTTGCAAACTGTCTCAAGCCGCAACTAGCAGCCGGAAGTGTGGTGATAGCGCCCATGGGTGTCAAGTGTCCGCGTTATCTGGCGCTGTCGCCCACAATTGTAAAGTGTTGCTTGTACGTGACGTCATTGGTCACATGAGTGTTCCATATATATGTATGCTGGTTGCAGGGAATAAAGGTTGACGTTATCACGCCTGCATCGGAAGCGGCTCAGTCTCTTTCTCTGCTCCTGCGGTCGGCCAGGATGCGCATGGCCTTTCGCTAGGCCGCAACACGACATGGTGTCAGAAGTGGCCGTCTTCTGATATTCGAGGGGCGTTGCACCAGTCTTCGTCAAGCGGCGCCATGTCAGAAGACAAAGAAGTCAAACCAGTTCACGGCATGTTCGCTGTTCCAGCTCCGCCAACGTTTGACTTCGACCGGACGTCCGAATGGCCTTCCTGGATCCAACTATTCGACGACTACCGCTTTGCCTCTGGCTTAAATGAGCGAAGTGAAGAAGCGCAAGTCCGGACTCTACTCTACACAATGGGCAGGCAAGCGAGAGAGATCTTTTCGACCTTCGCACTATCTGAAGAACAGCAGAAGAAGTACGAAGTCGTCAGAAAAAAGTTCGACGATCACTTCGTGGCCGCACGGAACCTCGTTTACGAGAGTGCATGTTTTCACCGACGCATACAACAACCTGGAGAGTCAGTCGACCAATTCATCACCGCGTTGCACACACTGGCGGACCGGTGCGACTACAAGGAAAAGGAACGCATGATCCGCGACCGGTTTGTAGTCGGCCTCAGTGATGCCAAGCTCTCGGAGTCTCTGCAAATGGATGCAAATTTGACACTCGCCAGCGCTTTGGCAAAAGCTCGCTTGAAGGAGACCGTCCAACGACAGCAGCAACAGCTGCGAGAAACCAGCGACGAACCTTCGGCAGCGCCAGCCAGCAACCTGGACGCGGTCAACAAACAACGGCAGCCCCGGAAGAATTCTTCAGGACAGCGTTCCGGCACCTCGTCAAGGACCAGTGCACCTGTCACGCAAGGTCAACGCACCAGACCACAGTCCTACCGACCTCTCACCCCCAGTTCATGCCCCAACTGCGGTCAAGGAGAGCACCCGAGGACCTCCTGCCCGGCACGAGCTGCAAGATGCAACTACTGCGGTTGTTCCGGACATTTCGCAGTGGTGTGTCGGAAAAAGGCTGCAGGCGAGCGAAAGAAGGTACAGCTTTCTTCTCTCCATATGGACAAGGGGGCGTATTTCGTAGGCGCGGTAAATGGGGAGCACTCTAATTCTCGGTATGCTCAAGTTGTCATTAACGGCACTCCGGTGTTCGCTAAACTTGATTCGGGTGCAGAAGTGTCTGTTGTACCCTCAACGTTTCCGGGATTGCCTACCAAATTAGAGATGTGCGACATAACCTTAACAGGCCCTGCGAATGAGCCACTGCATGTTCTCGGAAAGTTTCTTGCCACTATTCAGTGGAAACAACGCATTGTCCGACAAACGGTGTACGTGGTCTCGCCTTTGCGCTCGATACTTTTGGGTCTCCCAGCGCTCGAAGCCCTTGAGCTAATCAAGTTCGCTGACTCGGTCAGTAGCGCGACAGCCATCGAAGCTTCCTACCCTCAGCTTTTCGGTAGTCTGGGAGCTATGAAGGGGGAATACAATATCAGACTGAAGCCGTACTCTGTACCCTTTGCTATTCAGGTTGCTCGTCGCATTGCCTTACCCCTGCGGGAGCGAGTTAAGCAGGAGCTCGAGCGTATGGAGCGAGACGACGTAATCCGCAAAGTAGATGAACCAACAGAATGGTGTGCGGGTATTGTACCAGTACTTAAACCTTCTGGAGACGTTCGTATTTGCGTGGACTTGACGCAACTAAATAAAAGTGTACTTCGCGAGCGCT
This sequence comes from Rhipicephalus sanguineus, assembly GCF_013339695.2. NCBI lineage: Eukaryota > Metazoa > Arthropoda > Arachnida > Ixodida > Ixodidae > Rhipicephalus > Rhipicephalus sanguineus. Next base: position 161,303,071 of record NC_051183.1, read on the forward strand.
ATGTTATGCCAACTGTTGAAGATAGCCTTGGTCTATTAAGTGGGGCATCGGTTTTTTCGAAGCTGGACGCTAATTCTGGATTTTATCAGATCAAGTCGTCGCCAGAAAGTCAATTGTTAACTACCTTCATTACGCCATTTGGGCGATACTGTTTTCAGAGGCTACCGTTTGGAATAACGTCAGCACCTGAGTTTTTTCAAAAGAAAATGTCGCAGATTCTGGAAGGAATCCCAGGCGTGGTAAACATGATGGATGATGTGCTCATTTATGGCTGCGACCAAGCTCAACATGATGAGCGTCTGCGTCTTACTTTAGACCGTCTCATGAGTGCTGCCGTTACGCTAAACAAAGAGAAGTGTTGTTTTGGAGTAACCGAGATCAAATTTCTTGGTTGTGTTCTAAGTCGAGACGGAATCAGGCCGGACCCTGAAAAGGTCCGGGCCATCAAAGAATTGCCGACGCCAAATAACGTGTCTGACGTTCGACGGCTGCTCGGTATGACTAATCATCTGGCAAGATTCATACCAGATTTGGCTTCAAAAACAGCGCCGTTACGTCACTTGCTTTTGAAGAGTTCTGAATGGACGTGGGGACCAGCCCAAGAGCAAGCGCTGTCGTACGTTAAAGACGTTATCGGTTCGGCGCGCGTCATGGCTAACTATGATGCAAAGTACCCTACGATTCTTTCCGCCGATGCGTCATCATTCGGTTTGGGGGCGGTACTGATGCAAGTTCAACCAAACAACGAAAAACGACCCGTTGCCTTTGCATCGCGCTCGTTGACGTCTGCCGAAACCAGATATTCCCAGATTGAAAAAGAAGCACTAGCGATGACGTGGGCGGCAGAACGATTCGAAGGGTACATCAAAGGTCTTGAAATTGTGTGTGAAACCGACCACAAACCTCTTGTAACCTTGCTGGGAAAATCTCCTTTAGATGTTTTACCACCTCGCATTCAGCGTTTTCGCATGAGGCTCATGCGGTTCAGCTATGAAGTTGTGCATGTCCCGGGCAAGAGCCTAGTTACTGCAGATGTGTTGTCGAGGGCCCCGATTCGGGGAAAAGAAAGTGATAATGCATTGTCTGTTAATGACGTCAGCAAGCACGTTTCAGGATGCTTGTCAAACGCGGTCGAGGCCAGCCTCTTCGAGAGAGTGAAAGCAGAACAAGCCGCTGACGAAGTTTGTCAAGCACTCGTAAAATTCAGTCGGAAAGGGTGGCCAAAATTCTCATCTCTTCCGATGGTCTTGCGTCCATATTGGCAGGAAAGAGCCACGCTTACAGTTGCTGAAGGCGTGCTACTTAAAGGTGTGAGGTTGGTCATTCCTCAAAAACTGCGCTCAGAGGTTTTGATACGCTTGCACGAGAGTCACCTGGGAATCGAAAAATGCAGAGCTCGAGCCAAAGAGTCGGTATGGTGGCCAGGGTTGAGTTGTCAGCTGAAAGCTTTGGTTACAGATTGCCGTGTATGCGCCGAGCACAGACACCAAAAGTCAGAACCAATGATCCCGACAACCACTCCACAGCGTCCTTGGCAAAAACTAGGCGCTGATCTCTGCCATATTCAAGGAAAATGGTATTTGGTAGTCGTGGATTATTTTTCTAGGTACCCAGAAATTGCTTTGTTATCATCTACAACGTGTGCCACTGTCATTACGCACCTTAAAAGTTTCTTTGCAAGACATGGCATACCAGAAGTTGTTATGTCTGATAACGGAGCGCAATTTGTGTCGCAGGAATACAAGTTGTTTGCTCGCAACTACGGTTTTCGCGCTGTGACGTCTAGCCCCAGGTACCCCCAGGCAAATGGTGAAGTAGAGAGGATGGTCCAGACAATTAAATGTCTCATTACAAAAGCGAAGGATCCATATCTTTCTCTCCTAGCGTACAGGGACACTCCGGGGCTACTTGGGAAAAGCCCTGCAGAACTTCTAATGGGCAGGCGGCTACGCACAACGGTGCCTGTCCGTCCTACCAGCCTTCTGCCTCAGACGGTAAACCTGAAGAAGTTCAGAAGCCATGATACGACCGCCCGACAGCGGCAGCGTAGGAACTTCAACCGTCGTCATAGGGCTACTTCGTTGCGAGCACTCGAACCGGGCGCGGAAGTCTGGGTGACTGACTGCAAAGAAAAAGCGCGAGTCTTGCGACTTGCTGAGCGGCCGAGGTCGTATGTGGTTAGAACTTCCACTGGTGTAGTTCTAGAAAGAAACAGAAAATCCTTGGTTCGCTTTGTTTCACAGCCAAAAAACGGTGAGGATGACGGAGGTAGCTATGATTTTCCTCAGGCAAATGATAGTCGGGTAGAAACGGAACAGAAATCTAATCGCGTCACAGACAGCATGGCACCTGACGATCTATCTAGCCCTTCCTTGCCGGGAACTGACCTTCCTGAATACCGAACGCGATCTGGTCGTCTTGTTCGACAGCCGGACCGCTACGGGTACAGCAATTGACTGTATTGTTTCTTGCGCATTGTTTGTTTCTGCAAAATGTTCTTTCGCTGGCAGTGCTGCTAAGTTGGTTGCAACTGTCAGCGTATTATTAAAGAAGGGGAGATGTGGTGATAGCGCCCATGCGTGTCAAGTGTCCGCGTTATCTGGCGCTGTCGCCCACAATTGTAAAGTGTTGCTTGTACGTGACGTCATTGGTCACATGAGTGTTCGATATATATGTATGCTGGTTGCATGGAATAAAGGTTGACGTTATCACGCCTGCATCGGAAGCGGCTCAGTCTCTTTCTCTGCTCCTGCGGTCGGCCAGGATGCGCATGGCCTTTCGCTAGGCCGCAACACGACAGGAAGGACCCTTAATTCCTTCCTCTGACTTTCCTGATGCTTGGTTGCAATGTAATGAATAATTTCCGGCATTTTACATGCAAACCACGATAGGATTATGAGTCGTACAATACTGGGCAACGTTAGATTTATTCTGACTGCCTGAGGTTTTATAACATAGACGTGAATCTTAGCCCAATAGTGTTCTTGCATTTCGTCCCAATTGAAATGCAGCCACCGTCGCCGGTAATAGTATCCGCATCGTTGGGCTCAGTCGTGCGACGTAATGTGGCTAATGCACAGAACTAGCTAGTGTTCGATTTCAACATTATTGTAGTGCGGATTGTATAACACAGTAGACAGCTAATGCCCGCGGACGAACATGAGCACCACTCCGTGAGATGCCTGATGAACCATTCTCAAATACAGCATCGCAAGCATGACGTTCGAGTTGAATTGTTGTAATTGATGTTCAGGTGTTTCACCGACTTTGCAGAGTAGACTTTCGGGGCCAGTTATCCTGTCGTTGTATGGCAGTTCCCGAAAAACAAGTATTGATGTCATCAAGTATTGACAAGCATAATGTGTGAAAACATAGGTATAGTAAACGAGCAAACAGCAGTTTGTTATACATATATGCAAACATACCTTATAACGCTTCTTGTATCATTCTTTGTAAGGCGTGTCATGTAGCAGGTGCCTTGCCCATTGTTTACAGTTGTTTTCTTGTCAGGCCAGGAGGCTATGGCTGAAAAAATGAGCCACAGTATTCCTGATTAAAATGCCATTTTTTTATAACACTAAACCAAAAGTACAGTCATAAATGCGTGAAACTGTTGTTGCACTAAACGAGAAAGTTTAGAAAGAAACAAGTTGGCAAGAAATAAACTTCCGGAATGCACTTCTATGGACTGAGCAAATCGCTCCCACGTGAAGCGACGTCGCAAAAAGCGCATGTTTTCACGGCGGCAGGATATGACACGCACACAAGGTCATTGGTAAAAAAACAGATGGTTGTTACTCACTGGTCCGTACATCCTCGGGCTTGAAACGAGTGTTCATCCGGTGAAAGCTTCAACGGTTCCTTCGTTCTCATGCAGTCAGCTGAATGAGCTTCGCGAAAGTATTTTAACTAATGAAAACAAACAGGACGAAATCCAGTGGCACGAATTACATTACAGCGGAACGAAACAGCGCAACATTCATCTGAACGCACCGCCAACCGTAAACTGCCGTTACGTCGCCTCTTCCGCCAGATATATTGAGCTGACGATAATCATGTCAATAGGCTGGTGACGACTACGAGTCAGCTGGAACAGAAACGATTACAAAAGATTGGTGCCGCGGTGCCTGACAAGGCCACTCAATTTGTCTAATGTAAGTGCACCATTACACAAAAAAGAAGTCTTGACTAATTGCAAGAATATTTTGAATTAAAATTTAGCCCCGACAAGGGTGCCCCTACATGCAAGCGCTATAGCTCGAATGGCGCCCCCCATCGAGACATAAGACAGAGGTCAGTAGATCCACTCCCGGTGCTTGAAGCTGGAATGCAACAAGGTTCTCTTTTTTCCCCCTCTGTAGCGATTTCAGAACCTGAGAGTTTCCGGGCCCTGGCGCCACCGCCAGCCTACGGCTGCAACGAGTTTCGCGCAAGCGCCGTCAGTACTGTCTGCTGTGCTCTTTCGTTGTCCGCTACTGTCTGCTACCGCAGACAAAATCGTCGGGACGCAGGCTGTTCACGTGACGAAAGTGCACCGCGCCAGGTGGTCATTGCGGTTGTGCGAAAGTCGCTGCAGCAGGCGGTGGCACCTGTAGTGGACGACACGCGCTGCCATGGTCCCGTCAAGAGTGTACGGCTGTGTGCATGCACATTACCCATCAAAATGCGGCCGTCGTGGCTGATAAGCGAACCTGCGTCGCTAACCTACTTCGACAGGTTCATGCAGGCAAAGTCCCGGCGGGCTGACTCGACGTAGCGGGCACGGTGGCGTTGACCAAATAAAAACTCAGCTCAAATGCTTTCACTATTACTATCTGGACAAAACGTAAGTGAGTGCAAAAGAACTGGGGCCAAGACCCTAAAGGCTTTCATTCGTAAGTGCCCATTGGTAATGGTCAGAAGGCTTCGCTATTGAGATACCAAGCATCGAAATTGGCTGAAATTATGTCTCGCGAACAATTCTAGACTTGTATGAATATGGAGCCTGAATGTATACAGTCCTGCGTGTGTTGTTTTATCTCCACGTCACTTGTCTTTTCTTCAGCGATCATGATGCTATCACTGGGGAAGAAACTCGGACTTCTGGAAGACGACATGAGACGGGACTCGGAAGCGGCGAGAATATTTCAGGCCGTTGACCGCATCTTCTCTGGTCTGGATGCGCTCGTGACGCACTTTCCTTACTACCGCTACTTTCCTACACCCAAGAGCCGGCTCTTCAACGGCGCTGGAGATACGCTGGTCCCGTAAGTTGGCATCTATGTTTTCAAAAATCAAAATGGAAAGAGAGCTGACGCAGTCATTATAGATGCAAGAATATCTGATGGCACAATTATGGAAATGTTGAGACTTTTGTTTGTTTCTGTATTCCAATAGACAAGGGCATACCAGTATGGAGAGGGTAAAAATACAAATGTAAGATATAGCAAAATAGCGTGAGTAGTGTTAACAATGGACAAATTCCCAATAGGCTAGTATTAATACAATGGTGGCTAGTGCCTCGCGAAAAAATTTGTGGGACTCTCGAGCTTCGCGTGCTAGAGTAGAACGCGATAGCGTAATAGGGCACCGCCTTCTCAATCGCTAGCCAGGCTTTGCTCGCGGGTGGACACCTCAACCCTGTTGGAAGGAATGGAACATCTGTGCGCGTAACGTTCGCAAGTGCACTTGCGAACTCCCCACTACGCCATCATTCTTCTTTTTGCCAGTTGGCGTAGTCGCCACAATGCGTCCGTAAGACAACATGCACAGCTGTGCATATGCTGCTGATGATTAATTATGCTATTGCTGCTAATGATCATCAATTATGGCGGAGCGCTTTGTCCTGGGTAGGCTTCTAAACCACCCACTCGTTGCACAAAAATATATTTCGACGCCTGGAGAAACACTATGCATAGGCCACGCTATATGGCATGCGTTAAAGGGGTACTGACACCTGTTTTCGAAGGCGAGTTTACTTTGCCATACAAATCTCCTGTATGCAGAGACGGATCTGAGCAAGCGTGAAGCTCAGAAAATGCTGATAAGATATTTTAATTTGATATTAAAGTCGTAGGGGAAACCGCGCAAAGACCAGGACAGAAAAGGCACACATACAACCAGACGTAGTGCTGACTGGCAACTGAAGTTTATTGCAGCGAACAACGTAAATAAATACATATCCACGTATCAGCCAACGTCAAAGAAATCAAGAATAGACAACAGAAGAAATGAAAGAAGGAAAAGGAAAAATGATAAATGTACTCCGATGTAAAATAGCTTTGAGCGCATGACACCAATGGCAAACATGACTCACCAGCAGAGGGATACACAGTTTCCTTGTCAGTTAATAAAACAGAAGGAGTGATGACACATCTATCCTTTAACTTGGCAATTTTGCAATTTTGTGGGCCTCGATTATTTCACGCGTTAGTTGATTACGGTTGGTGGCTAACACTTCGCATTTGCTGAATTCGGTATTGCAGCCACAATGTTTACTGTGAATTCCAAGATGGCCGCTGATGGCCCTTGTTACGTTATACTGGTGTCCACGAAGCCTCTCATTCAAACAGCGGCCACTGTGGCCCACGTACTGTTTTCCTCAAGTTAATGGTATTATGTATACCACATTTGCAACAAAATTAATGAACTGCGATTTATGTTTCTTGTTGCACTGAACACCGTCATCGGTGCGGTTGTTTACCTTACTATACAGCCTGGACAGTTGGTTAGGTGCTGTTAACGCCACTCTTACATTCGCACGTTGGCATATTCGCTTCAAATTATCGGACATTTTGTGTATATACGGTATTGCCGTATCCTTCGGGGGGCGCTTTTGATCCACCTTATGGGTTCTTCCTTGTGACAGAGCCTTACAGGACCTTATCTCTTTCAACATCTTCTGAGCGACGGACACAAGCACGTTGCGGGGATGACCGGCCTTATCCAATCTTGACGCCTGCTCTTGAAAGCTGTCACTCTTGCAATGATTGCAAGACTTCTTGAGCGCATTGGACAGACACATTTTCGCGACTTCTCTCTTCACCACCTTCGAATGCCCACTGTGATATGATAGGGTAGGTTTCTGACTGCGCGGCTCATACTACCAACACACGCCATTCTGATCCCACTTTATACATAGGTCAAAAAACCTCAATGAATTATCGCTAGGATATTCGCTAGTCAACTCAAGCCGCTTCGCGCATGTACGAAACACTTCCAACACGTGTCTGGTAGATGCTTCAAAAGAAGCTGGTTCACATTTTAGACAAATAAAAAAATCGTCAACAAACCGAAAAACATTCGAGACACAAGAATTCGCTACATTTGAAAACGTTTTGCTATCGACACTTGCCACAAAAAATATCGCTAAGAGCCGGTGCTACACATGACCCGCATTTGTATAGCATGCATAGCAGCACATGCGAAGTGTTAGCCACCAACCGGAATCAACGAACGCGTGAAATAATCGAGGCCCACAAAATTGCCATGTTAAAGGATAGATGTGTGAGCACTCCTTCTGTTTTATTAACTGACAAGGAAATTTTGTATCTCTCTGCTGGTGAAATATGTTACCCATTGGTGTCATGCGCTCAAAACTTTTTTTTTTTTCACATCGGAGTACATTTATCATTTTTCGTTTTTCGTTTCTTTCATCTGTTGTCCTTGATTTCATTGACGTTGGCTGACACGTGGATATGTATTTATTTACGTTGTTCGCCGCAGTAAGCTTCAGTTGCGAGTCAGCGCTACGTGTGGTTGCATGTGTGCCTTTTCTGTCCTAGTCTTTGCGCTGTTTCCCCTACGATATGATGAACCAGCTAGCCGACAAGTTCACCCTTCATTATATTAAAGTCAATTTTTCTATGGCGCGCCTACTGACATCGACACTAGCTTGACGTCAGGCTACAATCTGGCTTCACGGCGCGTCGTCTGCTACAGCACTTCCGGTTCACGGAATCTTGGTTTTATCTTCTGAAACAACTTCAAGCACTATTGCTGCAGTTGTGTATACTATTAGTGCCTGCTATTGGTTCTTGTGCCATGTTAATGTTAAGGAACCGGTAATGATGAAAGAAAACTGGTGTGGCCTTGTGGTAGAGCGCTTGCTTGCCACGCAGAAGTCCTTCGTTCGATTTCTACCAGCGCCAAAGACTTTTTGCTATTTGTTTTACTTGCATATATCTCGATTTTTTGCTGACAACCAAGGACGCGAACACCGGAATTTCTGCGAAATGAGCTCTTTAACGCTTTCGCGTTCAAATTGATTACTACACTTTGATGTAATGTAAGCGAGAAGCGATACCACTCAATGTCTATTTGCGGTAGAAAATATTAAAAACACGTTTTGGTTTTGCGAAATGGGCTACCCACCTTATGGTGACGATCAATGCTGCAGGGCACATATTGCGGTGGTAAAACAAATGTGTCGTGGAGTACGCTATGGTAGCACATTTTATGCAAGTTGGAGTGGCAGAAACGTCGGCGTCGGGTTACAGATGGAAGAAAAAAGGTGGTTGACCCCACCGTCATAGGAATCGGAATAACGCGAAAGTAAAGCGTGCCCTTCCAGAACTAACTGAATGTTTACTGTACATTGATGTAAGAGAGCTTGTACAATGTATGATGTCTGGCAGCTATAGCACCGTTTAACGTGGATGCACCCACTTTGATGATTGTTGGTACATCTCCATCCCGACGACTAACGTCCATGTTAAATTATAAAACAAACCCTTGTGGTAGCTGTAGTAGTTAACAGTGAAAGCGTCTTCAGAGAACGAGGTGTGATCAATTTTTTTAAACCTCCTTGGGTGTGATAGCCAGAAGAGCGTCGCATAATGGACGCAGAACTTGGTCGCCATCCCGCGGCGTGTTAAAACGTGATTGAACACCACGGCCGGACTAGAGGGAAACGCAAAGCGCGTCGTGCCGCCCCCCGGCTACCCCGGCCGCGATTTTTCTCGGGGGGAGCGCGTGAGCGGGGAACGCGGTGTTACAGCCAGTTGAGGCAGGCGCGCGTCGCAGAGCTATTTTTGGTTTGGATTTGCTTGATACTGTGAGCGAGGCCGACGCTTTTACGACGCTTGGACTAAGGTCGCCACCTCCCGGTGTGTTAAGGCATTGACAAAATTGAACTTCTATTGAAAACGAGCCGAACGGGACCAATGTGAAACGCGTTGCATGTGCAAATCGCGGAGGCCACAGTAATGACGAATTACCTTACTTCACCGCTCCCAGAGGGCAACACCACCCCGCCGACCGGGAGAGTGGTTGAGCTAAGAGGCGCGTTTGTAAGGCCTCTAGAGTCTGTGAGCGTGGCGCAGTGGATAGCGTGCCCGGCATCTGGCGCTGCAGACCGAGTGGTCGTGGGTTCGACACCCGTGGATGGAGCTTTTTTCTTTGTCGTCTGATAGTGTACATTTTTTTCGACGTCATTTCGGTGACGGGAATATGACACTGAAGTCTTGGTGGACCCCGCTAAAAAGCACTTTCGGGTTAAAAAGCTAGTTTTCATGGTGATTTTGCTAACAGATGGATTTAAGTGGGAGAGAATGACGGAAGCCGAGTCATTCTGCACAAGTGCGAGGGCTGGGCTTAGCTTTAAATGCTCAGGATGCCTCAGTTAAGCAGTGCAGTCAAGCTTTGGTGATATGGCACGGCGGACCCGGCAATGCCATGACGCTAAGCAGGAAACTGTTTTTCGTTCTGCAGGTTAGTTTTCAATACTGTACAATTCGAAGTGACTGTCCTGGCCTTGTGGTCCTGCCGTGCCCCAAACGGTGCTATAGCATTGCCTATGACTGTGTGTTTATGCTCAAGTTGTTGCTGTGTGGCGATGTTGAACTAAACCCTGGACCTACACAAAAAGAACTTTTTGAAGTGCTGCTTGAGGGCCAGAAGGCCTTGCAATGTGGCTTAAGTGAATTAAAAGTAGAAATAGCAGACATGAAAAAGATGATAGAAAGGCTGCACGATGAAGTCTATGAACATAGCTCTGAACCCTCCGTTCCTACAAATCAAGCTGATAAAGTGCAGGCAGCACTACAGTCCGTAGAGCATAGAATAAGTTTTCAAGCAAAAAAACTCACAGATCTGGAGGACCGAAGTAGACGATCTAATTTGATAGTTCACGGAATACCCGAATCATCCGATGAAACAGAAACCTCACTAAAAGATAAAGTAATAAAAGACGTTTTTGAAGATAAACTTGGCGTGAAATGTAAATCCATTGGCCGCATTCATCGACTTGGGCATCGCAAAGGCAAGTGACCAGTGATAATTTACCTCCAAGACTTCAACGAAACAAAGGCAGTCTTCGCCAATATAAAAAAGTTAAAAGGCAGCAAAATATTCGTCCAGAATGAACATTCCGCCTCAAAATTAAGAAAACGAAAACTACTCTGGGAAAGTGCGAGGAATGAAAAGCAACTCGGGAAGAAGGTGTCGCTTATTCACAACAGATTAAGAATTGATAAACAGTACTTTTTTTGGGATGAAACACTGAACAAACGTGTTGAAGCTGTAAAAACCGTACAGTCCACGCACGTGGAAGGACAGCGCGATAATACCTCGACATTATCTCGCGACTGACACGATGCCTGTGATGCTCGTAAACGAGTCAGAATATTTAATGTAAACGCGCAGTGTCAAAAACAAAACCGAGTCCTTAGAAATCTTCCTGCTACAGTATGATCCTCATGTAACTGTTTTAACAGAAACCTGGCTGAATGAAGAGATATGCGATAACGACATTTTTCCCCCATCTTATACAGTATTTTGTAAAGATCGGCAAGCTAGAGGCGGTGGTGTGGCGATCTTAGTTAAGCATGGTGTTCAGGCGGTTTTATTGGACGACGTAGTCGGCGTTGAAAGCCTGCGTGTGAAAATCTCTTGTTGGGGTCAGAGTTTTATGTTGTACGCACTTTATAGACCTCCGGATGCCACAACAGATGTGCTAGAAACGCTTCATAATGAAATGTCAATACACGAGAATAAAAAAATTGTTCTTCTCGGTGATTTTAACCTGCCGGGAGTAGATTGGCAAGGCCTGGCGGCTAATAGTTCACATACTAAACATGTTGACATTATGTTCGACATAATGCTAAGGTATAATTTAATGCAGGTAGTCCATGAACCAACTCGTGTACAAAATACATCTAGCTCGGTGTTAGATTTGGCTTTCATCAGTCGTGATTTTTCTGATTACACTGTGGAAGTCGAACCAGGGCTCTCTGATCACCATCTCGTAAACATATAGATACCACTTCAACCACTACAAAAGTATAAGCATGTCTCTACGCACTCCTTTACAGATTTTTCTCGTGCTAATGACGCAAGCATTATTGATTACATGCAAAGCTTTCTGGTTGATTTCGATGGCAACAATGCTCGATTACTTTGGAAGAAGTTCAAGGATATGTGCCACTATTGCCTAGATAATTTTGTTCCCAACAAACTAAAGAAAGTTAAAAAGCATACACCTTGGATGAATCGCGACATCATTCAAGTAAAACGTAAGATAAAGAGATTTAAAAAGAAGCATGCGCAGAACAATAACATAAGGCAGATGCAGGACGATCTTGCGCGTGCACTTCACGCAGCAAAAGATTATTATTTGAAGATATCGCTTCCTAACTTAATTAAAAACGATCCTGATAAGTTTTGGCAGTACATAAAAGAAACTAAGAAACGAGTTACCCAAATATCAGTTGACGGGAGGTCAGTGACAGATCGGGGTGAAAGAGCTCAACACTTCAACGAATATTTCCAGAGTGTATTCTCCGGTGAAACTGAATGCGCATGTGACGGCATATTGCCCCAAACATTTGATATGAGTTTTGTATCATATGCTGGTGTAATCAATATGCTACTCATGTTGAAAACAAAGAGTTCTAGTGGTCCCGATGAAATCCCTAACATATTTCTCAAGCGCTATGCCGAGTTTCTTGCCAAATTTCTTGTCATTTTGTTTCGTGTCTCACTCATGACTGCAGAATTGCCAAATGACTGGAAGACTGCCAGGGTAGTGCCTGTGTTCAAAAAAGGTGACAGGTCACTTATACAGAATTAGCGTCCAATTTCACTAACATCCCAATGCTGCAAGCTTGTAGAACATATTATAGCCAATTGTGTGCGTGAAATTCTGGAAAATAACGCTGCGCTAACAGAACATCAACATGGCTTTCGGAAAGGGTATTCAACGATTACCCGACTAATAACGGCAGTTCATTCGTTCGCTCCATCTCTTGATTCTAACAGCCAAGTAGACGTAATATTCCTTGATTTTAGCAAAGCTTTTGACAAGGTTCCGCATGATAAACTAATTATGAAGCTTAGAATCCTTGGCATCCCTGAACACTTCATCAGATGGATTTCTGCGTACCTTACGAACAGGAAGCAATATACTGACGTTGGAGGTCAACATTCCGAAAGTTTGCCAGTTACTTCAGGGGTGCGCCAGGGCAGTGTGTTAGGCCCCCTGCTTTTCTTGGTTTATATTATGATATAGTTGACGTAGTAACCCGTGGTGTTCGGATTGGATTATTTGCTGACGACTGCGTATTGTTCAAAGAAAGGTTTTGTCCCGAAGACCAAGTTGAGTTAAATGACAATTTAAATAATGTATTTTAGTGGTGTGAAAGATGGGGAATGGTCCTCAACGCTGATAAAACCGTACTCCTTCCTATTGCGCGTAAAAAACGCCCCTTCCTTTTACTTACACACTTGGTTCGTTGCCACTTAGGCAAGTCGACAATTATAAATACTTGGGCGTTACAATAACAACTACGTTATCCTGGAATACACACGTCAATATCATTTGCTCATCTGCATTCAGGAAGCTCTGCTTTTCTAAAACATAAACTTCGCGATGCCCCAAGTTTAATTAATGTCCTATTATTCTTTAATAAGACCTAAATTAGAATATGCCAGTGCAGTATGGGACCCATACACTCAAGTTAACTTCAAGTCTCTCGAAAGAATACAAAGGAAAGCAGTCCGGTTCATTTTCAATAAGTTCTCACGAGTTGATTCTCCATCTGAAATAATGAAAACCAACAACATTCCCCTTCTTAGTGCGCGTCGAAAACAGATTAGAATGGACCTGCTTTCTCTTCTTCTCAACCGCAAACTTGCCATTGACCCATCTCCGTATCTGACACCCCTATCAACCAGGCCCACAAGGCATCATCACGCCAGATCATTGACACCTTATTTCTGCAGAACAGACGCTTATAAATACTCGTATTTTCCACGCACAGTCACAGATTGGAACGAAATAACTCAGGCATCCTATTAGTATTAATTCCTGCTTCACATTCACTGTTCCTTCCACACGAAAATTTGATTGTCTCACCATTTCAGTTTCCACATATTTTGATTGCAGTGCATTTTTGCATTTTTGCCGTCAATAGCGAAAATGTTTGAGTTGTTGTTTTGTATTTATTATTGTGTTTATGTATTTATTATTGTTTATTCCTTCTGTAATCGCCAATATTATGTACTATTGCCATGTAGTATCCTTTCTTTTCTTCAGTACGCCGTTATTCGCATTATTTATAAAATAGTTTTCCATGTCACCTTTGTATTTACTATGACTGTATCTCACAACCCTAAACAAATTGTTATGTCACTTCTGTATCAACCATGTCTTATTAAAAAATGCCCACCTGCTTGGACCTAAGGGTCTGCAGTATGTACTAAATAAAAAAAAAATATTAGCATGTTGTTACCTATTTGTCCAATTCAGGAAAGAACCGCGAAAAAGTGACGACGCAATTATCCTAGGATGTGGTTAACATTGTTGATAACGTCTTTAGTGTCTACTGTCCAGTTTAGAATACATGGTATACGTGACACTGAAATATGTATCATTATACCTCGCGTTTGGCGCATGATAGCCCTAGTGGCTTATGTGCTATTAAATCCAACAAACAACAGAAAATATGTACAAGAAGTGACGGGTTCCAATAGAACGCTGTTTACAAGACGTAAATGAGCGGACTGTTGGCGTTTGCGGCGAAGCGCATGACCTCTCATATCCTGCCAATCGGTTCCATAAACTGTATTTCACACCAAATGGACACAATTACTATGGCCAATCGGAGACTGTTAATAGTGCCATGCGCTCTACTTTGTTTTATTTGAATGCGATCGGGATCCATCCACAAAAAGCTATGCCCACCACGCGAGCACTAGCGATAGCGCTGGAAGATTCGATTAGCTTACCGACGTGTGTGCTTGCCGCTTTCGCTGCAGTTTGAGTGTTGCTTCTTTTACTGGGCACAAGTTCCCCCAATAGAGCTTTTCATCCATGCCGGCTGCGTTTTCTTTTTTAAACTTCACAATTACGTGACATCTCGTGAAGATGCTGGTTCCTTCATGTTCCGGACGGCTACGAAAAGCCGGGAACGTTGTCCACAGTGTGAAGAAGACACCGCTGCCCTCGCGGATCATAGCGCAGGCCTTAGGCAGCTAGGGCTACTACCAGTATGTGGATTTTTGCTGCTAAAACGGAAGTCAAGACGACGAAAACAGCAGGCACAATGACAGCTGCTGCATCGCCTGCGACAATTGTCATGCAGTAAGTCAAGAAGCCGCCAATCTTCTGCGGATCATCATTCGAATACCCGGAAAGCTGGCTCGAAGCATACGACCGGGTCGCCGTTTTCTACAATTCGAGCAATTAAGACAAGAAATGACACTTTCTTTCGCCTCAGAAGACGCCGCTCGGACCTGGTTAGAGATCCGAGAGTTAACCCTGACAACCTCGGACGTTTGCCGCTCCAGGCTCTTGGCCATCTTCACGAGCGTAGTTCACAAGGAGCGGGCCAAAGCTCTGTTCGAAACAAGCGTGCAGCTGCCAAACGGGAACGTGGCACTCTTCACGGAGGAGATATCTAGATTTTTTCGCCACGGAGAGCTTGAAATGCCCGAAGACGCCGAATTTCGCTTGGTCATGCGAGGTGTTAAGCAGGAGCTCTTCACGGGAGAGGTACGAAACCCACCGAACAGCGTCCAAGTAATTGTCTTTGAAGCGACGACGATTGAGAAGACGCTGTAAATGTGCATTCGGCAATACAATCGCCGCTCGATCCAAGGCAGCCCAGCTGTTGATCGCCTCGGCCCCTACGACCTGCGCGAAACAATCTGTGCCATCGTGCGAGAGGATCTGCGAAAGCTGTCACCTTCTCTGCAGCCTGAAGTCACGTCGATTGCTCACGTTGTACGCGAGGAAATCTAGCAGTCGCTGGGTGTTCCTCTGCCAGCCCAGCCGCAGCCACAATCTATGAGCTACGCTTATACAGTCCACCGTTACACTTCCCCCCCCCCCCCCCCCCCGCTTACGCTAAGACGCCGCACCGCTGCAGTTCCGTCAGCAGATAACACCGCAACCGGCGCCCTCCCGTCTCCCTGTCAGCCAGTGCTACACCCCTAGGAAGACCTGCGTTTGGCGCGCCCCTGACTACCGCCCTCTCTGCTACCACTGCGCGGAAGCCGGCCATCGTTCCCAATTTCGCCAGATAGGACTACTAAATTTCCCTGTCGACGCGCCATGTCCACAGCGAGGCGAACGACCACGTGACATGGCTGACTACCTCGTAGGAACGCAGCGGACACGCCGATGACCTTCCCGATGGCCGTCGTTAGGCCGCTACGTGTGACCGCAGTGGTGGCAGTACACTGTGCTGTCCGGGGACGACGATAGCCAATATCCGGAAACTTAAAGCAGCAACCCACGGAGGTGCTGTTGCTGTTTGTTGCGACACCGAAGGTTTGCCGCCGCGACGACGACGCTGCGACGAAATCTTTGAACATGCCGCGAGCCGGACAGAGCCCTGAAGAAGAGATTTAAGTGCCCGAGCGCCTGACGACACCAAATAGCAGCATCGGAAGAGAGCGACGCAGTGGCGATCCGACACCGCGACATAACCGTAACGCAAGATGAAGAACTTCCGATACCGGCCTGCTTATCCATGCCCCAACGTCGTCGCTCTGATTGACACCGGAGGAGACTACTCGGTCACCCGTAGGCCATTGGCCACGAAGTTGAAAAAAGTTAAGACTGAGGGAAAGACCCGAAATCCGAACAGTTGGAAGTCACCTAGGAACGCCGGCGGATATCTGCACAAGACTCACCATTATCAAGAGACGTATCCGTGAAACTTCGCAGCCTTACTGCACTGCTCGATGGATGTAATTTTTGATGTGGACTTCCTATGCCACCACGGTGCCGTCATCTACCTGAGATCCAAGTCGATAACGCTATCCTCGGACAAAGAATTAACAACGCACCCGACGTCGGGAACCCAAGTCTTCACTGTGCTTGAATAAAAAGTCAGCATTCCGCCTCGCGCTAGCGTCATACAACGGTCCTGACAAAAACACTCGCGGACGTAGAAGGCGTTACTGAGAGCAATCGACACCTGTTGGTTGAGCATGAAGTTGGCGTCACAAAAAGAATCCCTGGATTGCATGAAGGAAAAGCAAATTTGATGCCACGAATACCGAAGCCTCAGCAAAGGCACGACAACAGCGCCAATGCAACGATTTGTGGCGGTTAGTGACGCATTTGCCTTCGCGGATTGTAGCGACGATGCAACGACGATGCCTAACTACACCAACACTCGACATCAATGCGAGCCTTCCGGATAGCAAAAGGGAACAGCTCCGAGATCTTCTGGAGCAATGCAAGGACTGCTTTTCGTCGTCATCAAGGGTTCGCCAAACGCCAGTTGCTGGGCGTCGCATCTTAGTGGAAGAAAATGCTCATTCACTACGCGAAAGTAGTTGCCGAGTTTTGACACGAGAACGTGAAGCTATATTAGTATACATCAACTATTCCAGCAAGAAGTTCTTATTAAAGTTCTTATAGAGCGACAAGTCGACGAAATGCTACGGGATGACATCATACAGCTTTCAAAGGGTCCGTCGGCATCTCTACTAGCCTTGGTGAGGAAAAATGATTAAACGCTGCGTTTCTGTGTGGATTACCGTCACCTGAACGAAATCACAAGGGACGTACATATGCTCCCACGGATTGACGACGCATTGTATCCAATGTGTAACACAAAAATTGGACCATCTCCCCGAAGGGAAAGCAGATGGGATGCGAAGCAGCAGCGTTGCGCACGGGTGGCTTCACGGGTTGAACGGCGCTAACGCGGGTGCTGCGGTGAGCGCTGGAAGATTCGTTTGAAGCGAAAGTCGGTGTAGCGTTTACTGGTGTAAACGTTTCTTTGAAACGCAGACACGGGAGGCGAGCGGGCGTTGGAGCCGGCAGCTGCGGCGCTCCGGCGGATGAGAGAGAGAGCAACGTACGCGCGCACCTGCGAGGGAAGCGTGCGAGGGGTGCGTGACGTCAACGCCCAGCTGCGGCGTGACCTACTTGGCACCGCTCCAACACCTGCGCCGAGGGAAGCGCGTGTGCGGACGGACGGACAGCGTTACACAAGCCAGTCAAAGAGCTGCTACGCATGTAATATTTTTCGCCGAGGGACCTCAAGACGAGCTGCTTTCAAATTTAGGCCGACGAAAGAGACGGAGAGATGACGCCCTTTATAACACCAGACGGCCTGTTTGAGTTCAAGGGCATGCCCTTCGTTCTTTTCTCGGCAACTGCGACGTTCCAACGGGTCATGGCAGCATTGAGGTGACAGACTTGTCTACTTCGAAGACGTCATGGTCTGCGGCCGTAGCTTCGACGAACACCTCGGATGTCTTAGAACGGTACTGAAAGCAATCAGGTTATCTGCGCTGACAGTGAAGCCGGAAAAGTGCCGATTAGCATACGAAGAGGTCCTCTCCGTATGCTAATCGGCAAGTCTGGAGTCCACCCCAACCCACAGAGGACAGCCGCCATCACTGCGCTCCCGCCAACCGTCGACGAGAACGGCGTACGGCGTTCTCAGTCTGTATGTGACAGGCGCTTGGTAAAGGATTTTCTCGCATCGCCAAGCGACTTATTAAGCTAACCAAGACAGGCGTCGAGTTCAAGTGGAACCGCCGAAGAGGAAAGCATTCCAACTGCTGAAGCGACGCTTGCAGTCACACACATCGACGATGACGCCGATACAGAAATCCGCACCGATGCAAGCTGCATAGATCTTGGCGCCGTGTTTGTGCAAATGATGGGTGGAATAGAGAGGGTCATCGCTTACGCATGCTGGTTGCCACCAAAGGCAGAAGCAACTTATTCCACGACGCGAAAAGAGTGCCTTTCGACCAGTGGACTTACATCAAGGTCTCTTCTTTTCCTATACGGACGGCCCTTTAATGTCGTAAGCGACCACAACGCCTTGTGTTGGCTAGCAAACTTGAACGACAGTTGAGGTCGCCTCACACACTGGAGTCTACAGTGCCAGGAATTCGGTATTCCTGTAATGTGCAAGTCCGGAAGAAAGCACTTTGATGCCCACTGCTTGTACCGCGCCCCTGCTGACCCGCCATCGCATGACGATCTCGAGAAAGACTACTTCTTGGGGCCCATTAGTGCTGACGACCTCGCCATACAGCGAAGCGATCCGGAGCTCAGAAGCCTGGCAGAGTCCACAGAAGGCAAGACCAACGTTGTCTCCAAGGCATTCAGGCGAGGAGTGGCGTGATTTTAGATGCGAAAGCATCTCTTGCTCGGGGGTATGTCCTGCGGCATGGGCGTCGGCGTCCGCACTCACACTACGCATGCGCAACTCCCCTACTTCCCTCTCTCCAACAGCTGCGCGTTACTCTCTCCACTGCTCTCGCAGCACCTGCTTGCGCTTCCCGTCAACGCCACCTAGACAAACTTCGTGAAGGCCTGGAAGCTGTTCGAATGACGTGTCGCTAGTGGGCTGACCCTCGACCTGCGTGAGCTACGGTATTCGTGCTCTAGTGGCCGTTTAGTTCATTTATTATACACCGAAATCGGTACGGCGGGACAGGAGTGTATGACAAACAGGACTGTTAGGCTGTAACATGTAAATTATTGCATGCATGTCATTTAAGGCTTGATTTACAGGACACACTCTTGGAGCGCTCGCTGCCGTTTCATTAAATGTATGTATACCAGAATTGGTATAGCGTGACATGGTTGTATGACGAACATAAATAACAGGTTGTGACGTAAACATCACGACAGTCATACCACGTGTGGCATGACTTGCATGCCACGCTCATGGTGGGCTCGCAACCGCTTGGCTAGCAAAATGTGTACCAAAACTGGTATGCCGTAACGTGACTGTATGAGGAGCATAAGTGACAGGTCCTAGCGTGTAAATCATGACATGTTCGTCAAGTAAGGCGTGAATTATGTGATACTGTTTAAGTACACTTCCGGATTTTTCGCTAACCGGAGATATACCAAAAGCGGTACGACGTGACATAAGTGCGTGACGAATAAAAATGAGCAACCATGTATTGTATATACCAGAATGTACGTTCTAAAGCATGGTATTTAACGAAATGTGCACGACAAGCATTCAATAGTGAAACCATTGTTATGACATGAAGGCCTTCATTTGCCTCACAGACAAATAATGCGCCATAAGCAGCTCCTTGCTGACTGAAACGCATTACATCAACTCCCACAGTGCGTGACATGTGGCGACTTTTATATTCGATTGGAAGCCCCGTTATTTGCGGGCCAAATGTTCTAATAATGAAAAAAAATCACAGCATATCCACGGAGTTAATGATGATGAGTGGGCGAAGCTGCGGAGGTTCATCGGTAAACCGTGAATCTTCCGTGAATTCTGCCCAGTACATCATCACCGACGTGAGATCGGGCGCGTTTATACTAAAGGTTCGATGAGTTATGACGACTTGCAGCTCACTTTAATTTTACATGTACGCTGTGAAGTTTCATTGTTTAGAAAACCATTGCTTTAGAAAACATCTGGCGTCTTTCGTTAAGCAGCTGGCGTCTTTTCGTTTTGCTTTAGAAACATCTGGCGTTCTTTCGTTTTGCTTTTACAAAACATCTGGCGTCTTTCGTTGGTTTGTTTCATCAATCAACGGCGGTTTGAACAAAATTTTTATTGTTTAATCACGCACAGGAGAAATCTCACCAGGCACTACCTTGGAGGTAAAGAATGGCTGCTAATGGTAATGAGAGACAGAAGAAGTCGGCTTTTAGCTAACACTTACACTTCTACTTCTACTAACGTTTCCTACTGGAACATGCCAATGGCTGCTAATGGGGAATGAGAGACAGAAGAATTCGGCTTTTAGTTAACGCGCACGCTGCGAATTTTTTATTGTTCAACAACGCACAGGAAAAATCTCCCACCGGCACCACCTTGGAGGTCAAAGCGTAAGACTGGTTACGCACTACGACTACGACTACGAGGGATGAACGGGTGCCGCCTTAAGGAGCTTCGCCCCTAAAACAACGCATGCTTCAAAGTACATAAATGGGCGTACACATCTCGTTGCGCTTTTGTGCCAATTGTTTATTGCAAACTTCTCGTAGAATTTCGTCCGGACTGAAGTGTTTTTCGCACACCAGCAAGTGACAAGAGAGTGACAACTTTACGATTCGCGTTTCTGCAGTTCACCCTAACATAATGCGAAACGCACGCACGTGACAAAAACGAAACCCAATACCATCATACTACATGAAACGGAATACATGAAAAACAAAAGAGAAGATGTGTATTTACCTTTGAATGCTTTGTCGGGCTGAAATTATCCCTTGGGATAACACGTGTCCATGCCTTCCGCGCGTCTTCATCGGTGGGAAATCCAAGTACGTATACCTTGGGCCTCTAATCGTAGTTGCCATAACAATGTGGAACACAATACTTCCCTGGCATCACAGCTTAGTCACTCAACGACACATCATCACATGATCAGCTAACAAAACTTTGGGCTTCTTAAAACGTCATTTACGGAACGCTCCGAGTCACGTAAAACTACTTGCTCATACATCATTAGTCAGATCAAAGTTAGAATATGCATCTCCCATCTGGAACCCGCCTGAAGTTGGTCTCGCAAATTCTCTAGAAACTATTCAAAATCGTGCAGCTAGATTCATTCATGCTTCGTACTCATACGACATCAGTGCTACATCCCTCAAAGCAGAGTGCAACTTCTCATCTTTGTCTTATCGCCGACGCATTGCAACCCTCTCATTATTTCACAAGTTTTTTCACTCGCCCCTTCATCGCCCTCCTTACGTTGTCCCCGCAGTTCACATATCGCACCGGCCATGCACTACAAGTTCTTCGCCCACGTGCCCGTACTAATCAAATTTCTGCTTCTTTTTTTCTCAGAGTAGCTAAAGATGGAACGGCCTTTCCCACGATGTCGCCACAATCACCTGCCCATCAAGTTTCATGCATAGCATTTCCAATGTAACTGCACATTGATCATTGTGACAACGCAACTGATTGTATATTTACCCACCCCTTATGTAATACCCTTTCGGGGGTCTTTAAGGAAATAAAAAATCACAGCATATCCACGGAGTGAATGATGATGAGTGGGCGAAGCTGCGGAGGTTCATCGGTAAACCGTGAATCTTCCGTGAATTCTGCCCAGTACATCATCACCGACGTGAGATCGGGCGCGTTTATACTAAAGGTTCGATGAGTTATGACGACTTGCAGCTCACTTTAATTTTACATGTACGCTGTGAATTTTCATTGTTTAGAAAACCATTGCTTTAGAAAACATCTGGCGTCTTTCGTTAAGCAGCTGGCGTCTTTTCGTTTTGCTTTAGAAACATCTGGCGTTCTTTCGTTTTGCTTTTACAAAACATCTGGCGTCTTTCGTTGGTTTATTTCATCAATCAACGGCGTTTTGAACAAAATTTTTATTGTTTAATCACGCACAGGAGAAATCTCACCAGGCACTACCTTGGAGGTAAAGAATGGCTGCTAATGGGAATGAGAGACAGAAGTCAGCTTTTAGCTAACGCTGTGAATTTTTTATTGTTCAACAACGCACAGGAAAAATCTCCCACCGGCACCACCTTGGAGGTCAAAGCGTAAGACTGGTTACGCACTACGACTACTACGACTACGACTACGACTACGAGGGACGAACGGGTGCCGCCTTAAGGAGCTTCGCCCCTAAAATGAAATGAATGAACACGCGCACAAACACAAGCAGCACACATCACAGGTTCCACGGAACCTCTGGCACTCAGAGCAATGCCGCATTAGCGTTTCTCGCACTGCTTTCAAGTTAACTCGGCATCGGATGGCAACCAGCGCGTGAGAGATTCGATACGCGTCCACCTTCGAACACAAGTAATGCTGAAGTGACCAAAACGCCGATGCGAGCGCGCCGCCAAACGCGGGCGTAGGTGATGATCCGCCACCAAGCACAACGCACAATGCAACCAGCGTCGCAGCCCTGTAGTGATGCTTGGGTGCTAGCGTCCGCCGAGCAAGAGCGGCCCACTGAAAAAAAAAAAAAATCACAGCATATCCACGGAGTGAATGATGATGAGTGGGCGAAGCTCCGGAGGTTCATCGGTAAACCGTGAATCTTCCGTGAATTCTGCCTAGTACATCATCACCGACGTGAGATCGGGCGCGTTTATACTAAAGGTTCGATGAGTTATGACGACTTGCAGCTCACTTTAATTTTACATGTACGCTGTGAATTTTCATTGTTTAGAAAACCATTGCTTTAGAAAACATCTGGCGTCTTTCGTTAAGCAGCTGGCGTCTTTTCGTTTTGCTTTAGAAACATCTGGCGTTCTTTCGTTTTGCTTTTACAAAACATCTGGCGTCTTTCGTTGGTTTATTTCATCAATCAACGGCGGTTTGAACAAAATTTTTATTGTTTAATCACGCACAGGAGAAATCTCACCAGGCACTACCTTGGAGGTAAAGAATGGCTGCTAATGGGAATGAGAGACAGAAGTCAGCTTTTAGCTAACGCTGCGAATTTTTTATTGTTCAACAACGCACAGGAAAAATCTCCCACCGGCACCACCTTGGAGGTCAAAGCGTAAGACTGGTTACGCACTACGACTACTACGACTACGACTACGACTACGAGGGACGAACGGGTGCCGCCTTAAGGAGCTTCGCCCCTAAAATGAAATGAATGAACACGCGCACAAACACAAGCAGCACACATCACAGGTTCCACGGAACCTCTGGCACTCAGAGCAATGCCGCATTAGCGTTTCTCGCACTGCTTTCAAGTTAACTCGGCATCGGATGGCAACCAGCGCGTGAGAGATTCGATACGCGTCCACCTTCGAACACAAGTAATGCTGAAGTGACCAAAACGCCGATGCGAGCGCGCCGCCAAACGCGGGCGTAGGTGATGATCCGCCACCAAGCACAACGCACAATGCAACCAGCGTCGCAGCCCTGTAGTGATGCTTGGGTGCTAGCGTCCGCCGAGCAAGAGCGGCCCACTGAAAAAAAAAAAAAATCACAGCATATCCACGGAGTGAATGATGATGAGTGGGCGAAGCTCCGGAGGTTCATCGGTAAACCGTGAATCTTCCGTGAATTCTGCCTAGTACATCATCACCGACGTGAGATCGGGCGCGTTTATACTAAAGGTTCGATGAGTTATGACGACTTGCAGCTCACTTTAATTTTACATGTACGCTGTGAATTTTCATTGTTTAGAAAACCATTGCTTTAGAAAACATCTGGCGTCTTTCGTTAAGCAGCTGGCGTCTTTTCGTTTTGCTTTAGAAACATCTGGCGTTCTTTCGTTTTGCTTTTACAAAACATCTGGCGTCTTTCGTTGGTTTATTTCATCAATCAACGGCGGTTTGAACAAAATTTTTATTGTTTAATCACGCACAGGAGAAATCTCACCAGGCACTACCTTGGAGGTAAAGAATGGCTGCTAATGGGAATGAGAGACAGAAGAAGTCGGCTTTTAGCTAACACTTACACTTCTACTTCTACTAACGTTTCCTACTGGAACATGCCAATGGCTGCTAATGGGGAATGAGAGACAGAAGAAATCGGCTTTTAGTTAACGCGCACGCTGCGAATTTTTTATTGTTCAACAACGCACAGGAAAAATCTCCCACCGGCACCACCTTGGAGGTCAAAGCATAAGACTGGTTACGCACTACGACTTCTACGACTACGACTACGAGGGATGAACGGGTGCCGCCTTAAGGAGCTTCGCCCCTAAAACAACGCATGCTTCAAAGTACATAAATGGGCGTACACATCTCGTTGCGCTTTTGTGCCAATTGTTTATTGCAAACTTCTCGTAGAATTTCGTCCGGACTTAAAGTGTTTTTCGCACACCAGCAAGTGACAAGAGAGTGACAACTTTACGATTCGCGTTTCTGCAGTTCACCCTAACATAATGCGAAACGCACGCACGTGACAAAAACGAAACCCAATACCATCATACTACATGAAACGGAATACATGAAAAACAAAAGAGAAGATGTGTATTTACCTTTGAATGCTTTGTCGGGCTGAAATTATCTCTTGGGATAACACGTGTCCATGCCTTCCGCGCGTCTTCATCGGTGGGAAATCCAAGTACGTGTACCTTGGGCCTCTAATCGTAGTTGCCATAACAATGTGGAACACAATGCTTCCCTGGCATCACAGCTTAGTCACTCAACGACACATCATCACATGATCAGCTAACAAAACTTTGGGCTTCTTAAAACGTCATTTACGCAACGCTCCGAGTCACGTAAAACTACTTGCTCATACATCATTAGTCAGATCAAAGTTAGAATATGCATCTCCCATCTGGAACCCGCCTGAAGTTGGTCTCACAAATTTTCTAGAAACTATTCAAAATCGTGCAGCTAGATTCATTCATGCTTCGTACTCATACGACATCAGTGCTACATCCCTCAAAGCAGAGTGCAACTTCTCATCTTTGTCTTATCGCCGACGCATTGCAACCCTCTCATTATTTCACAAGTTTTTTCACTCGCCCCTTCATCGCCCTCCTTACGTTGTCCCCGCAGTTCACATATCGCACCGGCCATGCACTACAAGTTCTTCGCCCACGTGCCCGTACTAATCAAATTTCTGCTTCTTTTTTTCTCAGAGTAGCTAAAGATGGAACGGCCTTTCCCACGATGTCGCCACAATCACCTGCCCATCAAGTTTCATGCATAGCATTTCCAATGTAACTGCACATTGATCATTGTGACAACGCAACTGATTGTATATTTACCCACCCCTTATGTAATACCCTTTCGGGGGTCTTTAAGGAAATAAAAAATCACAGCATATCCACGGAGTGAATGATGATGAGTGGGCGAAGCTGCGGAGGTTCATCGGTAAACCGTGAATCTTCCTTGAATTCTGCCCAGTACATCATCACCGACGTGAGATCGGGCGCGTTTATACTAAAGGTTCGATGAGTTATGACGCCTTGCAGCTCACTTTAATTTTACATGTACGCTGTGAATTTTCATTGTTTAGAAAACCATTGCTTTAGAAAACATCTGGCGTCTTTCGTTAAGCAGCTGGCGTCTTTTCGTTTTGCTTTAGAAACATCTGGCGTTCTTTTGTTTTGCTTTTACAAAACATCTGGCGTCTTTCGTTGGTTTATTTCATCAATCAACGGCGTTTTGAACGAAATTTTTATTGTTTAATCACGCACAGGAGAAATCTCACCTGGCACTAAATTGGAGGTAAAGAATGGCTGCTAATGGGAATGAGAGACAGAAGTCGGCTTTTAGCTAACGCTGCGAATTTTTTATTGTTCAACAACGCACAGGAAAAATCTCCCACGGGCACCACCTTGGAGGTCAAAGCGTAAGACTGGTTACGCACTACGACTACTACGACTACGACTACGAGGGACGAACGGGTGCCGCCTTAAGGAGCTTCGCCCCTAAAATGAAATGAATGAACACGCGCACAAACACAAGCAGCACACATCACAGGTTCCACGGAAGCTCCGGCACTCAGAGCAATGCCGCATTAGCGTTTCTCGCACTCCTTTCAAGTTAACTCGGCATCGGATGGCAACCAGCGCGTGAGAGATTCGATACGCGTCCAGCTTCGAACACAAGTAATGCTGAAGTGACCAAAACGCCGATGAGAGCGCGCCGCCAAACGCGGGCGTAGGTGATGATCCGCCACCAAGCACAACGCACAACGCAACCAGCGTCGCAGCCCTGTAGTGATGCTTGGGTGCTAGCGTCCGCCGAGCAAGAGCGGCCCACTGAAAAAAAAAATCACAGCATATCCACGGAGTGAATGATGATGAGTGGGCGAAGCTGCGGAGGTTCATCGGTAAACCGTGAATCTTCCGTGAATTCTGCCCAGTACATCATCACCGACGTGAGATCGGGCGCGTTTATACTAAAGGTTCCATGAGTTATGACGACTTGCAGCTCACTTTAATTATACATGTACGCTGTGAATTTTCATTGTTTAGAAAACCATTGCTTTAGAAAACATCTGGCGTCTTTCGTTAAGCAGCTGGCGTCTTTTCGTTTTGCTTTAGAAACATCTGGCGTTCTTTCGTTTTGCTTTTACAAAACATCTGGCGTCTTTCGTTGGTTTATTTCATCAATCAACGGCGGTTTGAACAAAATTTTTATTGTTTAATCACGCACAGGAGAAATCTCACCAGGCACTACCTTGGAGGTAAAGAATAGCTGCTAATGGGGAATGAGAGACAGAAGAATTCGGCTTTTAGTTAACGCGCACGCTGCGAATTTTTTTATTGTTCAACAACGCACAGGAAAAATCTCCCACCGGTACCATATTGGAGGTCAAGATCTGGTACTAGCGTTACGACTGGTTACGCACTACGACTACGACAACTACGAGGGACGAACGGGTGCCGCTTTAAGGAGCTTCGCCCCTAAAAGTCAGCCCACTACCTCTGACGACGCGTGACAAATGGAGTTTAGCTTCCCGGCCTTGACGAAGTTTGTCTGGGTAGCATTGTTCCCGTGCGTTCTCGCTTCTGCTCACGAGGCACATGCGCTACTCTCCTCCTGTAGTCGCCTTTCCTTCAAGTTGTTGGAGCGCTGCGCGCGTTGTTCAGCGCTTGCTTCGGTGGACTCCTCTGAAATGCGGGAACGACATGCCGAAATTCCCTCCTGCGCAACGCCGCGATGAGCGCCAGCGCATGCGCGTCCCCCCCCCCCCCACCTTTCTCTCCTCTCCTACGCTGCCTCCCTGTCGCAAGCCTGTCGACGGCGTTCCCCGCTCACCCTGGGCCAGGCTAAAGGGAAGACACGATGCGCGTAGTGTTCCTCTTCGCGTTCCACAACGCGAGGTAGGTAGCATGCCCGAGGTCGGTAGCATGCCCAACGAACGCCAACGGAACGCGATCGTGCTCCGGCTTCGCATCGCCTCATGGTCCCCTTTAGCAGGAGATGGTGTAATTTCTTTTCTTTACCAATTACACATTTCTAAAAAAATCACAGCATATCCACGGGTGAATGATGATGAGTGGGACGAAGCTCCGGAGGGAATCATCGGTAAACCGTGAAACTCTTCCGTGAAATTCGCCCAGTACATCATATAAAGAGTGTGAAACACCGTGTCTATATTAAACATAAAACTTTAATTGTACTGTTGGTTTACGTGGTCCCTTCATTAACACCGCTTTGGGATCGGTGAAATGCAGGGAAAGTGTCCGCTCTCGAGCGAAAGAGAAAGCGCGCCAAGAGCAACCGCGTTCCCCGCTCGTCCTGTGACAATTAACGGCAAGGCTAGATGGAACACACGACGCGCGTAGCGTTCCTCTTCGCGTTCCACGACGCGAGGTCGGTGACATGCCCAACGAAAGCCAAGAGAACGCGATCGTGCAAGTGCTGCGGCTTCGCATCGCCTCATGGTCCCATTTAGCCAAACATCTTGCTCAAGGTGTGCTTTGCGTTTTCGTAGAAATGATTTCTTTATCATGTACATTAAGACGAAAAGTTGAAAGCTCACTACAGTATATCGCCCGCAAAGTATGTCTTTTAGTGTGATTAAATCAAGGAACACTACGATGTCTTGTAAATTATGATATCTAGTGAAATGCTCATCTAGTCAGCAATTCGTTAAACTAGAGCTGGCTACATACTACTACTACAGAGGAGGAAACGACCCACACCCTAAGGAGCTTCGCCCTTAAAAGTACTCGCCAGCCCGAGCCAAGTACCTTCTCGTTGTACCTTCGAAACTACGACCATAAGTTCTCGAGGCCTACACGACGACCTGACGGCTGTACACCTTGGTCTTGTCCGCATGCTCGCGAGAATGCAAGAAATGTACTACTGGCCGCTCCTTACCGCCGACGTCACTAGCTAGGTGAAGACATGCCGAGATTGTCACCGACACAAGACCCCTCGACAAGGGCAGCAGGGTTATTTTCGTCGATCGAACCACCTTGCCGACCATTTCAGCAGATCAGGATGGACTTGTAGGGTCATTTCCGCCGGGAACGTACCGCAAAAAGTGAATCGTCGTATCTGTAGACTACCTCACTCATTACGCCGAAACGAAAGCCCTGCTCAGAGATGTTGCCGCCGTGACAGCAATGCTCATCGTATGCAACGTCCTCCTAAGACATGGTGCTCGAGACGTCTTCATCACTGATAGAGGGAAGCTTTTCGGCTTCCCTACCTCAAGCTATCCTGCGATACAGCGAGATCACTCATCGGAAGAAAGCGGCCTAACACCGACAGACCGATGGCTTGACAGGGTGCTTGAATCAAACGATTGACGATATGTTGCCCATGTACGTCGACGTTGAACACAAGAATGGGGGCGCCATCCTTACGTATATAAGTTTCGCCAAATAACACGGCGTGTTATAGCGCGACGCTGTGTTGTGACGTGATCCTTCATTTCCCTCTATGACCTTGTATGGTTGTTCAATAAAGGTTCAGTTGTTCGCAGGTAAAAAATTGGCCGCGTATCTGCGTGCTTCGCTGCAAATGTCGTGTAAAGACGATAGAAGAGGCGAGATATGGACGCCATCTGGCAATACGTCGGGAAACATGAGTGCTGTGTTGCGTGCTGGTAGTCCCGGCGCAGCAGCAGGCGAAGACCGGCGGTGACCAACGCGACCGGTGGGGACGCCAGCCAGCCCGAACACGCGGTTTGGCGCGAAGCGCTGAAGCAGAAGAAACGTCCGCACTCAACGAGTACTCTCCACACACTCTTTTATTTACACGTCGCCTGGGTGAAACAGGAATGTCAGAGTGGCGCCCACAACCGGCAGCCTGAAGGCCGCCCACAACGCTGCTTTTTCATTTTTTAAATATTTTTTTTCACCTTCTTGGCCTTCTCAAATCTAAAGTTTTTCAACACCAAACCATGGCATTTGTACAGTGTAATACAGAACCGAAACCGAAACACAACAATGAGCTCGTGTGGAGGGCACGGAGGAAGGCAAATTTCAGCGCAGCTTAAGAAACTTGGGTCCTTAAAATTACGTATGTATGCATTTTCTATTAAAGGAACACGCCATCTGATACTTACCTAATGATGTTGCACCTCAGATATGCATGATATTTATTTTTGATCGACAACGTTCACAAGTATGAACAGCCGTACCAGTTCAAGAAGGCTGGCCCTTGGGCAAGTTGTTCAACTTTGGCCGAGTGGCTGAATCGAGGGACGTGCCGACAAACAGAAAGACAGAAAGACAGACAGAAAGACAGACCAAAATCTCTCCGTTTAAGTATCCCAAGAAAGACTATCGTCTTTAAAAATTACACCATCTCCCGCTAAAGGGGACCATGAGGCGATGCGAAGCCGGAGCACTTGCACGATCGCGTTCCGTTGGCGTTCGTTGGGCATGCTACCGACCTCGTGTCGTGGAACGCGAAGAGGGACGCTACGCGCGTCGTGTCTTCCATCTAGCCTGGCCGTTAATTCTCACAGGGCGAGCGGGGGACGCGGTCGACAGGCGGGCGAGAGGGGGACAGCGTAGGAGAGGAGAGAGAAGGGGAGGGGACGCGCATGCACTCGAGCTCATCGCGGCGTTGTGCAGTAGAGAATTTCGGCATGTCTAGCCCGCGTTTCAGAGGAAGAGTGGAAAGGGGAATGGGAGAGGGAAAGTGGAGAGGGGGAGGGGAGAGGGAAAGTGGAGAGAGGAAAGTGGAGAGAGGAAGGAGAGAGTGTGAGTGGAGAGGGGTAGAGGGGAAGGGAATGGTGAGGGGGAGTGGAGAGGGTATGCGCATGCGCAGTGAGGGTGGTCACGCCGCACACCACCACCACCGGATTGAGCTCGACCTTAAGATACTTCGCATCTAATAACATCTGCTGACGAGACGGTTCGACCTCGCGGGTTGGCAATGACAACGCACCGAGCGTCGACAAGGAAGCAAGGAATGTTGTTGAAAGTAGAGCATTGGCCTGTTCCGAAGAGAAAGAAGTGCCGCCGAACACAAGAGGGGAGCGACGCGAACGCCTGAAAGAATAAAGCCTTGTTTTTTAACACGAAAATGTTTTGTGCCAGAGTCCACCAAGACTTCAGTGACGTATTTCTGTCACGGATATTACGCTGATAATATTGACGCTAAATGATGACAAACAGAAAACTAAGAATAATTTCTGGCGCCGAGAATCGAACCTACGACTTCACGGTCCGCGACGATAAACGCCCGGTGCTCTGCCGGCCGACCTACCGAGGCAGATGCTCGAAACTCCACAAACGCCTCATATTTCTCACGCATTCCCTCTCGCGCGGTGCTCTTTGTTGGCGAGGCTAGAGGGGGGCGGTGCCACCGTCTGGGAACGGAGAAGTGAGGAAATGCGGCATTACACTTACTAGCGGCGATAGAGAAGGATTCGGCGACAACGCAGTTAAAACATAGCTTACGAGATTGCGCGCTGGATGGCTATGGTTAAAGCGTCTCGATACCTGCGAAAAACACTGCCCGCGCTAGAAGCGGGGAGTCGCCCTAGACGCAGTTACGTTCCTTGCTTTTAGGGGCGAAGCTCCTTAAGGAGGCACCCGTTCGTCCCTTGTAGTCGTAGTACTCGTAGTGCGTAACCAGTCGTAACGCTAGTACCAGATCTTGACCTCCATGGTGGTGCCGGTGGGAGATTTTTCCTGTGCGTTGTTGAACAATAAAAAATTCGCAGCATGCGCGTTAACTAAAAGCCAAATTCTTCTGTCTCTCATTCCCCATTAGCAGCCATTGGCATGTTCCAGTAGGAAACGTTAGTAGAAGTAGAAGTGTAAGTGTTAGCTAAAAGCCGACTTCTTCTGTCTCTCATTCCCATTAGCAGCCATTGTTTACCTCCAAGGTAGTGCCTGGTGAGATTTCTTCTGTGCGTGATTAAACAATAAAAATTTTGTTCAAAACGCCGTTGATTGATGAAATAAACCAACGAAAGACGCCAGATGTTTTGTAAAAGCAAAACGAAAGAACGCCAGATGTTTCTAAAGCAAAACTAAAAGACGCCAGCTGCTTAACGAAAGACGCCAGATGTTTTCTAAAGCAATGGTTTTCTAAACAATGAAAATTCACAGCGTACATGTATAATTAAAGTGAGCTGCAAGTCGTCATAACTCATGGAACCTTTAGTATAAACACGCCCGATCTCACGTCGGTGATGATGTACTGGGCAAAATTCACGGAAGATTCACGGTTTACCGATGAACCTCCGCAGCTTCGCCCACTCATCATCATTCACTCCGTGGATATGCTGTGATTTTTTAACACGAAAGTGTTTTATGCCGGGGTCCACCAAGTACATCCGTCACGGATATGACGTTGATAAAATGGACGCCAACAGGTGAGAAAGAAAAAAACCAAGAAAAAGATACCCCGCTGGGAATCGAACCCACGACGTTGCGGCCGCGACGGCAAGCGCCCGACACCCTACCGAGTAACCTAACTCGGGAGATGCTAGACACGGCGCGAACGCGCCTTATATCTTTCACACACTCTCTTTCGCGGGCGGAGCGGGGCGGTGCTGCCGTCTGTGAGATGTGAACAGAAGTAATGCTTGAAGATCGACACTTACTAGCGCTTACTCCGAGATTGCACGTGATATCGGAGGTCATGGTTAAAGCGTCTCGATACCAGAGGGGTAGACTGGCCGCGCTGGCGTTGCCGAGGCGCCCTTGACGCAGTTACGTTCTTTGCCTTTGGCTTCGTGTTAGCGTGCGTCGGCTCATCGGAGTAGTGCAGTTTCCACGTGCACCAACGGGATTTCTCCGCGGCCGACTGCTTCAATTGCGAGAGCACCGACTAACAAAACTGCTGCAATATGCGTTGCAGAAAGGACGCGATTTCGACGGGCGAATGTCGTGCCTTGGTGGAGCGAGTGCCGCGCCTGCGAGACAGAGGCCAGCGGGACGCACGCGTTTGCGGCTCAGGCTACGAACCTCTACCTCCCGGCCGTGTTGCTGAAGCGCAGTGTGTGTTATGTATGCATGAGCACAAGCGTCGGCTACCCATTACTAGAAAGCGCACACCGTGCCGTTTCTCTCCTTAATTGAAGACGCTTTGAAGAAGCGCATACCGGGTACCAGTGTTGATTATGAGCTTGCTGATATCATCCTTACGCGGGATTCACGATTCGCTGTGTCCAAATATATGTTCACACCGTCAGCTACCATAATGGTTTAATAATGATCATGGGCGTTAGTCGTCGCGATAGAGACATGCTGTCAACATGGGTGCATCCACGTCAAACGGTGCTAGAGCTGCCAAACACGAATAAACATTGTACAAGCTCTCATATATCACTACACAATAAGCACTACTTCTGTGAAGACACGTTTCACTTTCGTGTTATACCGATTCCTATGACGGAGGGATCATCCATGTTTTTTTTCAGTGGGCCGCTCTTGCTCGGCGGACGCTAGCACCCAAGCATCACTACAGGGCTGCGACGCTGGTTGCGTTGTGCGTTGTGCTTGGTGGCGGATCATCACCTACGCCCGCGTTTGGCGGCGCGCTCGCATCGGCGTTTTGTTGCTGTGATTGCTGTGATATGCTGTGATTTTTTCACTTCGTGCTAGCGTGTGATGGCTCGTTGCCGGAGTAGTGCAGCTTCCACATGCCCCAACGGCGTTTCTCCGCCACCGACTGCTTCGAGTGCCATAGCACCGACTAATAAAACTGCTGCAATAGGCGCTGTAGAAAGGCGTCGATGTCGCCGTGCGAGTGTCGTGCCTTCGTGGAGCGAGAGAGAGAGGCTGGGGGGACGTGGAACGCCTGCGCGCGTTCGCGGCTCAAGCTTCGAAGCTCTGCCTCCCGTGTCGCTGAAGCGCCGTGTGGTAGCGCATGGATGCATGGGCACAGGCGTGGGTTACCCTATTACTCGGGAGCGCACACTGTGCCGTTGCTCTCCTTAATTGACGACGCTTTGAAGAAGTGCATATCGAGTACCAGTGCTTATTATGTGCTTGTTGATGTCATCTTTGCGCGGGGTTCACGATACGCTGTGTCGAGTATCTGTTAAGAACTTCAGCTACCACAACGGCTAAATTATGATCATGGGCGTCAGTCGTGGCGATGAAGATGTGCCACTAGGCGTCAACGTAGGTGCATCCACGTCAAACGGTAGCTGCCAAACACCAATAGATATTGCTCAAGTTCTCATATATTACCGCGCAATAAGCACTACTTCTGTGAAGACACGTTTCACTTTTGTGTGATACCGATGCCTATGACGGAGGTGTCAGCCATTTTTTAAGCCAGTGAACAGGATGCCAGTTGAAACATTTGGTGCTGAAACCCGGTATGCAACCAGGGACATTTATTTATTTATTTATTTATTTATTTATTTATTTATTTATTTATTTATTTACTTATTTATTTATTTATTCACAACCCCTCCCTCCCAGGCTCAGGCCGGAGTATTGTGTGAGGGGGGAATTAGTGTATAAGATTACATAAGTGGAAGCAATAAAACGAATACATGTTATGCTACATAACACTATAAAATGACGTTATATAAGTGTTAGCGAGAGCA
This sequence comes from Rhipicephalus sanguineus, assembly GCF_013339695.2. NCBI lineage: Eukaryota > Metazoa > Arthropoda > Arachnida > Ixodida > Ixodidae > Rhipicephalus > Rhipicephalus sanguineus. Next base: position 161,336,889 of record NC_051183.1, read on the forward strand.
AACCTGACATAAACTAATAAACAGTATGCAGAGATACTCATATGTAAGAGTACATCACTTGACTACAACAAATTATACAATAGTTAACGAAGAGCATGTATATGGTTTAATGGATGGTAGAGGGCACTAGTCATGAAAAAATGGTGGTTACTTCGCGACGAAACAATATAGGGTCATGAATGTTGACAACGTTATCGGGAAGCGGAAGACCAATCGATAATTCAAGTGCTACTGGCAATGCTGATGGGTTGAATGCATTAGTGCGCCCGAAAATGCGATTCAAGTAACGGTTATTGTGCAAACGGCGGACATTCGTGTCGTCTCGGAAAGAGGGAGGGTGGTCACGTGTTTACCGGATGCTATTTTGTGAAATAAGCAGATCAAAGCGATCTTTCGCCGGGAATCCAAGGAAGGCAATGACAGCGAACACTTAATGTTAGTGATGCTGGAATGTCGGCTGTAATTTTTAGCAATGAAGCCTGCGGCGCGGTTTTATTTATTTATTTACAATCGACGTCCTTGAACACGTTCAAGGACGTCGATTAGATAGGCCTGATGAGGTGACCAAATGGATGAGGCAAATTGAAGTTGAGGACGAACGAATGCTAGATATGAAAGGGATTTGGTCGATGTTGGAGCGTCGTTAAGGTTGCGCTTAAGTAGCCGAGAGTGCGGGATGCCTGTGGTGAAATTTTATCTATATGCGTGATCCATGACAGTGTGAGTGATAGATGCACGCCAAGGTATTTGTAAGATGACGTGCGCTTTACATGACAGTTATTAAGGGTATAGATAGAGAGGGAACGGAGGAAAAAAAAATTGGCCGCGTATCTGCGTGCTTCGCTGCGAATGTTCTCTAAAGACGATAGAAGAGGCGCTGCGTGAGATATGGACGCCATCTGGCAATACGTCGGGAAACATGAGTGCTGTGTCGCGGGCTGGTAGTCCCGGCGCAGCAGCAGGCGAAGACCGGCGGTGACCAACGCTACCGGCGGTGACGCCAGCCAGCCCGAACACGCGGTTTGGCGCGAAGCGCTGAAGCAGAAGAAACGTCCGCACTCAACGAGTACTCTCCACACACTCTTTTATTTACACGTCGCCTGGGTAAAAGAGGAATGCCAGAGCGGCGTCCCATGGCATTCGTACAGTGCAATACAGAACCGAAACCGAAACACAACAATCTTTAGTTAATCTTTAGATAATCATACTTGTGTACACTGTCGACCCCTTTGGAAAAACCGGAGGGTTCCCGGTCGGCACTGGTAATCCAACCCGGTACCTCCCGCATTGGAAGCGGACGCTCAACCATGTAGATGTAGCCACCACTGCGGTACAAAAGGTATGGCCCGCTAAACAGAGTCCCTCCAGTTGTACACGGTTAAACCGAATCCGGGCACACTTCCCAGGAGAGAGCAAAGCCCCCACCTGTACCCATTTACTTTGGCTCATCGTCGGCCTTCCACCGAAGTGGAATTTCTTCCATGTGCGGTGGCCCCACACTGGCATGCGCTCGAAAAGGGCGGGGACGCACCACCCCCGAATGTCCTTCCGTGCAAGGACAACTCTGCCCAGATGCAACTGCATCTTCGAGGTTACGTCCGAAGGATGCCAGCTCTACGCACATCTTTAAAGTGGCTGCGTTGGCCACCGGCCCTCACAGTGAAGGACCTCCCACATTAGTGACGGTGTTGTCCCTGGCCAACACCATTGCCACATTGTGGTGCTACTTCCAAGCCCGAAGGCTCGGTTTCACTTTCTCGCCCACTTAGCCATTGCATAGCAGTGTTGCCCATGGCGTCCACGTGAAGGGGGGGGGGGGGGGGGGCGAGGTTGGGCACAGGCAGCGCTTCCTTAAAACCGGTGCGTAGTAGACGGGAACACCACCTCCCGCAGCGAAATCGCCTGCATCCTGTGGACCTCCCACACCACAGTGTCCTGCAAAAGCGCAACATGTACCAGTGGCCAATTCACCAGCGAAACCTCCAAAGCTGGATTACAGGGACTTTGAAACTTTGAAGCTTTATTCATTCCATAATTTGGGATGCTGAGGGCTGGGGTCAAAAAGCCTCCTCACGGGCTTGACTAGGACCACGACCCCGTACAAAATGGCAGGGATAGGCACGCGTACAGGTCAATAAAACAATGTACAGAGTGAAAAAACAACATATCTATTTCAAATTTCATCGAACATAAACAGAAATAGCTCAGTGAATTCTTTTAAGCGAAAATACACGAACAGCCGCTGGATTTAGAATTTGCCAAAACCTGAGTGCCATCGTTAGTAATCATATAACAGAAATCAGACAACACAATGACGTTAATTTATAACTAACCAGACTGCATATATATATATATATATATATACAGGGTGTTTGAAGAAATGTGTCCAACCTTCTCAAAAAATCAGGAAAATGCGATATTTGCTCGGGGCTTTCAGAATTGCTTTTTCCGTAGCGGCAGGCATCTTAAGGTAGTTAAGGACATCATTTAGGACAGTAATAAGAAAGTTACATTAATTAACATTTTAATTAGGGGAGTTAGGTGATTGTGTCAATTGTGAGAATTGAAGTTCTTCATGCGAGGAACCCATCCGAGCTTTGATATTTCGAAAAAGCGTCCTCTAGTAATTGTTGTGGCGTAATGAAATTCAACGAAATGCAACGGCTTTCAACGGCGAAAGCCATCGAATTCGGTTGAATTTCATTACTTCGTAATTATTACTAGAGGCCGCTTTTTCGAAATCTCAATGTTGGGATGGGTTACTGGCACGAAGAACTTCAATTCCCCAATTTGACACAGTCACCTAACTCCGCTAATTAAAAAGTTAATTAATTTTACTTTCTTAACTACTGTCTCAAGTCATGTCTCTAACCATCATAAGATGCCTAGCGCTACAGAAAAAGTCATTCACTCATTTTGGACGTCTCAGAAGAATATGGCAGTTGCGTTCTTCCATGTTTCTGTTTAGGTTTCGCCATTGAATTTGGTTGAATTTCATTACTTCGTAATTATTACTAGGTGCCACTTTTTCGAAATATCAAAGTTGGGTTGCGTTTCTGGAATGAAGAACTTCAATTCTCCCATTTGACACAACCACCTAACTCCACTGATTAAAAAGGTAATTAATTTAGCTTTTTTAATTACAGTCCCAAATAAGTTCTTTAACTATCTTAAAATCCCTGCCACTACAGAAAAACTAATTCTGAAGGCAGCAATCAAACATCGCATGCTCATGATTTTTTGAGAAGGTTGGACACATTTCTTGAAACACCCTGTATATATATATATATATATATATATATATATATATATATATATATATATATATATATATATATATATATATATATATATATATATATGCACATACATACACATACCAAAAGCAATGCAAGTGAAACCGAGAAATATAAAGCGACAAGAAAATGTGTCAACTTTAATTCGATAATCACATGAAATGCAAGGAAACCATACAAACGAAAATCACAAAATAATAAACGAAATGCAAGCCAAAAAAGCATTTTTAGCAATATTTTCATATTGTTATTTGATTTAGGTAAAACGGTAAGCGAAAGCGCAGCATTTCTTTCCCATATTTAGTGCGCGTGCGTGGAAGAAACCACGTGTGAACATGACGAGTGTTGTAAAAAAGGGTCCGCTGGTTTATTCGAGCAAGTGTGCCCAAAAAGTTATCACTTTTTAGTCCTGTGTGGTAGCGTTTCATAACACTTGTGTAGTAGTAATCTGGTAGGGTTAGCAGGTTCATTTCATCAAAGAGCGGGGAAGTTTGACTTCCATACGGAAGATCTGCAATGTCGCGAACTGCCCTTTTCTGTATTACATGTAAATTGTGAACGTTCGTGAAAGTTGTAGTACCCCAAACCAGATGGCCATAGTCTATGCGCGATAAAAACAAGGATTTATTGATGAGAAGCTTAACTTTTTTAGGAAGCAGAAAACGCACCCTAGACAAAATTCCGGTTATCCTGGACACACTCAAAGACAGTTTATCAATGTGTGCATTCCATGACATATGCTCATCGGAAATTACACCCAGACATTTAATACGTGGTACTATCTGAAGTTCCGAGGTGCCCAGCATTAACGGTGCATGCGAGGGGAAGCTTTACTTCTAGGCCTAAAGTAAACAGCTTTTGTTTTCGAACTGTTTAATTTTAAAGAATTAATGCATATCCAAGAAGCTAACTTTAATATTACCTGGTTCGCGTGATTGATCAGATCTTTATAGTGTTGCGCAGTGAGAAGTAAGGTTGTGCCGTCCGCATATATGACACACTTTACAGATGCGTCAATATTTACAATATCATTTATATATATGCAGAATAGAAGGGGTCCCCGGATACTACCTTGGGGCAGACCGGCTGAAATTGCTTGCAAACTGGAGGTGTGATTGTTGATGACCACCACGTGCTGGCGATACTTTAAGTAAGATTCAATTAATTTTAGAAAGACACCTCGGAAGCCGTAATGATTGCATTTCTGTAAAAGTGTAACATGATTTATGGTGTCGAAAGCCTTTTAGTAATGAATAAAGATACCAATTTTGTGCAGTTCACGTTCAAAAGCATCTAATATGAATCCCTTCTGCTCTAGGAGAGCATGCTCAGTTGTGCGGCCTTTAGTGAAATCGAATTGCTAAGAAGTGATGATATGATGCCTATCTAAAAAAAGAAGTCATACTCGCAAGTTCCCCCGCCTTGAAATGGACTACCAAAAGCCATGCCCAGAGACGGCCTTCGCCTCAAGGACACAAGCCTACCATCTGCATTCCGGTGGTTGACTCAGCCTCCAAGGCTTGGATTACAGCGAGTCGCGACTTCCCCGGCCGTAGGCCTCCGGGCGGTCTTCCCCAGAGTACCCACGCATACTGTTACACCTTACTCGTTTGATGTGCACCGCCTCCTAGTAGACTGGATTACAGAAGAGCGCAACATCTACCAGCAATTGTACAGCATCTCCCGAGACCGATGCACAGGGCCTCCATTAGGCTGGATTACAGGGGGCCGCCACACCCTCAAGCTTCACCGTTCACGACGCTGGTGTCTCACCTAACCTGGGTACACGGCCAAATACAGGGCCAACCGTGATGCCCAATGGGACAAGTCCCACTGGTGGAGATCCACCTGTGACTGAACCAACCACCAGGACTCCGCTTGGATTACAGGAGCACGCACCTCCCACCCATGAGGTGATAGTACAAGCCACACGCCACGATAGGGCTCATTCGGCATGGGATGGGGCTCATTCGGCAAGTATTATCAAATCATGAATGGTAGTCTACCGCAATCCTTCAAGAGGAAGCTATATAACAGCTGCATCTTACCGGTACTTACCTACGGAGCAGAAACCTGGAGACTTACGAGAGGGTTGAACTTAAATTGAGGACGACGCAGCGAGTGATGGAAAGGAAAATGATAGTTGTAACCTTAAGATACAGGAAGGGAGCAGAGTGGGTCAGGGAACAAACGGGGGTTAAGGACATCATAATTGAAATCAAGAAGAAGAAATGGATATGGGCCGGGCACGTAGCACGTCGGCAGGATAACCGGTGGTCACTAAGGGTAACTGACTGGATTCCAAGAGATGGCAAACGCGTCAGGGGGAGACGGAAAATTAGGTGAGTAGATGAGATTAAAAAGTTTGTAGGTATAACGTGGCAGCAGAAAGCACAGGACCGGGTTGATTGGCGGAACATGGGAGAGGCCTTTGCCCTGCGGTGGGCGTAGACAGGCTGATGATGATGAAAGAGGGAAAACAATTTCTTGCGAGTGAAGGTCATTAGCTTACACTTATCGGTATTAAGTGCCATTTGCCAGCGTGAGCACCAATTAGTTATGAGATCTAGGTCTTCTTAGAGAGCGCGATGATCTGATGATGAAGTTTCTTACGATAGATTACGCATTCGTCTGCGAAGAGTCGTATATTAGAGGGGATATCAGATGGTGGATCATTATTGTAAATTAAAAATAGCAAGGGACCCAATACACTACCCTGGGGGACACCCGAGATCACACCAGTTAGAGGAGATGAGATAGAATTAGTAACGGTATACTGCTTACTGTTAGGTGTGAGGTTGGGCCCTCAGACTCGTTGCTGGGAATACGCGTCGTTGTATCCCACCTCTGCAACCGCTGTTGGGACTCGGGCTGCATGGCCGGTGCGAACACGGGTGTGCATCGTGCTCAGAGTAGTCAATAAGGGCAAGGTGAAGAAGGAAATACTTTATGTACAGACTATTTACGTATTTTCGCTCTCAGCCAACATGACAGCCAGCCCGACCACTACGGCTGGTTCGACTCGGTTTGACTCGGTTCGACTCCCTAACCACGGACGGGGACGGCCTAAATCGAGTAGCCGTCCATTGTCCTCTTGGCCCTCCGCCGGTTGCAGGTGATGGCTTTCCGCCATGTTCTCCGGATTGGGACGCGCCGATATGAGCAGCACGTAGATGTTGACTTCCCTTCATGTTCTCCGAATTGGAATGCGCCGATATGAGCAGCACGTAGATGTTGACTTCCCTTCATGTTCTCCGAATTGGAATGCGCCGGTATGAGCAGCACGTAGATGTTGACTTCCCTTCATGTTCTCCGAATTGGAATGCGCCGGTATGAGCAGCACGTAGATGTTGACTTCCCTTCATGTTCTCCGAATTGGAATGCGCCGATATGAGCAGCACGTAGATGTTGACTTCCCTTCATGTTCTCCGAATTGGAATGCGCCGGTATGAGCAGCACGTAGATGTTGACTTCCCTTCATGTTCTCCGAATTGGAATGCGCCGGTATGAGCAGCACGTAGATGTTGACTTCCCTTCATGTTCTCCGAATTGGAATGCGCCGATATGAGCAGCACGTAGATGTTGACTTCCCTTCATGTTCTCCGAATTGGAATGCGCCGATATGAGCAGCACGTAGATGTTGACTTCCCTTCATGTTCTCCGAATTGGAATGCGCCGATATGAGCAGCACGTAGATGTTGACTTCCCTTCATGTTCTCCGAATTGGAATGCGCCGATATGAGCAGCACGTAGATGTTGACTTCCCTTCATGTTCTCCAAATTGGAATGCGCCGGTATGAGCAGCACGTAGATGTTGACTTCCCTTCATGTTCTCCGAATTGGAATGCGCCGATATGAGCAGCACGTAGATGTTGACTTCCCTTCATGTTCTCCGAATTGGAATGCGCCGATATGAGCAGCACGTAGATGTTGACTTCCCTTCATGTTCTCCGAATTGGAATGCGCCGGTATGAGCAGCACGTAGATGTTGACTTCCCTTCATGTTCTCCGAATTGGAATGCGCCGATATGAGCAGCACGTAGATGTTGACTTCCCTTCATGTTCTCCGAATTGGAATGCGCCGGTATGAGCAGCACGTAGATGTTGACTTCCCTTCATGTTCTCCGAATTGGAATGCGCCGGTATGAGCAGCACGTAGATGTTGACTTCCCTTCATGTTCTCCGAATTGGAATGCGCCGATATGAGCAGCACGTAGATGTTGACTTCCCTTCATGTTCTCCGAATTGGAATGCGCCGGTATGAGCAGCACGTAGACGTGGGCTGCTCTCCATGTTCTCCGAATTGGGACGCGCTGCTAGGAGCAGCACGCAGGTGTTGGCTCCCGGCTGGGCGAAGACTCCATTTTCCAGTGTCCTTCTTTAATGGAAAGTCGACAACATTGTGGCCTTTGTGCTGAGGCACAAAGGCCAATGAAAGATAGTTTCTGAGCCAAGATAATGTTAAGGAATCTAGATTTAATGACGACAGTTTAGATATTAGACGGCAATGCGGAACACGATCAAAAGCTTTAGAGAAATCAATGAATATGCAGTCAATGTCAAGGTACTTATTTTTTTGCTGGACATATCGTAAGTGGCGCGAAGCTAGGAACATGAAAAAAAGGGCCGGGGGAAAGTGACGCTCTTCTCTCTCTTTCCTCCGGCCCTTTTTCATGTTCCTAGCTTCGCGCCACTTACGATATGTTCAGCAAACTAAGGCACCAACTAGCCCAAAAACAAGTTCTTCTAGAGTACTTATTTGTCCATGGACAAATCATAAGCGATTCATAAGCGAACAAATCATAATCGCGAATAAGTGATTGAAGGTCACAAGACATAAATTTTAATTTAGTGTTACGAAGGGCGCGACAGTAGGCTTTTTCCGCAGCCTGATGTTTTGCCCGAGGCTGAGGTGTGCGCCTGAGCTTAGCAGCCTTAAAGAACCGCTTTTTTGTTTTTCTTTGTGTGTAACGATCTGTGAAACCATGGTTTAGATGAGGTAACTCTAAGCGAGATACGAGGTATGTGCGCATGAACCAACTCGGTTAGTTTATGTTGAAAAACAGACCAATTTTGCGTGACAGAGCGAGAGGAGAACGACGGAAGGAAAGTGTTAGAAAAGTTTTCAAGGCCGTGGTTAATAGCTTCAAAGTTGGCTTTGCTGTAGTTCAGAATGTGTTGCGGTACTATGTTAAGCGAGGAGACAGGTATCACGAACGCAGTGGGCAGAAGCATGTGGTCACTAAACCGAGAGTTATAAGATAGAGTCGTTACGTTATCAGGAGCAGATGTAAATATGAAATCTAGAATGTTCTGTTGACGTGTAGCTTCGTTAACAAGCTGCGTAAGTGAAAAGTCGAGGGTCAAATAAATGAAATTGCGAGTGCTACTTGAGCATGACGTTAGGTCGTCCAATCAGCTTCGGGAAAATTGAAGTCACCGAAACAATTTATTATAGCATTAGGGAATATTTGTCGGATAGAGACAACGTTGGTGTTAAGATCGCAGACAAAGGAATCACAAGTGTCTGGTGACCTGCAGTACACCCCGAAGAGCGACTTAGAAGTAGGGGATGCAATGCAGATCCACAGAATATCCAACGGACTACTGACGTCAACAAGGAAACTGAAAATGTGCTTTTTGACAGCGATGAGCACGCCACCGCCTCTTCTTACATCGCGGTGTTTCCGGTTAATGACATACTCGTCGGTGTCACCTAACACTTCTGAATTTGTAATATCTTTATGAAGCCAGGTTTCAGTTAGCAATGGAATGTCCCAGTCACTGTTATCTAAATAGGAGCATAATTCGACGCGCTTTGGAATCAGACTTCGTATGTTAGTAAATGATACGGATAGCTTTGTTACTGCTGCGGCACGTGACACAATGGTTTGGACGGGCGATCGTTGATTAGAGCTCCGTGCTAGCGATCGGGTTAATGCTGTTACTGTATCCGATGCTTTGTCGTGCACATGCACTGAATTGGCGATTCGCATTCTGTCAGTGGTAAGCTTGTATGTGGCATTTTTCGATTTCGCGAATTCCAGCAGCTTTCTTCTAGCGACACGTGTTTGAAGCGAAAAGTCTTCCTGTATAGCGAATTTGCTGCCTTTTAGCTTGAAACCTTTTTTCTATCGCGCGCTGTTCATGTTTGAAAAACGAAAACTTGACAATGATACGTCTGCACTTATCGTCTTGGTATCGACCGAGACGGTGGGCTCGGTCGATTTGGGATGACTTCAACGTGATCCCAAGGTGCGTCGAGCACACTTCGATGACATGGCCTTCGGACGAACACCATGTTTCTGAAGGATTATCGGGAATGCGGAACAACAGTAAACTTGAACGACGAAGTCTGTTTTCAGTATCATCACAATGATGCTCGATGGATTTCAGCTTGTCGGAGAAGTTATGCGCGGTATCAGCTTGTAGCGTCATCATCATCGTCATTTTACAACCACCGCGCCGCGTCTCTCGCGCAGCTCATGGCTAGCGCTCGAGGCACGAGCAGTTAGGAACGTGCCCACGCTCCTGGCGGTTTGGACGCTGCAGCCGCCGCCGCTCCGCTTCGGCAATCGCCTTACAAATAAAGTGGCGAGACCACGACACGGCCACGTCGGCCGCCGTCACGTCTACCTCTCTCGCTACAATTGGTGACCCGGACAACCACGCCCTTCGCCGAGCGGCCCCCTGCCATGCTTCCGCGACTCTGTCCTCCAGTTCCGCCGTTTCACCCGGCCTACCCCCGAGCGTGGTTTATGCAGCTCGACGCCTGCCTCGCGGTGAACGGCGTCACCGCACAGCCACTGATGCACGACATCCTGCTTGACGCCCTCCCAGCTGAGCTGCGTCATCTGTCCGCCGCGTCGTCATCCAGCCCGCAGCCATACGACGACCTCTGCGCTGCGGTGCTGGCTCGCTATGGCGAGACGTACCGCCCGCTACCGGGGACCCGTGAGTTCCGGGTTTCCCCTCCGCCAACGCGAGCGGTACCACCCGGCCCGCAGCCCTCCCATGACCGCGACCTACCTTCCCCGGCTACGTCTCTATCCACCTCTCGTCCGGCCACCAGCGCAGTGGTTCCCGCGCCGGACGACCCGCCCGACGATGTTCAGGATGCTACGCCCGAGGTTCCCGCGCCCGACGACGTTGCGGCTGCCATCGACCAGTCCGCCACGAGTCGCGTTTCTTCGACGCCCTCGGCCGACGATCCATCAGGCATGCCCGCCATCCGCCCGTCGTCCCTGTCCTCGCCGGCTCTCGACACGTCCCTGACCTCAGCATCCACGCTGGCTGCCTTGCCGCACGACCTGGAAGCTGACACGGACAACCTCTCGCCCGCTGTTCGCCCCTCGCTCGCGCCGTCAACGGTATCCGAGCACGTCCTTTCACCGACTTCTAAGCTCTGCGCCTCTTGCCAGCAGCGACCAGCGTCGCCCTCGACGTCTACCGCAGCAGAAGTTCGTGCCCCTTAGCAACTCCGGCCGTACTTGCAGGACGCTGCTACTATGACGGAAGCGCCTGAGGACGACATGCCTGCTGGTTCACCAAAGGCAGCACAGCAAGCAAATGTCACGCCTGCCACGACGGCAGACGTGCAGCATCCCGACCAGCGCACGAGCCCTTATGTGCCGTCTACCATAGATGCTTCACCGAGCGCAGGTGCACCGTCAGAACCTGCAGAGACTCCGCCTACTCGGTTGCACTACGGGTTTCCTCCGGAGCTCTTGACGCAGGACGCCGCCCACCCGACATCTGAGCACCATCCAGGCACGCTGACCACAGCGCCGACGATGTCCAATCGCACCACAGGCGTATCGCGCACAATGCTACGACGTTTTGGATGTCTTTCGACACGACGTGCTAGCACCTGTACAGGGCCGCATGCGCGCCGGCGCCTTTGTTCCCCAGCGCAATCCTTGCAATTCCTTCGCAAGCTGCCGCCTCATTCTCACGCCGACCGTACACGACGGCGTTTCATCTCGCGCCGAAGACAACGTGCACGGAGTGCGCGCAGTGGTTCCCTTCGCCGATATTGCCGGTTCAGCGTCTGTCATCGCGCCCAGCCATTTTTCTTGGTTCAGCTCCGACGTGTACTGCTGCGGGTGCTTTCGCTCCTACCTACAACGTCCGTTCGTCGCAACCCCCACCCGCTACGCAGCTCCCAGAGCCGCCCGCCAGAGACTTACTGGTTCCCGAAGGTCCTTGCACGCTGACGACCTCGACTTCTCACGGACCCTCTTGTCTCGCGATAGCAGAATTCTTGTATATACGCCCCCATCGTTTTTTTTTCATTTCGGCTTCATTTCTGCGGGGGGGAGTAATCTGTAGCGTCATCATCATCGCCATTCATCATCATCGTCATTTTACAACCACCGCGCCGCGTCTCTCGCGCAGCTCATGGCTAGCGTTCGAGGCACGAGCAGTTAGGAACGTGCCCACGCTCCTGGCGGTTTGGACGCTGCAGCCGCCGCCGCTCCGCTTCGGCAATCGCCTTACAAATAAAGTGACCTCTCTCGCTACAAGCTGATCCCAACCATGTAGCAACAGGGTTAGCTTTTAAGGCAATAGCGTCGATTTCTATGGCACGAACTCTGGATGAAAGCTGTTTGAGTTCCACGTCAACGGAAGTTTGCCAGTGCTTAAGGGTCTGCAAGTCCTTCATAATGTCTTGGCCGGCTTCAATCCGTTCAACAGTTTCTAAAACCTTTGCAAGCGTACTGTTAGTGTCGGGTCCAGGGTTAGTTTCGACATCGCCCGAGAGGATAAGGAGTCGGCTACATAAATATAACATAAGACGATATTTGCATCGGTCAAAAACACAACACCAATCAATGGGGCGCGATAACACTAAAAGTTTTCTGTTCGAGCTCTTGACACACGAGCAGTGATCCAAATAGCTAACCTGGAAGAGCGAACATGGTGAGTGCTTCACCCCAACAGTGGTATCGAGCCCCGGTGGGTCCCGCTTGTGAAGCGTCTTATGTAGCCTCCAGCCAGTGACGTTAGCCGTATCTGTTCCGGTAGATGGTGCTGATTGCCAAGTTGGTGTCGAAGAATGGTTGATTAGCCACGGTGCTTGCGCCCAGTCTTCGGATGCATTCAAGCAATACCAGCTACGAGGCGCATCGTCGGCACAGAATGCCAAAGACGCGCTGACAAGCAGGGCAACCTGGAAGAGCGAACAGGTTGAGTGCTCCATCCCTACAGTGGTATCGAGCCCCTGTCGAGTCGACTAGCGAGGTCCCTGGTTCCGGAATGAACGCTGAGTTGGTCAAGCGCCCGACAGTCGACTAGCGTAGCACGTGTCTAGGGATACAGCAACGTATGAAAGCGTCGACGCAAGCCGAGAGAACAGCAACGCCAGGCGAGCAAAAGCAACGCCAAAGCAACGCCATCACCTGAAGGTACAATGTGACATAAATGTGGAGTACAGAAACAAGCGCATGAAAATGCCTATCGCAGTAGCGCATGATAATGTAACACGGCTTCCGGCATTGCTTGTTCGTAACTGGTTTGAACATCTGCGGTTTTAGTGGCGACAGATTGATCACATATCAGCTGAAAACCACGCAGACGCAATGTATGCAAAATCTTCATCTGTATTTTTGAGCACACTGGGCGCTACAGGGAACTTTGAAGCCAAGAGGGTGCCCAACGCTACTCCAGCTTAAAGTCGTGCAAAGCCATTCGTGCTACAAAAAAGCTATAGAAGCAATTTTCACGCAGTGAAATTTCAAGCAAGTTTCACGCAGTGACTGGGCGGCGCCACTTGTGGTCGTAGAGAAGAAAGGTGGCACCTTGATGTTATGTGATTACTGCAAACCCAGTGTTGGTTACTGCAATATGGTTACTGCATACTCAGTGTTGAAGACTTAGCACTGCCCACTACCAAGGCCGGAAGATCTGTATCCTACGATTGCAGGCAGTAAAGTTTTCTTGTTTCTTAGACCTTAGCTTACCAGCAGGTGACACTTGGCTCTATAGGCTAAACCGCTTTTTTACCGTTAACACCAGATTGGGGTTCTTTGAATTTCGACGCCTTCCGTGCGGTGTGACAAGCACTTGAGCAATTTTTCAGTCCTTAAATCTTCCGTGACCGCACGTATAGAACGTGGGTCACCGGTGAGCCGTACACGCCGAACGAGAATTTAAAAATACGGGCGCTCCTATGAACTAGCTGCACCGCCTAGCACATTGCGTAAGCACTACTGTTTCGTTTCCTGCATAGTTAGTTTTTTTCTCGAGCGGCAGCGATTTTTAACAGTGACTCAAAGATAGCGGTTCGCTTGGTTTGTTCGCGAAAATGACAGACTAAACGGTAGAGCGACCCTCTCAGAAATGTTGCTCCTTGGACACTTCTATTAACAATAATCTGGGGTTTAACGTCCCAAAAGCACGATATCATTATGAGGGACGCCATAGTGGAGGGCTCCCGAAATTTCGACCACCTGGGGTTCTTTAACGTGCACCTAAATCTAAGTACACTGGCCTCAAACATTTTCACCTCCATCGAAAACGCAGCGGCCGCGGAGAATTCTGTTGCGTCCGCAAGCAATTTTTCTGCTGTTTCTAGCAGAAGTGACTCCGAAGATGATCTGTAAAGGTGAAAATATACTTGTGATGATAAAAAGCCGGAGAACGAGCCCGGATGGTAGTCAGGTGTTGATAAGTACGTTACGCTTTCTGGCATATCAATGTTTTACTCCGACTGAGACCGGAGTGACCGGGAAGGTCACTCCGGTCTTCAAATCAGGTAACAAAGACAGCCCTCTAAGCTATCGCCCCATTTCTTTAACAAGCGTACCCTGTAAAATCATGGAACACGTCATCTTTTCCCAAATCATTCATTTTCTTGACGGCAATAACTTCGTCCACCCCGCGCAGCATGGCTTTCGTAAGGGTTACTCTTGCGAAACCCAGTTAGCCCTCTTTGTTCAGGATTTGCATGCCAACCTTGACACTAATCTGCAGACGGACGCAATATTTTTAGATTTCTCGAAAGCGTTCGACACGGTGCCTCATAAGCGGCGCTTATTGAAACTCAGATCTTTAAATATACATCCTGACATAGTAAATTGGATTGAGGAATTTCTAACTAACCGCTCGCAGTTTGTCTCCATCAATGAAGTACACTCTAGTCCCGTTCCAGTAGCGTCAGGTGTCCCCCAAGGCTCCGTTCTCGGGCCCCTTCTCTTCCTGATTTACATAAACGACCTAGCTTCATGTGTCTCCCCCTGTATCCGTTTATTCGCCGACGACTGCGTAATATATCGCCTAATCACCAACCCCACCGATCAAGCCGCTGTCCAAGATGACCTAAACCACGTGCAAGAATGGTGTGACCTGTGGCTCATGAAACTTAATCCCAACAAATGCAACTTAATCCCAACAAATGCAAGACCGTTTCATTTCACCGCCGCCACAACCCCTTTCTGTTCCCTTATGTAATTGCTAGCGTTACCCTCGAACACGTGCAGTCATACAAGTATCTCGGTGTCACCATATGTAATGATCTGAACTGGCGCGCGCATATTACTAACATTATATCGTCAGCGAACAAATCTCTGGGTTTCCTGAAACGTCACCTCCGGCACGCACCTAAAAATGTCAAGCTACAGGCCTACAAGTCCCTTAACCGGTCCAAATTGGAATACGCATCTGCAGTCTGGAGCCCACACCAAGCCTATCTGATCGACTCACTCGAGGCAGTTCAAAGCCGTGCCATCAGTTCATTCATTCTTCGTACTCATACAATACCAGTGTAACGTCGCTCAAAAAAGAATCGGCTATTTCCAGCCTCGACATCCGCCGCCGCATCTCTAGTCTCAGCCTTTTTCATAAGTTTTTTCACAGCACGCTTCGTCATCCCTACATCGCTCCAATGGCCCGCATATCTCACCGCACGTGTCATTCACTTCAAGTTGCCCGGCCGCGGATTAAGACGACCACCTTTTCTGAGTCCTTCTTTGTACGGACAGCAAAAGACTGGAATGACCTTCCCCATGATGTCGTCACCACTGAATGCTCATCATCATTTTTTGATCGAATATGTGTCCATTTTTCAAGATAAAAACTTGTGGCAATAAAAAAAAATTATATGTTAACCCAGCCCTTATGTAATACCCCCTCGGGGGTCTTTAAGGAAAATAAAGTTAAATGTCGTGAGGATGTTTGCAGTATTATATCTCTTATTTATTTATTTATTTATTTATTTATACTTAAAAGTGCAACAGTTCTCTCGAGACATTGCGTAAGGGCGGTAGTGCAAGCAAATGTTATAACGTGAACAGTGTACACAAAGAACGGGTATATATACATAAAGAAATAAGAACAACAACGAAAAAATGTTAGTGTACCATATGCGGGAACGTAGTGAACATTACATTTGATTATATACAATAAAGAGAGGCCACGAAAAAATGTACTTTCAATGAAGACAGAACATTTACACAATAAAGATTGGCACATTAAAATTCGAGCATTATAATAAAATTAACGAACGCGATATAACTTGGCTATAAAGAAAAACATTTAACGTAAAATTTAGTCGAGAGTTCCACGAAATACCGTCTGATCAGGTGAAGGCATTGTTGAAAAGCAGGTCACTGACCAATGGCAAAAAACAAAATGACGTTGCGGGGTCCGTGCGGATCCCTTGTTCACAATGTTTGTGAACAAACATAGTTTGTGTGGATTCTGAACAAGGATCCGTACGGGCCCCGTAACGCCATTTTGTTGTTGTTTTTTTACATTGGTGACTGACCTGCTTTTTAACAATTAACGTAAAATTGCACACCAATAGCAATAAAGGCTATGACAAAAACAGTGTAGTGGGTTTTGTATCAAGCATTATTTTAGCAAATGTGTGGTTAGTAGCTGCTTGAAGTATTTTGGTTACTTACGGAAGCTATGGTATTAACAAGGTCGTTTCAAATGCGAATGGCTCATGGAAAAGCGGAATAGTTAAATGAAATTGTCTTCCCGTAAATGCTCATAAAATTTAACTGATTGTATAAACGTTGTGACCTATATTGCGGAGTTTCAAGCTGCAACAATGATGACGCTGTGTTTTAGATGTACATATGAAACAATGATAGCAGGGCGATATCCTGACGATCATGCAAAGGATGAAGTTATAAGTCGAGTTTAATTTGTGTAATGCTTGTGTTATAGTCATAACAACGTGAAATGAAACGTGCAGCCCTATTTTGTACAGATTCAAGTTTTTCGGTTAGATATTTCTGTTGGAGAGACCAAATGGATGCTGCGCACTCAGGCTGAGGTTGTACAAATGTTGGGCAAGCTAGTTTGCGAATATCGTTAGTACATTGATGTAACGTGCGGCGTATGTCGCCTAATGATCTCGAATTAAGCATTGGCGCAAATGTATTCAATGTTAGTGGACCACGAGAGGGTAGAACATAGATAAACGCCAAGATATATACATCGTGTGCCATGCAATATATTTGTGTTATTTGTATGGTACAAAAATGTAGATGTAGTACGTTTGCGGCTAAAACAAATAATTTTGCATATAAAACCGTTAAGCTTCATAAGGCAAGTGTTACACTAAGAGAAACAAGTTCAAGATCTCTCTGGAGGACTTGGACTCCGTCGTCAGTCTTAAGAGGACGATAGAGAATGAGTCGTCTGCAGAAATGCGCACGTGTGAGTAAATATTACTCGGCAAGTCATTATTGTATATCAGAAATAATAACGCCCTAAGAACGCTTCCCTGTGGTACATCTGAAGTAACGTCATAAAGAGGAGATCAATAATTATTAACTACTCTGAATTCCTGACGACTGTACAAAAATTACGGATCCATGTTAGGGTGAGAGAGTCTAGTTTTGGCAAGGTCTGTCTACGGGCTAGATGGTATTCCATTTCAAATTGTGATTAATCTAGTTTTAGAACAGATAACTTCAAAAGCAAGCGGCGATGTGGTACGAGATCAAGCGCTTTTGAAAAATCTTGGAAGGCACAATCAGCTTGGATTGGAGATCCTCGTTCATGTTAGCATGTAAATCGGTTGTTAATTCGAATAATTGCGTTTCGCATGAGAAATTCCTGCGAAATGTGCGTTGATTTATGAAGTGTAGTGTCCCAACAGGCTTGATGTGTAGTGTCTCAACAGTACATGGTAAACATTTGGTGACATAACTTTCAGCCGGTAGAGAGCAATGTTCAGCCGAAGAAGGCTACCCGGCCGTGACCTCAGAGTAGTGTTGCGCAGTGAAGCGGTATGTGTCACAAGGAAATCGGCGTTTTGGGCATCTTTTTCACAGCGGAGGTAATAAACAGGATTTGTGTTAGCGAAAACGAGTGTGCGCGGTTGCAAAATCCTGTAGAAGAAGTCTTCTGCCAAAGATGATTGCTCTTGGGAAGTGGTCACAGCCGAAGAAATGGTGAACTTCATTTGCCCGCTCATCTATATAGGCATCGTCGAGCTTCCACAACTATACGTCCTCAACAAAAGTACATTCAAAACAAGTCCTGCCGATTGACGAACCGGATAAAATACATAAAATGGTATGAGCACAAGAAACTTGAAGTTGAAGTTGACGACTGTACAGATGCGACTGACGCATTCTAAAAAGACAGCGCGTGCAAACACGGACACAAGAAAGAAGTCAGGACACCACAAACGCCCTGTCTTTTCAGAATGAATACTTACCAACTAGCTCAGTTCTCTGTTATTCTTGTAACGCATGTTTTGCCCAGTGGCACACCAACCTTAGAAAAAGAACGTTTTTTACATCTTCGAGTTTTCAGACATGGTTCCACCAATTTCGATAATGTCAGATATTGAAATGTGAAGGCTTTGTTGTAGCTTAAAAGTTTATAATATTTTTATTGTGTGCGGTGAAGCCATGTTTTGGGATGTTTTGGTGCCGTGACAAGTGCTATTTTTGATATCAGTTTTTTTTCTGTGGTGCTGTTTAGCATAATTTGCTATAATACTTATGGCCCAATAGAAAATTTATTCCTCTTGTCACATATATTTATTGTATTGATGTGTTTGAAAAATTTGCGGAGATACAAAATATGACCATTGACTTGATAGAATAATGCAGTTTTCGCTGGGCAGAAAAAAAGTTGTAAATTGTACGCTGCTTGAGCTAGATTATTCCAACTTTTCTCTGATATAGAAAGGTGTTCAGGAAACATTGCGTATATCTGAGAGTATTTTTCGTTTTTTTTTCTTTCATGTTGGGGGTATAACATTAAATATGTTCTATGCATTGTTCAAGAAATCTAGGTTTCATAAATATTTTTGGATATTACACCTTAATATGAAGTGTTCTAAGTAATGCTATTAAAACGTACAATCACTTCGCTTCATATTCATATATTATATTACACTGTTATCTATTATATTATTAATAACAAAAATAATTACTAAAACATACAAAATGTGGCCAATTTTTCCACGGTCACGAAAGAGTTCATGAATGAAGCCTTAGGGGCATCCCTCGAATTGGATGCTACATTGACGACGTCATCGTGGTAGACTCGGATATCGAGGGTCGCGAAAAGACTCTTGAGCGTGTGTTGGAGCGAGGAAGTTATTAAAAAATCACAGCATATCCACGGAGTGAATGAAGATGAGTGGGCGAAGCTGCGGAGGTTCATCGGTAAACCGTGAATCTTCCGTGAATTCTGCCCAGTACATCATCACCGACGTGAGATCGGGCGCGTTTATACTAAAGGTTCGATGAGTTATGACGACTTGCAGCTCACTTTAATTTTACATGTACGCTGTGAATTTTCATTGTTTAGAAAACCATTGCTTTAGAAAACATCTGGCGTCTTTCGTTAAGCAGCTGGCGTCTTTTAGTTTTGCTTTAGAAACATCTGGCGTTCTTTCGTTTTGCTTTTACAAAACATCTGGCGTCTTTCGTTGGTTTATTTCATCAATCAACGGCGTTTTGAACAAAATTTTTATTGTTTAATCACGCACAGGAGAAATCTCACCAGGCACTACCTTGGAGGTAAAGAATGGCTGCTAATGGGAATGAGAGACAGAAGAAGTCGGCTTTTAGCTAACGCTGCGAATTTTTTATTGTTCAACAACGCACAGGAAAAATCTCCCACCGGCACCACCTTGGAGGTCAAAGCGTAAGACTGGTTACGCACTACGACTACGACTACGACTACGAGGGACGAACGGGTGCCGCCTTAAGGAGCTTCGCCCCTAAAAAGATCATCGTTAATATGGACAAGTGCCGCTTCTTCTAAAGCCTATTGACGTACTTGGTTCACAAAGTGACTAAAGAGGGTGTCTATCGCACGAACGCCAAGATCAAATATATTCTGGAAGCTGCGGAGCCAAGCGCGTTCACCGAATTGAAAGCATATCTTAGAATGTAAGCCTTTTATTCTAGATAATGTGAAATATTGAGCTCAAAAACAAGACCATCCCCAGAACGAGAGAGAACAGATTTTCGTAGAGCACTTCCCCCACTGGACAGGCATGGGTCCTTTTAAAATCTGCGGGCACATCCCTGACAGCTTCTTTGGCGCAGAAAAGACCGCCACAAAATTCCATTCTCCTGTGGGAGGGTTTACGTCGGCCAGGCAGGCCAATGTGCTAACGATCGAGAGAGGGAGCATGGTCTTTCCATCAAGAATAACCTTTCTGCACATTTGCTCATGCATTGAAGCGCGTGCAGATGTGAGGTGAGATTTGGCAATATCACCATTTTCGGTAGAAGCAAAGACGTGCTTCTTGGTGGTTTGCGTTTTTTAATTTTCTTGAAGCATGCACGGAGCCCAACAACAAGTTTTACTGAAGCTTGTGCTAAGTCGCGCAAAGCTTGAAACAGCGAAACAGGACGGTTCTAAAGCCTAATCTGTTTGCTTCTAGGTTGTTTCTAGGCTTCAGATAGGTTATTCACCACACGGATGTCCAAAGTCCAGAAGGCAGCGTTCGCACTTCTCGTAGAACAATTGCTTCTTTATGTTTGCTTTTTTCAGCCAAGGTTTCAGCGGGTATGCACTATCACCGGCGGAGGACTGTGTTTCAATTAGCATAATATGAATATATACTTGAATATGTACTATTCCTTTCTCACTTCTTTTAACTTATTCGAAGACATCATGTCACTGGTATGCACTGCTTTCCTTTTTTTTGCAGCTAGACATATTGACATAATTGCTTGTCTGGTTAGGTTACCTAATTACGACTTTTGAAGGGCTCCAATGACAAAATGGGTTTACTTCCACACGGTTTGGAATATACTTAATTCCTTCGTCAGAGTGATCACGACAAAGATGTTGAACTGCAACCCTTAACTTCTTTCATACGCCAGGTGAGGGGAGTGACAGAAGGCGCGTCTTCTTTGGTGGTAGGGGTGTTGTGCTTTCCTTTGGTGGCATGAGGCTAATGTGCAAGGGTGGTTGCAGACGGTCAGAACACTCAAGGCTTGGTTTTCCTTAATTTTTTTGTCCTTGGGCCGTGAATGTAAAGTGACAGCCTATTTATTTTGCAATCTTTTAAGTTGTTTTTTTAGTTCTTTTTATGAACCATGACTGAAGTACCTTTGAGATATCAGTTGACTTATTCTATTGCTATACAGCACTTAGCTGTGCTTGCTTATTTGTATTTATGTTTTCATACAAGTTAACCATTCTATGCATAATTGTTTTTTGAATGTACAACATTTATGGCAGTTGCATTTCATGTATTCTTTTTATTAGCATAGCCTCGGAGTGTTGCATTTCATTTCTGTATCACCACATGCTGGCTATTTATTATTTCACCACTTTATAATAAAGGATCATACAATGTCTTCATGAACGTTTCTTTCGTGCTTGACCTTTCTATTGCACTAGTAGTCTTTCCCATGAACATAGAAAGAGAAGTTGCAATTATACACTAAGAGCAAGTTGAAATACTGTGTGCTGCCTCGGGTCTCAGTATGACTTGTTTTGTGAAATGTGTGCATGAGAGAATTTTCATTCAAGGGAACACCAGTGCCACTAAAGTAGATAGTGTTCGACCAAGGTATGCTGCCAGTAATACCATATGGGGCAGAAATTTGGACAAAGAGACTCGAGTAGTTAAGAACCATGCAGTGTGTAATAAAATTACCATGAATAATGTTTTTCCTACACTAAGACACCACACACGCATTCTCACGCCTGCATACCAAGCAGCTATTCACTACCCTGTCCACGGAGTCCACTGCCCAAGTCGTGGCTCAAAGTGGATGTCCTCCACATGAAGGCGCCGTGGACGGGCTCAGAGTGCGAGGGCAGTCATCGGCAGGGTTAGTCACATATCTGCAGAGTGTTGTTTGCATTGGAAGGAAGCCGGCAACTGCAGTACAACCAGCTACATGCAGAACAACTGTAACTGTGTGGTCCAACGCACTTATTTCTCTAGAGTTGCTTTCGAAGCGCAGCTTCGATAGCTTTATCTTTCATTTCGTATGTGGCAGTTACTGCATTGTTGCATATCACTGTTTAGGAAAGTAGACCGCAATCAGTACGTTTAATTTCCTTTCATGTGTTACTTTTCTTAAAAGCTACCACGATGAAATATGAAGATCGATGAACTTTTATGGTGTCAAGTCACCAATGCCAAAACTAAATAGTGACGGAAACTCCGTTTACCGCGACTACTGCGTTCTTTTCTATCACTGCAGCTGGCGCCACGACATATGTCGTTAAAATATTGGAGAGTGGCGAAAAGCTGTCTTTCACGTTCCTCCTTTGCATTCTACTAACGGCATGCGCGAGATTGAATAAGATGAAATTTGTTCTCACCACCATGACGCTGAGGGCGTAAAAGTTCTGGCGGCAAAAGTAAGCAACCTTGTTGCCGTCGTCCTCTTCATAGGGCGCACTTATGCACACAAACGCATCGTCGACCACTTCGACGCAGCCTTGAAATCTTGCATCCATGCGGAAAAAGCCTTCCTTTTGGCAGGGAGGGCGATCCACTCAATGCCGAGGCGCTCGACTATCGCTTCCATGACAGCATGAATCGTGAGACACACATTGAACTAGCTCCTCGCCACGTCCTCGTTGTCTGCGATCGCGTCGTGGTAACCGCCGATGGCGAAGAAGCGAAGGGCGCAAAGCACTTGTAGCTCAACAAAAACAACAACAACGGTCGGGGTTGTTTTCGTGTCCGTACGCCGCCTCTCCAGGTCTTGGCAAAGCTTCCCGCACAGCCATCGCACAATGTCCTTTGTCAGCCGGCATCGCAGTTGAAACAATTTATCGGTCATCGCAAAAGCATCGCAGTACTCGCGGAATTCTCTTTCTTCCTGCAGCTCCAGCCACTACACGACAAAGGGCAGCGCCATTTTGCTTCGCTAATCTAGCTGTCTCTTGCGGCGAGAACCGCAACTTCGAACAGGCCAAATTAAACAATAACCTTTTATTTTTACAAGCAAGCTTCATGTACAACACTTCATAATATTACTAACCGAAAACATGCTTGTAAAGTAACTCACGGAATGATATCTACACGTACGTATGTGAGGCTGCACATCGAACAAGCAACTCAATTTACAACAATATGGCGGCCAATTATAGGCACTTCATCGTTCACACATTTTAAGCTGCAAACTCGGCGGGATGCAGCGTCACGCAACGTCATATTGACGCTACAAAGAGTGAGGTCCAGTGACGCAACAGGCGCCATCAATGCAATGTCCAATCATGTTGCAGACATGGCGGCTCTTCGTCAAGCGATCAGTAGTTTCGATAAACTGCAAGTTGACCGTAGGCACACCTCAGCACCATATTTCGGTTTCGTTGTTCAATCCAAACCTTTATTTCTACATGACAGAGTACGGCGAAGCGTTACTTCGGAAAAAAACATGACTCATCCCTCCGTCATAGGAATCGGTATAACACAAAAGTGAAACGTGTCTTCACAGTAGTAGTGCTTATTGTGTCGTGATATAAGAGAGCTTGTACAATGTCTATTCGTGTTTGGCAGCTGCAGCACCGTTTTGACGTGGATGTTGACGGCATGTCCCTATCGCGACGACTAACGCCCATCATCATGATTAAACCGTTGTGGTAGCTGACGTTGTGAACATATATTTGGACACAGCAAATCATGAATCCCGCGTAAGAATGATATCAACAAGCTCATAATCGACATTGGTACCCGGTATGCACTTTTTCAAAGCGTCGTCAATTAAGGAGAGAAACGGCACGGTGTGCGCTTTCTAGCATGGCTGACCAACGCCGCCGCTCATGCATACACTACCAGACACTACGCTTCAGTAACACGGGAGGTAGAGGTTCGTAGCCTGAGCCGCAAACGCGTGCGTCCCGCTGTGCTCTGTCTCGCAGGCGCTAGTCTTGCTCCACCAAGGCACGACATTCGCCCGTCGAAATTGCGCCCTTTCTGCAACGCGTATTGCAGTAGTTTTGTTAGTCGGTGCTCTCGCAATCGAAGCAGTCGGCGGCGGAGAAATCCCGTTGGTGCATGTGGAAGCCGCACTACTCCGATGAGCCAAGGCAGGCTAGCATGAAGCGAAAGGCAAAGAAGGAACGTAACCAACGTCACTGCGTCAAGGGTGCCTTGGCGACGCCAGCGCGGCCAGTGTACCTCGCTGGTATCGAGACGCTGTAACCATGACCTCCAATATCACGCGCAATCTCGGAGTAAGCGCTAGTAAGTGTCGATCTTGAAGAATTACTGCTTTTCACCTCTCACAGACGGCGGCACCGCCCCGCTCCGCGCCGCCTACCTACACCGCCAACAGAGAGCACCGTGCGAAAGAGAATGTGTGAAAGATATAAGGCGCGTTCGCGCCGTGTCCCGCATCTGTCGACTTAGCTTAGGAGTCTGGTCTCGCCAAGCTTGGCGTGCGGACGCATGATGGCTTGCTCCGTAGACGGCGTTTCAGCGGCCGCGTCTGGCCGCGGTGTTCGATGTTCGGGCCCGCCTGCGGGCTACAAGTTTGTTCTGCCAACTTTGCCGAAGGATGAAACAATGGAACCTTGTGTTTTTCTGCATTGTGACGTCGGCGGAAGACCGTACAGGATTGAGGATTTCCGAACACCACTGGAAGAACTGGGTGTCATCAAAGCGGTGAGTGGCATTGGGCCCTACCAAATGAGTCATGTTTGGATGGTCAAGCTACGTTCCTCAGAAGCCAAGAATATGCTTTTGAGCAGTGGCGAAATTCAAGTGAAAGGGCGATATTGTGCGGTTATTGACCCTGTGAAGCAGGAGCTTACAGTGAAGGTACACTGGGTAGCTTTCGACGTGCCTAACGAGGCTGTTCGAAAAGTGTTGAGCGAGTACGGTGACGTGAAAGAAGTCAAGCTAGAAGAGTGGAGCGTACCAGGTTTTGAACAGGCCGAGTCGACAACTCGCGTCGCTCGTATGACCCTGCATGAGGGCATCACTGCGGACGAGCTGCCGGATCTCTTCAAGTTTCAAGGAGGAGCAGTTCTGGTAGTGGTGCCAGGCAGAGCACCTAGCTGTCTGCGCTGTCGAATGAAAGGGCATATCCGCCGTGATTTCCGAACGCCGAGATGCACCACATGCCGCGCTTTCGGTCACGAACGGCAGGATTGTGTGCGCACTTATGCCACGGTGATAGGCGCCACGCCAAAACGGCAGGATATCCAAGACTTAATGAATGAAGTAGAAGCGGAAGAGGCAGCTTCGCCAACAACCAAAGGAATTATCGAAACAAGCCAGGGCAGTGGTTGTGCGGCGGGAACGCTGGCGGCGCCGCAGGAGGCCGAAAACCGACGCTCGGAAAAGGAGAGTACTGCACCTGTAGCCACTGAGCCTTCGGAGGAGCTGCCGGCGGCGCGTTCGGTGGTGCGTTCGCGTGCAACGCGTCGAGACGCATTAGTCAGAGAAGGCGATTACGCAAAGGTCGAAGGCAGTACATCAGTAGACGAGATTGAACAAAGAAAAGAGACGGATAAGGTCGAGGGAGGCAGCTTTGGAGGAGACCAAGGCGCGTTGGTGAAAATGGATGTGGACCCAGCGCTTGTAAAGAGACGCCGTGAGGAGGATGACGCGGAACCCGAACGCGAACAGCGGCAGCTTGAAAATGGAAGAAGGCAACTGGAAAGAAGGGGAAGTACGTTCCCCGCGCCCGAGCAGCGTCGCTAACCCGCGGCAGCTGCTCTGACGAGTGAAGAATGCAGGCTGTCGGCCCCGCCGGTTAGCGCTAGGCTCCCGGCGTCCTTTCAGAACGCAAATGGCGGCAATGTACCCCTTCGCGTGGCCACTCTGAATGTTCGCGGGTTGGGCGCAAGACGCAGGCAGTATCAGCTGAAGCGTCTGGCGCACGACCTAGACCTGGATGTGCTCGCGGTTCAAGAAACTAAGGTGGAGAGTGAGAGTCATACTGACAGCATGATTGCACCCTTTCGCGCCTATTACTCCATGTGCGTGAGTCATGCGGTGGGCTCCTCCGCAGGATGTTGTCTCCTACTGAAGAACTCAATCGGCATTGCAGTAGAGAAAGTGGTGTCTTGTGACCGCGGTTGATTTGTGATGTGTGATTTCAATTATGCTGGGTGTGCTTTCCGTGTGGTGTGTGTTTATGCACCTACGTTGCCCAAGGACCGTTTGCAGTTCTTTCAAGATATATCTCATATGTTAGACTGTGATAGAGCAATGATACTGCTTGGTGACTTTAATTGTGTTTTCGAAGCTGATGACCGTTCTACAGAATCGCGTGTCAGTGATGCCAATTCAGTGTACTTAAGGGAACTAATTGGCAACCTTCCTATGGTTGATGTGGCTTATACAGCTGTCGGCGGGAAACGTCGACACTTTACTCATTTTCAAGGTAGCAGTCACGCTCGGCTCGACCGAGCTTACGTGACCTCGGAACTAGCATCCAATTGCAGGAACTACGTGGTGAAACAAGTAACGTTCAGCGATCACAGTTTGGTTATGTTCGAGATAGGATACAAGACCAAAAAGAAAGTTGAATGGGAGCTTTGGAAGTTTAATGAAAAGCTATTGGATGATGAGGAATTTCTCGACCACTTGAAGAGTAAAATCAAAAGTATGGTTGAGCAAAGGGAACAGGACAAGTTCGAAGCATGGGAAAGCTTCAAACAATGCATTAAATTTAAAGCAATAGAAAGAGGGCGCCAAATAAAGTTTTTGGTGCGTACGGAAGAAAGATGCTTGCGATCCCATCTGGAAACTTTAATACTAGAAGAAACAAATAGTCCTGGTTTGTTCATAAGCGAAATAAGAGAAACCAAAACAAAATTGGAGGCTATAGAACACGGCAAATACAAAGGTGCAATGGTTCGGGCTCGATCTGAGAAACTTCTTGAAGGAGAGGTGCCAACCAAGCGTGCCCTCTCAGTCGAGAAGACTTATGCATGTTGCAATGAAATAGGTGAAATAGAGTATGCTAGCGCTGTAGCGAAGGACCGACACGCGATTAAACTAGCGTTCGTAGATTACTATACAAAACTGTTTGCTTTGCGAAAACCCCGCAATCCAAACTTTCGGCAGGATTTTTTACCTGAAATGCCACAATTGGAAAGCGAACAAACGGATTTATTAGAAATAGAAATTACCGTGAAATAAGTGGAGCACGCTATTGATCAACTGAAACCCGGAAAGTCTCCCGGACCAGATGGCCTAACAGCTGCCTTTTATAAGGCATTTAAGCCGCACTTTGCTTTAATTCTTCAACAAGTATTTGTTGAGGCTTTTCGAAGAGGGCGCTTACCACCTTCTTTTGCGCCGGCGCACACGGTGCTGATTCCAAAGTCTACTGATGAAGCACAGCGTAAAACTGTGAAAGGATATAGACCCATAACTTTAACAAATGTGGATTACAAAATCTTTATGAAAGCCTTGGCTAGTAGGATGCAAAGTATTATTACAGATTTAGTAGGGCCACATCAGACTTGTGGAATCAAAGGTAGAAGTATATTTACAAACATTCATGTAGCGAGGAGTATTCTAGAATACTGCGATGCTCAATTAGGAAAAGCAGCGATGGTACAAATTGATTTTTCAAAAGCCTTTGATATGGTATGTCATGCCACACTGTTTGATATATTGGAACATGCTGGACTGGGTTCTATTATATGTGAAGGGGTTCGAATGGCATATCAAAACTGTACCACCAGTTTGGTTGTAAATGGAGAACTGACAGAACGCGTTGATGTTCGTTCGTCTGTAAGACAGGGATGTCCCATGTCACCATTACTGTTTGCTTTGTTTTTAGAGCCCCTGTGTAGGAAAATCATTAACAGTGATCAATTAAGAGGTTTCCGGCTGCAGTCCTGTGAGGTACGAGTGCTTGCATATGCGGATGATGTTGCTTTTATATGTACCGACAAGGAAAGTGTGAAAATAGCACTGCAGATCACGCAAAGTTTTTGCGACCAAACTGGTAGTTTATTGAACACAGACAAAAGTTTTGGATTATGGCATGGTTCGTGGCAGCAGACACCCAGTGTCTATGAGAAACTGCAGTGGAGCACTGTACCCAACAAATACCTAGGGGTACCACTAGATAGATATAGAGAAAATACGCGGTTTTGGAGAGACAAGGCGGATGAAATGAGCACAAAGACTTTAAGCTGGGGTGGGCGGAATTTGTCAATATTTGCAAGATCCACGGTATGTAACGTTTTTTTGGCAGCTAAAATATGGTACGTTCTCCAGGTTCTCTACTGCACAAGAAGTAATATTCAGCGTTTTCATAGGATATTTGCAACATTTGTCTGGAATTCTAAATACGAGCGAACATCTCGGACTAATCTTTTCCGGAAGGTCAGAGACGGTGGGTTGGGGTTAAGTCACCTGTTCTTGAAACAGGTGGTTAGTAGATCTTTATTCTTAAGAGATCAGCAAAACCCTTTCATCCGTACAATTATTCAGGTCATGTTACCGGGAGCTATACCAGAATTTGTTGTCTCCACCATGGACAACGGTCCGTATAAAGTATCCCGCTACTTATGCGAGGTGGTTTCTTCCTATAGGTTTCTTATAAGTAGATTTTGTATTGAATACTTAAGTAACGTTCCCAGGAAGCGCCTACTGAAAGACCTGGTAGACACAGTTTTTCCCGTTCCCCTTTACAGAATCATTTATGGGGAGGGATCGGGGAAGGACGTCCTGAAACCGTCAGAAAGATGTTAGTTCCACCTGGGGTTAAAACGTTTTTCTTTAAACTTCACACGGGCACACTACCTGTGAAAACATGGCTCGAACAACGAGGCATGTTTGTGCCATGGGGAGTGAATTGTTTTTTGTGTAACAAACCAGAAACTGTAGAGCATGTTTTTATTGACTGTTGGGACGCTGTTTTTTATTGGGATGTGCTGCAGAGAACATTGAAGAAGGAACTGCCAGTTGATGCCTACGGAATTCGTTTTCTGCCTGTTCGTGGAAATAATGTCCCTTATGACCTCTTGACGCTTCTAGGTCTTTATAGGATATGGAGGTCACGTATGGATATACGAAATGCTGAGCCACAAGCGCGATCGGTTAACGCCTATTTTGTTGAAGAGATCACGAAGCTCAGAGAAGTGCTGGAGCACCGAGGGGCATGTGATGAAATGATTTGTATATTAGATACAGTGAAA
Source organism: Rhipicephalus sanguineus (assembly GCF_013339695.2). Taxonomy (NCBI): domain Eukaryota; kingdom Metazoa; phylum Arthropoda; class Arachnida; order Ixodida; family Ixodidae; genus Rhipicephalus; species Rhipicephalus sanguineus. The sequence continues at coordinate 161,365,760 of NC_051183.1, forward strand.
CAGTTAAAAGTTCATAAGTAGATCCAGCCAGCCTTACGCGTGCTGGTGGGTGATGTGTGGCACATGTGTATATGTATATAACGTATTAACATTGCAATAAAAAAAAAGGTCGACTTAGCTTAGTCGGTAGAGTGTCGGGCGCTTGCCGTCGCGGCCGCGAGATCGTGGGTTTGATTCCCAGCGGGGGATCTTTTTCTTGTTTTTTTTTTTCTTTCTCGCCTGTTGGCGTCCATTTTATCAACGTCATATCCGTGACGGATGTACTTGAAGGACCCCGGCATAAAACACTTTCGTGTTAAAGGAGCACTGACACAAAATTTCGAAGGCGAGATAATGAGTGAAATAGATGTATGTGGAGCCGTACACAACGTCTACGAAATATCAAGGGCCAATATAGCCTAGAACATATTTAAAATCAATTTTAAAGTGCATGCCGCGCGACTGAGCGAGATGCAGGCGCTTCGCGACGCCGATATCAACGCGGGGTGTGTGTAAATAAACCTACGTCACGAGTTTGTGTTGGCTGGTGGCTGGTTGTGCCGTGGTACCTGCCATTTCTTCCTCCGTGCCTGCGGCTTTGCGTGTGCTAGTTGTGTTCTCTTCCGCTGTTCGCTCGTCGTGCCCGTTGGCAGATGTTATGGCCCGCTCACGCTAGCGGCAAGCCTGCCGCAACGGCGCGGTGCCGCAGAACGTCGGCCGTCGCTGCACGCGCGAGAGCTGTCCAACTTGCACGGCAAGCTTCGCCGGCGAGGCATTCGCGCCTCCGAAAAACATGGCAGCACTGCCAAAAGCGGTTGTCGTCCACTTCGAGTCTATCAAGTGGCCGCCGTGCACTCTGTAACGTGTAAGTTCCGAACTGATGCTTCCATTTGCTTTAGATTCGTGTCCTTAAGCTTCGACAGCAATGTATTCGTCCCGATTCGGCGCCGTTTTTGAGAGCCATAGTCAAATAATCCATGCTGTAAGCTTAGCGAGTCGAGATGGGCGCTTCCGAGTGCTCGGAGGACATAGATTACGCGTTTGTTAGTTGTTTCTAATCCTCCATAGCTGGCGCCACTTGACCTGGTTCGGCGCCCACCGCATCCACGCTCGCGCGCCGCCTACGTCACAATCTTGCGTGTTCACGTGGCCAGCTGTGTTTTCCCGGCCCCCGGAGGACGCTGCCTAGCTCGGTGCTCTTTGAAACCGAAACTGCGACTGGGCGCTCTAAAAACGTCTCTAAATAAATAACCGTCGCGCACTCGCGCAAACAAGGTTTGCAGCCGTGATAAGTGGATCATAAGCTATCTATTGCAACAAAAAAAACAAGGTGCAAAATTTTTGTGTCAGTGCTCCTTTAAAAGATTAACTATTTTTTGTCACGATACGTCATCGCGGATTCCTCTGTCGTAACGCCACTGCAGCGCCACAATGCGAACGACCTCGCGTGACCAATCAAATAAGCAATACGGCGGAACTTGACAACATGGCGGAATTTGACAATGTACAGAATAGCCCCCCGAGCCACTTGTGAGCCATCCAACTAACTCGACTGTGCGCGGCTGCGTCCAGCGGCGACGGACGCCGCCGCTGGGCGCCGCGGCTGCGTTGCACAACAGTTGGGCAATGCGCGTTGGAGGGAGCATCGCGCAACTGTTGCTATACGCCACTGTGCGATCACGTGATTGTTCAGCGAGTGTGAAGGGGAGGGGCCACAGCTGGCACCGTGCCAGCGCAGGGACGGACCAGTTATCTCCACTAGGAGGAGCTGGATGGCGCATAGCGCACGCGGGCGTGAAGCCACCGGAAGCCGCCGTTTTTGTCCCGGAAGCCACCGCCATCACTGGCCAATTGCTGCCGGCGCGGGAGCTTTTCTCTCCTTTTTACAGCGAAAGCTGTTATGAGATCGTTTCGCCGGCCGTTTTTGGCGCCGTAGTTGTCCGCCGCCGCCGCCGCCGGTGTCCGTAACCAGTATCGCTCGAAATAAGAAAAAAAAACTAAATAAGAAAAAAATTCCAGGATGGAACGAGGTTCGAACCTGGGCCCTCTGCATGGGAGCCCAGTATTCAACCTCTGAGCCATGCCGGTGCTTGAAACTGCTTTGCAAAAAGGTCCTATACAGGCTTGATGTCGGGAAGGAACCACATTAGCATATGCAATATAGCGTGGTAGAAGAGTAAAATAAGCACCAAGCGTCGCACAACGCGAATTCTGTAACCAGGCGTCACACAATGCGAATTGCGCAACCAGTAGGTTGTTGAATGCTTCCAACCCATAACAAAGGGCTCTGCCATAATTCTTCGTCGTCATCAGGCACAACATCAACAAAGTGCGCATAACACCTTACATGCGTTTAGCAGGTACCACGGCTCTCCGTAGAATGACGAAAAATGGCACAGTGCCTGCTGCCCTGCTTCTCAAAAATTAGAATGACTTATAGCGTAGTGGGTTCCTCGCAAGTGCACTTGTATTGGTTGCCTATGAAGCCCATATGCGCACGATCCATTTACTCGGGGTCTCAGTAAAATTAAAATGATTTAGAGCGTAGTGGGTTTCTCTCAAGTGCACTTGTATTGGTTGCCAAGGAGGCCCATAAGCGCATGATCCATTTCTTCGGGGTCTCAGTTAGTTCTTCGCCCCCCCCCCGTCTCTCTCCCACGACAACATATGTTATACAGCATGACGAGAGAGGGAAATAGCGACCGGGCGTCACCCAATGCAAATTACATAACTGGTGGGCCGCTTAAAGCTTCCAACCCATTACAAAGGGCTGAGCCATAATTCTTCATCGTCATCAGTCGTCGCTTCAACAAAGTGAACATAATGCATTACAGACGTGTAGCTGGTGCCTCGCTTCTCCGCTGAATGACGAATAATGGCTTAGTAGCTGCTTCCCAACTTCATAAAAATTGTTATTTATGGCATAGTGGGTACCTTGCTAGTGTACTTGTATTAGTAGCCCCAAGGGAGCTTACAACGGGCTCTAGAAGCGCCGCTCTTGCAGCTTTCGCTGTGACTGCGCTGCGGTTTCAGCGCAGGCCTGGCGTTTTTTTTAAAGGAATGCCTACATGTAGCGCAGTAAACTGTACAAATCGACTGGAAAAGTCGTCAGGGAAGACATTTCACATGTAAGTACCTCAAAGTTGTATTACATTTTACGCAGTTTGTACGTTGCAGCACTCCGCTCTATTAGGACGGCGTCGGCACGGCGTCTGTGATCTTTCGTGCAGCGCTCGTCGGCGTCTAAAGTGATGCGTAGTCGTAGGGTTTGTTGTACGCACTATACTCGCGGACAACTTTTCTTGGCAATGAAGAGAAGGCTACAAAGCCACAATGGAAACGCAAAGCAGCGTTTGCGGCGAAATGCAACGCTAGCCATCACTTTCCACGACGTTACGAGACGCGCGCCAAACCGGATTACTTCGCGTAGCAGCACATGTGCAGACGCTCCGGCCCCGTAGCTTTCCCTTCATTGCCAAGAAAAGTTGTCCGCGAGTATAGTTGTACATTGCAGCACTCCGCCGTATTCGGACGGTGTCGGCACGGCGTCTGTCATCTTGCGTGTAGCGTTCGTCGGCGTCTGAAGTGATGCGTAAACGCCGAGTTTGTTGTACACACCAACGTTTCTAGAACCAGGTCAGTTTCGCAGCTCCCCATAGACGCTTGCTCTCCGAAGTGGACGCGGTGGCCGACGCGAGAACTAGTGGCGCTGCTGTGCAGGGGCGTAGCCAGAAATTTTTTTCGGGGGGGGGGGGGGGTTCAACCATGCTTTATGTATGTTCGTGCGTGCGTTTGTATGCGTGCGTGTATATATACGCAAGCAAAATTGAAATATTTCGGGGGGGGGGGTTGAACCCCCCCCCTTGGCTACGCCCCTGCTGCTGTTCCATCTTGTCGCCGCGCGCGTCGTCGGCTGCAGCGCGAATGATACGCGTTGTCGTCGCAGCTCTCGCCAGTCATGAGAACCCACTTTCGCAGTAAACTCAACTGCTTCAGACACAGAAATTGGTGAAACGTTTGCTCTATAATCACAACAAAAATTCAGGAGCCTTTCCCAATCGGGAAGCTTATTTTTACTTACTTGTTTATTTATAAGTATTGGTCGTCCCCGGAACGATGTTTTCGGGCGGTATCGGCTTGGCGTCTTTCATGTTCTTTCCAGCGTTCGTCTGCCTGTAAAACGGCCCAACCAAAGGACCACTGCTAAGAGGTTTATTAGCAAAGAATATGGCAAGAACAAGCAGCGGTCAGCAGCGTTCGGACAAGCGCAGCAACCACGAGTTCAAGCCGATGGTGATGCCGCTGAGACGCAGAGCAATGCCGCTGAGGCCACTCTTCTTCTTTACAATCGCCCTCCGCAGAAAGAGGCGCCATCCTGGCGGCTTAGGGTGAGGACACAACGATTGGGTCGTAGTACGGCTTAATACGAGAGACGTGGACCAGTTCGCGGCCCCGATAGCGTAGATCTGTCGATGGTGTGATGGGCTCCACGAGGTAATTGACGGAGGACGTTTTCTCTACAACGCGGTATGGCCCGAGGTATTTGGCAACGAGTTTTGCGGAGCGGCCAGGTGCGGTAGCGGGTACCCGAAGCCATACCAAAGATCCAGGGGGAAAAGTTGGTGCCGAACGGTCTCCAGGTTTACGGGATCGCTGCTGCCACTGGTCCTCGTTAGAAAAGGAGCGGGCAAGCTGGCGGCATTCTTCAGCATGTCGGGCAGCTTCGGACAGGGGGGTACTTTCGGACTCGTCAGATTTATATGGAAGAATGGTGTCAATCGTATTGGATGGTTCCCGTCCGTATAGAAGAAAGTACGGAGAAAATCCAGTAGTAGCTTGTGCCGCAGTATTGTAAGCGTAGGTGACGAAAGGGAGAACTTGGTCCCAATTTGAATGATCAGAGGCGACGTACATTGACAGCATATCGCCAAGAGTACGGTTGAAGCGCTCTGTCATGCCGTTCGTTTGCGGATGATACGCTGTACTTGTGCGGTGCACGATTCGGCATTCGTCAAGCAGTGCCTTCAAAGCGTCGGCAAGGAAGGCACGCTCTCTGTCGCTTAGGAGCTCGCGAGGGGCGCCATGTCGCAGAACGACATGTCGCAACAGAAACGTGGCAACGTCACGGGCTGTGGCAGTCGGTAGTGCGGCTGTTTCGGCATAGCGCGTCAGATGATCTACCGCAACGATAATCCAGCGGTTACCTGCTAGAGTTGATGGCAGCGGTCCGTATATGTCAATGCCAACATGGTCAAAGGGTCGACTAGGGCAGGGAAGAGGTTGTGCTGGATAGACTTGTCCGGCAGGTAACTTTCGTCGTTGGCACTGAGCACACGAGCGAATGAACTTCCGTACGTAGTTATACATGCCGCGCCAATAAAATCGGAGTCGAAGCCTAGCGTATGTCTTGAAGAGGCCTGCATGCGCGCACTGTGGGTCCGCGTGGAAAGCATCGCATATAACAGCACGGAGGTGGCGGGGTATCACAAGAAGCCACTTGCGACCGTCGGAAAGGTGGTTGCGTCAATAAAGAAGGTCATCCCTAATGCAAAAGTTGGTAGCTTGGCGGCGGAGAGCACGAGACGGTGAAGAGGTGACGGGATCAGAAAGGATGCCAATGAGGGCACTGATCCTTCCGTTGCTCCGCCGTCATGTTGCGTAGGGCGGGTGATGCAAGTGCAGGCTCAAGGGCAGATAGGCAAGCAGCGTCATCCGATACCGGTGAGCGAGAAAGGGCGTCAGCGTCCGTGTGCTTGCGACCGGATCTGTAAATAACGCGGATGTCGCACTCCTGAAGTTTGAGGGCCCAGCGAGCAAGTCGTCCAGAGGGGTCCTTAAGAGTGGATAGCCAACAAAGGCGTGGTGGTCAGTGACGACGTCAAATGCGTGACCATACAGGTAAGGGCGGAATTTTCCAAGGGCCCAAATAATGGCTAAACAGTCTTTCTCGGTAACTGAGTAATTAGCCTCGGCTTTCGTCAGAGTTCGGCTCGCGTAGACGACGACATATTCATGAAACCCTGTTTTTCGTTGCGCGAGCATAGCGCCAAGTCCGACGCCGCTGGCATCAGTGTGAACCTCCGTCGAAGCGGTAGGATCGAAGTGGCGGAGGATGGGCGGCGAAGTTAGCAGACGGCGTAATTTGGTGAAGGCGTCGTCGCAGGCCGGTGACCGAGCGGAAAGGTCCTTGTCACTGCTAAGTAGGTCTGTCAGGGGCGCACATATGGAGGCGAAATTTCGAATGAAGCGTCTGAAGTACGATGACAAGCCGATAAAACTTCGGAGCTCTTTGAGGTTCTTCGGTTTAGGAAAATCGGCGACTGCGCGAAGCTTGGCTGGGTCTGGAAGGATGCCATCCCGCGATACGACGTGTCCAAGAATGGTGAGCTCTCGGGCGCCGAAACGACACTTTTTTAGATTGAGTTGAAGTCCTGCGTCAGTGAGGCATGTGAGAACACGGTCGAGACGACATAAATGGGTGTTGAAATCGGCGGAAAAGACAACTATGTCGTCGAGGTAGCATAAACATGTGTTCCACTTGAGGCCTCGTAAAATAGTGTCCATCATCCTCTCAAAAGTGGCTGGGGCATTGCATAGGCCAAAAGGCATGACGGTAAATTCGTATAATCCGTCAGGTGTGACAAAGGCTGTTTTCGGGCGATCAGATGCTTCTATGGGAACTTGCCAGTATCCAGATAGTAAATCCAGCGAAGAAAAGTATTCCGCTCCCTGCAGACAGTCGAGGGCGTCGTCGATTCGCGGTAACGGATAAACGTCCTTCCGGGTGAATTTGTTTAAACGTCGGTAGTCGACACAGAAACGAATGGAACCATCTTTCTTCTTAACAAGAACGACCGCTGACGCCCAAGGACTGTTGGAAGGTTGCACAATACCTCGCTGGAGCATGTCAGCAACCTGATCGTCAATAACACGGCGCTCCGACGCCGAGACTCGATAGGGACGTTGCCGTAGAGGCGCATGGCCTCCTGTGTCAATCGTGAGAAATGGTCGATGTGCGACCGAGACCAGAAGCATGGCTGTCAAAAGAAGCGCGGAACTTCTGCAGTAGGGTGATTAGCTGGCTTCGTTCTGAAAAAGACGTTGCGGCATCGATGGAGCGATGGAAAGCGTCAAGGAGTGGCTGATCAACGGCAGGGTCAGAAGTGAGTGCGCTGATGTCCGTAGAAAGTGAAGTAGCCGGAGCGTGAAAAATATAAGCGGTGCCGATCGGCTGTACGCGACCGAGGCATTCACCATGAAACAAATGTAAGGGCCACGCCAATGTGTTGTGAACGAGCGTCTTCGTGACGCCACTGTGGAGAGTAAGGAGAGCAACGGGCAGTGGAGAACATTTGCGGTGAATGAAGAGGTCAGAGGGCGTAGAGAACATCGCCATCTGAAAGAGCGGCGCAGGACACAGGCACAAGCATAGAAGAACACGGAGGAATGGTCGTGTCGTCGGATACGGACAGTTTATAACACGGAAGGGGGGTTTCGACAGCATCAACGTCTGGAAGTGCAGAAAGCTCGAGTTCGGCGCGACAGCAGTCAATGACGGCGTTATTATTCGCAAGGAAGTCCCAGCCTAATATAACGTCATGGGAACACGAGGGCAGCACAACAAATTCGACGGTATACACAAGTCTTTGGATGACGACTCGTGAGGTGCAGGCCGCGAGAGGTGTTATGCTTTGCGCGTTCGCCGTTCGAAGCGACAGGTCGGATAATTGCGTGAGAACTTTTCGGAGTTCGCGGCACAGCTGGGCGGAAATTACGGATACAGCGGCTCCTGTGTCGACAAGTGCCATGACGACGATACCATCGACAGACACTTCAATTACGTTGGCTGGAGAGGGGCGAGGACTTGTGCATGGCGACGGGGACGCAGTTCGTGCCTAGGAAACTGCGGCCATCAGTTTTCCTGCTCGGTGGGTCCGGTACGGCGACGCATCGGAGAGAGCGAGCGACGACGTGGAGATGGCGAGCGTCGGGTAGGTGCGAATGAGCGATCAGGGCCAAATGAGGAGGACGGATTGCTGGAAGGCGCAGAGGAAAACTGAGGAGCGAAAGACGGCATTCGTCGAATGTTTGGAGGAGAAGCTGTGCGACGACGGCAATAACGCGCCACGTGGCCAACACCACCACAAGCGAAACAGATGGGACGGTCATCGTAGGTCCGCCATTGGTTGGAGTAGACTCCTAGCTGCGGCTGGGGGGTCGGACCTCCAAGCCCGCACCTCCACCACTTGCTAAGAGGTTTATTAGCAAAGAATATGGCAAGAACAAGCAGCGGTCAGCAGCGTTCGGCCAAGCGCAGCAACCACGAGTTCATGCCGATGGTGATGCCGCTGAGGCGCAGAGTAATGCCGCTGAGGCCACTCTTCTTCTTTACACCACCACGCTATCACGGAAACGTTGTTTAGGAATTCAGTTTTCTCGAAGTCGCAATTTTCTTGGAATGCGTAGTTATTAGCCCTCTCTCTCGTGAGAGAGATCTCTCGAGAGAGTTAATAGAAAGCGCCGTTATCAGCCGCCTCTCTCGCATACATTCGCTGGCTTATTCCGCGCGACCGCTACTTTCCGGCCACGAAGAGCGTGCGGTTAACAGAGAGCGCAGAGCTTTCAAGGGAAAGCAAGCAAGTCAGGTGCCAATTATTGATGCGTAACTGTATTACAACGAAATGTTAATTTTTTTTTCATTGTATGTTCGGGAAGAAAAAAGCCGGCAGATCCCACGCATTGTGGGAATCGATGTAATGCGAAGCAGCCAGCAAAGAGCTGCATACATCGTCTTGTATGTCATTGAGGAAAATGCATATCATAGGTTTTATGTTAACTCCTATTATTTATGTTCGTCACACAGTAATGTCGCGCAATACCAATTTCAGGATAGATCAAGCTAGCGAAACGGCCGCCAGCGCCCCATGAGCGTGGCACGTAAGTCATGCTGTACATGACATGCATGTCATGATTTTCATGTTGACTCGTGGTATTTATGTTCGTTACACAGTCACGTCACGCAATACCAATTTCGGGGTAGATCGAGCTAGCGAAACGGCCGCCAGCGCCCCATGAGCGTGGCACGTAAGTCATGCTGTACATGACACGCGTGTCATGATTTTCATGTTAACTCGTGTTTTTATGTTCGTCACACAACCACGTCGCAAGGTACCAATTTCGGTGTATATCAAGCTAGCGAAATGGCCGCCAGCGCACCATGAGCGCGGCACGTAAGTCATGCTGTACATGACATGCGTGTCATGATTTTTATTTTAACTCGTGTTATTTATGTTCGTCACACAGCCACGTCGCAAGATACCAATTTTGGTGCATATCAAGCTAGCGAAACGGCCGCCAGCGCACCATGAGCGTGGCACGTAAGTCATGCTGTACATGACATGTGTGTCATGAATTTTATGTTAACTCGTGTTTTTATGTTCGTCACACAGTCACGTCGCGCACTACCAATTTAGGGGTACATCAAGCTAGCAAAACGGCCGCCAGCGCCCCATGAGCGTGGCACGTAAGTAATGCTGTACATGACATGCGTGTCATGATTTTCATGTTAACTCGTGTTTTTATGTTCGTCACACACTCACGTCGCGCAATACCAATTTCAGGATAGATCAAGCTAGCAAAACGGCCGCCAGCGCCCCATGAGCGTGGCACGTAAGTCATGCTGTACATGACATGTGTGTCATGAATTTTATGTTAACTCGTGTTTTTATGTTCGTCACATACTCACGTCGCGCAATACCAATTTCAGGATAGATCAAGCTAGCGAAACGGCCGCCAGCGCCCCATGAGCGTGGCACGTAAGTCATGCTGTACATGACATGTGTGTCATGATTTTCATGTTAACTCGTGTTTTTATGTTCGTCACACACTCACGTCGCGCAATACCAATTTCAGGATAGATCAAGCTAGCAAAACGGCCGCCAGCGCCCCATGAGCGTGGCACGTAAGTAATGCTGTACATGACATGCGTGTCATGATTTTCATGTTAACTCGTGTTTTTATGTTCGTCACACACTCACGTCGCGCAATACCAATTTTAGGATAGATCAAGCTAGCGAAACGGCCGCCAGCGCCCCATGAGCGTGGCACGTGAGTCATGCTGTACATGACATGTGTGTCATGATTTTCATGTTAACTCGTCTTTTTATGTTCGTCACACACTCACGTCGCGCAATACCAATTTCAGGATAGATCAAGCTAGCAAAACGGCCGCCAGCGCCCCATGAGCGTGGCACGTAAGTCATGCTGTACATGACATGTGTGTCATGAATTTTATGTTAACTCGTGTTTTTATGTTCGTCACACACTCACGTCGCGCAATACCAATTTCAGGATAGATCAAGCTAGCGAAACGGCCGCCAGCGCCCCATGAGCGTGGCACGTAAGTCATGCTGTACATGACATGCATGTCATGATTTTCATGTTAACTCGTGGTATTTATGTTCGTCACACAGTCACGTCGCGCAATACCAATTTCGGGGTAGATCGATCTAGCGAAACGGCCGCCAGCGCCCAATGAGCGTGGCACGTAAGTCATGCTGTACATGACACGCGTGTCATGATTTTCATGTTAACTCGTGTTTTTATGTTCGTCACACAGTCACGTCGCGCAATACCAATTTCGGGGTAGATCGAGCTAGCGAAACGGCCGCCAGCGCCCCATGAGCGTGGCACGTAAGTCATGCTGTACATGACACGCGTGTCATGATTTTCATGTTAACTCGTGTTTTTATGTTCGTCACACAGTCACGTCGCGCAATACCAATTTCGGGGTAGATCGATCTAGCGAAACGGCCGCCAGCGCCCCATGAGCGTGGCACGTAAGTCATGCTGTACATGACACGCGTGTCATGATTTTCATGTTAACTCGTGTTTTTATGTTCGTCACACAGTCACGTCGCGCAATACCAATTTCGGGGTAGATCGAGCTAGCGAAACGGCCGCAAGCGCCCCATGAGCGTGGCACGTAAGATATGACATGCATGTCATGATTTTCATGTTAACTCGTGGTATTTATGTTCGTTACACAGTCACGTCGCAAGATACCAATTTCGGTGTATATAAAGCTAGCGAAACGGCCGCCAGCGCACCATGAGCGTGGCACGTAAGATATGACATGCATGTCATGATTTTCATGTTAACTCGTGGTATTTATGTTCGTTACACAGTCACGTCGCAAGATACCAATTTCGGTGTATATAAAGCTAGCGAAACGGCCGCCAGCGCACCATGAGCGTGGCACGTAAGATATGACATGCATGTCATGATTTTCATGTTAACTCGTGGTATTTATGTTCGTTACACAGTCACGTCGCAAGATACCAATTTCGGTGTATATAAAGCTAGCGAAACGGCCGCAAGCGCCCCATGAGCGTGGCACGTAAGATATGACATGCATGTCATGATTTTCATGTTAACTCGTGGTATTTATGTTCGTTACACAGTCACGTCGCAAGATACCAATTTCGGTGTATATAAAGCTAGCGAAACGGCCGCAAGCGCCCCATGAGCGTGGCACGTAAGATATGACATGCATGTCATGATTTTCATGTTAACTCGTGGTATTTATGTTCGTTACACAGTCACGTCGCAAGATACCAATTTCGGTGTATATAAAGCTAGCGAAACGGCCGCAAGCGCCCCATGAGCGTGGCACGTAAGATATGACATGCATGTCATGATTTTCATGTTAACTCGTGGTATTTATGTTCGTTACACAGTCACGTCGCAAGATACCAATTTCGGTGTATATAAAGCTAGCGAAACGGCCGCCAGCGCACCATGAGCGTGGCACGTAAGTCATGATGTACATGACAGGCGTGTCGTGATTTTCATGTTAACTCGTGTTATTTATGTTCGTTACACAGTGACGTCGCAAAATACCAATTTTGGTGTATATCAAGCTAGCGAAACGGCCGCCAGCGCACCATGAGCGTGGCATGTAAATCATGCTGTACATGACATGCGTGTCATGATTTTCATGTTATGACTAGTCATTTATGTTCGTGATACAGTCATGTTACGCCATACCAATTTTGGTGTACATTCGATTAACCAAGCGACCAGGAGAGCACAAAGTCGTCGGCGGCTAGATAGATAGATAGATAGATAGATACGCTCAAAGTCGCAGAAGTTCGCTAAGAAATGCTTCGCATTTAAAACAAAAACGATGATAGTGAAATAGAAGAGCTTGCCCTGCTTGGTTGGCATTCTTTATTGCGCATTGCACGATTATCGAAGAAATGCTTATGACTTCCAGCAGTTTTGCCTTCTTTCTTGGTTAGAGTGCCTGGATGCGCGCGCCCCCGCTTAGAGTGGTGTCAGCTTTTGAAAGGGCAGGTGCCGCCTCCTCGGCCTTGGCGGCAGCGTGGCCGCCGTTTTGAATCCCCCGCCCGGTCACTTGTGCGTGGCACGCGTGCTGTTTTTAGAACGGCGCTCATTTCCCTCCAGTTTTATGCGCTCGCTACCGTCACCATGGCCGGGTGTTGCGTGCCGCAGTGCACCAATCGTTCTAGGAACGCTGGGAGCTGTATCGTTTTAGAAGATACGAGGTTTTTTTGGACAGTAAAAATCAAACGTGACAAGCGGCATCCGAAGAACGCGTATGCACTTGCACAGTAAGTTTCCGGCCGGTATTTCGAATGCGCATGCAAGGATAACTCCTGCCGGTGTTAACCTTGCGTAATAAATGGACACACTGATATCAGCTATATGCTTAAAATGCTTTGGTTCACGTGTGCATGAATCCTGCATTTTTCTTCGCAAACATTCTTTACTGCACTTGGTCCTGTATCTGCCTTTGATTTTTGTTTTCGCTATTTTTGTGATTTGAAATGTATCATGGAATATATTATGCGTGTTTGTCTGCAGATCAGATCCATGTTTTTTTTTTTTTCTAATAATTATTTGTGAGAATTTACGTCCCAAGAACCCCGATATGATTATGAGAGGCGCCGTATATAGTGGAAGGCTCCCGAAATTTTGACCATCTGTTGTTCTTTAACGTACACCTAAATCTAAGTACGCGGGCCTCTGTCATTTCACCTCCATGGAAATGGGGCCGCTGCGGCAGGGATTCCATCCCGCAACCTTCGGGTCACCAGTCAAGCACCATAACTAAAACCACGGCGGGTTCTTGTTTTTTATATTCCTTTCCGTGTTTCAAGTACGCCTTCTGTGCTGGTTTGATGCCCATGTATGTATGTGTGCAGTTAAATGTTTTTTATCCTTCTCTGTTTCTGTGTTTCAAGGTTGCATTTTCGATCCTGTCTTAAATGATTACGCAGTTCCTGTTTTTTTAATCATTTACGTTCGCTGTGAATCCACTAGTGGCCGCTGTGTTTTATTGTGTAATTTGCGGTTTATTGATGTAATTGCTTCTGTAAGCGCAGCATTAATGCGCGCAAATAAATGGCCTGTACACTGGATATTAACGCGCGCACACACACGCACACACACACACGCATATTCAGTATCTAATTATTTCTTTGAGCAAGCATAATTTATTAATAATGTAAGCCCTGAAGGCTCATACAGGAATGCGCATACAAACAGTTCTCGCGAAGCGTCTATACAAAGATGACGCATGAAAACAACAACAAGACGGAGAAGCATTGTGTACAGTAGACACGCTATGTCAGTAAAAAAATACAAGAAACAAAGTCAAGTTGTACAGTGAGTACGTCATGGAAAATCAGTTAATGAAATAAAAACTCACAGGCTCCCTTATGCGTTCGCTTAAGATGGCTCGAAAGCGAAAGGCACCTTCTTCTCAGATTTTTGCACAAAAAGCGCGTTTTTGCATTGCCTCCAAGATCGGAGGCACCTCACCTGGTTTTGCACTGCCTCCGTGATCTGCCTACTTTTGACCAAGCTACGATGTCATGTGATAACGGCATCATGTGACGTCACGCCGAAGTTTGTGAAGCAATGATGACGTCATGAGGTGACGTCATCACGTGACGATGATTTTTTGCATCCCTCGTTCCCAACGTCGTGGTTCGCTGACGCCGTAGATGCGGGACGCCGACGGTCAAATTTCGCGTTTGATGAGGCATTCAAGGTTTCGCCTTAAAAAATACGTCCGCCATGGTGGTATAGCGGTGACGGAGCTCGGCTGCTGACCCGAAAGTCACGGGTTCGATCCCGGCCGCGGCGGTCGCATTTAGGTGGAGGCGAAATGCTAGAGGCCCGTGTTCTGTGCGATGTCAGTGCAGGTTAAAGAACAGCAGATGGTCAAAATTCATGGAGCCCTCCAGTACGGCGTGCCTCATTATCATATCATGGTTCTGGCAAGTAAAACCTTAGATATTATTGTTAATAAAAGAGACAGATGAACGACGCCGTGCATCTGCCGCACAAAGTGTAAATCAGTATTGGAAACACTCAATAATATGTGCATGCAATTGGGCATGCGAGAAAAACCTACAGAAAAAGAAACTGCAGAGAGAAAAAAGAAAAACGCACTGATACTGCGCGCATGCAGAGTTTTACGGCATACTATTCAAGAACGTATTCATCGTTTTGATAAGGACTCAAGGTGCAACTCGAGTGCCGATACAGTAGCGGCTACAGATTGTGAGCAAGAAATGTCAGCAATAATAATGATAAAGAAGCTTTCGTTTCATTTTAGCAGGATATTCGCACCATACAACCCCTCGGGCCTTTATTCTGTGTACAATATGTATGATGCTATTTATAATAAACGAGTAAATTGTTTGCAAATTTAGCAAAATCAGCCAACTTAATCGCGCTTAGGTAGCTTCGCCACACTAAATTGTGTGTGTTCAGATACATGTACTGCTGCTGCGGACATGTATACAAATACTTTAAACGATTGTTTGTGTATTTGGAATGCAGAGCTTAAGAGAAAATTAAGTAAGGCTTTAGACTTTGTCCTATCCGGCGTAAGGAAGACGCTTGGTTTTCAACATAACAGAGTGTACGTCTACCTCTAGCGCATAACACATGCACAGGCCGTTAGCTTACATGAATTACATGATTCTTTAATAAACATTTAGGCAACAACAGCAATAAAAGGTGCCCTAGCTTCAAAAAAGAAAAGAAAAAGAGAAAGCTCACTAGCGTGGACTTATTTCCGGACGTATCCGCGTACCGCAAGCGCTTTGTGTAGCACGTTTCGCATGCTGCCGAGCTGCTGCGGGATTCGCAATGGAGACCGCCGTAACAGACGACGCGCCTGTCCTCACCCTCAGCGGAGCGCGCGGGCATCAAAGCACCCTATTCTTGCTGACTGCACTTGTTCGGATATCAGCATTTCACTATTCTTTTTTCTTGAATAGAAATGTAGCCTCATGATGACACAAAACATGATAACTTTAGCTGTGACATCGTGAAAGTGAACCGCGCAGCCGACCACAGGCAAGGAAGCTTCCTCTAGATGCTCCATTATTGCCCAAAACAAGTCACCAAACACAGGGTGGCTGTCAAGTGTTTGGTGAATGATGTGTTCGACTTTCTTGATGAAAGTGTAGAGAAGGAGCGATGGCTGATGAAGGCAGCCTGACTTGAATTCCCTCATCTCTGTTAGGAGAGCTTGAGAGAAGTCGGTTCCCTTCTTTTCGAGTGTTTCAGCATCGGCCGTGAGAATCTCGAGGCATTGCCGGCAGGCTACAGTCTCTGCAACCTTCTTGTGCGTATATCCAGCAAGATAATAAACCACCATTTCTTGGGTACCTGGCTTCTCGCAGTCACGCTCACCTAGTTCGTCACTGTTACTCTTGGAAAAAGCGATGCCTAAGAGCTTCTTGTGCAGCTTTGCCTCAACGGCACGTTTCATTTCGGCAGCTGCCTTTGCTTTTTGCCCAATGCTTTCGTGCAGAGACACGAGCACAGTGTCAGCTTGACCGGAACAGTTCCCTTTGACAGCATTCTTCACTGGAGTGAACAGAGAGAGAAGCCTGTATCGCTGAACTGAACTATTGTTGGATGATCATCATCGCCATGGAACGAGCGAACAACACCAAAGAATCTCTGAAAAAAAAAGGCAGAAGATCAAATCAGCTATGAGCACTCTCTACTCTCCAGCTCATAGCCTAGACGCCCTTATGTACCCTACAGTAAATATTCCGATTAAAAAAGTTATGCTGAAATCAATTGGTTCTTGATACGCCCATTTCTAAAAATAATATAAATAGGTCCATACTTAGGACTTGCGCACACACCTTCTATTTTATTCAAGAGATTAGCGAGAAGAGCGGCAAGATTAAATAAAATTTATGCAAAAGTTGGATGGTAACTATAATATTAAGCATCCATGCTGATATTTATGCACGTCTTAGTTACTTTAGGTGAAGGTCATCACAAAAATGCCCAATACCTGGAGTGGATCCTGGTTTAGCTTTGCCGTCAAGATGTTGGGAATGCCGGCTTTGTGAAGTTCATCGATAATATCCAGAACCGACATGAGCGTAACACGGAGAGATTCAGTAGTTTGCCGTGATGCAAAGAGGAGCATGTTTCGTTCACGGTGGTTTTTCTCCGTTGAGTTCAGCAGTTCCAGGAATCCTTGGATTATCTGCATAACAAGATTAAGATCGCACAGCTGAGCTACTACAAAAAAAAAAAAAATAAAGGCACTTAGTTCTGTTTGAAAACTGGGGCAGAGCCCACCTGCATTTTCGGAGACCCCTTCCGTATACCTTGAGCAGGATACTTGGCGTTGAGGGCATCAAAGACGTCGTTGAATATCCTTGTGAACGCCTCAGTTCCCGTAGTCTTCTAGTCCTTCCACTAATTCTTCCCTGTGCACATTTAGACCAATCGCAGTACTGCGGCTGAAGAGCTCTGTTGAAAAATAAGTGCGATGGTAAAGTCAGTCAGCTGAGCGCAATCAGCTGAAAAAGCATAATAGAAATATTTGTACAAGTTGCCGCTCATGCTTCTTTGTCTATTTTCATGTAACCGGACCTGTTACACGTCTAACCACTGTCTTGCGAGGGCCGCGCTAGAATGTCGAACATTCCGGATTGTTTCAGATTTTTCTGATAAGCTTGACCGTGCAACGCGAACACTACACTATATTCCGGAAGTAGCGCGCCAACGAACGATAAGGCTAGAATTT
Organism: Rhipicephalus sanguineus; assembly: GCF_013339695.2. Classification (NCBI taxonomy): domain Eukaryota; kingdom Metazoa; phylum Arthropoda; class Arachnida; order Ixodida; family Ixodidae; genus Rhipicephalus; species Rhipicephalus sanguineus. The sequence continues at coordinate 161,382,840 of NC_051183.1, forward strand.
TCGATGCCGCATCTGTAAATTCGGCATCGCATTCATAAATGCGATAATCTGGTCAGCCTTACCACTGACTAGATTACCGCGGGCAGATGACTCCGGTTGCTGCTATCAGTGCACAACTTGTATTTTGACTTTAAAGCGAACGCCTTAGATGCCTCACGAAACCCGAAAATTGACCGTCAGCGTCGGCCTCCCGATTCGGTGGCGTCAACATGAGTGATACAAATAATCATATTCACGTGATGACGTCACCAAAGACGTCACCATGATGTCACAGATTGACAAAATTAGAGACGTAATCATGACGTCAGTATGAAATCGCTGTCGCGTCGTACAACGTGACGTCACATGATGATGATCTCACATGACATGGTCGATTTGCATTGCCTCCGTGATGGGTGGGCCGATCACGGAGGCAATGCAAAACCATTAGAGGTGTAGGAAGCTTGCAATGCCTTTGATTTCGGGGGCAGTGCAAAACCATGTTAGATGTAGAAAGCTTTCGGGAGGGGAGGGAGAGGATAAATACTTCCACTGTGGATAAAAAGAAGATGGCGTTCGCCTTCGAGTCGTCGTAGGCGAATGCATAAGGGACTCCAGGTTTTTTTCCGTTCCCGAAGACATTTCATTCAATACAAGGTTTCGTCTTAATTGCCCGACTGCCGTTGTCTTCGCCGTCACGACCACGTGAGAATATTTATACATGCACAGTGGATCTCACCTGTGCTGGAAGTCGCACAGACATCTTGAGCAGATTTGATGGCTGAACGTGTGCTGCAGTTAGCTTGGGAACGACCTTCAAGCGGTTCTTTTTTTCAGTCTCATAAAGAATTTGGTAGTGTTTGAAGTTAATACGGTTGTCTCCAGCCTGAAAATAAAGTTATAATGCAGATCAGTGCCACAAAGTCATTTTATGGCATTTTACGAGGACAATGTTGACAGACTCTTACCTGACCATACTTGTGCTTGAGCAGATGGTTTCGGACACACTTTAAGGCATGTGGAACATCACAGAGAAAGTTCCCTTCAGCCAGACAAGGATGTGAGATCTTGTTACAAGGTGATTCCGTGCTTCCACATACGCCCAGCTGCTGCCGCATTGATCTGTTGTTCCCTGCTCCGTCGCTTACAACAGCAATAACTGTCGCGCCGTGCTTATGAAGTTGTATCACTGCTTCCAAAACAAGTTGAGCCAGAATTTTGCCGGGTGCAGCGCCTTTAGTTGCAAAAGTAGCAATTGGCTGAGCCCATCCCTCAAACATCGGCATAAACATAAGGACAAGGGCATGGTCCGCGAGCTGATTTGTCCCTTCCTTTGACAGCCCACCATAGTTACAATGCCATCAATTTTATAGCTTGATTTCTTCAAGTCGTAGGCCTGTCGCAACTTAATCTCATCGAGAATTAGTGAGCCAAATCTCTGATTATCAGTCTTGTCAAACTGCTTGGCGATGGCCTCCAAGCAAATAGAATAAAAGCCGTATTTGCATGGGATACCTTTAAGTATTTGAATCAGGCGGCTCATCGAGGGTAGGGGTAACATCTTCATGTCACTTATCAGTTTATATGCTCGTGGGCTTGCAATTCGCAGCATTAGGCAATTAAGAATCCAGTCAGCCTTATAGCGCACGCCACAGGCTGCTTTAACTTTCGGCTGCTTGAACGATGTCATGAATGACAGCCTTTGCAAAGGAGGAAGCTCAGCAAGGGCATCTTCGATTCCCTCATTCGAAACTGTGGAAAGCTTTCGCTTAAGAGCCACGACCGCCTCACTTTTCTTCCTTTTTGCGGCAGTCGCACGGGCCACCTTCTTTGAAAGGTTGCGAACCTTTTGTATTCTGGTTTTCATTGCCTTTGCAGGCCTTCTGGCTCGCATTTGTCTTCGCAGGCACAAACAGCGAAAGCAAGTGGGCCGCTTTGTAAACACTGTGCAGTGTTTATGGTGAACAGTAGCGGTTGTGGGCACACTCCCGGCTGGTTGTATGCCTCCACAGATGTTCAGGCTGTCTGTCTCCTTTAACACACTTTCCAAATCGGCGCCAGTGGTCAGAGTGCGCAACAGCTGCTTGTGCACTTTGTTGTAGCCCTTGATAGTGCAACTGCCATCTTGTCGCGCTCCCCTTAACCCTCCCCTTGTGTTTTCTTTGCGCGAAATAGCCACATCCGTGGCTTCTGAAAGAACATGAACCGACTAGCCCAACAACGTGTGCTTCTAGACAACAATAACAGTTTTTTGTACCAGCAGTTCCCCTGCCACAAGATTTCTGCAGTAGAAAACACCGCACGTCATCCCTGACACGGCGTCATTGATTAATTCTTGACGCCAATGCGCAGAAGGCAATAAGATGTTCATCGCGTCGTTGAGCGCGAACGGTGTGGCTGATGTGACGTCTGAGATGCACGGAGATGCGTCGTCGCAAGAATCACTCGACCGACTCGATGACGGCACTCTTTCATCATCTGGCATCAGAGAAGTCATCCCTGCCCGTTTTTGGGGCGGCTTCCTTGCCCCCATTTTTGGCTTCGAGATGCGCTCTGGCAGACCGGGCAAAAGGCGAGGCAATATCCCGGGCGCTAGCGCCCATTTTCCACGAGGCAGAAGAACTTCATTTCCATTTATAATGTGCTTATAATATTTGACAATATCGTCAACCTCAAAATGTCACTCACATATCTTGGACTTGTGTGTGAGCCGCCTATCCTTGCGGCGCAGCATGTGTTCCCACTTCTTAAACTCATCTGGGTCTCGCGGCAGTTCAAAGAAATGGTGATCGGTGTCATTTCTGTAGCCGCTTTTGCAGCCCGGCGCAAAACAAGATGGCTTTGTTCATTGGCGTTCCTGGTCACATGTTACAATTCTTTCGTGAGAGATGACAATTCACAAGCAATGGCGCGAAGTAAGCGAGCGTCGAAAACGCGCTATGCGGCGCGGCATGTGAAGCAAGATGGCACAGAAGCGCCATCAGTTCACGCGGCAGCCGCATGGGCCGGCCCGCGCGCGGAGCTGCGAAACTGACCTGGTTCTAGAAACGTTGGTACACACTAGCTGTACGTTGAAGCGCTCCACAAAAAAAAAAAGAAAAATAACGATCATAACAACAGCTGCCGCCTGAGAATATAGCTGCCACCTGAGAATAGACGGACAGAAGACGCCAGCTTCCGGGGCACATAGGGGACCTTCCGGTGGCTTCACAAGCGCCCGCCTCGCAGAGCGGGGATAGGCCGTTCAGCCTTTTTAATGGAGGTCAGTGGGACGGACACCGGCAGACACCGCGAGTATGAGACATTAAATGATTTCGCCTTAATAAATATGCAGTTGCACTCAACGTGAAAACTGTAGTAAGTGTGGAGCATATTCTCCCAGGGCGCCTCGATGCCAGCGTTACTTCAAAGAACGAAGCAACCCTGCCATCAAGGCGCCATAGATTTGCCTGCCCTTCAGCGACACTCGCGTTCACGGGCAAGCTCCCGCTGGCGTTCCAAACGCGGAGCCTGCTCGGCGTCCACGGAGGGAAGGGAAACCTTCATTTGTGAAGCAGTGGCGCCATCTCCCCTCTTGCTTTGCCTCGCATCACTTTTCCTCGCTTCCCTTTTCCAGCCCCTTGCAAACGCACGGCTCCCGTCCTCCTTTCCGGCCTCACTTCTCTTTCCCGGCCCCTTAATATACCATACTATACATCTCTGCACCTATCACGTTCCTTACCATTTCTCGCTGCGTTGTCCTCTAATCAAGTTGAACCCTCTTTGTAATCCTCAAGGTTTCTGCTCCGTAGGTTAGCACCGGTAGGATGCAGCTGTTACACACCGTCCTCCTGAGTTAGAGCGGTAATTTACCATTCATAATTTGAGAATTCCTGCCAAATGTGCTCCACTTAATCCTCATTCTTCTGGTTATTTCGCTCTCATTGTTCGGCTCCGTGGTTAGTACCTTAAGGTATAGCCCTAGGACACAGGAAGAGAGCAGAGTGGGTCAGAGGACAAACGGGCGTTCAGGACATCTTAGTCGAAATCAAGAAGAAATGGGCATGGCCAGGGCACGTAGCGCGTAGGCAAGATAACCGCTGGTCATTCAGAGTGACAGACTGGATTTCAAGAGAAGGCAAACGTGTGAGGGGGAGGCAGAAAGTTAGGCGGCCAGATGAGATTAAGAAGTATTCGGGTATGAAGTGGCAGCAGCAAGCACGGGACCGGGTAGGTCGGCGGAACACGGGAGAGGCCCTGCAGCGGGCGTAGTCGGGCTGACGATGATGCATGTCTATGCTATACATGCTTTTGTCCGCGTTACGCCGAGCATTTGTATGCCATGCTCTACCCTCTCCCTCATTATCACCCTCACTTCCCTTTCCCGCCGCCTTGCTATACATGGCCATGTTACAAATGGCTGCACTATACACGGTTTTCCTGCGTGACGCCAAACATGTATATGCTATGATCTACCCTCTTCCCTCCTCCTTTCCCTGCTCTTAAACCGCACTTCCCTTTCCCGCACCCTTACCATACCATAATGTACATGATACACCCTCTAGACGTAAGGCCTGAAGACTGCCGCCGTGACGTCACGAAGCGGCGGCGGCGACTGCTCGCTACCGCGCAGTAAAAGTTAGCCTAGTAAAGTCTGCTGTGCGCTTCTTTTCTTTCTTCAGTGTTCCTGTTTGCGCCAAAGAATTCATTTCCCCAGATTGAAGGAATTGCCTCCAAATCTGTATGGTCAAATAAACCTCACATATTCTGACACTGTTTTTTTTTTTCGTTTGCGTACAGTAAAATAAATGTGCTTGCTAATAGGAATAGCAATCTTATAAACACAGTTTTGCTTAGCTTGTGTCCTGTATTTCTGCTCTGTAGTAAGCAGAAATAGATATATCAAATGCCCAGGAAATATGAATAATTTTGTTCTTGGGTTCTTGGTTATACATCCTGTAGGAAGCAGAAATTTGCGACTGACTTATATATCGGCCACAAAACAGTCTGAATAAGCATTCGGCCCTCGAAGAGAATGACCTTTCCGTAATACATTCAGGGAACTTCTATTAAAAAAGCTATTCATAGAAACAAGCTAACGTTCAACGTTTATTAAAACTGCAAGGTTAACTGTAGTGCGAAAATGTATATTCTCCACACATTTCCCTTGCTGAGGTGCCCTTGCCAGTGGTTGAGAAACTTGTGGCCCAGGTAATAAGCAAACCAGAGGAAAATATCGTACTAGGTCGCGAGCGTGCTTTAAAAACGAGAACGGGAGACTGATGGCTCTTTGCCCCAATGTCGGAATTAGAAAGTGCACTTCCCAGTTGAATCGTATTACATACTACTGTACATGCTTGTATGAATGTAAGCTTTTATTTTTTATTGTATTTTCTTGCCCGTGTATACACGTTGTATAACCTGTATATATTATATGTCCATGTACTTGTCATTTCTTCATGACTAACTTCATCTGCCACCCTGCTAGAATCACCAAATGGTGACTGCAGTACATGTAAATAAGCAAATAAGTAAATAACTTTATTTGCAGCAAAGCCAAAGGCAGTTCCAGAGCTATTTCTAGATGAGCGTTTCAGGCTTTGCCTTCTTTGATTGCGATTGAGCTTCTAAAATCTTATCATTAATTTCAGTGAAAAAAATATACAAGATTCGTGTTGTACCGCGACACGTGCTTCAGAATCAGCTCACTAGCGTCTCCATCGTCGCAGGTATGAAAATCTGACGACTCGTCGTTGGTTTGATCGGTCAGATCTGTAACTAGTTGGCGCTGGTTTGAGAACATTGAGAGCACTTCTTTTGACAATTGCTGCATAATTATGGCCAACAGCATTGACGACAAACAACGGTAAACGCAGGAGACCTCTTCGATCCATTGCTCTGATGAGGTCACAGTGCTTTTCTGCAACACAAGCTGAAATTTCTTTATTCCCTGGCAATGCTTTTCTGCATTTCTGTGCACTTGAGTTTCTTCAAGGCGGCGTAGACAGCATTCCCTGCCATATACACTAATACCTAGGTAATGTCCTTCATCTTTTGCAGTGTTCTTTCAGTGACGGCTATGTTGCAGCCAGGCCGTGAATATTCAGCTTCCCTCTGATCGCCACGCCACTCGTCGTCGTTGAGTTTTCTGTAAGCGGCAACCGCCGTATTTCTAATCACGCTGGGAAGTATATATATATGGGAAGTATACGGGGTACTGCGGAGGAGTGCAGGTGTAACGTGAAATAGCGCGCAGCAATTTTCAGAGCAGCTCTACGTCTTGGGGTAATCGGTAATCGGGCACATTGCACGTCGAGTCGTAATTGCCACGGCACTGAGGGGCACGACATTTGTTCGGTATAACGAGGTCGATGCCCCGCACACGCTGCAGCATGCACGACGTTCTCGCAATTTCAGCAAAACGGCACACTGCGCTCGGCAACCGACGCACCACGTGCGGGAGCAAGAACCAAACTGACGGTCTGGTGTGCTTTCGCATTAATTGCCGTCTGTCATCTAATCTAGTGCGCTTTTGAGTACAACGTTTTATCGCTAGATGGTGATATTTAATTTAAACTTTACTGCCATATGACTGTTGCAGCTTTCTTCCGCCATTTGTGTTTCTTTAGTCAAAGAAATGCTGTGAATTTCTAAATGACGACCCGTGTAACCTGTCAAGTTGTATCCATCCGCATTCCCCTACGCTACCCATTCAAGCACTCAGCCAGGAAAGGGGAAGCCAGATCTCCGCCACCGCCAGTTAGTAAAGTGAGCACCCCGATCGCGGAGAGCCCTCCGGCCTTCCGTCTAGAAGGTACATGGCTATCTTATACGTGGTTTTGCCTGCGTGGCGCCACAAATGGTACTCCTAACCTGCACACATATCCCCTCTCCAGCGCCCACGTTCTAGTTCATACCTCCTGCCACTAGGGACGTAACCTACGAGCGGCCTGGCGCTAGTCAGCACCAGTTCGCTGCGCCTGCACTCAGCTGCACCTGTAATTGTCGTAGAGATAGAGCACACAGGGGCGGAGGTATTTCTGTACTAAGGAACCAATAGAAGCAACAGTTATTGATGAAAACCCTGACATCGAGTGCCTATGCATTCAGTTGTTATGCTGGGGTCATTCGTTTGTATTATTCGCATGTTACAGACCATCAGACGCGGCACTCGATTACATGATCAAACTAAAAGAATACATGTCTCCTTTTCAGCATAAGAAAATTTTCCTTGTAGGCGATTTCAATCTGCCTAGCATTACCTGGGAACTACTTCAGGCGGGCTCTAATAATGACCAAAATACTAATATTATCTTCGACAATATGCTAGAACACCAATTAATTAAAACGGTTACTGAAGCCACCGTGTACAAGGTTCTTCGAGTACTGTTCTTGACCTGCTATTTGTGAATGGTGACTTTTCCGAATACGTCGTTACAGTTGATGAAGGTCTCTCCGATCCCAAGCTTGTTACTGTCGCCTTGCGTAGATTTAAACCCCTCATCGCTAAACGCACTAAGACACATTGCTTAAAAAATTATGCTAGAGCTGTTGATGCAAGGATATTGGAATTGATGGAAACGTGTCTTGCTGACTTCATCGATACTGAGAACGACGTATTCACGCTCTGGGCAATGTTTCTCAAAATGTGTCGTCACTGTATAAATACTTTTGTGCCTAACAAAACAAAAGAGGTCAGCAAACAAACGCCGTGGATGACTCGTAATATACTGCACCTAAAGCGCCAACTTAAAAGGAACAAAAAGAAGCGCGCCCCGCCACAACTTATCAGTGAAATTAAAAGCAAATTGTCATCAGCTGTCTGCAGTTCAAAAGATTCCTACTTTAGGACGGTGCTACCTTGCTTTATGAAAAACGCACAGGAAAAATTTTGGAGGTACTTAAGCGAAAATAAGAGACCTGTCAATGAAATAATGGTCGACGGAGCTACCGTAAAAGAATTGAATGAAATCACTCAACATTTCAACAACTACTTCCACAGCGTTTTTTCCCAGTCAGACGTAGGTAACTTGTTTCGTTCGACTGTTTTTTAGGCGCACGAAGTGGACTTCATTTCATACGATGGTATTGTGTCAATGCTTTTGAATTTAAAAATAACGAAATCATGTGGCCCAGATGATATCCCAAATATGTTTCTGAAATGAATGCGGAAGTTATTGGTAGCTTTCTTTTTATACTGTTCCGAGCTTCCTTGTTATCGACTAAAGTGCCCAATGACTGGAGGACAGCTCCAGTTGTGCCAGTTTTTAAAAAGGGCAATCGTTTATTGTTAGAAAATTATCGACCAATATCATTAACTTCCTCTTGCTGCAAACTAATTGAACATATTATCGCCAGCCACATCCCAAAATTTTTAGAAAGAAATTCAATATTAACAGACTGCCAGCTTGGCTTCAGAAAATGCTATTCCACTACGACGCAACTGTTAACTGTAATTCATTCATTTGCGAAAACGTTGGATAATAATGGTCAAGTTGACACTCTTTCTGTAGATTTTAGTAAGGCATTCGACAGAGTAGTTCATTATAAACTTATTCAGAAACTTAGACATTACAATCTTCCGAAGAATATGGTTTCTTGGATAGCGGCCTATCTTTCGGATCGTGTACAGTTTGTCGCTATTGAAGGTAACAACTCGAGCTGTCTTCCAGTGACATCCGGTGTACCCCAGGGCAGCGTGCTGGGTCCATTGTTGTTTTTACTTTATATAAATGACATTGTCACCGTTGTTACCCCAGGTACACAGGTAAGATTGTTTGCGGACGATTGTGTTTATTCCGAGAAATATATACAATGCATGACCAGACAGATCTTGAAATAAGTTTACAGAACATACAATCATGGTGTGACAGGTCAGTCATGGCTTTAAACAAGGACAAAACAGTAAGTCTTCACATAACACGCAAGAAAAGCCCATTAAAATATACCTACACACTGGCCGCTTCACCCCTAAGGGAAGTTGAAAATTACAACTATCTACGTGCAACATTCACGAACAATTTATCATGGAACACACATATTAGCAATATTTGTTCCTCAGCTTTCCGTAAACTATGCTTCCTAAAACACAAACTTAGAAATTCGCCTGCCAGCATTAAATCACTTAGTTACATGACATTCATTAGACCCAAATTAGAGTATGCTTGTATTACATGGGATCCATACACTCAACACAACATTAAAATAATGGAGAGAATCCAGCGAAAAGCTGTTCGCTTTATTCACTCTATGTTTAAGTGCACCGATTCCGCCACACAGCTCATGATAGAAAATGACATTCCGCTCCTCGAAACACGCCGGCAGATGCTTCGCCGCAACTTTTTACAATCATTAATTAGTCATGAATTATCCATAGAACCCGAGTTATATGTGTCCCCCCTGTCTACGAGGCGTACACGTCATGATCACACACATGCATTAACCCCTCCTTTCGCTAGGACAGATACTTACAAATATTCCTTCTTCCCTAGAACAGTGTCGGAGTGGAACTCCACGAATAAACCTTCCTAAATCAGCTCGTTACCCAGTGTTATATTGTGTTTGAAAATGTGCATATTCTTTATATCATCGTATTCATGTTTTGGCATTATGTTGCCTTTCTTGTACACATATTAGGGTCCTTTCTTCGTTATGTTTGAGGTTTTATATATTGTTTGAACTAACTGTATTGATGTTTTTGTGATCTACTTCCTGTTTGGATGTAAAATGAGTGCCCTTCCTGCAAGAACCGAATTGTGGTCTGCAGTAGCTTATAAATACATAAATAAAATGAAATAAAAATAATCAGCGCCTGTACCTCAGCCTCAGCGCTGGTGGGGATGTTTCGGCCAGCGCGAAGCGAATATATCGTGTAATTATTATGCGTAACTGCAAAATACCTCGAAAATAAAGGTATGAGAAGTGATCCAGCAATTCCTTGCCCTTGAATGTACGCCTATGCGGCCACGGCATCATATAGGCCGTCCCACACCATGCTTGTCTACGGCTACAGATATTTTCAACCGCTATACGATAAATATTTAACCGCAATAAATATCTTCCTTGGCCTTGTGTATCTTTTCGTCCACTTTACATTTTTCACATTTATATCCTAATTACTACAGATACCATCCCCTATACGTTCCTTGGCAGTCTGTTAGTTCTCATTAATACTGTGTCTAACAAAGAAAAACGAGCCCTTAAAAGTAACCTTCAGGGCTTGTAACAGAGTGACTCGTGGGCATAATGATTGAGTTACTGTATCTCTTGAAAGTGCAGCTTGTTCTTGTTCTCAATTTCAAGCTAGACTGCTCTTCCAACGGCACTACATCAGCAAAAGAATAGTAACTTAAGTGGTAGAAGCGGAACGTGATTCCCACCTTGCAGGGCTGGGCAGAGATACTCAGAAAAGTATTCCGGAATACAGATATCGAAATACATGAACTGGAAGCCTAAAATACAGATACTGAGATACATTTGCTTTTAACGTAACGGGATATTTCGGAGATACTTTTGCACTAAGACGAAAAAAGTATTCCGGAATACAGTTACAGCGATACAGATACTAGAATACTTTTTTTATTTGAAGGATGCTCATACTACGCAAAGACACATATTAGTGCAGCATAATGTTGTAATTAAAGAGACAGTGCATCGTGACGTTCATTTATTTATTTATTACAGTACCCTCAGCGAAATTAAGACATTGCAGGGGAGGGGGCGGGCAAAGTACATAATTAGCAATAATGACATAATTACAAGTATCAATTGCAATAAAAATACACTATTTCACAGCAACAGTAACAAGGATTGGACGCCGAAATCGACATACTTGGCGTACAAACTAAGCTATGCTAGACATAGCACACTTTAAGCAAATCGCTCGAATCACTAATGAACACCAGGGTATTCAGAAAAAGTATACATTTACTTTGCACATAAGATCTGCTTTGCTGAGAAGGATGCTGTGTGAGCATCTCAAATAGGCTGCCTGCTAACAGCGTCGGTTCAGCCTCAGCACAAGACTCACGAAAGAAAAAAGTCTGTCTACCGGTGAAGGCGAGCACAAATTCGTGTTATAGTGAATAAATATTGCCTTCATAGCCGGATTGCCCTGCAGCGTGGCGATATCTCTTCTCAGGTCATCTAGTTACCGAAACGCTTCCGCCCTCACTTGGGTTGTTCTGACTGTTCAGAATCCGAAGTCTGTTCCCAACTTCGGAATCCTAAGCCGTCTGACCCTGTCGGCTTCAATGAAGCTGTCACCACCACCGACGCTACCAGCACCCATTTCAGAAAGCCGCAACAGGCGAAGTCGGCTCCGGCGGTGGGGGAGCCTGCTACCACAAAAGACCGTTTCACGCATGTAATCAATTAGGAACGCACCCTGACATTGGAGAGGTGGCTGAAAGCGCGTCAAAGATAGCCATCTTCTAGTCCCTTCCGCCGCGACTACGGGAACTGCTTTTGGAAGTGCCGTCGCTTTGAGAACTTAATGCACGCGAAGCATTGCAAAGCATGTTCCAAGGCGGTATCCGCGCGGGGGGTCGCGAACTAATAGCTTGCCACCCGAAAAAAATTAGGCGTGCTGCACTGACCTTGAGAGACAGCGACTTTCGTCGGCAGAGGCCGACAACACTGGCCCCGCGATTCTGCCGTCTGCGGCGTCGCGCGCTTTACCACATGGACCATTCTGTGCTTGAGCGGAAACCATCGCCGCCCTATCTGTCGGCGACCGGCGGCGCGCCTTTGCTTGTCTTGGCAAAAAAAGAAAAAGAAACGCCATTCCCCCATTGGAAACAAGCCTCAACTCACTTCCGACACAAAAAAAAAAATGTAACGAGATACCCGTGTCCAGCATAGTATCGCGATACAGGCGATACATCGTAAATGTATTTCATTACTGAGATACAAATACATTTTTCAAATGTATCTCGATACAGAAATACAGATACTCAAAAGTATCTCTGAAATACTATCGCGATACTCTTGTATCGCGATACTGCCCAGCCCTGCCACCTTGGCATAAGTAACGAAGCGTAGGTCGGTGGAAGTTCTGCCCGCCAGCAGGTCAACACTTTGTGCGTCTTCCGAAAACACTAATACCGGAATTTTCTCTGGCACAACGCCATAGTTTTTCATAGTTTTTTCATTGTTTTGTAACTGGAGTGAAACCTGGCAAATGTCTATTAATTTCAAAAAGACTGTAGCCATGACCTTTTCAAATAAGAAACAGCCTCTTAATTTTATATATAATAATGATGGTGTCAGTCTAGCTCGTGTCACGGAGTTTAAATACCTTGGTGTAACTTTGACAACAAATTTAAAATGGCACACGCTTGTCGAGACAATCTGCAACAAGGCTCTTCGAAAACTTTGGTATCTCCGACGTACGTTAAGCAACTCGACAAAAGAATGCAAATTGACAGCGTACAAGACCTTGGTCAGGCCTATACTCGAATATGCGTCGGTTGTTTGGTCACCTCACCACAAACATGACATAGCTATGCTAGAATCTGTTAAAAAAAGCAATAAGGTTTATTTTGCGTCGCTATGACCGGCGGTTCTCGCCTAGTGCGCATGCGCATGTTTTATCGCTGCAGCCTCTCGAACATCGGCGCACTTGCGATCGAATCATCCTCCTGCATAAGATAGTTCACACCGGCTTAAGTGTACTAGCACCCATTTCTTTTGTTGCAGCTTCTGCACGCCGTACGCGACGATTCAATTCCCTAAATATTATGCCGTTTAGAGCTAGTCTTGATTGTTTTAAGTTTTCCTTTTTTCCGCGGACCGTGGATCTATGGAATGAGCTTGATGGGTCTCTGCGCAGACTCGATGCTCAGCAATTTGAAAAAGAGTTGCGAAATCATGTATTTTGTTAAATTGTATTTTTTTTTCTTCATTGTGTTGAACATCTGTATCCACTCCTGCTATGTCTCAATAACTGAGACAGCAGTATTTGTAAATAAAATAAATAAATCTATGCTGACCTTTGCTGTGCAATGACCGAGGTTTTGCTTCTTATAACTGGTACGTTCTAGCCGCTAAAACCGCACAGAGGAGTAGGCTCCTGCACCATCCCGATGCCGCGTCGTGCCGCCGCTGGCACTTGCGACAAACAACCCGAACTTCCCGTGCCGATGAGACCTACGAGAGCAAAGTCATCATCGAAAATGACTTCCTTGAGCAACAAATGACCGGCCTTGGTGCAAGAAAATACTTCTCCGACAACGTTGGACTCGTTACTCAACAAAGGTTTGCAGTTGCTTTTTGTGTGGTCGATTGCTTGGCGATGTTGGCGCTTAGGCTTTGGACAGTCACGTGAGTGGCCGTAGACGTTGCAGCTATAGCACTTACGATCCCCTTGTTGGTTGACGGGCGGCAATCTCAGGTGTCGATCTGTTCCTTGGTTCGCGTCGGTGGTCATATCTCTTGGATGGATGGATGGATGGAAATAACTTTATTTATACGTCCTGTACAGGGTGTTGCCACCTGCCTGGCTAATCCCACGTCGGGACTGGGAGGTCAAGCCTCCCAGCCCTGTCATGGGCGTACTGGACAGCCAGGACTTGGGGAATATGGTCGTGAGATTTTATCATCCCTGTAAACCGTTTCCGGGAAATGCCAGGGCCAAGCGACCCACACTCCCAGAGGTCATATCTCTTGCCATGGAAGCGGGCAGGATCCGCTCCGAACAAGCTCGTGACACACGGCTTCGGATACTTGTTTGAAACACTTCCCGACATTCTCGTTCGATGCTCTCGAACTCCAGGACGTCGTGAACAAGGTTGTCGTCGTCGCCATGCGTGCTTCCCAAGAGCATGGTGCACATTTCGCGAGAACTTAAACCCACGAGAACTCGGTCCCGCATATCGTTTAGGTCGAGGTTAACTTCGTGACAATGACACACCTTGGAATACATGCAGGCGGCCGCGCTCTCGTTTCGACGCTGTACGCGCTCTTGCACCCTGCGCCATCGTTCCGGAGCTCGAGTTTGGCTGATGATGGTTCGGCGGAAACGTCCCTCGAACTCCTTTCGCGACATGATTTGAGAACTGCTGGACCGATATTGCAACTGCCAGCTGCAACCAACCGGGCCTTCGCAGTTTCCAGCGCGTAGGCAGCAGGCCACCCGTGAAGCATCGACGTTCGGCGAATGTTGTCGATCTGTTCACGCACCGAAGGAGCGCCCTCGTGGCCGTCGAAGGCGCTGATGTTCTGGCTTAGATCCGGTATCACTTGGAACGTTTGCTTTCGTTGAGGCTGCGCGGCGCCGGCCACAGTAAGTCGATCCTGGAGGGTCGACAGCAGCCTGTCCTCTTCTTAGAGGAGGTCGCGAGCCGTGGTCATTTCTCCTTGGCTAGAGCCCAGATCTCCACTGCCAGTCGGGCTGACTCGGGGCGTCCCGTTCATCGTTAGGTTAACCAGTTTCGTGCACTGAACTCACGTTCACCATTTCGGTGGCGACTGGATGATGAATCCCACTTCTGAAAATGTTGTCTTCGTCGTCGTTGAAGTCACGAGACGTTGTAGCAAAAAATATAATTTAATATATTTATATTATATTATGTTATATATTATAATATATAATAATTATATATAATATAATATATATAATAATATATATATAATAATATTACATATAATAATATAATATATAATATATTATATTATATTATATAATTTAATATATTTATTTATTATAATATAATTAAATATAATATCATTTATAATCACAGAAACTCATATGCCACACAGGAACACTACGCCACACCTGGCGGAGGCGTACGGGTATCTAACGTGCACGTCTTCTTCCACTAGCCATACCAGAAAACGCGCTTTTCACGGAGGCGCTAGCGATGTGCCAACATAAATGTGGCCAGGAACCTTGTGCTAAAAACGTTCCACGTTGTCAGAGGTGGCTCTTGGTTCTCGAACTATGTCCTGGCGGCGTCTGTCAAGGCGACGTAGGCATGCCGTAGCTTGTATTCAGTGCCCCAGGTATTCTAAACGGCGACGCGGTCGTACGCTTCGAGCCAGCTTTCCGGATCTTCGAATCTCCCGTGTCTTCGAGCCAGCGTTCCGGGTCTTGGACTGGCTGGTGTTTGCAGGAAAGAGCCCGTACCCTGGCTGTAGTCCCTGCTGCCTGCGGCTAGTTCGATGATCTGGGTTGTCGTTTGTGTCGCCTTCTTCACGGCTTGGGTTTCGGTTGGCCCAGCGGGGGGGGGAGGGGGGGGGGCGTCCTGATGATGGACGAAGCAGCACCTCCGCCAGATGTCACGTGGTTGTGACGGTGAAGGAAGCAAAACGCAGCCGTTAAAGGTTACACGCATATTGGGCGAACTTGCGCCCAGTAAAAGAAGCAACGCTCAAAGTGCTGCAAGAGCGGCAAGCACTGAAGTCTGCCGTCTGATCAGTGGTAAGGCGGGTTGGCATTTTCGATGATCTGGGTTGTCGTTTGTGTCGCCTTCTTCACGGCTTGGGCTTCGGTTGGCCCAGCGGGGGGGGGGAGGGGGGGGCGTCCTGATGATGGACGAAGCAGCACCTTCGCCAGATGTCACGTGGTTGTGACGGTGAAGGAAGCAAAACGCAGCCGTTAAAGGTTACACGCATATTGGGCGAACTTGCGCCCAGTAAAAGAAGCAACGCTCAAAGTGCTGCAAGAGCGGCAAGCACTGAAGTCTGCCGTCTGATCAGTGGTAAGGCGGGTTGGCATTCATACATGTGACAATAAAGATTCTAGCGTTGTCGCTTGCGGCCGCAATAGTTCCTGAATAAACTCTTGGTTCGCGTTTTGTGAGCAATGTTATCAGATGAACTTTAGCAACAGAACAGACAAAGAAGAAATAGAAGCGTAAACAAAACGGGCGCTCCGAGATATACCGGCGCTATCTGCGCAAGGCAGTACTTACGCGTGTAACGGGCCAGCTACAAAAAAATAGAAAAAGAAGCGCGAGTGACAACATGTAGGCACACAAACAACTACTTCACTCAGAAGGCAACACAGACGTGGTCGTAATGAAACAACGAGCTCTTTGATACCATTATCGGATTGTGACAAAGCAGCCCACTGATGTGTTGTTATCGCAGGCTCCTGTTCCGCATGACCAATGAAGCAGTGGCCGAAGCGCAGACTGCTGGAGACAAGAGCAGTACCATCCTGCAGCATCTGCTTCGGGACAGGAAAGCTAGCCTAAAGGAGATCTTGACGTTCTTGCACGACGTTGTGATCTCCGGCGCCAATACGGTGAGCATTTACAATGAAATACTATCGCACGAAAGCGTTAAAAGTTACAATGAACGCTAATACATGAAAATTGTTACGCAAGCGTTTGCTGTGCAGAAATCACTTGACAATATCAGGGCTATGCAAAAGGCTTAACATACTGCAGTAATCTTAGATTGACTTCGCAGGAACCTTACTGCTTACTCGTCAACAACTTTACAAACAGAGCAATAAGTTATTGAGACGATATAGCATTCAGACCAGTTGCCTGTACTTAAAGGCACTGTCTACCGTCCTTCATCGCTTTTGTGTTTTGTACCGCAATAGAAAGCGCACCGTCTGAAGTGTCCAACCTTGCAGCGGTTTCTCTGGAAAGTGAGTACAAATTTTTAACACAGAATTTTTCGATCTGCGTTCAGTTTTCTTCCATTGGCATGAAACATGCCCACAACACTGGTTGGTGGACGCGATGATCATTGCAGTACCGGTAAAAATTAAAACCGAAAGCACAGGTGATCTCTGTAGGATTATTTATTTTCGCTGAACACTATTGTAATGAATGTTACAGTCGTTTTCAGTGCGCTATTGGTTAAATCAGGCCTTATTGTACGATTACAGAACACTTGTTTTGCTGTAATCGCAGTCCATGCGTTTGTTTTAGCCCTGCTGCCGCAATCCAAGCCAAGTCGATTCATAAAAAAGAGACAATAAATGCACGCCTTCACAACGCAGCACATGTGAGACATCCTAACAACAATACATCGGCACAGTACGATCAGCGCGGAGAGCCGCATTGCATAACGCATGAGTTGAAGCAGACGAAATCGAAGACGGCGCCGCAAGCATCGCCACCGGGCGCCTTTATGTACGCGTGAGAAAAAAAAGCAAAAAATTACTCTGACGCAACCGAAAGCTGCCTCAAGTGTGTAAAATACAATTTAAAGTTATACTTGTTTGTTTTTTACTCAATTGGGTCTACCTGAGAGGATTTCTGTTCCTATGAGCAGATTGAACCACATCGCCGTTAGGTCACGCTAGCGGTCATTCTTTCACGATTTTCAACATCAAATTAAAAAATGTAATTCCTTTTTTATGGGGGAAAAGCATGCTCGTTACCGCCGATGTGACGAACGATATTCGCATTTTCACCACAATCAGAAACAGTTTTTCCGAGCGGTAGACAGTCCCTTTAATATAGCAGTTCCTGGGTTCGTTTATGACGTTTTCGTCCATTTTCTGTGCCTTCTTACTTTTTGCAATGGTAACAGGAATGCGTAAAAAAGTATCGCACTTTATAATTGTAAATTTTCAGGTTCGTTTCAGGGATTCATATGAGTTTTTCACACTATTGTATTTTGTGAACTGTGTTATGTGAACAAATTCAATCCATATTCGCTCGCTGCAGCGGGCACGTTTTCTTGCACAGCTACTCTGCTGAGTTACGCCAGGTGGGATGCTAAAGAAGCTTCGTGTCTTCGTGTCGCATTCCAACTTGTCATTGCCTCGCCCTTTGCCGCAAAACTGTAGCTTTTCTGGCTTCACGCGTGTCTGTCTGTCTGTCTGTCGGTAAATATGCCTGTCGACCAGCCTCTCTGCCCGTTGTGTCGCAGTGCGTTCCTCGGCCCTCTCCGTTCGTCAATCAGCCGGCGCTCTGTCGGCCACCTAGTAGCACGGTGCATATAAAAGCGCATCGTGTAAAATGATAATAATAAAGTACGCTCATTTCTTCCTTCTTTTAGACAGGAGCCGCGGCTACCTTTGTTTTCTATCACTTGGCGACAAACCTTGAGGTTCAAGCAAAAGCACGAGAAGAGATCCTGTCATCGTTCTCTGATCAGCCACAAAAAGCACGATCAAGCAGTGACACTGCTTTACCCTACCTGAAAGCTTGCATCAGGGAAACGCTTCGGTAAGTACCGCTATGCTTGCATGGGCTTTCTGTATGTACAAAGTTAACGTACATGTCTTAGTGAAGATGGAGATACAGTAGTAGCACTACTACCTTGAGGAAAGTGCAAGCTCTAAAACCTAGGTCATTTTTAAGACAGCGCTGTGAAGCAACATTTTATATATGTTTATGATCATCTTGTATTTCTTGAGTGCGAACTGGAAGCCATCCCTTCCGAGGCTTCCACTGCTCTTTGTCATTTTTCAAGAACTCTTTCACTGTCACCCACCAAGTGCCAAGTATTGGTGAATATGGTGGCTGCTTTTATTGCAACAAATGGTTTTATGCGATTTTTAGAAGAGGACTATATTTTAACTGCAATCATCTCGGTCGGCCCTTCGAGACTCGAAACAGCCAACCACTTCTTCGCTTTAATTGAGCGCACTCCATGTCGGTAAGCGCAGCATCACCCGTACTTGCTTCATCAATGCAGTCAAAAAATCGTGCGACCACAAGCGGGAACTTCCAGCTTTCACGGAAATGAGCGTTTGATTCGCGTATCCTCCACCACGTGCCGCCTGGCCTTTATCTTTCTGAATTTCGCGCGAAGTTCAGAGTTGTGTAACGGCAAGAAAGAAAAACGAAAAGAAAGTTGAGCACGCACCACTTCCCCGACTAAACTTCGTCGGCCGCCGTTCGGGTTAACGGCGATAAAGATAAGAGCGGATAATGTTACAGTTGCTGAGATTATGTTAGAGTTGCTAGTAATCCCTAATTCTTTTGCAAAGACTCGTTTTACGCTTGAAAAACATGGTGCCTGGCTTTACGTGACATTTTGAAAGGGCTGCCAGACGCGTTGTTTATTTCCTTATTCTTTTTTTTTCGTGTCGAAAGATTCAGGTGATGGCAGATCTTGAAAGGTTGGCGTATGTTTAACAGTCGAACGATAGGATTTCCCAATGGTGAGTTACTCAGCTTCTCCCGTCTGGTTGCTTTTAGTCCCTGTGAGTTTCGCGCTGCCATTTACGTTTCTCTGGCTGCGCGGAAACCGGCGGAAACCGGTGAAAGGAGCGGAGTGCGAGCTCCGCTTGTTTTTGTGCGATCACTACTCTGTATGTCATAGTTATCACCTGCCACCGGCTAGCATGCCGGGCGGCCAGTTGGGCTTGTCTCCACTTTGAATATAGTGAGAATATATTTCGCACCAAAAAGGGCATTTTTACTCATAAGCCTGGAACCCGAAGGGATCGCACATGACTCATCGTGATGATGACGTGCGCGTATAGTGTAGAAAAACGGTGATCTTGGAGTTACCCTCTATCAGAAAGTATGCTCTAGAATACCGCCCTATCAGCACACATTTACACAATGAATGTCCTGGAACAGGTCTGACACTCCAACTTATTTTGTGCCGCAGAACAAGCGGATTCGTTTGCGTTCGACTCAGCTGAAAGTTTACTTGAGCTAACGAGGACCCTGCTTAACTCTTTCGTGACTGCCCCATTGGAGTATCGATCATATATGATCGATGGCTTTCCGCGCACTGCCGAGTTGATAGTTTCGCGCGTTTTTACATGTACTGCTATCTAGCATGTAGCTTTATCACTAGATATTCGGTTTAGGCATAGTTTGCCATTTTCCTGGAAAGCGGCGACACATGAGAGAGATTTTTGGGCAGTGGCGGCAGCGAACGTAGCGGCCAATGGCGTAGGGCTCTCGTCAGGCCGCGCAAAGAAACGGACGTGAATCGCGTGATTCCGCTGGTTCGATGGCAGACTTTTTAGATGTGAAGCATCTTAGCGGAGTTCAATTCGGTGGTGGTGGGGTGCGGTGTGACCACCCTTACTGAGCATGCGCAAACCCTCTCCACACACATCCTCTGCACAAACCCCCTCTCCCCTACATACCCCCTGTCCCCCTCTCCACTTCCCCTCTCATTCCCTCCCCTTTCCATCTCCCCTCCCCTCTCATCTCCCTCTCCCCTTTCCCCTCTCACCTCCCAGTCTGAAACGTGGGCTCTATACATGCCGAAACGCTTCTTCGCATCGCCTCGTGGTCCCCTTTAGCGGGAGATGGTGTGATTTTTGATGAGTCAAGCGGTGAGGCGTCCAAAGATGGCTGAAGCTCGGATTTTATTCCGGAGAACGATTCAGAAAAGGATCGAGCTGGGACTTCAGCCAATACTCGTAGGTCAGCGTAGTTTCACATCCGCGTCTCTCGCGAGTAGCAAAATAAGCTTTCTGTTTGTTCACGTTGATTTATTTCTGTTTGGTAGAGTCTGAACAAGCTTTTAGAGAAGAGCTCATCCATCAGCTTCTCAATCTTGACGAGGCCATGCCAGCTCGCACTGCTCTGCCTCCTCTACCCCCATCCGCAAATCATGTTCTCCAAAAGTCATAAAATGTAGGCAGGTGCGAGAGCTGCAAGCTCTCTCATAAGCAGAAGAAAACCGAGTTGAAAACATGTTTTTTTTTCAGTAGCTGTCAAGTACATTCGTCTCACTCTTGCGCGTAACTGCTTCGTTGAGTGGTGCAAGCCCCATTGGGCATGAGTATTGCACTTGTTTAGAAGCACACCAAATCAACTGCCGTAGATGTTGCCACGCCTCCTTCTTGTTTTATTTTTATGTATTGGGTTTGACCCGCAAGAACGGTTAGCAACGCTCGACGCTGACCGCACCGCAGTGTTCGAGAAGCTTAATAAGAACTTGTTGTTGGGCGAGTTCACGTTCGCGATAAACGGCAGCGCACACCGGGTTAAGACAGATACACATAACACGAAAAAGGACGACACTAGCGCTGAAGTTCAACTTTTTGTGAGTATGTGAGTACTTAACATCGTGGTTTAGCGCTAAAAAAGACAGACACATGTGAGAGATAGGACAGGTGCTACTAACAACTGGTTTATTGCAAGGATTGCAATGGAACAAATAGCACACTGGTGCGCAGACGGGACGAGCGCGTAACAAGACGTCACTACTTATCAGGCTACAGGCATGTGGCTTCAAAAAGCCTAATCTCGTTTCTATACAAGCAGCTAGACATGTCGCTAACACAGTTAGTACCCTTTAGATGCGAAGCATCTTATGGCGGAGTTCAAACCGGTGGTGGTGGTGGTGGTGGTGGTGGTGGTGTGCGGCGTGACCACCCTTACTGCGCATGCGCGAACCTTCTCCACACCTCCTCTCCCGCTTCCTCCTCTCCCCCCTCTCCACTTCCCCTGTGAAACGTTCGCTCGACATGCCGAAACGCTGCTTCGCAACGCCTCATGGTCCCCTTTAACGGATATGGTGTGATTTTTTTCTATATATGATACGCCTCCCAGAGTTCACGGGCTGATTTGTTCCAGCTTCTTCCTAGAATCTTGCCCTCTCTAAATATCGGCTCACACATGCATTTTCGGCAGTGGGACGAAAGACAGGCCCCGTCTACTTTCTTTGTAAGAGCCACACATGTTGGATGTATGCCCCTTGGGCACGAAAAAAACTCTTACCCTATGACTCCGCCCACCCAAAGCTTCTTAAGAGGGGCATCGCTATATGCTGCCTGGAATCGGCCTTGCGAAAGTCGTCGTGTTCACATGTAGTAGAAGCGGCCTTTGTGAAACAATTAGAAATACTATTGTCCGCGGGTTTCCCTGGACAGGTCTTGGTGGCGGTGGCTGTGGCCCTACTCCGAAAACTGGAGGGCAGCGCGAAGCGGATAACAGCGGATGTGGGAGCACCGGGGAAGAAACCTGAAGTTGTGCCGTATGTGCACAAGGTTTCGCTCAACCTGAAGAAGGTTACCAATAGGCATGGGGTCCCGCTTGTTTTTTCGGCTCCTAGCAAGCTTGCACAGCTGCGCCCACGCACAACAAAGGCGGGCTGCAAGAAGGAACGGTGCTCAAAGACGCATGCCTCGCCCTTTGTGAAATGCGTACAAGGAGTGATGCATGATATACCGCTGTCTTGCGGTAACTCGTATATAGGGCAAACACGCCGATGCCTTAATGACCGTTTAGGTTAACATGCCAAAAATCTAAAGAAAGTAGACGGGGCCCGTGTTTCGTCCCACTGCCGAAAATACATGTGTGAGCCGATATTTAGAGAGGGCAAGATTCTAGGAAGAAGCTGGAACAAATCAGCCCGTGAACTCTAGGAGGCGTATCATATATAGAAAAATGGTACCAACTTTGTTAGCGACACGTCTATCTGCTTGTATATAAACAAGATTAGGCTTTTCGATGCCACATGCCTGTAGCCTGATAAGTGGTGATGTCTTGTTACGCGTTCGTCACGTCTGCGCACCATTGTGCTATTTATTCCATTGCAAGCCTTGCAATAAACCAGTTGTTAGTAGCGCCTGTCCCGTCTCTCACATGTCTTTTTTTAGCGTTAAACCACGATGTTAGGTTCGAGAAGCTTGGCGATTGTAGTAGATGATTTTGTTAACATTGCGCGCAGGACACGAATAGTCTAGATTATTCCAGAGCTTGCACGACCACCAGTGATAAGGCTGGAAAGTTCGATGCATGATGTATAAAAGACGGCTCGTCCCAGCGATCATCAGTTTATCGACGGCCGACGCTCTGTTCTCCGCTACCTGTGTACAGCGTGTATTGCTGTAGTTTGACTTTCCGTTTCGCGGCCACAAGTTCAGCCAAATAAAGAGTTCCATATCCGACACGCCGATTGCTGCCACGTGACAATATCTATGCCAAGCTTTTCAAAGTAAGAAAAGGGGCAATGAGGCATGTTTTGTATACCTTGGATTTTTTACTGTACTCTTTTCGCCCAAGTATCTAACTTTTTTATGTTGGTCTTGCAGCAAGTGTTCGATAGGACATTTTTTTATTACTACGTATAATTGTTACGGGTGATATTTCCATCTTTATGAAAGACCATTTCGTCTGCTTCATTTTGATGTACGTAACAGAAATATAGTGCCATGACTCGATTTGATAAGAAAAGCTTCTTACGCCCGTCCCGACTGCCTCTTTTTTACGCGGAACCGAAAGAGTTAAGTTGCCAGAACGCCCTAATATTTTATCGTGAAAACAAATATATGGACACTCTCGGCGGATTTTTGCCATTGTCGTCATGTCCCGGATATGTAAATGTATGTATATATGCATAAAAGCCATAAATAAATATTCTAACGAATAAGATTCCGAAACGCGTGACCGGGGATTCGAACCTGCGACCCTTCGCTCCGCAGCGCTCTGCTTTAGACAATTGCATCATGCTTCATTTTTTTGCTCTTTAATTCATGGAAAGGTGACCTGTTATTGCTGTGAACCACGTACTACATAATTCTTCACATTAGAATTACACAAGACCCACATTGTTCCCTACAGTAACAAGCGTTTCAAAAGTCAGGGAAACACACTCAAGCATCCAGAAGTGCAAGCCACTCCGGAACGGGCTCCAAAGTCTCAACACTGCGCAATTAAGTAGCTTCTTCTCGGAAGACAGACCTCGTCGATCGTGGTGGCCCGGCGTGCGTGTCGATCATGCGACGTTTCCATAGCGAATAAAGTCCTAATAACATAAATAAATCATACAGTGTAATATTGATGGCGCTCTTTTTGAAAGGGAGGAATGTAATACCATGAGGTTTGATTGTAAGGTCTTTTTCTGATTGTAGTCGTTAAAATGTCTCAGAAATAAAATGCGTCACGACAATGGATCAAACAATGCTCTATCGTCTCAGGTTGGTTACAGAGTCTCCAATTTACAGTCCAGGGCACAAATATTGCTTTTTTATTGAGCCATGTCATCACTGGTAGAGTGGATGTGTGCAGTTTAAAGAAAAACGTTTTCGCTGCTGGCAATATACACATTCTGCGTACACGGAATAATACATTATGGCCAGGCAAAAGCAAATATGGTGGTCAGTATACTGGGAAAAGGTTATTCACAAGTGCAGCGGTTAGCGTTGTTCTGTCTATATTGTATAAATACGCCATGCTTCATTCGTTCTCTAGGATACTAAGGGCAGAATACAAACGCGCGAGGCGTTGCCTGGAACACACGGGACGCCACACGTTGCGAAATCAAAATTATGCGAGACGCGGGCCATGCTGCGGCCCACGCTGCGTTTGCGTCGTATCGCTGGCGACCCACACTACTTTTCCATTTTGGGGTTCCAGCGCAGCGCTACTTGTGGCCGGTTGGCTAGGGAAAAAGAAGAGCGTTCGGTGGCTCGTGGTGGCGCGAGCTAGTGAGAACGCCTTCGCTCTTGTAGGCTTATGCCACAGGAGGGAAGAAACGAGACGGCTGAACCAGAATCGCGGTATATGTCTTACACCGTGACCGGAATCCTGAGGCGAAAATTACGGCGCAAACGCACAAGACCCCCAAGAAGAAAAGAAACGTACGACAGAAGCGCTGACTAACAACTGCTTTATTCTTTCATACGCCAATGCACATTGTGGGAATCGAGCGCGCCCTCCCCTTTGGCGCCTCGTTCCCCAGCTAGCGCGTGCTTTGGCCGCGCGCGGCTCGAGCGCCGGGAACCGCCGTTAATCGGCAGCATGGCGACCACGGCGGTGGTGCTGGGCCTTTTGTATGGTGCGAGCCAGGGCCTGTATTCTCAAACGATCGCAAAAGGCGATAGTATCTCGTGTGGTGACGTAGAATCTGATGCGTTCAAAACTGGAGAAACACTTGCCTGTGACGTCACTGTTGCACTGGCCGTTGGTGTTACGATGTCTCACAACACAGGAGTACGAGCGCAGAGCGGCCCGAGTTCGGCGTTTTCGAGCGTATGCTGGTTTCTACGCAGTGGCCAGGCTTCACTGTGGCTACTTGAAATATAGGAAGTGTTTAAAGTGCTTTCACCGTTTTTTTTGTGCGATTGTTTAATGCACAATATAATATTTAAATAATGCGACTTTGCGTTCAATGTATTTTCGTTGAGAGTTAACACGGCGTACTCGGACAGTTCAGCTGTAGTGTGCCGCCGCAGCGATATCGTCTCAACATCTCAGCATGTTGCCGGCTCGCGATAAGCCACGGTTCATGTTCCTGGGACGTTCAAGCCACGAAAGAACAGACGCTGGCAAAGAACGAGTACTGATAATACCCCAAGGTAATGCTCGCGGAAAGCTTCAGCGCAAAAAATGCTGCGTACATCCACCGAGGATTGAATACTAGAAGCTACCGCCTACATCACTGAAATGCTAGTCTTCACCCTCAACCGACGGTGATAGGGTGTGTTCGTTCATTCCACGCATTGCAGGAGCGTCGTAGAGCACCGTCACGTCGACGGAAATACTAGATGGCGCCCTCACGTTTCCTGTTTTCGTCAATTGCCAATCAGCGCCCACCAAAGGCGATACTTTTGCGATTGTCGCCTTTTGAGAATACGGCCCCTGGTGTCGGCTTCCCGGTGCGCGGGCACGCGTCCCGTCATGTCTTGACAAGCCACCGCGCTAGCTTACGTCACTGCGCAACATCTGTCCTCATTGGCCGCCAGTGACAAACCCTTCCCCCAAGAGCTCGCTTCTTTCTGGCGCGGTCTTGCCCGCGTCAGATGCTCTCAGGCCTTCACGAGAGGTTGACGCGCTTCTCTGGCAGGCGGCGTCTCGTTCGTGTGCTCGACTACTGCCCTTTGTGTGATAGTCGTAGCGCCGCTGGCAAGCGTACTCGGTCGGTCTTGCGGAGTTCCCTTTATGGCCTGAAAGCCCGTGACTGTCGTACTGTGCTGCATGTCGGGTTAATAAACCCGTGTTTGTTGACATCCTTCCTCGAGTGCCTTTTCTGCGCCATGCCGGAGAGTCGACGAACCCGGCCATAGCGTCTTTGTTCGCTGCGGCAGTGGAGAACGTCGCGTCTCTTGCCGGTCGCCTCGTAGGGAAGCGTCTCGCAGACCTATCTCCACAATATATAAGCCCGAGGCAACCTCACCGCACATGCGCACACAACAATAGCTTTGAACCAAAACGTGTAACAAGGATGATAGTGTATTAGCTACGCGAAGACATGAAATCATACTCAGATGGTTGAAGGGACAAAGAAGTGAAGAATAAGTAAGAAGGACAAAGAAGTGCACTTGCGCTGTAATTTTAGCCTCAGGAATATGTACCAACTACACCCAATGAAGTGAAGTTTAATTTTAGTGACGAGAATCGACGCAAGCAGGGAACGCCAGCTGTGGCTTGCAATATCATTCATAACAATACATCATGCAATACCAATCATACAATACCAGGTGAACACATAGTGTAGGGTTGCGCGAAAGAACAAGCACGAAGGGAAGTGGACAGGACGGGCGCAAAACTTCAACTGAATAAACGGAAGGCCAAAGCCGTCCCTTCGTCCTTGTTCTTTCGCGCAACCCTACACTATGTGTTCACCTGTGCACCAACTAGTCCAAATGAGAGCTTTAATACAATACCAACACGCTTATTTGCCGACTCTCACATCGTATATTTCAGTATATCGGGCTCTTCACTGAATGTTTCTTCAAACCCGTGTGCCACAGTGTCGTTGATCGCAGTCGCGACATGTAAAGCATGCCTGCAGGGCTGGGCAGTATCGCGATACAAGAGTATCGCGATAGTACAGGGGCGTAGCCAAGGGGGGGGGGGTTGGGGGGTTCAAACCCCCCCCGAAATTTTTCAGTTTTGCTTGCGTATATAGGCACGCGCACATAAAAACGCACGCACGAACATACATAAAGTATGGTTGAACCCCCCCCCCCCGAAAAAAATTTCTGGCTACGCCCCTGCGATAGTATTTTAGAGACACTTTTGAGCATCTGTGTTTCTGTATCGAGATACATTTGAAAAATATATTTGTATCTCAGTAGTGAAATACTTTTACGATGTATCGCTTGCATCGCGATACAATGCAGGACACGGCTATCTCGTTACATTTTCGTTTTTCGGAAATGAGTTTACGCGTGTTTCCAAGGGGTTATGACTTTTTTTTTCATTTGTTTTTGTGCCAACACAAGCAAAGACGCGCTGCCGGTCGCCGACAGAAAGGGCGGCGATGGTTTCCCCTCAAGCACAGAATGGCCCATGTGGTAAAGCGCGCGACGCCGCAAGCTGTTAAATCGCGGAGGCAGTGGCTGTCGGCCTCTGCCGACGAAAGTAGATGTCTCTCAAGGCCAGTGCAGCTCGCCTAGTTTTTTTCGGGCGGCAAGCCATTCGTGACCCCACGCGCGGATACCACCTTGGAACAGAGGCTTTGCAATGCTTCGCATGCGTTCAGTTCTCAAAGCGGCGGCACTTCTAAAAGCAGTTCCCATAGAGGCGGCGGAAGTGACTAGAAGATGGCTATCTGTGTCGCGCTTTCAGCCACCTCTCCAGCGTGTCAGGGAGCGTTCCTAAGTGATCACAAGCGTGAAACAGTCTTTTGTGGTACCAGGCTGCCCCACCGCCGGAGGCGACTTCGCCTGTTGCGGCTTGCTGCAATGGGTGCTGGTAGCGTCGGTTGTGGTGACACCTTTGTTGAAGAGTGACCCTTTCAGCCTAGGCGACTATAGTGCCTGCTGTAGTTTCTGATGGGGCGCTCCGAGCAGGTGTCCCTATTTCCACGTCTATTTAGAGAGCTTGCAGGAACGACTTGGGAGGGCTTACACCCTCTCACCCCCAAGGAACATGATTTCTGGAAGCCAATTTTTGGATTGTGCAGTTTCGACATATTGGGCTCCATTGCGCGTATGTAAATATGACCGGCCTATATGTGCAGCGGAATCCTCGGCCGTCTCACCCGGCGCCGACCGGGCCAGACGGCTGAGGATTCTGAAGATGGGGACCGACTTGGGCTTCTGAGCGGTCAGAACAACATACGTGAGGGAGGAAGTGTTTCGGTATCTAGATGGCCCGAGAAGAGATGTCGCCGCGCTCCAGGGCTATCCGGCTATGAAGGTGGTATTTATTCACTCTAACACGAATTTGTGCCCGTCTGCAGCGCTAGATAGACTTTTTTTCTTTCGCGAGTCTTGTGCTGAGGCCGAATCGACGCTGCCTAGAAGACAGCCTGCTTGCGAAGCTCACACAGCAATCTACTCAGCAAAGCAGATCTTATGTGCAAAGTAAATGCATACTTTTTCTCAAATCACTGGTGTTCATTAGTGATTCGAGCGATTTGCTTAAAGCATGATATTTCTAGCATAGCTCACTTAGTAGTCACCAAGCATGTCGATTTCGGTGCCCAATGCTTGTTACTGTTGCTGTGAAATAGTGTACTTTTTTATCGCGATTGATATGTGTAATTATGTCATTATTAGTAATTATGTACTTGGTAAGCCGCCCCCCCCCTCCTCTGTGATGTCTAAACGGCGCTGAGGGTACTGTAATAAATAAATAAACTGAAAGTTTCAATGCACAGAAACTTTATTTACATCATTATGCTGCACTTATAAATGTCCTTTGCAGAGTACGAGCATCCTTGAAACAAAAATGAAGTATTCTAGTATCTGTATTGCTGTATATGCATACCGCAAGACTTTTTTCGTCATATTGCAAAAGTATCTCCGAAATATTCCGTTACGCTAGAGGCAAATTTATCTCAGTATCTGTATTTTAGGCTTCCGGTCCACGTACTTCAATATCTGTATTCCGGAATACTTTTCCGAGTATCTCTGCCCAACCCTGCTCTTGTGTTGCATTCGGCATAAATTGCTAACAGAAGTCAGAATTCTTTTTGGTGACTTCAAACCCTCAGCTGGTCATGGGATCCGCATGCGCGAAATCGTGAAGGCTCACGACAAGTACGCCTTTACGTGTCTCTCAGTCCTCAGTACGGGTCGCGCTGCCCTCAGCAAACTATGTTTAACTACCAACTCGCCCAACTTGCCGTTTTAAAACACCTGGAAGCCCAGCTGCTCAGCTCTACGGGAGTACGCGGCAACAAACGGGTCCACAAGGAATCCACCCGTCTCGCAAACCAGGCTGTGTTCCAATTCTGGACAGCATCGTAGACAGTCTACGCTGACAGCTTAGAAGATAGCATCGAGCCCATGTTGTTCGAGAAACGGAACACGTCTAGAAGACGTCTACGCGAAGTGATGCCACCTCGCGTCGAGAAGAGAAAGCTAAGAAAAACAAGCGTAAATGTTCTTTCTTTAGCCTCTTTCGTGTTCAAACCTATGAAAAAATTAACGTAGCTTACATTGAGCGCCTGGAAAAGCGCCTACTCGTGTACACACGACCATACCGGCGAGATCCGAGCTACGCGAGCATTTCGCTGAGCCGCCATCTTGTTTGGACAGCAAAGTAGCCTGCATCGTTTTTGTCTCCGATGCTGTCTTCTCGAAGCCGTCTATTTTGCAGGCTACTTGAGAAATGGAATGGGACTTAAGATGGCCGCTGTCCACTTAGCTGTCTATTTAGCCGTCTACGGTGAGTATTGGAACACACCCCCAGACTACCGGCTGCCTTTGGCAGAGTACTCTGTCGTAGCTGCGAGCCCATCATCGACCTAAGAGGAGGGAGTCGCGGGGAGCAGAATCTTCACTGAGGGAGACGTGACGTTGCTCGAGGACATCAGCTAATGCCTCGCCTAGAGGCCGGAATTCGCCGTGCAGCCGCAGACCACCGTCTCGAAACGGCTCTCCTTGGTACGCAAGGTCTCCAGATTGGCACCGGCCAGCGAGATCGACCGGTGCGTGTCCAGCGGTGTAGCCGTCCTGTAACGAGACAGCAGTGACTCAGGCCGTCCTGCAGTTCATCGTCTGGCATCATACCTGAGGAGGAACACCCTTTGTGTGCTCGCTTCCGACAAGCAAGGTGGCTTTGCCGTCTTTCCACGGGACTTATACAAGGTGAACGCGCTTGATGCCCTGAGCTCTGTTTTTCTCACGAAGATGTTTCTCTCAGAAAGCTGAAAAGTAAAGCTAAGAAGTTGTTCCAAGATATGAACCTGTCCAAGCTTGCGAGATACATTACTAAGAGTAAAGAAAGTACACTCGAAGTGTTTATAGTGCCAAGACGCACAAGCTAAACTGTCCCTTTAGAGTAATTGTGTCGGAGCGTAATACTTGGCATAAGTGCCTCGCAGTCTTTCTGCAAGAAAAGCTTAAGCTGCTCGCGGTGGAAGACCCGTACTTAGCTCACGATTCCACTGAAGTCATTAATTTCTTTTCAAGGCCAGACGGGGTCCACTTTCGAGGCATTTTATTTAGATTTGAAGGACCTGTACTATTCAATACCCAAGGATAAGTTACTTCAGTGCATCCAACAATGCATAGACAGACATGGTGCCGTGTCATTTCAAAACGAGGTAGGAATACCCGAAGCCAAATTCATGGAACTCTTAGAATTGTACCTCAGGTCCACCTACATTGAATGGGACAGCCGTCTGTATCTTCAGAAGAGCGGTGTCTGCATAGGTTCTTGTTCAGCACCGATTTTATCTGGTTTATGTTTAGCTCAGACAGACAGATCTATCGGCAGTCTTATTGAGGGTACTAGCCTTACTAAAGTTTTTAGGCTCGTAGATGACTTTTTAGTGTTTATTGACAAGACCTGCAGTGACGCCGACCTAGTCGTTAGCAACACCTTGACAACTTTTAGGCACATTTTATCTCCAATTGAAGTGACTCACGAACTTTCCGTCGATTCATTCATAAGGTTTTTGATATGCCATTATTTTTTTAGTCTAACCATGTCTGCTGGCAGTACGAGCATCGGGCGAATAAAGCGAATAAATCGCTGTTACCCTTTAGCTACTGTCATACTTAGCTTGTTAAGCGTAGTATCGCCAACATCTGCTTGGTTAACGTTTTCAAGAAATCCTGTCTCCATCGTATAGCGGAGTTTCGGCAAGCAGGTAAACCGCCTGGAAGAGGCAGGCTTTCCGCAAGTTGTACTGGTTTCGGTAGCTGAAACAATCTTGAAAAGATTGCGAACCCGCCAAGTGGACCAAGAGTCACCTCGTGTAAAAGAGAAGATGGCTGTGATACCGTATCTTCATCGCGTGTCCTACAACATAAAGAAGATTGCCGAGAGAGCAGATGTAAAGGTGATCTTCTCTGCACCTTTGAAAATGTCTAAACGTTGCAAAATGATGAGTCCTTGCGTCCAAAAAGTACCAGTATGTACCATAAACCACAAAAGTAAATATGTCGAATGCCAAGTTGGCCTGGCCTACGATATTCCCGTCTTGTGGGAAAAAGTACGTAGGCTAAACTGAGCAGTTCTTAAACGACAGGCTCATACAGCATTGCAACAATGTTAGGAATCGCAGAGAGGGACACCTGGCAATACATTGCAGAGACTGCAAGTGTGTACCGGATTTTCGCGCAGGCTCCGTGATTGCCAAAAGTCGAGAAAACTAGAATAGATTAATAATTAAGGAAAGAAAAGATTACTGAAGCCGGTGGGCGTGGCGTGAGTGTGACGTCCGTGTTGTAGTTCGGGTGAGTTGGTCATCCATGAACTTAGCTTTTAGTAGTGCGGTACATACGAGAAGTAGACACAACACACAAAAAATCCATGTTTTTTTTTAATAAACATTGTTGGCAGAGGCTCCTATGTGTATGTCTCCCTTTTCGTCCGTCGTCTTCTTTGCGCCTAATATTTCGAATCATGCAATACCAACACGACCAGTTGCTCACTCTCACATTACCTGGCGCCTCACAAGAATCCTCAAGAAAGCATCCTCGACAGGATGTGTGCGGAAACGCGTTAATCTCTTTCTGTTAGGCCTCTCGGCAAATGACCCCGAAAAAAAAAAGAAGGTAATTGGTTTGTATTTTTATTGCACGCTGCAACATAACGCTCGAACGCTCGTTTAGGGGTGTGCGAGATTTAACTCCTAAAAAGCAATGAGTTTCTTACAACAATACCTATAGGGAAATCTGGCGCTAGTGTCTACGCGGGCTCCTTGAGCGGCGCTTCAACCACCATGCGAATGATGGAAAGTACAGGCTTCAGATTTGCTTCGGATGAATTAGGCTCCTGAAATTCGCGACGCTTGTTTGCCGAGTGTAAAACAAAGCGATATGAAGTTATTTTCAAATAAAACATGCTTCATTATTTTGTTCGTAAAAGTTATTGCACAAATACTTAATAACAACTTGTTGGGCTAGTTGGTGAGTACTTAACATCGTGGTTTAGCGCTAAAAAAGACAGACACGTGTGAGACACTGTCTCTCACATGTGTCATTCTTTTTTAGCGCTAAACCACGATGTTATTGCAGAAAGTTTCCGTGACCGTGAGATGGAAGGTAAACCTGGACAAATTGAACCACCATGGTATGCATTGCTCTGCAATTGAGTTCCAGATTTGGCGTCACAATATAATGAATTATTTTCTTTACAACATTTAGACAAACGCGCTTGTCTTTCCGTGGGAAGTACGCATAATCTATTTATGAAAATAACAGTACCGTATTGAGTGAGAAACACTTAACCTATCATCTGCTGCGATGCCAGGTGCGTCTGTCCAAGTTTTCTGCCCCCAACGCATCTCTCGTTCTGTTCTGAAGTGAAGTCAGAGGAGCGTGACGGTGCGTCTATTCAGCTTCGCCGTCGTTTGGACAAGTAGCGCTGGGCACACATAATAATGTTGAACGGACACAGCAAAAAACATCAATGCGTGCAACCAGTGCACCCAGGAACGACGTTAAAAATGCACACAGCCAACGCTGCGGTCGAATGAGCACGCTTGTGGCAGTTAACTTGTCCATCGAGATGATCCTGCGCACAGATCACAGAGACCATGTTGCTACTGGGACCTAGTATACTGTTGACGTCGGTGGCGCTGATAAGCATTCGAACACACTTACATCTTACACATGACTTACCTAGTTGAGCGATATGCATCATAGCGCAGTAAACTAAAAGTTATGTGGCGCGCTTCGGTTGTAACGGACGCAACGTATCGTGCACTGCGTACGCCCAACTAAAAGTGTCTAATAACGGGTAACCGCAACGAACGCTATCGTTGTATTCTAAAACTCCTTACTGCTTTACGTTTGACAGCTGCGGCGGATTGCGGCTGTGGAGTTTTCTGACGCAAGTTCTGGCTGGCCTTTGAAAGTCTGTTTACTAGGGAGCCGTTCTGAGCAAGCAGCGCTTCGATATGAGCTTGTTGCGTCGCCATTTGGGACTTTAAAGGGACTGTCTACTGCTCTGAAAAATTTTTCTGATTGTGGTGAAAATGAGAAGATCGTTCGTCACACCGGCGGCAACGAGCATGCCTTTGCACCATAAAAAAATTACAGCATATCCGCGGGGTGAATGATGATCAGTGGGGCGAAGCTCCGGAGGGTATCATCGGTAAACCGCGAATACGAGTAATTCGCCCCACTAAAGTAAACACGTGAGAAATGTTAAATATCAAATTTTTACGCATCGCCTGCTCAACAGTCACCTGTGAAGCGCCGGCGGTGGCCATTTCTCCTGATGTAGGGCTTGGCTGGAGAAGTTCCAGAGGGATGGCCTCGGGACTAAGACCTCGCAGTCGACGACTGTAGCGGTGGACAGGAGTATCCACTGCAGGAACGGGTTGCGAGATCGGACTGGCAGAACCGCTTCGTGAAGGGGTTGTGAGCATCAGGCGTTGAAGTCCGAAGAAGCGAAGACCCGAGTGTCGTATTTCTCAGAGAAATCGTGGTTGCTGCTTGTTTGTTTGTTTGTTTTGCCTTCTTTTCTATGGCACGTACCCACTCTGGTGGATGGGCCAAGAATATGTAGTTGAAGCTTAAAATCTTATTCGAAGAATGTAAAATGGTTAAAAAAATTAAGAGTAGAAATGGTAATAATAAATAAGACATCAAATTAATACTTCAAAAATTATGCTATTGCGCTCGTGTTTCAGACAGCCGTATTAACCTGATCAGAACAATTTGGTGAGATTAGACATATTGAACCGCATTTTAATAAAGAGCGTTTTTGAAGGAAGATTAAAATGGTACACGTTTAGTGGTTTGCATGAAATTACACACGGCATTGAAGGCATCCCTATGGCAGTATCCAAACCCTGAGGCTCCGAAGCTTAGTATAATTTCTTCAGTTAAGTTTAAGCCTATTTTTAACAGCGGAGTAATGAGCACTCGTGATCTAATAATTGAATATCTGCGGCATGACAAAAAGAAATGTGCAATATTTTCTAATTCTCCGCAGAATTGACATAGGGGCGATATCGTCAGACCAGCTCTGTGTAAGTATAGATTTAATGGGGGGACACGGCATCGAAATCTGGTGATCGTAACTTCAGATTGTCTAGATTGGCTCCAATGAGCCTTACATGGGAAGTTGAGATGTTTGTATTTCGTCCACGTTGTTATTTCCATCCTATCAGTGTGAATTGCCAATTTTCTGTATCTGGTTGCGGTGAAATATTCTACCACTGGAAGAACCTGGATTATTGGGAGATCTAGCGATGCGCGCGCTAAAGCATCAGCCATTTCATTTAATTTTAAGTGACAGTGACCTGGGACCCACACTAGTTTTAGGTGCTTCAGCTGAGACGGAACTAAAGATCGAAATGTCTTGAGGGCACGAGAGTTATGTGAAGCTGTAAGTGCTGTGCATACTGAGAGCGAATCAATTATTATTATCGCCCTGATCTCGTCTGTCGGGAGTTTTCGCAGTGCCATGATGACGGCCATGAGTTCAGCTTCGAAAACCGGAGTAAAATCGGGTAACCTCACAGCGAATGACCAGCCCAGCGACTGGGAGACAATTCCTACGCCTGCCCGTTCTTCGTTCACGGAAGCATCAGTGGCTATTACGTTTCGTGTTTGTGCATGTATCAGAAAATCCTCTAACCTGTTCTCTAAGAATTTTTGGGATTGAAATTTAGATTTTGGAGGAAAAATCTCTTCGTAATCTATCATAAGAACCTGATTTGAGCTATTGGTTACAATTATCTCTCCGATGTTGACATTTATAATTTGCAGTTTCTTTTGTACGAAGATTATCTGTGGTGTGTGATATCGTGGCCAATGTGCGAGAAAGAAGAAATCTGGGTCACTGAAAAAAACATATTCCGCTCTTCTTACCGGCAAGCTATAAAATTTTAGAAATGTCTGTACTGGTAAAACACGGAATCGACAGAGCAATGAAGGCAGACGCGCTTCCTGATACATAACAGTAACTGCTGCAAACCTAGGGAGCCCCATACACAAGCGCAGAGCTTCCCGCTCCAAGATAATCAACGGCTTACTTTTGTAAGCTGGTCCACCCGAGAACAACACACATCCAAATTCTAATATTGGACGCATATACATCTTATATACCATGATCATTGTGTCCCTACGTACACCAAATTTGCGATTGCTCATTCTGCGCAATAAGCCCAAAGCCCGTTGCGCCTTAGCTGCAGTGTACTCGATATGTGGACTCCAGTTAAGTTTTTCATTGTATAAAACACCCAAATATTTTAGAGAGTCTACTTGCGGAATAGGTTCCTGTTTATATGCAATAGAGAGTGAAATCGAACCTGCTATGGGAAACACCAGGAGAGCACTCTTGTTTACATTTAATGCCATTGATATCGACCGAAGCCATATTTCCAACATGTTCATGTAGATTTGCAATTTTTGCTGTAGAACATAAATATCACTGTCGGCTGCAAAAAATGCTATATCGTCTGCATGCACATAGACATAGATATTCTGACAGGTTGGAATTGAACTCATTAGTATATTAAATAAAAGTGGAGATAGAACCGCTCCTTGGGGAACTCCGCGACTCTGTTTGTATTTAGATGAAGAGCACCCATCCTTGACACAATAAAATTCCCGTGATTTTAAAAATTCTCCTAACCACGCCGTCATATATTGTGGAAAATTTAAGACCTGTAGTCTGT
The DNA here is from genome assembly GCF_013339695.2 of Rhipicephalus sanguineus. Taxonomy (NCBI): domain Eukaryota; kingdom Metazoa; phylum Arthropoda; class Arachnida; order Ixodida; family Ixodidae; genus Rhipicephalus; species Rhipicephalus sanguineus. The sequence goes on from NC_051183.1 coordinate 161,418,669, forward strand.
TAAGTAAAATGGAATGCTCAACGCAGTCGTATGCTTTAGCAATGTCGAGTGTCACTAGTGCGGCATATTGTCTTCGTTTTCTAGCAAGTTGTATACGGCTCTCTAAGTCTGCATGTGCACACCAGATTGAACAATCGGATCTAAAGCCAATTTGCTGAGGTTTTAATATTGACTTATTTTCCATCCAAATAGTTATTCTGCGATGCAGGACCCTCTCTATGAGTTTGACCATGTTTGAAGTCAATGATGTTGGTCTAATATTTTCTATGTTTAAACCTGATCCCTGTTTCTTAGGTATCGGAATTATCTTCGCTAGTTTCCAATCATAAGGGATGCAGGCATAATTTAAAGAATAATTTATAACATTAAGTATTTCACTAGGAGATAACTTGAATAAAATTTGGATCATTTGCACTGTAACTCCATCGGGGCCTGGAGCTGAAAAGGGTAACTGCTTAATCACGTGGGATAGTTCAGACATGGTAACTTTATCAAAATCTGTCGTGATTGTACAATTTTGCCAATTATTTGGTATAGTCGATGTGAATCTATTCTCCAGTCCTGTAGCAATTAACTCAAGAGCAGTAGTCATTTCCGCTGTCGATAGGAGTTCGTAATCCGAATTAACTGGAGACGGCAGTATTTTCCTTGTTCTCATGTATCTAAACAGTGTTTTTTTATTTTTAGGGTTAGAGAGGAACTCGTAGTGTCTGCGATCGTAGTACTCTTTTGCTTGGGCAACGGTGCGTTTAAAACTAGCTGCTATGAATTTAATCAGACCAATTTTTAGGGGATTGATTATGAATGAGCTGCTTCCAAGCTGCCTTGCGTCGACGGTGATCTCGTGTGCATTCTGCATTCCACCAAGGACTATACGGTGCTCTATTGGCAGATTCGACAGTAAATTCAGCTCGTTTGTAGGCTCGTTTATTAACCGCGTTTAATTTCATCGCTTTGAAATCGTTACTCTCTTGAGAGAGAGATGATAACGCTGATTTCAGGTTATTTTTAAACTTATTATAATTCACAAAGACTCGAACTTGAGAACAAGGTGGGGTTATTGGGCAAGAAACCTCGAAAAGTATTGGAAAATGATCACTGTTTGTGGCACAGTCCAGCGCTGTCCAGGACGACATAGAAATAGCCGTACTTACGAAACTTAGATCTAAGGCCGATCGGCAGCGATTGCGAATAAACGTGGGAGTTCTCGCGTTTAGGCTCGAAAGATTATTGTCTGTTGACCACTCCCACAATCGTTTGCCACACTGATCAGTTTTAAAACCCCTGCACGTATGATGGGATAAAATCCCCGACTAAAATTTTTTCCTTGCACCACGAACTGATTGCAATATCTAACCGTCTTGTGTCTTGGACACCCTCAGGAAAGTACGCATTAACTAGCGAGAAAGGTTGGCATCCTGGTAATGTAATGTCTATTGCGAACATTTCACATTCAGGAGACATATACTTGTAGGAGATTTTCGCCTTTATACTAATTCTGTTTGAGATAAAAAATGCTAAGCCTCCACCTCTCGATGGACGGTCTAGTCTAAAAGATCGGTAACTGTTTAAATGAAAAACATTATGTACGGAGAGCCAGGTCTCCTGCAATGCAATTATATCTGGTGTGAATTTAGAAGACAAATATATTAGATCTGTTATTGACGAGTGAATAGAGCGACAGTTCCAGTGGAGAATTTTGAGTGACCCTATTTTGTCGAAAGAATTGATTCCGAGATCGCCTTGTCTAAAATGGATTCTTCTAAGAAATCTACCCTAGAAAGGCTTTCCTTGTCCTTCAGGTATTTTTTGTTTTTTGAATGTTTCGGTGAGCCTGTTTTCTTCGATAGAGGGGATCTAGATCGTTTTAACGATTTAGGGTCCAAGTCCATGTCGTCAGGCTCCTGGGTTTCATCATTAATATCATTATTTTGGCACTGGTTGCCAAATAGAGAGGGTCCTGCATGGTCAGCATACGACGGCGTGATTGTAGGTGCTGTGTCATTCAGGGATCGTGGAAGCTCTGCGGTTTGTGAAGTTATCCCATCATCCCCCGGCGTTCCAAATGTGCGAGCCATCTGGTTGGCTAAAATTTGTGATAGAGACTCACAAATGTGTGCAGCAAGCCGCTCCATAGTCTTTTCTATTGCTCTTTCAACCACGTCCGCTATGGATTGGGAAAAAGCCGCTTCCATTGATGTATAACGGGCTGCTACACCGGCATATCCCTGACTCCTGTTCTGAATTTCAGCTAAGGCCTCTTTTCGGGAGCAGCGTCTACGATCTACAATTTCGAGAATGCGGATTTCTCTTGCCTTTGCAGAGCAGTTGGGATTGTCCGCACTGTGCGCTTCATCACAGAGACATTTTTCTTCTTTGCTTTGACAATCACTTGCACTGTGAGGCTCACCACACATACGGCATCTGAGAGCAGATCTGCACCCTTTCATCGTGTGGCCATAGCGCCAGCATTTAACACACTGCAGGGGTCGAGGCGAAAGCGCTTCAACGCGGTAGATAAGAGGCCACGCCTTAATTTACGTTGGTCGATTCGACCCAGCAAAAGTTACAATCACCGACTCGGTAGGGACTTTAGCCTTATCAATAACTCGCCCACACCTAAACACTGAAATTGCACCAGCCTCTGCAAATATCTAATACCTCCGACGGAGTCATGTTGACGTCAACACCACGCACAAGTCCTTTCACACATGCTAAGTGAGGTGGGATGAATGCGCTCACCGGATTGGAAGTGAACATCGAACACTTCAGTAGGTCCTAAACACAAAGCTGGTCAGACGAAAAGCAGAGGATACCTCCCCTGCCGAACTGGCGGACCTCCGAAATGGTCTGAAAGTGTGCTGTGGCGGCTCGCAGCTCCGCTTGTATAACTTTGGGATTCTTCATCCTTATGTTACCATCATGGGTTGGGACAAGGGCCACAGGAACAGAAGAGATGCCGTTTCGCAAGAACAGGGCCACTGGTATCTCCTGCGGCGGAAGAGAAGCGGACCAGAGGAAAGCTCCTGGTCCAGGTGAGGAAAACGGCATGTCTGTTCATACAAGCGCAAAAACCACTCACTGATCGACAAGAGCACTAAAGGAGCACTGAGCAAGATAAAAATTAAGCAGCAACCACAGAAACTTTGGCCACAACCCCCAGATCGAGGGAACGTCCAGCGCTGCGACAGCTCGCCTTCTTAGGCAATCGAAGGACCTTCTTCTTCTTCTTACTCTTACTTCCCACTTCTTACTTCCCACTTCGTCGTCCTCAGTTATCTAGCCGGCCTTGAACACGTCCGAAGAACCGAAGACCCGAGCGTCGTCTTCCTCAGAGAAGTCGTGGCTGCTGCTCGAGCTTCCCACTTCGTCGTCCTTAGTTATGTAGGCAGCCTTGAGCCGTGTTTTCATCATATACAAGTACCGCCATCTAGCGGACACTCCATGAACTAAACGAGAGGTGGCTATTACATACGTCGGGGAAGCACGACCCACGGCTTAAGGAGCCTCGCCCCTAAAGAAATTATATTTTTAATTTGATGTTGAAAATTGCGAAAGAATGACTGCTAGCGTCACCCAACGGCGATGTGGTTTAATCTACTGGTATGAGAAGAAATCCTAGCAGGTGGACTCATTTTGCTTAAAAACAAACATATATAACTTGAAATTGTATTTTACGCACTTGAGGCACCTTTCGATTGCGTCACAGAGTGACTTTTTGCGTTTTTTTCCTCACGCACCAGAAAGGCGCACGGTGGCGCTGCTTGCGGCGCTGTTTTCGATTTCGTCTGCTTCAACTCATGCGCTATGCCATGGGGCTCTCCGCGCTGGTCGTACTGTGCCGCTGTATTGTTTTTAGGATGTCTTACATGTGCTGTGCTGTGAAGGTGCGCATTTATTGTCTCTTGTTGATGAATCGACTTGGCTTGGATCGCGGCAGCAGTGCTAAAATAAACACATAGACTGCGATTACAGCAAAACAAGTGTTCTGTTATCGTACAATAAGGCTTCAGTGAACCGCTAGCGCGCTGAAAACGACTGTTACATTCATTACAATAGGGTTCAGCGAATATAAAGTAATCCTACAGAAATCACCTGTGCTTTCGGTTTTAATTTTTACCTACACTACAATGGTCATCGCGTCCACCAACCAGTGTTGTGGGCATGTTTCACGCCAATCGAAGAAAACCGAACGCAGATCGAAAAATTCTGTGTTAAAAATTTCTACACACTTTCCAGAGAAATCGCTGCAAGGTTGGACACCAGACTGTACGCTTTCTATTGCGGTACAAAACACAAAAGCGATCAAGGACGGTAGACAGTCCCTTTAACCTAGAGATCGTTCCGGTAAGTTCCTTTACGAGCACGTCTCGCGTTTAGTCGCAAAAGTTCGACGGCTTATTGAAGATAATGGGAGCGGAGACGCAGGCCCTCGGGCCCATGCCACACTATTAGGGCTCGGTGACGTTTTCGGTGAATCGGCATGCCCCATGCGACTTTATGATCGGGTTCTTGATTTGGGCCTTCGATGGGGTTTGCTTGACGCTTGTGGGATCATGACCTCGACCGGCTGCCCCATCTGGTCGTCATTTGGGACGTCCCGAGACTGGGGTAGTTGCGCTCGTTGAAGTAAGGTGGGCTATCGTTATTCAACATTGGCTGCTTCGCTGGTGACTGGTAGTGTTGCGCGTTTCCCGCCTGTGCTGCGTTTGCGCGGACCGGCTTTTTAGCGAAACGGCACTGGGATCTTGAGCTGTTCGTTATGTGTCCTCTTAAGGGGTATTCACACGAGGGAGAAATCGGCGAGGGACACGGGGGGATTGCGGATCACGTGACCACGTCGTCACGGATTAGTGAGTGGGTGCGACACCCCGCGACTTCTCGGAGGAGACGGGGACCTTTTCCCCGAGTGGACAAACGATCCCCCGGCGGTGGGGGATATGGCGGAATTTCGGGCTCTTGTGTGGCCACATTGTTGCACTTGCTGCAGAGATCTGTTGCACTTGCTGCACTTGCTGATCCTGCAGAGAGCGGCAGTGGGTGTCCAGTCTGCAGCTGCATGGTCGTCTGCAGCTCGTCGTCAAACGGGTGGTGCAAGCCACCAGAGTAGTCTACTAACACTGGTCTGCCCCTCGGTTCGCCTTGTCCGTGTGAGTGGGGGACATTCGTGGAGACTTCACCTTGCGAGATAACGTCACTAGGCTCCGCCTTTATCCCCCGATGATTTGTCCCCTGTCTGAATACCCCTTTACAGACGATAGAGCGTGCTTGGCATGTTGGCGGCGTTCCTTGTGGTGTCGGCTTGTGGTATTCTCCTCAACGCGGGCAGCGTCGACGTCTAGGTTGAGGGCACACATCGCCCGGAATTTCGGCAGTTGCAGCATGCGTCCACCTTGCGATAGACAGGGTACACTCGGATGAGGCCACCACGGTTTAGAACCCATCTGTGTCGGTGGTCCCCAAGCAACGTGATGAGTAAATTCTTCGTTCTGTCCACGAGTCTGCAGCCTAGCATTTGGTAGTCGGGATTGCTATCTTGAAGGTCGTTTAGCGTCTCCTCATCGGTTGGGAAGGTGTGGGCGTAGAAATAGATGCCTCGCATTGCGTCGACGGGTGGCGGCGCGTACACGTGTATCTCGATCTGCCGGTCGTCTGCGAGCAGGACGGACGTGATGGGTTGGTAGCAACGCTGACGGTGAAAGTGTTATTTCTTGGGTGTATGCGTAGTCAGATGCGCGCCAAGCGGCACGACTGTCAAAGACAACAACTTAAGGATAAGAGAGGCTACGCAGCAACGACGATTTTAGTAAATAATGGTGCACATCTGCTATGCCAGCAACAATAATAAGGATAAGAGGACTTAAATACAGGAATAAAGCAAGTACAGAACAGAAAGCTGTCCTCGTCCATGAAAGAGCGTCAATGCCCCTTCCATTATGCTACCAAACACTTCATTGGAGATATTTTGTTCTGGAAGATAGCACCATTACAGAGGATTAAGTGTGACCGACTTATTCTTTGATGAATCTTAATTTTTTTCGTCATGTCATGTTGTGTTTCATATCAATGGGTTTGTCGAATGAGTATTCAAGCTACCCCAGTAATAAAGTTGTAGTTAAAAGAAAAAACTAGCAGTTGTTCTGCTAACGCTTCCGCTGACGTTCTGCTAACGTACCGGAACAAAGTAACGCTTGTCCTGGTACTGTGGTGTGCGTCGACACCATTGGGCAACGCCGAAAGCGAAGCTGTTATAAGTTTATTGCACCAAATAAGCTCCGTTGATTTCTGACTACAGCGACACAACGGCTATTTTTGTTATGCGAAATGACGTTTCCTCGTGTGGCAATAACGACAAAGGCCGTGCATTTTCATTGACTTGACCCGACAAGTACCATGTAATATTCATACGGTGGTAGCTAGGCGTGATTACTGAGGACTAAAAGAACAATTAGCAGTTCCGTGTACCAGTACAACCGATGAGCAAAGTTCCTTAGAAATGGGACGAAAACGACTATACGCCTGATCTCGCTGCTGGCTTTCATGAAGGCGGTAGGGTGGGAAGCGGGTGCGGAGAGCGTCTGCTGTGCTCGGTGCGGGAACGACTGAGTGATTGAGTGCGGCGCACGAAACGCAGGGAGACAACTGGGCGAGGGGTGCGAGCGGTGATAGGGCGGGGAGCTTCGACGGCGGCGACAGAACGCCGCGCGCGCTCATTGTCTTTTTGCTCCGGCGCCGGCTGGGGAGAGCGTGTGTTACTTACCTTCGACAAAGCGCCCGTAATGCGCAGGAATTATGGTTGTCATTTCACGATCCACAATAAAGGTGTTGAAAGTGAAGACGACCATTGTAACCAGTTGTGCACAGAGCTTATTTCTTTTACCCTGAATTTATGGCGCGCTAGAACCGAACAGCTCAAAGCCTACACGCTTGCTCTTAAATCACCGGCAACCGTAACTCAAAGCGATGCTTAAGAGAACGGAGCTTCGACGGCGACGGCGCGGTGCGCGCCTATGGAGCGTCGCTCCTAAAAAGTCACAACTTCGCCGAAAGGGTGAAGCGATGAATGCGATAGCAACGATCTGGCATGCTGTGCGAAGAAAGGCTAGCAGCTAACCTTTTGAGTCCGATGTCGCGTGCCTCTACAAAACGCTGGTTTAAGGGAATGCGGCTGCTCCAGGGAGCGAAGCGCTTTTCGTGCTGTCTGATGTCTCGGCGCGAAGTAATCTGTGAGAGCATAGCACGTATACAATGCGCCTACTGATGTCTGTCGAGACAGCGCGTACGCCAGGGCTCGCGACCACGCTATTTACCCGATGAAAGACGGGCGGGCTGTTTCCGCTCTACTGCTTTCGCAAACGCGGCCACCGCAGCGTGCGTAGTGCCTTCCGTCCTTCCAATGGCTTGAACGCAAACTGTCACGATGAGAGGAAGGCACGTATGAGCCATCTTTTGAATCATCCGTCGAGATATAAGCACCCTAGCGACCACGCCCTGTAAGTCAAAGTACAAGCGGCGTCCGGCATCCAGAAAGGATAAGATTTAGGCGTGTTGGTTGGTCGTCCCTTAAGCAGAATACATAGCGAAGAACCGAACAAAGGACAAGAAGACGACAGAACGAGCACTAGCTTTCAACAAACCTTTAATCGAGATCGTGGGCAGTATCTGGAACTGCAGAAAAGGAGAAGGAAAAAGAAACCAATTACACCATCTCCCACTAAAGGGAACCATGTTGGGATGCGAAGCAGCGCATGGGTCGACTTAGAGTTCCGTTCATCACGGGCCCGATCTTAACGCGTCCTTGCAAGTGGAGCATAATTTCGCTGTAGTTGCTGTTGCTGTTACTCGTCCCGAACTCTTGCTGGAGCACAGCACGCGCGCTCAGCGCCACGCCACGCGGGAGCACGTGGATTCATCGCGCGTCTGCAGAATATCGTTCCCCGACGCCATCACCTAATTGCTGAGAGAGTGTAAGGGGCAGAGGCCACAGCGTGTTACCCAGCCAGCGCCCTCTAGAATATTCTAGGTGGCATTCACCCAGCCCTTTACACAGGCCCGAACACGCTAGCGCGTGCCAGCGCACATGGTTCCCGAGCGGACGGTCGCCAATGAAAGGACGGACAGAGCCCCGAGCAAAAGCTTCTTGGCGTCTAAAATACAGGACATGCATCCTAGATCTATGCGCCGAGGCAAAACACGGCAGCCTGATGCTGTTTAAAGCGCGCCCTTGGGCGCCGTCTCGTGGGGGATAGAGATTCTGCCACGCTGAAGCACCTTCGACATGTGCTTGCCAGCAACGGTAAATGGTGTATAGCTCGCCGTTAGTATGCTGGAGGATGTGTACGTAGTAGCCGAGCGGCTAAACACATCGCGCCGCAGAGCGAGGGGTCGGAGGTTTGAATCCCCGTTCGCGCGCTTCGTAAAAATATTCTTCTAAAGTATTTTTGTGGCTCTTACATGTATGCACATAACTGCACGTACACACAACTGCATGGCGACGCCGACGGCAAAAACCCAGCGAAGACGTCCATCTAATTGATATCGGAATAAAAAGCAATGTAGCACGCTGTCCCATCAACACTTGCTTTCTTCCTGTCTTTTCATGTGTTAGAAGAATAGTAGCGAAAGTTGGGCTACTTGGTGGTTCATGCTTGTGATGTAAAAACAGCGACCACGAACGTTCATGCTTCAGCGCGGTGTCGTCGCTTCCTCTGTCCTTGTCTATATTTTGCGCTGTTTTTACATCACAAGCTAGAAGAATAGACTGTTGTGCGAGTTGGTAATTCATGATGAAAGAAAATAGCGGAAAAAAACATGGTTGATCCCTCCGTCATAAGAATCGGAATAAAACGAAAGTAAAGCCTGCCCTTACAGAAGTAACTGAATGTTTACTCTGCGTTGATATAGGAGAGTTTGCACAATGTATATGATGTCTGGCAGCTATATCACCGTTTAACGTGGATGCACCCACTATGATGATTGGTGGCACTTCTCCATCCCGACGACGAACGTTCATGCTAAATGATTAAACAAACCCTTGTGGTAGCTGCAGTAGTTAACGGTGAAAGCGTTATCAGAGAACTAGGTGCGATAGCCAGAAGAGCGTCGCATATTGGACGCAGAACTTGGTCGCCATCCGCGGCTTGTTAAAATGTGATTGATCACCACGGCCGGACTAGAGGGAAACACAAAGCGCGTCGTGCCGCCCCGGTAGCCCGGCCGCGATTTTTCTAGGGGCGAGCGCGTGAGTGGCGAACGCGGTGTTACAGCCAGGTGAGGCAGGCGCGCGTCGCAGAGCTATTTTTGGTTTGGATTAGCGTGATGCTATGAGCGAGGCCGACGCTTTTACAACACTTGGGGTAATGTCGCCCCCTCGCGGTGTGTTAAGGCGTTGACAAAATTGAACTTCTGTTGAAAACGCACCCAATGGGAGGGACGTGTAACGCGTGGCAGGTGCTAATCGCCGAGGCAAGAGTAATGACGAATTACTTTACTGTACCGCCTCCAGAGGGCAACAGCACCCCACCGACCGGGAGAGTGGTAGATATAAAAGCCGCGTTTGTAAAGCCTCTAGAGCCTGTGACCGTGGCGCAGTGGATAGCGTGCCCAGCATCTGTTGTTGCGGACCGAGCGGTCGTGGGTTCGATGCCTTTTGACGGACCTTTATTTCTTTGACATCTGATCGTGTAAATTTTTCGACGTCATTTTCGTGACGGAAATACGTCACTGTAGTCCTGGTGGACCCCGGCATAAAACACTTTTGTGTTAAAAACACAGGACGAGACGAAGACGGCTACACCACGCAAGCGCATTCTAACAACTGGTGTACACCAACAGATTTTTATCGGGACAACAACACATTTTCATGTGTTGTCCTCATGACCATGTATAAAACCAGCCATCGGGCGTACAATCAAATTATGTGTTTTGTTGACAGAATGCTGAAAGGTGCCTGATGACGTTTTTGGAAAAACACGCCCACTATCTTCCTTGTGGTTATTAGAGAGCGGAGTTTAGGAAAATGCCTATTTTGTTTTTTGCGTTCCTATCGACCCCTATTTGATATATGAGCATGAATTAGAGGTTAAGGGCTTTTATGGTGTTCTTATATATTGTATGGTGTTCTTGTAATGTTATTATATAATATACACATTGTAGTGGCGTTTGTGCCTAAATGACTGTATATGCCTATAAATGCCTATTTTCAAAATCGGCGCCTATGTGAACACTATTTATTTACCATCAAGTTTCCCTTTCGGTTGCAGTTTGATACCGTTATACATGTTCGCAGGCAACATTAACTGTTCGCAACTCTAAGGGTTTCAATCTGGTTCTCTGGTACAACCAACTCCCGCAAAACAACCGCTAGCAGCGGCGACGTTGGCGAATGCGAAACCGCGCGGAGCAATCAGGCCAAAGGAAAGTGCACAGCAAAAGAAGAAAGAAAAATATGCGCACGCGGCTTTTGTTTTGTTTGAAATTTACTCTTTAAGGTGTTCACCGCCAGGGGACATACTGGCTCCACGCGATTCGACCTGACCAATAGGAGGCATCCCTTCCACCTGGTCTATAAGAAATCTGTTCATGTGCTCCTGCTCTGACCTCAGTCACGCGGAAAACAAGGACGCCCAGGAGTATGTTGATTCAAGTGTACACTTGACACACCATGCTACAGAATAAACGGAGAGACCGTGCTCTGCGAACCGTGGAGAATAAAGGAGAATTGCAGGGTTAAACAGTTGCTGCCTTTGCGCCAATTAATATCTTTGTTTTCTTATCGTAGATACAGGTCGAACGCGTCTTCGTTTGCGGTTATTCGCATATATGCAAATATCTATTCTGCCTATATTTACGATGTTGGAGGCCTAAAACGCTGTTTTGCCCATGTATTTTTGGCGCCTAAAGCACGCTTTTATAGTGCCTAAAGATCACGCATCTAGTGATTATCTATTAGAGGCGTCACACGTACCCTGTTGACCACAGCTGTTGCGGGAAGGAAGGGAATACGAAAGGGAGATGGCAGGGAGGTTAACCAGACAGCAGTCCGGTTGGCTACCCTACGCTGGGGGAAAGGAAATGGGAGTGGAAAGATGGGAGAGACAGAGAGAGGGGGAGCGAAAAAATAGAAATGATCAATAAATGCACTGACACGTATGTAGCGGTGGCACTGTAGTCACAAGTGCTCACAGGCGTTCACACAGGCCCGTAGTCCTTAAAAAGCACAAAAGTGATTAACTGCCTTGTGGGTCGACGAGCGATGGGGACGGTGCTCCAGCAGCATGTGCACGGAGAGCGGCCGATCATCCAATCGCCGCATTGAATCAGAAAGAGTTCGTCTTTCAGAAACAAATCGAGGGCAGCGGCATAGCAGACGATCGATGTATTTCTCAGTGCAGCAGACCTCGCATGCCGCACTGTCTGTCACTCCAATTAATGTTGTGTATGCCTTCGTGAAGGCAACTCCTAACCCAAGCCGACAAAGAAGCGAAGCTTCACGTCGACGAAGTCCGGATGGAGGTGGGAGTTCCAGCGTAGGGTTTATTTGGTGGGGTCTCGTACGTCTTATACTTGGCATGTTACACTCCGCCAAACAGAGACTACGTGCCAGGTGACGAAGCTGCCTCGCAGCGTCTGTCCTGGAAAGAGGAATCGGAACGGTGGTCTCTTCTTGATGGGATGCGGGCATAACAAAAAGGCGGATCATCTTGCCCGCGGACCAAGAACGTGGGGGCGTATGAAAAGTGTGCCGCCTTTATTGAAGAGTCCAACGAAACTCTAAGCAACAATTTATAATCGCGAGAGCTCAAGAAGGAATAGACAAATGGTGTATTGCCTTTTGCATATGCAGTGTAAGATAAACGTGAAGCACCAAAAGTTCTTTCCTGTCACCCAGTTGGGTAGGACAGGCAAACACATGCAGAAATGTAGCGGAGCCTAAAATATGTTTCCTCACTTCGTGGTATTCTACTATATTGCCATCCATGCCAACCGCTGTTTCCTATCATTTGCAAGCGTGGCCTGCCTTCGGTCGGCCAGTTGTAGGCTTGCGACTCCTGCCAAGCACACACCTCGCTTGGCTTCCAATAACATTCCAATTATGTCCAGCTTTGCCACTGGTGGCTTGCGATGCTTAGGCCTAGCAAATTTTGCTGGTAGGGTTCAGTATTAACCTGTGCACGTATACTTTGTAAAGTGTCATGTTTATGTGTTCATAGTGCACATATTATAAACTTCAATCGTAACAACACACATATGGTTCTGCTTGAAAGATTGTCATCTGAAACCACTTAGAATACTTGCTAATATGTGGAAAATGCTGTATGAAGTTCCGCTGCAGTCCATCGTAAAATCTGCCACACGCAAAAGCGATGTTTTGCATCAACAAATCCAGATTACTTAGCCTGTAGAAGCTACGTTTCATGCGGAACAGTGTCAATTATGACGCACATGGTGCATATAATAATAATAATATCTGGGGTTTAACGTCCCAAAACCACGATATGATTATGAGAGACGCCGTAGTGGAGGGCTCCGGAAATTTCGACCACCTGGGGTTCTTTAACGTGCACTTAAATCTAAGTACACGGGCCTCAGACATTTTCGCCTCCATCGAAAATGCAGCCGCCGCGGCCGGGATTCGATCCCGCGACCTTCGGGTCAGCAGTCGAGCGCCATAACCACTAGACCACCGTGGCGGGGCTATGGTGCATATGTAAGGTTTTGCTTTGTCTACCTTTCAGGCTTCATCCCATTATCCCTGGCGTAAATCTGAAATTAAAGCGCGACATCATCATGTCTGGTTACCGCATACCAGCAAATGTGAGTATTCCCGGTTTTTAACTTAGGTTTCTCACGCGTAGATTAAGTAGCGCTCTGGCCCCACATATAGCGTAATGCGAAAGAGGTGGCTTTATGTGAATAGGTGTCCGCCACCTCTTCTATAGGGAGTGAGGAGCGCGCAGCTGACCATATAAGGTGGCCAAAGATCTATGTGCTTCGGACCACATTCAACCTCGCAAAATTCCCAGATTCTGCTGTGTAACAACAGTACTCGCTTTGCCTCATACTCGCAAGGAAAAACTGGTCGCGCGCAAACTAGACAAAAGACCCGGAGGAGCGCAAACTTCCAACTAACTTTATTTTTCACCGCTTTCAGTATTACCGTGGTGACCACGTGAATGACTATTGACAGCGACGAAAAATAGTTAGTTGAAAGTTTGCTCTCGTCCGTGTCTCCTTGTGTAGTTTGCGCGCAGCCATTTTCCCTTGATGCTTTGGGGTTTTCGAGCCAGTTTGCTGCAAATGATGCCATAGCTCTGGAAAGACGGCGTTGTCCTGTCGTCTCTCACATGCTGTCTTTCCGGCGCTATGGTATCACTTACATGCTGCTTTGGGATCGCTGAACACATCTCTTGCGAAGGGGAGCGCAGACGCGGTTCAACGGAAAGTAGACAGAATTTCCTGTCGTGTCAGCTTGCGCCTGAACCGCTTCCCCTTCGCAAGATGCTCAACCAACTAGCGCAACGACTCACTGTTTTCATCCGGTTAGGTTCAAGTTATTTCCAATGCAATAGCCGGTCCGCTGGTCGCTTCTGCGCTCTCTGTCCGAATTGGGCCACTGGCCCTGAGACTGATCGGCCACCGCAATACTCCTGCTACGAAAGTATTTCGACTTATCAAAGCCCTTGGTTGTCGGGCTCTCACGGCTTCTATGTTTCTTTTAATATTATACTCTGCGTGCATGTATCTATAGAGCGATAAAACCAGGAGGCTGTCCCGCGTTTTATGGGGCAGGTCGTTGCTGGCGCCATATTGCGTTAGTGTATCTAGGTCACTGAGTATCCAAAAGCGCAGCGCCGATAAAACAGGGCAAGACGAAATACAGAGCGACATCACAAGCGCTGTCGTTGTGTGTTTCTTCTTGTTTTGGTCTATTCGCAGAGCTCACGTAGTTGGCCGTGTCATGTTTCTAACAGCGACGCTGTTTAAGCTGTCGGCAACTTGTTCTCAGTCGTGACAAATCATCGCCACCGAGAACCGACACGCGCTCTGTTAATTCGCTTTACAGTGAATCTGTTTAGGCTATCAGTAACTTGTGCTCCCTCGTGCAAACCTCTTCAGTGCGCCGCAGGAATTGGGCAAGCCCCACTACCGAGTTCAGCAGGCGGCAGTGTCTGACGAAAACGAAAACGTGAAAGATGGAGAGAAAATAGAAAGAAAAGGGGAGAGAAAAATACAGAGAAATTAGCGAAATAAAGATAAAAAGGCAGAAAACATAGACAGAGGGAGACACAAAGAAAGAGAGAAGGAGACAGAAAGAAACGGACACGAAAACGAGATACAAAAAACAGAGCAAGGCAGAAAGAGACAGAAATACAGAGAAACGAAGAAATTGAAAGAAAGAAGTAAAAAACAACAGATACAAAAAAGAGATATATGAAACAGAGAGAAAGTGAAAGAAATAGATGAAAAAAAAGAAAACAAAAGCGGACCATGGGGCGATGCGAAGCAGCGTTTCGGCATGTCGAGCCCGCGTTTCATCCGTAGCAGTTTCCCGCCGACGTTGCCGTTTGCCTCTAGCCCGGAGCTCGGGGTCCGCTTGCCGACGTTTACGTTGCGCTTCGGCGCGTCGAGCCTTCCGCTGCTCCGCGATGTCCGCAGGCGTTAAGCTATTACTGCAACTGGCGCCCACGTTGGAACTCATGACACCGGCGCAGCCGACGCAGTGACTGAGCGTGTGTGCGACCTAACGCGAGCCTTTTATCTAAACGAGGAGAGAGAGTGGAGAGGAAGTGTGTGGAGAGGGTTTCCGCATGCGCGGTAAGGGTGGTCACGCCGCACACCACCACCACCGGATTGAACTGCGCCATAAGATGCTTCGCATCTAAAAATTGCGGCAGATCACACGTCTTGTGCGAATCGGTTTCATGCGAACCAGTCAACGAGTTCAGCCTGCATTTTGTATCTTTTAGGAAGCGTTACGAGGTGGAGCGAGGTGTTTTTGTAAATGGTTGTAAGTTCCGTGCACACCATAGGCTTACCAGGCACGTGTAACTTATGGTCTGACGTAACGACAGCACTCACGTTAGATCACAGACGTCATTATTATTGAGTCGAAGTGCACTTTACGGTGCGAGGATCTGTATATCATACGTAACTTCCCTTAGCGTATTCCTCCGGGGTCGAGCAACGCTGGAATATAGCTTGCTGAATCATAGGAATAGAAATGTAATGCTTATTACACTGTTCTAAAAGTGCAGCCAACACTGGAACCGCAACTGAAGTTAATCCGACATGGCGCCTGTATCATAGGTGTACACACCATACATAATGTTTTCTGCGTTGTTATAAAATTAGATAGCCAGCACCACAACCCCAATTGTCGTTTCGCCGACATTACGCCTGGGTAGGGTGTTTTACGAAAGCAGTTTCTGGACCTGTCGTGCATTTGTGGCAGAGTACCTAACTGCGTTTATATCGACGAAGCCTATATAAACATAATGGAAGAAATCTACAGTGGATCCACAGCCACTATAGTCCTCCATAAAGAAAGCGACAGAATCCCAATAAAGAAGGGCGTACGGCAGGGAGACACGATCTCTCCAATGTTATTCACCGCGTGTTTACAGGAGATTTTCAGGGCCCTAGATTGGGAAGAGTTAGGGATAAGAGTTAATGGAGAGTATCTCAGTAACCTACGATTCGCTGATGACAATGCATTGATGAGTAACGCGGGAGACGAATTGCAGCTCATGATTACTGAACTGGATACAGAAAGTAGAAGAGTAGGTCTGAAAATTAATATGCATAAAACTAAAGTAATGTGGAACAATCTTGGCAGAGAACAGCGCTTTGCGATAAGTGGCGAGACACTGGAAGTTGTAAAGGAGTACGTCTACTTAGGACAGGTAGTAGCCGCGGAGCCGAACCATGAGAGTGAAATAACTAGAAGAATAAGGATGGGTTGGGGCTCATTCGGCAAGCATTATCAAATCATGAATGGTAATCTACCACTATCCCTCAAGAAGAAGGTACGTAGCTTCATCATCATCGCCATTCATCATCATCGTCATTTTCCAGCCACCGCGTCGCGTATCTCGCGCAGCTCATGCCTAGCGCTCGAGGCGCGAGCAGTTTAGAACGAGCTCACGCTCCTGGAAGCTGGACGCCGGCAGCCGCTGCCGCTCTACTTGTACCAGGGCCTTCGAATAAAGTGGCGAGACTTCGGCACGGCCACGTCGGCCGCCTTCACGTCTCCCTCTGGCTACAATTGGTGACCCGGAGAACACGCCCTTCGCCGAGCGGCCCGCTGCCATGCTTTCGCGACTCTGCCCTCCAGTTCCGCCGTTTCACCCGGCCTACACCCAAGCGTGGTTTATGCAGCTCGACGCCTGCCTCGCGGTGCATGGCGTCACAGCGCAGCCGCTCATGCACGATATCCTGCTTGACGCCCTCCCGGCTGAGCTGCGTCATCTGTCCGCCGCGTCGTCCTCCAGCCCGCAGCCATACGACGACCTCTGCGCTGCGGTGCTGGCCCGCTACGGCGAGACGAACCGCCCGCTACCGGGGATTCGGCTTCA
The DNA here is from genome assembly GCF_013339695.2 of Rhipicephalus sanguineus. Lineage (NCBI taxonomy): Eukaryota > Metazoa > Arthropoda > Arachnida > Ixodida > Ixodidae > Rhipicephalus > Rhipicephalus sanguineus. Next base: position 161,435,246 of record NC_051183.1, read on the forward strand.
TTTCTGCGGGGGGGAGTAATCTGTAGCGTCATCATCATCGCCATTCATCATCACCGTCATTTTCCAACCACCGCGTCGCGTATCTCGCGCAGCTCATGCTTAGCGCTCGAGGCGCGAGCAGTTTAGAACGAGCTCATGCTCCTGGAAGCTGGACACCGGCAGCCGCTGCCGCTCTACTTGTACCAGGGCCTTCGAATAAAGTGGCGAGACTTCGGCACGGCCACGTCGGCCGCCTTCACGTCTCCCTCTCGCTACAGTTATATAACAGCTGCATCTTACCGGTACTTACCTACGGAGCAGAAACCTGGAGACTTACAAAGAGGGTTCAACTTAAATTGAGGACGACGCAGCCAGCGATGGAAAGGAAAATGATAGATGTAACCTTAAGAGACAGGAAGAGAGCAGAGTGGGTCAGGGAACAAACGGGGTTTAAGGACATCATAGTTGAAATCAAGAAGAAGAAATGGATATGGGCCGGGCACGTAGCACGTCGGCAGGATAACCGGTGGTCATTAAGGGTAACTGACTGGATTCCAAGAGATGGCAAACGCGTGAGGGGGAGACAGAAAATTAGGTGGGTAGATGAGATTAAGAAGTTTGCAAGTATTACGTGGCAGGAGAAAGCACAGGACCGGGTTGATTGGCGGAACATGGGAGAGGCCTTTGCCCTGCAGTGGGCGTAGACAGGCTGATGATGATGATGACCTAACTGCTATCGCAGAGTGCTTGGTTTCGGTTCCTCCTCGGTTCCTCATTTTGATTCTTTCGTTTGTAGAGTCAACGCTGCCAATGTTGCTTTTTTGTTAACAATATCGCATTTAAATTACCAATGTCTGTTCTCGCTGTTCCTGGTTGCTTGGTTGGTTGATCCTAGAGGAATGGCACAACCCACCCCGAGGGAGCGGCCACGAATCGTGCGGCGGTAGGATGTGTGAGTGGAAAAAAAAATTACATCATTTCCCGCTAAAGGGGACCATGAGGCGATGCGAAGCCGGAGCACCTCCACGATCGCGTTCCGTTGGCGTTCTTTGGGCATGCTAACGACCTCGCGTCGTGGAAAGCGAAGAGGAACGCTACGCGCGTGTTGTCTTCCCTCTAACCTGGCCGCTAATTCTCACAGGGCGAGCGGGGAACGCGGTCGGCAGGCATGCGAGAGGGGGGGCAGCGTAGGAGAGGAGAGAGAGGGGGAGGGGACGCACATGCGCTGGTGCTCATTGCGGCGTTGCACAGGAGAGAATTTCGGCATGTCTAGCCCGCGTTTCAGAGGGGAAGCGGAGAGGGGGAGGGGAGAGGGGAAGCGGAGAGGGGAAAAGGGAGAGGGGATGTGGACAGGACATGCGCATGCGCAGTAACGGTGGTCACGCCGCACACCACCACCACCACCGGATTGAACTTCGTCATAAGATACTTCGCATCTAAAAAGGATAATTCTAAAGAGATAATTTTAGGTAAGCGAAAATGTTATTTGTGTTCGCGGTTTCACAATTGAATGCTAAAGAGATAGAAAAAAAGAAAGAGAAAGAGTTAGTTAAATAAAAGCATTAAATAATTAACGATAAATGAAATAAATAAGGTAAGTATGGGTAGATATAAGCTGTCAATAACCTGTGGCACATACCTGAATACCGCGGCCCGTGTTAAATGAGTATGTGCCACACGTGTCTCGAGGAAAGGGTTTGACGACGTACGCGAGATGATTTTCCCACTATTCATGTCATGTCCGGCGGTCATATTCGTGAAACCCATTTCTCCTGCCGTGCCAATTTCGGTCTACACCGACTTAAGGAGGCGATCACGAGAGCACCCCGACTTAGGTGGCTAGATAGATAGATAGATAGATAGATAGATAGATAGATAGATAGATAGATAGATAGATAGATAGATAGATAGATAGATAGATAGATAGATAGATAGATAGATAGATAGAAATGCTGAAAGTACCTTTGGTTTGCTAAAAAAATGCTTCGCATTTAAAAATTAAGAAAATTATCACCGCCATATCCACGAATTCACCGCCATATCCCGCCATATCCGCCATATCCACATTCCTCTACGACCATATATAGACGTGACAACGTTGTGCAACTGTGGCCGAACGTGTGGTCGAGGAAATCGCGCTTGGAGCGCGCGTCGGCGCCGCCAACCTCAGGTAGCGACCGCTTTTGACGCTTAGCCGCGGCATCCCGCGCTCACACTTCGGGGTTCTGTTGCCGCCGCTTCCGTGCTGCTTCTGCTTCGCGGCATCACCCCGCAGGGTCCGCTTGACGGCGCGCCCGCTTCTCTTCTGCTTCGCTGGCCCGCAGCTCTGGGTTTGCTTGACGGCGAGCCTTCTTCGCTTCGGCCTCCCGGGCTCTCACCACAGGGTCTTGGCGGCGAGCCGGAGCTGCAGCTGCGTTGCGAGCCCGCCGCGCTGCTGCCTTGGCTGCGGTGTTCATGCAGTGGAGCGGCAACGATGAGTGTTCACTGGGTGAGCTCGGCGAAGAGAAAGGAAGCGCGCCAAACGCGAGCGCCAAACGAGAGGCGTGGCCCTCAAGGATAGCGCACACGCCCAGAGTGGTGTGCGCTGCCTTGCGTGGCGACGTGCCATCTATTGAGCATTCTTCAAATCACCGGAGAGAGCGCAGCTGCGCCTATCAACTTTGGCGGGACCAATGAGAACTAGTGTACACGCCACCGACGGACAAGGCGCGAGTATATGAAGCTTGGCGAGCGAGCCCCTAAAACAAGGAAGTCTCTCCAGCCCCCTTCAGGCTTGGCACCGCTAGTGCGATGCTGCCATAATTTTTATAATGTTTCGCATGCGTTTCCTCATCCTTTTTTTAGACTGGCAGCAATCCAACGCCTTGATATCGTCAAAATAGATTCGCAACCACATCATGCGCAGTGCGCTGCCAAATACCATGACGACCGTAGCATTTAAGTCAGATATTTCTTTAACATTTATTGGTGGGCTATTTGGTTGATGGTTATAGCATGTGGCAGTGCACGCCAGGTGAAAGGATGGCGCGAAACGAGAAATTCTCTTAATCTGATCGGCCCGTCTGTCCTGTATATCATTTCGCGCACGTGAGAGAAATTTTGTTAACTACATTATCTACGCAATCGAAGTGCCTATTTGAATGCCTTATTTCGCGGCTGTTTCTTCACGATTTTTCTTTATCTGTACTTACTTTTTTGCAAAGCCCTATCATTTCTAAAGGAGTGGAGGAAACAACTCTCGGGCCAAGCCTTTCAGCGATCACTTTGAGGCCACGTGAAATGTGATGCATGTTGTGTTACGCATTCAGTTCATCCTATCCTCGTCAGTGTTGTTGGCTGCATCCTTTCTTTTGCTCAGGCCTCTCAACACTTTCAGGGACAGAACTGGCGCAAGAACTACTCTACGGTTGCTTAGGAACTTGCCGCAGTATACTCCGCCTGACTGTATGTTGACACGACTTTCTGATAGCTTGGTTGACATGTTTGAAATGGCGATGACTCTCTTTACTAATTTTTGAGGGCCGTGTGTCGTAAGGTAACAAACTTTTTCACTAATTGATTTGTACTTCGAACAAGGGTTGGCTGCACCAAAACTCAGCGAAACGTGTAACTATTGTAGGTATTCCTTAGCTGGCGTTCCCACTGTGATCTCTAGGTCTTAGTGCGCTGTTGTGAACATGTCGACACATTCTGTTTCCTTATGATTTTAAAATTGGCGAAATGGAAATGAAACAATACAATCATATACGTAACGTAAACGTCTTACAGCTCGAATGCTATTAGCTCATTGTATCCCCTTTAGCAAGAAAAAGGTCACACAGTGCTGAAGCTAAACAAAACCTGATCCCAGCGTTCTGTACAAACACTTCCCAGGAAAATAACAAGCAGTAATTACCAACAGTAATAACAAATTGTTAGCCATAACGAAGTCAAGAAAGACTTTTGACTCATTCGGCTATTCCGCAGCTTGTAGGAGAGCTCCTTTTTTGTACTTTGAAATCGCATAGGCCCTTATGCATGGTTCAACGCGGTGTCATAATACATACACAAACTTGCTTCATGTAGGAAGTCTAATAGTGAACATGAAGCGGTCCGTGAATCTGGCCATCAAGGTCGGGTGGTCAGTCAGGCCTGCTGCGAGGAGTGGCGAAGACGGCTTAAAAGCCAACTCCGGCGATTTTTTGACCATGTCGAAGTAATGGTGCTGCTATGCTCCTGAGACGCTCCTGTCACGGGCCCGATAGTAGAAATCCTCGGCACATCTGACCATTAATATAAATAGGCAAACAAGCGCAACACCGAAACCCAGCCACTTTCTTTGTCTGAGTAAAAGCTGGGAAAAACCGGAAATCGTGCAAGGCATGCTGATCCCGCCGGAGCAGAGTACGAAAGCGGCGAAGCGCAGTCGCTCAGCGGAACAGCTGCAGTGTCCGTGACTGGCCGTGCCGCCACGTGCACAGCAGCTGTTGGACAATGGCGGCTGCGATTCGAATGCATTTTGAGGCCAACTAGAATTGCCATTCTTCTTCGAAGAAGTATAGCACACTTGTTCAGTTATATGCATGCCAGGTTGCTCATTCCACCGCCAGGTGACAACACCTGTCCAAGCAGCTCAGCTTTTTGGCTGCCACGATCCGGCAAAATGTTAACGCTAAGAAGTTTGCGGACAAACCAAAGCTTTCTATACTGCTATGGGAAGAGTGCATAAGTTTGTGGATAGCGGCGTTTAACATCACGTCGGCGAAATTTTGCATAAGCCAAGAACGAACCACCTTTCGCACGACGCGCAGCTTACTGTATACGGAGGGGCGCGGTCACGGTGGACCCTGTACATGTGGCGGGAAGTGTTTCCGTACGGTAGTATTCGCGCATGTGCACTCTTCAGCCGGTAGGGTATTACTACGCTTTCCGTGTGGTAAACCAGCACTACTAAACCACTGTAGTATCGAGACGAAGGGTAGTCGTTAGCTGCAAGTGTTTACGGCGAATCTTGTGCAGCCCCCAATGCAGCCCCATTTACCACCCATCGCACGCACGCCCACAAGGAACTGAAATTCGCACACCCAACCAACGAAGCGCTGGCCAAACACACAAGATCGCTGCCTTGAGGACAGCAGACGCTGTAGTGGCACCTCGGTTTCGTAACTTTCTTCGCTTTGCCCTAAATGATGTCACACGCACAATGTCACCAATAATTGTGGGAAGCCAGGTGGGAGAGTTGGGGCAATCAATAAAATTCATTGTAAAGAATCTGCGCACCTCTCCAGCCTGTAAATGGCGTAAATGACGAAACGTGCAAAGGAACGTACCCAGTGTAGTTTATTGAGATTCATTGAGCTCGCAAAATCGGCGGAGTTGGCTGTTCAATGCAGGCTTGTGCAGGTCCACAGCAAGTGTGTCGCTGTCACATTGGGGATTGGGGCGTCACCAATTGGGCAAGGTGTAACACAGGGACGTTGTTGCGCCTAGAGTGTGGTCACACCTGGGGCTTCCGTCACGCCTGGGACGACCGTTTCAATTACCATAAATATGGTGCATATCGCACTTCCGCCGTTGAGTTGGTGCTTTTTTAACGGGATAGCGTTAGAGAGCTCGTGTCGCAGAAATTCCGGCGTCGGCGACGGCGACGGTGTCGACGTCGCTACCGACGCTTGTGAGCCAGAAAGAAAAAAATCCAGAAAGATGCAAGTAAAAAAACAATAAAAATCTTCGCTCCCATTGAGGATAGAACCCGGGCCGCTTGCGTGGGAAGCAGATGTCCTACCACAAAGCCAGGATGTTACTTGCAGCTGCTTCGAAAAAAAACACTACATAAACGCCATGTAGTGGAAGGAGTCTTCTTAACGCATTTTGTGCGTCAGGTGTCACGACGAAAATGATCCCATTCGGCGATTTGTTGGCGCATTGGCGAGGCCATCAAACTACGTTTTTTTGCGCGACGCTATGCTTCCAAAAAGCCCCGGATAGTGCAGCCATCGCCGCTAAAAACACACACGAACTTTAACACAGCTCTAAAAAGTGGACAACTATGTTCATCCAGCGGAAAACATATCAAGCCAACGTCTGCTTTCTAGAGGCGTTGATCAAGCAAACAGCAAACGCTGGATAATGTGCTGCCATCTGTGAGGTATTGTGAGAAATATGTCTCGGCGCTTGCACAGGAAAGTGCTTTAGATTGCGCGCGCGCGCGCGTGTGTGTGTCTGTGTGCGTGTGTGTGTAACAATACACATTAATAAGTATGCACTTAGTGGTTGATGTGCGCACTAGGGGCCGGATTTCGCTATCGCGTTCAACTCTTAAAGGCGAAGCTTAAGGGTCCCCCAATACTTTTCTAAAACATTTTAGCGCTATCTTTCATACGTCAGACATACCCACACATTACTCGAAAATACCATCTTTCACATTACCAACTAATGGCGATAAGTTTTGCATGAAGTACAATAAAGCGCATGTATACTCTGCTATTCTGCAAAAGCTCTGCTTAGACTGCATCTCCAGGGGATCCGCATTGGTATGTGACGATAATTTAGGGTTTTACCATGCTCATATTTCACGCCTTCATACAAAGTTTAAGTAGTATTCAAATGAGCAAGTTGTTTCATAGACAAACCAAGTCGGGTTAACTCAGCCAGAAGTCATAGTGCTGGTTTCATCCCTTTTCTCCGGTCGGCTGGTCCAGCTTGCGTTAGCTTCGTGTAGTATTTTCGCATACGTCTCGGCATGTAATAAATCTTTGTCTGCGACGTTTTCGATCCTCTCAGGTGGTGCTAAGAACTGAGTGGTTCGTAGCCGGCAGACTGGAAGAGAACTTCACTCAAGCATCCACGTTTCTGCCCGAGAGGTGGCTGAAGTCGAGCGAGGATCAGTCTGGCAAAGCTGGCGTTGAAGCATGGACCATGCACCCTTTCGCCTCGCTGCCATTTGGAACTGGACCACGGACGTGCATAGGAAAAAGGATCGCTGAGGCGGAACTCTGCTCACTGCTCACACAGGTACGCTGAATAAAGTTTCACTTAGTTTAAGAACAAACCTCAAGGTTTGCCAAGCACTTTTATTGTAATTGAAAGCGGCAACCTCTGCATATCGGAGACCCCGTTACTTTTCTCTGTTTCATCAGTACAGTCTGTTCGGTAGAGGGTGGCATTAAACAGACAGCCCGTGAGTTATTGTCCTTTATTTGGAATACAGCACACTTAGGTTTATGAAAAATAACAAAGTTTTGTATTACCGCTGCACCGTTAAAGTTTCAGCTTGCAAAATAAACAAAATGGACCATTTTTTCACGTTTTCCGTTCCTGCATAATAATCACACTCGTTTAGTGTGCTGTTGTTTTTTTTTTATTGCAGTTGTGATGACTGGACAACTCATGAAATTGGTTTTTGCATAAATGACACCTTTATTTGCGAAGAACAAAGGATTTTATCGGATTATTATGAGATAGAATGAAATGCCACATTTTATACAGAATAAATTGTTTCGTAGAATGAATACGGTTACTAATAGCGAGCTCACTAAGTACATTTACGTTTTTTGCTTAACCAAGCCCCTCATCACGAATTAGTACACGTGGAGGTGGTGCGCCGAGTGTATTTGCACTGTAATATATGAACTTGCGCTTTTTATTACCTGCTGCTTCATGCCATGTAAACAATGAGGTAGACTACTATTTGCGTTTTTAAATGCACATTTGACAGCTATATTATGGAACATATTGGTCTGCCTATTCGCGCCTATTCGCTGCCTATTCGAGAATCATGGCTCACCAACTAGCCCATCAGTACATATTGGTCGAAGGCGTTTCAAGCTCCATTGCAAAATTGATTACATGGACAGCTCCACTTCACTACTTTCTGTATGTCTGAAAAGGAAGTGAGAAAAAGTAACTGATCAAAACGCTGGTATCAGCGACAATGTACTCATTTTTTTCGTTATTTCTTGAAAATACAAATGTTCACGGTTAGTAGTATGCATACGAGGGTCCCAAAGTCGATCGACTGCAGTGGAACACTCGGTTAGCGGTAACATTAAAATGGTTCATCATTACAGCGGGTCAAAATTACAAAGCAAACGTAAGTGAATAGTGAACCTACTAGTAAAAAAATACCTTCAGTGCTATACAAAGAGGACATAAGACTTAGTTATACACGTAAGTGAGCACACCATAAAATATAAATATAAACATACAAATATTTTAGATGTTAATTATGCACACGCTTTTACGTGTGAAATAATTATTGTCCACAAAGTAATTATCCAAAATAAAATTTTTAACTTCATGTTTGCAAGTCTGCAGTGATGATGATGATTTTAATGTGTAGGGTCAGTTATTTCATAATTTAATCGCCCCAAAAGATGATGTCGTTTGACATGTTGGTGTTACGTTTAGGTAAAAAGAAGTTGTGATTATGGGCAAACCCAGTGCTATTGTAGTGTGTGAGCTATTCAGAATCGACGAATTTACAGTCAAGCTGTCTGTTAACTTGTTTAAATAACATTATGATTAAGTGAAAATTACACAAGCCAGACACAGGAAGAACGAAGTTAGCCTGAAGGAGTGGAGTAGTATTAGAATAAAGCGAACTGTTGGTAATAACGCGAATGGCCTGATTCTGAATGTGCTGTGTGTATGAAAGATCAGTGTTATATATATATTTCTCCATGAAGTAATGCCTTAGGTGATGTGACTATGTATGAAGCCAAAGAGCAAGGCAATAAGGCGTCACGTGAGAAGAATTGACGAGGTTTAATGAGGGCTCTTATACCGAAGACAGTGTTCTGTTTAACATAAGAAATATGACTAGTAAATTTCAAATAAGGGTCTAATTTTATGCAAAGGAAACATACACAATCAGCTGCAGGAATGAAATGATGGTCAATGGACACTTGCGATATAAAAAAGCACTTTCTGAGAAGTTTTAAAAACCATGAACTCAGTTTTAAGTGGGCTTAAAATTAGGGCGTTTAAACTACATCATTTAACAATATTTGTCACTTCGTTGTTCAGCTTAGTGACCAGAGTGGTTAATGATTTGTACGACATGGAAATAATCGTATTTCCACGTGCGTTTCTTATTATCACTTTTGCTGTATTCGTTTTTCGCCAACAAAGACTGTCAGCAATGCTCAGCGCAAACCGCGCCTCATTGTTCGAGAAGCTTCGCCATTGTTGTAGATCGCTTTGTTAAGACTGCGCGCAGGCCGCGAACAGCCTAGATTATTCCAGAGCTTGCGCGACCACCAGTGATAAGACTAGAATATTCGACGTCACGTGTATAAATGCCGACGCACTTCACCACTTGTCAGTTGATCGACGGTCGACGCTATGTTCGCCGCTATCAGTACATACCGTGTGTATTGCTGTAAATTAACTTTTCGTTTCTCGGCCGCAAGTTCGGCCAAATAAAGTGTTTCATCTTGGACACCTCGCCTGTGGTCTTCGTCGACGTCACGACCACGTGACAGTATCGTCAGCGTAAAGAATAACTTTAGAATCATTAAGGCAATGAGGCAAATCATTATTGTAGATACAAAACAGTAAGAGCCCAAGATAGAACCTTGTGGTACTCCTTGATTAATGATTTTAACGTTAGAATGAACGCCCCCTCTGCAGACTGATTGTTTGCGATAAAGTAATTTTTAATTTTTTGAATTAATATCCATTGATACATTGATATTTTGCATGTGTACATGATCCTTACTTAGCATCACTGCTTCAGAACTCAAGAAAGCAGGGACAGCACTTCACGGATATTTTCAGAATCATTCAGAACAAGCACTATGATTTCACAGGCAAATTTCTATAGTATACAAGAACTGATTGGTGAACACATCACTTGCCCATTGAAAGATAACTTATGTACTTGGATAACCAATGATATTCGCTGATGCTCATGATGTCGCAGAAAACATCTTTAACACCGACACTTCTTTGGAACTACATAGCGCAGCTCAAAAGGCCGAGAGTTGCGAGGGCTGGAGAAGCCAAGAATTTCGTATGCACAAAATGGAATCGACTCGCTCAAGAAAAGGTCATTTGAAAGTCATCGGGGGAGGCTTGCATGTTGCGGTGGACATAGAAGGATGACAGTGATTAAAACATAAACATTAGAGGCGAGCACAAATTTGAGAAGCAACGCTTGCTGCTCCACATGTTTTGAATTTCATTAGGACACTGGGTGACAGCTTCTAAGATACACACCTCTGTCTTAACCAGAGACAAGTGTATATTTTGTACACTTGTAGACAAGTGTACAAGACAGCGTTGAACTAGTGAGAAGCTGTTGAAGAAAAACTGTAGCCAATGTTTAGGCAAGCGTACTTACTTGTATAGGTCGTGGCAGCAACTCTGATGCGAGTTGCTGCCTCGGTGAAGACAGTCGTCTTTTCAAATCATTAGATCCAACCCCATTTCTTTTCAAACTCGTCTCATTACATTAATCATAAAGCCTTGAGTGCAAAGAATGCTGCTAATGTCAATGATAGCGGGTGTAATACATATGCTGATATGTCATTACCAGCCGACCTCCTTATCAACCCTTTAAAATATCCCTTACATGAAGACTGCAAAATTCGAGGCCACAAAACACAAAGCACGAGAAGTAAGAAAATTGAAAAAAAGCCAACTTTAATACAGGAACAGGAGATGCGAATGTGTAATTTTATATTAAGTGGACCACGTGGCTTTTCAACCGCTTCCAATGCCCCTGAAAAAAATAGTGCTTTTATACGTGATTATGCCTGAATTCAAGTGACATTTCTCGTGAAAAAAAGTGTGACGCTATGGTCGACACTTGCACAGGAAGAGTGTTAGGCACTAAGTCGGAGAGGAAGAACTTAATGCATAGAAGAGATCAAAAAACAGCTCTGAGTAACAATTTAAAATATATAGAGGGAAAAATTAGAACAGCTTGTACTGAGCCGCGGAAGGCTGGGTCACAGCAGAGCTGGTGGGCACGTTTGAGCTTCTCTTCCTAACCATCTGCACAGATTGCTTGGGCGGTCATTGAGCGAGCGCAGGTTCATGATGGCGATAATTTTCTATCTACGACTAACGGCAAACCTCGACCATAACAGCGGTGCAGTAAAATTTTAAAATTCTTATAGAGTGTATGTGCTGCAGAAATTGGGCAAATCCCACTACGTTTCAGCTTCCCTTGCTAACGATCTGCACAGAACGCTTGGCCGGTCACTGAGCGCGTGCCGGTTCATGATGATGATAATTTTATACCTACGACACACAGCAAACCTGGACCATACTTGCTCTGCGATAAAGATGCGTCAAATCCCACGCATTCTCGGAATCGCTTTGATGCGAAGCAGTCAATGAGTTGTAGCCTTTGCCGTATTTTTTAGTAATCTGAGTACTTGTGAGCATATCATGGGTTTGCCAGGCACAACTACTGTACTGGCACCTAAAGTGTAGCTCATGGTCTGATGTAACGTCGGCACTGACATTTCAGCAGAGCTGTCCGCTTTACCGCACCGAAGAGCGTTTTACGGTGTGATGAAGTGAATACCATAGGTAACGGTCGTCGTCGCATTCGAGCAACGCTTCTATAGCTTGCCGATACAAATGTGTATGCACGCAAACTTTATTACAATGTTGAAAACGCGGATAGCCAGCACTGCAACTACAAGTGGCGTTGTCATGACATGATGATTGCAGTCTTTTTCCAATGTAGTCTGACGTACACCCAGAGACGGGATTTTATCGTCAGAGTCGGCACCCTCAATGTTTGCCTCTTCTGTTACTTCTGGACTTGCGCTTGTAACTGGAGCCACTTGATGAGTGGACGTTATTTCTCGTTCCTCGTACTTCTTTAGCATAATAATGCGGAAGACCTTGATGCTCTGGCCTGTGTCAGTTGTATTCAATGTCGTTCTTGGCTTCAGCGACCCTGTCAAACCTCAGCGACACTGTCAAACAGGACAGTGTTTTATTGATCGCGCTCGTCAACACAGCAATAATGTAAAAAATGGATATCGTAGGCATTTAGTTGACCATTGCAAGAAGTGCGCATGCGTTCCCATGTTTGCAAAAACAAAATTCATAGCAGGAGGAAAATCTAGGAAAGAAAGAGAAATTTTAGAGGCATTTTGGATTAACCACGAAGCAGAAAATTTTGTTAGCGCACCCTTACTTGTACAGGGTCGACCACATCTAAGCTGAACACCTCATTAGTATTCAAACCGGTAAAACTAGAACGTTTCTTATACAGCACGAGTGCAATGCCCGTTATAGAACGTCTAATCATGGTGTCGACAAACACAGTAATGATTTTCCGAATTATGTATTGAACAACAGCTTCAATGAGGTCTTGAATACTAATGAGGTGTTCAGCTTAGATGTGGTCGACCCTGTACTTTTACGGAAGGAATTAGACTTCCTGAAAGATAGATTAGACTCGTGATTGCGTGTGGTTTGATGTGCGCATGGTTCTATGGTATGTATAAATAGGCTGGTTTTCATGCAATAAACATTCAGTTGTAAGTCAGCGCTCGTCCCGTGGTGTTCGTTTCTACTTTGTCCTTGTTCCTTGGGCGCTGTAACTTTCATGGCTCTAAATTATGAGCCAACTAGCCCTCATCAAGTTGTTACTAATGCAAATTTCATCTACAATGGGCTCTTTCCTTACATCACCGGCCTGTACGGTCCCGGCGTATGTTTGCATCAACCTCATCGCAGTCAGCACATGTCAGTCGCGCTCGTTGGGCTACTACCTAAGAAGAAGAATCGTTCCACCCGAGATCAACGCCTTTTAGGGGCGAAGCTCATTATGCCGTGGGTCTGTCCAGCCTCCGTTTGTAGCGTTGTAGTAGCCACCTCTAGCTCGTGAGAAGCGCGCGTTCTGGTATGCAGTAGAAGAAGAAGAAGACGACGTTGACGAGTGAGACTCTCTTGCGTGTTCGCCTGTGTGGCATTCTTGCTTCTTTACTACGCACGTTCTGGTATGCAGTAGAATAAGAAGACGACGTTGACGAGCACGCTTTTAGGGGCGAAGCTCCTTAAGGCGGCACCCGTTCGTCCCTCGTAGTAGTGCGTAACCAGTCGTAACGCTAGTACCAGATCTTGACCTCCAAGGTGGTGCCGGTGGGAGATTTTTCCTGTGCGTTGTTGAACAATAAAAAATTCGCAGCGTGCGCGTTAACTAAAAGCCGAATTCTTCTGTCTCTCATTCCCCATTAGCAGCCATTGGCATGTTCCAGTAGGAAACGTTAGTAGAAGTAGAAGTGTAATTGTTAGCTAAAAGCCGACTTCTTCTGTCTCTCATTCCCATTAGCAGCCATTGTTTACCTCCAAGGTAGTGCCTGGTGAGATTTCTCCTGTGCGTGAATAAACAATAAAAATTTTGTTCAAAACGCCGTACATTGATGAAATAACCCAACGAAAGACGCCAGGTGTTTTCTAAAAGCAAAACGAAAGAACGCCAGATGTTTCTAAAGCAAAACGAAAAGACGCCAGCTGCTTAACGAAAGACGCCAGATGTTTTCTAAAGCAACGGTCTTCTAAACAATGAAAATTCACAGCGTACATGTAAAATTAAAGTGAGCTGCAAGTCGTCATAAGTCATCGAACCTTTAGTATAAACGCGCCCGATCTCACGTCGGTGATGATGTACTGGGCAGAATTCACGGAAGATTCACGGTTTACCGATGAACTCCGCAGCTTCGCCCACTCATCATCATTCCCTACGTGGATATGCTGTGATTTTTTTTTCTTTAGCTCGGAGTCGCCAGATAGAAGACAAGGCTGCGGAACGGAGGGCACGGAAGTCGACAGCAGCGCGCGCTGGCAGACAGAATCCCGAGGTGAAAGCCCGCGAGGCCTAAGCTGCACGTCGACGCTGCGAAGCAGATTCCGCCGTTCGAGCCCGCGAAGCCGAAGCTGCTCGACAAGCTGCACGGCTGCGTCGAGAACACCCCGCCGTTCGAGCCCGCGAGGCCGAAGCTGCTCGACAAGCTGCACGGGTGCGGCGCGAAGACCCCGTCGTTCGAGCCCGCGAGGCCGAAGCTGCACGGCTGCGGTGCGAATCGGATCTTCAAAATGTGAAGGACCGTGAAGCGGCGAGAAAGCGCGCGTACCGGCATGCAGAGCCCGAGGCTATGCGAGCACGTGAAGTGGCTGCAAAACACATCAGGCGGGCTCTGCCCGAAGGCGCCGACGCGCGCTTCTAGCGGGACTTCCTTGATAACAGTTTCGGCCATAGTTGCGGTGTGTGCAACAGATTGTGGTTCTCAAGCAATCTAGTCACAATATCTTCCATCAAGAAGGACCACGCTCGCGCCAATGCCATCGCCGTGCTGCAGCGCGAGTTTGCTTCGCCCCACTCATCATCATTCACCACGTGGATATGCTGTGATTTTTCGGATTCGTGGAACCTTCATGGGGACACGCAAAGAGGTTATGTAAAATACTGAAGTCTGAAAAATGGCGACAGATTCGACTCTACAACGACTGCCTGAAAGTACTTGTGGAAGAAGGAAAAGACCCCTGCCGGGGGGAAAGGATCAAACGCTTTACGCCTACAGGAGACTTGCAGGGCAGTCCACAAAATTCCTTTGGCAACGCTCCAGGCTCCTTTTGTCGAAGGCGCCAGCCATGACAGCTAGTGCAAATACGGTAAGTGCGCTTGGGGACGCGAAAATTTCAGACCACATCAAGGAGATTTTAGAGAAAGGTCCTTAGTACAGTTTGGAGCCACGTTTAACCGCTCCGCAGCTTCTTGCCATGGGCAGGAGCATAGGAGATAGAGCGGACGTCCAAGACCGCGAGCGAGTCATCGGCGACGCAGTGGGCTCTGTGCTCAAGCATGCTTCGAGGACGGTATCAGGAAATGAGCCCATAAAAAGTGCTATCACTTTCCTGAAGAAAGAGGCGCTTCAAGTGATACCCGCCGACAATGAAGGTGGTTTTGTCGTTCTGCCTGAAAGTTTAATGAATGAAAAATCCAGGAACACCATTTTGAAGAACTTCAAAGAAATTTCCTTCGAACCGAAGAAACAAAAGAAAGCCGCAATGAAGCTTCTCGAGGATATGCACCTGGACTCAACGAGGCAGCTTGTGAACACCGCGGATTCAGAATTCCTGGAAGTGTTCTTCAAATGCAAGACCCACAAGCCTGAATACCTTTTTAGGGTAATCGTGTCCGAGAAGGTATCTTGGCAGTGCCACCTAGGGAAATTTCTACAGTGTCATCCAAAGAAGCTGC
The DNA here is from genome assembly GCF_013339695.2 of Rhipicephalus sanguineus. Lineage (NCBI taxonomy): Eukaryota > Metazoa > Arthropoda > Arachnida > Ixodida > Ixodidae > Rhipicephalus > Rhipicephalus sanguineus. Next base: position 161,450,436 of record NC_051183.1, read on the forward strand.
CGATAATGGACCCTTTCCTGGTAAGAAGCTCGGACGAAGTCATTTTCTCCATTAACGAAGTTCAAGAGACTGTTCGTTCTGTATTTTCCGTAGATATTAAGGACTTGTTTTACTCTGTGCCACATAGTGGTCTTATGGCAGCAGTTCGTGAAGGGATAGAGGATTTTGGGGATGTGAATTTTCAGAATTCAGTGGTTCTTAGCAGCAACATTTTTTAACGCTTTTAGAATTTTATCTTCAATCAACAGCAATTGAGTTTGACAGCAATTTTTATATTCAGCGAACTGGAATATATATAGGTTCAACCATAGCTCCTATTTTATGCGACATATGTTTAGCTTCTCTTGACCATGTTATTGCAGCTGAATTGATAGACACGCCTGTAACACAAGTGTTCAGGTACGTAGACGATTATGTAGTTGTTATGGAGAATAGTGATTGCCACCACTTAAGAGACCAAGTCGATAACATACTAGGCATTTTTACAAAGTCATCTAAAGGACTCAAGTTCACGCATGAATTGGCGATGAATAACCATATTCAGTTTCTAGACATCAACTTTTGTTTTTAATCAAGTAAGCATGTATGCTGAGCCTATCAGCCTAGGTCAAAGAAAACCTTGTTGCCGTATGACAGCACGCATACCAAGTTGACCTAGAGAGGCATAGCGACTACGCGTATAGAGGCAGCACTAAATAAGTCTTGTGAGCATGAATGTGAACGTAGCCTGATGATTCAACTAGCACGGTTACGAGAAGCAGGGTTTCTCCGATCTGTTATTATTTCCGTCTGCGAAACAATTTTCCAGAGTGCAAAAACTGAACCGGGCAGGGAAGAAAAGAGGCCAGTGCACGTAGTTCCATACCTGCATAAGTTGTTGCACAATCTTAAAAAAAGTTTCAAACAGGCACACTGTGAACTTGCTTTTCAATGCCCCTTGCAAGCTGTCGTCGATAAGTGCGCTCATGAAATAAAAAAAAACAGGCCCAACGAGTGCACCAGTAATCACAAAACCCGTTACACGGATTGCGCGAGTAATGTGGCGTATCGAATTCCCATGAGCTGTGGAAAAGTGATGTAGGTCAAACTGGACAGTGTTTTAATGATCGCGCTGGTCAACACAGCAATAATGTAAAAATGGGTATGGTAGCCATTTAGTTGACCATTGCAAAAAGTGCGCATGCGTTCCCATGTTTGCAAAAACAAAGTTCATAGCGAGAGGGAAATCTAAGAAAGAAAGAGAAATTTTAGAGGCATTTTGGATTAATCACGAAGCAGACAATTGTGTTAGCGCGCCCTCACTTGTACTTTTAAGGAAGGAATTAGACTTCCTGAAAGCTAGATTAGACTCGTGATTGCGTGTGGTTTGATGTGCGCATGTTTCTCTGGGATGTATAAATAGGCTGGTTTTCATGGAATAAATATTGAGTTGGCAGTCAGCGCTCGTCCTGTGGTGTTCGTTTCTACTTTGTCCTTGTTCCTTTGGCGCTGTAACTTTCGTGCCTCTGAACGGGCCTTTTCACTGCATGAGAAGCCTGTTTGTGTCCGTAGGCAGGTGAATTATAACCTTGTCACCGGGTTGTAGCTCTTCTCTCGGCTCATACGGTCATTGTAAATCTGCCTTTGACGTGGCTTCCCAAGTTCCTCGTGAGCGAGGTTACAGGTGTATTCGAGTTGGTTTCGAAGGTCCACAAGGTACGTGTACGCTCGCACCTCGTCATCAATGCCGTCGTTCATCCACAGCTCTCCTAAAACGCTCAAAGCCCAAATTCTCTTGTGGTACGTCGTGATAGGCAAAGAGAAGAGGAGCAATGTAGCAATGCCATGAACGTGCATTCTCCTGACATGTTTTGAGCGTGGCTTTCAACGTGCCTTTGAATTTTTCGACCGATTCATTGGTCATAGCATGGCATGAAGTGGTACGAAAACATTTTACAGATAGTAAAACGTTATTATATATAATTTGTTTTCCTTGCTGCTGTATCTTCGCACACGTCAGTGTTTATTACGTATCACCCTTGGATGCTTTAATATGTATCTGTATTTCTTTTATGTACACCTCAGTGTTAATGAATTGTCGCTTTTCTGCATTTCGAAATTGTTATCTCCCCCCTACACTAATGCTCCACGCGGGCTCTGTGGGTACTGTAAATAACTAAATAAATAAATAAATAAATAAATAAATACATAAATAAATAAATAAATAAATAAAGAGATAGTAGTCGGCCCACTTCCTTCATGTGCTCCGACGTAAAACTTTTACTTTGACCGGTAGCAACGTCTCGATCATAATGCTTTTAGGGCGCGAGAGAACACAAACACAAGGAAGGACATGTGACAGAGTGCCACTCTGCAGGCCCCCTCTGTGAAATATTTCAAGGAGGGCTTCTTCAATACTGACAACGTCGATGCTGGTTGGTACTCTTGCGTGCGGATAGCGAGTAGCAAAGTAAATTACGGTAAGGAAGCAGCGGTTTCCCTTATCTGATCGAGTAGATAACGGCCCGATCAGGTCAACAGGTACTCTCTGGAATGGTGTTCGTACGAGAGGCATGCTTCCCGACGGAGGGACTCCGACTTTCGCTTTGGGCATTGTTTTCTGGCATTTGCGACATGACACGGACAGTTTTTTTGTCGTCATGCATCTCTAGCCAGTAAACATCTCGAAGGATACGATCTGTAGTACGTCAGACGCCCTGGTGACCAGGTATTATGCCCTCGTGAGCAACTGTCAAGATATGTTATCGAAGTGTGGTTGGCACGACTACTTGTTTCAAGGGCCTTCCCGTAGAAAGATGGCAACGGCGATACAGTAGACCCGCCTCTTCAGAGAAACGCTACGTAGTGTCCTTATTCGTGTGAAACACCTTCGCTATCTAATTGAAGCAGATCTTCAGACTTTGAAAATCTCAGCTAGCTGTGCTCAGGTCACTTTTCAGGAACCAACAAGCGGTACTTTCATCATAGCATCCGTTTCACCCTGTGGCCGGGCGATGGCACAAACCAAGCTCGACTTTAACTACACGCTGGCGCTTTGCTTGAAACAGTTGTTTTGAGAAACAGGTCGTCAGAGTTCTCCTAAGCAGGATATGGCTCCTGTGGCCTTTTTACTCCTGGAATATTGCCGAGCACGAGGTCGTACAAGGGGTTAGTCATGCATAAAGCATTTGCGTCCCCAACGAAGTAGGGCGTGTGTATCCGAGTGTTTGCTTCAGGCAAACACTCTACCTTGCTCAACCTTGGCCTGCCCATCCAAAATCACAGCTTTCGCGGCCTTGCCGGTCAGGCATCGATCTGGAACTAACTCTTCTTGGACGATGGCCGTGTTGCTCCCTGTGTTTCTTAAGACATGCGCGAGTTGTCCAAAACCCCGGCCTTCGGCCACTGGCATGTTGTCGTAAGACCAAGGCAGCTTCTCGACCTTTTTGGCGCATTCAACCGCGGCGCATGTCTCATCCGTGGACTGGCTATAGATAAGGATCCTGCTTTTCCCATAATTCTACCACGGAACAAGGCACACACTTGTCTTTCCATTGATGTTTGCAGTCGGTGGCTTTGTGGCCACGCCGCCCGCATGCCTTGGATTTCACAGAATTTCAGCGCGGCACGACAATAAAGAGCGCTATGTCCTTTGCGGTGCAAAGGAAGCAACTCAGCTGTTTGTTCTGTGATATAGAGCCGGGTTTATTTGCATCATTTGCATCGTCCGCGACTCTACCAATATTAGTATTGGTAGAGTCGCGGATATTAGTGCCCCTAAAGAAAAAGAAAGTTAACAAACGGAATCCTTGGATGACAAGGGAGATAATACATCTGAAACGTGCTGTTAACCGCTATAGGAAGAAAGTTAACAAAAACCATTCGAAGATATCAAGCCTATCGAAACTTTTACGGGAAAAACTTAGAGAAGCAAAAAAGAAGTACTATGACGAGACGTTACCTACCTTTATGAAATCTTCACCACATCGATTTTGGCGTCACTTGTCTCAAAGCGATAAAAGCTCAGGTTTGGCGCATTGTCTTGTTGTGAATCATCAGTTAGTGACTGACAGTTCTACTATAGCTGATCTACATAACAGTTTTTTTCAGTCAGTGTTTAATGATTGCCCAAATAAAATTGATTTGCAAAAGTTCTCCACTACAGATTTATCGGCCATGCCTGATATTCAGATTACATATGAAGGTATTGTGTCGTTTTTGCTTAATATCAACGAAAAAAAATCCATAGGTCCAGATGGCATACCGAATAATTTTCTGAGAAGATATGCAGAATGGGTCGCACACTATCTCCTCATCATATTTAAGGCTTCGCTTGAACAAAGACAAATTCCAGATGATTGGCTCATAGCACGGGTTGTGCCAACGCACAAAACTGGCGATCGACAAAAAGTTGAAAACTACCGCCCGATTTCTTTAACATGCGTGTGTTGTAAGCTTTTAGAACACATAATATCAAAATCAATGTATACATACCTCGAAGACAATAAGTTATTCCTTCCTAATCAGCACGGCTTCAGACAGAATCTCTCAACAACCACCCAACTCTTGCAAACAGTCGATGACTTTACACGTGCTCTAAATGACAGAAGTCAGATCGATGCAATATGCCTAGACTTTTCGAAGGCCTTCGATAAAGTTCCGCACACTGAGTTAATGCAAAAATTAGTATATCTTCGCATAAACAACAGCGTTGTACAGTGGATAGGTGCGTACCTGACAGGGCGAACGCAATACGTAGAAGTAAATGGCCACAAGTCTAATCCACTGCAAATCACTTCCGGAGTACCACAAGGCTCCGTCGTAGGACCAATACTTTTCCTAATCTATATAAATGATATAACACGTAACATTGATACAAGTACAACGGCACGGCTATTTGCAGATGATTGCTTGATTTATAAAGAAATAAAAAATGCAAATGATCAGAAGGCACTTAACGACACCCTTGCAGTTGTCAGTAATTGGTGCACTACTTCAAAAATGGAAATAAATAAGACCAAAACTGTCGCGCTACGCATCACGAATAAGAGTAAAGACGTCCTCGTCTACAATTATACTATAGGCTCTACCCCCCTCTCAACAGTTGACGCCATAAAGTATTTAGGCGTGACCATAACAGGTAATTTAAAATGGAGTAGCCATATAGAAAAAATTTGCTCAGCAGCGGAAAAGAAACTGTGGTATTTACGACGCAAATTGAAGCTCGCTACGACCCCGGTTAAGCTAACAGCGTATCTCACGTATGTACGGCCAACTCTGGAGTACGCAAATATCATATGGGACCCCTCAGAAGTTGGGCTAATAAAAATGTTAGAAAGGGTACAGAGGAGAGCCGCTAGGTTCATACTTTCAAATTACGCCTCGAAAGAATCGGTAACAGAAATGGTACGATTTTTGGGGCTTCCCACTCTAGCTGATCGTCGAAAACTGGCCAGACTGAAATTCCTTTTCCTACTGTCAAAAAATAAACTAAACATAGATATAGACCAATACTTAACGCCACGCAGAGTAAGGATTCTGAGAGGAATTAATGAACATACATATGAAGTACCCCAACAACGCCTCAATATATATGCAAATTCATTTTTTCCAAAAACTATTCAGCAGTGGAATTCACTGCCCTCATCATTGCTCCAATGTACCTCAGTGGAAAACTTCGAGGAAGGGCTCAAGCAATATTTAGCGCAACCTGAGCTCAAAGATTGACATATATGTTTCACTTTTCGTTGTTAATTGTGTTATGCTGTAACTCTTGCTATATTAACTTTATTTAGGAGCTTGCTTAACAAATACACATCCGTATTGTATTGCACTGTATTTTATTCTATTGTATTGCGTGATTTTTGTATTTTGAAATGTCGTATTTGTTGTGCTTGAAATGTTTTGTATTGTATTAGTGATAGCAACTGTAACCCACCCCTGTAACGGCCTCAGGGCCAACAGTATGCTGAAATAAATAAATAAATAGTAAGCCCTGAGCTTCGAGAAAGCTGTCGGTGCACTCTCAGAGTGATGCACGGGTTTTGCATTTTCTCTCTTTGTTGAAGATGGCAAGCTTTGGATGGCAGCAACGTAACAATTACTTCGCTATAACATTACCACAAAGACCGCCACACGTGTTGGGAACGTCAGCGATTTCAATCCATTTATCGACGTAGCTTGCGATCCTTCCTACTAGGTGTTTCCCTGTTTCGCTATCTTCCGGCCGGGCTTTCGGAAATTTGTCTATACTTGTATATACTCGTGCCGGGAATCTTAAGCACTGAAGTAGCGTTTTTTCTACTGTCGCAGTCTAGTGCCTTTCCAGCAGTCATATGACTAATGACAGTGAGTGCCTCCCCAGTTAAGTACATGCTTACTGCATTACCCATTTACCTCTTGGCGAATCTTGCCGAGTAGTCACGCTCTCAAGCTTTGCGAATATGCATGCAGGCAATCGCATCGCTCGTCAAACAGTGGCAGTAACGTTTGCAGATCCAGGCATGAAGGAGTCGGCGACGGGACGAGTGCTGCCGCCGCAGATGGCTCACTTCGAAAACCTTCCTGAAGCTTGAGCTTAAGTTGCAGGATTTGCAGCTACCTTTCGTTCACTAACCGCTGCCTCTCCACTGCTTCTTTGGCTTCTTCGCTCTCAGATGCTCGTTCATCCCTCTGCCTAGCCTGTTCTTGCTCAATTCATGCCCGAAGTTCTCCGCCAGTCAAGCCTAACTGCGCTGCCACAACCGCTAGTTTATCGAGATCCATGTCTTTCGTCTTGTGCTGTGTTCACACACCTGACTGGTGATTTCTGCGTTGGAGATGTTCCTGGAGAATGCTGGCAGGCTGGCCAAGTTTGTAATAAATGGATAATGTGGGCCCAGGATCTGTAAGAATTGACACGGCAGTCGGCTGTTTTGCGCATACAACACAGACTTTATTAAAACAGATGATAAGTTTAACGCTTGACAAACATGGCAATACTGACAATCATGCGTTAGAGTGTCTGAAAGTCCTGCGCGCCTAGACGTAAGTCAACCGTCCTACTAGCCAGCGTATTGTCGTCGATGCGGTGGGGTTCGTCGTCGTGGACGTTCCGCGAGGCAGAACGAAGGTCAGCGCCTCTCAAAATGCTTTGACCAGACCGTTGCGGATTAGTGGTAGAACAGCAGGCCGGTAGGACCATAGGCGTGCGCAGGGTTTCCCATCAGGGGGAGCGAAGGTTCATCGCAGCGCCCCCCCGCCCTACTAAGTCAATGCATGGGGAAGATTTGGCGCCCCCCTCTTAGGTGACTAGAAGCGTCAATTTATGGGGCAGATTTCGCGCCCCCCCCTTTTAGGTGACTAGGGGGGGCGGCCGCCCCCCCCCCCCCCCTGTGTGCACGCCTATGGGCAGGACACTAGGCCACTGTACCACAGGTCAGTAGCCAGTCCCAGGCACGAGCTTCGGGCACCTCGTGTCACCTGTGCTACAGGCGGTCGTCCCTTTTGGGCTAGGCCACAAACACCCAGGTCACAGGTCCTCAGGCCAGGTAGTACCGAATTTCATCACCATGCTAGTACCGGGCATGGAGTGGACATCAGGCTTGCCAGGTCCGCATGGCTGCAGGACGCCCAGTAGAGCGAGGTAACTCAGAGCGAGTGATCAGGCTTAACAGGTCCGCATGGCAGCGGGACGTCCGGTTGAACAACGCCGCGACCCGAACCGCTGCTCAGCAAGCTGCCGTTCGAACCTTATCACGCACCATCTGCTCGAGCGGCACGCCACTCTCACTCTTCTTTCTTTTATTGCAATAGCAATTATATGGACACTCTCGGCTTGTTTTTGCCGTCGGCGTCGCCCTGATGTCCCATATATATATATATATATATATATATATATATATATATATATATATATAGCGGAGCGAGAGGTCGCCCGTTCGATTCCGTGCGTCGGAGAGTATTTCTGAATTATATTTCTTCGTGGCTTATATATATATATATATATATATATATATATATATATATATATATATATATATATATATATATATATGGTTATAATACAACGGAGGCGTTGTCAACAGTGATATAGATATTTATTTCCCAACAGTTTCGGGAGGGGGCCTCCCTTCCTCGGGGGTTGAGTAAAAACCATTTTTAACTCATCGCCCTAGGAAGGGAGGCCCCCTCCAGAAAGTGATGGGAAATAAATATTTATATCACTGTTGACAACGCCTCCGTTGTATTATACTACCCGAGAAGAACTGGCCCATTGAACCATATCTACACTTATATATATATATATATATATATATATATATAAGCCACGAAGAAATATAATTCAGAAATACTCTCCGACGCACGGAATCGAACGGGCGACCTCTCGCTCCGCAGCGCGCGGCGTTAGAGGGCTAGGCCACGAGGAGGACCGTCTTTCAGCATGGTAACGGCGAGCTATTTATATACACCATTTACTTCAGCGTCGTTTCTTGCTCACCAGCGGGATGGCACGAAGTGCGCGAGGGGTGCGCTTTAAAGGTCATCGCCCCACTCGTAGCGTTGCGCGCGCGCGCGCCTCCGTGCACTTCGCCCTACAGGGCGTGGTCGCCTGCGTGCGCGCATATCTCTTGGAGGGAGGAGGGGCGGGGGTTGTATCTCTTGTGCTTTCAGCGCGAAGTCCGCGCTGAAGTTACAGAGCGTACGAAGGTCACGTCGCTTGCTGCAGCGGCTGCGTTTGCGAAACGAGCACGCTGTTCAAACAGAAATAAGTAACAACTGTGACACTTGATAGTTTTGGAGGGTGTCAACTTGAGCTTGTTGGCATGGCTTCATCTTCGGAAACAGCGCGAGCACACGGGACAAGAAAGACAGACAGGACTTTGCGCTGGCTAACAACATGAGCGTTTATTTCGTGCGAGCACATATATACGCTTCCTTGGAAATAGATAAACAAGAGAGGATGAGGGAAAGGGAAAGGGGAAGCCCTACGCCTGCGCCGTGACTAATGCATGAAAAAGCAAAGATCAATCACGGAGGTAATTAATCTCCTTGTTGGTTAGTGCGATGGACGGTGCGCTTACACATGATGGCCCGATGGAATGAATCGCGAACGCTTCATATATTTCCCGGGTGTGGCAGTCACGATATCTGCGTAAGATACGCGTCTGATCGAAACTCGGAGTGCAACCGCACTCGGCACAGTGGATTGCCAGATTGCTTCCAGTCTTGTCCTTGAGATTGTTCTTGTGCTCTCGCAGCCGATCATTAACGCAACGCCCTGTTTGCCCAACGTAGCGGCCACCGCAGGACGTTGGTATCTCATAGACGACCTCAGTCCTGCAGGGCACAAACCGCGTCGCATGTTGCTTCTTGCAGATGGAAGGATTTGGGAGAGGGGCGTTCACTTTTCTGCACAATGATCCTAGTTTGATTGGCGCAGAGAACACCACCCTCACGCTGGCACGTGCGGCAGCCTTCTTGATTTTGTGCGAAACACCGCGCAGATAGGGTATGACCGCCACTCTTGCCCTGTCATCTACAGCCCGAGGTTTCGCCGGCTTACGGTGCTCCTTGAGGATGACTTCGGCCAACCCCGACAGGAATTGGTCAGAGAAGCCAGCCTTCTTCAACCTGCACACTTGATTCCTCAAGGAGCACCGTAAGCCGGCGAAACCTCGGGCTGTAGATGACAGGGCAAGAGTGGCGGTCATACCCTATCTGCGCGGTGTTTCGCACAAAATCAAGAAGGCTGCCGCACGTGCCAGCGTGAGGGTGGTGTTCTCTGCGCCAATCAAACTAGGATCATTGTGCAGAAAAGTGAACGCCCCTCTCCCAAATCCTTCCATCTGCAAGAAGCAACATGCGACGCGGTTTGTGCCCTGCAGGACTGAGGTCGTCTATGAGATACCAACGTCCTGCGGTGGCCGCTACGTTGGGCAAACAGGGCGTTGCGTTAATGATCGGCTGCGAGAGCACAAGAACAATCTCAAGGACAAGACTGGAAGCAATCTGGCAATCCACTGTGCCGAGTGCGGTTGCACTCCGAGTTTCGATCAGACGCGTATCTTACGCAGATATCGTGACTGCCACACCCGGGAAATATATGAAGCGTTCGCGATTCATTCCATCGGGCCATCATGTGTAAGCGCACCGTCCATCGCACTAACCAACAAGGAGATTAATTACCTCCGTGATTGATCTTTGCTTTTTCATGCATTAGTCACGGCGCAGGCGTAGGGCTTCCCCTTTCCCTTTCCCTCATCCTCTCTTGTTTATCTATTTCCAAGGAAGCGTATATATGTGCTCGCACGAAATAAACGCTCATGTTGTTAGCCAGCGCAAAGTCCTGTCTGTCTTTCTTGTCCCGTGTGCTCGCGCTGTTTCCGAAGATGAGGACTTGATAGTTTGCGCTTGCCCTTTGTGGGTTCTCCTCGTGCGTCCTTTGCGCTTGAGCGACGTGATGGAAATTTCTAGCTGCCTTCGGTTCCTCGCGTTACATTCCAATTTGTTGCTTTCGCATTCATTGCTTCGCCGTTGCGGCGAAACTATGACTTTTTTCGTCTTCTGCGCGTGAGAGGCCCAGAGTGCAGAGGAAAACTACCGTTTCGTCATCGATTCGTCGGGGCAACACAATCCACGTCATCGTCAAGGTCAAGGTAAAACGAGCACGCCGATTACATACATACAAAGAACTTTATTGAAGGACCAGAGGGACTGGTGTAACGGAATCCTAAGACCCCCTCAACCAGTCGGTGGCTCCCCCAGGTTGGCACCACAAGATGAAGACGCTCCGCGATGGCCCGGGCCCTCCGGACAGCCAGTGGTTGCAGACCCATGTCCGGGCCGTGTAAACTGCGCCGCCACAAGTTCTCGTCACATAAATCCGCCCCCACATTCGCGGGGCACTGCCAGAGCATGTGAGCTAGTGAGCAACTCTCGAGGCCACAACGAAGACACTCGTCTTGAAAGTCCGGCTCCGTCCTACGATACGTTCGAGGGCAGAGATATGCACCTGTTGTAGGAGTCCAAAAGTTATTCCTTGGGCTCTGTTGAGCTTAGCATTAGGAAGGGGAAAACGCCTTCTTAGCTTCTAGCTAGACGTAATCTCACTGAACGCTCTCAAAGGGTCCTTTCTGAGGTCGGTGTCCCCCCCCAAGACGCCTCACCACTCCCCACAAGGTTCGTGCATTCACGTGCAAGGGTGTGAGCGCCGCCATTAGGATTAACCCCATCGATGCCCTCAACGTGCGCTGGAAACCAAGAGATATGATGACCGCCAACCCATCTCGCCTGTCTGTGACCACTCCGAATTAGCCGTGCCGCCTTCTGCGAAATCAAACCTCCAGAAAAGGCCTGAACAGCCGATCTTGTATCCGAGTAAACCACACAAGGCACTTGTGCTGCCTGAACAAGTAAGGCAATCGCGACCCCCTCCGCAACTGTGACCTGATCTGTACAGACTGAGGCCCGGGCCACCAGCTGCCCTTTATCATTGACAACCGACACTCCCAAGGTACGCCGCTTACTGTACTCCGCAGCGTCAACAAAAAGCACCGCTTTAGCATCGCTATCTGCACTTCGAAGAATAGCCCGAGCCCGAGCCTCACGACGGCCTGCATGGTGCACCGGATGAATGTTGCGCGGAATAGGAACGACCTTGATATCCTCCCACTCGTCACTCCTGAGCTGAACTTCGTCAGACACCTCCACCCTAAGAGCCGCAATGCCAGCCTCCAAGATCCAAGATCCTCAAACCAGCCTTAGTGCTGGACAGACGAGCCACCTGCGCCGCAAAGTGCGCCTCAATCAGCTCATCAACCGTGTTGTGCAAACGAAGCTCCAAAAGCCGCTCAGTGCTAGTCATCCACGGATTTCCCAGAGTCCTCTTGAGCCCGACCCTGATGAGCGTATCAATCTTCTCTATCGCAGTCCATTGCAAGTATGTTACCATAGAATTCACCTCACTAATAAAGAAAGCCTCAAAAACCCTTAGTAATAGATCCTCTCTCAAACCACCACACTTACTCGTTCTCCGGGAGATCAAGCGCAAGATGTTGCTCGCCTGACCCTCCAATCGCTGAATGGCTCCTCCGTTACAACCTCGCGCGTTAATCTACAGACCCAGGATCCTCACAGAATCCACTCTCGGAACAACCATCCCCTCCCGAGACCACAGCCTCACCGGAACGGAATCCAAAGGCTCAAGGTTCCACAAGCCCTGTCGCGCCTTCCGAAATAGTAAGAGCTCCGACTTCTTCGCAGACAGCACGAGGCCCGTACCCTCAAGAAAACGCTCCGTGAAGTCTAGCGCCTCCTGCAGGGACTCTTCAAGCGTGGCGAGAGAGCCAACCTTACACCACACGGTAATATCACCAGCATAAATGGGCTCGGTGGGCTGCAAAGATGGGCTCGGTGGCACTGCAGCGAAAAGCATGAACGCTCACCTTCAACGCCTATTCGTTTTGCAGGAGCTCTTGTTCCCGTACCTACTGCCTGATGACGATGGATGTACTGGCAGAGAATGGAGAGCTTCCGGTCCTCCTGCCTCGCCAACTGCTTGCAGCTCGTTTTCGACGCCTCAGCCACAGCAAACAACTCTCGGCTCCGACGGTATCAAGCAGCTGTTCTTTGGCGCTGGCATCGCTTTCGGTACCATGCAACGGCGATGTTCTACCTGCATACCTGACACTCCTGTTTGCTTGACCTCGGCGCAAGCGCAGCATGACTGGTCACCTGATGGGGGACATCGCGCGACCGTCTTCATTGGAATTCCACAACGGCATCGATGCATGGTTACCTCTGCAACTGCGCAACCGCAATGGTTATGGCCGCCCCTCGTGTAACTGGCGATAACTAATCGGCAATCAACCACCCTCTCGTCGCATCATTGCCTTATAAACACGGACGGATGTCGCGCGGCCTCACATGGGCTCGGTGGCCCTGCAGCGAAAAGCATGAACGCTCACCTTCAACGCCTATTCGTTTTGCAGGTAAACTGCCAATATTCATTATTTACTAGGCGCACTAGTTATGCTGGTTTGTTAGTGCTACCGAGCCCACGGTGCTGTATTGTGATTGCTAGCGATTGTGCGGGCGTTATTGCACAGTTGTTGGTATTATCAGGAGATGTCGAAGAAAACCCTGGTCCAAACACTCGCGGAAACGAAACCACCGAGATCGTGGAGGCACTCAACGAAATACACTCTAGGCAGGCGTCACTACTAAGCGAAGTTAAGTCAATTCGGCAGAAATTAACCCAAAGCAGCAAAACTTTTGATGACATAAGGAAGCGCTTGACTAAAATAGAAAAAGACTGCTCGTCCATTGCTGCTGTGCAAAAAGAAGTCGACGATATTCGCACACTTGCCAAACAAACGGCAGACAACATTGCATCCATTGAATCTAGACTGGATGATTCGGAAGACCGGGCACGAAGATCGAACTTGGCGTTTTTTGGCCTTAAAGATGCTGAAACTGAAACGTGGGCTCAATCCGAAGCCTTAATAATGGAACATTGCAGCACAAAACTTAACGCTGTCGTTGAGCCCATGGATGTAGAAAGCGCTCACAGATTGGGCCGATCTAAACCCGGAAGGAACAGACCCAATATAGTGAAGTTCGCGCACTTCAAAGTACGTCAACGAATCCTCTAGAGTGCTAAAATGCTGAAGGGCACCAATTTCAGAAACTCCGAAGACTACTCCCCCAATACGCTTAAGGCTAGAAGGTATCTTATTCAATTTGCCAAGTCTCAACAGGAGCCATACAGACTCCGGCATGATAAATTATTCATCGGTAACCGGCTTCACGCATTCGACAGAAACACGGAAACTGTGGTCTCTCCTCCATCCTCCTAGCATTCAGATCCATCTAGTATTAGCCATAAATGGCATCTTTCGTTTCTCTACACAAACATCAGAAGCATCTTACCGAAACTTGATGCACTCGGTAACCTGTACAGCACTACAGATTCAAACCTTATTGTTCTAACTGAAACATGGCTTAACCCGTCGATTAAGAATTCTGAGATTCTCTCAGCATTTCCTAATATTAGCATCTTTCGACGTGATCGACCTAACAGAAAAGGCGGTGGGGTTCTAATAGGCGCTCATGAATGCCTTCGATGTGTCGAAATTGAAGTAAGCACACCCTTAGAAATTGCGTTTGTTGCAAGTAATGCCTTCTACCCGCCAGTCATAATTGGTGGCTGCTATCGCCCACCTGATGCTGACATGACGTTTGTGGCGGATTTTCATGAGGCGCTCCATTCTGTCATAACACGGCATCGCCAGTCACCTATCATTGTGTTTGGCGACTTCAATTTTCCCTCCATAGATAGGTCTAACCCCGATGCGCCCATATCAGTGAACGCTGCCGAAAGCGGCTTCATCAACACCTGTCTCATGTTCGGACTGACACAGCTTGTTAACAGGCCAACACGTCAAAGCCTAAATTCAACTAACATACTTGACCTCGTGCTTACTTCTCACCCTTACAAATTTTCATCAGTGACTTACATGTCCGGCCTTAGTGATCACTCTATACTCCATGCTTCAGTTAATCTTAAAATTGTGGCACCCCGCAAAAAAAAGAAAACTATAACTCTTTACGATAAAGGGAACTCGCAGCTATGAACATCGAACTTGAAAATTTTTCCACAAGTTTTCTTTCTGGCTTTTTAGAACGCTCTGTCAACGCAAACTGGCTCCTGTTTAGAAAGAAAATGCATGACTTGATAAATACACATGTGCCTACAATAACCGTAACAGAACAGAAGTCATCACCTTAATTCAACTCAACATTAAAGCGCTTTAATAACAAAAAGAAAAGATTATTCCTTGCTGCTAAGCGTTCGAACACAGACTTCGCATGGCAGAAGTATCGCCATGCAGAAAAGGCATTCGAATCACTTTCTAGCAGAAGCAAACGTGACTTTTTCTCGTCCACACTGCCAAACATGCTTCACGATAACCCGAAACAATTCTGGAAGATTCTGAATCCTAATCGTTTGCAACCACTGTCCCTGCACGATGACCAAAACCAGCCCATTCCCGATTGCGAAACTGCGGAAGCACTTAACCACACATTTTCTTCCATTTTTACTGATGAACCTGTTGATAACTTACCCGATTTTCCGCCTTGTGCTCATAACACTATGGCTGATATCGTCTTCAATCCAGCCGGCGTCGCAAATGTCATTGGCTCTATAAAGCTTTCGTCATCAGCAGGCGTTGATGGCATCAACTCAAAAATTCTAAAGAGAACTAAACATGCCATCAGCGAAATGTTATGCCATATCTTTCAGCAGTCATTATCATTGGGTGAAGTACCGGATGACTGGAAAGTGGGCAAGATTGTCCCAGCCCCGAAAAAAGGTCCACCCTCTTCATGCCGCAGTTACCGCCCTATCTCACTAACCAGTGCTTGTTCTACACTAATGGAACACATAAAAATCACAGCATATCCACGGAGTGAATGATGATGAGTGGGCGAAGCTGCGGAGGTTCATCGGTAAACCGTGAATCTTCCGTGAATTCTGCCCACTACATCATCACCGACGTGAGATCGGGCGCGTTTATACTAAAGGTTCGATGACTTATGACGACTTGCAGCTCACTTTAATTTTACATGTACGCTGTGAATTTTCATTGTTTAGAAAACCATTGCTTTAGAAAAATCTGGCGTCTTTCGTGAAGCAGCTGGCGTCTTTTCGTTTTGCTTTAGAAACATCTGGCGTTCTCTCGTTTTGCTTTTACAAAACATCTGGCGTCTTTCGTTGGTTTATTTCATCAATCAACGGCGTTTTGAACAAAATTTTTATTGTTTAATCACGCACAGGAGAAATCTCACCAGGCACTACCGTGGAGGTAAACAATGGCTGCTAATGGGAATGAGAGACAGAAGAAGTCGGCTTTTAGCTAACACTTACAGTTCTATTTCTACTAACGTTTCCTACTGTAACATGCCACTGGCTGCTAATGGGGAATGAGAGACAGAAGAATTCGGCTTTTAGTTAACGCGCACGCTGCGAATTTTTTATTGTTCAACAACGCAGAGGAAAAATCTCCCACCGGCACCACCTTGGAGGTCAAAGCGTAAGACTGGTTACGGACTACTACGACGACTACGACTACGAGGGACGAACGGGTGCCGCCTTAAGGAGCTTCGCCCCTAATATACTCACATACAGTTAAGTTTTTGTTGTCGGTTAACTTTTCCACTCCCAATCAGCATGGATTTCGCAAAGGTTTTTCTTGTGACACACAACTAACGTTGTTCGTTAATGACATTAGCTCTAACCTTGATCTAAACATCCCAGTTGACGCTCTGTTTCTAGATTTTGAAAAGGCGTTCGACAAGGTGCCACATCAGCGACTACTTTTGAAACTTTCTCGCTTAAACCTTAATCCTTTTATTTTAGACTGGATTCGTGCTTTTTTGACTAATCGGGAGCAGTTTGTTTACGCTAACAATAATTCTTCAAGCAGAATCCCGGTTCGGTCTGGAGTACCCCAAGGAACCGTCTTGGGCCCACTCCTTTTTCTAATATATATTAATGATCTTCCCGCCAACATTTAATCTAACATACGTCTGTTCGCCGACGATTGTGTCGTTTATCGCCCTGTTCATAGCGATCATGACACCCGATCACTTCAAGAAGACCTGGATAAAATCACCGCTTGGTGTAATAAATGGCTCATGTCGCTAAACACTACTAAAACACTGCTAGTTTCTTTTACCCGCAGAAGGAATCTCCTCCACCACAGTATGTCCTGTGCAACGCTGCGATTTCTCCTGTCAATTCATGCAAGTACCTCGGCATCACTATCTCCAGTGATCTTTCCTGGTCCTCTCACATCACCAGCA
The DNA here is from genome assembly GCF_013339695.2 of Rhipicephalus sanguineus. Lineage (NCBI taxonomy): Eukaryota > Metazoa > Arthropoda > Arachnida > Ixodida > Ixodidae > Rhipicephalus > Rhipicephalus sanguineus. The sequence goes on from NC_051183.1 coordinate 161,467,263, forward strand.
TCATTAACGAAACTAACCGCACCTTAGGATACTTTCCAAGGCACTTGCGCCTTGCTCCCCCATCGGCCAAACTGTTAGCTGATCAAACATGCGTCCGGCCCAAGCTAGAATACGCATGCTCTGCTTGGGACCCACATCAAACTAACCTTACTAAAGCGCTTGAAGCAGTACAAAACCGCGCAGCTCGCTACATCTATTCAGATTATTCTTTCCACACTAGTGTTACAAAACTAAAATCCGAAGCACATCTTGATAACTTGGAACTAAGACGCCTTAGATCTAGGTTGTGCCTTTTTCACAAGTTTTACCATTCCTCTCCTAGCACTTCATTAATATTGCCTGCTCATCGTTCGTCCGGCCGCACGAATCACACCAAAGCGGTCTACCCACCACCGGCACAGACCGCTGCGCACCTTCGCTCCTTCTTTGTGAACACAGCAAGAGACTGGAACGCACTACCCAGAGACGCTGTGCTCCAATCCAACCCGCAAACCTTCAAGTTGTTCATCGAATCATTGTAACTACATAACAGCCCATCCCTCATGTAAAACCCCAAGCTGGGGTATTTGAGGTATTAATAAAATAAAAACAAAAAATAAATAACATGTCCAATGCCAGGCACCCCCGCTAGCAGTTCCAACAGCCTGTTCAGAGCAATAATAAAGAGTAAAGGGGACAAGACCGACCCTCGCGGCATGCCCTTCTCCCTCAACTCGTACTCCTCACTCAAAACCGAGCCAAACATAAGGCGTACTCTCCTCCTCGCAAAAAAAGATTGCGTTAAGCGATAAAATTTAGGCCCAAATCCTGCAAAGAGATCTCCCTGAGTATGTGCTCATGAGCAACCGTATCAAACGCCTTAGCAAGATCCAACGCCAAGGTCCCCTTGATATCACGCGCAGGATTATCAAAAAAGGCCCGCTGAATGAGGAGAAGGGCATCCTGTGTGGACAGCGCTCGCCGGATCCCGATCAGATTGTGTCTCAAGAGTTCATGTGTCTCTACATACTCCGTGACCCGGTTATGAATCGCATGCTCTGCAACCTTGCCAAGACATGACGTGAGTGAAATCGGACGCAGGTTGTCTACATGAGGTGGTTTACCAGGCATAGGGATGAGGACCACCGCGGCAGTACGCCACTCAGTCGGCACCTGCCCAGTGACCCACACGTCGTTAATCTCTTTAGTAATAATCTTACTGGCCTTATCATCAAGGTTACGTAGGAGCCTATTTGTGATGCCGTCCGGACCCGCAGCGGATCTACCATTAAGGTTAAACAGAACATGCCTAATTTCTGACACCACGAAAGGCGCATCAAGCTCCGGCCTGTCCGCACCCCCACATTCGCTCAACACCCGATCACTGCCGTCACGGATATGACGTTGTAAAATATAAAGGGCAACGAAAAAATTCACAGCATACCCACGGGGTGAATGATGATGAGTGGGACGAAGCTCCGGAGGAAATCATCGGTAAACCGTGAAACTCTTCCGTGAAATTCGCCCAGTACATCATATAAAGAGTGTGAAACACCGTGCATATATGAAACATCAAACTTTTATTCTACTGTTGCTTTACGTGGTCCCTTCATTATCACCGCTTTGTGATCGGTTAAATGCAAGGAAAGTGTCCGCTCCCGAGCGAAAGAAAAAGCGCGCTAAGAGCGACGGCGTTCCCCGCTCGCCCTGTGAGAATTAACGGCAACGCTAGAGGGAAGACACGACGCGCGTAGCGTTCCTATTCGAGTTCCACGACGCGAGGTCGGTAGCATGCCCAACGAAAGCCAACGGAACGCGATCGTGCAAGCGCTTCGGCTTCGCATCGCCTCATGGTCCCATTTAGCGTCCCAAAACCAAACATCTTGCTCAAGGTCGGCTATGTGTTTTTCGTAGAAATAATTTGTTTTTCATGTACATTAAGACGAAAAGTTGAAATCTCACTAGAGTATATCACCCGCAAAGTATGTTTTTAGTGTGATTTAACTCTCGTACGGCAGGGTCCTCGCGCCGTTGCCGATCGGCGCTCGCCCGTTGCCGATCGGGCGAGGTGGCTACAAACTACTACTACTACTACATAGGAGGGAACGACCGACACCCTAAGGAGCTTCGCCCTTAAAAACCAGAAGAAAAAGTTCCGTCACCGGGAATCGAACTTACGACACCTCGCTCCGCATCGTGCAGCGCGAAACGATTCGGCCATGGACGCCACGTTCTTCGCTATGCTAACGGCGAGCTATTTATATGCACCATTTGCCGGTGGTGGTACTGAGAGATCGGTGTTACAGCGTGTTTTCGTTATGACTAGCGAGATGGCGCGAAGGGCTCGAAGAGCGTAAAGTCACTGCAACGAGAAAAGTACTGCGTTCGTTTTCTCATCGCCGCCGCGCCCTTTCGGCGGCTTCGCCACATAAATGGTAGAGCTCGCTCGCCTTGCTAGTGTCTCCCAGCCGCCTATGCACGGCGCTTTGAAGGGCGATTGTTTTTATAGCCTCATAAAAGCGTGCAGGAACATTACGACATCCCGTATCCTTCTGACACTTCATCGCAAGCCTGTCGAGACATCGAAAAAGGCCTGGGTGCTGCGCGCTTGGGTGCAGCAACCGGCGGGAAACGGGCAAAGCCCTCTTTGCTATTTCCAGCGGGAAAAGGGATGCCAAGCTACGGGCTGTGTGGCAGCACAGAATGCGGCGCGAAAAATTTGTTCCCACGACTTATACCCGCCTTTGTGAGGCAAGCGTTTCACTGAGAATTCGCGAATGTTGTTTCGGGGGATGTTTGCGTCTCAGCTGCACTAGTGCAGCTTGTTCCGCGTGGTTGCCGCAGAAGGTTCATGCACAATAACATTGCCGGGCAGCTCTTAACCCTTTCGGCCTGGCGTCGTCAATTGACGACACCGCACAAATGTTGCCCTAGCACCTCGGAAATGAAACCAAAACTTCTCATTCTTGGGGACATACTTCTTCAATGATCCCCACTACGATTGACACCAAAGTTGTGACATATTTGCGGAAGTGGTAGCCACAAAAAAGAAAAAGCTTGACCGAAGTCATGGGTGACGCTGTGGCGGGTCAGGTGAGGCTGCTAAGCGCCGTTTTCGGGACGTCGTACAGAAGCTGTTTCAAGGAGTATCACACTAAAAAATGAGACGTGGTTTACATTTTGTGTCCTCTAGTGAGTAGCAGAAATAAAGAAGCCATTTTTCTAATTACAATACCACTGAGCCCTGATGACCTAATTTGATTCCTTACTAATTAATCCATAAATACTTGCACCACTGCCTCAATTTTTCGTTTTTGGTCTTCTGAGGTCCTAACTATTAGGAAAACACGCACGAAATATGTCTCCGGCCAAAATAAAAAATCCGGGGCTGAAAGGGTAATTGTGTTTGGCGTAAAATTGATGGTTTGGGCTCACATATAACGATCGGTGTGCCATGAAACCTGGCTGCTACATATTTGGTATTGCGTCATGTGACTGTATAACGAACATAAATACCAGTGTGTACCATAAAAATAATGGCACGCATGTCATGCATCATTGACATGCCATGCTCATGGTGCACTCGCGGCCGGTTCGCTGTCTTGATGTTGTGGTAGTAAGAGACTGTAACCCACAACCGAAGGAGAAAACGAAGGTGTGCGCGAGCGAGACGCTCGCGAAGCTCGAGAACTGCAGAACGTCGCCGGGCTGGAAGAACGCGGCCAGGAACGAGCGTCCGGGAACGAGCAGTCGTTACGGGCCGGGCCTAGCAGCTGTTCCTGTGGTGAACGAGCGTGCGGGCCAGGAGCCGAGATCGTGGCCTCGGTGCCACGTCCAGGCGGTTCCAGCGCAACCCGATCTGAGCCCGTTCCGGAGCCGAGATCGTGGCCTCGGTGCCACGTCCAAGCGGTTCCGGCCCAACCCGATCTGAGCCCGTTCCGGAGCCGAAATCGTGGCCGTGGTGCCACGTCCGAGTTGGCCGTCGTTAGCGTGGGCCTGTGCATTCCGCGACGAGCAGGTCGTCGTCTGTTCGTGCACCTTCGCACCACGCACCTGTCCGCTTCGTGCTGGCATCGTCGCTACCTGACTGCGGTACAGTGAGTGACGTTCGATGGGCCTATACGTCAGGACGCGCCGATCCTCTCGCGTCTGGTTAAAACTCTAAAATTTAGTACTTGAGGGATATTTGTATTGTTGAGTCAGACAAAGCGTGTGTAATTGTGTGTGTGTCAAGTCGATAAATGTGTTTCATGTTCGTGTCTTGGTTTTCCTGCATCTGAGCGCCCAAGAACCACCACATTTGGCGAGCCTGCCAGGATGGCACATTAATATTACAGCCATTACTCAGATGCGGGGTTAAGCCATGGACAAGGAAAAGTTTATTGCACTTGGCCGAGAACTAGGGCTTGAGAAGGCTGAGCTTAGAGAATGGGTAGAGAAAGAGTGCGGCCTAGCTCGCGATGAGCGCGCACGGGAAAGAGAAGAAGCGAAGGAAAGCGCCGAACGACAGCGACAGCTTCAGGAACAACAGCTCAAGATTTTGGAGCTGAAGCTTAAACTGCAGGAAAGCGTGGGACGACAGTCAGCCGAGGCTAATGAACCAGGGGGAGCTACCTCGAGCGTCACCTCGAGTACTACACGTGCACCGGAAGTATATAGCCCTCATAAACTGATACCGCCCTTTGACGAAACGCGGGACGATCTCGACGCCTACCTACAGCGGTTTGAGCGGGTCGCGACGTGTCAAGGGTGGCCACGTGAGAAATGGGCTTTGTCATTGAGCTTATGCATCACTGGAGAGGCTCTGACTGTGATAGGCCGGTTGGATCCGACAGCTGCGTTAGATTATGACCAGTTAAGAGCAGCGCTACTGCATCGGTTTCGGTACACTGCAGAAGGCTATCGGGAGAAATTTCTCAAAGCGAAACCCGAAGATAATGAGTCCAGCCTACAGTATGCTTTAAGACTCTCTGCCTATTTTGACCATTGTTTGGAAATGAGCAAGACAGAGAGAAGCTATTCTGGCTCAAGGGAACTGATCATATGTGAACAGTTCATGAAAGGCTGTTCCCCAGCACTGAGAATTTTTCTGAAGGAAAGACAGTGCCAGTCACTAAGTGCAATGTGTGAGACCGCTGACAGCTTTATGGAAGCGCAGGCGCTCTCTAACTTAAATAAAGAACGTGCTCACAAGGAAACAGGGCCGTCGGAGATTGCGAGGAAGTCGGATACAACGAGGAAAGCGGCGAAACTCGTAAATCGCTGATTCCTATGTGACAAGGCGGGGCACCGCGCAGCTGATTGCTGGTCGCGCACGAAAGCATGTTCGCCAGTGCATCGCGATTGTGACAAGTATTTCGCCGCTAGAGGAGACAGATGGGAAGCATCTTGCGTGAGAACAGGTGAAAGAAACCATGAAAAAGCAGCAGGGAATGCAGAATGCGTCATTCTGAAAGATGGACAAAAGATCCCTGTTGTCAACACTGCAGTCAGCCGCAGTGTTTTATCTAGGAAAATTGAGAACGTGCCCACTGTGGAAGGGTTTATGGATAAACGCCCAGTTACCGTACTGCGCGATACTGGCTGCGATACGGTCGTAGTGCGACAGGCATTAGTGCCAAAGGAAAGGTCGACCGGTACGTATCGGCCGGTACTGTTCCTTGACCGCACAGTGCGTAACCTACCAGGAGCTGTGGTCTTCCTGGATACTCCAATTTTTAAGGGAGAAGTTCGTGCTCACTGCCTGCGAGACTCACTTTATGATGTTGACCTTGGAAACATCAAGGGAGCCGTGCCATTTGACACCACGAGAGTGATGGCAACTCGGACTATCAATCCCAGTTGCAGCGCAGACATCGAGGAAAAGACGCCTAAAACCCCTACAAATCGTCGTAGTAGGCGACAAGACCAGGTAACCGTAAGTCGCGTCGCGAACCGACTACGTGCACCTAGGCCCGAACACAGTGACAGCAGTCTATCTGCAGCTAACAGCGATAACCAGACGGCATGCGCGAAGAGATGGCAAGCAACGGCACCTCCATCTGGATCGTCGCAGCTATCGACCTCGCCGTGGCCAAATTCGCGACCGGATTCGGCACGTTACCGAAGTACACCTACCCCACAAGATGAGACATGGTTGCCTCTGGACACGACGCCCAGGGTACCACAACGTCGTCGACCCAGGCAACGCTCCTACTTCGAGGAACGCAATACCGACCGCCTCAACCAATCTCGTCCGGGCTATCTTACGCTCCGCAGCGATGGCACGGACAGCCTGAGTGCACAGATGGATCTGTCGCCATCATCGCCTCAGCCGCCGCTTCAACCACCACGTTCCCAGAGTCACTTTCAATGTCACAAGACTAAGATGTACAAGCGACGTGGCAACAATACTTACTGACAACGACTACCGGTGACGACGACTACCGCGAGCATGGTGTGCTATCGTCGCTGCGCACAGAGGACCAGGTGAAGACTGTAAGACAACTAGACATCCACGGTGTGAATCGTGCGTTGTGTGTGCTGTGTGTCGGGGCGTGTTTATTCACCAGAGCCGGCAGTATGTGCGCGCCTCGTTGTGACGTGTACGCGGTATGCAGGTGTATCAAACCGTATATGCCACCGCCGGCCGTATCAAACGTGCGATTAGCGCGTTTTATCTTCTGTGTCAGAGTGTGCCGAACAGTGAGTAACAGTGTTTGTGTAATGACAGAAGACTTGCAATCTTGGCACTATTTGCATATGCTCGGTGATTGCATTGCCATTGCTGTGTTCCGCTGTGTCGCGTTCGTACTAACGTTATCCGCGGCACAACGTACTGAAAGTGGGGGGAAATGTGGTAGTAAGAGACTGTAACCCACAACCGAAGGAGAAAACGGAACTGAAGAAGACGAAGGTGTGCGCGAGCGAGACGCTCGCGAAGCTCGAGAGCTGCAGAACGTCGCCGGGCTGGAAGAACGCGGCCAGGAACGAGCGTCCCGGGAACGAGCAGTCGTTACGGGCCGGGCCTAGCAGCTGTTCCTGTGGTGAACGAGCGTGCGGGCCAGGAGCCGAGATCGTCGCCTCGGTGCCACGTCCAGGCGGTTCCGGCGCAACCCGATCTGAGCCCCTTCCAGAGCCGAGATCGTGGCCTCGGTGCCACGTCCAAGCGGTTCCGGCGCAACCCGATCTGAGCCCGTTCCGGAGCCGAGATCGTGGCCTCGGTGCCACGTCCAAGCGGTTCCGGCGCAACCCGATCTGAGCCCGTTCCGGAGCCGAAATTGTGGCCGTGGTGCCACTTCCGGGTTGGCCGTCGTCAGCGTGGGCCTGTGCATTCCGCGACGAGCAGGTCGTCGTCTGTTCGTGCACCTTGGCACCACGCACCTGTCCGCTTCGTGCTGGCATCGTCGCTACCTGACTGCGGTACAGTGAGTGACGTTCGACGGGCCGATACGTCAGGACGCGCCGATCCTCTCGCGTGTGGTTAAAACTCTAAAATTTAGGACCTGAGGGATATTTGTATTGTTGAGTCAGACAAAGCGTGTGTAATTGTGTGTGTGTCAAGTCGATAAATGTGTTTCATGTTCGTGCCTTGGTTTTCCTGCATCTGAGGGCCCAAGAACCACCACAGATGTGCACAAAATCGCTATTGCGTGAACTGTATGACGAACATAAATACCAGATGGTAACATGAAAATAATGGCACGCATGTGATGTAAGGCATGATTTACATTTCATGCTCATGGTGCACCCGCGGCCGGTCCGCTGGCTAGATACGCACCAAGAATAGTAGCGCGTGGCGTGACTATAATTTTGCCTTTTGTGTCAATCCGGCAGATCCCACGCATTGTGGGGTTCAATCTAATGCGAAGCAGCCAGGAAAGAGCTGGATATATCGCCTTGTTCGTCTTTGAGGCAGATGAAGTCATCCATGTCATGACATCTAGTTCACTATATATCGCATGTTTGTCATGTATGCATGCATGTACAATCTGGTGTATACAACGCATGACCTGTAATTGATGTTCGTCACGCACCCATGTCATGCCATACCAAATTTTGTATACCTCGCGTTAACAAAACGACGGAAAGCGCACAATGACAGTGTAATGTAAACCATGCCGTACATGTCATGCATGTCACGATTTACACGTTACCGCTTGTCATTCATGTTCGTCATACAGTCGCCTCGCGCTATGCCAATTTTGGTGTATATCAGTCTACCGAACCGGTCGCGAGCGCACCATAAGTGTGGCAAGTAAGTGATGTTGTACGTGACATGCAAGTCATGATTTTCATGTTACCACCTGTCTAATGTTCGTCATACAGAAATATCTGGTCATATCAATTTTGGTATATATGCATTTCAGTAAACGACCGCGAGCGCCCCGAGACCATGTCATGAAAATCATGTTTTAGATTATATGCCTGCCATGATTTGCCCGTTATGACCAGTAACGTATGTTCGTCATACAGTCTTGTCACGCCATGTCAATATTGGTGTGTATGAAGCTAGCGAAGAGGCCGCGAGCGCGCCATGAGCATCGCATGTAAATCATGCTGTACATGGCGTACATATAATTGTTTTCATGTTACCACCTGTAGTTTATATTCGTCATACAGTCATGTTTTACCATACCAAATTTGGTATACATCCCATTAAGGAAACAGCCAGGAGAGCACATAGATAAATAGATAGATAGATAGATAGATAGATAGATAGATAGATAGATAGATAGATAGATAGATAGATAGATAGATAGATAGATAGATAGATAGATAGATAGATAGATAGATAGATAGATACTACGTTCAAACTTGCAGAAGTTCGCTAAAAAGTGCTTGCGTTTAGTAAATGCTGACAGCCGAGCGCGTGAATGCCGTGCAGTTCTCATTTCTTTACCGCATTAGTACGCGTGCGTGCGTGTGTAGGCAAGTGAAAACTGCCGCTCTTCCTTTCCTAATCAGTTAGAGAACAACGGTATGCTTCATTCGGGGCTGTAGAAGCGCACGCAATCCGTAAAACATGCGTTACTCCGCGTGAAATCAACACAGTGCCGCCTAACCTTCGGCCGCGCTGGACCAAATATGGCAGCGAGCAGGACGGTCGCGGTACTTTTCCCGTTCCAGTGACTTTAGAAAAGTGCGCTTTAAAGGTCGCCGCCGGTGCGACAAGCGCCCGCCTCTACAGGCCGTGGTCGCCCGTGCGTGCGCTTATCTCGTGATCGCGGTGGTTCGTACGTCTTGCGTTGAGACAACGCCTCGTCTATTTTTTAGTGCCTGGGCAAACGCTCTCCTCGGACCGTCGAGCGCGCGCTCCGCGCCCGCTCGCCGCTGCCGCATGGTGGCGCTGTGCAAGTAGAAAAAAGGCAAAATGGTTAGAGATTGAAGAACAGTTAAACAAGGAACAGATAGGTGTTTATGCGGTTACAGAAACACACCTTAGAGACTTGGAAGAGCCACCACATATTGACAATTTTATTTGGGAAGGATGTAACAAGATCACAACAGAAAGGAGAGGTGGGGGTGTTGAAATGCTAATTCATAGCAGAACAAAATTGGATAGAGTGAAACAAACGTGTTCAGAGCACATATGGATTTCGGGCACAGTAGGTGGAAAGAAAACGTGGCTAGGGGTAGCTTACTTGTGGACGGGGAATAACTGCAAAAAAAGAATCTGGAGATAGTGAAATGCATAAGCACCGATATTAAATAATTTGGTCATGATGGCGAAATAATCCTTCTAGGGGACATGAACGCTCACATTCATGACCTTGACGGATATTCAGACACCAATGGCAAGGTATTGCTAGACCTCTGCGAGGAACATACTCTTGACATAGTTAACGTGGGGCCTCGGTGTGAGGGGCAGATCACGTGCGAAGTCGGAAACAGGCAATCGAGCATTGATTATTGTCTCATGACAGAAGGAATATATGACAAACTTAGATGAGAATAGACGAGGAAGGCATTAACAGCTTGGGTAGTGATCATAAACGCATAATATTACAAATGGGATATAATACTGAAAATAAGAACATAGAATCAAAGTTTGGCAGCTTGTATTTAAATGACAAACAAATAACAAATATAGCCGCAAGAGTCGAGGAAAAAGTAGACGACCTACCAGGCAAAGATTGGAAGTATAGTGAGCTGCTACATGTAATCACGAAAGAAATGGAAAAAGAGAAGAAAACTATTTGTTGGAAAGGAAAGAGAAAGCCAAAAAGTTGGTGGAACAAAGAAATCCGGGAGGCGATCGAGAAGCGACGTGAGGCATCACCGGAGCACAGACAAGCAAAAAAGGAGAAGTGGCCACAGGACGAAGTCAACCAAATATGGGAAATATATTTAGCGCAAAAATCCATTGTGCAGAAATTAGTCGAGGCAAAAATTAAAGGTGAATGCGAACGCTGGATGACAGAGATTTGCGAAAAGAAGAAGTCCGCGCCTAGGATATTTTGGAGCCACCTAAAAGCGCTAGGTAGGAAGTCTGTCACAATTCAACAACATATGGTAGATGAAGGAGGAAATCAATTGGAAGGGTATGAAGCGCTAGGTTACATCCAAAAGATAACAGCCGATTCGTTTAAAAAGGTCGCCCAGGGGATTCCCCCGGTGAGTAAAAGTACGCAAAGGAGTGCAACCGACGAAGCTGTAGTACTAGAGAATTTCAATTGGAAGAAGGCCGAAGGAGAAATTCCTAAGCGCACTACTCCGGGCTTAGCTGGGGTTCCCGTCAGCCTCAATAATCAAGTCGGGCATAACGCTAAAGAAGCACTGCTGAAAGCCGTAGAAAAGTGCTTACAGGAGAAGGAAATACCAGACAGTTGGCAAAAAAGTAGAATGAACTTAATCTATAAAGGTAGGGAAGAAAAGGATAACATTCGCTCGTATAGACCGCTAACCATTACATCGGTGCTATAGAGGTTGGCAATGCAGGCACTAAAATTAAAATAGAAGCGTGGGTAGAACAATATGATATTTTGGGAGAACTTCAGAATGGATTTCGAATGGACAGGTGGTTAGACGATAATCTGTTTGTTCTTACCCAGTGTATAGAAATATCGAAAATAGAAAAGAGGCCTTTATACGTAGCTTATCTAGATATCACCGGGGCGTATGACAAAGTTAATCAGGAAATTTTGTGGGATATATTGAAACAAGTTGGCATAGGTGACGACTTTATACAGCTTTTGAGGGAAATATACCGAGAAAATACAGTTTGTATAGAATGGGAAAGAATAAGTAGCAAGGACAGCGTTGAAATTAGCAAGGGGCTGAGACAGGGATGTCCTTTGTCCCCACTGTTATTGATGCTGTAAATGGTGAGGATGGAAAAAGCGCTAGAAGGTAGCAAAATTGCATTTAATTTGTCACACAAACAGGTCGGCATGATGGTTGAGCAGAAGCTTCCAGGTCTGTTTTATGCTGATGATATTGTCTTATTTGCGGACAGTCAAGATGGTATACAGCGACTGGCAGATGTATGCGGTAGGGAATGTGAGGCTCTAGGACTAGGATTTAGTGGAACAAAGTGTGGATTGATGGTATTCAATGATCACGAAGACCATGCGGTCATAATACAGGGCCAAAAAATACCGATGGTAAGTGAGTACAAGTACCTCGGAGTATGGGTAAATGAGGGGGACATATATATGGAAGTACAAGAGAAAGCATCGGTAGCAAAGGAATAGAGGAATGCTGCAATTATGAAGCACAGAGCTTTATGGTGACACAATAGGTACGGTGTGCTTCGAGGGCTGTGGAAGGGTGTGATGGTGTCATGCAGGTTTGCGGTATTCTAAGTCGTTACTCTGAGACGGAGGCTCAGAGAAAAGAAATGACGAAGCCGTGTTAACAGGAAAGAAGAAAAGTAAGAAACTTTAAGTAGGAATGAGAATGAAAATGAAAAAAATAACAAACTAGAAGATCTGTCTTAATTACAACCTAAAACGAGTCTTCTACCGTCCCGCTCTAACACTCATAAAGATAAAATGTCACCGGTGGTGTTGAGGGCGGCGATGGCTGGGTAGGCAGGCGTCCGATGAGGCGGCGATGCTGACGACGTCACCGTCGCTGACCAGCACGTCGGAGCTTGCCCGAAGACGGGGTAGGCTGCTTGCTCTCACCAGATCTGTGGCTGCTCCTAGGCTCCACTTGTGTCGCACGGGCCCGTTTCCGGCAGGGAACAGCCACACAGGAGGTTCTGCCCTCCACGGGCAGTTTGGATCGGGAGTCGAGCTCGAGCACCAAGGACGTGACCTGGGCAGTCACGGCCGGAACTCCTTGAGACCGTATACCTCCGGGTATACCGTGGGCAGCTGGAGCGTCATGGCCTTGTCGGACTTCTTGCGTCGCGTCCGGAACCCGACTCGCAGTCGCGCGACACCAGTGATCCTCGCTCCAGACTGTTCCAACCCTTCTGCCTCGACCAGTCTTCGAACGTTTCTTCTTTCTTCTCCCCTTCCACGTGCCCTCTTCTCATTGGTCTTCCCCAAGGGCCTTCATCATGCTTTTCCCCGCGAACTTTCTCTTCGTTTGGCGGGCCTGGTTTTCACACGTGGTATTTCGCGCGGCCGTCGTCGTCTTCCTTTCGTTGCTTAGTCGTCGCTGCCGTTGCCTCCGAACACGTCTCACAACACTACGGTGCCACCACATTTCAACACCACCGCGTCAACGCGTCACTACACTTCACCACAAATGGTCCCGGGCCTTACATTTGGGAACTCAGTGGTGTGCATGAAGTCAGAGGTACAATCAGGAATGGATGTAAATCAAAGGACGGTGGGCCGCCTCGCGTTGGGCGCTCCCGGAAGACGACAAATGAGGCTGTAAAGGGTGATATGGGATGGACAGGCTTTGAAGTGAGGGAAGCTCAGAGCAAAATGAGATTCGAAGAGAGGCTGAGGAAAATGAAGAAGAGTAGATGGGCAGTGAATGTTTTCAGGTATTTGTATAGAAAAAGCGTTGGCACGCAGTGGAGAAAACGAACTAGGAGGCTCACCAGTAAATATACGGCTAGCAGTGCGTGCGATATGGCAACAAGGAGCATTAAGCGGAAGGTCAGAGAGGCGGAGAGGACTTATTGGATGGCAGCGATGGAAAAGAAGCCGGCTCTGAGTAACTACCGAAAGGGAAAAAACGAAATAAGGAGGGAAAGGTTTTATGATAATTCCAGGGGAAGCGCTTTGCTGTTTGAAGCAAGGTCGGGCTGCCTAAGAACGCGTAGTTATAAAGCGAGATTCAGTAACGAAGAAGAACAATGTACATGCTGCGGGGGAACTAAGGAAACGATGGAACATGTACTGATTGAATGTGGCGATATTCACCCAGGTATACGTGTGGGCACGAATCTACATGAAGCCTTGGGTTTTAGCGACAGCAATGGTAAGCTGAACACGTCCGCGATAGAAATAAGTAAGAGACGGTTAGAGTATTGGTGGCAGAAAAGTAGAGATAAAGTACAAAAATAAATAATGGGAAAAAATAAGGTCATTATGCCTTAAGAGGCAGAGAGATGGAACGTGAGTATATATTTTTTTGGTATAATAACATAGAGTTAATGAGTGTAGATAAGGTATTAAGCCAACTTGAAACAAGAAAGTTTTTCTTTTCTTTTCTTTTTTTTTCGGAGCCTGGTGGCAGACATGTCACCGCCCCGTTATAAAGGGGACGCTCATAGCATTCATCCACCCATCCATCCATCCGGGAAGCTGGCACTGAACGGCCGCGCGTATCACGAAGCCCACGAATTCGTGTATGCATCCGAGTTTAATTGCATTTGTGCTCCTTGCAAGCTTTCACAGGTACGGGGGGATAGAAAGAAACGCGAAAATAGCGGTGCGCTGTTTTCATCACGCTCTAACCGTGGTGGCAATGAAAAGATGCTAGATGGTCTTTTATTGCGTCATGGATAACGTCGTGTTCTCATCAATCATCGAGGCTATAAGCACTTGAAAATAGATGCGAAACAGCAAAGAATGCAGATGCCGCATGTTCGCGTGTCTTTCCATGCCCGCTGTAAGTATTCCGCAGGCAGTCTGTCAGGCCGTGCTGCCGGTTCGATACTTGCACTCGAGTTTCATAGTATTCCCGTTTTATTTTCTATTTCAGGCTATTGCAACCGCCTCAATGCCTTAGTATGTCATACTATTGTGTTCCACTCTGCAAGTGGAACTGAAAGCAATCACGACTGTCTTTTTTTATTTCCCTTAATTGATAAAAAAAAACAGATCTCACAGGATCCCTTATGCATTCATCTAAGACGACTAAAAGGCGAAAGCCATCTTCTTCTTTTTCTTCCAGTCAATGTATTGAACATTCCCTGCCTCCCTCCGAGATATTTCTGCGCCTAACGTGGTTTTCTTACAGCCTCAAGGATCGGAGGCAGTGCAAGCTTTCTGCACATCAGCGGAGGCATGCACTGCCTCCGTGATCGGCCCATTTTGACCCAGCGAAGATGTAATATGACGACGTCACGTTATGTGACGTCATGACGATGTCACTAAACTTTATTATCTGTGACGTCATATGATGACGTCACCACGTAATTATTTTTGCACCACTCGTGCTGACGCCGCCGACGGTCAATTTTCGCGTTTGATGAGGCATGTAAGGCTTTCGCCTTAATACACTGTTCGGCTGTCGTTCCATGAAATTCCAGCTGCCGCTGGTGTTCGGTAGAGGTGGCTTGCAGTAATTAGGCGGGATAATTGGTCTCTTAATACATCTTCAAACTACACTAGAATATGCAGCCGTCGTTTACGACGCGATTTCATAGAATATAAGAAGCGGCTGCTTACGAAGGATTCAGGAGCGTCACTCTTTGCAGACAAACCTTCACGTTTGCAGCCCAAGGTAACAACTGAATCAAGCATGGCAAGTATCCCTAAACGTGACCGTGTTGCGTCCGAACAGTCAACGAATGCATGTAGTACCAGTAGCAACGCTCCCTCGCAATCGACGCCATGTGCATGCAGCGTTGACATTAGGTCCCATAGCTGAAGAATCGGAGCCCATGGACACGGGATGCGCTACCGGCTAAACAACCGACAATTATTATGTACATTGTCACTGGAAGCAGCTGAGTGAGATTTCATGCTATTTAGCGCATGAACTCATGGCTTGCATATAGTGTGCTACACCAGTAGACGGTAGCACGCATCGGGGAACTTTAAGCGCCCAAGCTTTCAGTATTAGCTCTTGGCAAATGCTGCTTTCGAAAATCGACTTTCAGACAGTCAATAACCGACTCTCAGTCAAGCGAACATTACGGTGACAAAACAATTTTCCGCGCATCACTGGCATGCGCTCTCTGGAATCGGGCTAGCAGACGACGCGCGAGCGTCTCTATCAAATAGCCGCGAAAGACACATGCCTTCGAAATGGGCTGGTTGCCCAGAACGACAAGTGCTTGATGATTCCAGTTTACAAGTTTTCATTATACTTTAAACAGCGCGAATGCAGCCGAAAACTGAACCATATAGCAGCTTCGAATGCAGCCACGGCCTTCGTTTCCGCGAGCGACGACGCGACGGCTGGTGTACTACGGTGGCGGCGCCCGGCGGCTAAAAGCCGCACTAACGCCGACGGACGGTTCCCATTGCGCTCCGCTCCTTCGCCCAGACACAGAAAAATAGAGGAGGCGCTGGTTGAGAGCACGAAGGTCACTTGGTTCACTGCAGCGGCCGCTTTTGCGAAAAGAACGCGGTGCTCACGCAGAAATAAGTTACAAATGTCACAGTTTGCTCTCATTCGGTGAATGTTTCGTTCCGTGCGTCCTTTCTGCTTGAGGGGCGCGTTGCAAGTTTCAAGCATCTTGCCGTTCTTCGCGTAACATTACAATTTGTTGCTGTAGCATTCATTCCTTCGCCTTTGGGGCGAAAGAACGCACAACAAACGCTCAACTACGTCTGTGAAAACACGTTTCACGTTCGTGTTATACCAATTCTTATGACAGAGCGATCAGCCATGTTTTTTTTTTTTTATTAGCCTCACCCCATTACAGTGCGGTATTGCGCAAAGCTACCTTTCAAACTCTGCTACGGCCCAAACGGATCGACTCGCGAAAACGCAGGTTCGACCCTGTAGACGCGGCACAGGTGAGGGCTTCAACTAATGCCGTTTCGGAGCTCAATGGCGCTATCCTGTACGCGTTCTTAAAACGAACGAAGGCGGTACGTGCTTTACGTCGCAAACTGGTTCGCGAGAACGAGGGGAAGCAAACAGCCAATGAGCGAAGTGGAAGCCTGCGTTTCAATCCAATCAAAAGCTGTCTGGCAGCCATTTTCATCCATCCGTTTCGTTTCGGACGGTCCCTCCGACCGTTCTTTCGCCTCCGTCCGAAAGCAGACACGTGACGGCACGGCTCACGTAACAATTAACGTCGCGGCGCTCGTCACGGCTCACATTGACCAATCGCGTGCGATTCAAACGGATTGACTGCCTCAGTCCGTTTTAGGAACGCGTACAAGATCGCGCCACCAGTTTGCGCAGGAAGTCCCAGATATCGGACGCCGAAGAGGTTCAGCGTCCGAAATTTCGGAGGTTCTTATACATTGACGTTTATCGGACATGTGACTGTGCCGCGAAAGCGTCCAAATGTTCAAGCATATCCGAAAAATCGGCAGTTGACTGTATATTGCTTTTTTTATGCAACCCGTCTATAGCAATTATTGGCTTTAGCGAGGCAATTTTCGTGGCACTTATTGTTACATGTGGGTTCGACTGTATTTACTTTTCTAGCTTCCATGATAGGCACGATCGCGAGTATGCGGCGTGGTGCCCATCATAGTTCGCACAGCGTGGAGCGTTTTCGAAGGCCTCGGACGGCTTACAGCTGCACTACATTTCGCACAAGTAGACCGGCCGCAGCAGTTCTGTGAATTGTGGCCAAATCGCTTGCACTTGAATAATCGGCGAGGGTTTTGAATGTGAATTCTGATTTGGAGTTTGATGCAGCCTGCCTCGATGGTTTCGGGCTGGACACTGGAGCCGAAGGTGTGGATTAAATGCTTTGTCTGTATTTCCTTACCATCGCGTCTCATACTCATTCTCTTCGTATTCAGGACGCTCTGTCACTCCAGACCTCATCGATTTCAGCCTCCGTTAGTCCAATGAGGTCATCATTAGAGACAACACCACGGAATGTGTTCATCGCACGGCGTAGAGTGACTGTCACTGGGACGCCCCCAGGAGGTGCAAGACTGAATAGTTTTTCACGTTGTTTTTGATCCCGGAGTTCCAAGAGGAGACCTCCGCTTGCCATTTCGACGCTTCGTAGCCTAGCCGAAGAGATTGAGTGAGCTTGCGAGAACAGTAATGGTGATATCACTCTCACTGCTTTTCCTGCTTTCTCGGAATGAACATGATATCGTAGAAAAGTTTCCTTTCAGAGGCCAACAAAGTGACACACGTCTTCGGCGCGCCCCCTTTTCTGGGGACGATAGAAAGTTTCGGGAAAAAGCAAGCTATACGATATCCTATGTTTCGGCAGTAACGCCAACCCCGCTGGGTGTTGACGTTACGTTTGGGGACGCTGCAGGAAAAACACATCCTGGATCATTTCCTGATCTCCTGCCGCACGATGTCGGCAATAGAATTCACTTGAGGCTGCGATGGAGGCAGAATTTTTCGTAGCTCCTCCTGCACGATCGCTCTGATCGCCTCACGCAGATCGGTGGATCACAGTCCTTGCATTTCGTTGAAGTGTGGCGTCGAACGACGATTGTATTGCCGGTTGCGCATGTCCATTGTCTTCTCAATAGTCGTTGCTTCAGAAACGAAATCTTGGTGAGTGGGTTCCGCATCAGTACCACGAAGAGCTCTTGCTTTACTCCTCGCATGAAGAAGCGGACTTTCTTGTCATCGGGCATGGCGGGATTAGCAGAGCCAAACAGACGGGTCATTTCCTCTGCGAAGATGGCCTCGCTTTCGTTTGGGAATTGGACCCGCATCTCCAGAAAGGCTGCGGCCCTTTCCTTTCGAACGGCGCTCACGAACGTTTCCAAGAAAGCGCTGCGGAAGACGTCCTAGGTTCGATGAGTGGATTCCTGATTCGCGAACCAGGTCCTTGCAGCGTCTTCCAGGTAAAAGTACACGTGGCGCAGCTTGTCCTCGGAGTCAAAATTGTTGAATGTTGAGAGCCTTTACAACGTAGCGAGCCAGGGTTCGAGGTCTCTACTTGGCGATCCATGGAAGGCTGTTGGCTCTCTGTGTGGCTGCATCACGATCGCCGCAGGGAACGCCGCGGCCGTCAACGTGCATCTTGTCTTCGTCGCCGTGACTTTTGGCTTGTCCGGAAAGAGTCCGTACTTGGGGGAGGACTCGACCTTCCGTGATGGTGTTAGTGTCTTCGCCACTACTTGGGCTGTGATCACGGCTTGACGGGGGTGTCCGGAACATGAGCGAACAGCACCTCCACCAGATGTCACGGGGCCGCGACGTCGACGAAGGCAGCAGTCAACCTGCCCAATATGAAACTCTTTATCTGGCTGAACTTGTGGCCGGGAAACGGGAAGTCTATCTACGGCAATACATACTGTGCACTTATAGCAGAGAACTGGGCGTCGGCCGTTGATAAACCTGATCATCGCAGGGGCGCGCTGTTTTTTTTATACATTGCATTTTCGATGGTGGCGAAAACGTTTGAGGCCCGTGTACTTAGATTTAGGTGCACGCTAAAGAACCCCAGGTGGTCGAAATTTCCGGAGCCCTCCACTACGGCCTCTCTCATAATCATATCGTGGTTTTGGGACGTTAAACCCCAGATATTTATTATTTTTTACACACCACTCATCGAACTCTCCAGCCATATCACTGGCGGTCGCGCATGCTCTGGAATAATCTTGACTATTCGCGTCCTGCGTGCAATCTTAACAAAATGATGTACGACAATCGCGAAGCTTCTCAAACACTGCGGCGCGGTCTGCGTAGAGCGTTGCTAGCCGTCCTTGCGGACGGCTAGCAACAATGAAGCAAGAAGCAGGTGTCGCATTATTATTTCTGTGTATCGCTGTGGAGTACATACACGTCTCGTTTTTTCCCTGACTCCCACCAATTGACTGTGTCTCCTTTCACAGCGGTTGAATGAATATCTATGCAATGCTCCGACAATTCCTCTACTGTCATATAAAAATGTGACACGTTGTTGTAGTAACGATTGTAGTCAGGTTGTTGTCGAACCACCAGCGGTCGCAAACCTTGCAGCTGTGGCCGAACGTGTGGTCGGCGCGCGTCGGCGCCACCAACTTCAAGTAGCGAGCGCTTTCGGCGCCTGGCCGCTGCATCCCGCGCCCGTACCTCTTCGAGGTTCTCTTGCCGCCGCTTCCGCGAGGCTTCGGCTTCGCGGGCTGGTACCTCGGGGTCCACACGACGATGACGTCTCTCTGCGGCCTCGCGAGATCTCACCGCAGTGTCTTGGCGGCAAGCCCGCGATGCTGCGGTCTTGCGAGACCTCCGCTCCACCGCCTTGTCTTCTTCATTCATGTTATTAGTATCGAAGACTGACAACTGCCGAAAGAGAGAGGAAGCGCGCAGTTGTGGCCCTCTAGCGGTCTCCTATCAAACTAGAGCACGCGCCGTAGTGGAGTGAGCGCCGCATGCTACAGTTGGCTATGCTATATGTGGTTTTTCCTGCGTTATAATCACCATCAAGGCGCTCGCAGAACAAGACGAATAATACCTCTCTCGCGCGAGCGTGCGCATGCTACCGTTGGCTATACTATATGCGGCTTTGCCTGCGTTAATATCATCATAAAGGTGCTCGAAGAACAAAAGTAAGAAGACTTCTCTTTCGCGCGAGCTGCGCCTGTAGTGGTCGCCTCTGGAACTAAGGTTACGGTTGCGGAGCGGGGCTTCGCCCCAGCTTAAGAACCTCGCGAGCCAGCTCCTAAAAGCTCGGAATGATCATTGAGGTCAACGGAGTTAACGTCGAAACCGCTAGGAAGCTCGATACAAAGTCACCAGCGCCACGAGACACATGAAGAGGATAATCAAGAGACAGGCGGGCATGAAGAAAGAAAACGTCGTTAGACTGATGCATTACTTCATTCTCAGCCACATTGCCAACGTAGCCGCCTACCACAACTTAGGATTACCAACAGGCTCAGCACGAAAACGTACAAGATAACCCTGAGGCTCACGTAATCGAATAGTACCAAGCTTCTGGCGCAGCTGGTGATACAGAACACCCTAAAAGAAATAACCGATGCACAACTCATTTCGCAAGCTTGAACGCCATTCGATCACCACGAAGGAATGAGAAGACACATTGTGAACAAGCTCGGCTAAACTTACCGCGCCCAGCACGATCCGCTAATGCAAATTCTCAACGAAATTTGAGACACCATTACGGTGCCATAGATCCCTGGAAACGTGCACCCAGATTAAAACCGACGCAGAAGAAAGGCAAGAGGGGAGGCTCTGCTCTGGTGTTTTGGCAGGGCGAGGAACGCGCAGTTTGTCGATGCAGCCGAATATCCTGACGGCCATAAATTCACTGCCATAGTCATGAACACAGACTCGAAAACCAGATTCGCGTGCAGCACAAGACACCCGGAATTGGCGGAGGAAGTAGCCATCGCGCTCAGAGATGAGGAATGCGAAGCCGTCTTAGGCGATTCGCAAACGTCTGTAAAGAACTACGCCAGAGGTGTCCGCCAGATGCCACGCACTGTGGGAATCGATGTAATGCGAAGCGGCCAGCAGAGAGCGGCATACATCGGCTTGTTTGTCTTCGAGACAAATGAATTCATTCATGACATGAAATCGAGTAGACTATATATTGTATGGTTGTCATACATGCAAGCGCGCATGTCAAATATAGTACTGTATACCACGCTAATGAAATGTATATTCTGGTACATACATGCATCGCCAGTCATTTATGTTTATCATGCACTCATGTCATGCCTTGTCATTTTTAGTATATATCCATTAACAAATCAGCCGCAAGTGCATCAAGACAGTGTCATGTAAATCATGCCATACACGACATGCATGAAATAATTTTCATTTCACCAGCTGTCATTTATGTTCCTTGTAGAGTACGTCGCGCAATACCGATTTTTGGTGGATATCAAGCTAGCGAACCGGTCGCGAGCGCACCATGAGCGTGGCATGTAAATCATGCCCTACATGACATACAAGTCACGACTGTTGTGTTAATACCTGTCATTTATGTTCATCGTACATTACGTCGCGCAATACCATATTTCGGTGTATATAAAGCTAGCAAACCGGCCGCGACAGCACCATGAGCGTGGCATGTAAATCATGACCTAGGAGGCGTCGGTATCATGATTGTCATGTTACCACCTGTCATTTATGTTCGCCATACAATCACGTCACGCAATAGCAAATTTAGTACATGTCAAGCCAGCAAAGCGGCCGCAAGCGCACCATGAACGTGGCATGTAAATCAGGCCGTGCATGACATGTGTTTTATTATTTTCATGTTAAGACGTGGCATATATGTTCGTCGTAAAACCACGTCGCGCATTACCGTTTTTTGGGTATATCAAGCTAACAAACCGGCAACGAGCGCACCATGAGCGTGGCGTGCAATTCAGGCCGTGCATGACGTGTGTTTCATTATTTTCATGTTCAGGCCTGGCATTTATGTTTGTCTTAGAAACACGTCTCGCATTACCCGCTTTTGCGTATATCAAGCTAACGAACCGGCAACGAGTGCACCATGAGCGTGGTATGTAAGTCATACCCTGCAATACATGCATGTCATGATTTTCATTTGCCACCTGTCATTTATGTTCGTCATACAGTCGCATCACGCATTACCAAACTTTTTACGTGTCAAGCCAGCGAAGCGGCCGTAAGCGCACTGTGAGCATGGCAGGTATGTCATGGCGAACATGACGTGCATGTCATGATTATCATGTTACTCCACCGGTCATTTATGCTCGTCACCCAGACTAATCTTGTCATACCAATTTTGGCATGCATCTATTTAATTAAACAGCCACGAGCGCCCCGAGACCACGCCACGTAAATTATGCTGTATATGACATGCTTGTATGATTTGCACGTTAGAACCTGTCACTTATGATTGCCGCAGAGTCTTGTCACGCCATACAATGAAGGTGTAACTGGTAAGCGCGAATAAACAACACAGGACACAGGAAGAATGAACATGGACAGGCCTGTCCATGTTCATTCTTCCTGTGTCCCTGTCTTGTTTATTTGCACTTACCAGTTACAGCTTCTAGTATGAACCGAATCGCCCAGTTACACGTTTTATTGACGCCATACCAGATTTGGTACATATCAAGTCAACGAAACGGCCGCAAGAGCACCAAGACCGTGGTATGTAAGTCATGCCGATCACGACAGACATATCAAGACTGTCATGTTATAACTTGACATTTATGTTCGTAATGCTGTCATGTTATACCGCACCAATTTTGGAATACATCCCATTGATGAAACGGCCACAAGAGCACAAAGTCTTAGCATATAGATAGATAGATAGATAGATAGATAGATAGATAGATAGATAGATAGATAGATAGATAGATAGATAGATAGATAGATAGATAGATAGATAGATAGATAGATAGATAGATAGATAGATAGATAGATAGATAGATAGATAGATAGAACGGGACAGGCAGACTAGGAATAATGACAAAACAAAAGCATATCCAGACGCCAGAAGGATATACCAACTGCCGATTCCCAAATTGAACAGGATACAAGCCATCGCCTGGAGACAGCTCCAGAAGAAGAACACCGTAACTAACCTGTAGAAAACAGATTGAAGATGGAGCTGTTGACGAGGAAGAAGAGGTGGCCAGGGGCACGCTCTACATTCTTATTATTTTTATACTCGTTCTGACAACAATAAACCGAAGACGTGTCGGTTCTGCGGTCTCTCTGGTCCTTCTGAGACATGGTGCCGTGACCAGGATAACTGAAGACAGACGCGAAGACTTCAACCCCCTTCGCACCAACGGGTTGAAGAACGGAGCAGCGGCGTCTGGCTCAACATCGAACCGTCGCGGGAAGGACCACGACAGATGACCATTGGCAACTCAGCTACACAGGCAAGGGCCTTTTCACACGATTTCAAGCATGAATAGAGAAGTCTTATCGAAGAAGCGGAAGACGCTTCGAGCAAATGTAACAACGCTTACGAGCGAAATTGATAAGAAGATAGAAGAAGAAGCCGATCGAGCGCAATTAATGACGCTTCTAAACCAGATGAAGAGCGTGTCACAGGCGTTAAACCAAGTTAACGAACAGATTGAATCGCTCATCGAAGAGGAAGACGCGGAGGCAGAATTTGAAAGAGTTTTGCATTATGAGATGAAGATCATCGCAGCAACGACAAAAATAGAGGAGCGATTACGAGAGTTGGAGCTAGCGACGCAACTAACAACAAGAATAGTGGCAGACCAGGCGACAACAATGCAAGGTACTAACCACACCTCGGACATGCAAGAGCTTGTTAAGTTGCCACGTCTTGAAATGATCAAGTTTGATGGGAAAAGAACAGCGTGGCCTAGGTTTTGGCATCAGTTCGAGACATCGGTGCACAACAGATCGAACATGCCGAAGGGTCAGAAATTTAATTACCTTCTGGCGTCACTCAGCGGAGAGGCTGCTTCTCTAATAGAAGGTTTACAGTTCTCTGATGAGAATTACGATCATGCAGTCGACCTTCTGAAAGAAACGTTCGGGCGGCAAGACAGTTTAAGGGAGACATACATAAAAGAGCTAGCAAACGTAGAAGCAGTGAAGAGTTCCAGAGATGTGGACGGATTGAAGAAACTATTCCAAAAGTTGCAAGTAAACACACGAGCGTTGCAGTCTTTAGGCGTGGAGATGGACAGTTACGCCACAGTGATAACGCCTGTCGTGAAATCTGCGCTACCAGTGGACATGAGGATTGAGATGAAGATGAAAGAAATACAGAAAGGTGCAGACAACAGTCCAGCAACAACAGCGTCGGACTCAACATCAAGAGAGAGCACGCGTTGTTTGAAAGGAATGATGGAGTTCTTAAACATCTATATACGCAGCAGAGAAGAAACTCATGAGGAGAAACAGGCCGAGGACAAACCACCACGTAATACGAGAGGGACAAGAACATATACGCTTCAAAGCACCTCTATGAAAAAATGCATTTTCTGTGAGCTGACTGGACATTACACGGAAGATTGCAGAAGAAGCTTAACGATAGAACAGAAGAAAGAAGCCTTGCAGCGGGAGCGAAGGTGTTTCAGATGTACGAGACCTTACCATACGGCGAAGATATGCCGCGCCAACGTACGCTGCAAGACATGCACGGGAAGGCACGCAACATCCATGTGTCGACCACGAACATCTGGAACGTCAGCTCAACAGTCAAGCAGCGGTGGCGGACAAGTACGTACAAGCGCCAAACTTGATCGGGCAGACGTCAGCAAGTCCTGCAACATGCACGCACAGCAGTCTGGTGAGCACAAGTGCATACTACTGCAGACAGCCTTTCCATGGACGGAGGGAGAAGAAAGTGGGTGCTACGCAAGGATTATGCTGGACAATGGAAGTCAGAGGACATTCATCCTCAAAAGATTGTCGGGAAAACTAGGGTGCAAAGTAAAAAGATCCGAAAGAATCACCGTTGGATCGTTTGGAGGAGGAGAGGTGGAACTCGACTTGAAAGTCGTCGAAGTCAACGTGAAGAAGGACCCTACATCCGAACACATCACCATTGAAGCGCTCGAGATAGAAGTGATATCCTGCGACGTGCTACCATCTCCACCTTTGGCAGTACGAGAAAGAGCAAGATCTCTAGGGATTTCTTTGGCTGATGACAGTAAGAAGGCGGGCAATGACGGCGAAAATCTAGAAACTTCAATATTAATTGGAGCAGATTACTACTGGACGGTAGTCACTGGTCGCATTCGCGAGATACAGCCGAAAGTAATGGCAATAGAAACGATGTTGGGATGGACGGTTCAAGGTCCTGTAGATCTTCGTTTTGTTCCACTGAAATCATCGACGGTTATGGTCCTCAAGGTCAGTGCCAACTCTGACACGATCACCGATGAACTGCAGAAGTTCTGGGATTTGGAAAGCATGGGAATCACGGAGAAACCCGAGACAAAGCCAAGCGATAACCGTGTGATACAGTACATCAGAGAAACAATGGAGTTCAAGGCAGGAAGGTATCAAGTGCGGCTACCATGGAAGGAAAACGTAACGTTATGTGACAACAAGGCAGTTGCAGAGAAGAGGCTTATGCAGGTGACAAAGAAATTATGGAAAAATCGCGATGACCTTCAAGCCTACGACAAAGCTATTCGAGAATACTTCGAGAAAGAAATAGCAGAAAACGTCGAAGAACCTGCCGGAACAGACGTACGGAACAAATTTGTCTATTATATGCCCCATCAGGCTGTGATCAAGAAAGAAAGAACAACGACAAAGATACGGATCGTATTTGACGCATCGTCAAGTCAAAACCCAGGGGAATCACTGAATGACGACCTGGAAAATGGGCCAAACCTTAACCCCGATATCACAAGTTTGCTGATGAACTTTCGACAACACAGGATTGTCATGTCAGCAGACGTGGAAAAAGCGTTCCTGCAAATAGCAATACAAGAAAATGACCGAGACGCACTGAGATTTCTGTGGTGGGAAGAAATACCCAGCGAAGCTATGCCAAGCCCGGAGATAAGAACATGGAGGATGACGAGAGTAACTTTCGGCACTACACCAAGTAGCTTTCTTCTAGCGGCCACAATTCATCGACACTTGGATGACTTCGAAGAAAAGTATCACGCAGTTGTGGCGCAACTCCGAAAAGGAATATACGTCGACGACGTCTTACTAGGAGCCGATGATTACTCGACAGCTGCTAAACTGTACAAAGAAGCAAGATACATTTTTCGTGGTGCAGGAATGAATTTAAGGAAATGGACTTCAAATGACGCCAAACTACGAAATCTATTTGACGAAGAAGGAGAAGATTTAGATAGAAGAATCAGAAAAGAAGGACAAATCAAGGTTTTGGGATTGAAATGGAATTTTGTCGACGACCTGCTGAGCTTCCCAGACACTACGTGGCGACAGGACATGGATACAAGACAACTTTCAAAACGTCAGGTTTTGCAAGCTACGGCAAAGCTATACGACACTTTAGGTTTTTTGACACCATTTTCTGTTAGAGCAAAGATGTTGATGCAGAAGATTTGGATAGAAAACCTAAAATGGGACCACCCGTTACCGAGCCAGCACCGATCAGCGTGGAAGGATTGGGCAGAGGAGCTTCAGCATCTGGATAACTTCACTATTAACAGATGCTATGACCACAACAAGCAAGCTGAGGTGAAAGCATCAACTGTACACGTTTTCTCAGATGCAAGCCCAATGGCATACGGAGCAGCAGCATATCTCGTAACAGAATACTCAGATGGCAGCAATGAGGCCAGTTTACTCATGGCAAAAGGTAGAGTCGCTCCAATCAAAAAGATTACACTGGCAAGAATGGAGTTGTTGGCCGCCACAGTATCAGTTCGATTGGCCAGTCATATAACTGAGAATTTCATCAGGAAAGCAAGAAGCGTGAGATTCTGGACTGACTCTCAAATTGTGCTTTGCTGGATCAAGTCAAGCAAGACGAAAGATCTGTTTGTTCGCAACCGCGCAGCAGAAATCAAGAACAAATCCAAAGAGAGTCAATGGGGTTATGTTAAAAGTGATGAAAATCCTGCGGATTTGATGACAAGGGGCGTGAAGATGCAACATTTACTGAACAGTGAATTATGGTGGAAAGGCCCCACGTGGATCAGGAACGAAAAACAAAGGCCTGATTATGACATCATGATAGAATCGGACAATGATGACAACGAACACGACGAAGAGATCGTGACAAGCCTAACTACCACAACGAGTCAAGAGAAAATAATCGATGTTAACAGGTTCGGATCGTATAAAAAAGCATTGCGAGTTACAGCGTGGGTGATGCGATACATTGGAAACCTAAGAAGAGAAGCGAAAACAGGTTCGCTAACAGGAGAAGAATTGGACAAGGCAGAGTTGGCGCTGTTAAAGCAGGAGCAGAAGACGTTACAAAACGAAGTGACACGAATAAATGGCACAATGAAAGTGTACAGCACGGACATCTTCGAAGACAATCAAGGTGTCCTAAGAGTGAAAGGGAGGCTTCAATGGAGTGATTTAAGCTTTGATGAAAAGCATCCCATTGTTTTGCGAAGAGAAAGTCGCTTGTCAGAACTCTTAGTACTGCATGCGCATCACGTTACCATGCACGGTGGCGTTTCATCAACATTGACACACTTAAGGACAAAGTTTTGGATTGTTCGGGGCCGACAGATGGTAAAACACGTTATAAAGAAATGCATCACGTGTAGGAAGTTTAATTCCCGACCAATGACGCAAGAAACGGCACCACTTCCAGCTGACAGGATAACGAAGACGAGGCCATTCGACATAGTTGGTGTGGACTTCGCTGGACCGCCAAATGCTCGAGAGGAGAAAGGCAGCAAAATTACGAAGTTCTACATTGTGATATTTACGTGTGCAGTAACAAGAGCTGTACAACTAGAGTTGGTCAAGAAGATGTCATCGGAAGCGTTTATACAAGCGTTCAGAAGATTCGTAGCTAGAAGAGGATTGTGTACGACAATTTGTAGTGACAATGCAAGAGCATTCAAGAAATCCGAAAAAGAGATAAACAAAATATTAAAGATGGAAGACGAAAGGGTGCAACAGTATACCAGCAACCTGCAAGTAAAATGGAAGTTCATTGCAGAGTTAGCTCCATGGTGGGGAGGATTTTATGAAAGACTCATCAGAAGCTTTAAAACGTCAATGACAAAAGCTATAGGAGCTCGACTTCTGGATGAAGAAGAACTACGGACTGTGGTTGTTGAGGCAGAAGGAGTAATTAACAACCGGCCTCTTACCTACGTGTATGACGATCCCAACGAGCCACAACCCATTACGCCGGCGGATGTTATAGGAGGCAAGCAAGTAATTAACAAGCAAGAATACGACAAACCTGGTGAAAACAGTTTGCTGAATTACTGGAGTAGAAGAAAAGAGGCAATGATGACATGGTGGATCAGATGGAAACAAGAGTATTTAAGGGAGCTGAAGTGTGCTAGCAGAAAAAGGGCTGGACACACAGCTATACAAGAAGGAGATGTGCTTCTGCTTGGAGAAGCGCGTAAAAGGACGCAGTGGAAACTCTGTAAGGTTGAAAAGATTTTCCCAGGCAAGGATGGACTAGTGAGGACACGTTTGCTTCGGACATCTGAAGGAAAACTGGTCAAGAGACCGATTCAGCTGTTGTATTCGCTCGAAGGCTGCATCCGTTGAATCTGGCCGGCGGGAAGATGTAGAAAACAGATTGAAGATGGAGCTGTTGACGAGGAAGAAGAGGTGGCCAGGGGCACGCTCTACATTCTTATTATTTTTATACTCGTTCTGACAACAATAAACCGAAGACGTGTCGGTTCTGCGGTCTCTCTGGTCCTTCTGAGACATAACCCATTCCATCTAAAACGAATCTACCGAGACAAGCATCATGAGACGTGCAGAGTGTGCCAGGCAGAGTCAGCAACAGTCAAACACATGTTGTGGGAGTGCAGAGTAGTTATCGGAATAATGGCTTCAGAGACACTGTCATCGAGGTGGGCCCCCGCTCTGTGCAGTTCAGACCTTGGCATACAGACGTGGGCAGTCTGCAAGCCCGTGAGGTGGTGTCGAGGCAACATTTGCCGTTTCTCCGTGGGAGACCCGGGTGGCGTTAAATCGTGCTGGGCGTTCAATAAAGCTGTGTTCACCAATATAAGTTTCAATATAAGTTTACTATCATGATATATAAACCGCACCCATCCATCGCGTCACATTCGAACACTCCAAGAAGTGTTCCTTCCTCACACAGATGGCGCGAAGCGCCATGAGCAGCTGATGAGCGGCCATTTGGGGAACGTGTGGGCTTTTATGAAAGCTTCGCTACCAGTTACATTTACCTTGCTAAAAAACATTCGGCAGATCCCACGCGCACTGTGGGAATTGGTTTCGTGCGAAGCAGTCAGCGAGTACTTCTATGCTGTATTTTATGGCTTTGAGCCAAGCGTTACGAGCTGGATCGACGTGTTGTCGCAAGTGCAGTAGCTGTGTGCACATTGTGGGCTCACCAGGCACATCAACAACACTGGCGTTTATAGGGAAACTTACGGTGCGACGTAACGTCAGCCCTCGCGTTAGAGTACATACGTCCGTATTACCGAAACTAATAAAACTTTGACTTGGGCGAGTTGGTACATACTCGGATATATGCAGCGCGACTTGGACGAAGACAGGAGACACATAAAACACAGACGAGCGCCGACTTACAACTCAGTTTATTTGCACTTCGACAGGCATTTTTGCATAAACGGTGGCTTTTCGTCTTGCTATAGGCATGTGATAATTTTTTTTGCTTACAGCATCATTAAGTCCTTCATCGTTTTATCGTCGTTTATCTGCTTCTGTGTGATGGTTGATACAGGCTGGGGTTGGTGCATACAAAAAGGCCTGTCGAAGTGCAAATAAAATCAGTTGTAAGTCGGCGCTCGTCTGTGTTTTATGTGTCTCCTGTCTTCGTCCAAGTCGCGCTGCATATATCCGAGTACCGAAACTAAGTGCACTTTATGGTGCAATCATGTGAATATCATACGTAACTTCCGTTAATATATTCCTCCGGGGTTGATCAATGCTTCAACATAGCTTGTTGAACCATAGAAATACAAAGCTAATTAGACAGCTATAAGAGCGGAGCCACCACTGGACCCACATACGTTAATCTGATATGAAGCCTGTGCCTTACGAATACATATGCAGTGTTTAGTGCTTTCTTGTAAAATTAGATAGCCAGCACCACAACCACAATGGTCGTTGGAACGACGTTAGGCCTGCATAAGCTGCTTTTCCAAACCAGTTTATATACCTGGCATGGCTCTGTGGGGTGATTCCACGAGAGATCGAACATGCCTGTCCGGTCACAATTTTTACAGCGAAAGCTGTTATGAAGTCATTTCACCGGCCGTTTTTGGCGCCGTAGTTGTCCGCCGCCGCCACCGCCGCCGCCGGTGTCCGTAACCAGTATCGCTCGAAATAAGAAAAAAAAAATTCCAGGATGGAACGAGGTTCGAACCTGAGCCCTCTGCGTTGGAGCCCAGCATTCAACCACTGAGCCATGCCCGCGCTTAAAACTGCTTTGCAAAAAGTTCCTATACAGGCTTCATGTCGGCAAGGAACCGCATTAACATATGCAATATAGCGTGGTAGAAGAGTAAAATAAGCACCGAGCGTCGCACAACGCGAATTCTGTAATCAGGCTTCACACAATGCGAATTGCGCAACGAGAAGGTTGTTGAATGCTTCCAACCCATTACAAAGGGCTCTGCCATAATTCTTCATCGTCATCAGGCACAGCATCAACAAAGTGCGCATAATGTCTTACATGCGTTTAGCAGGTACCAATGCTCTCCGTAGAATGACGAAAAATGGCACAGTGTCTACTGCCCTACTTCTAAAAAATTACAATGATTTATAGCGTAGTGGGTTCCTCGCAAGTGCACTTGTATTTGTTGCCAAGGAAGCCCATCAGCACATTATCCATTTCCTCGGGGTCTCAGTAAAATTAGAATGATTTATAGCGTAGTGGGTTCCTCGCAAGTGCACTTGTATTGGCTGCCAAGGAAGCCCATAAGCGCATGATCCATTTCCTCGGGGACTCAGTAAAGTTCTTCGCCTCCCCCCGTCTCTCTCCCACGTCAACGTATGTTATACAGCATGACGGGAGAGTGAAATAGCGACCGGGCGTCACCCAATGCAAATTACATAACTGGTGGGCCGTTTAATGATCCCAACCCATTACAAAGGGCGGAGCCATAATTCTTCATCGTCATCAGTCGTCGCGTCAACAAAGTGCACATAATGCCTTACAGGCGTGTAGCTGGTGCCTCGCTTCTCCGCAATATGACGAATAGTGGCTTGGTAGGTGCTTCCCAACTTCACAAAAATTGTGATATGTGGCTTAGTGGGTACCTTTCTAGTGTACTTGTAGCCCCAAGAGAGCTTAACGGGCTCTGGAAACGCCGTTCTTGCAGCTTTCGCTGTGACTGTGCTGCGGTTTCAGCGCAGGCCTGGCGTTTTCTACACGAAAGTGTTTTATGCCAGGGTCCACCAAGACTTCAGTGACGTATTTCCGTCACGGAAATGGCGTCGAAAAAATGGACACGATCAGGTGGCAAAGAAAAAAAGTTCCGTCAACGGGCATCGAACTCACGACCGCTCGGTCCGCAACAACAGATGCCGGGCGCGATATCCACTGCGCCACATTCACAGACCCTGGAGGCTTTACAAACGCGCCTTTTATATCTACCGGGAGGTCGGCGGGGTGGTGTTGCCCTGTGGGAACGGCAAAGTAAAGTAATTCATCAATATGTAGCTTCCGCGATTAGTACCTGCAACGCTTTACACGTTCGTCGCATTCGGCGCGTTTTCCATAGAAGTGCAATTTTGTCAATGCCTTAACATACGGCGAGGTGGCGACCTTAACGCAAGCGTCGTAAAAGAGTCGGCGTCGCTCATACCATCACCCTAATCAAACCAAAAAAAAATCACAGCATATCCACGGAGTGAATGATGATGAGTGGGCGAAGCTGCGGAGGTTCATCGGTAAACCGTGAATCTTCCGTGAATTCTGCCCAGTACATCATCACCGACGTGAGATCGAGCGCGTTTATACTAAAGGTTCGATGAGTTATGACGACTTGCAGCTCACTTTAATTTTACATGTACGCTGTAAATTTTCATTGTTTAGAAAACCATTGCTTTAGAAAACATCTGGCGTCTTTCGTTAAGCAGCTGGCGTCTTTTCGTTTTGCTTTAGAAACATCTGGCGTCTTTTCGTTTTGCTTTTAGAAAACATCTGGCGTCTTTCGTTGGTTTATTTCATCAATCAACGGCGTTTTGAACAAAATTTTTATTGTTTAATCACGCACAGGAGAAATCTCATCAGGCACTACCTTGGAGGTGAACAATGGCTGCTAATGGGAATGAGAGACAGAAGAAGTCGGCTTTTAGCTAACGCTGCGAATTTTTTATTGTTCAACAACGCACAGGAAAAATCTCCCACCGGCACCACCTTGGAGGTCAAAGCGTA
This sequence comes from Rhipicephalus sanguineus, assembly GCF_013339695.2. Taxonomy (NCBI): domain Eukaryota; kingdom Metazoa; phylum Arthropoda; class Arachnida; order Ixodida; family Ixodidae; genus Rhipicephalus; species Rhipicephalus sanguineus. The sequence goes on from NC_051183.1 coordinate 161,499,412, forward strand.
AGACTGGTTACGCACTACCACTACTACGACTACGACTACGACTACCACTACGAGGGACGAACGGGTGCCGACTTAAGGAGCTTCGCCCCTAAATATCACAGCATATCCACGGAGTGAATGATGATGAGTGGGCGAAGCTGCGGAGGTTCATTGGTAAACCGTGAATCTTCCGTGAATTCTGCCCAGTACATCATCACCGACGTGAGATCGGGCGCGTTTACACTAAAGGTTCGATGAGTTATGACGACTTGCAGCTCACTTTAATTTTACATGTACGCTGTGAATTTTCATTGTTTAGAAAACCGTTGCTTTAGAAAACATCTGGCGTCTTTCGTTAAGCAGCTGGCGTCTTTTCGTTTTGCTTTAGAAACATCTGGCGTTCTTTCGTTTTGCTTTTAGAAAACACCTGGCGTCTTTCGTTGGTTTATTTCATCAATGAACGGCGTTTTGAACAAAATTTTTATTGTTTAATCACGGACAGGAGAAATCTCACCAGGCACTACCCAGGAGGTAAACAATGGCTGCTAGTGGGAATGAGAGACAGAAGAAGTCGGCTTTTAGCTAACACTTACACTTCTCTTAACGTTTCCTACTGGAACATGCCAATGGCTGCTAATGGGGAATGAGAGACAGAAGAATTCGGCTTTTAGTAAACGCGCACGCTGGGAATTTTTTATTGTTCAACAACGCACACGCAAAATCTCCCACCGGCACCACCTTGGAGGTCAAGATCTGGTACTAGCGTTACGACTGGTTACGCACTACGACTACGACAACTACGAGGGACGAACGGGCGCCGCCTTAAGGAGCTTCGCCCCTAAAATAGCTCTGCGACGCGCGCCTGCCTCACCTGGCTGTAACACCGCGTTCCCCGCCTACGCGCTCGCCTCGAGAAAAATTGCGGCCCGGCTAGCGGAGCGGCACGACGCGCTTTGCGTTTCCCTCTAGTGCGGCTGTGGTGTTCAATCACATTTTAGCATGCCGCAGGATGGCGACCAAGTTGGCATCCACTATGCGACGCTCTTCTGGCTATCACAACTCGTTCTCTGATTACGCTTTCACCGTTAACTACTACACCTGCCACAGGGGTTTGTTTAATCATTCAACATGGATGTTAGTCGTCGGCATGGAGATGTACCACCAAGCATCAAAGTGGGTGGAGCCACGTTAAACGGTGCTATAGCTGCCAGACATCAATATACATTGTGCAAACTCTTATATCAATGTACAGTAACCATTCGTGTTATTCCGATTCCTATGACAGAGGGATCAACCATGTTTTTTTCTTTTGCCTGGGTTTTTTTATATGTTATGTGGGCACATTCAAAGTGCACGGAACTGAAAATTTTATTTCCAAGAAACGCTCCCAGCGCGCCAAAAAAATATTTGAAGGTGGCGGAGCGGGCCTCCTGTTTCGGCTCGCTGCAATGTTTTCGGATTTCACGGCCGAATTTAGCGCGAACTATAAATGATGCGTCGGCAATTTTAGGGGCGAAGCTCCTTAAGGCGGCACCCGTTCGTCCCTCGTAGTGGTAGTCGTAGTGAGTAACCAGTCTTACGCTTTGACCTCCAAGGTGGTCCCGGTGGGAGATTTTTCCTGTGCGTTGTTGAACAATAAAAAATTCGCAGCGTTAGCTAAAAGCCGACTTCTTCTGTCTCTCATTCCCATTAGCAGCCATTCTTTACCTCCAAGGTAGTGCCTGGTGAGATTTCTCCTGTGCGTGATTAAACATTAAAAATTTTGTTCAAAACGCCGTTGATTGATGAAATAAACCAACGAAAGACGCCAGATGTTTTGTAAAAGAAAAACGAAAGAACGCCAGATGTTTCTAAAGCAAAACGAAAATACGCCAGCTGCTTAACGAAAGACGCCAGATGTTTTCTAAAGCATTGGTTTTCTAAACAATGAAAATTCACAGCGTACATGTAAAATTAAAGTGAGCTGCAAGTCGTCATAACTCATCGAACCTTTAGTATAAACGCGCCCGATCTCACGTCGGTGATGATGTACTGGGCAGAATTCACGGAAGATTCACGGTTTACCGGTGAACCTCCGCAGCTTCGCCCACTCATCATTCACTCCGTGGATATGCTGTGATTTTTTTTGTTGGTTTTAATAAGCATTACTGTGAATTACATCCATGCTTTTTTATGCCGTCTTCAAGAAGAACAAAATGTGAAAAAATGGCAAACACGGCCGAAAGCAAAAAAAGGTCCTAACATTGAGGCGCCTTGGTGCCTTTGCTATTTCAAACAGAAACTTGAAAACAATGTCAACTATAGAAAAGAGCATTTGCGACATTTATACGGAAGACCATCTTCCTGCGGGCAGCGCAAGAAGAAAATAAATGAAACAATAGTTACAGAAGCGACTGTTTTCAAAAAAGTTAATTTTCAAAAAATAAAATGAAAAACTCCGGTCTCAATTTTGACGACAATTTTTTATCGAAGAATACTTTAGGGATGGTAAAATCGATGAACGATTAATCGATTAAAGGTCTACAATTAATCGATTAATCGTCGTCGATTTCCGCCTTTCGATTAATCGATTAAAACTATTCGATTAATCGATTACGAAACCCCCCACTCCCGGCCCCAACCTCGCCCCTTGGCCGGAGCGCATGAATGCGAGGGGCGCTATCCTGAGACGCATATGCCGTGCACATCGCCTCTCTTTCACTGCTTTCACTACAGCGCATATTTCTGCGCTAGCAGAACGAGCCCGGAGCTGGCGGCGGCCATACCCCATAGAGAAAGATATGAACCCGCCCTGATCTCCGTCGCGTACGGCGTCCAACTCCACGCACTCCCCAATGCTTCAAGCCCCGGCAGGTGGCGGCTCCATCCCATCCAGGCAGAAATGAACTTGTCTCTCCGGCTCACAGTCTACTGCTGCTACTGCCTCTACCTCCTCTCCCTTAAGCTAATTGAGCGTTGCCTGAGTATACGTGGGGCTTGCATTGCTTGCGTGTTATACTGTGTAATTATTTCACATTGGTGGTTACACTGCTACCTTTGCGATGTCATAATGCTGGGCGATCGGAAGAAGAGCGCAGTGTGATCGTTGTTCGCTGAAGATGAGAAAACGAAGACTGCAAGGTGTAATAAATGTGGCAAGCACTTCTCGAAGCCAGCACTTGAAGCGCGAAAGTTGCTGCCATTAGTTGAGATAAAATGTAGCGCAGGAATGCGCACTCGCGAATTGCGAAAAGGGTCTTATAGACTATGTAATCCGCAACGTTACGCGTCGGTTTACCGAACGTGTAGGATCCAGTGCATTACTCTTGAAGAAGTGACCTTGTAGCATTTAGTTATACTGTATTGTCGCATACTTAGAGAGAAATACAGCTTTCAGCTAGAGGCCCCCCTCTTCTGCTGTGACAAGAAAGAAGGACAGCTCGCGAAATTTATGTTGTAAAGTCTGATACACTAGGTAGCGCTCACAGTTCAGGCTGTACGCACGATTGAAAACGTGAGAGCGGCGCCGTGTTAAGTTCAGATGAAACCTGCGGAGTATACTGGCGCAGCGGCTGTTCATTCTAGCCGATTCTCTCGGTGGATTTCATGCGTGGTGGTCGCGTCGTCCGCGATGCCGAGTTTTCTCTGCCTCTCGCCGATCGTCGTGCAGCTGCGAACGGTTGCGTCGTCCGCTACGCCCAGCACCTCTCTCGGATTGAGTTTCGACTCTCTGTGATGTCCGTGCCTCTGGCCGATCGTCGTGCCGTGACGGTTCCCACGTCAGCCAAGCCGAGCACCTCTCACCGATTAAGGCCCGCCTTCCGTGATGTCCTCGTGCACCGGCTCATCGTGCCCCGTCCATGAACTTCACTGACAGGATCCCCCACTCCTACTCTTTCCTTTTACTATTTTAATCCCTCCTTATCCCATCCCCCTGAGAGCTACTGCTGAGGTGTCATCCCCTGAGATAGACAATTGCGGGGCTCTCATTTTTCTTCTCTTCCTATTTTTTTATTATTATCAAGAATCACTCCCCCCCCCCCCCCATCTAGCCGGGAGGCAGGAACTCATGTCACTCTATTTCCCACAGTTGCCTGTACCGATGGTCTGTTTGAGGCCAGTATGTTTCTGTGTAATCTCTGCATGGGTGACGAAGCTGTCTCTGTTTGGCGGAGTGGAACATGCCAAGTATAAGACGTACAAGACTCCACCAAATAAACCCTACGCTGAAATTCCGACCTCCATCCGGACTTCGTCGACGTGAAGCTTCGCTTCTTTGTCGGCTTTGGTTCGGAGTTGCCTTCACGAAGGCATACACAACATTAATTGGAGTGACAGACAGTGCGGCATGCGAGGTCTGCTGCACTGAGAAAGACATCGATCGTCTGCTATGCCGCTGCCCTCGATTTGTTTCTGAAAGAAGAACTCTTTCTGATTCGATGCGGCGATTGGATGATCGGCCGCTCTCCGTGCACATGCTGCTGGAGCACCGTCCCCATCGCTCGGCGGCCCACAAGGCTGTTAAAGCACTTTTGTGCTTCTTAAGGACTACGGGCCTTTGTGAACGCCTGTGACTGTTGTACAGTGCCACCGCTACATACGTGTCAGTACATTTATTGATCATTTCCTTTTATTTTTCTTCTCGCTCCCCCTTCTCTCTCTTTCTCTCCCATCTTTCCACTCCCCTTCCCTTTCCCCCGGCGTAGGGTAGCCAACCGGACTGCTGTCTGGTTAACCTCCCTGCCTTCTCCCTTTTGTGTTCCTTCCTTCCTTCTCCATGGGTGACCTCAAGGAAGAGATCGCGTCAGTCCGCAATTATAGTATTATGTAGGGCTTTCACAATATCTAACCGACAAACCGAGAAAAGATGCCGTGCTTACGAGAGCGAGCGTCTTATTTAATTCCTCTTCCTCCTCGTCTCTCTGTTACCTTTCTCGGGATTTCCTCACCCTCCGCCACCCTTCAAGTTTCAGCTGCGACTTTCCAACCAGTGTGGTCCCCAAACGCGCCTCCGGTTTCGATGAGGTCGAGTAGGCAGGCTTCGAGAAAATACGACCTGCTGCCGAATAGTCCAGGGATGATGGCCACAGATGCTTGAATCCGCGACATCAACCAACGACGACGGGCTCCTTGTGTCCAGTGTGCGAAAGTGGGAATTTTCGCACACAGGACACAAGGGGCCCGTGGTCTACACTTTCGAAAGTGGGAATTTTCGATCGTCAGCGCGTCTGATAAAAAGATTTGGGTCCATATCAAACATGAACGATGCCTCTCAGACGAAGAGATAACGGTTTTAAAGCACCCATGAAAAATGACGATTAATCGATTAATCGATTAAAACATTCCACCGAAAACAATTAATCGAGTAAACGCTACATCAATTAATGATTAACGATTAATCGATTAAATATTTCAATCGACCATCCCTAGAGTGCTTATGTTAGTGAACACACGGTTTTGATATCATATGACCTCATTTACTTTGTTTACGAGATATAACTGGCCAAAATGACCCTTGCTGTGTGTTCTCACTTCAGTGCGACTGATGGTTGTTATCAGCTTGCAATGTGCGTAAATCTCAGTTTTAATTATTCTGCTGCAGCAAACCCTTGCTCTGGTGGCTTTTCGTCAAGAAAAATGTATTCTCAAACTTTGTGTCTTGCGTTTGCGGGGGTGGGCTTCCGCCGCTCTCTAAAGGGCTGACGTGGAAACAGTTTGCAGCCTACAGCCTCGCCTACAATCATCAGAGGAAAGATTGGCGCGCCTGTTCAAGATATCAATCGCTTCTTCTTCCTGAAGGAATGTCTGGTCTACCTCATCGCGGTTAGATGTAGACAGGTTTTCCTTGAGGAGCGTAAAGCAATGCAAGCAGACTTCGCAGGTGTCGCGAAGATCCTCAGCCTATAACAGTAGCTTCTGGAGGTAGGCAACAACAAAAAGAGCAAAGAAAAAAATTTGCGCAACGAAAGCTTTTTTCTCAGCAATCTTCTTTTTGTGAACGCGTAAATAGTCGGCACAGAAAAATGGGACGTAGCCGTGGGTCGCGCGCATCGCGTCTAGTGAACAGCTAGACCTAGAGCAAGTCAAAACGTTTATACTGAACGGCGCCGCAAAAGTTATCTCACGTCTGCGCAGCTGTCATGAATGCCTTTCCAGAGCTGCTCACGGTTTAACATTTTAAGACTAAGGGCGTCTAAGCGCTTTGGGCTGTAATATTTAATTTGTAGGCCGCACTCATTGTCAAAACTAAGGGTAATGTCCGTCTGGCGCCACCAATGACCTCTCCTGTCCTCGACGTGGGAAAGCACTTTAGTAAAGTGGCAACAAAATATCATAAATTGGGCAGCTTCGGCCACTCATGGCTTCATCATGCCGCAGCGCACGTTTGCTGGCTGTTCAAACGCTGACGTAAAGGTCGAGACGATACAGTAAGACGTTATCTGCGACGCCGAAAACGTGATACAGTTGAAACCCGAAATAACGAAATCGGCGGGGAAAGCACAAAATTTCGCTCTTGTGGGAATTTCGTTGGCGCGAGAGTGCGGCAGAAAAGACATGGAACTTAGAATAACAGAGAGCTGAGCTAGTTGGTAAGTATTCATTCTAAAAAGACAGGGCGTGCGAACACGGACACAAGAAAGAAATCAGGACACCACAAACGCCGGCTAACAACTGAAGAGACGCACAACGGCTGAAAAGAAAGAAGGCACGAAAACTTATCTGCGCATGCCCATGCAACAGGCGAACCTATCAATGCGGCACGCGTGGCGGTCTACGTGGAATATAACTGTTAAGGCATTTGATTTCATCTTTATGCAAGTTAGTCGACGGTTGGCTCACGCATGCGCTACCACTATTCTCGATATGCCATGCTTCAATCATTAGGCGCGTTTCTTCATTTCTATGACGGTACAACACTGCGCATTCATCGAATTTTGGGGTGCACTTACAATCTCGATAATGTAAAGCTAGATTAGAAGGTGAGCCTCCTGTTAGCGATCTCTTATGTTCCAACAATCTCTGGTTAATGCATCGGCCCGTTTGTCCTACGTAGAAGCGACTGCAGTTGAAAGGGACCTTATACACCACACTCGTACGGCAATCAGTGAATTTGTTGGTGTGTTTTACGAAACAAATATCGGTCCGCTTCTTGTCATTTACGCGCTCATTCTTCCTCTGCACAACGGCACAAATCTTACCTAGCTTATTGGCAGCCACGAAAACAACATTAACGCCGTATCTACTTCCTACTTTCTTTAGCTTGTGAGATACGCAATGAATGTACGGTATACCTACGACACGTTTCTTCCTATCGCTTTCTGCAACCATACTCGGACTTAACACAATAGACTTCTTTAAACCTTCAGCGACCGTGGCCACTGCATTACGAGGATACGCAACATCTAAAAGACGCGTAACCTGTGCGTTAAAGCTATGACTCATTTTGTGCTCACAGGACTTGGTGAGGGCTGATTTAAGGCAAGACATGGCGATGCCGTTTTTTACAACCTTCGAGTGCTTCGACGAAAAATTTAACACCGGTTTCGATGATCTAGGTGAATATTGCCAGCACACGTGGTTCTTCTGGAACGTTAAGGAAATGTCTAGAAATTGTATTTCATTATTCTGAGGCACCTCTACCTTTATCTCAGGCAATCTATATTTACATTGTCGAGATTGTAAGTGCACGCGAAAATTCGATGAATGCGCAGTGTTGTACCGTCATAGAAATGAAGAAACGCGCCTAATGATTGAAGCATGGCATATCGAGAATAGTGGTAGCGCATGCGTGAGCCAACCATCGATTAACTTGCATAAAGATAAAATCAAATGCCTTAACAGTTATATTCCACGTAGACCGCCACGCGTGCCGGATAGATATGTTCGCCTGTTGCATGGGCATGCGCAGATAAGTTTTCATGCCTTCTTTCTTTTCAGCCGTTGTGCGTCTCTTCAGTTGTTAGTCGGCGTTTGTGGTGTCCTGATTTCTTTCTTGTGTTCGTGTTCGCACGCCCTGTCTTTTTAGAATAAAAGACACGGAATTTACAAAAAAAGCATTCTATTTCCAAAAGTCAGTAAGTTTCCTTTGGCGGGGTTACCATGCAGCAATTTCATGCCTATCGATCGGAAATCACGTTTGCCACGGCACGAAGTTCGCCGCATGCACTGGTCAGTGACGGAGGCACTGCGCTGTCACCAGTACCGTCATCGAGTGCGCCTACAGGCGAAGCTTCTTCCGGCTCCGCTGGATCTGCGCAGAATCGCGGACAGCAAGCTGCAGGCAACGCCGAATTCTTCGGCGATGTCCAATTTTTTCGTGCCCTTTTCCACCTCACTGATGATTGCAGCCTTATCTTCCAGCGTAAGGAACTTCCGCTTTTTCGTTGGAGGCGGCGTCTTCGCACGGGCACCGAAATCGGACGAAGCAATCGCAACACACAGTTCACGTTGCACCAAGAGACCAAGCGAACGCTCCACAAATGGCTTTACACACGCGACCATGTGCGCGCAAAGCCGACAAAAGCTAAGCACAGAGCCAAGCCAACGAACAAAATACACTCTAACGAAACTCCATGAGGAATGTGGATTTGGCTACGTAGTCCGCGATAACGAGCAGGTGTTTCGGCAAGCCATCATTATCACCATTGTCGCCAGCTTTATGTTTTTTTTTTGTAAACAATGATGGCGGCTGCTTCTCAAGTGCGCTGTAGTGATAGTTTTGCACAATTTTAGTGTAGCATGAATGCATTTCAGCAGTTTTCGAAAGTAGTTAATGTTGCGAGAGTAGATTATTTGCGCACTCGTGCTTCAAAAATTTTGTTAATGAGGGACTGCGGTATGAATATCTTTCGTAGTCGCGAGTTACGAAGTGCATTGACTCCTATGGGCGTTCGCCGGTCCTCCGAAAATATTTCGTTGCGGTGAGAATTTCGTTCCCTCGGGATTTAGTTATCGCGGGTTTCGACTGTAGTGGGAAGTGAAATAAACGGCTCGGAAATGATTGAGCTAACTTTTTACAAATGTTGTTTAGGCACAGTGTGCGTCGAATGGGGAAGATGGTTAGAGCTCACAAAGTACGTGATGGAAGGGAAGCAAGCAGGCAGTGAGAAAACAACTGCATAACGGCGCGCCTGCTGATTGTGGCATTTAGTTACAGATTAAGTAGGCCTTCGCTGCATACAGATGCTTTATTCCGTGAGCAAGGTGTGTTTTGACAAAGTGACCTAAACCATGTGTTCGCGGCGTCTCTCGTGCTTCTGATTAGCGAATACTGGCGGGGTAAGTTGAGGTTGTAAGCTGCAAACTGCGTACACGTTAGCCCTGTTTGAGAGCGGCAGCAGCCAACCCCCGCACACGCTAGACACAATTAAAGTTTGAGAATACATTTTTCTTGACGACAAGACACCAGAGCAAAGTTTTACTGCAGGAAAATAACTAAAACTAGAGTTACGTGCAACGCAAGCTGGTGACAACTATCAATCGCACTGACGTGAGCACACACAGCAAGGGTAATTTTGGCCCGTTAAATCTCGTGAACAAAGCAAATTAGCACATACACATTAACACGGTGTTTTCACTGGCATAAGCGCTCTTCGACAAAAAAATGTCGTGATAATTAAGCCTGAGTTTTTTTTATTTTTTGAAAATGCACTTTTTTGAAAAAAACTCGCTTCTTTAACTATTTTCTTCTTATTTTGCGCTGCCTGTAGGAAAACGATCTTCCGCATAAATGTTGCAAAGGCTCCTTGAAATACTTGACACTGTTTTGAAGTTTCTGTGTGAAATAGGAAAGGCGCCAAGGCGCATCAAACTTAGCAAACTTGATTTGGACCAACTTTGCCATTTTTTTCACATTATTTTCCTTTTGAGGACGGCATAAAAAAGCATGCATGTAATTAATAGTAATGCGTATTAAAACCAACGAAAAATTTTCGACACATCATTTATCGTTCGCGCTAAATTCGGCTGTGAAATCCGAAAACACTGCAGTGAACAAAAACAGGAGGTCCGCGCCGCCAGCTTTAAATATTTCTTGGCATGCTGGGAGCCTTTCTTGGAAATAAAATTTTCGATTCCGTGCACTTTCAATGTGGCCACATAACATATAAAAAACCCAGGCAAAACAAAAATATCGACCGGACAGGCATGTTCGATCTCTCGTGGAATCGCTTTAGAGGGCGGCAGCAGCCACTTTCGCACACGCTAGGACAAAATAAAATCTGAGAACGCATTTTCCTTGACGAAAAGCCACCAGAGCAAGGTTTTGCTGCAGCAGAATAATTAAAACTGAGATTTCCGCACAATGCAAGCTGATAAAAACCATCAGTCGCACTGAAGTGAGAACACACAGCAAGGGTCATTTTGGCCAGTCATATCTCGTAAACAAAGGAAATGAGAACATATGATATTAAAACCTTGTGTTCACTGACATAAGCGCTCTTCGATAAAAAATAGTCGTCAAAATTGAGACCGGAATTTATTTTATTTTATTTTTAGTAAATGTACGTTTTTGAAAGAAACTCGCTTCATTAACTTTTTTTTTCTTTTTTTTTGCGCTGCCTGTAGGAAAATAATCTGCTGCATAAATGTTGCAAAGGCTCTTTTCTATTTTTGACATTGTTTTCAAGTTTCTGTTTATAATAGCAAAGGCGCCAAGGCGCCTCAAACTTAGGACCCTTTTTTGATTTCGGCCGTGTTTGCCATTTTATCACATTTTCTTCTTTTTGAGGACGGCATAAAAAAGCATAGATGTAATTCACAGTAATGCGTATTAAAAGCAGCAAAAAAAATTTTTACACATCATTTATACTTCGCGCTAAATTCGGCCGTGAAATCCGAAAACATTGCAGTGAGCAACAACAGGAGGCCCGCGCCGCCACCTTAAAATATTTTTTTGGCACGCTGGGAGCGTTCCTTGGAAATAAAATTTTCAGTTCCGTGCACCTTGAATGTGCCGACATAACATATAAAAAAACTCAGGCAAAACAAAGCTTGCGACCGGGCAGGCATGTTCGATCTGTCGTGGAACCACCCTGTGGTAGAATACCTGACTACCACGTAGAATGCTTGGGTTCCCTTCCTGCTGGGATACTAATTTTTAGTCTTTGCATTCCTCGGGTCAACGCTGGCGGTCTCGGTTTTTCTTAATACCCTCACATTTAAATTACCAATGTCTGTTCTCAGCGTTCCTGGGTAAATATAAACTGTCAGTCACCTGTGGCGCATACCCGTACACCGCGGCCCGTGGTGAACGGATATGTGACGCACGTGTCTGAAGCAAAGGGATTGACAACGTACGCGACAGTATTTTCACGTTTTTAATGTCATAACCTGACAATCATATTCGTAAGATCCTCCTACCCTCCCATGCCAATTTTAGTCTACGCCAAGTTAAAGTGGCGATCATGAGTACCGAGACGTAGGCGGATAGATACGAGGTCTGTGAGAAAAGTATCCGACCTTATTTTAGGGGCGAAGCTCCTTAAAGCGGCACCCGTTCGTCCCTCGTAGTGCGCAACCAGTCGTAACGCTAGTACCAGATCTTGACCTCCAAGGTGGTGCCGGTGGGAGATTTCTCCTGCGCGTTGTTGAACAATAAAAAATTCGCAGCGTGCGCGTTAACTAAAAGCCGAATTCTTCTGTCTCTGATTCCCCATTAGCAGCCATTGGCATGTTCCAGTAGGAAACGTTAGTAGAAGTACAACTTTACAAGTGTAAGTGTTAGCTAAAAGCCGATTTCTTCTGTCTCTCATTCCCATTAGCAGCCATTGTTTACCTCCAAGGTAGTGCCTGGTGAGATTTCTCCTGTGCGTGATTAAACAATAAAAATTTTGTTCAAAACGCCGTTGATTGATGAAATAAACCAACGAAAGACGCCAGATGTTTTCTAAAAGCAAAACGAAAAGACGCCAGATGTTTCTAAAGCAAAACGAAAAGACGCCAGCTGCTTAACGAAAGACGCCAGATGTTTTTTAAAGCAATGGTTTTCTAAACAATGAAAATTCACAGCGTACATGTAAAATTAAAGTGAGCTGCAAGTCGTCATAACTCTCATCGAACCTTTAGTATAAACGCGCCCGATCTCACGTCGGTGATGATGTACTGGGCAGAATTCACGGAAGATTCACGGTTTACCGATGAACCTCCGCAGCTTCGCCCACTCATCATCATTCACTCCGTGGATATGCTGTGATTTTTTTTTCAAACACCTGATGGATATGAAGAAAGCGCGCTTGCACAAGCCCACCTTGAACTTTCGTGCGCATGTGCGAATTTTTTCCCGCTTGCCGATAGCGTCAGTCGCTGGGACGCAGCGTTTGAGTGAGGTAGTGCGCAGTGCTCTCGTCGGTTTTTTCATTGCAAGGAAAATGACGGAGCGACTGAACCAGCGCTACTGAATTATCATCATCATCATCATCAGCCTGTCTACGCCCACTGCAGGGCAAAGGCCTCTCCCATGTTCCGCCAATCAACCCGGTCCTGTGCTTTCTGTTGCCACTTTATACCTACAAACTTCTTAATCTCATCTACCCACCTAATTTTCTGTCTCCCCCTCACGCCTTTGCCATCTCTTGGAATCCAGTCAGTTACCCTTAATGACCACCGGTTATCCTGCCGACGTGCTACGTGCCCGGCCCATACCCATTTCTTCTTCTTGATTTCAACTATGATATCCTTAACCCCCGTTTGTTCCCTGACCCACTCTGCTCTTTTCCTGTCTCTTAAGGTTACACCTAGCATTTTCCTTTCCATCGCTCGCTGCGTCGTCCTCAATTTAAGTTGAACCCTCTTTGTAAGTCTCCAGGTTTCTGCTCCGTAGGTAAGTACCGGTAAGATGCAGCTGTTATATACCTTCCTCTTGAGGGATAGTGGTAGACTACCATTCATGATTTGATAGTGCTTGCCGAGTGAGCCCCATCCCATCCTTATTCTTCTAGTTATTTCACTCTCATTGTTCGGGTCCGCGGTTACTACCTGTCCTAAGTAGACGTACTCCTTTACAACTTCCAGTATCTCGCCCCCTATCGCAAAGCGCTGTTCTCTCCCGAGATTGTTCCATATTACTTTAGTTTTATGCATATTAATTTTCAGACCTACTCTTCTACTTTCCGTATCCAGTTCAGAATTCATAAGCTGTAATCAAGCTGTAATCAAGCGAAACAAAAAATGAAATAGACTTTATAGTGTGTGGCCACCCGGGCATTGTACAGGATTTGGAAGTAGTCAACAAGATCCGATGCAGTGACCATAGAATGGTAAGATCTAGAATTCAACTAGACTTGAGGAAGGAACGGCAGAAACTGATACGCAAGAAGCCGATTAATGAACTAGCTCTGAGAGGGAAAGTACAGGAATTCAGAGTTTCACTTCAGAATAGGTACGCGGCTTTAACCGAGGAAACCGACCGTAGCGTTGACGCAATGAATGATAATCTGACTAGTATCATTAACGAGTGTGCAGTGGCAGTCGGGGGTACAGTCGTTAGACAGGACACTGGCAAGCTATCCCAAGAGACGAAAAACCTCATTAAGAAACGTCAAGCCATGAAAGCCTCAAATGCAACAGACAAAATAAAGCTGGCGTAGCTTTCGAAGTTAATCAATAGGCGTAAAGTAGCCGACATAAGAAAGTACAACATGGAGAGAATTGAGCATGCTCTAAAGTACGGAAGAAGCCTCAAAGCTATGAAGACAAAACTGTGCATAGGCAAAAATCAGATGTATGCATTAAGGGACAAGGAAGGCAAGGTCACAACCAATATGGATAGAATAGTTGAGGTAGCGGAAGAGTTCTACAGAGATCTGTACAGCAGCCGAGACAGTCAGGATGATAACGTAAGAAGCAGTAATAGCCCAGAGGAATCTGACATCCCACCAGTATTGACAGGAGAAGTAAAGAAAGCCCTAAAGGGAATGCAAAGAGGCAAAGCCGCTGGTGAGGATCAGGTAATATCAGACCTGTTGAAAGATGGTGAAGAGATTATGTTAGAAAAACTGGCCACCCTGTATACGAAGTGCCTCTCGACGGGGAGGATACCAGAATCTTGGAAGAATGTCAACATCATCTTGATCCATAGGAAAGGGGACGTCAAGGACCTCAAAAATTACAGGCCCATCAGCTTACTGTCCGTTGTCTACAAGCTATTTACAAAAGTGATTGCTAACAGAATTAATAGGACATTAGAGCTCAATCAACCAAAGGATCAGGCAGGATTTCGTACAGGCTTCTCAACAATAGACCATATTCATACTATCAATCAGGTGATAGAGAAATGCGCGGAATACAACCAACCCCTATACATAGCCTTCATAGATTACGAGAAGGCATTCGATTCGGTGGAGACATCAGCAGTCATGCGGGCACTGCGGAATCAGGGCATCGACGAAGCCTATGTAAACATAATGGAAGAAATCTATAGCGGATCCACAGCCACTATAGTACGCCATATAGAAAGCGACCGACTCCCATAAAGAAGGGCGTACGACAGGGAGACACGATCTCTCCAATGCTATTCACCGCGTGTTTACAGGAGGTTTTCAGGGCCCTAGACTGGGAAGAATTAGGGATAAGAGTTAATGAAGAGTATCTCAGTAACCTGCGATTTGCTGATGAAATTGCATTGATGAGTAACGCGGGAGACGAATTACAGCTACTGAATCAAATTTTGCCAAACACTTGGCGACCGCCAAGTCGAAAGCATTCGGAAGATTCATACGGCTTTCGCTGATGATGCTATGAGCAGCACACAGATTAAGGAGTGGTACAACCGGTTTAAAAATGTCCGCATATTGGTAGAGAGCAAGCCACGCTCGGGTCGGCCATCAACATGCCGAAATGACCAGATCATTGCCGAAGTGAATGCTCTGGTGATGCGGGACCGTCGTGCAACTATCGGAGAAATTCCAGAAGAGGTGGGCATCAGCACTTTTTCTGCACCTTCCATTATGACCAAAGAATTCGACCTTAAAAAAGTGTTTCGGCGGAATTCATGCCGAAGCTGCTCACGGTGGAGCAAAAGCAACTTCGTGTTGAAGTCTCACACGACATGCTGGATTTCACTAACAGTGACCCCGACTTCATGAACACCATAATCACTGGTGACGAGTCTTGGGTGTACTGGTACGACCAGGAAACCAAATCCCAGTCGTCACAGTGGAAGCATTCCACGTCAGCAAGACCAAAAAAGGCCCGCCAAGTGCGCAGCAATGTCAAAGTGATGCTGACTGCTTTCTTTGACTCCCGTGGTGTGGTACACCATGAGTATACTCATGATATACCACATACGCACCACAGGGTCAAACAATCACCAAATAGAACTACAGGGATGTCCTCCATCGCCTACGTGATGCTATGCGGCGCAAGAGACCGGAGTTGTGGTCAACACGAAATTGGCGCGTCCCTCACGACAATGCTCGTGCACATTCTTCGCACTTCATTCAGACTTTTTGGCGAAAAACCAGACTTCTATCGTTGAACAGGCTCCTTGCTCTCCTGATATGGCCCCAGCTGCGTCTTCTGGCTGTTTCCCAAAATTAGGAGGCCATTGAAAGCAGCGCGATATCAGACAAAAGAGGACGTTATGGCTGCAGCGACGGCTTAGTTAAGCTCCATTCCGAAAGAGACCTTCTCTGAATGCTTTCAACAATGGCAGCACCCCTGGGAGTAGTGTGTGCAGTCCCAAGGAGACTACTTTGACAGTGATGAGGTTTCCGATGCTCCAGGTTATGCTAGTTTTTTTATTCGGCCAAAGGTCGGATACTTCTCTAACAGACCTCGTAGATAGATAGATAGATAGATAGATAGATAGATAGATAGATAGATAGATAGATAGATAGATAGATAGATAGATAGATAGATAGATAGATAGATAGATAGATAGATAGATAGATAGATAGATAGATAGATAGATAGATAGATAGGAACTCTCAAAGTGCCAAAGGGTCGCGGACACAGAGCGTTGTGTGCTTCTTTATATTTTCTGCTTTGCGCGCTGCTCATCATTTTGTTTTATATGCCAACATTTCCGATCATTCGTTTTTGCTGCGTCATAAAGACCAACTCAAGAAAATTGGCAGCCTTACGTGATATGCGTAATGCCTCCATTACCTGCTGGGACAGCGGTACATGAACTAACCAATGAAAATGGTTCTGGCGAAGGACATGGGCGTAGCCAGGAAGGGAGGGGGGCTTTTATGAGACCTCCGCCCCCCCCCCTCCTCCTCCGAAATGTTTTCGTACTGTCATGTACCGCCAACCAAAACAGCCACGCTAATCACTCCGGATTTCTTTCAGAATTCCTTTTCACAATCCAAAAGACACTGTGGTGCAAACATTGATGACCCCTGGCGGCCCTTCATCTGGCTGTGCAACGCAAACAGAGGCGTAGTGCCACGCATTGTCATTTTTCGACGCAGCGACGTGCTGATTAACGGGCTGCGCTCTCCCCAGCCGAGCCCTGGTACCGCGAAAGAGTACCTATTGTTGACTGACCGGAGCTCGGGATTAAGCTCTGGAGACGGTATTGCAAATGCACCGTCGCGGCAGAAACGTCTTGAACATCAAAGGATTATATCTTGCTAGGGGAGGGCCCCAATACGGGGTGGTCATCTGTGGTCAGAGCCGTTTAGTTCTCTGGCCTCAGTGCAGACAGCGGGTTGTCGTTTTCAGTAGAGGCGGCCGTGTTTTTACCTAATTCCCCTTACGACGGGCGAAAGTACAGTACTTTGCAGTAAGCCGCTTTCGTTGCTCTGAAGGACCCTTGCAGAAAGAAGTTGCCCCGATGACACACGACGCCGCACTAAGTTCTTGACGTGCTTCGTGGCCTCCGCGATTAGCTCTGGTTCCTCAAATGAGCGCCCCAAAGAAAGAGAGTGAGAGAAAAAAAAAAGAGGCGCTGCTCGGTAAATCTGCAAGAGAGAAAACATTTTACAAAACCACGCTGTTAGTTGGGGTGCTGTATACGTCTGTTACCTTAGAGACTTGGAAGAGCCACCACATATTGAAAATTATGTTTGGGAAGGATGTAACAGGATCACATCAGAAAGGAGAGGTGGGGGGTTGGAATGCTAATTCATAGCAGAACAAAATGGGAGAGAGTGAAACAAACGTGTTCAGAGCACATATGGGTTTCGGGCACAGTAGGTGGAAAGAAAACGTGGCTAGGTGTAGCTTACTTGTGGACGGGGAATAACTGCAGAGAAAAGAATCTGGAGATAGTGAAATGCATAAGCACCGATATTAAAGAATTTGGTCATGATGCCGAAATAATCCTTCTAGGGGACATGAACGCTCACATTCATGACCTTGACGGATATTCAGACACCAATGGCAAGTTATTGCTAGATCTCTGCGAGCAACATAGTCTTGAGATAGTTAACGTGGGGCCTAAGTGTGAGGGGCAGATCACGTGGGAAGTCGGAAACAGGCAATCGAGCATTGATTACTGTCTCATGACAGAAGGAATATATGACAAACTTAGAGACATGAGAATAGACGAAGAAGGCATTAACAGCTTGGGTAGTGATCATAAACGCATAATATTACAAATGGGATATAAAACTGAAAATAAGAACATAGAATCAAAGTTTGGCAGCTCGTATCTAAATGACAAACAAATAACAAATATAGCCGCAAGAGTCGAGGAAAAAGTAGACGAACTACCAGGCAAAGACTGGAAGTATAGTGAGCTGCTACATGTAATCACGAAAGAAATGGAAATAGAGAAGAAAACTATTTGTTGGAAAGGAAAGAAAAAGCCAAAAAGTTGGTGGAACAAAGAAATCCGGGAAGCGATCGAGATGCGACGTCAGGCATCACGGGAGCACAGACAGGCAAAAAGGAGAAGCGGCCACAGGACGAAGTTAACCAAATATGGGAAATATATTTAGAGCAAAAATCCATTGTGCAGAAATTAGTCGAGGCAAAAATTAAAGGTGAAAGGGAACGCTGGATGACAGAGATTCGCGAAAAGAAGAAGGCCGCGCCTAGGATATTTTGGAGCCACCTAAAAGCGCTGGGTAGGAAGTCTGTCACAATGCAACAACATATGGTAGATGAAGGAGGAAATAAATTCGAAGGATATGAAGCGCTAGGTTACATTCGAAAGATAACAGCCGATTCGTTTAAAAAGGTCCCCCAGGGGATTCCCCCTGTGAGTAAAAGTACGCAAAGGAGAGCAACCGACGAAGATGTAGTACTAGAGAATTTCAATTGGAAGAAGGCCGAAGGAAAAATTCCTAAGCGCACTACTCCGGGCTTAGATGGGGTTCCCGTCAGCCTCATTAACGAACTCGGACATAATACTAAAGAAGCACTGCTGAAAGCCGTAGAAAAGTGCTTACAGGAGAGGGAAATACCAGACAGTTGGCGAAAAAGTAGAATGAACTTAATCTATAAAGGCAAGGGAGAAAAAGATAACATTCGCTCGTATAGACCCCTAACAATTACATCGGTGCTATACAGGTTGGCGATGCAGGCAGTAAAATTAAAAATAGAAGCGTGGGTAGAACAAAATGATATTTTGGGAGAACTTCAGAATGGATTTCGAATCGACAGGCGGTTAGACGATAATCTGTTTGTTCTTACCCAGTGTATAGAAATATCTAAAATAGAAAACAGGCCCTTATACGTAGCTTATCTAGATATCACCGGGGCGTATGACAACGTTAATCAGGAAATTTTGTGGGATATATTGAAGGAAGTGGGCATAGGTGACGACTGTGTACAGCTTTTGAGAGAAATATACCGAGAAAATAGAGTTTGTATAGAATGGGAAGGAATAAGTAGCAAGGACAGCGTTGAAATTAGCAAGGGGCTGAGACAGGGATGCCCTTTGTCCCCGCTGTTATTCATGCTGTACATGGCGAGGATGGAAAAAGCGCTAGAAGGTAGCAACATTGGATTTAATTTGTCACACAAACAGGTCGGCACGATGGTTGAGGAGAAGCTTCCAGGTCTATTTTATGCTGATGATATTGTCTTATTTGCGGACAGTCAAGATGATATACAGCGACTGGCAGATATATGCGGAAGGGAGTGTGAGGCTCTAGGACTAGGATTTAGTGCAACAAAATGTGGATTGATGATATTCAATGATCACGGAGACCATACGGTCTTAATACAGGGTCAAAAAATACCGAGGGTAAGCGAGTACAAGTACCTCGGAGTATGGGTAAATGCGGGGGATAGATATATGGAGGTACAAGAGAAAGCATCGGTAGCAAAGGGAAAGAGGAATGCTGCAATTATGAAGCACAGAGCTTTATGGGGATACAATAGGTACGAGGTGCTTCGAGGGCTGTGGAAGGGTGTGATGGTTCCGGGGCTTACATTTGGGAACTCAGTGGTGTGCATGAAGTCAGAGGTGCAATCAGGAATGGATGTAAATCAAAGGACGGTGGGCCGCCTCGCCTTGGGCGCTCACGGGAAGACGACAAATGAGGCGGTGAAGGGTGATATGGGATGGACAGGCTTTGAAGTGAGGGAAGCGCAGAGCAAAATGAGATTCGAAGAGAGGCTGAGGAAAATGAAGAAGAGTAGATGGGCAGAGAAGGTGTTCAGGCATTTGTATAGAAAAAGCGTTGACACGCAGTGGAGAAAAAGAACTAGGAGGCTCACCAGTAAATATACGGCTGGCAGTGCGGGCGATATGACAACAAGGAGCATTAAGCGGAAGGTCAGAGAGGCGGAGAAGACTTATTGGATGACAGCGATGGAAAAGAAGCCGGCTCTGAGTAACTACCGAAAAGGAAAAAAACGAAATAAGGAGGGAAAGGTTTTATGATAATTCAAGGGGAAGCGCTTTACTGTTTGAAGCAAGGTCGGGCTGCCTGAGACGCGTAGTTATAAAGCGAGATTCAGTAACGAAGAAGAACTATGTACATGCTGCGGGGGAACTAAGGAAACGATGGAACATGTACTGATTGAATGTGGCGATATTCACCCAGGTATACGTGTGGGCACGAGTCTACATGAAGCCTTGGGTTTTAGGGACAACAATGGAAAGCTGAACACGCCCGCGATAGAAATAAGTAAGAGACGGTTAGAGTATTGGTGGCAGAAAAGTAGAGATAAAGTACAAAAATAAATAATTGGGGGGAAAAAAGGTTATTCTGCCTTAAGAGGCAGAGAGATGGACTGTGAATTTATATTTTTTGTTATAATAACATAGATTTAATCAATGTAGATAAGGCATTAGGACAACATGAAACAAGGAAGTTTTTTTCTTTTTTTCTTTTTTTTATCCTTCGAGCCTGGTGGCAGACATGTCACCGCCCCGTTATAAAGGGGACGCTCATAGCATCCATCCATCCATCCACGTTCGTTTATTAGAAGCACACTGAGAATACATGGAAACAATGGGTCTGTTCTTCGGGAGAGGGTAGCGTGCCCTCGGTGCATGCGCTGCTGCTTGGTCCTCTGGCGGTGGAATCTCTTGTGGCCTAAACCGAAACTCGCGCACAACACTGAACCGGATACTCACGAACACCACACATCCCTTCCACTTTGGCTGAGTCACCACTGATCTTGGTAACGGTCGGGGGGACGGCGACGTCTCGGAGGCCGCTGTGGTGGTCCCTGCGTAGTGTCGTCGGATGGGAGTGGCGCTGGCGTGGCACAGCACTCTGGAGCGCCTGCAGTCGTCCTCTTGCTGATTGTCAGCCTGGCCGCCTGGGAGGAAAAACGGAAGCAGCGAAGGCTGACGGGTATTTCCCGATGATTCTGTTGTAGAAGCGTTGTCATGAGTTGCTTCTTGTCTCGTAGTCTGGATATGGTTTTTGTGTCGTCGCACGACACCTCTGTCTGTGCTGACCAACCAAGACCGACGACCCACTTGTTTGATGATTGTCCCTTTCATCCATGCCGGGTCGCCTGCGAAGTTCTTCACGTAGACGATTTGAATTTTGCGAATGCGCCGTCCTTCTTTTCCTTCCTCGTCAATGAGCTGAGAGTCTGAGGGCTTCATATATGTCAGTGCGGTCGGGAGTTCACGACCAAACATCATCATGGCGGGTGTTTTCTTCGTGCCGGCATGCGTTGTCGTGTGCTGCTTTAGAAGAAAACGCGCAAGTCGGTGTGCGATAGGGACGTCTTTCTCTTTTGCAAGCGCTTGCTTGAGTTCGAAGACCATGCGTTCCACTTGACCATTCGTGGCAGGATGGTACGGAGCGCTCGCGACATGTTTCACTCCATTTCGTTTGAAAAAATCTTCTGTTTTGACCGAGACGAAAGACGGCCCGTTGTCAGTGACAATTTTTCGCGGTACACCAAAGGTTGCAAAAATGTTTATGCATTCCTTAATTAGGTGTTTTGACTGAATGCTCGTCATTTGCCGTACTTCAAGCCATTTGCTGAATGAGTCAACGGTAAGCAAGAACATGCTGCCCTCAAGTCGGTGCGCGATAGGGACGTCTTTCTCTTTTGCAAGCGCTTGCTTGAGTTCGAAGACCATGCGTTCCACTTGACCATTCGTGGCAGGATGGTACGGAGCGCTCGCGACATGTTTCACTCCATTTCGTTTGAAAAAATCTTCTGTTTTGACCGAGACGAAAGACGGCCCGTTGTCAGTGACAATTTTTCGCGGTACACCAAAGGTTGCAAAAATGTTTATGCATTCCTTAATTAGGTGTTTTGACTGAATGCTCGTCATTTGCCGTACTTCAAGCCATTTGCTGAATGAGTCAACGGTAAGCAAGAACATGCTGCCCTCAATGGGTCCTGCAAAATCCATGTGAATTGTCTCCCATGGTTGTGCTGCTCTTGGCCATTCCGGAAGCGGTGCCTTCGCTGGTGCCCTTCGGTTTTCCTGGCATGGTCTGCATTCTTGGGCAGTCTTCTCTATGTCTTTGCTGATGCTAGGCCACCAAAGGCAACCTCTTGCGTAGGCCTTCATAGCGACGATGCCCCTGTGCCCTGAGTGAATAATCTTTAAAGCTGCGGGACGAGCTGCGATCGGAATTATTACTCGAGAGCCCCTGAGCAAACATCCCTGTAGCGTCGACAGCTCGGACGCTAACTTCACATATGGTCGGAAGTCGTCGCCTTTCATTACTCGTAGCTTTCCTTGCTGGGCTGCTTGAATAACTGCTGAGAGAGTTTTGTCCTCGCGCGATAGCTCTGCAATGTGCTTGGGTGAAAGCTGGGGATCAATCGCACATTCTAGCATCAGAACATCGCCGGGGGGGGGGGGGGGGATGGCTCGTCGTCATCTCCCTGCAGTGGCAGCCTGCTCAATGCATCTGCGTTCTGGTTTCGACTGCCTTTTCTGTAAACAAGGTCGTAGTCGTAAGCGGACAACTTCAGGCACCATCTGGTCATGCGTGGTGACAAGACTTGCGGAAGCGGCTTTTTCGGCCCGAGGATGCTGAGTAACGGCTGATGATCAGTTGTAATAGTCACATGTCTTCCAGTTATATACTTCTGGAAATGATCAACGCCGAATATGACGGCAAGTCCTTCCCGATCTAGTTGTGCATAATTCCGTTCTGCCTTGCCAAGCGTTCGGGACGCGATAGCAATAGGTGCTTCTGCTCCGCTTTCATCTACTTGCGATAAAACGGCGCCAACACCATAGGGCGAAGCGTCGCATGATAGGAGAAGAGGTTTGCGCTCGTCATAGTGAGCAAGCACCGTGCTGTCGCGAATGAGTTTCTTTAACTCTTCGAATGCCTTTTGGTGCTCCTTCTCCCATATCCATTGTGTTTCCTTATGCAAAAGCTTGTACAGTCGTGAGGCCACTGTCGCTCTGTCTTTGAGGAAGCGGTCGTAGAAAGCAAGCAAGCCTAAAAATGCTTGGAGTTCAAGGTGCATGTTTGCGATAGTTGGTACTCCATTTGAACATCTAAATAGCGCGAACTTCAGGGACGAAAGACAGGAGAATGCGACACACACGAGTTGGAAGTTAGCGCTTGTGTGTGTCGCATTCTCCTGTCTTTCGTCCCGGAAGTTCGCGCTATTTAGATGTTCAATTGGAGTTCAACTCTATTTTTCGGCGCTGGTGCATCGATGATGGCTTTAACCTTCGCTCCAGTTGTATGCACACCTTCTTCATCGATGCGATATCCTAGGAATTCCACATTCTTGTCCCCAAATCGACATTTGTCTTTCTGTAGGCGCAGGCCCATATTACCCAGTCTTGACAACACTTGGTATAGCCGTTCGTTGTGTTGCTCTGGCGTTTCTCCGCAGACAATTATGTCGTCGAGGTACACGCTGGTGCCAGGAATTCCTGTGAGATTTGTCTCCATGATTTTTTGGAATATTGCTGGTGCTGCTGAGATTCCGAATGGAAGTCTCTTGACTGCGTACAGTCCATTTATGGTATTCACGGTCAGTACTTTTGCTGTGTTTTCGGTGACCGGAAGTTGCTGATAGGCTTGAAATAGATCAAGCGTTGAAAACATTCTTCCACCTCTAAGAGTCGACAGCACCTCCTCAGTGGTGGGAAGCGGGTATGCCGCTTTCAAGGACGCTGCATTTACTGTGCTTCTATAGTCACCACACAGTCTTAACAATCCGGACTTTTTCCGAACCAACACCAAGGGTGTTGTTGCCCAGTCCGAGTGTTGCACTGGTTGCAGAATGCCCTGTTTCTTCACGCGATCTAACTCTTCCTTCACAGCCGGTCTGAGCGCAAGAGGAACCGGTCGCGCCTTGCAAAAGCGTGGTGGGACGTTTGGATCTAGCTCAATGTGAACTGGGGGTCCCTCGTAACTGATGACATCTTCATTAAAAACACGTGCGTGCTTTTCTAATAGGCGGTGCAGCACTGCGGGCTCTGTGTGCGTTGCATCATCCGTTTGATTTACGCCTTGCAGCCGGATTTTGAGAGTACTGAACTAATTACGTCCCAGAAGGTTGCATCCGCTGCCTTCCATGATATGCAATGGAAGAACGTAATCTTTACTCTTGTGCCGCACTTGTACTTGAGCAGTGCCAACGAGGCTCAAGTGTTCTCCTGGCCAGGTGTGGAGGTTTAAGTCTGCTTGGGCTAGAGGAGGTGGTTTTGTAGGCCAACTCTTGACGTAAGTTTCCTTGCTGATTAGCGAATACGCTGCACCAGAGTCAACTTCGTACTCTAGAAGCTTCCCGTTAACGCGTAGCGGCACCATGAACTTCGGGCATGCTTGCAGGCTCTTTACTGTATTAAGGCCCCATGCTGAACTGTCTCCCGACTCTTCTATGCTTGCAGGTCTAGGCTCCATTTAATGCGTAGCAGTTTTGCGTTGCTTTTTCGTTGCGATGCAAGCTCTTTCAATGTGCCCAATTTTCTTGCAATAGTTGCATGAAGAATTCCGGAACTTTCACTCACCCGGATCGTGCGAGCCGTCGCATCTGTAGCAGTGTGCCTTGCGTGGAGTGTGCTGCTCTCCCTTTGCGCCTCCTTTCTTGTGGTTTGTTTTGTGCACTTCTAACTTTTCTGTTTCGAGCTTGATGCTCTTTTGCTGCAGGGCAGCGCTTTCCGCTCTCTCGGCGAGGTCGAAAGCCTTCTGAAAGGTAAGGTCCCTCTCGGCAAACAGACGCTGTTGAACGAGCTCGTTTCGGATACCGCAGAAGAAACGGTCGCGTAACGCGATATCCAGGGGGTGCGCGGTGGTTGCGGCGGCCGTGGTCGCCGTCGCCTCAGCGGCGGGCAATGTCCCACCGCCGAAGTTACAATCCGCGGCGAGTTTACGTAAAGCGGCAACGTAAACAGCAATGGACTCGCGTGGTTGTTGGTCGCGTCTTTGGAATTTGCAGCGACAGTACAGCTCAGATGGGCGTGGGTCGTAATGTGCAGCCAACGTTTGGACGATTTCTTCATACGGCACTTCTCCTGGGCTCTTTGGTGCGACCAGTGCGCGGACGGTTTCAAAGTGCGCGGACGGTTCACAGAGTCAGGAGCAGGGCTCGCCTCTTCTCGTCGGCTGTGATGGAATTCGCCACAAAGTAGGATCCAAGGCGTTGAATCCATGACGTCCAAGCCTTCCCCGAGAAGGGCTCGATGGAAGCTTGAAGAGACGCCATTGGCAGTGGACCACGCCCGTATATTCAGTGGGTTTTCCTTTCCCTCGTCGCCAGTGCTGCATACGTCTGTTACGTTCGTTTATTAGAAGCACACTGAGAATACATGGAAACAATGGGTCTGTTCTTCTGGAGAGGGTAGCGCGCCCTCGGCGCATGCGCTGCTGCTTGGTCCTCTGGCGGTGGAATCTCTTGTGCCCTAAACCGAAACTCGCGCACAACACTGAACCCGATACTCACGAACACCACATGGGGCTCTTGTTGAGGGCGCCCACTGTGCAGACTACGATGCACCACACCTACACAGTAGATGTCGCTATTGGAAGTCGACATGGCGGCGCTGGCGACGTGATGCGGACGTACATACAAAGGGTGAGGTCACTGTCTCGGCAAAGCGTTTTGTGGGGTCACGCATATTGCCACGTGCGTTTCTTTATCACTTTTGCTGTATTCGGTTTTCGGCCACAAAGACTGTCAGCAACGCTCAGCGCGAACCGCGCCTCGTTGTTCGAGAACCTTCGCGATCATTGTAGATCGTTTTGTTAAGATTGCGCGCAAGACGCGCACACTCGAGCTTATTCTAGAATTTGCACGACAGCCAGCGATAACGCTGGAATATTCGACGGCACATGTTTAAATGCCGACGCGCTTCACCGTTTGTCAGTTGATCGACGGTCGACGCTCTCTTCGCCACTATCAGTGTATTGCTGTAGTTGACTTTCAGTTTCTCGGCCACAAGTTCGGCCAAATAAACAGTTTCATCTCGGACGTGCTGACAGTTGTCTTCGTCGACGTCACGACCACGTGACATCTGGTGGAGGTGCTGCGTCTTCCATGATCTGGACGCCCCCGCGAAGCGCTGACCCAAGCCCAAGCCGCGAGGAGGACGACGGCAAAGAAAACCCGGATCGTCGAACAAGCCGCAGGCAGAAGGGACTGCAGCCAGAGTACGGGCTCCTTTACGAAAACACCAGGCAGCCCCAGGTCCCAACACCGACTGCATCGACGATGACCGACCCCGTGCAGCCTGCGCCGATACTTCTCCGGCAGCCCAAGGAGCCGCCAACTTTCCGCGGGTCGTCATTCGAAGACCCGGAAACCTGGCTCGAGACCTTCGAAATGGTCTCAGCGTTCAACAACTGGGACTCCGAGGACAAGCTGCGCCACGTTTACTTTTACCTTGAAGACGCAGCAAGGACCTGGTTCGAGAATCGGGAGTGCACTCTTCGAACTTGGGACGCCTTTCGCAGCGCTTTCCTGCAGACGTTTGCAAGCGTCGTCAGAAAAGAAAGGGCCGCAGCCTTGCTAGAGACGCGGTTACAACTTCCAAATGAAAGCGTTGTCATCTTTGCAGAGGAAATGGCCAGACTGTTCCGCCACGCTGACCCTGCCATGCCTGAGGACAAGAAAGTCAGGTTGCTCATGCGAGGGGTAAAGCAAGAGCTCTTCGCTGGGCTGATGCGGAACCCACCCTCGACAGTCCAAGAATGCATCTCAGAGGCGACGACGATTGGGAAGACGCTGGAAATGCGTAACCACCAGAATAATCGCCGATCGATTCAAGACAGCCCAGCTGTTCATGCCGTCGTCTCCGACGACCTGCGTGAAACGATCCGAGCGATCGTGCGGGAAGAACTGCGCAAGCTGTTACCCTTACCACAGCCTGAAGCTGCCTCGATCGCCGACATCGTCCGAGAGGAAATCCAGCAGTCTCTGGGCATCCCCGAGTCAGCGCAGCCGCAGCTGCAAGCAGTGAGCTATGCTGCTGCAGCCCGACGCAACGCCCCCCCCCCCTCCTCGCCCACGTCAAGACGCCGCGCCGCCCCAGCAGTCCCGCCGCCAGGCACCACCGCCGCCGCCACCGACGTCATACCGCCCACCAGCCAGCCAGCGATACACGCCAAGGAAGATCGACGTTTGGCGCGCCCCTGACAACCGCCCGCTCTGCTACCACTGCGGGGAGGCCGGCCACACGTACCGCCGCTGTCAGTACTGACAGATGGGGCTTCGAGGATTCGCCGTCAACGCGCCGCGCCCACAGCCAGGCGAACGGCCTCGCGACATCGACGACTACCTCACCGGAACACAGTGGCAAGAACGACGGCCTTCCCGCTCGCCTTCGCCGGGCCGCTACATGTCACCGCACCGCCGGCAGTACACTGGCCCAAATCGGGGCCGGTCGCCTAGCCCATATCCGGGAAACTAAGGACAGCAACCGATGGAGGTGCGGTTGCTGTACGACGAACTACCGAAGATCCTCCGCCGCCGACGAGAACGCCGCAACGAAATCTAAAGAACACGCCGCAAGCCGAACGAAGCTCTGACGTCGAAACTTCACGGCTTGAGGAAGACCTGACGACGCCACGTCGAAGCAGTGGAACAAACCGACGCAGCCGTGACCCGACGCCGCGAGCCAACCACAACGCAAGACGACGAACTAGCGACCTCGACGTTCTCATTGACGGCCACAATGTCACCGCTCTCGTCGACACTGGAGCCGACTATTGCGTCATCAGTGGGCCTTTCGCCACGAAGTTGAAGAAAGTAAAGACTGCTTGGGAAGGCCCCGAAATCCGTACCGCTGGAGGCCATGTAATAACGCCATCTGGAGTCTGCACAGCAAGAGTAACAATCAATAATCGCACGTATCCTGCGAGTTTCGTAATCTTGCAACACTGCTCCAGGGACGTCATACTTGGCATGGATTTCTTAAACCATCATGGCGCCGTCATTCACTTAAGAACCAAGTCGATAACCCTATCGTCGGACAAAACGACACCGCCGGATACGAATCCATCTCACAATGCCCTGAACGTGCTCGAGGATCAAGTTACCATCCCGCCTCGCTCCGGCGTCACAATTCCCGTCAGCACCGAAAAAGCTGAGGACATCGAAGGTGTCATCGAGAGCGATCAGCGTTTGCTACTAGACCGTGACATTTGCGTTTCAAGGGGCATTGCTCGGTAGCACGAAGGAAAAGGAAACGTGATGCTAACGAACTTCAGCCAAGAATACAGACACCTGAGCAGGGGCACGACGATTGCATACATCGAAGAAATATTGGCCGTCAGCAATGCATTTGCCTTTTCGGATTACGACGAAGCTACGATGACTACCCCAACAGCTGAGCCACCCTTCGACGTAAACCCAAATCTTCCCGCTCGCCAACAGCAACAGCTTCGATGCCTTCTGCAGAAAAACAAGGACTGTTTCTCGTCGTCATCGCGGGTCCGACAAACGCCCCTTGCTAAGCACCGCATTATAACAGAAGAAAATGCTCGACCACTCCGTCAGAGTCCCTACCGAGTTTCGACGCGGGAACGGGAGGCCGTGAAGAAACAGGGTTTACTTTTGCTGCGTCGCGTTGACATGAACCATGAAGGTACATATTGGTGACGTACTTCAAACAGTTTACATTTAAATTGCTCCCACAGATCATCTACATCAGACGTAACTGACAGTGTCTCGAAAATGTCGTAGCACCGATCAAGCGCTTCTGTTACCTTTTCAGTGTTCGCCTTCTTATAGCTGTATATTCGTCTTGCTCCAGTATCAGCAACCTTAACATGACGCAAGCTCAACTCGCAAAGTACAGCGCTATGGTCACTAATACCGGCTAACACTATCCTTTGCTGGTCCTCATCAGGTTAATCAGTAAGTAATAAATCAAGCACATTATTTCCTCTTGTACACTCTAAGAAAAAAAAGAGTATGCGTGACTCTTTTCGGAGAGTTCTGACTTGCCACGTATAGACCAGAACACAGCGAATTCCATGCGCATCGCCATATTTGCATCGCGCGTCGCGCCATCTATCGCACACGCGACGAAACAACATGCGCGGGCTGCCACGCCAGCAGACGCTACACAGAGCAAACGTGAAACTCCCGAAACTCAGCCCGTCGGAGAGCGTGTTTCGCGTCTTTTCTAGCCTGGACATTTTCGCTGTTTTTATTGGAACATCAAGATCATCTTGCTCATGCAAGTCCACAATGTATACAGTACGTGCTGAGTGGGCTGCGGAAGCAACCTCGTCAGATACATACGCTGTTATATTTGTAAATATACGTTCTCGCTGTAGTACGCGTGAATCTAATTGCAGTGCAGCTCGCGAAAGAGTGAAACGGTGTTTTGTTGCCCAATATTACAAGTTGTGCACAAAGTTTTGTGAAAGCTCATCATTTCAGCATGCATCGCGTAATAATTAGAGGACGCTTTACGGGTAGTTTCGCGGAACGTAATTTTTGTTTCACGGGCGCTCTTATAATAATGCGTCTTGCTCACAAAAGCGTGCTATCAGAGAGTATAACCTGAAGTATCGTTCAGCGATCCCTTTTGGAAGCTACCTGCGCTATTTTATTCTTGTAACGATGGTGCTTTACAAGCGAAACTGTGCTACTCTTAGTTAAGCCGGTTAGCTACGCCTGCGACGTAGAGGACACTGGCGCGAGTACCGTTTACTTACGTGCCAATATATGTATTATGTGCACCTGAATGCCTCGTGTACAAATAAATTGGGGACATCAAACACTGAAATGAAAGCACGAAATTCTGGCCAGCTGTTGAGGAGCACCGTGCCATTTATTACCTTTCGAAGACGAAATCTCGAAGGCGTGAATGCCATCAAAAGCACTAAAGCTTAGTACTACGTTGAAAGTGGCAAAGCATGCTGATTGCTTGTGCTTGAAAGCACTACCTTGCACTAGATTTTGGTCAAAGGAAACGCTCAAGGGTATGAAGTGCACGCTCACACAAAGCTCGCGCCTGCCTTAAACCCAGCTGCGTGTCACGCAAATTAGGCTCGCAAAATAAAACAGGTGGACATCACACTGCAGAATACACGCTGTTAGTGTACTTACTCACGCATTTTCACTCGGCTCCTACTCCTAGTTTTTTTGCTTGAATCACGGTTATCCACTCGCGGCGAAGCTGAAAACACCGCACCGGCACTATTTCCGTGGCGCGTCGTAATCGTCGCAGACAACGCTAATATCCTCTTGTTGCGCTGCTCCTTTTGGCATCCAAAGACGACGCAGTAGTGCCTGGACGAGCTCTTATACGCTGAAGCGGCGTGAACGGGTACTTTTTCGCACTTTAAAGCCTCAGAACTGCAGCTTGCCCTGTTTACTTGGTGCAGCCCGCGCGCGCCATGGCAGCTCCGGTCAGCCCGGCATCTGGGTGCGAGAGTATCCGCTCGGCTCGCCAGCAGCCTGGGTGCGAGACAGGCGTGCTCTGGTGTATAGGACTCTCTTTAAATAGTCACGGTGACTCTCTTGGTGGGCCAGGGTCGGCTCGCTCTAGGAGAGTCCCCTGACCCTCTAGGAAGAGTGCAAAGACTCTCATCGGGAGGATCACGTTACCACTCATAGGGAGTCAGACGACTCTTGCCGGTAACGCTCCTAGGGGAGTCAAGGGACCCACACCGAAGCATCAAGCGACTCCACAAGTATTTTAAGCTACTCATTTGATCCTTGCTCTACTTTTGCGCGACTACTGTTGAAAATAGTGGAGTATTCATTTTAAGCAAGTCGAATAATACTTGCCGTTCTGCCCAGCGACTGTAAAAAAAGAGTAGTTCAGTTTTAGCATTATTTTAATAAAACTCGTCAAAACAACACATATTTTCCAACAAAGTTATATAGAAAGCGCGAAAAGACGGTCTGTGATTTCCAATTAAGAAGTTTGGGTATTCCTCATTTACACGCTTCTATGAATATAGCCAACTAAAATGTGTGACTGTGATGTGCACAGTGTCATATGGTGCTAAATGAACAGCAGAAATCGCCATCATGTTTCCATATTTATTCCTTGTGATTAAGAATAAATAAAAAAGTGGTGACGGCTTGAGGCATCAGACTTGTGGCTTGCTAGGTTGTCGCTCCTGTCCAGCGTGAGCACCATGAAAAACGGTATCTGAAAAGCAGAACGTGATATTATGATGAGAAAATGAAATTGCAGTAAAAGACATAATAAAGGCTAACAACAAAACAACAAAGCACATCCTCCGGCAGCCAGGGGCATGCCGTGAGCGGTTATTGACCGCACGTTTTACAAACGTAACCCATCCTTAAATACTCAGATAAACAGATGCGAGTACTAGGGCCCGAACGACACCCAGCGCGTGCATACGCCGTCTACGTCGAGATCAGACATGTCATATGCTAGAATTAGCGCACATAACTCCCACAATCACGTACACTCACTCGATTCTGTTATAGCGCCCAACGTCATCGCAGTGTATGCAAACCACGAAAACAGCAAACAGAAACGAGGGAAAAGAGTGCACGCCGGCGGCCGCAACAACGCGCGTCGTCGAAAGTCTAGAGCTTTTTTCACTTTACCGGCGAGGCGTGTCCAACTTGAATGACTACCGCGTACATTCGGAAAGCCACCGTACTATATCTGCACCTCAAACTACCGTCTTAAAGCCAACAAAAACCATTACATATAGTGCGTCTGAGCGTTCTGTACACGGGCTTTTTTTTTTTCGCGCTCCCACGCGTGGAAGCACGCCGCACACTGAAGGTCGATGGAAATGTTATTATGAAGTAGACTAAAGTGCACCTCAAAACGACATCTTGCACCTTCAGTAGTGCAGACACGACGTGCGATCAGCAAGAAATGACCCTCGATTATTGTTTGCATCGCTCACTTTATGGGAGCTTGTACAGCAACGCGCATAACGGTGGCAACTCGTTAACTGGCAGCTTTAGTTGGGCATCCGCAACAGCCCCGCGGATACAGGCTACTGTTGGAAATGGCGGGCAGATTCCGCAGAGCTGCTGCAGACGCCCAGCTAAAGCTGTATAATTAGTACCTACGAAAGCAGTACACTCACCGTTTACTGGCGCCCGTTGTCGGTGTCTGCAGCTCCATGAATATTCCGCCCTCCAAGCGTCACTTCGTGCACGGAGCCGGCTTCAATACCACCGAAGACGCGCAACCAACTCATCCACGCAACGCATTCCAATAGACCAGGAGACTGAGACGACTGAGACATGGGTGTTCTCTGACTGAGAGAGGAGAGCGGCGCGCCACCCCGGCGCCAACCCCGTCTGCGTCTGCGTCACCCAGCAAGGCGCCACAACGGCGCCAAAGGGCGAGCGTGCGATATGTATGGAGTATACGGCGGCTCTTCCGTATACCGAAGCCAATCGAAACGCGCTTCAGGAGGGTCCAGTGACTCCTTCCCAAATGCGAACTCTTTTTTTCTGCCTGTACCTTCCAAAAGGGGTCAGATGGACACCCGAAGGGAGTCACGGTTCCATGACCCTCTTTTGACTCTCTTTTTTCTTAGAGTGTAGGCTGCCGTACAAGTTGGTTAAGCTAATAGCAGTTACACATCTTTAACAATTCTTTACATGAACCACTAATAATGCGAGCATCACTATTTGGCTTATGCAAGTCAATTTCAGGCAAGTTAAAATCACCTCCCAGTATTACATGATCACCGTTAACTGCCTCAATTTCTTCATTAAAGTCATTCATCACTTGAACTCGGCGCTCTATAAAAGGAACAAACTGACACGGTCTTTCCACTATGCAAGCGTAGTTTCAGCCACATTGATTCCATTGTCTGTGTTCCCGATTCTAACATTTCGGAATAAATTTCCCGTTTCACCAATATACAAACACCTCCGCCGTGTCAGTCCCTATCTCTCCGCTAAGCCGCATAATTAGTGGGAAAGATTTCACTGTCACCAATTTTGCTTAAAATGTACTGATGGGCTAGTTGGTGAGCCATGATTCTCGAATAGGCAGCGCACAAAAGGCGACGAACACGTACACAAAAAAGACGCAAACAAAAGCGCTGTACTGCAACTGGTGATTTATTGTCGAAAGACCCGGCTTATGTATGTGAACACGCACATGTGCTGTGACAGCAGTGGATACGATGAGGACCGAAAAACCCGAGGAAACCGCATAAATAAAGGCACAACAAAAAAACAACAGAAAAAAAACAACAAAAAACACAAAAACACGTGGTTCTGATAAAAAAATTTTTTGCCACACAGTATGTGGTTATATGCCAAGGTATCGGCGCGCTTTTTCAGAGAACGCAACCGAGGGCCAACTGATACACTTATCTTTCCATTTGTCTATTTCTATGGCCTCGATTACCTCTCTGGTTTCCTTCTTACGTTCCTTGCGCCCAATCTCCGTACCTGTTAAATTGGGAGCACAGCCACAATCCCTACAATGGAAGGCCAAATGCCCAGAATCTTTTGCTGCAAAGTGGCGGTTGTGTTCCGTTAACCGTGTGTTTATGCACCTGCCCGTCTGGCCAATGTACACATTGTTACAGGTCAGAGGCATCTTGTAGATCACCTCTTCTGTGCATCCGACGTAGGGGTTGCGGTGCTTGATTTCACACGATTGCGTATGCGTCATAGCGCCATTCACCTTTTTGCACAGGCCCGACAATCGCACTGGTGCCGAGAACACAACGTCGACACCGGCTTTCCGGCTTATCTTTCGCAGATTGTGCGAAATGGCGTGCACATAAGGTATCACCACCGTACGCCGGTGGTTCCTGCTTGCGGCAGCACTAGTTTTCTTTTTTGCAAGCCTTCTGCGACCGAAACCAAGAGGTTCGTCGGATACCCAGAGCGCCTAAGGCGGCTCACCTGGTTGGTGAAGCTGGCATCACCTTTGTGCGGACAGGATTTCTGCAGGGCGCCAAGGAAGCATGATCTGGCAATTGCTCTCTTTACAAGTTTGGAGTGCGCGGATTGGTTGGGAGGACGGGTTTGTTGCCCCTTGGTTCATAAGCCCAACATATGTGATCAGGCGAAACGGAGAGGAGAAACATCTGGCGTCTTTCGTTAAGCAGCTGGCGTCTTTTCGTTTTGCTTTAGAAACATCTGGCGTCTTTTCGTTTCGCTCTTAGAAAACATCTGGCGTCTTTCGTTGGTTTATTTCATCATTCAACGGCGCTTTGAACAAAATTTTTATTGTTTAATCACGCACAGGAGAAATCTCACCAGGCACTACCTTGGAGGTAAACAATGGCTGCTAATGGGAATGAGAGACAGAAGAAGTCGGCTTTTAGCTAACACTTACACTTCTACTTCTACTAAAGTTTCCTACTGGAACATGCCAATGGCGGCTAATGGGGAATGAGAGACAGAAAAATTCGGCTTTTAGTTAACGCGCACGCTGCGAATTTTTTATTGTTCAACAACGCACAGGATAAATCTCCCACCGGCACCACCTTGGAGGTCAAGATCTGGTACTAGCGTTAAGACTGGTTACGCACTACGACGGGGACGAACGGGTGCCGCTTTAAGGAGCTTCGAACCTAAAACTCTAGTCACCTGCTGACCTTGAAATGCGTCATTTAGTTTTCTGTCACGCGCAGCCAAATAAATGTCGGACAGCACCGGTGCTATGCAGGAGCCGGTAGAAATTCCATTTTTTTTGGATGCACACTTCACCTTCCCATTCCGCAAATGTTGAATGCAAGTAAGTTGAGAGGAGTCCCATCAATTGGCTGCTGTGAATACCGGCGCTATTCTGAAATCTGGTGACACCGTGCTCGTCAATGCATTCGCCCACACTTGTCGTTAGGTCGTTGTGCGGGATACTGTAATATAAATCTTTTATGTCAGCAGAAAAAAGCCGAAAGCCGTCGCTTGACTGGGTCGTGTTCTTAAAAAAGCCTATTACCTGCACGGCGTCACCAGATTTCAGAATAGCGCCGCTATTCACAGCAGCCAATTCATGGAACTCCTCTCAACTTACTTGCATTCAACATTTGCGGAATGGGAAGGCGAAGTGTACATACAAAAAAATGGAATTTCTATCTGCTCCTGCATAGCGCCGATGCTGTCCGACAATTATTTGGCTGCGCGTGACAGAAAACTAAATGACGCATTTCAAGGTCAGCAGGTGAGTTTTTAGATACGTCGACGATTTTTTAGGTGTTTTACAGTGTGATGACAAGGATTTTGATTCCGCAGTATCTAACGTTATGGCCACATTTGCTTCGTGCCTCGCACCATTGTTACTAACGTGCGAGCTGCCCATTAGCGGCTATATTAGGTTTTTAGACCTTGGTGTATACGTTTCGCCTGATCACATATGTTGGGCTTATGAACCAAAGGGCAACAAACCCGTCCTCCCAACCAATCCGCGCACTCCAAACTTGTAAAGAGAGCAATTGCCAGATCATACTTCCTTGGCGCCCTGCAGAAATCCTGTCCGCACAAAGGTGATGCCAGCTTCACCAACCAGGTGAGCCGCCTTAGGCGCTCTGGGTATCCGACGAACCTCTTGGTTTCGGTCGCAGAAGGCTTGCAAAAAAAGAAAACAAGTGCTGCCGCAAGCAGGAACCACCGGCGTACGGTGGTGATACCTTATGTGCACACCATTTCGCACAATCTGCGAAAGATAGGCCGGAAAGCCGGTGTCGACGTTGTGTTCTCGGCACCAGTGCGATTGTCGGGCCTGTGCAAAAAGGTGAATGGCGCTATGACCCATACGCAATCGTGTGAAATCAAGCACCGCAACCCCTACGTCGCATGCACAGAAGAGGTGATCTACAAGATGCCTCTGACCTGTAACAATGTGTACATTGGCCAGACGGGCAGGTGCATAAACACACGGTTAACGGAACACAACCGCCACTTTGCAGCAAAAGATTCTGGGCATTTGGCCTTCCATTGTAGGGATTGTGGCTGTGCTCCCACTTTAACAGGTACGGAGATTGGGCGCAAGGAACGTAAGAAGGAAATCAGAGAGGTAATCGAGGCCATAGAAATAGACAAATGGAAAGATAAGTGTATCAGTTGGCCCTCGGTTGCGTTCTCTGAAAAAGCGCGCCGATACCTTGGCATGTAACCACATACTGTGTGGCAAAAAATTTTTTATCAGAACCACGTGTTTTTGTGTTTTTTGTTGTTTTTTTTCTGTTGTTTTTTTGTTGTGCCTTTATTTATGCGGTTTCCTCGGGTTTTTCCGTCCTCATCGTATCCACTGCTGTCAGAGCACATTTGCGTGTTCACATACATAAGCCGGGTCTTTCGACAATAAATCACCAGTTGCAGTACAGTGCTTGTGTTTGCGTCTTTTTAAAGACGATAGTCTTTCTTGGGGAACTTAAACGCAGAAATTTTGGTCTGTCTTTCTGTCTTTCTGTTTGTCGGCACGTCACCCGATTCAGCCAACCGGCCAAAGTTGAACCACTTGCTTACCGCCCACCCATCTTGAACTGGAACGGCTGTTCATACTTTGAACTTTGTCGATCACAAAGTAAATATTACGCATATCTGAGGCGTAGCGTCATTAGGTAAGTATTAGGTGGTGTTCCTTTAATAGAAAATACATAGATACGCAATTTTAAAGACCATGATGGTATGCGTTTAACGTTGAGACAGTAACGCGTTTATTAAGAGATTGCCACAGCTGAAGCGATCAGCGGTCCAAGCCGAGCAAGCGCGAGCGCCAGCAACAACCGTCTTCGTCTTCTTCTTTCGCAGGCGTTCTTGTCTGCGCCCTAGCGTGTCACATATAACTCCCCCGCGGAAAAGGAGCCATCCTGGCGACCTAAGGAACAGGTACAACTGGTGGGTCATAATGCGGCTTCAGTCGATCGACGTGAACAGTCTCGCGGCCGCGACGACGGCGGTCCGTAGATGATTGAACAGCCTCAATCATATAGTTAACTGGGGATGCTTGACGTAGGACGCGGTAGGGGCCTTCGTACTTAGGCAGTAGCTTTGTGGAAAGGCCAGGAGCGGAGGAGGGAACGCGAAGCCACACCAACGTTCCAGGCGAATACGACTGAGGAGGCAGGTTTTCGTCGTGACGGTCCTTCTGGCCCTACTCGCCCTACAATGTTACAACCCTAGTTTCTTAAGCTGCGCTGAAAATGCGACTGCGCTGAAAATGGTCTTCCTCCGTGCCCTCTGCACAAGCTCATGTTGTGTTTCGGTTTCGGTTCAGTATTGCATTGTACGAATAACAGGGGGCGCCGCTCTGGCATTCCTGTTATACCCAGGCGACGTGTAAGTAAGAGAGTTTGTGGAGAGTACTCGTTGAGTGCGGGGATAGAGAGAATAAACGTTTATTTTGAGCAAGCGCGCTGTGCGCCCAAGGTGGGCGGCCTCCTTATTCCAGGTAGCCGCGGGCCTTCGCCATCTCTCGTGCCCGTTGAACCAGGCTTCGCTGATTCTTCAGGTCTGGGTCCGATAACTTGGCCTCCCACTGCTCTTCGGTCAGTGTAGCGGTGCTAGGGTTTTGTTTGCATCCCCATAGCATATGGCATAGAGTGTCCGGGACATCACAGTACTTGCAGATGTACGAGTGCTCAGTCGGTGAGATACGGTGAAGTAATATACCGTGAACGTAAGTGTTTGTTTGCAGCTTCCCGAGGGTAACTGCCTCTTCCCTAGTTAGGCTGGGGTGAGCTGGCGGATAAGTTCTTCGGCCTAGCCTGTAGTGCTGTAAGATGTCGCTGTACTTTTTGGGTACATCGTCTTTCCTCCTAAGTGAGTCCTGTGGGAAGGCCCGGTGAACATGAGCTCGGGCGGAAGCGTCGGCTGCCTCGTTTCCCATCAGGGACTCGTGACCCGGAGTCCAAACGATGTACGTTTCTGGTAGGTTCTTCTTTGCTGTAGCTGTGAGTATTTGTAAGGCTTGCCTGGAAATTCTTCCTTTCTGAAAATTTCGACAAGCTGCTTGTGAATCGGTGAGTATGATTGCTTCCTCAGCACAGGTTGAGATGGCCAGGGCTATGGCTGTTTCTTCAGCCGTATCGATTTCCGTAGTTAAGGCGCTAGCTGCGGTTCTCTCTTTTCCTTTACTGTCGACTACGCTCACGGCATGGGCTGGGATTCCTGAATATTTTGCTGCATCAGTGTATCTTGTGTCCGGATTTCGGCCGTAGTCTTGTCGCAGTTTCTCTATTCTGGATTTTCTTCTTCCTAGATGGTAGGTAGGATGCATATTTCGTGGGATGCGGCTTACCGAGATGTACTGTCGAATTGTTGCTGGGATAGGCCTTTTCTCATCACATTGTTGTATGGCTTCAGGATAGCCTAATCTTCGAAGTGTAGCCCGCCCTGTTTCAGTAAGTCTAAGTCGCTCGAGTTGGTTCACTTTGTGTGCTTCCAAGAGCTCCTCCCAGGTGTTGTGGAGACCTAAGCGTAGTAGTCGCTGTGTGGAAGCACGTTCAGAGATCCCTATGGCAGTCTTGATGGCCTTTCGTATGAGGGTATTCAGTTTTTCAATTTCTGCATTCTTGAGGTCTAAATAAGGGGTCCCATAAGTAATTCTACTAATGATGAGCGCTTGGATGATTTTGATTGTGTCTTCTTCTTTCAAGCCATGCCTTTTGTTGGATACCCGTCGTACCAAGTGCGCGACTTCCGTGACGGTTGCTTGCAGTTTTGGTAAGGTGGCTGCGCCCGATCCGTCTTTAGGACTCTAAGCGAGTCTAAGCGGACTCTAAGCGGGACTCTAAGCTCCAAGGACTCTAAGCGAGTCTACTTTAGGTATTTGTACTCCATTCATCCAAAGCTCTGGTTCTGGGATTTCACCTGTTGGTGGTCGTCCTCTTGTTCTAGCTTTTAGTATAAGAAGCTCGGATTTTTCGGGAGCCCATGTGAGCCCACCAGTATTGAGGTAGTTCTCTGTGCGATCCAACGCCTCTTGAAGTGCGTCCTGTTGCATTCCTGGAGAGCCACCGGTTGTCCAGATGGTTAGGTCATCTGCATATAGGGCGTGTCTTATCCCCTCTATTTCTTTCAATATGTTCGGCAGTTTCATCATGGCAATGTTAAAAAGGAGTGGCGAGATAACGGAGCCTTGAGGCGTTCCTTTGTTGGCCATTTCAAACTGGTCCGATTTCAGACTGCCAAGGCGCACTGTTGCTGTTCTGCCGGTGAGAAAGTTTCGTACGTAGCGGTACGTTCTTTCGCCACAGTGCGTGTCCTGAAGGTTCCTCAGTACCGCCCTATGAGAGACATTGTCAAAGGCTCCTTTCACATCCAATGCCAAGACTGCGCTCTTGCTGTGCTTACCTAGATGATCGATGACATCCTCCTTCAGCTGTAATAAAATGTCTTGCGCTGATAAATAGTGGCGGATTCCATACATGGTGTCAGGCAAGTAGCGCTTTTCTTCCAAGTATGGAGTTGGTCTGTTAAGGACCATATGCTCATACAGCTTACCGGCGCAGGATTTCAGGGATATAGGTCGCATATTTCCTATTCCCAGTGGTTTGTTCGGCTTCGGAATCATGACGATGTCAGCATGTTTCCAGATTGCTGGAACGGTCCCACTTTCCCAGCTGTCGTTGATAGTTTTTAGGAGATAGTCTTCCTCTTTCTTGCCTAGGTTGCGGAGTATCTTGTTACTTATGCGGTCTTTACCTGGGGCTGTGTTTCGAGTAAGTTTTGCCAGTGCCGCTGCCATTTCTCCCAGAGTGAACGGGCGATCGAGTTCATCATTTGGTTTTCCTGTGTAATCTAGGTGCAAAGCAGGAATCGCTGCAGCTTGGGCACCTCCCGTCAACTTCTTCCTTAATTCTTGCAGGATTTCACTTTCCGAGCCCCCGTAATTGTGAATGACTTTTGCGAGATTCTTTCTGAAATTTGTTTTTGATTCCGTAGTGCTCAACATTTACTTGAGGATGTTCCAGGTTTTACGGGTACTTAATGTTCCTTGGAGTCTGTCACACATCTGGTTCCAGTTTTGCCTTTGATTCATCGGCGTATTTGTCGGCTTGCCTGGTTAGCTCCGCTATGCGTTTTTTTAGGACCCTGTTCCGTTTCTGTTTATTCCATCGACGGATAAGGCTTCTACGAGCTTCCCACAGGTGGAGCAG
The DNA here is from genome assembly GCF_013339695.2 of Rhipicephalus sanguineus. Classification (NCBI taxonomy): domain Eukaryota; kingdom Metazoa; phylum Arthropoda; class Arachnida; order Ixodida; family Ixodidae; genus Rhipicephalus; species Rhipicephalus sanguineus. Next base: position 161,539,200 of record NC_051183.1, read on the forward strand.
GTGAGGATCCGCAGCTGGTTTTTCAACAGTCAGTTGAATTTCCTTCGTGTACTTCTGTGCTTTTTCTGTCGTGAGTTTGGTCCACTCCTCAAGGTATTCAATACTTTGTGTGAGCTCTTCTTTTCGGAAAGCAGTCCAGTCCGTGATTTTTGCTTTACCAATCTTGAGGGGTGCCCTTTTGTAGATTGTTTCCGTTTGCACCAAGTGGTGGTCACTTCCCAGAGTTTCTTCGAGTCTCGTCCATTCCACTTGGGATATCCCCGCTGTGAAGGTGAGATCCGGGTTGGTGTCTCTTGATACACTGTTTCCGATTCTTGTAGGGGTGTGCGGGTCCGTCCACAATGTTAACTGGTGGTGTTGTGCTGTGTCGTGGATATTGGTTCCTTTCTTGTCCGTTTTGTGATAACCCCAAGCCGTGTGGTAGCATTGAAATCACCCACCACCACGAGCTTGTGTCCTTTTGCATACTTCTTCACTTCTCTCAGAAGTGCATCGAAGCTTGCGAGAGATTCCCTCGGGGGACTATAAATGTTGACAATGAAAATGCTCTGATTCGTTTTCTTGCTAGGAAGAATCTCCACAAAGGTGTGTTCGATGCAGATGTCAATAGGATGCTGTTGTGCAACAAGCAGTTTCTGTATTAGGATTGCCGTGCGTGTCCTTCCCTCCGCTATATGTTTCGTATCCTCTGATTTTGATTGTGCCTGATTGGGTTTCTTGCAGGGCTATAACGTCTGGATTCTCTTGAGTAGTTAGTTGTGATAAACTCTGCGTTTTGGATTTGATGGATCTACAATTCCACTGCCATATCTTGAGTCTTGTGTGCTTGTCTCGTGTGTTATCCTTGGATGTGCTATCCATCTTGACCTTCCATGGTGTCAGTCATACGTGCTTCTCTGACTGGGTACTTTGGCTTCTTTCTGTTTTGTTCGGATGTCTTCTCCAGAGTTGCCATTCGTGATCCAATTTCGGCAAAGGTTTTGTCAACATGGGCGATAAACCCGTCAAGTGTTGTTTTAAGTTGGCTTACTGTAGTCGTGAGTGTCTGAATGGCTTGTTGTTGCTGTTGCTGTTGCTGCAGGATAGGTGTTAGGGCTGCTTGGAGCTTGGCATCCTGTTTTTCTTCTAGTTTCTTTTCCATATTTTCAAGCTGCTTGGTGAAAGTCTGCTGGTCGTTGCATCTTCTAAGCAATTCATGGTTCACTTGCTTTAAGTTTTCAATTTCCTTACGGAGCCTTGCAATTTCGTGTTCCTCGGGCACTTGTGTTATGGGTGCTTCAGAGAAGGAGGTGGAGCTGTTTTTGGCAGCTTCTGCATAACTCACTGCCTTTTTTGACCTTGACCTTGACCTAGATCGGGAGCGGGACCTACCCCTCGATGTCGATCTCCTTCTTTGTGTGCAAGAGATGCTGTCACTTGTAGTGCCCGAAAGAATGTGTGGGAAGTCCGAGTCTGAGTCGACTGACCAAGACAGCGTCGACCTCTGCTGCTGCTGTAGTTTCAAGCGTTGATTCCGCACATGGAAAGGAGGTGGAGCTGCTTTCAGCTTTCGCTTGCAGTCTTTTCCCGCAGTTTCGTGAGGGAGGTTGCAGATCTTGCATATCACATTGCATTGATGTTCAGGTGGTTGGTTGGACTGGCAGCACTTAAAGCAAAAGTTTGGTTTTGGTTGCGGACAGATGTCCTGCCGGTGTCCTAGGGCTCCACAGGTTTTACAATACTGTACTGTCTTCCGGTATGGTCGGCATCTGATTTGGGCTCCCTCCACTTTTACGTAGAATGGAACATGCGGTCCGTGAAAATAGATGATGGCCGAGGTCGATCTTCCAAGCATTCTAGCGCTGACAATTTCGTAGCCATCTGCCCTCACCATTTCCATTAGTTCTTCCGCTGTCATTCCTGGTATTAGACCGTGTATGACGCCCATTTACACTTCCGCCAGGGTTTTGATGTATGGTATCAAGCTGTAGTCGGTTCCGTCCAACTGTATGGTTTTAATGTTTGGTAGGATTTCGAAGGCAACATCGTTGTCCGGAGTGTTTGCTATGATAAGATTTTGGCTCCATTGCACTTGAGTTGTGACTTTTGTCCGGAATGCTTCAGGGTTCATCTTGCTAGCCCTTGCTAACGCATAGGAGATTGCTACTGTTGACCACTTTGAGAGTTGCAGTCCGGGCTGTGGTCGATAGATGACTTTTCGGTCATCTTCCGGTAGTGGTGGTGGTGTGTTTCTTGGGTACGTCAGTAGCGTGTTTCCGTGAGTCTTGCACGTCACTTTTTTCTGTCTCACTTCCAGGTCGTTCAATGTCTGTCTGGCTTGTACGTGCCCCGGTGCATTCCTGCTGTTGCGGTTTTTTCCTCTTTCCTACCTGCCGCCAGACACTCTGAGTCTCGATCGTTCTTCCACTGTTTGTGTCGAAAGCTGCTTCCACAGTCCTTTCGTCCCTGTCCTGCTCGTTCTCTGTATGTTCACTTTCTTCGGTTGTTGCATGCATATGCTCAGCCATACCAGCGCGCGGCGAGTGCGGGTCACGAATTACAAAAGTACGTCTCGTAGCGCGGGCGCGAGCACGAGGCGCAAGGCGCGAGGCGTGTGACCTCGGGAAAAGGAGAAGTTTCGTGAACCTCGGTAGGCCTAGCTCGGCAAGCGCCGTTTGCTACTTCAAGAATAGTACATCCGTGACGAATCGACTCACAGAGTTGTGGGTGGTGTCTCTCGATGCCACTTTCCAAGCTGAGTTGATTGATGCAGGCGTTCTGTTGCTTCCTGTTGGCAGTCCTCGGGAAATTCACGTTGAAACGGGACCACATCTAGATCAAGTCAGCTCTGTTGGCCCCCTTGCGGCGATCGCTCGTTGAGTGCGGACGTTTCTTCTCCTTCGGCGCATCGCGCCAAACAGCGTGTTCGGGCTGGCCGGCGTCCCGACCGGTCGCGTTGGTCACCGCCGGTCTTCGCCTGCCGCTGCGCCGGGACTACCAGCCCGCAACACAGCACTCATGTTTCCCGACGTATTGCCAGATGGCGTCCATATCTCACGCAGCGCCTCTTCTATCGTCTTTAGACGACATTTGCAGCGAAGCACGCAGATACGCGGCCAATTTTTTGTGTACGTGTTCGTCGCCTTTTGTGCGCTGCCTATTCGAGAGTCACTAATTTCGCTGTTCAACCATGATTCCGATCCAAGTACAACAGAAGGATTAGTCATATGATTAGGACTAGCTAACTCGTCCACCTTATTTGTAACACTTCTGCAATTCACAAGTACCACCTTCAGATTGGCACTGCTGCTTCTCTGTCAGCCTGATGGCATGACCGAACCTAACTTCGCTCAATGTTGTAGTCACTGGCTTGCGGTCAAGATAACACCTCATAATTTCCCTTACCGGCAGTTGATCCTAACATTACATGCAGTATGTATTATTCGGTTTCGCAATCCGTGTACATGTTTACTTAGTTTTCTTGCAAATAAACCTTATTATAGTAGTGTTACGAAAGCGTAACAGTGTATTTTTAAAGAAAGATCTGGTGGAAAGGTGAAAAAAGTGCCTGGTGGGTAAACAAAGTTACGTAGCCTTGCGCTGAAGTGAGCACTAACACAAGATAAACTTGATTACTTTTTCTACGACACAGCCAATGCATGTAAGTCTGCTGGACGTAACGCTACTCTTCTTTATTTGTTTCTGCAATAGTAAGCGGGTATATTTCGCGGACCAAATTGTTCCAACAATGAGAAGTTTAGCACGTAAGAAAAATTACACCATCTCCCACTAAACTGAGCCATGTGGGGATGCGAAGCACCGCTAGGTGTTCACTTATGTTTCCATTGTTGTTCCATATGTATGTTTTCGTGTATGTTCTATTTGTGTGTGGAGTTGTGTATATGTTGTGTACCGCTTATGTTACCGCCCCAGCTCGATGTTTCCGTTGCCTCGCAGCTTCGATATTCTCTTGCCGGCGTGGCCGTTTACGTTCAGCTTTGCGAGCCTCCATAGCGCCGTTGCGAAAGAGAGTGCAACGGTAGCGAGCCCGCGCCGAAATATATACGAGCGCACAGCAGTCGCGGAGAGAGAAACAAGAGAGGAGAAACGAAGCGGAGGCAGCGCTCACGCTAACCTCCTCCACCCCATCTCGCGCTCACGCGAGGAAAGGGAGAGAGCTGACGCATGTACAGTGGGGGGCGGACGCGTGAGGGAAGGACGGACTCAGCCCCGAGCAAAAGCTGCTTCGCATCTAAAATGCGCGTACTCGATGTAAAGTTTATTGTATCACCGTTTTCAACACATTTTGATCAAATAACGTGTCATGCGAGTAAGAAAAGTATAGCGTCGGGGGTGCATTCTACTTGCCTGATAATGTAGATGGAGCTCCGGACACGGGAGAAAAAATAGAATTACACTTCTGCGTAGTAAAATGTAGCCAGGTTTATGGTTCCCCCAGTAGTTTCTCTCTTTTACATCTACACTAATAAAGGTATATTTTCTGAAGGATTTCCTGACGTGGCGCAACTGAAATGATCAAGTCATGGTAACATAATTATATGAGCTTTCTTACATGAAGACTTCGTACACGAAAGTCGTAATAAATTTTTCCTATAATTATATAAAATAAGCATGGTGATTGCGATCGCATATTCGATCCTGATGGAACTAAAGTTCGAGCTGAAATACAGGAGAGGAATCTTTTGAGAGCCTTCTTCTAAGAAAACGTGTTATGCGGCAATGCCGCGCGCTAGAATTAAGAGCGAAATGTAAAATTTCCGTAGGTCTAGAATGCTGCTTAAACAACGCGCACTTTTGCGAATAAGTCCCAAAGATTGTAGTTCGTTTTCAGAGTCGTATAGGCTTTCGTTCTCAGTCGGGCTGCTCTACGTAAAAGACTTATCTGCCCCTGTAACGGTAAGCGGGCATAGTTCGCCGGTGCTGTAAACGATGAGAAGGAAAAAAAACACTGCATTTCATGAAATAGGTGTTTAACCAGCTTTGTGGGATTGCAAGACACACAGACACAATGTATATATATATATATATATATATATATATATATATATATATATATATATATATATATATATATATCTATATATATATATATATATATATATATATATATATATATATATATATATATCTATATATATATATATATATATATATATATATATATATATATATATATATATATATCTTCTGATCTTCCGAAAGCCCATGTTACTTTGGGAAGATCAGCCATAAGTGGGATGCGTGACCAGTTGGTACCGCTTGCAAACGAGACTGATAGTGTCATGCCGAAATTATAGATGACGCCGAAGGAAGCGATAGCATTTCACCGTGATTGTTATTCTACAGGTAGAAGTTGCTGAAGTCCAGATGACTTGATTGTCGATGTTAATATTGATGAGAGACAAAAGCTATTCTTTTAAAATTGCCAAATTAATGTAACCTCCTTTCCGCGCTGCACGGTCGCAGCGTGTGAAACTGTGTGGTATCTACAAAAAGAATTGCTCGACCATTGAATAGGTAACTTTTCTTGCGTGTAGAATTTCTAGGCCTTACTTTGAATTTGACAACATTGTATCGGTATTTCCGCCTTCAATTCAATCTACAATTCCACACTTTGAACATACAGACACTCCAACTGAAAATCAGCCTTCAAATACTATCAACGCTTCAATATAAACGTACCGACATCGCATATGGTGCAAAACTACTACTGCACTGCTTCTAATAAACAAACCTACAAAATTAGCGACAATTAGTACGCCCCGCTAAGAAAAGAGGCGATAAGAAGAGAAATGTGAGAAGCAGCAATGATGACGGAGCCTTAAATCGTAATACAGTTCAATTCAGGATCTACGCAATCATTCATGTTCTGGGGCCACGCTAAGTGCCTCTCCTATCGGTTAAATTATTTTAAGATCTTGAAATGCCTCTTCATTAAAAAAAATGCCAAATCTCATAAGTACATACCTCCTAGACCTCAAACGACACGCAAATCCGCATTCAGCAAGAAAATTTTACATCTCGAAGTTTTATGATGTGGCACCCTTGCTTTATGCGTTTTACCTCTTCTATTTGCCGCGCACAGGTTCTGAAGCGCTACCGTGTTGAAAGTCATCATGGTGATATCGGGTTCCGGACACAATCCACAGGACGGACTGAGAGACCGGTCACAATTCAATTTATTGATTTACTGCCCACAGTGGCGTCTTCCTCTTGAATGCGTCAAATAAAAATTCAAGCATCGTCATAATTAATGTTGTCAATTATTTAACCAACATACCTTTCAAACATGCACACAGATTAAGGAACGTCATTTTATTATTTATATTACACGCTAGGATTGCTTAGGCATAGACGTATTCAGGTTGTATCGTTTGTACTGGCATTTATTCGCTATATGCATTGCTTATCGTGTGTTTCTTTCCGTTAGCTCCATCCTGTTCTCTTTTTAATACTAGAAATTTACCCTAGGCAAAATATTTTCAGCAGTCTTTCGTGTTCGCAGTATTTACCTCAGCAATGTTTCATGTTCGGGGGCCACGCTAAGTACCTCTCCTATCGGGTAAGTTATTTTAAGAACTTGAAATGTCCACCCATTTGCAATAAATACCAAATCTCATAAGTGCTTATTCCTCACTGTCACTCTGACATCCTGAGAAGGCCATTCTTCCCATAGTCTCTGATGGTGGCGATGCGGGCTTGTTGGTTGGTCACACTTGAATGAGTTGAGCGCATGCAGTATGCGCTCAACTGATACATAGTCTCTGCGCATGGGATAAATTTTTTGTGGTTGAGAAATTCTGTGTCCCTTCCTGTTCTTATTCTCTGTCATACTGCATTATATGCTGATAGCAATCCCGAACAATCATATAAATTTATTTATTTACATATTTGCAAGTTCTGCAGGCCTATACTTAGGCCCAAGCAGAAGGGGCAGCGAAAAAATACAAAGTTGTGCAATCCTACCGCACTTGATCGGATGAATCTTGGAGCACTTGATCAACAGCGTTACGGCGCTGAATGAGTGAACAGGAAACACTGATACGCAGCAGACGTCTACAAATAATTCACTCTCGCACTGCCAACACACGCCATTAGATACATGGTTTGACTTTTCTAAGCGCACGCAGACGAATACAAAAACGGAAGACTACACGACACTCAGACAACAGAAAACAGTTTTTTGTATTCGTCTGCGTGCGCTTAGGTAAGTAAAACCATGCATTTCAACCAACTAGCCCAGATGTCGATTCTCTTGCGCCATTAGGTATCTTGAAAAACTATGAGCGCACAGAAAACGCGGACGACAAAAAGACACACATATGCACACTTTGAATTTGACAACATTGTATCGGTATTTCCGCCTTTAATCCAATCTACAATTCCACACTTTGAACATACAGACACTCCAACTGAAAATCAGCGTTCAAATACTATCAACGCTTCAATATAAACGTACCGACATGTGAGCAACATGTTCTGTGGTTTCATACCATCAACGGGACATTCTGCGAGAATCTGCAAAATACTCAAGTCTGAATGGAAAAGACAAGCACAGCTGTATCGCCAATACCTTGTGACACAGTTCGAAGGCCTGGCGGCCACTCGTGCAACAAGGCAAGACATTCGGAACTACCTCAGTATACTCAACAGGACAACAGAATTCTTGTGGCAACAGGAGCTACAGCAACTTCGAAGGCGGCTTCCTGTCAGGAGGCCTGCACAAAGCAGTCCTGTCCATACGGCGGAGGAGGTCCATCTACCGGAACCGGTCAGCAAGGTCATTTCAATGGGCCCCAAGTTTGCTGTGGAAACTCGGCGGTCACGCCCTGAACTGCTGTCCTTGGTGAGGCAGGTCTCGAAGGCTGCGCCAGAAGAAGAGGCCTCCCGTGTTGTCTCATCTGGAGTCGACGTCATCTCTCGCTGTAAGATGGCTGTTCCAAAAGTTTCCATGAAGCGCGTAGCTACCTTTCTAGTCGATAACTCATTATGTGTCCTGCCAGCAGACAAAGAGGGCGGCTTTGCCGTCTTCCCTTTTGAACAGTATAGAAAAAAGGCTGGCGAAGCCATTTCCACTGTCTTTGACAGTCACAAGACGGTAGTGCTTCCAAAGATAAAGGCTGAAGCGAGGAAGCTTTGCAACCGTCTCAATTTAGACAAGTTGGTTAAGAGTATTGAGGGGAGTAAACGTGACTCCCTAGAAGTGTTTTTTGCTGCAAAAACACACAAAGTGGGTGTGCCTTTTAGAGTCATTATCTCTGAGTATGACACATGGCAAAAGCCAGTCGCGTTGTTTTTACAGGCCAAGCTTGATGTTTTACCCCTATGTGACCCATTCCTGATTAACAAATCGGAAGCAGTTGTTAATTTTATGAGACCGAACCACGAAAAATGCATGCAATTTTTTCTATTGACGTAAAGGATTTGTTTTACTCCCTTCCTCATGATGAATTGTTACTCTGTGTTGAGAAGGCCATTGATGAATATGGTGTCATTAGCTTCCAGAACGTGACAGGTCTGTCGTGTGGGCATTTCTTGGAACTTCTCCAGTGTTACTTGAAATCTACCTTTATTTTGTGGGATGATACCCCGCATTTACAGAAACAGGGCATTTGCATCGGGTCTTGCATTGCCCCCCGCCTTAGTGACTTGTTTTTGGGCCATCTTGGTAAAAAGCTAGCTGAAAGATTAGTGGGAACTAAGGTAGAAAAAGTGTTTAGATTTGTGGATGATTTTTTGTTTTTTGTTGATTGTCATGACGATCTGTTTGAAGCTGAGGTGCAAGCGTTGTTGCCGATTATTCAAGATAGCCTGAAACCCCTAGAAGTGACACACGAGTTACCGCAAGATGGAACCATGCGTTTTTTGGACCTATGCTTGTCAAAAAAGGGGGATCACTCTTGTTGGCATTACGAGCCACGAGCAAATAAACCCTTGCTTCCTTACCATTCGGCACACTCCAGATTGGTTAAGAGGGCAATTGCCAACCTCTGCTTCAAGAACGCCTTGAGGAAGTCGTGTCACCACTCGGTTTCCTTGAGCTTTGAATTGCAGCAGAAAAGACTGACTGATGCTGGCTATCCACAGCCTGTACTCGTATCTGTAGCGGAACGCATCTTGCGAGACATGAAAAGTGTACATGAAGCTCCGACTAACTTGTTCGAGCGCGGACGACGCATGAGTGTGTTGCCGTATATACACACTGTCTCGCATAACTTGAAAAAAATCGCACAGCGAGCCAATGTGCGGGTTATTTTTTCAGCCCCGACAAAATTGAAGAAGCTCTGCAAGATGACAGCTCCAGGAGCACAGCGAAAACGCGTCTGTGAAAAGAAGCACAAAAAGAAGTTTGTAGAATGTGCTGAAAGCGTTGTTTATTGCCTACCGTTATCGTGTGGCCGCAGCTACATAGGACAAACCGGTCGCTGCATCAACGAGCGCTTACGTGAGCACTCGTACAATGTCCAGAACGTGGCTGGTGGTTTTTTAGGGATACATTGCAAGAAGTGTGGCTGTGTGCCTTTGTTTGAGAAATGTAGAATTGTTAACAAGAATCGAAATCAGTTGACAAGAGAGATAATCGAGGCAGAGCAGATTGAAAAGATGGGCGAAAAATGCGTAAGCATGCCGTCCATTGCACTAACAAAAAAAGAGTTTGAATACATGGGTATGACAACGTCAAAATAAAAAGTGTCATCTGTGGGGGGGGGGGGGGTTGGGAGTTTGGCGCGTCGATATGGGCTGATTTGTGCTATAAGTAGCAGTGGATCACAAGAATAAATTTTGTTGGAAGTAGCGCCTACGTGTGTGCATATGTGTGTCTTTTTGTCGTCCGCGTTTTCTGTGCGCTCATAGTTTTTCAAGATGGAATACCAACGTGCCCAAACCGCCGTACTGCCATTAGGTACACCATACAGAACTAGACAGAAAAGGTTTCAAGTTGTTGTTCAATATTCTCGGACTGAAAAACACTTGTTCGCAAGTATTTGCAGTCAGCAACAGACCTGAAAAAAAAAGCTACTTATGAAACCGGTAGTACTAGCAAAAATAGGCGCCAATGATTATTTATGGTTATGGTTGTGGCTTCTGTAGAAGGTAGAGGTTTCACAGATTTTGGCTGTCTTCAGTCATTTGTAAAGTTTGCGTAAGAAACGTTGATCACGAAAAACGCTGTGTTTTTTAAAATTAGTCAAATTTGGAAAGCTATGGCCACATTTGTGAACATCCTAGCTTCGCAGTATGAATAGGCCTTTACGTGAATAATGAACCGCCGCATTTGTATTTCTCTAAGAATTTTCGTAGTAATAAATCTTCACGCTCGAAACAAGACAAAAGTGCTGGTTTGCATTGCCAAACATGCCGTGAACGGACGCCTTCTACGCGAGTGGTGATGCAGAGCAATTCTTTCCTATTTAAATGCGAAGCATTTATAAACGAATTTCTGCGACTTTGAGCGTATCTATCTATCTATCTATCTATCTATCTATCTATCTATCTATCTATCTATCTATCTATCTATCTATCTATCTATCTATCTATCTATCTATCTATCTATCTAGCCGCCTACGACTTTGTGCTCTCCTGGCCATTTATTAATGGGGTGTATACGAAAATTAGTATGACGTAACATGACTGTATGACGAACATAGGTGACTGGTCATAAAATGAAAATCATGATATGCATTTCATGAACAGCATGATTTACATGCCATGGTCTTTGTGCTCTTGCGGCGATTCGTTAACTTGATATATACCAAAGCTAGTATGGCGTGAGAACAATGTATGACAAACATGTGCGCCAGGTTCAATGGCGCACATCATGACACGCATGTCACGTACAGCATGATTTACATGACATGGTCTCGGGGCACTCGCGGCCATCTAAATAGATTGATGTACACCAATATTGGTACGACTTGACATTTCCGTGTGGCGAACAAAAATGACAGGCAGCACCATGAAAATCATGACATGCATGTCATCTACACCAGGACACACATGCCCCGCTCCTGGTGCGCTTGTGGCCGTTTAGCTATCAGGACATGTACCAAATGTGGTAGTGAAACCTCGGTGATACAAATCTCACGGGACCACCAAGAATATTCGTACCATCCAAAATTTGTATCACCAGAAAGCATGAAAATTTATCATGCGACAAAAAAAAAGAAAGCTGGCGTACATTTTAATTTATTGTTTTTCAGGACCGCAGCAACGTCAGGAAGAACTCTGAATGAGTGTCAGTTAAGTTTTCAGGTGTTGGCAATCATACCAGCACTCGTAAATATACGGCCTGTTAGCGCGTCTTTGGTTAATGAACCAGGTGCGTTGTGACCCGCGACAGCAGTAGCCCCGTTCCAATTCTAGCATGCTTTTTCGCATGACACAGGAGTACTGCGTCGAGAGTGACGGAAGAAGTGCTTTGATGGGATAGCTCAAGGCCACAAAATTTGAGAACCATGGTCCTATGTTACGCTTTTGTGATCGCGGAGGTGTTGGGCATGTTTTTTTGGGAGATTTACGGCCGTGTACGCACAAGTGCGACCTCAACGGTCGCGCATGTGGACGTTGTGAGGCCTGACTCCTTCGCGAAGACCGTCCTCGCCTTCTTTCGGTCCTAGTCCTCCTTTCATAAGATTTCTGGTGCACGAGGCAGGCACGTGTTCACACAGTACGACGACAGGAGCCCACGTCGATGCCTTAGGAAAAAAAAAGCAGGGCGCCAATGCCCTCTAAAATGTAAACGCGAACGCATGCAAAGGCACATTAGAGCCTCAAAGATTGGCGCACAAAATCTCGGAGCCCGTGACGCGTCTCTGAAGGTTTATTGTGACCACAAGAATATTGTTCTTACAACGTGATTCTGACGATTTGGCGGTGCCCGCGCTTGCGTTCCCGCGCTCGCACGTGCTTGGTGCGTCTTCCGCGACAGCGCGGACACAGCACCTCTTCGTACCTGGGCGATAGAGTACATTCGTATCAAACGTCGCGGGGTAAAAATTTGTTCGCAACAACCATACTCCATTACATTGCAGGCCAATGGGCCTTGGCCGGGACCAAAGAAAAATTCGTATCACCCCGAAATTCGCATGAGCTGTGATCGTATCCCCGAGGTTTCACTGTATTACGTGACGTGCATGTATGAAGAACATAAATTACAGGTGGTAACAAAAATCACGACATACATGTCGTGTACAGCATGATTTACATGCCACGCTCATGGTGCTCTCGCAGCCGCTTAGCTAGCTTGGTGTGCCCCAAAATTGGTATGTCGTGACGTTACTGTATAAAGAACATAAATTACAGGCGGTAACATGAATAACATGAAAATCATGACATGCATACCGTGTAGGGCATGACTTACATGTAATGCTCATGGCGCACTCGCGGCCGTTTCGCTAGGTTGATATGCACCAAACGTGGTATTGTATGACGTGACTGTCCGACGGACATAAATGACAGGTGGCGGCATGATAATCATGACATGCATGTCGTGTAGGACATGATTTACAGGACATGGTGCGCTTCCGGCTGTTTTGTTAACTGGATATGTACCAAAATTGATATGGCATGACATCAGTGCGTGACGAATATAAACGACAGGTCGCGCATTGTATGTACCAGAATATACGTTTCATTTGCATGGTATTACCATATCGTAAATGTCCGTATGCGTGCATGACAAACATGCGATATACAGTGGACTAGATGCCACTACATGAATGTCTTCATTTGCCTCAAAGAGAAACCAGGCGATGTATGCAGCTCTTTGCTGGCTGCTTCCGATCACGTCGATTCCCTCAGTGCGTGGGATCTGTCGGATTTTTTTGCTGTGATGAAACGGCTGATCAAATGTCTCTCTGTGTTTGTTGTCCCTGTGTAAGAAATAACACGAATCGTAGCTTTTTATTTGAGTTGACAGAATAGGCAACTCGGTGGGGACAGAAAGGGTAAGTATTATCGGACAAGGCACGCTTGAGATTTCTAAAAAAGGCGCTTGTGTTCGAGCAACCGGGCTTTCGATGATATTGATCTCTTCTAGAATGCCAACTACCTAACAAAAAAAAATATGCGACCTAATGTAGTACTTCTTAATTTCCATGGAATATGTATTGATTTTAATGGAGACACATTTACAGGTTGGGGGACAGAACTTTTGATCATCTTAGAACTGCACGAAGAAGTAGCAACAAGACTTCATGATATAATAACATGTTTTACTCACTAGGGAGAGATTTCTTAGCTACGCCACTAATGATGCAAGACGGAGCCACTGCGCGTGTAATCAGACAGTGTATAGAAATGATAGGGACTGGCTCGAAAATACACTTTTATTGGGCGATTTCTCGACTTCTAGAAAGTGACATCGCGGCCACGAAAATTTTAGGCGAACTCTAATTTTCCTGTGAAGTCTTCATATTCCGTGCATCTCATTTCAGCAACTTCACCTTGGCTGCCGCATAGCGTCCGCTACGTGTGAATGCATCAGGCTTCTTGCTAGCATGTCGGCACCTGGTCCAACGCGGTAATGTAGCGTCTTTTCAAGAAATTCCATGAACTGTACATCTTGATTGCATGGCGTGAATACAGGCAAAAACTTTCACTAGAGCCCGGCATAAAACACTTCGGTGTCGAAAACAGCAAAAAACGCGTCGCATTATTATTTAGCTTGAATACTCACGTACATCGCTGTACTTATACTGATAGAAGAAACGCTTCAACTTTCGAGATTTATCCAGCGTTGCTGTTACGCGCGCCCTTCGATCGTGTAATAGTGACTGCATAGTAATAAAAGCCGCGTCCGAATACATCAAAATTTCATCGGAAGCGTTATCGGAAGTAAAGAATTCCCTAGTTATTAGCGAGGTCTTCAACATATGGCCTCCGCCAACCCTGTCAGTTAATTTCATAAAGTGCAATAATAATGACATCTTGCGTTTTGCGTCTCAAAACCACGATATGATTACGAGGGACGTCGTAGTGGAGGGCTTCGGAAATTTGGACCACGTGGTGTTCTTTAACGTGCACTGACATCGCACAGTACGCGGGCCTCTACTCTTTCGCCTCCACCGAAATGCGACCGCCGTGGTCGGGATCGAACACGCGACCTTCGGGTCAGCAGGAGAGCACCCTAAGCACTGATCCACCGTGGCGGACATTCATAAAGTGCACGCTTCTCTCTCTCCAGAACCTGTGCGTGATATATCAGTTTATTTAAACCATGTAATCGATAAAGTCACATTCACTGGCTTAGTCTCGGCACTGTCCTCAATACTCTACCTCTGAAGTGCCAGGTGAGCCATCCATAACACAGCACACATATTGCTTTACACAAACGGATATTGAAATCGACATGCACTTGCTGCATACGACGAGCACTGATTGAGCATATTGCAGTGCTTCTACATGGCGCATGAACAGCTAGATGAAAAATGACGTGGGACTTTTGTCAATGTCGTAAGTTTCACAAATGAGTCAATAGGTTGTCACTGCCTTCAGAATGTGCGCTGGTCGTCACCACCATTCCGGAGAACTACGAAAGGAGGTTACACGCCGTAACATCGACCGCCGACGCATCGCTGCGCAGGAAGAAGTTGAGTAATTTCTTGAGGAAGCGCAGCCGGAAGAAGGCCCCGAATCCGCACACGTCTCTCCAATCTTCCAGCTCGATTCCGAAGGCGGCGATGACGTAAGGGATTCCCGGCAGAGACGTCTTTCCCTCGCAGAGCTGCGGATGATTCGAGTTCAGGTGTGATTCAGGCTTTGAAACAATATACAACCAACAAGTTCTCATAAAACACCGGGACGATGCAAGCGCTATATAGAATGCCAGTCTAAGTGCACTTGAAAAGATATGAGACGCATGGGTGATGCAGCCAGGCACGCATTTTTTGTCGGCTAAACGATTTTACACAAACACTTCACACAGAGTTCACCATTTACAGTGTGGTCGTAAGGCACATTAAAGGGCCCCTCACCAGGTTTGACAATTTTGAGCTAACGAGCGCAATCCATACACTGGGCGTTTACGATCACGTCTGCCAAAATTTGCAACGCTACGCGCCACAGAAATGGGTCAAATTTCAAGGTGAACGCTGCTTGCCCTTCCTCTCGCGGGCGCGCGCTTTAGAGAATGAGGGGATGACGTACATGAGAAAATGGCCCTACGTAGATCGTAGTGCTGTGACATTGCTCCTCTACGTAGACGACTGTACTCTGACGTCGCCAACAGTAGCACGTGACGCTGCGATAATTATTTCACACGACATGTGTAGTTTGTGTAATTTGTTGCTTGAATAGATTAATAAAACTTGAGAGAAATGAGACACACAAAGGGAATGTGTGCGTCTTTTTCATTTTTTTTCGTGAATTGCAGCGAGATGCGGGGCTAATGTGCCTCCCTTTCCCATGCGTTCGTGCCCCCGCGGTTAGCGCATCGAGCAGACGCCAGCCCTGGAAACGAAAGTAATGTTCTGGCGCGTTCGAGCACTCCAGGGGCGTAGCCAAGAAGGGGGGGGTTCAACCCCCTCCCCCCGAAATGTTTTAGCTTTGCTTGCGTATATAGGCACGCACACATACAATCGCACGCACGAACATACATAAAGTATGGTTGAACCCCCCCCCCCCCCCGAAAAAAATCACAGCATATCCACGGAGTGAATGATGATGAGTGGGCGAAGCTGCGGAGGTTCATCGGTAAACCGTGAATCTTCCGTGAATTCTGCCCAGTACATCATCACCGACGTGAGATCGGGCGCGTTTATACTAAAGGTTCGATGAGTTATGACGACTTGCAGCTCACTTTAATTTTACATGTACGCTGTGAATTTTCATTGTTTAGAAAACCATTGCTTTAGAAAACATCTGGCGTCTTTTCGTTAAGCAGCTGGCGTCTTTTCGTTTTGCTTTAGAAACATCTGGCGTTCTTTCGTTTTATTTTTAGAAAACATCTGGCGTCTTTCGTTTATTTCATCAATCAACGGCGTTTTGAACAAAATTTTTATTGTTTAATCACGCACAGGAGAAATCTTACCAGGCACTACCTTGGAGGTAAACAATCGCTGCTAATGGGAATGAGAGACAGAAGAAGTCGGCTTTAAGCTAACACTTACACTTCTACTTCTACTAACGTTTCCTACTGGAACATGCCAATGACTGCTAATGGGGAATGAGAGACAGAAGAATTCGGCTTTTAGTTAACGCGCACGCTGCCAATTTTTTATTGTTCAACAACGCACAGGAAAAACCTCCCACCGGCACCACCTTGGAGGTCAAGATCTGGTACTAGCGTTACGACTGGTTACGCACTACGACTACGACAACTACGAGGGACGAACGGGTGCCGCCTTAAGGAGCTTCGCCCCTAAAAAATTTCTGGCTACGCCCCTGGAGCACTCACTATGCTTGTTTATTCTACCGCGTCCAAGTAAACGTTAATGCCACACTGGCTCATGATACTGCCACTCTCGTGCCTCAACTTTCATGCCCGTCCCGCAGAAACAGCCAGTACACCATAGAGAACGCCGACAAAACGCCCATGGCCGCTACATAAAAAAAAAGGTAGCGGCCGTGCAACGCCGCTCGCGTGCTAGGGCTGGCTCCGGCACGTCATGCGCACGTGACCATGCATGCACATGACGTGTTCTTGCGTATGTGTCAAGTGAAGATGGCAGGGAAGGGATTTGGCTTGCTAAGGCTACACGGGGCGAGTGGCAAGGGTTTGAAACTCGCCTCCTCGCATCATGGTTTCGCGGCGCTACAAATTATTGTTTTTCTCAGCTCGTAATGAAGCGATTTGAAAAATTCTTGCGGCATACTGCTCTTCATGCGGCACACAACAACTTCCAGCGTCTAACTGAAATTTGCTATATGGCCTGGTGAGGGGCCCTTTAATAGTGCTCACCCAATAAAGCCACCTTCCGCAAGTGGCATTTTAGTTTTTCAACTGATTTGAACGAGGGTCTGCAGTTCTTGCCTCTTCACGGCAGCACAGAACTATTTTGCAGTTGCACTCATGGTGTGCATTCGAACCAGGACACACGTCGCATCCCCATGGGAATTTTCGCCGAAGGTGAGCCGGAACATTAATATGTAGTGTTATATCGTATAATTGTTACTTATTTCGCGAGATAGCACTTACGTGCACCGGCGGCGGCGGACAACTGCGCCAGCGAAATCAGCTGTTGTGATCTCATAACAGTTATCACGGCGAAATAGGTAGGGGCGCTAATGCAACATGACATGAATGGTCGTCCTCCCCCCCCCCCCCCCCCAACTTCTTCCTGTATACGTGCCCATTTGGAAGGGCACAGTACAGCGCTCGTACTGTGTCCTTCCTTTCGTGTGTTCCATCTTGTTTGCGCTGAGTCTTTTACAATATGCATAAATTCCAACTCGCCCACCTCTCTACCTCACTGCCATTTGGGCTGTTGTCTACGAGAACGAAAGTGCGGACGCTTGATGAACTGCTGTACTCTAAGGCGTCGGTTTCCCTGGTTATGACTTTTCAGTAAACCTCGCCACCAGCGTGTTGGTATTTTGTTTGAGCGCACGACAGCAGCGCGCTGTTGACCGCTCCGCGCAGAAAAAAAGGGTGCGGCTTCTGCTGTCAGAGCCTACCGTGACGCCCCCCCCCCCCCCCTTCCCCCATTCACACGCTTTTGGAGCGCTTGGCATTGTGACAAGCTTCTCCTGCAAGATATGTCCATTGTGAGTCACGCATTCGGAATGAATGGCGTTTCTGCATTTCCACGGATGTTTCGAATCCTCCTTGATGTTTCCACGACGCCCAGTTACTGGAGCACATCAAGTTTAGCGCTCGACTGTGGTGGTGTTCTTGCGTCGAGCAAACAATTATAAAAACGGGTCCACGCGTTTGTATGTAAGTAGTTTATTAAGATTGATATTAAAGCGATCGCGTTAGAGAGCTCGTTTCGCAGAAATTCCTCCGTCGGTGTCGGCGTCGCTTGTGAGCGAAAAATCGCCCGTGACCGAAAAATCAAGAAAGATGCAAATAAAATATACAATAAAAATCTTCGGTCCCATTGAGGATCGAACCCGGGCCACTTGAGTGGCAAGCAGGTGTCCTACCACAAAGCCACGATGGCACTTTTTTTATTTATTTTATTTATTAGGTACCTGCTTCGCCATAAAGCATTACAGCAGGGAGGGTACAGTACATATAATCAAGCACACAAAAATATAATCATAAAGCATGGAAAAAATAGTTATTGGAACAAATACAGACAATTGCCGGTGGCAGCGTGTTCCACTCGCTTATAGTGCGAACAAAGAAAGAGTAGCGAAAAGCGTCACCCCTAAAAGGAATATCACGTATTTTTAAGTCGTGATCTCGTCTTTAGGAAACATAGTTCGGTGGTTGAAAATACAATTGCCTGATGATCCGTGTTCTCGAATGATAAATGCTATGAAGGAATTTTAATGTGAGGCTTCGACGACGGTGTTCAAGAAGATGCCAATTTAATGTTTTTGTTTTTCCTCTCTGTCATACTAAGCGTCATAATTTCCAAGGACAAATCGAACTGCTCTATTCGGCACTTTTTAAAGTTTATCTACAAGTTGCTTGGTATATGGGTCCCAGCAGACGCACGCATACACCAGTACACTGCGGACATGTGTAAAATACAATTGCTCCCTAAGTTTGTGTGGTAAACTACTGAAGTTACGTTTCAGAAAACTCAATGTTCCTACAGCCTTGTTCCTAAATAAGTGACATGTTTATTCCACCTCAAATCAGCAGTGAAAAATACAGCTAGATATTTATATTCTTTCACTTGTTGAAGATTGGCGTTATTAATCGTGCAATGATTGCTGCACTGCAAGAGTTTCCTACTAAAGGTGACATCGGCCAAACCGAAAGATGCCTTAATGACCGGCTAAGGGAGCATGCTCAAAAAATTTTAAAAAAAAAGAGGATAAGTACGCCCGTCTTGTGGCACATGCTGCCGCATGTGGTTGTGAACCACGGTTTACAGAAGTGTCAAATTATCCGCACGTGTATCTTTGGAAGCATATTTGATAGAAAAGAATAAGGATCGTTGTGTTAGCGAGGCGTCTGTGGTTTTGCATCAAAAGGAAATATCTTTTCTCGAGACAAGCTGTTGGTGATAGCGGGTTATCTGCTTTCGTTTTTTCGTTTTTTTAAGAGTTTTACTTTTTTACGTTGATGGGTGGTGGCTCGTTCCTGCATCGTTTGTTTTCTCGCTCATGCTCATCTTTATTGGTCATTGCTTTCGCGCTTCAACGTGTACGTATATAAGCTGGTCTGTCATGCACAATAAACAGTTGGTAGTAAGCGCTGTGTGTGGTGTGTGTGCGTGTATGATTCTGTGAGTGCTTTGTGGAAATTATAAATTGCGCTAAGTTTCTTTCCATTACTATAGATACACAGCGCGCGCGCGTGTGTCTGTGTGCGTGCAACAGCACACATTATTAAGTATGCACTCTGTGGTTGAAGTGCGCACTGGGGGCCGGATTTCGCTATCGCGTTCAAAGGGAAACTTAAGGGTCCCCCAATTTTTAGATGTGAAGCATCTTATAGCGGAGTTCAATCCGGTGGTGGTAGTGTGCGCGGTGACCACCCTTACTGCGCATGCGCAAGCCATCTCCACACACCTCCTCTCCCTCTCCACTTCCCATCTCCCCTCCCCCTCTCTACTACCCCTTTCCATCTCCCATTTCCCCTCTTCCATTTCCCCTCCCCTCTCCACTTCCATTCTCCCCTTTCCCTCTCTCCCCCTCCCCTCTCCACTCCCCCTCTGAGACGCGGGCTCTACATGCCGAAACGCTGCTTCGCATCGCCTCATGGTCCCCTTTAGCGGGAGATGGTGTGATTTTTTTTCTTGTATATGAGTTCTCGTAAACCTTACGCGGTATGCTCTCGAACCCAGGAGTGCGCCGAGCGTTCGTTACGCAAGGACTGGCGCAGGAAGCTTTCAGATTACGCTTGCCTCCGGTAATTCCCTGTGAGGAGGCCTCACGTAAGGTGTACGAAAGCAGTTTACATCACGCATTCAGCGAAGGCGAAAGCGATCGTCTCGTCGCCTTCTTTTTTTCTTAGTCGATTGTACTGATGCCCTCTTCGAGTTCGTGAAGCATCTAAATACCCGACCACACGTACGCGTTGGAACGCGTCAGCATGTGATGCTAAACATCAGCGTCAGCCGAGGGGGCCGGACTGCGCGTTGACGCGCGTCGAAGACGAGATGATAGCCCTGTCAGCTTTTTTTTTTTCGCCGTGCGCCGGAAGCTGCTCCGGGCGTCGCGCACATGAACGACCCCACGTGAGCAGCACGTCAAGTTCATCAAAACGGCAGGAAGCGGAAGATGGAAGCTTGCGATGAAAAAATCCGTAAACGGGGTGGGTGCTCGAACCAACGCTTCGACAAGTGGACCTGTCTTCTTCAAGGCTGGAACTGATTTCCTTAGCTCTCGTGTGCTTCGTGCCCTCTGCACCACAAGGGAGAAGGGGAGGGAAACTGCCAGACGAGACGGAATGTCCAACGAGACGGAATGTCCAACCGAGACTGAATGTCCAACGAGACTGAATGTCCAACGAGACGGAATGTCCAACGAGATTGAATGTCCAACGAGACGGAAGGTCCAACGAGGCGGAATGTCCAACCGAGACAGAATGTCCACCGAGACTGAATGTCCAACGAGACGGAATGTCCAACCGAGACAGAATGTCCAACGAGACTGAATGTCCTACCGAGACAGAATGTCCAACGAGACGGAATGTCCAACCGAGACGGTATGTCTACCGAGACTGAATGTCCAACGAGACTGAATGTCCAACCGAGACGGAATGTCCAACGAGACTGAATGTCCAACGAGACTGAGTGTCCAACGAGACTGAATGTCCAACGAGACGGAATGTCCAACCGAGACAGACTGTACAACGACACTGAATGTCCAACCGAGACGAAATGTCCAACGAGACGGAATGTACAACCGAGACAGAATGTTCAACGAGACAGAATGTCCAACGAGACGGAATGTACAACCGAGACAGAATGTCCACCGAGAATGAATGTCCAACGAGAGTGAATGTCCAACCGAGACGGAATGTCCAACGAGACGGAATGTGCAACCGAGACAGAATGTCCAACGAGAGGGAATGTCCAACAAGACGGAATGTCCAACCGAGACGGAATGTACAACCGAGCCACAATGTCCAACGAGACTGAATGTCCAACGAGACTGAGCGTCCAACGAGACTGAATGTCCAACGAGACGGAATGTCCAACCGAGACAGACTGTCCAACGAGACTGAATGTCCAACGAGACTGAATGTCCAACCGAGACGGAATGTCCAACGAGACGGAATGCACAACCGAGACAGAATGTCCAACCGAGACGGAATCTCCAACGAGACGGAATGTACAACCGAGACAGAATGTCTACCGAGACTGAATGTCCAACGAGACTGAATGTCCAACCGAGACGGAATGTCCAACGAGACTGAATGTCCAACGAGACTGAGTGTCCAACGAGACTGAATGTCCAACGAGACGGAATGTCCAACCGAGACAGACTGTACAACGACACTGAATGTCCAACCGAGACGAAATGTCCAACGAGACGGAATGTACAACCGAGACAGAATGTTCAACGAGACAGAATGTCCAACGAGACGGAATGTACAACCGAGACAGAATGTCCACCGAGAATGAATGTCCAACGAGAGTGAATGTCCAACCGAGACGGAATGTCCAACGAGACGGAATGTGCAACCGAGACAGAATGTCCAACGAGAGGGAATGTCCAACAAGACGGAATGTCCAACCGAGACGGAATGTACAACCGAGCCACAATGTCCAACGAGACTGAATGTCCAACGAGACTGAGCGTCCAACGAGACTGAATGTCCAACGAGACGGAATGTCCAACCGAGACAGACTGTCCAACGAGACTGAATGTCCAACGAGACTGAATGTCCAACCGAGACGGAATGTCCAACGAGACGGAATGCACAACCGAGACAGAATGTCCAACGAGACAGAATGTCCAACCGAGACGGAATCTCCAACGAGACGGAATGTACAACCGAGACAGAATGTCCAAACAGACAATGTCCAACCGAGACGGAATGTCCAACGAGACTTAATGTCCAACCGAGACGGAATGTCCAACGAGACGGAATGTACAACCGGAACAGAATGTCCAACGAGACTGAATGTCCAACGAGACTGAATGTCCAACGGAGACGGAATGTGCAACGAGACTGAATGTCCAACCGAGACGGAATGTCCAACCGAGACGGAATGTCCAACGAGACGGAATGTACAACCGAGACAGAATGTACAACGAGACTGAATGTCCAACCGAGACGGAATGTACAACCGAGACAATGTCCAACGAGACAATGTCCAACGAGACTGAATGTCCAACCGAGACGGAATGTCCAACGAGACGGAATGTCCAACGAGACGGAATGTCCAACGAGACGGAATGTACAACCGAGACAGAATGTCCAACGAGGCTGAATGTCCAACGAGACTTAATGTCCAACGAGACTGAATGTCCAACCGAGACGGAATGTCCAACGAGACTGAATGTCCAACCGAGACGGAATGTCCAACGAGACGGAATGTACAACCGAGACAGAATGTTCAACGAGACTTACTGTCCAACGAGACTGAATGTCCAACCGAGACGGAATGTCCAACGAGACGGAACGTCCAATTTAGAAGAGATAAACGTGCCCTCTTTTGAAATTTCTCAGACAACTGATTCATTGGGTTAAGATAGCCCAACGCAAGATCGCAATTTTTTGTGTTTTGCAAATATTCACTGTCTGTGGCGTCTGGCGTCGTATTTTTGTTTCCGTATTCGCTTTACTGCATTTATCATAATTTCAAGTTTTGTTAGTTTTATTTCTATTTTGTACTTTTAGTTTTCATATGTATGTTGAATATGTTACTTTATTGCTTTATTTTGTTTGTTTGCATACTTTAATGTTCCTGTTTATCTCTGTCATAAATCGGACATCACAGCCCCTAAATCATTACGAGACAGGGCGCTCCTTCGTCCACTCTGTGCGGTATCTATCTGCGTTTAGTCCGTGAGAGTGTTACCAGCGCCACTCGTAGCTAAGGCGGCGAGTGTGAAACATTATTTTTGCCAGGAAGCGTCACGACGCAGGACGAAGCCCTTGCTATGAACGTGCGAAAGAAGAATTGTTCGAGGAGCTCGCTTATTTGTTAGAAAACCAACAGCCAAATAAGCCAAATAAAACATTGGGGACACTATTTGTGGCTTTTTTTTTACTGAAATGTAATAATTATAAACCATATTCAAAGAAATCCAAGTATACGAAAAAGCACCCTTTCCATCGGTGGGATCCGAACCAGCAGCCTTATAATTACGGCGACGATTTGATCTTGCTAACACTCCTATCAAGCTCACGTAAATACCCAACAAAGTGGACGAGAGAGCGCCCTCCGTCGTAGCTTAATTGTTAGAGCATCAGACGCGTAATGCGAAAGTTCTGGGTTCGAATCCCACCGAAATAAAGTGTGCTTTTTCGTGCCATTTAAGTCCTTTTAATTTAGGTCATATCCATTACACTACAGTTAAAAACCATCAACAAATAACGTGCCTATGCTTTCCTTGGCTTGATTGTTGGCTTTCTACGAGCCCCTAGAAGAATTCTTCTTTCCTCTTAAAGAATGCGGGTTGAAGAATTTTTCTTTAAAATTAAATTCTTGGGTTTTACACACCAGAACCCCGAAATGATTATGAAGCATGCTGAGTGTGGGATATCAGCTTTAGTTTTGACTACCTTGATGGAAACATGGCATTTCGGCTACAAGAGAACTGTAGGCCGGTCTAGCAAAGACCATGCCGTTAAAGAGGTGGTGTTACCAAATTTTGAGGCTATAAAAGGCCTGCTGTAGGCTTCCTCTGTAAGCAAGGACGCTCAGCACGAAGTATTGCACGCAGTAAACGTTTAGAATATATTTTAATTCACTTCCAAAGCCTGTATAAATGCCCATTCTCGCGATCGAGACCCATCGCTAGCGCGACTGACACCGACGTCACTGTGTAGGAAGCGTAACGAAAGTTTTAGTGACGTCCTACCACGTTAGAGTGACGTGCAATGAGCGGTGACCTACAGCTATGCTGCACTGGGCCAGTCAGGAAAGCATCAGGCCATCCGCTGCGAACTGCTCATTTTTTCTCAGAGTATTGCCGAAGTAGCCAATCTTGCTCGCGTTTTGCTAAGTGCTTTCCGTGAATAATTTTTCATTACAACACATAGCATACAGGTAATCGTTGGCGACAATAAAACCGTTTTATGATGTTTAAAATCATTTGAGGAATTTTCAGAACCGGCCTGAACACGAGCTTTTCTAATACTCTTCCAATGACGTCATTATTAGTGCTGTGAAGCTCAAGTGGAAAAAAAAAACAACCGGTTCGGGAACAGACTTCTACGCATTACAGTGAAAGGATGTCAGCGATTACAAATACTTAAAAAAAAACTAACGGATTACGGCGAAAAAACTGAAAGCTAATCGATTACTCAACAAGGTGAGGTACCGGGTTATTTGGTTTTGCATAATTGTTAAACTGTGCTAAAGTTACAGTTACATATTTTTAGGGAGGACGCACATAACAAAAGCATGAAAAGCGCAAACTTTCAACTCGATTTGTTGAAAAGGCATCAAGTTATACAAACACGAACAAACGGGTGCAAAAAGGAGTTTTTTAAATATTTATTTTTATTTTTAAATACTTCTTTTTTGCGTCTTGTGTCCTTATTTTATTCCCTCGTGTCTTTGCGCTTTCTCTCTCTCTCTCTATATATATATATATATCCCTTTCAGTCACGGTGTGTACATTTGTACACATCAACTTCGGAGTTGCATCACGCACCGCGTGTTTCTTCAAATGGCCTGAAACTTAGTGTGCACATTCGCGCAGGCTTCCTGAGTGGACAACTAGCGCTTATTTAACTTCATTATGCTGCTTATTTCTGTAGATGATCACTTCGCTAGAGAGACTACCACGTTCGACGATCGCTCGACGTGCGACGTTCCAGGACCAACGTCAAGAGTATATTTTTTCTTCGATCGAAATACGTACAACCAAAAAACAAACTATGCATGCACTTTGGGCCTAATAGTTGATTCCTTTTATGCAAGGATTGAAGCTGACTGAGTGCGGAATAATTATATATTTAATTACACTCTAATTAACATTAATTACTGTAACTCACACAAAACAACGCATTCCTTCATTTTATTTCTTGGAATGTAATACTGAGTGCCTTGAAATCATGCCATGCAAATTTGATGCATTTGCCGACAATGCATCATAATTCGTGACTGAAAGGGATATATATATATATATATATATATATATATATATATATATATATATATATATATATATATT
Source organism: Rhipicephalus sanguineus (assembly GCF_013339695.2). Taxonomy (NCBI): domain Eukaryota; kingdom Metazoa; phylum Arthropoda; class Arachnida; order Ixodida; family Ixodidae; genus Rhipicephalus; species Rhipicephalus sanguineus. The sequence goes on from NC_051183.1 coordinate 161,564,622, forward strand.
TATATATATAGTCGTGAAAGGAAGACAAAACGTACGAAACAAGCTTTACTAACGTTTCCGCAGGAGGGCCTGCCTTCGTCAGACTCTGACGAAGGCAGGCCCTCCTGCCAGAACGTTAGTAAAGCTTATTTCGTACGTTTTGTCTTCCTTTCTCGACTGCATTTCCCACCGGATCCATTGAACTTCATCCTCGCATGTATACAAAAATATATATATATATATATATATATATATATATATATATATATATATATATATATATATATATATCCCTGCCATTTGTACAAGACTAGGTATCGAGCAGTATTACGCGCCGTGCGTAATACGCAGTCTGAGCGCCTCGTCCTATCGCGACGAAACGAATTTTCACGCAAGTCGCAAATGTTTGGGCGCATTCGGAACATTTTCTCAGCAAATATTGGGATGTGTGGAACAAAAACGGAAAAGCGCAATTTGTGACCGGGACGCAATGTCCAACGAGACGGAATGTCCAACCGAGACGGAATGTCCAACGAGACTCTATGTCCAACGAGACTCAATGTCCAACCGAGACGGAATGTCCAACGAGACTGAATGTCCACTATTGGACATTCAGTCTCGCTGTACATTCCGTCTCGTTCGACATTCAGGCCGCAAGCGGCCGTGACGAACTGGGTGTCATAAAAGGCGAAAAAAAAAGAAACGAACAAAAGTGGGGGGGGGGGGGGAGAAGGGAGGGTATACGTTTCGCTGAATGATTGTCAGTGGAAGCACGTGGCATTTTAACAATAGTAGGTTCGCAATTCCTAGAATAAGGGCTTAACTCTCATTGGTTTTCATTGCGTATGTACCATACCGAATAGATTCAAGAGCCCCCTTAGAAACGTTAACACCTGCTGGCTGGAGTGTATTGAACTTGTGAATAAGGTATGACTCTCTATATTTTCTGTCTCTTGGGGACCGGAAGTTTGACTGAAGTATGTAAAGTTTGAGATCTTCGAAGTTGCGACCTGCTTCATTAAAATGTTGTGCCACTGCACTCTAAGCCAAAAATGGAAAAAACGAGAGTAACTGCCGGTTTTAGTCCTAAAGACCAACTGTTACTCCCCAAAAAGACCAACTGTAACAAGATGGCTGACATGGCTCAAGTTGGGGGAGAAAGCGTTTAGGGTTAGGTTGGAAGGGAGCAACAGAAGGACGAACGGCAACAGTTTCTCTCGGCGCGCAACCGCTGCTCTCCTGCAGGACGCACCCAGTATAGGTCGATGCATGGGCCACATTTTCTTGCGGGCTGGCATAAGGAAACTAGTTTTTGTAAACTGAACAGAGAGATACGCACGGTAATAGGGACATTTGGCTTGTACGTAAACTTTTTAATGTTACCATGTTACCGGAACACATGTTTTAGAAAGGTTTTACCTCACCGTACGTAAACGGATACCTTTACGTTTGAATAAACTATGAAATGTTGATGATAACGGCATTTAAATTATATTTAATTTATATAAGATTGTATAACCGCTGCAGAAATATCTCGAGGGGTATTTAGCGTAGAATACCGGGTTATCCGACGATGGTGTCGCCATCTTGTGACGCTTCGCGCAACCATAGTCGTGGACACGTTTGTTTTCGCCTAGTGTTTTAGAGGGAAAAAAATTATTGAAAAGGCAACTCATTCGTAATAATGCCGCGGCAAGGCATTTACACCAGACGTGGAACGCACGATGTTTCTGAAATAACAATTTTTTGCTTGTCTGCTTCATCTTGTTCCCGCTAGATGGCGTCACCTATCCAGCCTGTCGGGGTATTTATGTCACGGCTTCTCACGTTTTTACCGCTTCGGTATTCTAATTCTAGGTCACTCTAGTGACTCTAGCCGCTGAAACAAAGTGATCGCAATTAGCGCTCGCACTTCGGCTTATTTTTACTCGGCGGCTGGAGCCTCGGCAAAGCGGGTATCGCGAGTAGCCGCGAACGAATGTGGATTTTCGAGATAGGGCCGTAAACGTAAAGCCAATCCGGAGAGTAGTTCACGTTCCGTAAAGGCCCGCGTATGCACAGATTCGTTCCGGCAACTCGTAACACGGTAACGTAAAGCTAAAAGCCCACAATACAAGCTAAAATCGCCCAATAAAAGGCATGGTTGCACTAGAACGCCAGCACCTGAAGCTGTTGTCGTCGCAAGTCAAATGGTGTGTTTGCGTATAACAGTTGGCATAAATATATAGCCTGAGAGTGTGGCAATAAAATGCGAAGCTTCGCGAGACTCCGTGTATACTTCGCGACAAACAAGCGGTTGAGAGAAGTACACAGTTGATAGACTTTACATTTGCGGTTTTATGCTGACAACGAGACTGACAGCGAGCTAACGCCGCTGCTTCCCCTACCCCCTCATCTCTACCTTGTCACTGGCTGATTTTGGCGGGAGGACAGTTATCGCAATCGGGTCCGGTAGTTTGAATTTGTGTTTAATCTCAGAGCAAACGGACGTTATCAGCTCGGGCGGTGTTGTCTTTTCAAAGGGGAGGCGACTCTTCCGCAAAAAGTAATATTATTAATATTGATATTAATAATAACAATGATAATAAAGAAGAAGAAAACACACCTCCGGGCAAAAAAGAAAAAAAAGAAAAAAACTGGCCTTTTAGCTAGCGCAAAGGGAGCACGGCAAAGCCTGTGTTTTCGCGAGAGACTCATTGCCTTGACGTTTTTAGATGTATACATTATTACCTTCTATTCTCTTTCGAACATCACCACTGGTTCTGCACGCCTATACTCATTTCACTAACATGTCAGAACTCGCAACGACCCGTCGGTACCTACAACCCCGTTTCCTTTCAGACAGCGCCGTAGCGTTTGGTGGCGCAGTGGTTAGCGTGCGCGCATGGCGATTAAGCGGTCGCGAGTTAGAATCCTGTGTGTTTGTTGCAAATTTTCTGAAATTTCTTTCTGAACGAGATGTCTGTGTATCATTTGTACATCCAAACAAATAGGTGTATAAACCTCAATGTCCTCTAGAAGTCGATCAAAAACGAATTTTTTTTTCGGGCCAAGAAGAAACTAAGGAGTAACTGGAAGGAGTATCCGTTGCTCCCTTGAAGAGCATCAGAAAGGAGTAACAGTTGGTCCTCAAGGAGAGCAACGGTTTGTCCCCTTGCCGTTGCTCCTTTTAGGAGAGTAATGGGAGTGGCAAAGCACTTGCTCCCTCAAAGGAGGAACCCCTATACCCCCGTTGCTCTCTTTTGGCTTAGAGTGTGCTTTGAGTAACTTTTTCGCCGTGTCCGCACGATGCCCGTTTAATCTAACTTTAACAGGTTGTCCCGTTTCGCCAATTTACCGTTTTTGACAATATGAATATTCGATCGTGTAGATAACGTTTTAACTAGTGCAGGTAAATCTAGATTTTATATGATGGACGTAATAGCTTCCGGTGCTTTTAACTATAACTTCATCTTGAAGATGTTTACAAGTCTTACATCTTGGACGAGAACAAGGCGTTATGTGGGCAGTATAATGAGGGTTTACTTTTGCATGCACAAACATGTCCTTAAAATTCCTATTGCGGCGATACACGACCTTTGGTAGTGCGGGAAACGCTTTTCTAAGGCGCTCGTTGCTTGCCAGTATTGGGTAATAATTATGGAGGATAATATTTATATTTGGTATGCGCATTTGAGTACGTGGTTATAAATGCTGGCGGCTGGTTGGGCTGTGCTACGGGGGCCCTTTGAGCTAATGATGACTTTCTATCTAGTTGACATGCTTCATTGTAGACCTTGCTTAGAGAATCTTGCGGGCGATTTCTTTTAACTAATGTTTCCTTTAGGTTGCTTAAGTGGTGAACGTAGTCACTGTCATCGCTACAGATCCTTCTTATAGGCCTCCTCTGTCCTACAAATATCCCTTGTTTGCAGTGTCGCGGGTGATGACTAGTGTAATCTAGGTATTGCTGGCTGGCTGTTGGTTTTCTGTAAAGCGTCGTCTTTAATTTCCCTGCTTCAGTAGATACCATCGTGTCTAGCAAGTTAATTTCACTGGAAGAATGGTGCATGGTGAATTTATTACTAGAGTGAAACTTGTTACAGTCGTCAATGAATGCGTATAGTGTACTTACGCCACGTTCCCAGATGATAAATATGTCGTCTCTGTAACGGAGATAGGTTGAAGGCTTCACTGGACAGGGTTCCAACCGCTCTGATTCTAACTGTCCCATAAAAATGTTGGCGTATGCTGGCGCAAAAGGGGTTCACACACTAGTGCCGAAAGTTTGCAGGTAGTAGGACGAATCCAATTCAAAATAATTTAGCGTCAGGACTAATTTCAGTAGCGATAAGTAAAGTTGAGCATTATGTGTTTGCTTGCTTTCTATGAGTGATTTTGAGACCGCTTCAATCCCTTCAGCGATAGGTATATTCGTATACAAGGAGCACACACCTAATGTTACCAGAGTGACCTGATCCGAGAGTGTTTGTATTTCGTTCATAGAATCTTTTATTCGAAGGAAATGAGGTGTATCTTGAACAAAAGACGGTAGGTTAGATGCAATAATAATGAGAACTAACAGACAACAATGCTATGGAAAGTATAGGGGATGCTATTTGTAGTAATTAAGATTTAATTGGGAAGAAAGTAAAGTGTATGAAAATATAACTTGCCGCCGGCAGGGACCGAACCTGTGACCTTCGAATAACCCGTCCGATGCTCTACCACTGAGCTACGGCGGCAGTCATCTTGCCGTCCACTTTATTGGGTATATATGTGAATTTAAACCTATCAGTGTTAGCGCCGATCGCAGCCATAGCGGAGATTGTGGAACACTCTTTTTCCGCCTGTTGGCGTCACGTAGCACATCATCATTTTTTAAGTTCGCAGCTGACCAATAATCCCTCGCATACTACCTAAATGCATCAAGTCTGCCCGAACGAGACCCTTGCTATGAATGAAGAAAAAATTATCACGTGCTACGTGACGCAAACAGGCGGACAAAGAGTGTTCCACACTCGCCACCATGGCTGCCATCGGCGCTGACTAACGCTCCTAGGTTTAAATTCACATATATACCGCATAAAGTGGACGTGAAGATGACTGCCGCCGTGGCTCAGTGGTAGAGTATCGGATGCATTATTCGAAGGTCGCAGGTTCGGTCCCTGCCGGCGGCAAGTTATCTTTTCATCCACTTTACTTTCTTCGTTATCGTATGTTGTATGCTATTACTATATTCTTGAGTCTGGTCCGAGGCTAATTTTCGATAGTGCGTGTTGTGGCTGAGTTGTCTGATAGCTTCGTTTTTATATTTTTCTAAAAGCCAGATTGCTATACTACCACCCTTGTCCGCTGGTTTTATAACAATGTCCTTTCTGTTTGAAAGTTGTTTCAAGACCTCGTGTTATGCATACATTAAGTTCTTCGGCTTTAGACTCCGTTTAGCTGTGCTCAGAATTTTCCTTGAGGCTAGTTTTGTATATTGATATAACTCTTGGCATTGTTCTGTATCTCGTGTCGAAATGCTTGGCGGACGCAAAGAGTACGTCTTCCGTATCTGCCGTCTTGTTGATCAAGAAATGAACTTCAGTTCACTGGCAGGCTAGTTGGTTCATTGCGATAAACTTTCTTAAACTGCGCGACAAGACGAGGACATAAGTAAAGGAACATTCAGAACACCACGAGCGCAAACTGAAAACTCTTAATTTTGTGGAAAGCAAGGGACAGATATTTCAAGCAGGAACCTGTACACGTGACCAATCTTTCCAATCTCTCCTGTGCCGACAAATTTGCTATCATTATGAATAAGAGCGTAGCCGAAGATAGCGGCCAAACGCACATCGGAAAAACGTGGCCCCAAACTCGCTGAAGTTTGCGCATGTGAAAAAACAATCATATGAAAATGCATGTGAAAAGCAAAACAAGCAAACAAAAAGGCGGTTGCGACATAACAAATAACCTCAACAAAGGAGAAACGAAGATGACGTAACAACGCTTGATGAAAACAAAGGATTTAACGCTCAACAAATGTATAAGTAAAACCATCCGAACACCTAAAAGTATGGCACAATGAGATACAACAAATAACGGGAGTAAAGGTGAGGGCGACAAAATTAAAAGCACTCAAGTGAAACACTAAGACCCATCCGCGCATCTGGCGCTCACCCTAGTTTTGCATGAAAAACCACCAAACAAACAACGGAAAAACCCCTAACAAGCGGCTCCTTACAGGGCACTCTCCGGAAAAGCAACTTCTTCCATCGATAATGAAAGAGACGGCGTGCTAACACATTTTTCGCCAGTTTTAATGACGTGATACGCTTGAACAATCTCCCTTTCAGTCTGGTCCCTTGATTTAAAGAAGAACTTTGTGTTTTCAAGAATAGGTCTGCATGAAGTGTTTTGTCTACCCTCATCTTTTCCCGTACATCTGTTACAATGTTGCGCCAATGTACCCCCTGCATTGTTGGTTACATGCCAATGGTGTTCCCTCGCCCTATCGTTAAAACACCTTCCCGTCTGCCCAATATACAAGCTGCCACAAGTCAGTGGAATGGAGTAAACCACCCCCGAAACGCATTCAGTGTAATTCGTTCGGTGTCTTGTTGTGAACTGAGGCTTACTCTTGCTCTTTCCTGTTACCATGGGGCATACAGTACTAAGTTTACACAGAGCAGAGAAGACGACCTTTACACCGTACCGGCTTGCCACCTTTTTAACGTTATGAGATAAGCGATGGATGTAAGGCATGACCTGCAGTTTATCTTTCTGAACATTCTCTTTTGTTGGCCTCTTACCTTTCAGTTTTTGTAGGAGACTTTCGCAAGCACCTGCAAATAAGCTATGAGGGTAGCCAGCCGAAAGGAATCGCCCAACTTGCTGATTGAAGCTCAGTTCCACTTTGTGCGCGCAGGATTTATCAAGCGCGGACTTGCAGGCTAGAGTTACGTTGGCCTTCTTAACAAGCTTCGAATGCGTGCTTTCAAAAGGAATTGGGACTTTTTTCGTCCTCGGGTTGTAATACCAACAAATGTGTTGGTCGTCAAAAAGGAGTTTTAGGTCCAAGAACTGCAGGCAATTGTCACTAGCTAGTTCATGCGTAAAGGTGAGCCCTCCGTAAACCGACTGAAAAACTTTCAGTACACGATTCACTGCGCTATCAAGGTGATCTTGTGCGGACACGTGCAGTAAAACTAAATAGTCGTCTACATAACGGCAAATTTTTACAACAGCCTGCCCAGAGATTAGTTGCTCAACCCGCTGATCAAACACTGACAGATAAATATCGCCAAGTACGGGTGCAACAGACGAACCTATACAGATTCCTGCCTTCTGCACGTAATATTTTCCATTAAATTCAATAGTCGTAGAATTGAGGTAAAACATCAAAAGTTCAAGAAAATGCTCTGTGCTCCCCCCCCCCCCCCGCTGCATTCTGGAAGGCTACTTCTCCAGAATCTTGAACTTTCTGCCTGACGGCGGCGAACAAACCATCATGCGGGATTGAGCGTAAATTGCAGGAGAGATTGTAGAGATTGGTCACGTGTACAGGTTCCTGCTTGAAATATCTGTCCCTTGCTTTCCAGAAAATAAACAGTTGGCACTCTGCGCTCGTGGTTTCTTTACTTGTGTCCTCGTCTTCTCGCGCAGTTTAAGAAAGTTGATCAAGGAATACGTTTTCTATAAGGCAGATACGGAAGACGTAAGCAGTGACTCTTTGCGTCCGCCAAGCACTTGGACACGAGATACAGAACAATGCCAAGAGTTGGGTCGATGTATAAATCTAGCCTCAAGGGAAATTCTGACGACAAAAAGACACACACATACACACACGTAGGCGGTACATCCAACAAAATTTATTTTTGTCATCCACTGCTACTTATAGCACACAATCAGCCCATATCGATGCGCCAGACTCCCAAACCCCCTCAGATGACGCTTTTTATTTTGACGTTGGTATACTGAGATAGCCAAACTCTTTTTCTGTTAGTGCAATTGACGGCATGGTACGTGTTTCTCGCCCATCTTTTCAATCTCCTCTGCCTCGATTATCGCCCTTGTCAACTCATTACGATTCTTGTTAACAATTCTACATGTGTCAAACAAAGCTACACAGCCACACTTCTCGCAATGTATCGCTAAAAAGCCACCAGCCACATACTGGACATTGTAGAGTGCTCACGTAAGCGGTCGTTGACGCAGCGACCGGCTTGTCCTATATAGCTGCGGCCACACGACAACGGTGGCAATAAACAACGCTTTCAGCACATTCTACGAACTTGTTTTTGTGCTTCTTTTCACAGACGCGTTTTTGATGTGCTCCTGGGGCTGTCATCTTCCAGAGCTTCTTCAAATTAAAAGTGTCATCTGGGGGTGTTCGGGAGTTTTGGCACATCGATATGGCTAATTGTGTGCTATAAGTAGATCACAAAAATAAATTTTCTTGGAAGGAGCGCCTACTTGTGCGTATATGTGTGCCTTTTTGTCATCCGTGTTTTCCGTGCGCTCAGTTTTTTCAAGATGGACATTCTGAACACAGCTAAACGGAGTCGAAAGCCGAAGAACTTAACGAACATAACTTATGCAGAACACGAGGTCTTGAAACAACTTTCAAACAGAAAGGACATTGTTATAAAACCAGTGGACAAGGGTGGTAGTATAGTAATCCGGCCTATAAAAAATATAAAAACGAAGCTATCAGACAACTCACAAACAACACGCACTATCGAAAATTACCCTCGGACCGACTCAAGAATATAGTAATAGCATACAACATACGATAACGGATTTCCTAGATAAGGAATTAATCACAGACTCTGAGCACCGGTTCCTGACGCCTAAAAACAAGCAAGCAGGCCGCTTCTACCGAAGATTCATGAGGTGTCCATAGATGAACTACTTATCGTGCAAATCCCGGGCAGGACTATAGTATCTAAGAACAATACACCTACTGAATCGCTATCAACATTTCTAAATCATCATTTATCCAAAACACCATCTAACCTACCGTCTTTTGTTCAAGATACACCTCAATTCCTTCGAACAATAGATTCTATCAACGTAGCACAAACACTCTCGGATCAGGCCATTCCGGTAACATTAGATGTGTGTCCCTTCTATACGAATATACCTATCACTGAAAGGATTGAAGCGGTCTCGAAATCACTCATAGAAAGCAAGCAAACACATAATGCTGAAGTTTACCTATCGTTACTTAAATTAATCCTGACGCTAAATTATTTTGAATTTGATTCGTCCTACTACCTGCAAACTTTCGGCACTAGTGTGTGAACCCCTTTTGCGCCAGCATACGCCAACATTTTTATGGGACAGTTAGAATCAGAGCGGTTGGAACCCTGTCCAGTGAAGCCTTCAACCTATCTCCGTTACAGAGACGACATATTTATCATATAGGGACATGGCGTAAGTACACTACACGCATTCAATGACCACTGTAACAAGTTTCACTCTAGTATTAAATTCACCGTGCACCATTCTTCCAGTGAAATTAACTTCGTAGAGACGACGGTATCTACTGAAGCAGGGAAATTAAAGACGACGCTTTACAGAAAACCAACAGACAGTCAGCAATACCTAGATTACACTAGTCATCACCCGCGACACTGCAAACAAGGGATATTTGTAGGACAGGCGAGGCGTATAATAAGGATCTGTAGCGATGACAGTGACTACGTTCACCACTTAAGCAACCTAAAGGAAACATTAGTTAAAAGAAATCACCCGCAAGATGCTCTAAGCAAGGTCTACAATGAAGCATGTCAACTTGATAGAAAGTCATCATTAGCTCAAATGGCCCCCGTAGCGCAGCCCAACCAGCTGCCAGCATTTATAACTAAGTACTCAAATGCGCATACCAAACATAAATATTATCCTCCATAATTATTACCCAATACTGGCAAGCAACGAGCGCCTTAGAAAAGCGTTTCCCGGACTACCAAAGGTCGTGTATCGCCCCAATAGGAATTTTAAGGACATGTTAGTGCGTGCAAAAGTAAACCCTCATTCTACTGCCCACATAACACCCTGTTCTCGTCCAAGATGTAAGACTTGTAAACATCTTCAAGATGAAGTTATAGTTAAAAGCACCGGAAGTGATTACGTCCATCATATAAAATCTAGATTTACCTGCACTAGTTCAAACGTTATCTACACGATCGAATATTCATATTGTCAAAAACGGTACATTGGCGAAACGGGACAACCTGTTAAAGTTAGATTAAACGGGCATCGTGCGGACACGGCGAAGAAGTTACTCAAAGCAATGGCACAACATTTTAATGAAGCAGGTCACAACTTCGAAGATCTCAAACTTTACATGCTTCAGTCAAACTTCCGGTCCCCAAGAGACAGAAAATATACAGAGTCATACCTTATTCACAAGTTCAATACACCCCAGCCAGCAGGTGTTAACGTTTCTAAGGGGGCTCTTGAATCTATTCGGTATGGTACATCGCAACGAAAACCAATGTGAGTTAAGCCCTTATTCTAGGAATTGCGAACCTACTATTGTTAAAATGCCACGTGCTTCCACTGACAATCATTCAGCGAAACGTATACCCTCCCTTCTCCCCCCCCCCCCACTTTTTGATCCTTTATTTTTTTTTCGGCTTCCTTATCACTCACCCAGTTCGTCACAACGGCCTCTCCCTCCCCCGCCCTCTCTCTGGCAGTTTCCCTCCCCTTCTCCCTTGTGGTGCAGAGGGCACGAAGCACGCGACAGCTAAGGAAATCGGTTCCAGCCTTGAAGAAGACAGGTCCACTTGTCGAAGCGTTGGTTCGAGCACCCACTCCCTGTTTACGGATATTTTCACGTCAAGTTCATGTCATTTCCGGATCGACGTTTTTATGTGACTCAGTTTCTTCAGTCAGTATGCGGCGCGCGCGTATAGATGTGGTCTCTGGGTTGGCTGCGCGAGTGCTTGCGATTACATTACAGTTTTAGTTTAGCGTTAGCGTGATAGCGGGGGTTAAGGGAATAGCGTTACCGTGCCGCAAACGTTCTTTGCCGACAGCGCATTTTAGTTTAGCGGGATAGCGTTTACCTGCCCAAGCTGTGACGGTGGCGACATCTAGCGGAAAGTGAATGCGTTAAAAAAAGTGAGAAGAAAGAAACTGAGAATGCTCACCTGTATCCCTGCACGCAGCAATATTACAACTTTTTTTAGCAACAATAAAAGTAAATAATTATGAACCACGCACCAAAAGTGAACATTTTTACGTTGCAGATTTGTTTCCAGCTATCTCCTAGTTAGAGGTAGGGGCGTTCGAAATGGGAAGCGATCTCAAAAACTACGCTAAGTTATCCGCAATGCTCCGGCGTCGAAGCTTCCCGAAGGTAAGCGATGCCATTCTAAACAGTTACTTGCTGTGAAATAAGTGGATCCATCCATATCAACGCTAAATTCAGTTCGAAGCGGGCGTCCAAAACCGCCGCCATGTTTTACGTACACTACGTTAACCACGCAAACATCGTAACGCTTAATCTAAAAAATAGCGTGCGTACGGTAAACGATACGGGTCGTTTAGCGTACTGCGCATGCGCATTTCGATCCCGCTATTCCGCTAAGCCCGCTAAACTATAACAGTCTATTTATATCCACAGGAGTGCCGTTAAAGATGGCTTACGGTGCAATAGGAAATTTCGGCACAGCCGGCGCAGAATGCATTGATATGCTGCATACGATGGTTAAGAACACAGGTCGAAGATACGAGCAGTGCCTGTGCTCCACCCTGATCCAGTGCCTCGGTGTGTACGTAATCGGTAGACTTCGTATCCTCGTCAAAAGCGCCAAAAGAGACAAATTTGCACAGCACTGCCTCGTTTTTCAATAACGTGGGCAGCAAAAGCATGCCTTCATGAGCACCCAGCAAGCCACAAAAACAGCTCTGCTGATGGGCACGGCCTAGCTATAGGCGGACACCTTGGCCGAAGCCGTTTGCAAATCAGCGCGAGCTCATGACGCAGCGCTTATATTCACCAAGACGATTATTTGTATTTCAATGCCCTCTGTTAATATATGCAATTAGATTTTTCAATGTCCTCGGTGTGAAGAACAAACGAGGAAGGGAAGCGAGCCGTTTCGCTTACACGGCCGGTGTCACTGTTTACATGCTAAATGTGTTCGCATCCGGACGGTCGGGCATCCTATTGTCGTGAATGGTTTTGCTGCTGTGACCCCCTTGGCTGAAAGAACACACCTTAGGGATCAATGTATTCAATTAGGAAGTATTTTGTTTGAGAAACAAAATCTTTTTCATGCCACCGTGAGCAGTGTAACAGGTAAATGTGTGGGTTGCCTTTAGCACGGCAACGCGCAGAAAGTCATGACACATGTAGCTGCGCGCCTCGTCTTTCTATCCGTAGGAACGCGACGCCAGATTTATGCGGCAAGCGCTGACGCGTTATAACGTACTTGCACGTGTGGTTCGGCCATTTCTGGTTGGTGTCTATTTAAAATGTCCTCATTCGTGGTAGAACCGGGGCGAGCTCTACCACGGGTTGTCAAATATGCAGATTAAATTGTACGGCATTACAGATCGTGTTTGTTCCCAACACAATAGCTGGTATTGTTTCAGAATATACACCACTATTCGCTTTGTACGCGCATTGCGATTAGAAGAATCGAAAACATTCGAGAAGGTTGAGATGCATACCGGCGTGCGCGATAACACCTATATCAATTTTAGCCAGTTAAACACGGTCGCAGAAAAAATGCAAATATTTGCACGTGTCAAATTGTTACTTCGAGAAAGGTACGCGCAATAAAAACAATGGATAGTTAGCGTTTACAGTGCAGAGCATTTCATGTTTTATTTGACGTTGAAGTTCACCTTTGAGCGCAGTGATTCGACGCTGTCGTAGGTGAAGAGCATCTCTTCTTGCCTGTCGAATGAAAACGGGGCGTGGTACACGCTGTCGAAGTGGAACCTCCTGTACTGCTTTTCCATGCAAGCCTTTAAAACAAGAAAGTAGACAACGCGTTCACTCATCTTGTACTGTCACATTATTCGATAACAATAGCGAAATCAAGCCAAACAAGCAGTCATCTAGAAAAGGCCTTCGGAATTCGCCCTCATATTCTGCTGTTATTGTGCTAAGTACTAAGTACAGCACCACGCAATGCCGTAATGTACGTAAATTTTTCCGTGTTTTCACCTGAAGGTAAGTACTCTTGTGGAGGATATAGCTGCTTGTAAGGCACATCACCGTCCAGATGTTACAAGTGTTTGGCCGGCACAGTGCTGGCGGCCTGCGCATGATCGACGTCGTGTTATAGCTGAATCAGGGTTCTCCCCAAAAAAATCACAGCATATCCACGGAGTGAATGATGATGAGTGGGCGAAGCTGCGGAGGTTCATCGGTAAACCGTGAATCTTCCGTGAATTCTGCCCAGTACGTCATCACCGACGTGAGATCGGGCGCGTTTATACTAAAGGTTCGATGAGTTATGACGACTTGCAGCTCACTTTAATTTTACATGTACGCCGTGAATTTTCATTGTTTAGAAAACCATTGCTTTAGAAAACATCTGGCGTCTTTCGTTAAGCAGCTGGCGTCTTTTCGTTTTGCTTTAGAAACATCTGGCGTTCTTTCGTTTTGCTTTTACAAAACATCTGGCGTCTTTCGTTGGTTTATTTCATCAATCAACGGCGTTTTCAACAAAATTTTTATTGTTTAATCACGCGCAGGAGAAATCTCACCAGGCACTACCTTGGAGGTAATCAATGGCTGCAAATGGGAATGAGAGACAGAAAAAGTCGCCTTTTAGCTAACACTTACACTTCTACTTACACTAACGTTTCCTACTGGAACATGCCAATGGCTGCTAATGGGGAATGAGAGACAGAAGAATTCGGCTTTTAGTTAACGCGCACGCTGCGAATTTTTTATTGTTCAACAACGCACAGGAAAAATCTCCCACCGGCACCACTTTGGAGGTCAAGATCTGGTACTAGCGTTACGACTGGTTACGCACTACGACTACGACAACTACAAGGGACGAACGGGTGCCGCCTTAAGGAGCTTCGCCCCTAAAAAGTTTTAGGTGGGGACGTTTCTAGAGCGGGGTGCCTGGTAGCGCGACATTAACTGATGTAACAACGTGCAAAAGTGGAAAGGGACAGATTGTGAACAATGCTGATTTCCAACTGTTTATACCGCTGACGATGATATTCCGCACGGGATGATATATTATTCCGCACGGGATGATATCGACATGGTCCTAACCACCAGCTTTCTAAGAACCTGAGCTCATCTTTGGTCAATGCAAACGATGACATGCTGACACACCCCTCTCCCGCACGAGCAGTCTCTAGGTTATCTCCCTGACGCACTGTTCTCTGCGGCGACAAATAATGCCATTTCTTTTGGACAAAAGCTTGGAAGACTTAGCACGCTCACGCGTAGACTTATCACCACAGTAACTACATAGTAAGCTGAAATGGCACTGGTTACCGTCTCTTATATGCTGTCCTCTTTTAATCTGGTGTTTATGCATCTGCCTGTCTGCCCGACGTATTCGCGTCCGCAGGACAACGGCACGCGATATTGGGCGTGAAGCCCACCACTGGAAGAGCTGGCGCTACCGTCGCCGCGACGTGCTAGGCAGGATCAGTGGCAGCGTTGTCTGCTTCGGTAGCACCAACGCGCGCTAAAAACTGCATTCGTGTGGTTGATGCGCGCATGTTTCTCTGGGATTCTATAAATGGGCTGGTTTCCATGCAATAAACATTCAGTTGGCAATCAGCGCTCGTCCTGTGGTGTTCGTTTCTCTTTTGTCCCCGTTGCTTTGGTACTGTAACCTTCGTGGCTCTAAATTATGAACTAGCTAGCCCTCATCAAGCTGCTACTAAGGCATAACGTAATACCATGCACCTTTGTTCAGGACATAAATTTAGGTAGTTTATGCAGGTTTAGAAATGAAATCGGTAATGCGAATTGGGAAGACGTATTCTCCTCTCTTTCTGCGTAAACAGCATACAACAGTTTTATGGAAATATTTATATTGCTGTATAAAAAACATTTTCCTTATAAAAAGGTTGTGAAAGCAAGACGCGCCCGTAAGCCCTGGATGACGACACATTTGCTGAAAATGATCAAAGAAAAAAATAAATTGTTCAACACATTTCTGAAAAAATCGATATTTGGATGCATTAGAAGCATTCAAAAAATGCAGAAATGTAAACAAAACACTTCGGAACGCTAAACGTGACTACTTATGTAATATGTTTGATGGCATCAAGTATTGCCAACATTTATGGCACCAGATTTCTTCAGTTATCTTTCCTCGAAAATTAACTCCCCATTGCAAGAAATTAACTATAGAAAACAAAATTCTAAGCGGACAAACGTTAGCAAACACTTTGAAAGAGTTTTTCACATCTCTTCCTCAGAGTTCTCACGATCCTGCTATACATGACTATTTGAAGCCTCCGTCCCAATCATAAGTTTTTTTGGCTCCAATAGAGAGTCGCGAAATATTCAATACATTCACAGCAATTAAAAAAAAAACAGAGGTGAAGACATTGACGGCATCAAAATACAACCAGCAATGTTCATCCTTGATATTATCACATTTATAATCTGGTTTTAGGTAAGGGTGTATTTCCTCAGAAAATGAAGATAGCGAAAGCTAGTCTTTTAAAAGTGGGGATAAAAAGAGTTTAGGTAATTACAGACCAATATCTATTTTACCGTTGTTCTCGAAACCAATATAAATGTTAATTCACTCCAGGTTAATAACATTCCTCGATAAGCACTCACTTATTACTTCATCTCAGTACGGTTTTAGACCCGGATTATCAAAAGAAATGGCTTTCTTGCACCAAAAAGAGTTAATCCTGCACAACAGTGAAAATAAACTGCTAACAGTGGGCGTCTTCATTGACTTTTGGAAAGCGTTTGATCGCATAAACCGTATCACCATGTTCAAAAAGTTAAATTATGGGATTCGGGGTATTGCAGCTGATTTATTAACTAGATATTTATCCAGAAGGTATCAGTCAGTTTGTATTGACCGAGAATTGTCAATAGCCCGTGAAATTAAATGCGGCGTTCCCCAAGGCAGTATCCTGGGGCCGCCCTTTTCATTATCTATATTAATGATCTTGTAAACATTGAAACCTCAGCTAAATACATCATATATGCAGCTGATACCAGCGTCTTTCCAGCCGGAACAATAGCAGAGCGTTGGAATCATATACTGCAAAAATTAAATGATCGGTCTGTCAGAAACTCACTAATAATCAACTCTTCGAAAACAAAGGCTGTTTTATTCCGCCGAAAGTCTGTACCGTGTAACCTAGGAGACGTCCAACACTTCAATGAATCTGTTATTGAATTATCTTCTACAGCTAAATCACTGGGAGTAATTTTTAACGAATTTATGCTTTGGGACCATCACGCTGATTACCTGCGCACTAAACATTCGAAAGCTATAGGCATGCTAAGGAAGTGTATGCAGTTTCTCCCAGTCTATCACAGCCGTTTAGTTTACACTGCCTTGTTCGAATCGCACTTGCGCTATTGTCATCTCGCGTGGGGAAATTGTTCTAAGAAAGCCCTGTATAAGCTTACTATAACGCAGAAAAACGCTCTGCGAGCGATTGCCAAGCAGCCATATGAAGCACACACATCTCCGCTATTTACAAAACTTCACATTTCAGTTAGGCCAGTTATTTGAACTTAAGCTACTATTTTCTATAAGATCTGATATACGTTAGAACAGAAATACTCTGATAACTCTTTCAAAATTGCAGCCAAACACGTCCTCACGCTCCTTGCGGCACACAGAACTGTGGCATATACCACGACCGCGAACAAATTATGGTTTGCAGATGATGCAGTCTAGCGTCCCTCAGGTTTTAAACAAATTTCATCTGACGATTGAAAAATTGGGTGTACTTTCGATCAATGACTTGCACGCGCTTCTTGTATAATTGCCTGTTATCGTCTGGTGCGCCGTGTTTCGTTTGCCTTCCTTCGTGTTTTCGTTCTTTTGCGCACCACAGCATTAAGATATCGTCTGGTGTCTCGCTTCATCTGGTTATACATTCGAACATAGACTCTATCTTACGTGTACTCTTCGAGAAATATTATTGTTGTTAGCTTTCGTGTTCATTGTTTTATTCAGTTCTCCTCAAAGCTACTTGCATGTAGCTTTTTCCCACCTTCCCAACCACATCTCAAGTGCAATTGTTTTTTGTACTTTCTGTGGAAAAATAAGCCAAACTTCAAACTTCAAAAAGCTATAGAAAAACCACGGCGCGAAACAATAAACGTTGCCTCTACATCGCTTCTCAAGCTGATACCGCTGCAACTAAGCCATATGAATAAAACTATAACGGCAGTACAATTATTGTATCTTTAGCCGGAGTCCTCCAGCGACGACAGGCGATGAGGTCAGGCGTCCCTATTGCTGGAGCTGAGTCACGTGGGGGTGCTCCCTAGCTCCTTGTCGACAAAAACAAGCGCGTGTGTTGACCAGCTAGCGGGTTGCCATGTACTTACAAGAACGTCCATATGAAGTATTTACACGATGGTGCAAATACCACTGTGCCATCGTACCCCTTCCGTAAACGTATTACCGTTTTAGCAATACCGGAACACCCGTCAGTTGTACAGCAGCAACAACGCTGGTAGCGATTTTTAAATGCGAAGCATTTCTTAGCAAATCTCAGGCAGGCACTTTGGCCGTTTCTATCCGTCCGTCCCGTCCGTCCGTCCGTCGGTCTAACCGCCTACATCTGGGCCCTCTCCTGGTCGTCTCCATAACTTGTAATATACAAAAATTGACATAGCAAGGGATCAGTGTATGCAGAACATGATTTACTGGTCATGACATTAATAATGAAAAACACCTGTCGCGTACGTCTTGAAACCATTTCACTCAGTCACGTGTGGAACGTACCGGCACACCACAGTTCATGTTATGCGGGTATGTGCCACAGGTGATTCACAGTCTCAATCAACACAGTAACCGCGAACATACACATTGAAACGCATAGCAAGTGAGAGAGCTGAAGGCAGAACTCCCCTGGAAGACGCTCGACTGCCATCCACTCGTCCATGTGGTCCGCCAGAATGACGCAGCGTTCTCTTGATTTCTTATGAGACTGGGCGATGCCTCATGCTGACTGAGTAGGACGTCAGATTCATTAAGGACCGCTTTGTGACACGCGAAGAAGTCACCGCTAAGTGCCCTGACGGCATACGGCTATACTACAGCAATGCGGACGTCGACCGCTTTAACATACGTTGCATCGACGCTTCGGACAACGTGTTATGTCATCCCGCATGCGATAACATAAGTGGCAACAAGAATGAGGAGGTACACAGGAATGCTCTGAACAAGGTGGCCAAGATGAACGCAAGCGTCCTGGGTGGCCTGCCGGCCTCAATTTGCCTGAGCATCTGCAAGCTGTACATGATGACGGTCAACATCGACGTAAGCGACGGCCTTGGTAATGCAAACATGGGAACCTTGTGGTAGATCGAGCGTGACGAGCACGGCAACCTCTTGCGACAGTAGCTTGGATTTCCGACGACCACGGTATGCATTGTCGTCCCAGCCAGTACGAAGCACATCACTACCGCACACCCCTCAATAGAATTGAAATAGGGTCCCGTAATAATGCGAACCACCAGAACCACAATGTACGCCACAAAAAAAAGTACTGTAAGAGGAAACAGTTCTCCTCACGCAATCAAACGCCATAACTATATATAAGTCACAAAGGGCCACATACGCCCAGGTAGTCTACGGATATGGTAAGCACCAACCACTGAAGTTGTCTACGTAGAACTTTCCAGGGCTACCAGCTTCGACAGCCGATACCTCACCAACGCAAAAGGTAACTACAGGTTCCGACATGTCACCGCCTCTATCAACACAGTCTGTCGACGACATGATCCGGCTAGCAAACAGGCCTCTAGAATTACGAAATTTATAGCGCGGAACTTCTACACAGGGGACAAAGGAACACGACGAGCACAAGCGCTACCAACTAACGTTTAATATCTGCGCTCGCAAATATATACAGTGAAAGAAAGAAAATAAAAGAAGAAACAGCTACAGCCACTCATCTGATTAGCACCACACGTGTTCGTTGCATTGCACTTTTACCAGCTGCCATCAAGATATCCCATTTCTCTTTGGGATAACAGAAGGGATGGTGCGCTGACACACTCGTAATCACCGCAGTTCATTGCTGCGGCTTCTATTATTTCGCGCGTGCACCGGTCTTTGTCTCTAAACAACACTGCCGTATTGTCAAAGTACGGTATGCACCCACACTCCTGGAAATGTTGCCCCAGGTGCCCTTGTCTTCCTTTTGCCACGTTGCCGCTGTGCTCCCTTAAACGGTTGTTGAGGCATCTTTCCGTCTGCCCGACGTATGTTCTGCCACACGACAGCGGTATCCTGTACACAACACCTTCGGCGCAGGCGACGTATCTGTTCTTGTGCTGTGTATTGCATTTCCTTTTTTCCCTTTTTACTGGTGAAGTCATGTTGCATAAGTTCGTCAATTTCTGGGGGGCTGACATGACGACCCTGACGCCTGCATTTTCGCCAATCTTCTTGAGACGGTGTGACGTTGAGTGCAGATATGGAATTACAGCCACCTTCCTTTGATCTCGTTCCTCGTTTTTGTCCGTTTGATCCCGCTGACACGCCTTCTTCATCTTGCGCAGAAGAACCTCAGCTACAGCTACGGTCAAGTGCTCTGGGTAGCCTGCTGCAGCCAAGCGCTGTATCTGACAGCCAAAGCTTTCACTGATACGGTGCAAGCAGGACTTCTTGAGTGCATTAAGCAGACACATCTATGCGATTCCCCGTTTTACAAGTTTTGTGTGAGCAGACACGAGCAGATACGTCGGGCAGACGGAAAGATGCCTCAACAACCGTTTAAGGGAGCACAGCGGCAACGTGGCAAAAGGAAGACAAGGGCACCTGGGGCAACATTGCCAGGAGTGTGGGTGCATACCGTACTTTGACAATACGGCAGTGTTGTTTAGAGACAAAGACCGGTGCACGCGCGAAATAATAGAAGCCGCAGCAATGAACTGCGGTGATTACGAGTGTGTCAGCGCACCATCCCTTCTCTTATCCCAAAGGGAAATGGGATATCTTGATGGCAGCTGGTAAAAGTGCAATGCAACGAACACGTGTGGTGCTAATCAGATGAGTGGCTGTAGCTGTTTCTTCCTTTATTTTCTTTCTTTCACTGTATATATTTGCGAGCGCAGATATTAAACGTTAGTTTAGCGCTTGTGCTCGTCCTGTTCCTTTGTCCCCTGTGTAGAAGTTCCGCGCTATAAATTTCGTAATTATGGATTACCAACTAGCCCGAAGCAACACCTTGCTGAGGCCTCTAGACATTGTCTTGGACGGGGCTAAAACCTTCATTCGATGCCACAACCACAACAATCACCTCACGCTTCGCTCTCAACGCATTCTGTGCGCGGGCACGTGCACGACCTCGAAAAAGACGCTCTGCTCTCAGAAACTTGCGTGTTAGCACTTGGAGCGATGCAACCTGGAGCGATGAGCCCACTGTGTCGTCCACAGCGAGCGACTTCATTGCAGGTGTGGAGGTGTGGGCACATACAAGTACACGGCGATGCGCAGCTTCAACGAAGGCCACATCCCACTTCTCCGGCCGCCAGACACACAACACACACATACAAGCAGCGGAATTGGCGAGTTCTGCGTTGCGCGTGTCAGTTACAATAACAAAGATATTCCGCTCGCCGCCAACTAGCCGAGAACACTCAAGAGCACCTTGAACACATGCACACGGGTTCACGAAACGTGCATGCGCTCTCCATCATAACGGACATGTATAGGCTAAGCACTACATATCAGCTCACCGAGTCTGGTGTTGTTAGTACCCATGTTCCTGCTCGCATCGTTACGCATCTGTAAACAACCGATTATATAGCACATGTGCGACTCTTCAACATATGTGTGTGCGTATACCATTTGCACATATCTTTAGCTTCATTTCGCAACGTTTCACTCAATGTAAAAAATTACGCCACAATCACCTTGTCGTCGCATGCTTCGTTTACTATCGATTCCCACGGTACGCGGGATCTGCCGAATATTTTTTACGCATTGTGCGATCAATGACGACATAAAACTGCACTGACTCTTTATATTCTAATTATCTGCTGGCGTAAAGCGTCAGTTAGCAACAGATTCACAAACGTGCAATCTTTTAGTATTTAGGCTCACAGAGAAGTTGTGCAGTTCAGAAACGTTTCAGACGTTTGTAGTGACACAAAGCCTCGCAGGATGTCACTGCTGTTCACACTACTGCCACTTTGTGATGTGTGGTGCGCGTTCGAAGTGTGCGCCTTTTAAAAGTGCGCAACATGAAAAGAATAGCGCGCGAAAACGATGGCCACATGAAAGACGACGACGACGTCGAAATAACGTCCAGCACGACAGCGCGCGGCACAAAGTTTCGACGGACAAGTGGCCCAATAGGAATTCACCACGGAGATTCCAGGGGCCAATAGTGGGGCTCCACGAAACTTGAGCATCGCCATTCAGGACGGGACAAGTTGACCCGAGACGGAGAAAAAACCTGGCCTGAGAAGAGCCGGGGAGTTCGAAGGGAACCAGAGAAGCGGAAGGTTGCCACCGGACCGGGCGCTGAAGATGGGCCGTCGGGTTGCGGACCCGAGCCACCGAGACTTCAACCGGCCGTGGCCTCCGGCCATCTAGTTCCCGTGCGGGACCACAGCTATGGTGCGGGAACTCCACCCCAAGGCCTGCGGACTCTGGAGCCGACAGGCGACTTAGCATCAGCAGTCGGGCTACGGGCCCTAGCTGTGCGTCCAGCTGCCTGGCCAGGTTGCCCTGGCATCTCAGTGCGTCGCCCAGCAGCCACCGTTTTGTCTTCGTCACCAGCCAGCCCGCGTCAACTCCATCCGTCAAGCCTCGGCGATTTGGTGAGACTGAACTGGTTTTATTCCACGCTTCTCTGCTCAGCCGCGTCAGAACTAGACTGTCTAGTTCAGGTCTTTGAACTCGCCTTTTGTTGGTTGTTAAGAATATTTTTCCGTGTGCAGTGAACCTTTTGTTGAATGTTTGGCTTTAGATTGTTTTTCGCGCTAATGGTTTATTAAATATCTTTGTGTGTGTTGAAACCAACGGCTTTGTCCTCAATAAAGCTCTCCGACGCTCAAGTCATAGAGAGCTGTTGTGAAGAGAAAAAGAACCTGCATCACACACTTATAGCTGAGATTACCTGGTGATTTGCGACAGTAAACAATATTACATTGACGCAAACTAGGAAAACGAATATTTCTAAGTAAAATAGCAAGACAGTTCCGAATGTTGGTCGAATCCCTTTGCCTTTAAGATATGCTTCCTTATATTTTCCCTTATTTTCATACAAACTCAATTTCGCTATTTTATCAAGTCACAAGCATAATTGTTGTTACTGTATACTCTATCGGTAGGCCCAGATTATTTTACCTTTGTCCTTATCATCGCCTTAGCATAAAAGGAAACTCAAATGGAACGTAGATATGCAGAAAGTAGGAATGACGTGCACAATAAACATAAGCAAGAAACGGAGGACGTGTTTTAGCAGCAGGTTACAAAAGAACTACTGCACTAAACAGACGCGCAAAAATTATGTATGCAAACAAAGGACAGCAAAGAAGGCACTTGTGCTAATAATCAAACTATGACATAAATAACTCTGTCAATAAATTGGACACTTTCTTAATTCCAAAGTGTGTTCAGGCAAAACCTGTGGCCATTCGACTGACTATGCCATTGTTGTAGCGTGACATCGGGCACATAGTAGAACGTGTTTATTCTCGAGGCGCACACTGGCAGCCTCAACACCAGAAGTACAACGCAGAATATACGCCCACACGATACTGCGGCCTGTATGTATACACACGCTATCTCTTGGCGCCTGCGCAGGCATCAGTAGCTTGTGAGCACACACGCCAGCCACTCGACTGACGTCACAGCACTTCCTTCACGCACAATTTTAGAAACTATAATAAGTAAGGCGATCAGGTTGGCGCCGTTCCCTTGTGCTCCGACGCAAAGGAACCGGTTGCACACGATTGTCGGAACGTGGCAGGGCCGATGGTGACGACGGCTCCGGGCTGTGGGTGGTCGTTGGCGTAGCATTGGGGATATCAGATGCATGTGGGAGCTCCGTTTCCGGTGGTGAGTCACGTCGTGACGTTGGTTCGATGTCCGATGGTCGCAGGTGGTCGGCGTGCACAAACCGCACAGTGTTTCGCACATACACGAAATACGTTGAAGACGATTTTACACACGTCACCTCTCCTGGCCACCAGTTCACCACTTCTCCACGCACAGAACGCACCAGTACACGATCACAAACAGCAAACACTCGCGGAGGACCTCGCCGCATGTCAGCAGAATTTTTTATTTCTGCCGTCTTAACGCTCATTGCATTTGATGCATCTGGGCGCAGCAACGACAATCGGGTCCGCAGCTTCCTTCTCACAAATAATTCAGCAGGTGTTCTACCTGTAAATGTGTGAGGTGTAGTTCGATAACACAACACAAAATTATGGATCCTGTGTTGCAGGGTTCAATTGGTACCCTTTTCAGTGTCTTCTAGCACTTGCTTAAGCAGTGCCTCTTTTGTTGTCTGAACTGCACGCTCCGCCGAACCGTTAGACTGCGCGTGGTACGGCGGCGTTAGTGTGTGCCGCACACCGTTAGCTTGAAGGAATTCTTTGAACTCAGCTGCCCGAAACTGCGGCCCGTTATCCGTCACTACTTCTAGTGGAAGGTCATGCGCTGCGAACCAAGAACGCACTATTTCAAGAGTCTTCGCCGCGGTTGTTACCCCCATTATCTTAATTTCCAGCCATTTAGAATACGTGTCGACAGCGAGAAGAAACGTCCTTCCTTTTTCCTCGGCGAAATCTAAATATACTCGCTCCCACGGATTCTGACATACTTGCCACGACGCTAAAGGTACAGGTTGTGCTGCAGGGAGAAGAGTCTGGCATATTCCACATTTGCGCACTTTGTTTTCGGGGGCCTTGTCCATTGCCGGCCACCCTACTATTGATCTAGCTAATGCTTTCATTCGGGTTATTCCCAATTGCTGCTCGTGCAGCAATTGCAAAACTTCATTTTGCAACGATTCTGGTATTACTACTCTGTCCATATCAGCCATGGTATCGGGGGAACTCACATTCTTAGGGCACTTCTCCGAACCGCTTGCCGTGGAAGCATCACCGGGCCGCTTGGGAGCCATAAGACTAACTCGACTGCTGGAACGAAACGCCTGACGAAGAAGCGTTGCCGCGTGCGCCGCTGTGCCATCACGTGATTGCTGAGAGTGTGTGAGGAGGCATGGACGGACGCCGCCGCCGCGTTGAGCAACGCGCAACTGTTGCTGTGCGCCTCTGTGCCATCACGTGATTGCCGAGAGAGTGTGAGGGGAAGAGGCCACAGCTGGCACCATTCCAGGGCACGGACGGGCGGACGCCGCGAGTAAGGGTGTATCCACTGTGCAGATAGGTTTGCGAGACGCTTAACCTACGAGGCGACCGGGAAGAGACGCGACGTTCTCCACTGCCGCAGCGAACAAAGACGCTACGGCCGGGTTCGTCGACTCTCCAACACTGCGCAGAAAAGGCACTCGAGGCAGGATGTCAACAAAGAACACGGGTTTCTTAACCCAAGATGCAGCACAGTACGACAGTCACAGGCTTGCAGGCCGCAAGGGGAACTCCGCAAGACCGATCGAGTACACTTGCCAGCGGCGCTACGACTATCACACAAAGGGCAGCAGCCGAGCCCACGAACGAGAAGCCGCCTGCTAGAGCAGGGCGCCAACCTTTCGTGCTGGCCTGAGAGCATCTGACGCGGGCAAGCCAGCGCCAGACAGAAGCGAGCTCAAGGGGGAAGGGGGTTGTCACTGGCGGCCAAAGAGGACAGGCGCTGCGCAGTGACGTAGGCTAGCGTGGTCACGTGGTGGCGCGAGCATGCTCAGGCAAGTTCGGACGCGCGGCTCGTGCGGGGAAGACCAACGCATGGCTCGCACCAAGCAAAATTGCTTGGCGGCGTAGCCACGGTAGCCATGTCGCCGATTAACGACGGTTTCCGGTGCTCGAGCCGCGCGGGGCTAGCACACGCTCTAGCTGGGGAACGAGGCGCCAGAGGGGAAGGCGCGCTCGATTCCCACATTCCCCCCTCCTAAAGACCGAGGCCAGCCTGTGAAAGAGGCTGTCCGAAGCTAAGTGGAACGGCCAGCTCAGCCACAAGGGGGCTGGCCAAAGGGGCAAAGCACAACAGGGGGTGTCGTCTTCCTAAAGGTACAAGTTCATAAGTCGGCCATGGACGCACCAAAAGTTCCACCACAAGTTCCACCACTAGGGTGAGCCCACTGCCCGGAGGTCCGCAGCCCAGGAGAACCTGGGCAAGACGGCACAAGGGCGGGCAGCCAGCCCGCTTGAAGTTCGCCGCTCGGCAGAGGTTGGCAGCCGGGACCGTACGAGGCGCGGCTGTAAGTTGCGTGTGGCAGCAAACCGCCGAAAGTCGTTGGGACGGGGCCTCACGGGAACAGCAGGCAGCCAGGAACGGAAGCCAGAGCGACCACGCTCGGGCCTAGGCCAAAGCTTGAGTGGGCGGACTAGCCTCCGAGGGCGGCTGCCGAAGCTGCCAGGTGGGGTAGGCAGGGTGGAGGTGGCTGCAGGCCAGAAGGCCGGCTTGCCCAAAAGGGTGCCTGCCTGACAGCGCTGCCCAACAAAGGGGGCGCTTGCCAGGTTATGGCTTGGACAACACGTCAGAGGGTATCGTCGGCCAAGAGGGCCTTCTACCACTTCCAGACGTGTGCCGCCGCACCTTAGCGGTTATTCTCCATTCACTGTCATGGTATGGAATGAAGTCCAGCTACCTGTCAGTGGGAGAAAGTTTGCTTAGGTGCGTTTCCGCAGGTTGTACCGATGGCGTGGCTTGGAGCCAGCCTTCTCACGGTTTTCCTGCGGTTCGGTGACCGCATCCCCCCTCCCAAGTCGTTGCTGCGGGCAACGAAAGGTTTGAGGTCGGAGATGTTAACTGGACCGCCGACTTGGCTCCCTTGGGAGTCAGCCAGCCTTTACATCCTTGTCCGGTGTTTACGGTAATCGGCTGCTGACCCGAAAATCGCGGGTTCGATTCAGCCGCGGCGGTCGCATTTCGGAGGCGATGTAATGCTAGAGGCCCGTGTACTGTGCGATGACAGTGCAGGTTAAAGAACACCAGATGGTCGAAATTCATGGAGCCCTCCACTACGGCGTGCCTCATAATCATATCGTGGTTTCGGCACGTAAAATCCCAGATATTATTAATAATAAAAGAGACAAACAAAGAACACAGTGGATCTGCCACGCAGAATGCAGGACAGCATTGGAAACATATTATAACATGTGCATGCTATTGGGCATGCAAACTAGAAAACCTGCAGGTACAGAAAAAAAGGAAAATGCACATGTACTGCGCTTATGCAAAGTTTTATGGCATACTACACAACAACGTATTCATTGTTTTTATAAGGCCTCCGATGCCGATACAAATGCGGCCACAGATTGTGAGCAAGGAATGTCAGCTATAATAATAATAAAGAAGCTTTCATTATATAATGAAATGAGAGCGCTGCATATTCTGCTATATAGCAGAATATTTGCACCACACAGCTCCTCGGCCCTTTATATGTATGATGCTATTTATAATAAACGAGTGAATTCTTGGTAAACTCAGCAAAATTGGAAAAAAAACGCTAGGTGGCGTCGAGGAGTGTGCAAGCACTCGCATCGCGTCTCGCAGTTCTCATGTTTTTTTGGTGTGTTCCGCTCCAGACACCCCAATATTTTGACACCATCGCAATTGTGAAGTCACCCGGAGTCCGTCGACACCAACGTTCTGGCCCGGGAGCTGTTTTTCAAGCCACCACGACAAAAGACGCCCTCCACTGCGTGGCCGCCGCGCCAAGCCTACCGACAGGTGGGAGACGCTGGCAGCTTCGCCGGCGATGCCGGCAACGCAGACGCTGACGGCGGCCCAAACTGCTGCGCCTGGCGCGGTGAACGCCGACGTGCGTCTCACCAGCCGTGACAATCCCACCGAAGAAGGTATGGACTTTTCGGAGCCCAATCCTGCACATAGACAAATCCACGACCAGAGCACCGGTGATGGTAACCCAGCTCCACGACCTCCAAGTATCGACGCAACGAAACGCTGACGATGACGACGGAGGCTGGACGACGGCACTCACGGTCCGCCAACGAAAGCTACAAGCAAGGGAACGCCAGCAGGCTTCAAGGAGCGTCCCTGGCACCGATAAACAAGCACTTTTCAACAATCACCGCAAGCCCAAATACCGCAAGCTGCCACCGCTACCAAGGGACGACTCAAAGTTGTCATAAGACCGCACCAACGACTGCCCATACGTACACTCACAAGCCCATTGCTTGCGGAGGCGGTCATCGCAGCGTGCGGAAATAAAATACATGGTGAGCAATTTATGCTACGCATAAAGCCAGGCTCGAATATTTTAATCGTGTCGACTCCTGACCAAGAAGTGGCAGAACTTGTGCGCAAGATCACGTCGATTAAGGTGAACGGCAGACCCCATGCAGTTAATGCATACGTCGCTACAGGAGACGGAGCCGCGCGAGGAGTGATTCATGGCCTGCGCCCACATACCCTGTCCGATACCCTGAAGGCGAACTTACGCATCCGCACTCAAAACGTTGAAATAATCCACGCTCGCATGTTGGGTGACTCAAAGACTGCGGTCATCACATTTTTCAGGGCCTTCGTACCCAAGTACGTATACTATCAAGGAGGCCAACTGGCCTGCTACCCATATAAGATCACAGTGCAGGTATGCAACATCTGTCGACAAGTGGGCCATCGCACGGACGTCTACCCGCAGCCCGAACTTCACGTTTTTAAAGTATGTGGAACCTTAGACCGAATGGACGGACACGAGTGTGCCCCGCGCTGTGCGACGTGTGGAGAAGAGCACTTGACCGGAGACCGCAGCTGTCGAAAGCGCTTGAAGCCAGCTAGACATCGCCCCAAATCCCAGAAAAGTAAGCCGTCGCCCACGATGACACAGCCATCGCAAAAAAAACAGAAAATATCCAAGGGAGCTGCCAATTTCGCTGGTTTGAATCGGAAGAGCAAGAGATGCAGTTCAGTGGTCACGAATTTCCAGGACTGCCACACGAAGCCCATGAGTCACGCTCAAGATCCAAGTCGCGATCCCAGTCCAGAAAGAGATCAACATCAGGACCCCGGCCAACGAACAACGCGAAGGATCATAAATCCCCGCCACAACCCAAGACCCCTCACCAAGCCCATCCAAAGTCCAGGGCCGCTTCAGGCCAGCAGCCAGCTGCACTGCCGGTAAGCTGGGCAAAAGCCGCTTCCCCCACTACCATACCAATCACTCAAAATCCGGAATATCAAAAAATCATTGAGGAAAACAAACTATTGAAGGCCAGTTTGGCAGAAATCAAAGAAGAGTTGGCCGCTCTAAAACAATCCCACAGTCACGTCGATCAACATTTGTCTCAAGTTAAGCTGGTACCGCAGCGACAAGAGGCAGGAGATAAGAGTGATAGGACAGAACACCAGTAATCTAACCTAGCGCATCAGATGAAACAATCGTTCGCCGAAATACACAAACCTTAAAGGTACGTAGACGTTTCCCTTAATTCTGTCACAGAAAGATTCAGGAAACGCGCTAGCAACAGCCCGGGAGCCCCAACCCGTCGTCCCAAAATGTTTGAGACGTCGGATAGCGAGAGCAACAATCATGGCTAGCAATCACACGCGCTGTAAAGAAGCCCTACAAGTATGGCAGTGGAACTGTCGTACGCTACACAACAAGATATCCGCCTTATCACAATACATACGATCGACGCCAATCGAGCCCGATGTAATCTCTCTTCAGGAAATCGGAACAAAATTACACAATATGACAGGTTACAACCTCCACACTCACCCTGATTACCCAAACATCGGAACTCTGGTACGAAAGGATGTCGCGTTCAGTCTCACAAGCATGCCCAACTGCAACATACAACATCAAGTTATCATTATCTGGCCATATAAAAGGGCCAAATCTAAAACAATCGTCGTTAATATATACAGCCCGCCCAGAGACCGTAACGTAGATTTTGGAGACTTGATAACGTATGTGAGCCAAATGGCACATACTAAGGACAGAGTGGTCGTTCACGGTGACTTCAATGCGCCTCATACGGGATGGGGGTACCCTAAAGACTCTTCTAAAGGGAAGAATCTGCTTGCGGCAACCGAAAACAATAACCTATGGCTCGCCACGCTATTAGACAAACCAACTCGCATTGGCAATAGTGTAACTAGAGACACTTTTCCAGACCTTACCTTTACAAACCACCTAGACCAGATAACCTGGACTAATTTCGATGAAAACTTAGGCAACATAATTGGCTTATCCTTAGATTCACCAAAAGTAAGACGACCGCTTGGAACGGCAAGTATGACGGACTGGACCGCTTTCAGGGAGAAACAAGATAATCCAGAACGGATAACAAACGCAGCTGATTGGGCAGAATTTATTCGAAACGTTCATGAGAAGACTACTCGAAAAATAACCACTACGACGGACGTACCAGCCATAGACCCTTATTTACTAAGGTTGTGGGAAGCTAGACGCAGTTTAGCCAAGCGATGGAAGAGGCAACGACATAACGGGAAACTCAAGATACGAATTGCAGAGCTTACTAAGAAAGCCAATGAATATGCTCGAACTCTCGACAATAATCACTGGCTTCAATTCTGTGCGTCCCTCAAAGGTACTTTGCAGACAAAGAAAACATGGGCAATATTACGCAGCATGTTAGATCCTACTAATACTCGAACAGTCACGAACACAGTTCTCCGCCAAATAGAGAACGAATTCGAGGGAGCCGACGGAACACTGATCGCGCAGCTAAAGGAAATTTATTTAGGCTCCGCGGAGGGACGAGTAGAAGAACGGGCATGTCTCAAATACGACGGCCCAGCCAACCCAGAACTCGACAGCCCCATAACGGTAGCCGAAGTGCACGCAGCTGCGCAATCTTTTAAAAAGAACACGGCGCCTGGCAGAGATCAAATCACGAATGCCATGATTCGCAACTTGAGCAGCGAAACTCTGTCTCAACTTACAGAATTCTTCAACAAAAAAATATGGGCCCATGGAGAGGTACCACGCGAGTGGAAAGAAGCGGAAATAATTTTAATACCGAAACCGGGAAAACCCAAGAATCTACAGAATCTCAGACCCATCTCTCTGACATCGTGCATGGGTAAACTATTTGAAAAAGTTATTCAAACACGATTGGGTTCTTACATTGAGACACACCGACTCTTTCCCAACTCAATGTTTGGCTTTAGACCGCACGTGGCAGCACAGGACGTCTTCCTGCTGCTCAAAGAAAAGCGCTCAATCCACCTAACGGGAGCGCGGACAGGTTTATCGTAACCTTAGACCTCAAGAAAGCTTTCGACTCCATATCCCACGAAACAATACTTGAGGAGCTACGTACCATTGGATGTGGGGAAAAAACGCACAACTACATCACCTCTTTTCTATCGAACCGCATGGCTACAATCGGCATGAGCTCGACTCGATCTACATTAACGCCAATACCCAACCGTGGCATTCCACAAGGCTCGATTTTATCCCCTCTACTTTTCAATTTAGGGATGCGCAAGCTTGCCTTCTCGTTAGAGGAGCATCACGAGCTAGGTAAAGCAATATACGCAGATGATATAACGTTATGGGCTTGAAAGGCTCCATTGGCGAAAAACAAGATATCCTGCAGAGAGCAATTGACAAGGTCGAATGGTTCGCCATAAATGCTGGCATGCGTTGCGCACCAGAAAAATCAGAATTTATCAGATTAAAAGCCAAATATTCTAGAAACGCGGAGCGCCCCCAAATAGACCTCAAAATTCATGGCGAACATTTTAGAGAAGTTCAAAAGCTAAGAATCCTCGGCCTGTGGGTGCAAAACAACGGCAGAGTAGATCACACGATCGCAACACTCCGAAAAACGACAAACGTAGCTCGCATGATACATAGGGTCACGCGAGAACGACAAGGCTTCAGGGAAGAGGAAACCTTGCGCCTTGTACAAGGTTTTGTAATAACTAGAATAACATACAGTCTACCCTTTTAAAAACTAACCAATACCAAAACAACGAAAATTGACGCAATGATACGAACAGCGTACAAAGTTGCGATTGGACTGCCCACCAATGCCAGCACCGAAAAAGTTGAGGCGCTAGGACTTTATAATAGCTATGAAGAACTCGCGTCCGCTGTGCTAATATCGCAAAGGGAAAGATTAAATTCTACAGGACAAGGCAGAGCTTTGCTCAAGCAGGTTGGCTGCCCTTTAAGACCCCAGCATGCCGGCGAGGAGACGTACTTATTACCGAACACCATCAGGGCCCAAATCATGGCATCCCCCATCCCCAAGAATATGAGCGCGAAGTATCACCCAGGCAGACGGCAAGCCAGGGCTCGAACACTACAGAAGCATTATGGGGATAACCCAACAGTCTTTTACACTGACGCCTGCAAACTGCACGGCAACCGTTGCACCATGGTTGCAACAAGCAGAGCTACAACCGTGGCGGCTTCTATAAAAACTACATCAGTCAGTACGGCCGAAACGGCGGCGGTTGCTATGGCGATCAGATGTGCAGAACAAAAGGGAGATTCGGCCCTTGTGATTACCGACTCTAAATCAACTTGCCGTATGTTTCAGGCTGGGGCAATACCAAGGACGGCAATAAGAATCCTAGGTGAACAACTCCTCAATTCACATGCAATACTTTGGTGTCCTGCGCATGCGGGACTTCAGGGCAACGAAAGGGCCGACCGGCTTGCTCGCGAATTAAGCACCCGAGCACCGGTCGCAACCCTCGAGGAACCCCCAACAACTCCACGCGACATCCTCGAAAACCAAAGAGGAGAACGGCGAAAATACAGTTATCCCCATCCGGATCTTACCGGAGAACAGGCGCGAGATTGGCATCGAGTGGAAACTAACACTTACCCTCACTTACAAAGACAACACCACATACACCCCACAATGTACGCGCGCAGCTGTCCGTGGTGTGGAGAACGGCCAACTCTCGCCCACATTACGTGGGAATGCCAATCGCGGCCCTCAAACGTCAATTCTCCCCTTTTGGGGTCACAATCGCGATCAAGGCAGTGGGAGAGCTGGCTTGCTAGCAAGGATCGGGAGAGCCAGCTGCCTCTGCTCGACCAAGCCCAGCGAGCCGCTAAGGCCAGTGGAGCCCTGGAATGAGGACCCCACCCACTTGCCCAGAAACGTTATATAGGCAATAAATGTTTTTACTACTACTACTCAGCAAAATTGGCCACCCTAATCGCGCTTAGGTAGCTTCGCAACAGTAAAATGTCTGTGTTGAGATGCACATACTGCTGTTGCTGCTGTCATGGATATAAATACTTTAAACGATTATTTGTGTTCTTGGAATTCAGCGTTTATGATAAAACTAAGTAAGGCTTTAAACTTAACTGTGTCGTTACCGGCGTAAGGAAGAGGATTCGTTTTCAACATGTCTACGTCTACCTCTAGTGCAAACCACATACACATGCCCTCAGTTTACATGAATATAAACATCTAGACAATAGGACTAAAGGCTGTCCAAGTATCAGAAAAGAAAGAAAAAAAAGAAAATTACACCATTTCCGCTAAAGGGGACCATGAGGCAATGCGAAGCCGGAGCACTTGCACGATCGCGTTCCGTTGGCGTTTGTTCGGCATGCTGCAGACCTCGCGTCGTGGAACGCGAAGAGGAACGCTACCCGCGTCTTGTCTTCCTTCTGGCCTGGCCGTTAATTCTCACAGGACGAGCGGGGAACGCGGTCGACAGGCACGAGAGGGCGGCAGCGTAGGAGAGGACAGAGAGGGGGAGGGGACGTGCTTACGCTGGTGGTCATCGCGGCGTTGCGCAGGAGAGAATTTCGGCATGTCTAGCCTGCGTTTCAGAGGAAGATTGGAGAGGGGGAGGGTAGAGGGGAAGTGGAGAGGGGGAGGGTAGAGGGAAAGTGGAGAGGTGGAAGGGGGAGGGGAGAGGGGCAGTGGAAAGGAGGAAGGGGAGAGGGGAAGTGGAGAGGAGGTGTGTGGGGAGGGTATGCGCATGCGCAGTAAGGGTGGTCACGTCACACACCACCCCCAACACCACCGGCACTATACCACCGGTTTGAACTCCGCTATAAGATGCTTCACTCTGGCGCTGCGATCGTTCAGCCACCATGGGAATGATGGGTAGTACACGGATTTGCCTAGTCTTCGTGCTTGTGGGCTTCGAACGCACTTGTGGCTTTGTTTATTGCTATGTTTTGGCTTTCTTTCGGATAAAAGAATGGATCGTTGTGAACTTCGTGACCAGATTTGAATCGGTGAGCCTAAAGAAGTTAAAGTGGTGAAGTGAAACTGCTGACTTTTGCTCAACTTCGTTTTGCGACAAAGCGGATGCAGGCCACGCGGAGCCAAACGGAGCCGAAAGAACGAAGTTTAGACAAATCCGTGTACTACCCATGATTCCCATGCTGGCTGAAGCGCGATGCATTGCAGCTCCCATAGACACTAGCGCTAGAGTTCCCTCTAGTAAGTATTGTAGGAAACTCTATGACTCGTGCTATCGCAAACATAGAGTTTCCTAAACTTACCTAGAGCGAAAAGTGGCGCTGCGAGCTGTTGGGCGCCCGGGAATGCCGGGGTATGTGAGCTTCGATCTTGACTCGGATTCGTATCCTTCACGTAGAGCCCAGACACCTCGAAGACGCGTCTGGCTTCAACGCGTTCCTTGCGTCGAAATGGTTAATTTTTTACTGGATGAGCACGTAGTGAGCTATTCGTTTTTATTATTGCAGAAAAACGAGCTTTATTAAACATTGAAAAATTCTGCGTAGATGTATAAGTTTACGAAGCGTAAAAAGTAATCAACGGCCGCTAAACTTGGCAGGCAGACGACAAAGGCAACGTTCCCTCTGCCACTAGCTGTTCGTCGTCTGTTTCTTTCTTTCGCCGTTTGGTTATGCCGTCAAGGTGAGTGGACGTTTATTTTAAAACATAATACGCGTAAATGGCATCCGCTTATGAAAGTTTGTTGCAGTGTAGGTGTACTTGCGCAGTCGTATCCGCTTTCTAGCCGAAGCCTCACTCAACAACAGCCAACACAAACGTCGCGGACACATATAGCGTCATTCCCTGCGCTCCAATGGCGCCCCTTAAGAAATTTGCATGGACGGTGGCGCCAGATTTCCCTCTGGGTATTTTTGTAGGAAACTCTATGATCGCAGATCACCGAGCTCATGTTCTGCCAATAGAGGCACTCGCTAAGCCTACAGCTCTCAGAAAACGAGTACGGCACTCGGAAACAGTACCAAATTGTAATGAATACGTTGCCGGCGAAGCTTGAGGACACAAACCTAAAGCCGACAGAATCGTCAGTTTGGGACTAACAGCCCACGCTATGCGCGACGAAGAGCATAAAGATTCGAAGCGGGCAACTCTTGCTTCAGACAGGGCCGCCATGTTTTTTTTTCTCCGGCGCGTCCGTGTACTCGCTTCGTCCGTCGTCTGGATGTGCTTCGCAGCCGGACGGGCGGTGGAACGATGGTCCGGGGAAGAAATTTCCGCGGAGAAGTCCGTCGTGTGGATACATGCTAAGGGCCTTAATAATTTAGCCGAAAGAACAAAGATACATCACGCCGAGGTATCTTATTTTAAGTAAACGCTTGCTCTATTTCATCTAGCATCGGCACCGGTGGTGCGATAGTTGTTTGG
Organism: Rhipicephalus sanguineus; assembly: GCF_013339695.2. Lineage (NCBI taxonomy): Eukaryota > Metazoa > Arthropoda > Arachnida > Ixodida > Ixodidae > Rhipicephalus > Rhipicephalus sanguineus. The sequence goes on from NC_051183.1 coordinate 161,599,480, forward strand.
GTCTCATTTCCATGCAAGTCAATCTTATCGTATGTAAGGCCACGGCCGGACTGGAAAGACGCGTCCGCGTTCCGTCTGTGGGCTCGGTGGCTTAGCCACAACACACACCAGTAACCCACTTCTGCTCATCATGCAGGTTTTCCTTTCTGCTGTCACACGCGTGCTACTGCCTGCGGTAGTAATGTCAGCGATCGTCGTGAAGGTACCGCCAGACCTGTGCATCGGGATTGACGTGACTACTTGGCGCACACGCGACAGTAATTCCCCATGTCCAGCTGCGCCACCACCTCGAAACTGGATGCTTGACCAAGTACCGGGAGCCCTGCTGTCATCGACAACCATCGCACAGCCAGCTCTAAAGGAACCACGACCATCGCCCGCGCTCTGTGGGCTCGGTGGCTGTGCCACAACTCACACCAATAAAATTTTAGTTGTGAGTACAGCGCACGTCCTGTCTTTTCTCGTTCTTGTATTCGTTCTAGCGCTGCCCCATACACTTCACTATCACACCAGTAAACCACTTCTGCTCATCATGCAGGTTTGTGAACCAGAGAGCCTTTATATTAAGAGAACTAGCAATTACTTTTTGGTGCAGCCCGCAGTGCTGCTGAGATATTGCCTGTTAGTGTCTTAGTGTGATTAGGTCTATTTTGCTACAGTCAGGGGATATTGAAACGAACCCTGGTGCTGATACCGCTGCTGTACTTGCCGAACTGAAGAAACTGTCCGCTGGCCCAGCCACAATAATAACAAACATGCAGGACCTTAAAAGCCAATGCACGGCTACAAGTGCCGCACTCGCCAACATAGGCAAGAGGTTAGCGGACCTAGAGGGCCATTATGAGAAACTACTACCACTCGAAACAGAGATACCCGAGGCTATACGGGCGGATACCGAGCAAACAGCAGGTCTCGTTCACGCCCTGAATGCGCGAGTTGACGATGCAGAGAATCGCTCAAGGCGAAACAGTGTTTAGTTTTACGGCCTTCATGACACAGCAGCGTCAGAAACGTCGGCCGCGTCTGAAGAAAAATTATACGTCTATGTTCAGACCACCTGGACGCACCCCTTTAACCTGAAGATACAGAGCGAGCACATCGTGTTGGTCGCTAGTCTGCTAACCGCCGGCGCCCATTAATTGTTAGGTTTAACCAGTGTAGCGGGCGTTGATGCCGGTGACCGCGATCATTTTTATTTGTGTGCGCATACCAATTCTTACACAGAGGCGCACGGCGCATACGCGGTCAACATGCCTCACGTTATCTCCGGCGTGCCGCGGGAGATATGCAGCCACGCCACTTTTGTGTCGTCGCTTTCGAAGCCTCTTTTTTCTGAGAAAATAAAGTAGTTCTTGCCCAGACTTCAAGGAGTGTAGGTGTTTGCTTCTCGCTGCTCCTTGGGGCGAGTACGCTACAAAGTGGTGACCCGCGACGTTTGGAAAAACAGCAGCCATGTCAGATGAGGAAGGCACTTCAAGCTCACCCACAACCAACGCCTCGGAGTTAAAGCTTCCTCATTTCTGGCTCAAAAACCCCAGGGTGTGGCTCAGCCAAGTCGAGGCCCGCTTCCAGCTTCGACGCATCACATCGCAGGAGTCGAAATACCTCCACGTCGTTGTAGCACTGCCACCTGACATCGCTGACGCCATAGACGATGTGCTCGCCTCCCCTCCATCGGAGAAGGCCAACGACGAACTAAAAAGCACCGTCCTGAAACGTCTTGAGGTGTCCGAACAGAGCAGGCTGCAACAACTCCTGTCTCATGAAGAACTCGGTGACAAGCGTCCCTCGCAACTTCTCCACCGAATGCGTGAGCTGCTGGCCCAACAAGCGTCGGAGGTGCGTCAACAGCCATTGCTTCGCGAATTGTTTTTGCAGAGACTGCCACAGTCAACACGGATGATACTCGCTGGTTCGGACGACGTGGCTCTCAAGCGTCTGGCTCAACTCGCCGACCGCATCACCGACTGCACCGAGCCATCAAAAATTCCTATTGCTGCAGCGGGAATGTCCGAACATGCAAGCCGGTCAGGTCGCTTAGAGGACAGAGTTGACCGACTGGCTGCAGCAGTGGAAAACCTCGCCCTGTCTAACAAACACCGTCCTGCACGGCATCGTTCGTCGTCCCGTGCTCGAAGCCCGCAGCACCGCGGCCACTCAAGCGAGGCAGAGCAGAGCGTGTGCTGGTACCACCGCCGTTTCAGAGAGCAAGCCACTCGCTGCACCCAACCATGCTCGTGGACGGGAAACGCACCGGCCAGTCGCTAACGGCGGAATGCGACACGGGCCAGCGCTCAAGCCGCCTCTTCTTCGTTGTCGACCGCATCACCGGCACACGCCTCCTTGTCGATACCGGAGCTGAGCTATCTATCCTACCAGCAACAGCTCAACATCGCAGACGCGGCAAGTCCATTTCCAGCCTGGTTGCAGTCAATAATACTGTTATTGCATCATATGGAGTGCAGTCAATGACGATAGACATCGGACTCAGGCGCACATATCGATGGCTCTTCGTTGTGGCCGACGTCAGAATGGCCATCCTGGGAGCGGACTTTCTGAGCCACTTTAATCTTGACGTTAGCGTTCGCGATCGTTGTCTCAAGGAGAACGTCACTTCGCTCGCTTTTGTCGGACTGAAGTCTGACCTGTCCTCATGCGGCATTTGCACTTTCCACCCAGAGTCAAACTTTCAAAAGATTCTGGCTGAATTCCCTGAAATCACCAAACCTCGGAACACCGAACTGCCAATCAAGCACAAGGTGACGCATCACATTGTCACCACCGGACCACCCGTCACCGCTAGACCTAGAAGGCTCGCTGGACAAAGACACGAAATCGCCCATCGTGAGTTCGACCACATGCTCCAGCTCGGCATTATTCGACCTTCTTCCAGCAACTGGTCTTCTGCGCTGCACATGGTGCCAAAACAAGAGCATGGTGACTGGCGCCCTTGCGGGGATTATCGGGCTCTCAATGCTGCGACAACGGCAGACCAATATCCTCTCCCTCACATTCATGATTTCAGCGCTCGCCTCGCGGGAACGACCATCTTCACTAAGCTGGATCTGATGGCCGCCTATCACCAGATTCCAGCAGAACCAAGCGACATCCCAAAGACGGCCGTGACAACACCTTTCGGCCTCTTTGAATTTGTTCGTATGCCGTACGGACTGAAGAACGCGGCACAAACGTTCCAGCGTTTCATGAATGAGGTCACTCGCGGACTGCTCTTTGTCTTCGTCTACTTAGACGACATTTTGGTCGCCATCAAAACGCCGGAAGAGCACGAAAATCACCTGCGGCTCCTCTTCAAGCGTCTTGACGAGCATGGTCTGGTTTTGAAGCCCCAAAAGTGCATATTTGGTGTTGAAGCACTAGATTTCCTAGGCCATCGAATCACCCCGCAAGGTATCTTGCCGCTCGAATCACGGGTACAAGCCGTTAGGGAATTTCCCACGCCTACCTCTTTCCGCAAGTTGCGCGAGTTTCTCGGGCTGATCAACTTCCATAGGCGCTTCATCCAATCCTGTGCACACATTCTACAGCCGCTAACTGACTTGCTGCGCCGGGACACCAAGAAAACACCCGAGTTTCACTGGTCAGCGGAGCACGAAAAAGCCTTCCAGGACGCCAAAACTCAACTTGCCTCCGCAACACTTCTGATGCACCCGCTCTCCGACTCGCCAACGCGGCTCATGGTTGACGCTTCAACGACGGCAGTGGAAGCAGTGTTGCAACAATACGACGGCAAGGTCTGGAAACCGATAGGTTTCTTTTCGAAACGGCTGAAACCGGCGGAAGTGCGCTACAGCACCTTTGGAAGAGAGATGCTGGCCATTTATTGCTCCGTAAAGCATTTCCGTTTCTTCCTCGAAGGTCGCACTTTCCACATTTTAACGGACCACAAGCCGCTGACATATGCGTTCAAGAACAACAGTTCCTCATATTCGGAAAGAGAACTGCGCCAACTTTCTTTCATTTCCGAATTTTCGACGGACATCCGCTACATAGCGGGAATCGAAAATCAAGCAGCCGACGCACTCTCCCGTATCGACACCGTTTCAGCGTCCGTCGACGTTGAGGCATTAGCCGCCGCCCAGCGGGAAGACCCGGAGCTAACCGTGTTGCGGCAGAATCCACTGTCACTTGTGCTCGCAGAGATCCCACTACCATACACGACGACTATGGTCACATGCGACACATCGCAGAAATCTCCAAGACCCTTCGTCCCCGTCCAGTTTCGGCGTGCAGTGTTTGACAGCCTTCACGAACTCAGCCACCCAGGAATCCGCGCGACGCAGAGGCTCGTCACGGACCGCTTCGTGTGGCCAGGCATTAACGCCGACGTTCGACGCTGGGCGAAGACGTGCCGAGCATGTCAAGCAGTCAAGGTGACTCGTCACACGCGCACAGCACTTCAAGCATTTCGGCCACCAGAGTGTCGTTTCGACCAAGTCCACTTGGACTTGGTAGGACCTCTTCCTTCTTCCCAGGGTTACAGATACCTGCTCACATGTGTCGACCGCTACTCACGGTGACCTGAGGCGACGCCGATTCTGGACATCGCAGCCGAGACCGTCGCACAATCGTTTGTGGCCACATGGGTTTCACGCTATGGCTGCCCACTGCGCATAACAACCGACCGTGGACGACAATTCCAGAGCAACCTATTCTCTGCGCTGGCGAGGCTTCTGGGAACACGGCTCCAGTTCACCACGGCTTACCACCCAGCGAGCAATGGAATGATGGAGCGCCTACACCGTCAACTGAAGGCATCGCTAACGGCCAAATTGGATAGAGAGCACTGGGTGGAGAAGCTCCCTCTCGTTCTTCTGGGCCTGCGTACCGCGCTAAAAGAAGACCTCGGATTCAGTGCAGCAGAAATGCTGTACGGCTCTACAATCCGACTACCGGGAGAATTCTTTGGTGAGAAACCAAGCACTGCGCCGACACCTTCAGAACATATGGAAAGGCTACAGTCCTGGTTGGAGCACCTGCAACCCAACGCGCCACGCGTCAGCCGCGACCAAAGAGTGTTTTCGTTCCCGGACATGAATACGGCAACCCATGTGTTCGTGCGACGAGACACAGTGAAAGCGCCGTTGACTCCTGCGTACGACGGGCCCTTCTGTGTGCTGTCGCGCTCGCACAAAACTGTGACCATTCGTGTTCGCGACAGAGAGGACGTAGTTTCTCTCGACCGCGTGAAACCGGCTCACCTCATGGACTAACTCGTTTTTGCTAACATTTGCTCGTTTTTTTTCCTGGCTCCGGGGTCTAGGGGGGGGCCTCTTGTAGCGGGCGTTGATGCCGGTGACCGCGATCATTTTTATTTGTGTGCGCATACCAATTCTTACACAGAGGCGCACGGCGCATACGCGGTCAACATGCCTCACGTTATCTCCGGCGTGCCGCGGGAGATACGCAGCCACGCCCCTTTTGTGTCGTCGCTTTCGAAGCCTCTTTTTTTCTGAGAAAATAAAGTAGTTCTTGCCCAGACTTCAAGGAGTGTAGGTGTTTGCTTATCGCTGCTCCTTGGGGCAAGTACGCTACATCAGTATAAGAAAAAAAAAATGGTACTCTCATATGGGCGCAAACTTAAGGGCACCGATCTCAGCATCGGTGAAGATTTTTCCCCACCAGTTAGGAACGCCCGCAGGCAAATTGTTTCCTCTGCGAAACCTAAATCTTTGCCATTTTCCTTGCGTCCGCCGCGGTCGTATAGCGGTTACGGTGCTAGGCTGCTGACCCGAAGGTCCCGGGTTCGATCCCGGTCGCGGCAGTCGCATTTCGATGGAGGCGAAATGGTAAAGGGCCGTGTTCTTAGATGTAGGTGCACGTTAAAGAACACCAGATGGTCGAAATTTCCGGAGCCCTCCACTACGGCGTCTCTCATAATCATATCGTGGTTTTGGGACGTAATACTCCAGATATTATTATTTCCCTTGCTTTAAAACTCTTTGCATTGGTTCAAAGCGCTACGTGTTCGCTGACACATCGCAAACCGTGAAAGAAATATAGCAGTCACCACGTCATCAAAAAACAAGCCACTCCCCTCGAACGAAACCTATATCTCATGTGTCCCTTTCAATAATTTATACTAACATACGAAGCTTCCTTCCCAAACGAGAACACGTATCTAACCTCGTGCTGTCGTTCAACAGCAACATTCTTGTACTTACGGAAACCTGGCTTTGTAGCAACGTGTATGACTCGGAAGTGTTGGCTGATCTGCCAAACTTGAGCGTCTTTCGAAAAGATCGTGCCGGTACTAGAGGAGGTGGTGGGCTCATTGCAGTTACTCAACAGTTGTCGTGCTCTGCTATCAACATCACATCAAAAATAGAAATACCGTTTATTCGATGCCATGCCGCCCCACAGTCTGTAATTTTAGGTGTTTGTTACAGGCCTCCGCGCAATAGCGCCGACTTGGCCCGTAAACTAAACAATGCACTAAATGTGGTCTGCTCTCGGCACCCAAATGCCGACCGTCTTCTTTTTGGTGACTTTAACCCACCAGACATTGATTGGCGCAGCACCGTACCCTCTCTAGTAAAGCAAACCGAAGCGAAAGATTTTCTGGACGTTTGCCTCAACTTTAACAACTCGTATCAGAGCCGACGCGCGTTACCCAAGACACGGCAAGCGCTTTAGATCTAGTGCTGGTAAACTGTCCGGACAGTATGTCGTCCATTACTTTTCTTAGAGAAATAAGCGATCACAAGGTCATCCGTGCTTCTATTCGCTTTGCTCTAGCTATGCGGCAGAAGCGCGAAAAACTATACACTTATACGACAAAGGTAATTGTGATGCAACATGTGAACATTTACAGAATTTTCCACCTTCCTTCCAAGAACTTAGCGAACCGGTACACACCAAAAATGACCTTTAGAACGCATGAACAAAAAGCATGGTTTAATAATTCGCTAAAAAGACTAGAAAACAGAAAGAAACGCATGTATCCCGCAGCCAAATGCACGACGAACGCGTGTGCATAGGAAAAATACTACGCTGCCGAACGCGCATACCTGTCAGCAATTCGCAAGGCGAAAGATGCATTCTTTGGCGATGGCCCTTCGGTAACCTTTAATGAATAACAGAAAGAAATTTTGGCAAGTGATAAATCCTCAAGAATGCAAAGTGTAACACTTACCAATGAAAGAGGCGAAACGGTCGAAGATACAGAGTGCGCGAACCTTTTTAATGCAGCCTTTCTCTGTGTGTTTACAGAAGAGCTCACCACGCCCCCTGTTTTTTCGCGTACCAATGCAACAGGTTCTATGCTAACCACTACATTTTTCCCAGATGGCATCTCATCGACAATGTTAAACTCTCATCGTCAGCCGGCGTAGACAACATTAATTCTAAACTGTTAAAGAATACTAAACATGTCACCGCGGTTTTCCTGTGTTTGCTGTTCTCGCAGTCACTTTCAACTGGTGAAATGCCATATGACTGGAAGGTGGGAATGGTTGTTCCCATCTACAAAGCAGGTGACAGGAATTGCCCGCTTAATTATCGCCCCATTTCATTAACGAGTGTGCCCTGTAAGCTCATGGAACACCTCATGCACACAGGAATTTTGAAGTTCCTTGACTCGAACAAATACTTTCATTCTTCACAGCATGGGTTCCGCAGAGGCTTTTCCTGCGAAACACAACGAGCCATTTTCCTGCATGATAATCATACCAACTTAGATTCTAACCTCCAAACAGACACGATATTCCTAGATTTCGCAAAACCGTTCGACAAGGTACCACACCAACGTCTATTACTAAAACTTTCTCTCGCGAACATTAACCGCGACATTTTGCGATGGATTGAAGCATTCTGGACAAACCGATCTCAGGTCGTTACAGCACGGCCGGACTGGAAAGATGCCTTCGCAATGCATCTATTTCTACCTCCCGCCGCACCACCGTGTTGTCACTGCGACCCTGCCCTTGCGTTCGCGACTGCGCGTGCGCTCGCGTTTTTTTTTCTTTTTTGCCTTCATGTTTCCTGCAAGCAGCAAGCGAAAGCGCCTATAACTACGGCTAGAGTTACTGTATATGCTAGTTTTAGGTAGCAGAGTCGTGCATAGGTCTGGCTAGCAACCACAGCTATGCGGTGAAGTCGCACTCCGTTTTTGCAGGCGACATGCCTACCGTGTCGCCGATTAATATGTCTGGCGTGTCAAAGACCGGCGATAAACATTGACTATCGATGACTAGTGCTAGTTTAATAACTAATATCTGGGGTTTAACGTCTCAAAACCACGATATGATTATGAGAGACGCCGTAGTGGAGGTCTCCGGAAATTTCGACCACCTGGGGTTCTTTAACGTGCACCTAAATCTAAGCACACGGGCCTCAACATTTTCGCCTCCATCGAAAATGCAGCCGCCGCGGCCGGGATTCGATCCCGCGACCTTCGGGTCGGCAGTCGAGCACCGTAACCACTAGACCACCGTGGCGGGGCTAGTGCTAATTTAGTTCGCTGCAGCTGCGGCATCGAAAAATACAAAAACTGGCCCGAGCATCAGCTTCTCCGCAATGCATGTTTGCTAGCGGCGTTTGGAAGACAGATGCGCAACTCTGCTGCCTAAAGTAGAAGAGTTGCGCATCTGTCTGTTGCGCAAAAAAAAGAGAAAAAAAAATTCCACTTCTTTCCTTCTGCTACCTGAAGGTAGCATATACAGTAACTAACTACGGCAGGGTCGCTGCGCCCTCGCGGTGAGCAGTGGCGCTAACCGAGGAGAAACGCTACCATTGTGTTGAACTCGATTGCGAAGGCCGTGGTTACAGTTAACAACCGCGCATCTAGCCCCCTAACAGTGACCTCCGGCGTACCGCAAAGATCTGTTCTCGGACCATTACACTTCTTAATATACATCAATGACCTGCCTCTACACGTGTCTTGTAACGTTCGTTTGTTCACAGAGGACTGCGTCATTTATCGCACAATTACTAACACATCGAAACAAGACTTACTTCAGGAGGACATCAGCTGTCTACAGCAATGGTGCGACCGTTGGTAATGGAACTTATTCCTAAGAAATGCAAACTCATGGTATTTTCTCGGCGGCGCGATCCATTTCCTTACAAATACACAACCAGGAACATTCCCATGTGTTCTGCGCAGTCTTAACAGTACCTAGGTGTTACTATATCGAATGAATTGTCCTGGCGCACGCACGTCACTAACATCATTTCTTCTGCTAACATATCACTCGGTTTTCTCAAGCGTCATCTCAAATGCGCCCCAAACTGGTTAAACTACTGGCCTACCAGGCAATAGTCCGTCTGAAACTAGAATGTGCATCCGCCATATGGAATCACACAAAACATATCTCATCAACGCACTCGAAGCCGTTGAAAACCATGCCGCGAGGTTCATTCATTCTATTTATTCATATGACGTGAGCATATCTTTCTTAAAGAAATAATTGAATTTGCTTTCCCTTGATAGGCGCCGGCGTACTGCAGCCCTCTCACGGTCAAATGTCGGCCACGCGACCCGAACTGAGTTGCGGAACCCCAGAGGAACAAGCAGGAATTGTTCGGTGGAGTTGTCGAGGAGCAAGGTGGTGCAGGCCAGCGTCGTACCAGCGACGAGAGCAGCAAAGCCCCGTTCTAGAGGCAGCGGCACAAGAGGCTCGGGAGGGTGGCCGTTGACCTTAGTGTCATCCAAGTGAGGCTCCCCGAGCTTGCAGCAGCCTCATCACAGCAGTTCGCAGGGCACCTACGGCACTACCACAGCTCGGCAAGACGACGGCGACCCACTGACAATCACCAGAGAGCCACATCGGCAGTTTGACCCGGTGACACCAAGGGGAGGCCCAGAGTTGGCTTAACTGGAGGAGACCGATGTTCTCGACAAAGGGCCGGAGGATCGGCGACGAGGACGACTAGCGAGGCGGCGGATCGACGACGACGACCCTAAGACATCGACAGTAGCTGCGACAACGGGGCCGAACGTCGACTTTGGCACGGAATGAAGGCGACGAACACACACGAAGTAAGGACGTTCGATTCGCGTAGCGAGACTGAGACGCCATAGTGGCCAGACTTTCGGGCGAGTAGGGCCGAGCTTAGTTAGAATTTTTGGTTGTGTTCTTTGGTATGGCTTGGCTTTGTGCACATATTTCTAGTTGTAAATTTTTTCGTGTGAGAGTTTTGTTTACAGTGTTGCGTGATAAAAATTAGTTTGCAGTGACGCCACGGTCTCCCGCTTGTCTCTCTCTCCCAATTCCATTCCGCTTTGCAAGCGCTCCCGACATACGTGACACACACTGGGGCCACTAAGCCTTGCATTGGGGCCGCTATAGGTTTTTTTCATATATTGAACATTGAGCCAGGAAGGATATGTTAAGCAAATATGTGTAAGTGCTATGAAGATATTGCTGGGAGAACATGAGTGGGGTATTAGGCCGGCATCTAGGCCCAAGTAAGAATGTAGGATAGTTTTAGTTGCACTAGTAATAGTGAGCTTCGGAACGCCCAGCTCTGCAAATGCAATGTACACAAATTTCCCTAGGTTAGAATGCACGCTACATTACATGAAATGCGATGCATGTTTGAAATGGAAGCGATGTCTCTCACTAGTTGTGCTCTCACTTTTGCAATGTTGGTGATCTGTTCGCCGTAAAATCTCACGCATGGCTGCAGGAGAGAGTAATTTCCCAAAGAGGTTGGGTACCGTGGCTTATACCAGCGGCCGAACATGGTGACCGACACTCCGAGCCTGGTACTGTCGGGAAGATTCTGTCCATGCAGGTAAAGCATAGACTCGTGCGCCGTGGCCTGGACATAGGAGAGAAAATAAGAAGGTTATTCGCGTCACTCATGATTTTCAACGAATGAGTTTTTGTGATACGAAAGACCTATCACATTATTTCTACAGCAGACCACTTCTAAACGCACTCAATCGGCAAGTTTTATAGCAAAGTAAAATTGGACCATCGGTTCAATGGAGGTCTTGACTGAACTCGAAGCGCGTGACTTCAGGAGATTTTTTTGTAAACGTTCAAATTCCTTCCTCACGGGTCAAAAAACAGGTCGGTGAAATTGCTTCATTAGTTGCTTCACCGACCGGTGAAGCTGCTTCAGTTAGTTTTCAAGTGAACTACACCTATTTTGACAGCGTAGATAGCAAGTGGAAAAGAACGACATAAGGGGAGCTCAGAAAAATATCGCTGATTGCTCCGTCATAGGAATCGGTATAACACGATAGTGAAACGTGTCGTCACAGAAGTAGTTGATTGTTTATAGTGCATTGGTATATGAGAGCTTGTACAAGGTCTATTGTTGTTTGACAGCTATGGCACCCCTCGATGTAGATGCACCGATGTTGACGCCTACTGGCGCATCGTATCGACGACCAACGCCCATGATCATAATTTAACGCTTACGGTAGCCGAAGTTGTCAAGATATACAGGACACCGCATATGGTGAATCCCGCACAAAGATGGCATGAAGACGCACATAGTAAACACTCATACTCGATACGGACTCTTCAAAGCGTCGTGAAGCGCGAACAGAAACGCGACGAGCGTCGTGCCTTTCCTCTAGCCTAGCCGTTGATTCTCACAGCGCGAGCGGGGAACGCGGTGCGAGAGCCAGGCGAGCGTCGGAGAGCTATTTTTCAATGTGGATGGATGCTATGAGCGACGCTTGGGCTGAATCCGCCACCTCGCGGTGTGGTAAAGGGCTGACGACATTACACTTCTCCCATTGGAAACGCGCCGAATGGGGCGGTCGTAGCAACGGAGCGTTACAAGAGCTAATGGCGGAGGCAACGAAGTGTTCCTTTTTTCGACCCTGGTGGCACGCATGTCACCGCCCCATTATAAAGGGGATGCTCATAACATCCATATATCCATCCAAGAGCTCTGTGAGAGGAAAGTGTGAAAGATAAAAGGCGCGTTGATGTAGCCTCGGTTATGTCTTTGATGGTAGCTCAGTGGGCTAAAGGCCTACCAGCCATCGTCGCGGTCCGAGAAGTCGTGAGTTCGACTCCTGCCAACGGAACGTTGTCTTATAGTTCGTTTTTTTGCCATCCCGTGGCGTTCATTTTGCTGACTTATTTCCGTGGCGGAAATACGTCATAAAAATCTTGGTGGACAATGGCATAACACACTTTCGTGTTAAAAAAAGCAGCAAGAAAAACAGAGCATCTCCACTATGTGAACATAGAAGAACAGAGAAGCTGCTTGCATTAAAATGATTTGCAACTGGGCTAGTGGGTGACCTTGCATGTTGAATGGCGCTAGCCAAAAATTAGACGCACGGAGGAAGGAAAAAAACACGTTGACACTGCTGCTTTGTTTTATTGTATTTAAAATTTTTTCTTGACGTAGCCATTTATTTGGCTACGTCAACCGAGGCTGCGAGTAACATCCCAGCCGTGGGGGTCGCATTTCGATGGAGGCGTAATGACATACGCTGCGATAATAGTTAACGTTAAAGGACACCAGACTGTCGACATTTCCGGGGCCATTGCCTACGGCGTGCCTAAAATCGTATGGGTGTTTTGGCACGTAAAACCCCGAACAAAGGTAGTGGTATTAGCAACGCCGTCAAGTCCCCCTTCATACCAGATTGGCCACTGCCATAGGTAAAACGAAATATGCACATGCGCGGCCACCCCAGCCTTTCCTAGACGACATTTATATTGCAGAGGTGCTCCGGCATGGCGGGGGGGAGGGGGGTACACGCAGCTGTTGGTGGTGGTGAACCGGGCGCTATGTCCTTAGGCGATGCGTCCCGCAAACGGGCATTGGTTCGGGGCTGACGTTCGGGGTTGACACACGCAGCCGTATCGTCGCCGCCACACAGTCACGATGCAGTTGGTCACGCAGGCCGGGGAAAGTGGCCGGTCAACCCTAGACGATCACACACGCTGCTTGGGTGCCCAAATGAATTCCCGACCCAGTGCCATTGATATCTCGCCGAGGTTCAAGAGGGGTGCTCCACTGGGTTGTAACCAACATGACGACGGGCTTCGCGATACCGAAGATCTTCGCAGGCAATGCGCTTAGCGTCGTTGGCCCGGTCTTCAGTCATTTTAGACCAGCGTTGTCGACTGGGCTTGCGTTTTCGCTGCGTTCCGGGTTCCGCGCCGCCTCCGAGAGACGGCGTGACCACGCGGGATGATGGTGCGTTTTTGTAATCTGGGACACACTTCCTTCCGGATCCTACAGCAGTCTTAGAGAGGTTCGCTGTAAAAGACGGGAAGCTTAGGACGCCATCTTCTTGGAACCACTGATTGCAATAAAACTGCACCTTCGGACGTTTCCGTCTTGTGCGGTGTTCCCTATGCGTTGAACACCTCAGTACACGCACTTACCTCGAGTTCGGAACAGGCGGAGGAAAGGACGCTGCAGCGCATTCTAACCGGCCGTGTCCATGCCGGCAATACGTCTTTCATAATGCTGCCTCTGGCATGCGCTCAAGCTAATATCACGAGCCATTAGCTGGAGCTACCATTCATAAGGATGACCTCATCCTAACTGCACCAATCATTGTCATGAGCCAACCTTTCTGTGCCTGCAGCGTATGAGCAATGCGAAAGGAACCTTCACAGCTCGGAGGATTTTGCGGCCGGTTTGAAGAAGTTGAGCGGTGTGATGACCGGCCACGATAACCAACCAGCGCGTCGCCGCCGCGGTGATTTTCCGCTGACGGGGCAAAGAGAAGCGTATGCTCTCTCCGGGCCCACCACGGCAGCCGGAGACAGTACAAGTGTACTGCCTCCTAGTGAAGGCCGGCTCGATGGAAACAATGTTGCTTCCAAAAGAGCGCTTCCACAATTTGCACACCTGACCCTGCAAGTTCCTTAGTGAGGGAAAGCCTTGGCTGGAAGCGAGGGTGCCAGTCTCGCCAAACAGGAGGGACCTTGGTGGACTTGGTAGCGGTGGGATCATGGCATAGAGAGTGCTTGCATGGCTAAATAATCTCGTAGACCGTTGTCTGTGTTCATTCTAAAAAGACAGGGCGTGCAAACACGGACACAAGAAAGACGTCAGGACACCAGAAACGCCGACTAACAACTGAAGAGACGCACAACGGCGGAAGAGGAAGAAGACACGAAAACGTATCTGTGTATGCCCATGCAATAGGCGAACCTATCAATCTGGCACGCGTGGGAATCTACGTGGAAGATAACTGTTAAGGCATTTGATTTCGTCTTTATGCAAGTTAATCGACGGTTGGCTCACGCATGCGCTACCACTATTCTCGATATGCCATGCTTCAATCATCAGGCGCGTTTCTTCATTTCTATGCCGGTACTACACTGCGCATTCATCAAATTTTGGCGTGCACTTACAATCTCGACAATGTAAAGATATGTTGGAAGGTGTGGCTACGGTTAGCGATCTCTCGTGTTTCAATAATCTCTGGTTAATGCAGCGGCCCGTCTGTCCTACGTATAAGCGGCCGCAACTGAAAGGGACCTTATACACCGCACTTGTACGGCAATCAGTGAATTTGTTGGTGTGTTTTACGAAACAAATATAGGTCCGCTTCTTGTCTTTTACTCGCTCATTCTTGCTCTGCACAGGGGTACAAATCTTACCTAGCTTAATGGCAGCCATGAAAACAACATTAACGCCGCATCTACTTCCTACTTTCTTTAGCCTGTGAGATAGGCAATGAATGTACGGTATACCTACGACACGTTTCTTCCTATCGCTTTCTTATGTGTTGTGTTTGTTGTTGGCTGGAGTCCAGCTTGCGTCGGATGCTTTAATTGCAATCGACTGGCAGGATGTGCGCTCAGAACATTGAAACTGAGTATTTTTATTTGCACATTGTCATGGAAACCCCAAATTAGTAATCTAACTAAATATTCTTTCAGAATGTGCGGGTATAGGTCCATGAATGCGTTCCTTTCCTTCAATGTTTGTTTATACGGGCTTCCTTTCGTCACATGACAATTATTGTCCTGTAGTAGGGGCAAGTAAACCAGCAGCCAACATTGATAAATTTACCGAGTGCAAAAGAAAACAGTTAGGTATATAGCAAAAGTCGACTATAATGCACACACTGATGGATTGATTAAATAGTTTCACATTTTCCCAATTCACAAACCTCACGGATACTCCCTAGCAAGTAGACATAAGGAAGACCACTTTCACAACAACGTGCCTATTTGAAGTTTGAAGTTTATTTATTCATTATTGGAAGCATACATCTTCATCCAGCGGTTTAAGGGGAAGGGGTGGCGAAAAGGCAACTATATGCCTGACAATGCGCCAATCTCCGCCCAGACCAAAATAATGCACAACACTCAGTATGTATTTAGACCATGAACATACGCTCAATACAGCGAAAATACAATAGTTACAGATTTGCAAAAAAAAGTGAAAATCTTTGTACAGTAAAGTTATGCTACTCCATACGTCAAAACACCGGATCGATGCCTTCTGTGGAACACTCTGCTCAAAAAATGCTCTGTTTTTGAGTTAAAAAATCCGCACACAGGGGGTGCGTGCTCGAGGCTGTGTGCGGATTTTTTTAACTCAAAAGCTTCAATCTTCCTGCCGTTTTTTGGATCTCTTTTTGAGTTATTAGGTTATCTATTTGAAATAAAAATAAAGATTGAATAGTGTTCTCCACATGATATTAGGGAAGCACTTTTATTTCTAAAATCGATGAAACAGCAACTTAGGAATTATTGAAACTGTGAATGTGTATTGTACTTCGTGTTCATTCATATTTGAAATTGTACTTCGGAATTTCGGCAATAACCGCCCTAATTATAACCCTAACTCACACTTCTGACCTAGGTAATTCTTCACTATAAGTCCGTCTTTAAAGGCACAAGGTAGGCCCCGTAACTCCCACATAATTTGAGGCTACTTGAACACTTATTTTGTCATACATTACTACATGTACAGTATTCAGGTTTGATTCATCTCGTTCTTCATTTTGTCTTCTTGCAATTGCACTACTACTGCTATTTTATTTCATATGTTACCATTTATGCAATTTTTCAACAAAAACAAGTCATTTTCGCTATTGTATGTGTCAAATAAAATTGGCACAAAATGAAACACTTGTGCATAGCAGTACCATTCCAGTTCGGTGGCTGCATATTGCTATTTAGTTTATCCTAGTTAAAAATACCATCTTCTCACTTCGAGTTGCTCTGGCAATGGCGCAAATGTAACAAAAATTGTTTTCGAAATGTTGAGTGAAGAAAAAAAATTACCACGTCTTCACTAATGTGAATCATGAGGAGTGGCGAAGAACTGGGTATCGTACCGGTATGTCACTGTACGTCACCCGCGCGTTGCCACTGAGAATGTAAATCGAGTGACAGAAAGTATATTGCCACGTCTGCTTGTTTTATTTTGATGTATTGGGGTTTGACCAGCATTGAAGGTTAGCAATGCTCGGCGCTGACCGCGCGGCAGTGTTCGAGAAGCTTCGCGATTGTAGTAGATCATTTTGTTAGGATTGCACGCAGGCCGCAAACAGCCTAGATTATTCCAGAGCTTGCGCGACTACCAGTGATAAGACTAGAAAGTTCGATGCGTGATGTATAAAAGACGGTGCGTCCTAGCCATGAGCAGTTTTATCGACGGCCGACGCCCAGTTCGCCGCAATCAGTGTACAGCGTGTATTGTTGTTTGAGTTTTTATTTCCCGGCCACAAGCTCAGCCAAATAAAGAGGTTCATCTTGAACACGCCGGCTGTTGTCTTCGTCGACGTCACGACCACGTGACATCTGGTGGAGGTGATGCTTCATGATCCGCATGCCGCCGCGGGGCGCTGATTCAAGCCCAAGCCGCGGAGAAGACGACGCTAAAGACAACCCGGATCGTCGAGCTAGCCGCCGGCAGAAAGGACTAACCCCCCAATACGGACCCCTACCGGACAAGCCAAGAGCCACGGCGACGAATACAACCACGATGACGGCCGCAGTATCCCCTGCAACGATAGTGATGCAGCCACCCAGGGAGACGCCGACATTCCGTGGTTCACCATGTGAAGACCCCGAGACCTGGCTGCAGACGTTTGAAAGGGTTTCGACATTTAACAACTGGACCTCCGACGACAAGCTGTGCCACGTGTACTTTTACCTAGAAGACGCAGCAAGGACGTGGTACGAGAATCGGGAGTACGCACTCCGTACGTTGGACCTCTTTACTCTTTACAACGCACTCCGTACGTTGGACCTCGTTGGACCGTACGTTGGACCTCACGAGCGTCGTCTGAAAGGAAAGCGCTGCGGCCCTGTTAGAGACACGGGCGCAACACCGGAATGAAAACATGGCCAATTACAGGGAAGAAATGAACCGACTGTTCCGCCACGCTGACCCCGACATGCTCGAGGATAAGAAAGTCCGCTTCCTCATGCGAGGAGTCAAGCAAATACTCTTCGCCGGACTGATGCGTAATCCACCAAACACCGTCCAGGAGTTCCTGACGGAAGCAACAGCGATCGAGAAGACGCTGGAAATGCGTACGAGGCAGTACAACCGCCGCATTCCTACAAAGACCCACGGGGAGGTTCAGGCGCTGCAATCTGATGACCCGTGTGACACCATCAGAGCCATCGTGCGGGATGAGCTGCCTAAATTGTTGCCCTCCTCCCAGCTTCAAGTGGACCCGATTGCCGACGTCGTACGTCAGAAAATCCAGCAATTTCTCAGAGCACTGGAACCAGCGCAGCCTGAGCCACAAGCTATGAGCTACGCAGCCGCCGCTCGCCGTACCGCGCCCCCTTACCGCCGACGTCAAGACGCCGCACCGCCGCAATTCCGCCGCCAGACACCACCGCCACCACCACCGAAGTCACACCACCGACGGCCGGCCAGCAATACACGCCGAGGAAAACCGACGTTTGTCGCGCCCCAGACAACCGCCCACTGTGCTACCACTGCGGAGAAGCCGGCCACACCTAACTCCGCTGCCAGTACCGACAGATGGGGCTACGCGGTTTCGCCGTCAACGCGCCGTGTTCACAGCGGGGTGAACGACCTCACGACATCGCTGACTACCTCACAGGAGCGCAGTGCACACCCCGACAACCTTCCCGATAGCGGTCGCCAGCCGCTACATGTCACCGCAGCGCCGCCAGTACACCGGTCCTACTCGGGGCCGTTCCGCAAGCCCATATCCGGAAAACTAAGGGCAGCAACCGATGGAGGTGCGGTTGCTGTACGACAAAATAACGAAGATCCTCCGCCGACGACGACGACGCCGCGACAGAACACGCCGCAAGCCGAACAAGGCCCCGACGTCGAAACTTCGTGGCCCGAAGAAGACCTGACGACGCAACGCGGAAGCAGCGGAACAAACCGACATAGCCGTGACCCCACGCATGACCGAACTGCAACGCAAGACGACGAACTAGCAACCTCAATGTTGGTGGGCTTGTGAACAAGGCCCCCGTAGCGGGGCCGAAACGTCAATTTTTGTGTTTGTTTCAACGATTGGTCGGTGCTTGCCATTCCCACCATGAATTTTCCCGACCAGACGGGTTTCCGTCGAACCCTGGACTTCAACCTCAATGTTCTTATCGACGGCCACAGCGTCACAGCTCTCTGCGACACCGGAGCCGACTATTCTGTCATCAGCGGACCGTTCGCCACGAAGTTGATGAAAGTCAAGACCGCCTGGAAGGCCCCGTAATCCGGTCTGCTGGAGGACACTTAGTGACGCCGGCGGGTATCTGCACAGCGAGAGTCACCATTAACAACCGGATTTATCCCGCGAGCTTCGTTGTGCAACAGCTTTGCACCAGAGACGTCATCCTTGGTATGGACATCTTAAGCTTACACGGTGCAGTCATCGACCTCAGATCCGAATCGATAACGCTATCTACAGAAAAAGCATTATCAGCGCACACACCTCCAGGAAAGCACGGCTTGAATGTGCTGCAAGACCACGTCAACGTCTCCCATCGCACCAGCGTCATCATTTCCGTCGGCACTCAAAAATCAGCAAACCTGGAAGGCGTCGTTGAAGGAGACCAGCACTTGTTGATCAACAGCGAAATTTCCGTCGCAAGAGGAATAGCCGTGCTGCGTGGAGGGAAAGCAAGAGTGGTGCTCACGAATTTCAGCAACGAGTGCAAGTACGTGAACAAAGGCACGACGGACGCGTACATCGAAGAAGTTGTGGAAGTCACCAATACGTTCGCTCTAGCCGATTCTTCCGAGCCTACTCCGACGAACCAAGCTCCCCAGCTAGCTTTCCGCGTCAATCCGAGCCTTCCGAAGCATTAGCAAGAACAGCTTCTAAACCTGCTCCTGCAATACGAGGACAGCTTTTCGCCGTCGTGAAGAATTCGGCAGACCCAGTCGCAAAACACCGCATCATAACAGAGGAAAGTGCGAGGCCACTACGCCAGAGCCCGTACCGAGTTTCGACGCGAGAACGCGACGCCATAAAGAAACAAGCCGACGAAATGCTACGCGACGACATCATTCGGCCATCCAAGAGTCCGTGGGCGTCACCAGTAATATTAGTGAATAAGAAGGACGAGACCCTACGCTTCTCCGTCGATTATCGCCGCCTGAACAAAATCACGAAGAAGGACGTCTACGCTCTCCCGTGGATAAACGACACGCTTGATCGACTTTACAACGCGAGGTACTTTTCTTCGATGGACATCAAGACCGGCTTGTTATGCAGGTTTATTGTCGTCAGGTGGTTTTAATTGAGGCTAGGCCTCTCACTGGAAATGGAAGGAGCCATTTTCGAACTCACACACACAAAAAATAACTTTATACCGCACAAAGGAAAGAGAAAAACAAAAAAAAACACACAACAGCACCAAATAAAGACACGCTATGCTTAAACCAACATCATGGTGTCCGGTGCTATAAAATGTATTTAAGTTTCAGGGGACGTTCGAAAGAAGCAAGTCACCGGTTTTGAGTCGCTGGTGGTGGCTCGGGCGGCGGAGTCGTCGCTGACACGTTGACGGTGACGGCGCTCGTGGAGCGGACGATGGATTGAGTCGGCGCAGTCGGCGCAGAGGTTTCCGGAAGGGGCGGCCTTGGCAAAGCGGCTGGCCACCTTCCTGCCCACGCACCTAGCGTGGAACCTGGCGGCAGGCACCCGGGCTCGTCCCGTGGCTGGCAACTGGCAGCAGGAGTCCTCTAAGCAGCCGGGACAGTGATTTCTGCGCTCCACGGAGGCTCAGCTGCCCGGATCCGCTGCTCAGACGATGGGAGCGACCAATTTCCAGGATTGCCCGTCTCCGAGGACGTCTGGAGGCAGACGCTGTCGGGCCCTTTGTCCTCGAGTCCGAAATCCGACGGCACAGACCCTGACACCAGCGTCTCGTCCGAGCTGTCCGAGTCAGACTGGCTGCCTTCTATCTCCTCCTCTTCCTCTTCTCACCCGTCCGCCGTGCCATCTTCCTATTGGCGGCGGCCACACGTGCCATGCCCCGCCGACGTCTTCCTCTTTGATTTGCCGCACGTGTCCGTTGCACGGTGCTTCTAGAGCGTCACCCACCGCGTTTGGAACCCTTGCGCCACCAACACCAAGACACAGCACCGAATACATGACGCTCGCATTGTTCGCGCACTCACTCATCACAGGCTACTGGCAAATCGACGGCGACGAGAGAGACCGAGAGAAAACCGCCTTTATAACACCAGACGGCCTCTTCCAGTTCAAGGTCATGCCCACTGGTCTTTGATCGGCACCGGTGACGTTCCAGCGTGTTATGGACACCGCTCACAGGACTGAAGTGGCAGACGTGCCTTGTGTATTGAGATGACGTTGTTGTGTTTGCCTCAAACTTCGACGAGCACCTTCGGCGCCTTGAAGCTGTACTCCAAGCAATCAAGACTTCCGGACTCACCCTAAAGCCAGAAAAGTGCCGATCCCTCCGTATTAAGAATCGGTATAACGCGAAAGTGAAACGTGTCTTCACAGAAGTAGTGCTTATTGTGTAGTGACATATGAGAGCTTGTATAATGTCTATTCGTGTTTGGCCCCTATAGCACCGTTTGAGGTGGATGCGCCCATGTTGACGGCATGTCTCTATCGCGGCGACTGAAGCCAATGATCATATTTAAACCGTTGTGGTAGCTGACGTTGTGAACATATATTTGGACACGGCGAATCGTGAATCCCGCGTAAGGATGATATCAACAATCTCATAATCAACCCTGGTACCCGGTATGCACTTCTTCAAAGCGTCGTCAATTAAGGAGAGAAACGACAGGGGGTGCGCTTTCTAGCAATGGGTTACTGACGCCTGCGCTCGTGCATACACTACCAGACACTGCGCTTCAGCAACACGGGAGGTAGAGGTTCGTAGCCTGAGCCGCAAACGCATGCGTCCCGCTGAGCTCTGTCTCGCAGGCGCTGGTCTCGCTCCACCAAGGCACGACATTCGTCCGTCAAAATCGCGTCCTTTCTGCAACGCGTATTGCAGCAATTTTGTTAGTCGGTGCTCTCTCAACCGAAGCAGTCGGCGGCGGAGAACTTATTCTTACACCGTGATGTGGAAACTGCACCGCTCCGATGAACCGACGCACGCTAACACGAAGCCAAAGGCAATGAACGTAACTGCGTCAAGGGTGCCTCGGCGATGCCAGCGCGCCGAAACACACCGAGACATTTTAACCATGACCTCTGATATCGTGCGCAGTCTCGGAGTAAGCGCTAGTAAATGTCGATCGTGAGCCATTACTTCTTTTCACCTCTCACAGACGACGACACCACCCCGCTCCGCTCCGCCTCGCCTACCTACATCGCCAACAGAGAGCACCGTGCGAAAGAGAATGTGTGAAAGACATAAGGCGCATTCGCGCCATGTCCTGCAACTGCCGAGTTAGCTTAGTCGGTAGGGCGTCGGGCGCTTGCCGTCGCGGCCGCAAGGTCGTGGGTTCGATTCCCAGCGGGGGATCTTTTTCCTGGTTTTTTTTCTTTCTCACCCGTTGGCGTCCATTTTATCAACGTCATATCCGTGACGGATGTACTAGGTGGACCCCGGCATAAAACACTTTCGTGATAAAACACTATATCTCAATATATCCTCTGAGTTTCAACAAGTTTCAAATAACACTGATTACAGAGGGCTTACTTTGAATGATATGCGCAGAAACGGAACTTGATCATTCCGTCGTTTCCGAGTTACAGCGATGGCTTCACCGCATGAGACCATGCGGTGAAGCCACACCCCGGGGGGTTCTGGTTCAACTCTTTCCGAGAGAGGGCAAACTCAATTGAAATGTCCGAAGGTGGAACTGTGAAACGATTGAAAACGGTTCCCGTTCGTATTGCAATGGCGGAACATGTGTTGTTTTGCTTTCGTGCGAACGTGAAAGTTTTTAGGAGGCGGAAGAGAGGGAGAGCAAGTGATTACGCGGGTGCAAGATGTGTGTCCGCGTGCTCCTTGGTTCTTCCCATGGCGCAATGTGCTGTGATTGTATGTCCATCTGCGTAACTAAGCTTACATCCAAGTGCATATGCTTATACTTGTGTGTGCAAAAGGTTAATTCGCGCACATGCGCATGCCTGCCTCTACCCGAATCGCTGTGGCTTCAAGTAGATTAGGGTGAAAATTAAGTGCGTAGATGAGCATAGAGAAGATGGATTAAGCTGTAGAGCAGTATGAATAGTACATCACCGTTAATTGAAGTGCATTATAACGGCTTAGGATGGATTTGGGGCACGCATTAATGCTTAGTGTAATAGAGACAAAGTGTATTAAGGAGGATTAAAGGGGTACTGACACAAAAAAAATTTCGCGGCCGAGATAGCCTGCTGGATCGATTCCCGTGTACGTGCGTGTACCATCTGCACAATATCGACAGCGAATAAAGCTTAGAGGGTATTTTATATGAATTTTGAAGTTCGCCAGCGCGATCCAGCATTATAGGCCGCACCTAGTGCATTGACACCCTCGGAGGTGACCCGAGGTGACCCCCCTACTTCCACTACGTAACCGTTGCAGCCGGTACAAGTTACGATGACGTCGTAGCCGCCATTTCTGTTTTGACGCGCTTCCCGACGAATCGCTCCTCGCCAGCGGGTCAAACCTGCAGTGATTCGCCCCGTCGAAAATTCTTTCGATCCCCGCCGCAAGAAAATCGTCGCCATCAGACGACGATGAGCCCGACGACGAGAGACCATGCGGAAATGCGTCACTGTTCTGTGTGCTCACGTGACCGAGCGTTTCACTCGGTAGGTGGTGATAGTTGCTACCGGCGGCTTGTCGTTTTTGAAGCTCTGTCAAACCGAAACTGAGGCTGTGTCGGTAATGACGAGCTTGTAATTAATTATCTGTCGCGCGCTGCAGCAAACGATGTGCCGTGTTATGACTAACAGGCCCCCAGCAACACATTGCAGCAAAAAAACGCGGGGCGAAAATTTTTGTGTCAGGACTCCTTTAAGGTGTGCGGCAGTGTGACGAAGTTCATCAATGACAATTGAAGTGAATCGCAGTGGCTGAAGGCAGATTAAGGTGCAGAACAATACATAGAGTGGTATAGAAAGGTTGTATCAAGTTGGAATAAGGTATGGAGCACTATGATCTAGAAGTACATGCAACCTAATTGAAGTGAACGACAGGGGCCTAAAGTTGATTATTGTACGGAATAATGCATAAAGTTGTATAAAGCGAATGGATTAAGGTTGATTATGATGTGAAGCAGCATGACATACACCCCAAATGTTGTTTGAAGTGTAAGAGTGGCTTAAGGTGACTTAAAGTGTGAAGGGGTATAGAGATGATGGATTAAGATGGATTGGGGTGCTGATTAAGGTGTAGATTAATATAAAAAGGTGTATTAAGGCGGATTAAGTTGTAGATTATTACAAAAAGATGGTTGATCCCCCCTTCACAAGAATCGGTATAACACGAAAGTGAAACCTGTCTTCACAGAAGTAGTTTATTGTTTATAGTGCATTGGCATATGAGAGCTTGTACAATGTCTACGGTTGTCTGGCAGATATAGCATCGCTTGGTGTGGACGCATCGCACTCACGTTGACGCCTAGTGGCACATCTCCGTACCGACGACAAACGCCCACGATCAAGATTTAACCCTTGCGGTAGCTGAAGTTCTTAGCACATACGTGGACACCGCATGTGGTGAATCCCGCGCAAAGATGGCGTTAACAAGCACACAATAAACACTAATGCTCGATATGCACTTTTTAAAAGCGTCGTGAAATGCGAAGAGAAACGCTACGCGCGTCGTGTCTTTCCTCTAGCCTGGCCGTTACTTCTCACAAGGCGAGCGGGCAACGCGGTGGGACAGACAGGCGAGCGTCGGAGAGCTATTTGTCGATATGGATGGATGCTATGAGCGAGGCTTGCGCTAAAGCCGCCACCTCACGGTGTGTTAAAGCGTTGACAAAATTAAACTTGTATTGGAAACGCGCCGAATGGGGCGGTCGTTGCAACGGCGCGTATTTTTTCTTTTTTTTCGAGCCTGGTGGCGCAGAAGTCACCGCCCCGTTATAAAAGGGACGCTCATAGCATCCATCCATCCATCATAAAGCACCGTGAGAGGCAAGTGTGAAAGATAAAATGCGCTTGTATGTCGCCTCCGTAATGTGATTGGCGGTAGCTCAACAATAAAGAAAAAAAAAAGTTTGGCGGTAGCTCAGTGGGCTAAACGTCCGTCAACCATCGTCGCGAACCGAGAGGTCATGGGTTCGATTCCCATCAACGGAACTTTTACTTATAGTTTTTTTCTTTGCCATCTGATGGCGTTCATTTTGCTGACGTACTTCCGTGACGGAAATACATCATAAAAATCTTGGTGGACCCCGGCATAAAACACTTTCGTGTTAAAAAGGAGGATTAAGGGACATAGAGTACTATAGCAATGTTACTTGAAGTGAGTCAGAGCGGAATAAGGTGGATTAAAGTGTGAAGGGGTAGAGCGATGATGAATTAAGGTGGATTGGGGTACGAATTATGGTGCAGATTAAATTAAAAAAAGGTGGATTAAGGTGCGATACAATATGGAGTATTATATCAATGTTATTTGAAGTGAGGCAGAGCGGATTAAGGAGGATTAAAGTGTGAAGCCGTATAGACATGATGGAATAAGATAGATTGGGCTACGGGTTAAGTAGTAGATTAAAAATGGTGGATTAGGGTGCAATACGATATGGAGTACTATATCAATGTTATTTGAAGTGAGTAAGCGGATCAAGGTGGATTAAAGTGTGAAGAGTGTTGAGGTGTTTATTTGAAGCCAGTCGGCGACGACGCGCAATGGCGACAGTCAAGGCAAAACACAGACTGACAGCGCGAGCGAGAGGAGCCAAAGAGGACGACCCACTAGAAGGTTATACAGAGCGCAACCGATTACACATCTCCAAGGCTTCGCTACAATTACCCCGGGTACGAAGAGGAAGCCGCCCGACGACCTAACAGCTCGTCAATATGAGTGGGTCATAGTAGGCCTTGAGTCGCTCCAAGTTGATAATGTCACGCCCTCGACGGCGCTTGTCCGAAGATGGTTCGATGGGTTCGATCAGGTAGTTGACCGGGGAAGTGCGATTGACGACATGGTAGGGGCCTTCGCATTTCGGCAGTTGTTTTGAAGAGAGGCCAGTTGTAGTGGCAGGGACCGAGAGCCATACGAGCGCTCCAGGGAGGAACATGGGCTCAGAAGTGATTGTGCCGCCGCGAATGCTCTTCTGCCGCTCTTGTTCATGCGTTGTAAGGGTCTTGGCAAACTGGCGACACTCTTCCGCAAGCCTGGTTGTGTCAGAAATAGGCACACGCTCAGATGAATCCGGTTTGTATGGGAGTATCGTGTCGATGGTGTGCGACGAGTGTCTTCCGTACAATAAGAAGGGTGAAAAACCAGTTGTGCTTTGAGGGGCGGTATTATAGGCGTAGGTGACGAAAGGCAGAATGGCATCCCGATTTGTGTGATCGGTGGCGACGTATATTGAGAGCATGTAGCCGGGCGTACGGATAAAGCGTTCGATTAGGCCATTCCTCTGCGGGCGGTAAGCAGTAGTTTTGCGGTGAACAGCATGGCGCTCTTTGAGAATGGCTTCGATGACTTCCGACAAGAAGACACGGCCTCGATCGCTGAGGAGCTCCTGGGGTGGACCGTGACGCAGGATGAATCGGCGTAGCAGGAAGAAGGCAACATCACGCGCTGTAGACGCTGGGAGGGCGGCGGTTTCGGTGTATCGCGTTAGATGATCAACAGCGATGATGGCCCAGCGGTTACCACTCAATGTCAGAGGAAGTGGTCCATATAAATCGATACCCACGCGCCCGAGCGGACGGTTAGGGCAAAATAATGGTTGTAGACCGGCTGGTGACCCGTGCGTTAAAGGTTTTCGGCGTTGGCAATCGCGGCAGGAGTGAACGAACTTCTGCACGTAGCGGTACATCCCTCGCCAGAAGTATCGTTGTCGAATGCGGTGGTAGGTTTTGTATACCCCAGAGTGCGCGCATTGCGGATCAGAGTGGAAGGACTCGCATATTTCAGAACGCAGACTGCGGGGTATCATAAGTAGCCACTGGAGGCCGTCGGCGTTGCAGTTGCGTTGGTGCAGTAGGTCGTCACGAATGGCGAAATGGTGGGCTTGACGACGCAACGCGTGAGTGGTTGGTGTTGCCGACGGATCAGTGAGCAAGTCTATAAGCGAGGCGATCCATTTATCCTTGCGCTGTTCGATGGCGATGGTGTGAACGTCGATGGAAGAAACAAGAATGTTAGCTACAGGGCAGGGAGCATTGTCTTCAGGCAAGGGGGAGTGCGAGAGTGTGTCGACGTCAGCATGCTGGCGTCCGTTGCGGTACAGCACGCGGATATCGTAGTCCTGTAGGCGGAGTGCCCAGCGGGCGAGGCGGCCAGAGGGATCCTTCAATGACGACAACCAGCATAGTGCATGATGGTCGGCGATGACTTCAAAGGGGTGATCATACAAATAGGGTCGGAAATTCGTAAGGGCCTATATGATCGCCTGGCATTGCTTCTCGGTGACCGTGTAATTGGTATCGGCTTTAGTAAGCGTACGACTTGCATATGCCACGACATATTCAGGGAACCCTGGTTTGCGCTGCGCAAGCACAGCGCCAAGGCCAACACCGCTGGCGTCTGTGTCTACCTCTGTAGGGGCCGTAGGGTCGTAGTAGCTTAGTATGGGAGGCGACGTCAGCAAACGACGGAGCTTTACGTAAGCGTCGTTGCACTCTGACGACCACGAATGGAGGGGCCCGTTACTTCCGAGGAGCTTTGTCAGCGCCGATATGATAGTCGCGAAGTTGCGATTGAAGCGCCGAAAGTAGGAGCACTGTCCTACGAAACTGGGCAGTTCTTTTACGGACGTAGGTTTCGAGAAGTCGGTCACGGCCCGAAGCTTGGCTGGATCGGGGTCAATTCTTTCTTTGGACACGACGTAGCCGAGTATTGTCAGCTGCCGTGCTGCAAATCGGCAGTTCTTTAGATTCAATTGCAGACCAGCGTCACTCAAACGCGTCAACACATGGCGCAGGCGTTGAAGGTACGTGGAGAAGTCCGGAGCAAAAACGACGACGTCGTCGAGGTAGCACATGCACGTGTGCCATTTCAGGCTGCGCAGAACAGTATCCATCATGCGCTCGAAGGTGGCGGGCGCATTACAGAGCCCAAACGGCATGACGTTGAATTCGTACAAGCCGTCGGGCGTGACAAACGGGGTCTTCGGTCGACCGTCACCAGCCTCAGGTACCTGCCAGTACCCGGAGCGCAAATCTAGAGATGAAAAGAATTATGCTCCTTTTAGGCTGTCAATCGCGTCGTCTATTCGCGGTAGTGGATACACGTCCTTACGACTGATCTCGTTGAGTCGTCGGTAGTCCACACAGAACCGCGGAAAACCGTCCTTTTTCGCAACAAGTACGACCGGAGACGCCCAGGGGCTGTTAGAGGGTCGAATAAAATCGCGTCAAAGCATGTCGTCGACTTACGCGTTGATTACGCGGCGTTCAGTGAGAGATACGCGATATGGACGTTGCCGCAGTGGGGGTTGGGCGCCAGTGTCGATGCTATGCGTAACGGTGGACGTGCGGCCGAGAGAAGTTTGAGCAACATCGAAAGAAGCGCGAAATTCTTCCAAGAGGCCCAGAAGCTGGGAACGCTGGACCGGCGTAAAGTTGTCAGCAATGGAGGAAGCAAATACATCAGCGGGCGATGAACCAGACGTCGAAACAGCACTGAGCGTACTGGAACTGGAGCACTGCGTGTCATCTGGTTCGTCCATAGCTTGTCCATCTTCGAGGAGTTCCACGCTGCCGAGACACCCTCCTCGCACCAACGTAACACTGTACGGAGTTGGGTTGATAACAAAAATTGACGTGCCGCCCTGAGTGACTAGCACTGTCGCGAAAGGCACCAGCAATCTTTTCCTCGAGCAAACGCTGTCAGATGGCGAGAGGAGAGCAACGGTGTCGGAGGGACAGGAGCAGTAGGCTGACGCTGCCGTTTACGAATTTGCAGGCACTTTGGTGTCGTCTTTGACGATTACCTTGCTCGCAGACGATGGACTGTCTGCTGACGTCAAATCAGAGAATGGTGAGAGCTCTATTTCGGCTGGTGCGCAATGAATCACGGCTTGTAGGTGGGAGAGAATATCCCATTCGAGGATGACGTCGTGAGAGCATGCAGGAATTATGATCAATTCGATGGCGTACAGAGCATCCTTAATCATGACGCGGGCTGTGCACACCGCTGTAGGGTGAATACTTTCGGCGCTGGCTGTACGGAGGGAGAGTCCGGAAAGTGGCGTCGTCCCTTTTCGCAGTAATCGTCTAAGTTTGGCGTCAATAACGGATACGGCGGCTCCAGTGCCGACAAGGGCAGATGCGCGAACACCGTCCACAAACACGTCTAACACGGTTGATGAGCTTCGCTGAGGGCTTTCGCAGTTCGATAGCGTCGCAGCCCTTGCCTCGTGGACTGCGACGACTAGTTTTCCTGGTCACGTGAAACCGGCCGTGGCAGCATCGGTGACAGTCAGTGGCGCCGTTGTGATGGCGAACGGTGGGTAGATGTAGCTGGGCGAGAGGACGGTGACATAGGCGGCGGTAAATCGGGACGGGCGGCTTGACTGGTTGGGGATGGCTGAGGCGACACGAGGTGGCTGCACGCGATAGCAATAGCGGGCGTCATGACCAGCGCAACCACACGCGAAGCAGATCGGGCGGTTTTCGGAAGAGCGCCATTGGTCCGCCGAGGTAGGTGCCATCCATGGCGCAGGACGCGGTGGACGAGGCGTCGGCTGATATGATTGCATGGTGGGCTGCATTGGTGGCCTAGGGATGACGTCGGCGTACGCAGCCGGCACACTCCATTCGAAGGCCTGTGTACTGGTCACCCCAAGGCACAGGGATGGCTTGGGGTGAGCTGGCTACAACTTGCGCTTAACTGAGCGGCGCAGGCGCCGGAGTGGGTTCGTGGTATTCCGGCATGACCTCCGCGATGTGCTGCTGAATAGCTCGGCGTAAGGGAGGCAGGCTTCGTCGTTGATGCCTTTCATAACGTTGCGGAGCTTGTCAGACTCGGGCATGGCTGCATCGCCTTTCTTGCACAAGTCAAGGACGTCTTCTATGTAGCTCGTAAAAGACTCACCGGTCTGCTGAACTGTTTCATGTAAACGCTGTTCGGCTTGCAGTTTACGAACGGCAGGGTGCCCACACACGTCGGTGATGGCGGTCTTGAAATTAGACCACGTGGGGAAATTGGTAGTGTGGTTGTTGTACCTCAGGCCTGCCACACCCGCGAGGTACAAAACCAGGTTGGTGAGTTTGCCTGCCTCGTCCCATTTATTGGGCACGCTCACACGCTCGTACATTGCAAGCCAGTCCTCAACGTCGGTCCCATCCGCGCCGCTGAAGATAGGAAGGTCGCGAATGCGGGAGACACCGGGGCATGTGGTCGGTGTGGGAGGAGGCGTTTGCTGGGCAGCGTCTTGATGCATGGTAGTTGGTAGGGTACGGGATCTAAGCTTTAGGGGCATTGAATGAGAGCACAGCACTCTTCAACAATTTGTTGAGGTGTTTATTTGACGGAAGTTGTCGTCGATGCGCAATGGCGACAGTCAAGGCAAAACACAGACTCACAGAACGAGCGGGAAGAGCCAAAGAGGAAATCCGATAGGAGGCTATAGAGAGCGCAACCCATTACTCATCTCCAAGGCTTCGCTACAAGGGGTATAGGAATAATGGATTATGAAATCAAGAGTTCGACGAAAACTCGTCTGGTCGGGAACAATCATGGTCAAAAGTAAGAAGACGCCGACCAAAAACTAAAAAATAATAACAAAGACGTTTCGGCTCCCGTACGGGGGCCTTGTTCACAAATGTACAAAGACGTTTCGGCTCCCGTACGGGGGCCTTGTTCACAAATGTCCGTTTGTGAACAAGGCCCCCGTACGGGAGCCGAAACATCTTTGTTATTATTTTTTTAGTTTTTGGTCGGCGTCTTACTTTTGACCAGCATAATGGATTAAGGTGGATTGGGCTACAGATTGAGGTGTAGCATAACTTAAAAGTGGTGGATTAATGTGCGATACGATATGGAGTACTATATCAATGTTATTTGAATTGAGACAGAGCGGATTAAGGTGGATTGAAGTGTGAAAGGGTATAGCACCCTCAGTCACGAATTATGATGCACTGTAGCAAATGCGTCAAATTCGCATGGCATAATTCGAAGGCACTCAGTATTACATTCCAAGAAAGAAAATGAACGAATGTGTTTTTTTGTGAGTTTAAGTAATTAGTGTTAATTTGAATGTAACTAATTATCTCATTATTCTGCCATCAGTCAGCTTCAATAATTGCATAAAAAGAATCAACTATTAGGCCCGAAATGCATGCACAGCTTGTTTCTTGGTTGTACTCGTTTCGAGCGAAGAAAAAAAATCACAGCATATCCACGGAGTGAATGATGATGAGTGGGCGAAGCTGCGGAGGTTCATCGGTAAACCGTGAATCTTCCGTGAATTCTGCCCAGTACATCATCACCGATGTGAGATCGGGCGCGTTTATACTAAAGGTTCGATGAGAGTTATGACGACTTGCAGCTCACTTTAATTTTACATGTACGCTGTGAATTTTCATTGTTTAGAAAACCATTGCTTTAGAAAACTTCTGGCGTCTTTCGTTAAGCAGCTGGCGTCTTTTCATTTTGCTTTAGAAACATCTGGCGTTCTTTCGTTTTGCTTTTAGAAAACATCTGGCGTCTTTCGTTGGTTTATTTCATCAATCAACGGCGTTTTGAACAAAATTTTATTGTTTAATCACGCACAGGAGAAATCTCACCAGGCACTACCTTGGAGGTAAACAATGGCTGCTAATGGGAATGAGAGACAGAAGAAGTCGCCTTTTAGCTAACACTTACACTTCTACTTCTACTAACGTTTCCTACTGGAACATGCCAATGGCTGCTAATTGGGAATGAGAGACAGAAGAATTCGGCTTTTAGTTAACGCGCACGCTGCGAATTTTTTATTGTTCAACAACGCACAGGAAAAATCTCCCACCGGCACCACCTTGGAGGTCAAGATCTGGTACTAGCGTTACGACTGGTTACGCACTACTACGACTACGAGGGACGAACGGGTGCCGCTTTAAAGAGCTTCGCCCCTAAAAAATGCTCTTGACGTTGGTCCTGGAAAGCGGCACGTCGAACGATCGTCTAACATGGTGTGTGTTGAGCAGAGTGACCCTCTGCAGCAATACACAGAAGAATGAAGTGAAGTGAAAGAGCTTATGTTTGGGCATGTTGGTAATAAATGTTTCACTTTGTGAGCGCACAAAAGAACAGGGACGAAAAACGACGCGGACACAGCGCTCACTTCCAACATATGCTTTATTTTCTAGAGTGGTACATATTTGTGTTGTATATTATATATATATATATATATATATATATATATATATATATATATATATATACAACATTTTCAATCATGGCTCGACAGGGACGTGCTTCATGCACAAGTGTTCCTTCATGAAAGTCACCCTGCGGCCAAAAGGAAGAAATGGCTGGAATACTCAACGCTGATTGACGACACGGCGGAAACCCTCTGGAGGCCTCTCCTCAGGGTGCTTCGGTCCAAACGAAACAGGAGTCAAAGGATACAGCACAACGCAGTTCACATCGAGGGAGACTCGCAACTGCCTGGGTATGTGAGCGATACATTGGAGCTGGGACCAAGATTTGCTGTTGAGCCACAAATGTATGCTCCTGAACTCTTAACCTTAGTTAGAAATGTTTGAAAATGCTCAGAAGAGAATGAAATGGGAATGTGTATTTCAGCAGGTGTTGATGTTGTGTCGCGAGCGAGACCCCAAAAGCAGACTTTGCCCTTGAAACGCGTCAAAGATTTCCTTAGTGGAAATAGCCTGGCACTGCTCCGTGCCGATAAAGAGGCCGGTTTCGTGGTTATCCATCGTAATTACTTGAAAACAGAGGCAGGCTTGGCCTTGGACACTGTATTTAATCGAAGGAACGAAGTTTCACTCAGCAACGTGAAGACCGTAGCTAAAAAGCTTTGCCAGAAACTTAACTTGAGCAAGTTGGTTCGAGAGATAGATAGCAAGAAAGTTGGTAGCCTGGAAATGTTTTTTCTGTAAAAACCCACAAACCGGAGTGGCCGCTACGCATTATAGTTTCAGAACGTGACACCTGGCAAAAGTCTATAGTTCTATTCACACAAGCAAAGTTGAAATTGGTACCAGTGCATGATCCTTTTTTGATTAAGAGCTCTGAATCTGTGATAAGTTATCTGAAATTGAATACATGCTGTAAATTGAATGCTTTTTCTATTGACGCAAAGGACCTGTATTATTCCCTGCCACGCGATGAATTATTAGGATGCGTTCAAGAGGCTATCTATGCTTACGGTGAACTGAAGTTCGTATATTCTGTCTGCATATCTGTACAAGCATTTCTCGAACTGTTGGCCCTTTATCTGCGTTCGACGTTTGCTAAGTGGGAAGGAAATGTTTTCCACCAGAATCAAGGTATCTGCATCGGCTCTTGCACCGCGCCAATTCAAAGTGATCTTTTTCTTGCTCGGAAAAACAGAAAAC
Organism: Rhipicephalus sanguineus; assembly: GCF_013339695.2. Taxonomy (NCBI): domain Eukaryota; kingdom Metazoa; phylum Arthropoda; class Arachnida; order Ixodida; family Ixodidae; genus Rhipicephalus; species Rhipicephalus sanguineus. Next base: position 161,632,508 of record NC_051183.1, read on the forward strand.
TAGAAACAGAGCTAACAGGCACAAATGTAAAGAAGGTGTTTAGATATGCGGACGACTACGACGTCTTTCTAGAATCATGTCCAGGCGTATTTTGTAATGATTCTTCAAACGTACTTGATCTGTTCACGCGTTTCCTGCAACCGCTCGCAGTCACGCATGAAATGCCGCAACACAACGCCTTGTGTTTTCTTGACATCAGAAGGTTCCTAGAGCGAGACCAGGTCTGCTGGTCGTACGAGCCTAGGGCCAATAAGCCGCTTCTGCCGTTTTCTTCGGGCCACTCCAAGCTAGTTAAACGGGGCATTGCAATAATAACCATAATTAATGTGCTTCGACGCTCATGTCCTCACAAGTGTTCGTGTAGTTTCCAGTCACAAGCCGACCGCCTGAAAAAGGCGGGCTTTCCTCAGTATGTCGTCGCATCTGTTGCGGAAGGTCTTCTCCAGACTGTCAAACACGCTCGTGAGGGTGAGGAGCATGCTTCACCAGAAACGGAGACTGTCAAGCAGAAATGCGCCGTCATACCGTACCTCCGCGATGTCTCACGTAGGCTGAAAAAGATAGGGAATACCGCCAACCTAAGAGTCCTCCTTTCAGCACCAAACAAGCTTTATAATCCGAGCAAGGCCTCGTACAGAGGTCCCGAAAAACCCAGGTGCCAAAAAAAGCGCAAAGAAATCTTTGTTAAATGTGAGAACAACATCGTTTATGAGTTGCCGCTCTCCTGTGGCAAGAAATACATAGGGCAGACGGGACGGTGTGCCAGTGACAGGCTGCGTGAGCACGCAAATAACGTGCGAACTGCAGGCGTGGGACATTTGGCTTTCCAATGCAGGAAGTGTGGCCGCGATCCCATTTATTCGCAGTGCACTTCGATAGGAACGAGCCAGGCACAAACAACACGTGAGATAATTGAAGCGGCGAGGATTGCAAGTCTGGGAGACACGTGCATTAGTGCACCTTCAATTGGCCTATCAAAGAAAGAACTAGACTTTCTAAGCAAGGCCCACAGGGTGACTCGACGATAGTGACATTCAGGAATGACCTGCGTGCGTTGATTTGTGTTGCATATATATATATATATATATATATATATATATATATATATATATATATATATATATATATATATACATGCATACATACCACTCTAGAAAATCAAGCACATGTTGGAAGCCAGCGCTGTGTCCGCGTCGTTTTTCGTCCCTGTTCATTTGTGCGCTCAAAAAGTGAAATAAGAAGTTAAGTGGCCGCTAGTTGGCCACTCAGGAAGCCTGCACGAATGTGCCCTCTGAGTTTCAGGCCATTTGAAAAAAGACGCGGCGTGTGACGCGCCTCCAAAATTCGCGTACGCCGTGAGTGAAGGGGATATAAATAATGGATTAAGGTGAATTGGGGTGCGGATTATTGCGCAGATTAAACTAAATAAGGCGGATTAAGGTGCGATACAATATGAAGTACTATACTGCTGCGTGTAGTCTGCCGGAATGCATAGTGACTACGCCCGTGTGCGCCCGACAAAGAGGACGAAGATCGGTCGCTGCTCGAGCTGAGAGCCGGACTGGTCAGCGCCGCAACTGCTCTTGCAAATATATGTTGTGAATAGCCTACCGTGCAAGAGACTCGTCACTCGCCTAACAATATTAATGTTGTTTGAAGTGTAACCGAGTAGCTTAAGGTGGCATAAAGCGTGTAGGGGTATAGAGATTATCGATTAAGGTGAACTGGGGTGCGGATTAAGTTGGATTAAGGTGTGATAAAATATGAAGTACTATAGCAAGGTTATTTGAAGTGAGTCAGAGTCGAATAAGGTAGAATAAATTCTGGAGTAGCATGTACAGGATTGTTTAAGGTGGATTGGGGTGAGGATTAAGGTCTAGATTAATAGAGGAAAGGTGCATTAAGGTTCGATACGATATCGAGTACTATATCAATGTTAGTTGAAGTGTGTCAGAGTGGATTAAGGTGGATTAAAACGTGGAGTACTTTAGAAAGGTAAGATTAGGGTGGACTAAGGTGTGAAATAGTCTAAAAGAGGTGGATTAAGGTGTAAGGCGATATAGACTACTATGTCAAGGTTATTTGAAGTGAGTCAGGGTGGCCTAAGGTGAATAATGTGTCCAAGTACTAAAATTAGGGTGCATTAAAGGGTGGAATAGTGTAGAAAAGCTGGATGAAGGTATGGAACAGAAGGAAGGAATGCAGATTAGTTATCTTAGGTGGATGAAAGTGGCTTAACGTGGATTACGGTGTGTATTAACGTTCACGTTAGTTTAGCGAATATGTATTAAAGGAGTACTGACACCATTTTGAAGTGCAGCAAAAGAGACGTTTTTGGTTTCCTTGGCATATAGTGTTAACGCTCTCCCCATACTGCATCCGGGAAACACGTATAAATATTTAAGTTTGATTTTAAAGTTTTCATCTCGCAGCATCTGCAAGGCAGCTTCACCGCATGGAGAGCCCTATGACGCTTCAAGTCAGCTCACTTGGTTTGCGAAGTCTGGGTTCTGCATGCAGCCTAAATCACAGAAATCGCTGTCGGAGGCACTGGACGACAGTTCACTCATCATGAACCACGTTCGACTGACAGTAAAGGACAGCAGGGGCATATTTCGTGGGTTGCAGTCTGCCCGTGACGTCACGGGCAGACTTGACACGTCACTATGAAGCAGCCCTCTCGAAACCGAAACCGAAACTGCTCGTTGAAAGAAGCGGTATTAAAAATATATGCAATGCATCCCCAGGCATCACGACACTCTTTTTAGGGTTCTCGACACCCGTGCTTTCATTTAGAGCAACAACCCAAAAAATTTTAAAATTCATGTCAGTACTCCTTTAAGGTTGATTAACGTATGAAAAAGATTGTAATTTTACATAATTGTTACTTGAAGTAATCAGAGCAGCTTAAGATAAATTAACGAATGGAATAACATGCTAAATAGTTTATCGAAAATGAATGAATGTGGATTAAGGTGCGATTCAGTATGAAGTACTATATCGATGTTATTTTGAAGTGCGTCGAGAGACTTAGGGTTGATTAATGTGTGAATTAACGTGATGAGTAATTCGGCGAAGACGAAGGAGGTTGACTAATATGTGGAGTGCAATGAACTTTAAAAAATGTATTTTCGAGTGACCCAGAGTGGCTTAAGGTGAATTAACGTGTAGAATAGTGTCTAGAAGATAGATTAACGTTTATTAATATACGCAGCATAAAGGAGTACGGCATAAATGTTATAATAAGCAAATCAAAGTGGCTTAAGGTGGATTAAGGTGTCGATTGACGTTCAGAATAGTATCGAGAAGATGAATGAAGATGGATTAAGGTGTGCAGCAGAATGGACTTCTATAAAACGTTACTTCAAGTGAATGAGAGTGACTAATAGTGGATTAAAGTGTGCATTAACGTGTACAATAGCATCAAGAAGATCGATTAAGGTGGATTGAGGCATGGGCGACAATGGAGTACTGCATAAATGTAATTTTCAGTGAATCACGGTGGCTTAGGTGGGAATAAAGTGTGTATTAGCGCGCTGAATAGTATAGCGAAGAGGGATCAAATTGGATCAAGGTGTGATGAAGTACACATCGATGCTACTTGGAATGAATCAGAGAGGGTGGATCAAAGTGTGATTTAACTTGCTATATACTATAGCTAAGACGACTTAATGTAGATTAGGTTTGGAGCAGTATGGACATCCACGAAATTGTTACTTCAAGTGAATAAAAGTGGCTTAAGGTAGAATAACAAGTACATGAACGTGTGAAATGGTATCGATAAGATAGATTAAGGCGGCTTAAGAGATAACTGCCGCATAAATATTATTTTAAGTCAATAGGGGTGGCTTAGGGTGAAAGAAAGTGTGGTTAACGTTTACAGTGGTTTACCGAAGATGGATCAAGGTGTGATACAGGATTAAGTACTAAATCAATGTTATTTCAACTGAATCAGGGTGGAATAAAGCATAGAGTAATGTGAAAAGCAGTGGAGAAAACGTGTATTATTTTGCAGAGAAGAATGGAGCAGTAGTAAAATGTTATTTGACGTGAATTAGTATGACCTGTGGTGGAAAAACAGCGTGGATTAATGAGACGAGCAGCTCACCTCCCAAGAGGCAGTGTTGCCACCCGAGAAGACGTAGTGTTTAACTTCCTGACTTGTGGTTGCGCAATTGAGCCACGTTCAGGCAAAAGCAAAACAAACAATGCCCATCCAATTTCGCCATTAATGATATGGAAGCTGACGTAACTAGGTGAAGCCTGCTGCCTTTTTCCTACCAAACCCGCTAGTTCAGCAGTTACATATGTAAGACGTAACACATACAGTCAGCAGGTGATGACTAGGGCTGATAGTATGTTGATGTGGTCTCTACAAAAATATACAACTATATTTAATTAAAACAGCAAGCTGGGTGACATGGCAATTGAACATGCTTTTGCTATAGGGCAGCGCAGCTGGAAGACTATTGGCCTCGAGATCTTTGAGTGGCGCCCTCTCGCGTGTGACGTCAGAGAGGGGACTTGCGTGCCGCTCTTCGAGCGCGCGTTCGCTACGTGAAGGCTGCTCGACGCTACCGGCCAGTCTCTCCTGCTCGTGTTATTGAAACAATAGTGGGCAAGTTCATAAAGCAATTTCAATGTTCAAGATAAATTCCCAACGAAATCGAGCGGAGTTGCCGTCAGGAGCACGTTCAGTGGCGATTGCTCCTGGTGTCGTCTGCTAGCCTTCAATGTGTACATCTGCATGTATGGCGATGATTTCTTTTCGCGACTGTCCTATGGCTGTGGCGCACTCAAACTGACTTTCCTGCCCATTTTCGATCACTGATTTCAGCGTTCGAGCTTCGGCTATCGTGTCTGCGTTAAAGCGCAAAATACGTACACCGCGTGCTGCGCGTGTTCGGGTGCCAAGCCTGCTCCTTCGATTCAATTTCTTTGTTCGGAGTTTTAAGCGCATGAAAAGCGACGTGTGATGTCATTCAAATAAATCAAATGGTCGTAACAAGCAACAACCTTTGAATAAATCCAAGTTTTCATCAGCTCCAGTGTAAGCGCGTCGTTAAGTGCTTGAATTTTAAACAAGAAATAAAAATGTGGAGAGCACGTTCAACAGGGGATGCGCGACAGTGATATGAAATATTTCGCAGGTAGTGCGGAGTTGCTTATTTCTTCTTTTTTTCAGAATATTTTAACCCATACATTAATATATCAACGCTTGCTGACTCGTTCCCGGTCGTTTGAAAGTATGCTGAACATAATTAGTGTAATCATACTAACGTACATAAATACAAATCTTTCGCATCAAAAGTCGTAGTAAGATGTATTTGCAATAAAATAGTGTAAATCGCTCTCAACCGTCGACTTCTGGTAGGGCGTGATGCAGTCACTGTACTAAAAAGACTCGCAGGGTCCCCTATGCGTTCGCCTAAGATGACTCGAAGGCGAAATCTATCTTTTTGTTCATCGATGTTCAGTCGATGTTCCCCGCCTCCTTCAGAATGGTTTTTGGACGTAACGTGGTTTTGCACTGCGTCCAGGATCGGAGGCAGCGCAAGCTTTTTACAAATAGCCTGGTTTTGCATTGCCTCCGTGATCGATTCTCCGATCACGGAGGCAATTCAAACCGACAATGTCATGTGATGACGTCATCATGTGACGTGACGTTATGACGTCACAAATATTGGCGGTCTGTCAAGTCATGAGAACGTCATAAGGTGTCGTCATCGTGCGATGATTTCTTGCATCACTCGTTTTGATGCTGCCGACTAGGGACGCCGACGGTGAATTTTCGGGTTTGATAAGAAATCCATAGCTTTCACCGTAAAATATTCAATCTGGTTACAGCGCGGTAAAGAATAGCAATAACCAGCCAAAGGGGCCGAAAGAATAGTGAAGCGCGTTCCCCAAGCATTAGGAACCGTATAATACGCGCCGTCTTGTAATCACCATTGACATGCACGCACACTCGATTAGGCAGCACTTCGCAATCGAAATCATGAATCTCGCTTTCGAGCGGCAAACCGCAAGAGCGTATCTATCTCTAATCATCCCAATCAGCCCAATCTACGCTAGTTGTCCGCAATAACCCGCTGGTCGATGAAGTTATCAATTTTATTTTGTCGGCAAACGTTTTTTGTACGTGACTACCTTTGGGGGGAAGTGGAGTGTGAGCTTTCGTTCCCGTCTATTTACATAACGCTACCTTTTGCGAATAAGCCGTAAAATTGATCGCGCTTCGCTTCCAAATTAATCAGCGCAGACTCTCTTGAACTCGCTTGGCGGGACGTTCGCGCTATCACGTAAGCTACTTGAACGCCATCCAGCCCAGTGAGTGACACTACGAACTCGGTGGCATGATCCTGACTACGATGGCTCCGTGTATATAGAAGATACATTAAATGTTACCATTTCTTAACTTCCTGTAATGCTAGCAGCCACCTTAAGAACTATCATTACAAGAAAATACGGCTAGTTGTCGAGGAACGCCGGGCGACGTGAGCGAACTCTAAAGAAAATGCTGCTGTTCTAGCCACAGCCTAACAGGCGACAAAAGCCGAATCTCAGTCTCTGCGTCACCGGAGCACCGTTCGCAGCGCCACCATCGGTGGCACACCAGGCCAATAAGGAACGGACACACACGGGCGCTGATTTAAAACTGTTAGTGGGTATAACGTTGCGCAAAAATTGACACAAACACAAGAGAGACGATGTAACACACAGGGCGCAAACTTTCAACAAAATATTCCGCAGCAGTGTTCCCCTTTTTATAGTTACGAACATAAATGCGCATATCCCAAGGGCAACATCAAACACGTGTGTGCCCACTCAGAAAAGCGATTTCATTTAGGGGCGTAGCTCCTCTTAGTCTAACCTTGTCACACGTCCGTTGTCCGGCGTATCTCCCGGCAGCCGGCAGTAAACGGCAGAATCTGTCCGGTGGTGGTGGTGTGCGGCGTGACCACCCTTACTGCGCATGCAGATACCCTCTCCACACACCTCCTCTCCACTCCCCCTCACCATTCCCCATGTCCTCTACCCCTCTCACCTTTTCACCTCCACTCACCCTCTCACCTTCCCCTCTCCCATACCCCTCTCCACTTCCCCTCTCCTCTCCCCCTTTCCATTCTTCCTCTGAAACGCGGGCTAGACATGCCAAAATTCTCTCCTGCGCAACGCCGCGATGAGCTCGAGCGCATGCGCGTCCCCTCCCCTTCTCTCTCCTCTTCTACGCTGCCCCCTTCTCGCCCGCCTGTCGACCGCGTTCCCCGCTCGCCCTGTGAGAATTAACGGCCAGGCTAGATGGAAGATACGACGCGCGTAGCGTCCCTCTTCGCGTTCCACGACGCGAGGTCGGTAGCATGCCCAACGAACGCCAACGGAACGCGATCGTGGAGGTGCTTCGGCTTCGCATCGCCTCATGGCTACGGTCCCCCCCCCCCCTATCTTGCCTGGCGGCGCTGCGGCGCCGACGCAGGCAGCGTCGCGAGGCAGCGTCGCGGCAGCGTCTTGATTGAAAAAACCGACCGCTCGCGCTGCACAACCGTTCACTGACCACCCCGTATATATAGGCACTGGATTTTGACCTCCAAGGTAGTGCGTGTGTGCGGTTTCTCCTGTGCGTGATTAAACAATGAAAATTGAAAGCGTACATGTAAAATTAAAGTGAGCTGCAAGTCGTCATAACTCTCATCGAACCTTTAGTATAAACGCGCCCGATCTCACGTCGGCGAGGATGTACTGGGCAGAATTCATGGAAGATTCACGGTTTACCGATGAACCTCCACAGCTTCGCCCACTCATCATAATTCACACCGTGGATATGCTGTGGTTTTTTTCTGACAGTGCTATGGAAGCCTCACTGACGCAACTATCTTTCAATTGTGAGATACTGTGGGCTTCTATACTCAATCGCGTCGTTTCATTTCGACTTCTTGCGATTATGATGCACTCATCGAACATAAGTGTACGTGTCGATTTTCGCGCAACGTTATACCCAGTAATGGCCAACCAACAGGCCCAAATAGCAACCTTGGTGACTGAAAACTGATTTTATTTGTTTCACACAGTGGGTTATCAACCCAAAAAAGAATCACATGGCGCGTACACCTCGCGACTTCTTTGTCATGTAGAGGGATAGACGTCTGGCTGACGCACGCAGTTTGCTTCGCATGCATGTGGCAAGTTTCCACATTCTCGCGATTGATTTGGTCATTACTTTAATATATTACCTCTGTTTTATGAAGTATTCGTTCGCAATTGCATATTTTGCAATGCGCAGCAAGGTTCGCGCTAGTGGAGTTCTTTACAGCGGTGTGATTCTCTCACAGACGGACGTTCACGCAGGCCCCGTCTGCCCGAAGTGCTTTTTACCACATGACAGTTGAATGACAACTCCACTTCTTGGGCATGCACGAACTGCTTGTTGTGCTTTATAGTACATGTAGCCTTGGACCCCAGTCCAGGTCGACTGACAACATTACACGTTCACCATGCTTACAGTTACTTGGGAAAAAGCACTCGCCCACCATTTCGCTTAGCTGTCTTTATTTCCGTGCCTAGTCTGTTGAATGAAAGGGATTACTGGAAACTTTTTTTGTTCGATTTAATTCTACGGCTTGTGTAGTACCCCTTTCTTAATCTCCATTAACCTTTCACATACCAATGGGAAAGTAGCGCGCGTCCTGTCTCTCTCGTTCTGTGTGAATTGTATGGTTTTTTGCCCGCAGTTAATCTCCACCTCGCCCAATTTCAAGTTTTGTTAAACCATCATAAAGGCTACAGCGCACAAAGACGAGGACAACAGAAGAAAACACAAAACGAAGCGGCGAACTGCAACTGATACTTTATTCTCTGAAGGAGGAACCTTATATGCGCACTTCAAGCCAATGAAAGCAATATTAGGCACAGCACCAACACGAGATAAAGTTACAACAAACCTAACACCCACTATTTTGCACACAGCCTAAGACATGTTTACGTTCAAAAATTCCATCTCCTTAGGGGAGAGGGTCACAGAGGGAGCGCTCACACAGCTGTCTTTTTGGCGATCAATTTCGTACGCTTCAATCACGTGTCAGCTTATCCTTTTCCTTTTTGATTACCGAGCACTGCCCGAAAGTGGTTCACAGGTACAAGCTCTGCAATGCATTGACAAGCAGCCTGATATGACTGTGTTTCCTACCAAATTGTTATGCTCCCTGAGCCTATCGTTGAGACATCCACCGGATTGTCCAATATACCTTTCCCCGCAGCTCAAGAGCAGCGAGTACACTACAGCTTCTTCGCAGTCAACAAATCCCCCCCCATGTCTTTTGGCGCATCCATCTTTTTGTTGCCATCAGCGTTAACAAGCGCACATATTTTTGAAAGTTTGTTAGGGGCGGAGAAGACGACATCGAAAAAAAAAAGATAGGCATGCGTGCTGGTGTCGATTTTATAAATCTCTCAAGTTCTTAAATCTTCGGTCCTCGTTTTATGTGCGCTTAAAAGCTTTGTGCTTTAACATGAACGTTAACCAAATAGCCCATCTCACCGTCTCGTCTCTAAATGATCACGCTCTTGCGAAAAGCGTTTCTACACCATTCCACACCTTAATCCACCATTTCATCCACCCTAACCTTACCTCTCTATAGTACTCCAAACTTTATTCCACCTTAAGCCACTCTTACGTACTTCAAATAGCATTGATAGAGTACTCCGTATCGTATCGCCCTCTTATCCACCTTAATCCACCTTTTTTCTATTATTTGACACCTTAATCCGGACCCCAATCCACCTTCATCTATCCTCTCTATACTACTCCACATTTTAATTCATTTTACGCCACTCTGATTCACTTCAAATAACAATTAGGCAATACTCCTAATCCACCTTAATCCATCATGACTTAACTAATCTAATGTTAATCCACGTGTTAAGCCACATTTATCCACTTAAGATAACAATTATGCAATACTCCGTTCTGTTCCATACCTTAATCCACCTCAATCTTTTCTACGCTACTGTACACCTTAATCTACCCTAATCTTACTTCTCTATAGTACCTCACACTTTGTGTATTTATATATTTATTTCAATACTTTCAAAGCCATTTGCGTCGTCACAGAGAGGAGTGGTTACAAGTTAGAGATGGCAGTCTTGAATGATGCATGATCAGGGTTGCTGGCGATGGAGGCAGGAAGGTGGTTCCATTCGGATGAAGTCTTCGGCACGTAGGAGTGGAAGTATATGTTGGTATGGCAGAATGGCCCATGGACTTGTAAGTTATGGTCGATGCGAGATGAAACGTAAGAAGGTGGCGAGAACAATGTGCGTTTTATTTCAGGATTCATGAAAAAAATTTTGTGGAAGAGACATAGGCGGGCCTGCTTCCTCCTGTTAAACAGGGTAGGAAGGTCTAGAGAAGTTTTAATTGATGAAATGCTAGCAGTACGCGAGTAATTAGCGACAATGAAGCGAGCTCAGCGATTTTGGGTGGCTTCTAGTGCATTAACAAGTAAACAAAAATGAGGATCCCAGAGTAATGAGGCGTACTCGAGTTTAGATCTGGCTAGTGTTTTGTAAAGAAGTAGTTTTAATAAAACAGGTGCTAATGAAAAGTTACGGCGCAAGAAGCCGAGAGTGCGGTTAGCATTGTTAATCACATAACTGATATGATTATTCCATGTTAAATTGTTATCTATGTGAACACCTAGATATTTGTAAGTATTGACAGATGACAACTGAAGATTAGTAATTGAATAAACAGGGCAAGTGCAGTCAGTACTTCCTCAAGAGATCCTCATTATTTTACATTTGTTAATATTCAGTTTCATTCACCAGAGTGAGCACCAAGATGTAATGTTGTCAAGATCAGATTGAAGTAGTGATGAATCATGAGAGTTAGTTATTATGCGGTAGATGACACATACGTCGGGAAATAGCCAGATTGTTGATGTAATGCTGGATGGAAGGTCATTAATATAAATTAGAAAGAGTAAGGGTCCAAGGACAGAACCTTGCGGCACACCAGATGTTACGGAACAATTGCGTGAGTTATGATCGTTAGCTGTTACATGTTGGGTTTTGTTAGATAAGAAGCATTCAATCCATCGGTATATGTTTGAGTCAATATTTAGCATGCTTAGTTTTAGTAGGAGTAAACGGTGAGAAACGGTGTCAAAAGCGTTTTGAAAGTCAAGGAAAATGCAATCGATAATGGAGCCAGTGTCAGATGCTGAAAATAAGTCGGCGGTGAAGAGACGTATATGGGCTTCACATGAGTATTTTTCCTAAAACCATGCTGACTGTTATGAAAGAAGTTATTTTCTTCGAGAAATATAATTAGGTTAGAATAGATTATGTGTTCGAGAAGCTTACATGGAATACTAGTCAAAGTGATGGGCGTGTAATTAGAAGGATTAGATGAGTCACCTGGTTTAGGCACAAGAACCACTTTCCCCGCCTTCCAGTCACTGGGCAATGAGGCATTTTGCAATGACTGTGAAAAGAGCTGTGAAAAAATGACTGAACAATAAATGGCAGTTTGTTTGAGAAATTGGGGAGCGATTCCATCTATGCCAGGTGCTGAGGCTTTCATTTTTAGTATGAAGTGAAAAAGCCCCAATTGATCAATGATGATTGGTTCCATTCGGGGATATCCAGGAACTGCTTGAATTGGTAAATGATTGGAGTTGTCAACGGAAAATGCGTTTTTAAATACGTCTTGCAAAGCTTAGCAGCACATGTGACTTGCAATCGCCAAACCACGTTCGTAACAAAGATCAATGTTTCTATTTTTCGGACCATTTACAATACACCAAAACTTACGAGGGTTAGACTGTAGAAGAGAAGGAAGGGTATCGCTAAAGAAACTACGTTGAGCAACTGCATAAGCTTTTTTGTATTCTAATGTTGCGCTGTAATAAGCCGCCCATGTCTCCGTGGTATCAGATGATCAGGCGCTGCGGTAAAGTCGCTTTTTTTATTACGTAAGCGAAGAAGTGCTGATGTGAACCACGGAGAGCGGAACGCCGTTCGAACAGTTCGCCAAGGAACATAACAATCTATAAGTGAATTAAACTTATTTTTGAACGATACCCAGTTCTCCTCTACAGTGTTATCAGCAGCACATGCAATGTATTTTTCAGTGAAAACTTCTAACTAAGTACATATAGATGCATAATCAGCTTTCGCATATTCTTTTATAACTTTAGTTGCGTGCATAGGACGCTGTGGTTGCATTGTGCAGGTGAAGTGTACAATGCGATGATCACTAAGCCCGGGTAGGTAATGAATCGATGAAATGACCGAAGGATTGGTTGTGAAAACCAAATCAAGCATATTGGAAGAAAATGCTGTGATGCGCGTGGGTTCATGGATTACTTGGGTTAAATTAAAATCATTGCATATATTTAAAACGCGATAACCTTCCGCTGAAAGACAGCTAGCCGTTCCATCCTCACTGCTCCAAGTAACTTCTGGGAAATTAAAATCGCCCATGACAAATATTTGAGAACTTGGGTATCTGACAGAAACTGCGTGCAAAACAGTCATGGAAGTTTTCGCAAAAGCCTGAGAGGCAGTGAGGCGGACGGTGGCAATCCACCTTAATCCTCGCTGACTCATTTCAAGTGACATTGATATAGTACTCTATATTATATCGCACCTTAATCCACATATTCACACTATTGCACACCTTAATCCACCTATTAATCAACCCTAATCTTACCCCTCTAGTGCCCCACATTTTAATCCACCTTAATACACTCCAACTCACTTCAAATAACATTGATATAGTACTCGATATCGCATCACACTTTATTCAACCTTTTCTGTATTCATTCACACCTTAATCCGCACCCCAATCCACCTTAATCCATCATAATACTTCACACTTTATTCCACATTTATTCACTCTGACTGTGTTCAAATAAAAGTGATGTGGTACTCGATATCGTATCGCACCTTAGCCCACCATTTTAGTTCAATCTACACCTTAATCTGTACCCCAATCCACCTTATTCTATCATTTCGATACCCCTTCACACTTTAATCTACCTTAATCCACTCTGACTCATTTCAAATAACATTACTATATTACTCTATGTCGTATTGCACCTTAATCCACCTTTTTTGTAATAATCTACACCTTAACCTGACTAATACGGCTTTTTGTATCAACATAAACGTTAATCCGCACCCCAATCCACCTTAATCCATGATCTCTATATCACTTTACACTTTAATCCACCTTGATCCACTATGACGCTTCAAATACCCATGGTATTGTAATCGATAATGTATCGCATCTTAATCCGCCTTAACGCACCTTTTTGTATTATTCTACACCTGAATCCTCACCCCAATCAACCTAATACATCATCTCTATACCCCTTTACACTTTAATCCACCTTAATCTGCTCTGACTCACTTCAAATAACATTGATATAGTACGCCATATCGTATCGCACCTTAATCCACCATTTTTAAATTAACCTACGCCTTAATCCGTAGCCCAATCCACCTTCATCCATCATCTCTATACCCCTTGACACTTTTATCCACCTTAATCCGCTGCGACTCACTTCAAATAGCATTGATATACTACTACATGTCATATCGCACCATAATCCACCTTTATTTAGTTTAATCTACACCTTAATCCGTACCTCAATCTATGTGATTTCATCATTTCTATACCCCTTTGCACTTTAGTCCACCTTAATCCGCTATGACTCAATTGAATAACATTGATATAGTACTCCATATCGTATCACACGTCAATCCAGCTTTTTAAATTAATCTACACATTAAACCCTACCCCAATCCATTACAGCTATACCCCTTCAAGCCACGGATGTGGCTATTTCGCGCAAAGAAATCAGAAGGGAAGGGTTAAGGGGAGGGTTAACGGGAGCGCAAGCTTTCGACTGTTTATTCAAAATTTACTGCAGTAGTATATATATGCAACAAAACTCGAAATTCGGCGGGATGGTGCATAGCTGATGGGAAACTGTGCGCAAAAACCAGAGAATTCACAAGACGAGAAGACAGGACGGGCGCTACTTTAATCTAACTTTATTTGCGGCTTCGCCTGCAAATATATGAAGAAAACACACATGCGCAGAAATCAGAAGCATTGTCACAAGCACGTAACCACATCAGTAAAAATAATCAAGGAATTCCGTTTCTGCCTTCTAGAGCTTCACCGATGTGTCACTGACACACCTACCCCTATCTTCCTGATATGAAACGCTTCCGGTAACTCCCGTGCCACCTTATCCCTACCTCTGCCCAGAATCTTTATCTCATTTAGTTTCGGCTTGCATGCAGAGCAACTCGCGCTTGCTCAGGCACATTAGTACCCCGACTCTTAATAGCCCGTAAATGCTCCTCCGCCCGGTCATTAATACAGTGACTCGTCTGGCCTACATATGCTTTGCCGCACGTCAAAGAGATTTCATATATAATGCCCGTACAAATGTTAACAAACTTCCTACCGTGTTTTTTTCTGGCAGCCACGCTTCTTCCCATCACGAGAAACACGCGAGCACAACTGAGCAAGCTTGTTCGGAACGGAAAACACTAATGACTCCTTATGACGGTTCGCCATCTTTTTCACATGATGCCCAACCTTATGCACGTACGGCACCACAACAGGCTTGTCCGTGCTCTTTTCTGGGGTGCTTAAATTTCATAACATATCTTGCTTGGAGTTATGTTTTTTTCTTGTTCGTTTTCTCCTTGATGTGGGTTGAAGTCCCGTCATGGAGATGATCGACGTCGATGAAGCAGGAGAAACTGAGCGAGTGCCTCAGGTGTGCGATACAGATGTATTGCAACCGTGGGAACTCCTGAGAGCGTGGGGTAAAGAGAGAACCATGATGGGAAAGAGTGCCAAAACGCCTGTTTAAAATGTAAAGGCGCTGCTGTCGAGATTAGGGACAGCCCAGTAGGGAGCGGCTTAGTCTGAGGATAAGCAGATTGGATAACAGAATGTCGAGGCGGACCACCAGTGGCCACCTCCCCTTTTTCTTTGTTACCGCAAGGTACTTAAGACTGGACGGAATTCGTTTCCCTTCAGTCCAGGCTGTAATCACTTAACTGATCGATCAGTAAGACTCCGTACGATGCAACTTTCGTCTGGGCCGTAAGCACTCGGTGGTCGAACAGTGAGACTCGGTTCTTCGTATGTAGTAACAGTGTTCTAGGCTCTAACTTACGAAAAGTTAAGTAGAAGAGTAAGATGCTGTTGATGTCTATGTTATCATCAGTGTGCTTCGGCAAGATGTACATATGACTGTAAATATTTCGCTACAATATATCTTCAAGTTTTTATTACCTTCAACCTGCCTCCTGCTTCATCGACGTCGATCATCTCCTTGACGGGACTTCAACCCACATCAAGGAGAAAACGAACAAAGGAAAAAACATAACTGGCGCAGTCTGACAGGGATCGGCGAGCTCTACAGCACCATACACTGGACCAGCGCTGAGAAGACCCGAGGGGCAAGGCATCCAACAGCCACCAGCGGCAACGTCGAGACGATCCCACAGCAGTTAACTCCGGCGCCGTGGAGGAGATCCAGGAACGACAGAGCATTCAGCAAAGGGTGAGCAGGATTTCTTACGTCTTTCTCAGATTGGCATGGCAGTTTATGTGTAGAGCACATGGTGAGAACACGCGGGGGTGCTGAAACAATGGAGTGTAATGGAGATGAAGGTGCGAGTGTAGCGGATATGGATCGGAATCGAGAGCCATCAAATAATGGTAGTCTAAATTCTGATAAATCAGCTGAGGCGAGAGTGCCTACTCAGAGGCAAGAATCAATGCAGCAGGCATCTCAGGTTTTGCCGAATTCAAGTGAAACGAGAGCGCTCGAACTTGAAGTCCAAAAGCTCAATCTCCAGATTGAGTACGAAAAACTATTGCAAACTAGAATGAACGCGGAACGTTTCAATGGCACGTTGTCCAACTCTGGGTCGGAGGCGGGTGATCAGAGGCGACGGTGTTTCGATTCTGTCCAGCAATGTGCAAAAGTGCTGAAAGGGTTTCGCCTGCCGAGTGACGCGGATGTGCCATTATGGTTTGAGGAAGTAGAAAAGCTGTTTGCTACTTACCAAGTACCGTATGAGAGTCGCGTGCATTTGGTTATGCCAGCACTAACCGAACGAGTTCGTTACCTACTGCGTAACCTCAACCCTGAAGAGTGTGCAGATTACGAGTCAGTTAAAGCAGCAGTACTGACGGAACTGAAGCTTTTTCCGCCAGAGTATCTGCAGAGGTTCGAAAGAGCAGTAAAGCGGAAGGAAGAGACGTGGGCGCAGTTCGCGTCCCGCGTGAAAACTTATTTCTCCTACTACCTCCAAGTGAGAAAGGCCGACACGGTAGAAGTGATGGCCGAACTCATGGTTGCTGACCGTATAAAATCGGGACTCAGTAAGGAGGGTCTTGAGTATGTGAGATTAAGGGAAGGCGAGGGATGGCTTAGGCCAACCGAGATCGCTAAAGTGCTCCAAACTTTCGAGCAAGCGAAAGGGAAAGGGCGTGCTTCAAAGCAACCAATTGTAGAAATGGGGCAAAAGCCGGCGACACGAGTAGAGAAAGGGGCTCTGAAATGCCACTTATGTCACGGCTCAGGCCATTTCGCTAAAGAGTGCCCGAAGGCTAGTGATAAGGAGAGCAACACCAAGAAGGCTACCGAGCCAAAGCGGAAGGTACAAAAGGTGATATTAGCCGACGATTCGGAAATTGAAATACCTGATGGAGTACTTAGCGCAAAGGTGAAGTCTCTGAAACACGAGGGTCAAGGCACAAATAAACTGCAGTTAATTCCTGTATCATGTGCAGGTATAGCCGCAGATGCGATTTTGGATACGGGGAGTGAGATAACCGTCATTCGGGAGAGTCTGCTTCCGCGTAGTCTAATAGAGTCGTGTGGCAAGGTGAGATTGGCGTCTGCTTTTGGTAAAACTATCGAGGCACGGCTAGCTACGTTGCCGGTCAAATTAAATAGTCCGCGAGTGGTGACGCAACCTCAGAGCGTCGACCTACTCTGCGCGTTGACTAATGAGCTCGTCGAGGGCACAGATTGTTTGTTGACCGAGGAAGATTGGAAACTTTTGTTGAAGGCCAGCAGCCCTCTGGCACTCTCTCGAGCACCGGCCGAGCCTGCTCATGAGGCAGAACAAGTAGTAGAGAAACCAAAAGTAGTGGCCTGCAATCTTACCTTGGAGGAAAAAGACGTTTCCGGGGAAGATGAGCAAATTGTGGAATATGCTCCACAACCAACCACTATAAAGCGGGAAGAGCTGGTGCTAACGAGCGAGAAGGTTGCTCACCTGGATGCTGAAGCGCAGGCGGAAGTACAGACGGTGTTCCAAAGACATTGCACACTCTTTGACGGCACCCCGAGTATAGCGAAGGTAGACGAACATAAGGTAGAAATAGAACCGGGCCACCAGCCAAAAAAGGTGTTTCCTTATCGGGTGCCGGAACTATTAAAGAAGGAAGTCAGCCGGCAAGTTGACGAACTTTTGACTTCGAAGTTGATCTACCCCACGGAGAGTGAGTTCGCACACCCGGTGGTATGCGTCGGAAAAAAAGATGGGACTATCCGCATGTGTGTGGACTACAGGGCGTTAAATGCCGTCACCAAAGCGGATGCGTTCCCTATGATGAATCCTCAGGAATTGATTTTCCGAGTAGGTAGAGCGCAGTTCATTACGGTAGTGGACCTTAGGCGCGGGTACTGGCAGGTACCGATGGAAGAGAAGAGTCAGAAATTCACCGCGTTTGTAACGCATGAGGGTCAGTACGCGTGGAAAGTGATGCCTTTTGGGCTAAAAAATTCCTCGGCAACCTTTCAAAGAATGGTGAATAAACTCTTGGCGCAACATCAAATGTATGCCACGGCATACCTTGATGATATTGCTATTTTTTCTAGCACTAGGGAGGAGCACTTAAAGCATCTCGACATTATTCTTAAGGTCTTAGATAAGGCGGGACTGAAAGCCAGTCCGGAGAAGTGTCAGATTGCGCAATCCCACATACATTACCTGGGGCATATTGTCGGTTCAGGGACACATGCACCAGACCCTGAAAAAATAGCAGCGATTAAGAACCTGGTACCACCGCGCACCAAAAATGAACTACGCAGCCTGTTAGGACTTTGCGGCTACTATCGCGAGTACGTCCGAGGATACGCAGAGGTGACGAGCCCGCTCACGCTGTTAACAAAGAAAGCGGTACCTAATAAGATACCCTGGCCGGAGGAAGCCCAGGCGGCATTTGAGATTCTCAAACGATCTTTGTGCGAGGCCGTGGCGCTTAACACTCCAGAGCCATCTCAGCCCTACTGGCTTTTCACAGACGCATCAGCTACGGCGGCGGGAGCATGTTTGGCGCAAATGTCAGCCGAGGGGCAAGAGAAGCCTATCGCCTTTGCAAGCCACCGCTTCTCACCGACCCAGATGCGCTGGTCGACCATTGAGAGGGAAGCGTTCGCAATAATATGGGCCTTAAAGAAGTTTGACTACTGGCTTTTCGGTGCCATAGTAAACGTCGTTTCCGACCACAATCCGCTGTCGTACCTTACAACTTCGACTCCGCACGGGGCGAAATTGACAAGATGGGCGCTGGCTTTACAGCGATATCATGTGTCGGTACAACATCGGAAGGGCGTATGTAACGGTAATGCGGATGCATTATCAAGGCTCCAGAATAGTTTATGGAAGCCATCAGAATAACAGTGCCATGCCAACTGGGGGGGGACGTGAATGTTCCTGCCCACTTGCTGCTGTATATTGTGGACTGTGTGATTGTGAATTCAAGAAACAGACACTAGTGATCATATTGCTTGAAGCAGCAATGGTGTGTTTGATTGTTTAGCATGTACTTGTTTACATTTCTTGTATTCTCTTGTCGTGTTGTCTCGCAATTGTGTTTGATGTTTGTGTAGACTGTTGTATGGTTAGAAAGTCCGGTGACCTAATCGCGGCAATGATTTATCGTACCACTGAGCGTAGAACAGCCCAGCGTACTCTTTAGGGGGGACGTGTTATGTTTGCCGCTCATAAGTCGATCCTGCAGACGGGACGGCGCGGCACGGTACGTCGTACAAAGCTTCTTTCTCGGCTCTCCCCCTGCCTGGTCTTTTCGCTGGGCAATTATCAACGGAAAGCAAACGGCTTCCATTGGGGCAGCTCGCTCCCACGCTGGCGCCCACGAGTTCCGAGTACGCGACCGTTCTCAGAGGTCGGCTTCGGGATTATAGCCCGAACGGGTGGGAAAATGAGGAGAGCAAGCATCTCCTGCTTGACCCCCAAGCGCTTTAGGCGCGCCGACGGCAAAGAAGGGTTGAGACGCAACAATGCACGGTCCGAACGCGGGAACGCGAGGACACGCAAATTGTCTTTCCGGAACCGTCTTGACAGTCACCGGGGGTTCGACTCGATGAGCGTGAGAAACTGAGCGAGTGCCTCAGGTGTGCGATACAGATGTATTGCAACCGTGGGAACTCCTGAGAGCGTGGAGTAAAGAGAGAGCCATGATGGGAAAGAGTGCCAAAACGCCTGTTTAAAATGTAAAGGCGCTGCTGTCGAGATTAGGGACAGCCCAGTAGGGAGCGGCTTAGTCTGAGGATAAGCAGATTGGATAACAGAATGTCGAGGCGGACCACCAGTGGCCACCTCCCCTTTTTCTTTGTTACCGCAAGGTACTTAAGACTGGACGGAATTCGTTTCCCTTCAGTCTAGGCTGTAATCACTTAACTGATCGATCAGTAAGACTCCGTACGATGCAACTTTCGCCTGGGCCGTAAGCACTCGGTGGTCGAACAGTGAGACTCGGTTCTTCGTATGTAGTAACAGTGTTCTAGGCTCTAACTTACGAAAAGTTAAGTAGAAGAGTAAGATGCTGTTGATGTCTATGTTATCATCAGTGTGCTTCGGCAAGATGTACATATGACTGTAAATATTTCGCTACAATATATCTTCAAGTTTTTATTACCTTCAACCTGCCTCCTGCTTCATCGACGTCGATCATCTCCTTGACGGGACTTCAACCCACATCAAGGAGAAAACGAACAAAGGAAAAAACATAACTCTTGGTTTTCTGCAACATGGCCTCAGCCCCAGACAAAATTCCTGTACATGAGTAACCAGCCGACAACACTCGGCTCAATTGCGTATTAGAGCTAGACAGCATTGAGTGAGGACGAGATTTCGTTAATGCGGACCCCAAACAAAGTTTAGCTACAGCCCTCTTGACCGTCTCTTTGTGAGCCGAACGATAGGCGAATAATTCTTTCTGGGCCCGCGGAGCGTACTCCCAGCAAACATGATCACGCCCTACCGTAACGTTAATGTCTAAAAACTGCAACGAACCGCGTACCGGCAGCTTGTGAGTGAAAACTAAACCCTTCCCCTTCTTCTGAAAGATGTCCAAAATTCTACCCAACAT
Organism: Rhipicephalus sanguineus; assembly: GCF_013339695.2. Lineage (NCBI taxonomy): Eukaryota > Metazoa > Arthropoda > Arachnida > Ixodida > Ixodidae > Rhipicephalus > Rhipicephalus sanguineus. The sequence goes on from NC_051183.1 coordinate 161,652,954, forward strand.
ATTGAGGGTGCGTCAAATCTGTTATTTTGTCAACACAAATGAGGTAATCGTTCACGTACCGAAATACTTTTTGCGCCCCCATACCATTCAAGCATTGTTGAAGAGCACGGTCTACAAAGGCTAACAACAAACTACAAAGGACCGGGGTTGCGCATGATCCAATACAAATCCCTTTCTACTGACTGTAAAATTTGCCCTCAAATGAGATGAATGTCTAACCAAAATAAAATTCAAGAACACGTAGAAAGTTAGCAACAGATAAACCACAAGAATTTTGAAAATCAACCACACCACACTCGTCCATGACATCCCTAACCGCAACAAAAAGATCTTCATGCGGCACAGAATAAAAGAAATCCTCAACGTCAAAACAGAAAAGAGAAATCCTAGCGACACTTTTGCTTCAAGAAACCTCACTACTTCGTAAGAGTTCTTAGTTGCGAAGGGGTCTTCAACCTGCAGGGACTTAAGTGTTTCTGTAAGTACTTGCTCAGAACATGCTGCCATGTTCCGCACTCACTAAAGACAGACGTCAAAGGCACATTCATATTATGTGTCTTTGCCGTAAAAAACACATTCAGGGCATTACACTTAGCATCAACAATAGCACTGGCTAATCTGTTCAGTTTCAAGTTCTTGCACAAAGCCGCCGCCTTGCCCTTCACTGTGGTCTCACTGAAACTCACTGGCATTAAGTTCTTAGTGCGTGTTTCTCTTGCTCTCCTGTGGTACTCAATCTGGGCAATCACCGGGAACCCTCCTTGCATGTCTGGCAGGAGTAGACGCAGCTGCTTCTATTGAAAGAAGGCCACCACCTTTCTAGCCCATCTTTTGTACCTCTGGAAGTAAGCCTACCTCTCGTCTTCATAAGCACATCCACACCATCGAGTAGGCACCTCTCGTGGTTCTCTTCAGACACCTTCCTGGCAATCTGCCGGTTCAAAGCGAGCAACTCACGCGCCTCGATTCTTGGCTCATGAGAGAACTTGGGTCCCTTGTTCAAAACATTACCCACTTCTTCTGGCACACCCAAATAACCAATGACCGCAAAGCTCTTCTTCGGACTGCTCGTTTTGCCCTTAACCGCATTCGTCTGTAAGGCTTGGTGCAAGGTTCGTGCCCACGAGGCCTCAGTCAAGCTCGCCATAAGACGAATAATGGCTCGCAACTTAGGCTCAGCCAACCAACCAGGCTCCTGCGCATGACACAAGGCCCGCAAGATGTCCTTACACCTCCTAACCTGTCTCCACATCTCTTCCCTCAGAAGTTTGCAGTCTCTTCACAACACCAAGTGGTGGCCGCAAAATGCCCACAACAGCACACGCGCGCATTGGCAGAGCGGGGCTACTAATTTGCTTTAGCATTGCGCCAGTTGTGAGGCATGCGAGCCGAAACTAAATGAGATAAAGATTCTGGGCAGAGGAAGGGATAAGATAGTACAGGAGTTACTGGAAGCGTTTCATATCAGGACGATAGGGGGTAGGTGTGTCAGTGACACATCGGTGAAGGTTTGGAAGGCAGAAACGGAATTTCTTGATTATGTTTACTGAAGTGATTACGCGTTTGTGACAATGCATTTGATTTCTGCGCATGTGTGTTTTCTTCATATATTTGCTGGCGAAGCCGCAAATAAAGTTATATGAAAGTAGCGCATGTCATGTCTCTGTCGTCCTGTGAATTGTCTGGTTTATGCGCACAAAGATTCCCATCAGCTATGCACCATCTCGCCGAATTTCAAGTTTTGTTTAAAGACCGATAACGAGAAAGGAACATGTTGAGAGAGAGAGGGAGAGATAGAAAGAAACAAATAGAAATAACAAACAAGGAAAGACATCCACAGAAAACAGAGAAAGAAAGAAATAGAAATGAATTGCAGCAACAGTGCTATTTGACCTATTTGGAATTGGAACATGTTTAGGAAGAGCGAAGAAAACGGGGACGAAGCACAGACAATACACAGGACAGGCGCTTTCTAACAGAACTGATTTTATTATCCGAAAACTCACACTTTTTATCCGCACAGAACTGCGCAAAGCACTTCTGGTACCACATCAGCGCGCATAGCGAAGCCCCATGAATAGACAATCGCAAAAAAGCACAAAGAGTAGGGATATCTCTTTGTCGTATAGGGCAATTTAAGGATGACTTACGCAATCATTCTTGTGCTGTGAAATGAAAAATGCTTCCACAATTTCTCCTGACGTTTGGTTATGATGTGTAAAAAGAGTGCCAGTGTTATCTAGGCTGGGGTGCACTCACACTTTTTACAGTGAAAGGCTCGGTGTGTGCTAGGCATAGGTCGCCAAAAAACAGTGGGACTCACTCAGACTCACTAAAGGAATATATTTTGCTCTGAGGGCTCACTCGGACTCAGACTCACCCAAGCTTTCATCAACCGCACTCATTCGAACTCAGACTCACTAAACTTTTTCTCAACCGGACTCGCTCGGATTCAAGCTCACCAACATATTAGCCGTACTCAATCAGACTCAGGCTCACGGCTCGTCCTGAGCCTGAGTGAGCCGTCTCATGAGTCCGTTAACAAAAAATTTGCTTTTTTGGTCCTGGTGTCAATGCTCTTTAACGCGAATATCACCCGAAATAATTCAACCGACAGTCAGGTGTGCACGCAACACAAGACGAGAGACATGGATCCCGATATGTTAGCGGCTGTAGCAGCTCAGTTAGGCTTGTCTGGCGCGGCAATTCGCGAATGGTTTGAGCGAGAGCAAGTTAGGCAGAGAGATGAGCGCGCAGCTGAGAGAGAAGAGGCCAAAGAAGCAGCAGAGAGGCAACGGTTAGCGGACGAGAGGCAGCTACAGATCTTGCGACTTAGGCTCAGCCTTCAGGAAGGTGCGCAGAGTGCGCCATCTGCGGCGACAGCACTCGCACCGTCGGCAAACCCTTCATGCCTGAACCCGCAAAAGTTACTGCCGCTGTTCGACGAGGGTCGCGATGACCTGCATGCGTATTTGCAGAGGTTTGAACGCGTAGCTGCCGGGCAAGATTGGCCAAGAGATAAATGGGTTATGGCCGTAAGCATGTGCTTAACTGGCGAGGCACTCACTGTCATTGGTCGTATGACTGCTGAGGAGGCACTAGACTACGACAAATTGAAAAAAGCTCTACTTCAGCGCTTCAGATTCACGGCACAGGGATATAAAGACAATATTTTTTCGGAAGCCACGGAAGTGGCTCTTTCGCGCAAAGAAAACCTATACCTTTGTATTGCATTGCACAAAACGTTATGTGTTCGTTGTTTGCCTCGCTTTCTGCGCATGCGTTTGTATATATATATATATATATATACTACTGCAGTAAAATTGGAATAAACAGTCGAAAGTTTGCGCTCCCCTTAACCCTCCCCTTGTGTTTTCTTTGCGCGAAATAGCCACTTCCGTGGCTTCCGAAAGAACATGAACCGACTAGCCCAACAACATGTGCTTCTGGATATAAAGACAAATTTCGGAAAGCCCGGCCGGAATATGGTGAAACAGGAAAACAGCTAGCAGCAAGGATCGCAAGCTACTTTGACAACTGGATTGAGATGGCTGACGTGCCCAAAACATTTGAGGGTCTTCGTGATCATGTCATAGCTGAGCAATTCTTATGTTGGTGTAATCCAAAGCTGGCCATCTTCCTAAAAGAGACAGAATGCAAAGCCCTTGCGTCCCTTTCAGAGTGCACCGACCACTTTCTCGAAGCCCAGGACGTTAATAACATTGGTAGAGTTGCAGACGAGGCAAAGGATGCAAATAAACCCGGTGCTGTGTCACAGAGCAAGCAGCAGTCGATTTGCTTCATATGCAACCGCAAAGGACACAAGGCGTCTCAGTGTCGAGAAACATTAGCAGATTCCGAGAAATGCGAGGCATGCGGGCGCCTCGGACACAGAACGACTGATTGCAAGAACGAGGCTGCACAAAAGGCGTCCTGCGTCATAGTAGAGAGTGAGGGAACGCGAGATTCAAGACCTCTGGCTGAGCCCACGAGAAAGACATGCGTTGCAATTGAATGCCGCAGGACGAAAAACCAGCGGCCAAGGTTACCAGTTGACTGTATGCCAGTGGTTAGAGGACGAGTACTGGGACAGGTAGCGCACGCCCTTGGAGACACGGGCAGCAACACCACGATTGTACGGTGTGATTTGGTTCCCAGTCGATGCCTAACTAGAAAAACCAGGAAAATAGTGCTGCTGGATGACAGTTGCAAGAAACTGGCCGAAGCGCGTATCTGGATACCCACACCTTACTTCATAGGAGACGTAACCGCACTATGCATGAACAACCCTATATATGACCCTATATGACCGCTTATCTCGAGGAAAGAAGGGGGCGACCGGGGGGGAGGGGGGTGGAAGGGCGCCTGTATGTCTTGTGATTTCCCCGCGATGTCCGCGCTGAAGTCACAGAGCGTACGAAGGTCACTTCGCTCGCTGCCGCGGCCGTGTTTGCGAAAGAAGCACGCTGTTCAAAGAGAAATAAGTGACAACTGTGAGAGTTCGCGCTCGTCCTGTGTGTACCTGGTCGTTCATTCGAGTATCCGGACTGGTCAACGAAAGCCAAAGCCTTTAGTGTCACGGAGGACAGCAAGACCAGAAAAGACAGGGCGTGCAAACACGGACACAAGAAGTCAGGACACCACAAACGCCGACTAACAGCTGAAGAGGCGTACAACGGCTGAAAAGAAAGAAGGCACGAAAACTTATCTGCGCATGCCCATGCAACATGCGAACCTATCAATCCAGCACGCGTGGCGGTCTACGTGAAAGATAACTGTTAAGACATTTGATTTCATCTTTATGCAAGTTTATCGATGCTTGGCTCACGCATGCGCTACCACTATTCTCGATATGCCATGCTTCAATCATCAGGCGCGTTTCTTCATTTCTATGCCGGTACAACACTGTGCATTCATCAAATTTTGGCGTGCACTTACAATCTCGACAATGTAAAAATAGATTAGAAGGTGAGCCTCCTGTTAGCGATCTGTTATGTTCCAGCAATCTCTGGTCGATGCATCGGCCCGTCTGTCCTACGTAGAAGCGGCCGCAGCTGCGGCCGCTTCTACGTAGGACAGACGGGCCGATGCATCAACCAGAGATTGCTGGAACATAACAGATCGCTAACAGGAGGCTCACCTTCTAATCTATCTTTGGTGTATAAGATACCTTTCAGCTGCGGCCGCTTCTACGTAGGACAGACGGGCCGATGCATCAACCAGAGATTGCCGGAACATAAGAGATCGCTAACAGGAGGCTCACCTTCTAATCTATCTTTCCAAAATTTGATGAATGCACAGTGTTGTACCGGCATAGAAATGAAGAAACGCGCCTGATGATTGAAGCATGGCATATCGAGAATAGTGGTAGCGCATGCGTGAGCCAACCGTCGATAAACTTGCATAAAGATGAAATCAAATGCCTTAACAGTTATCTTTCACGTAGACCACCACGCGTGCCGGATTGATAGGTTCGCATGTTGCATGGGCATGCGCAGATAAGTTTTCGTGCCTTCTTTCTTTTCAGCCGTTGTGCGCCTCTTCAGCTGTTAGTCGGCGTTTGTGGTGTCCTGACTTCTTTCTTGTGTCCGTGTTTGCAAGCCCTGTCTTTTTAGAATGAATACTTACCAACTAGCTCAGCTCTCTGTTATTCTAAAGACCAGAAATGAATCGGCAACGATCAGAGGAGGACGAACGCGGCAGACGGCAAAGTGACAGCGCTGCAAGTACGGCGAGAAGTGTTTCAGGAGAAACGCACAGCCCCTCAAACAGTTTAGTCACCCCAACGTCAAATTTTACGAAGCTTCCTTAGGAAATGAAGATGAGGACAGAGAAGAGAGGCACAATGAAGACAACGGGAAGCGGGTTGGTATGACGAGCGACTGTGCCGATACGGAAAGGCATGTTTCAATAGGAATGTTCAGCACTTGAGGAACTTCAAGCACCCACCCGCAACCAGGAAGAAGAGACAAACCACATAGTGCCTTGGAGAGGAAAACAAAAACAAGAATTCATCATATACAGCACCAATACGGCAAGGCTCGGACATCGCGCGGACGCTCGTGCTTCGCGCGCGCGAGTGTTCTAACACGAGTCTAGGCACTATACCTGTGCAGATTAGTGATAACTGTATAACTACCCGTTATTGCTGTATGTAGTTACACATATAGACCCTTGCTGAACTGTGGTGGATTTGCATGTGTAAACCACTGTCGACTCTTCAGGAACAATCCACACGTGCCAGAACTCACGCACCACCATCCCCTGTGTTGGTTCGAATAGTTGCGGGCAACTATCTTAAGTGGGGGGCAGTTGTGATGATTTGGATTTGTGGCCCGTGACGAGGCGAAGAGGGAACGACAGCTCTGCTCTACGCCTTGGAGGAGAAGACGACGAAAAGGAAGCGCGAGCAGGGCGTGCGGCTCGAGCAGTTGGAACGCGAGTCGGTTGGAACAGCAGCTGCTGGTCGGCGGTTCGGGTCGCGACATCACTTAACCATTTGCGGACCTGGTGAGCCTGGCTTCCTGCTTCGGGCTGCGTCACTCAACCAGGCGTCCGGCAGCCATGTGGACCTGGTGAGCCTGATTCCCGCTCTATGCCCGGTGCTGATACAGAGACTGGCGGCCTAGTCTGTTCCTGGCCTGAGGTTCTGGGGCCCGAATGGTGTCACGAGGTGGCCGCGGCTCATGTTGGCGACGGGCAGTGTTATACAGGTGTTGTGGGTTGCGGTTTCTTTCAATTGAGGCCATGCCTCTGACCGGGAAAGGAAGGAGCCATTTTTGTAGTGCACACACAACAAAAATAACTTTATCGCTCACGCAAAAGAGAAAAGAAAAAAAATACAAGCAACTGTAATCAAAAGAGTCAAGCTCAGCCTACGTTAACGCTATAGCGACCGGTGCACTAACCAAAGTTTTGATGCGCGAGGCGTATCGTTTCTTCTAGCTGCTCCCGCAGATCTAAGACATATCGGTACGTGGTTTTCATTTCCTCGCTTATTTCGTCTTTAGTCCATAGCTCCCTCAATACACTTAGCGGACCTCTTGCTTGACGCCCGTATATGAGCTCGAAAGGTGAAAACCCGAGACTTGTCTGCGGCACCTCGCGCTAAGCAAACAAAAAAGGAGCGAGATATCGATCCCACATCTTTGGTTGCTCTTGGCACAACTTGCGTAGCATTCCCTTCAACGTGCCATTAAAACGTTCAACCATCCCGTTGCACATTGGGTAATATGGTGTGCAGGTGAGGTGTTTGATGACTAGCATTTCATTCACATCCTTCATCAACTTGGATGTGAAACAGGATGCGTTGTCACAAAGAATCTCTCGCGGGAAACAGATTCTGGAAAACATTTCCAGCAGCCCTTCTGCCACCGTTGCCGAATCGATCGCAGGTAGTGGTATGGCATCAGGATACCTAGTGGCAAAATCGATCAGCGTCAGAATGTAGCGGTTCCCTTTGCTCGAGATCGGTGACAACGGACCAATTAAGTCCACGGCCACTCGCTCAAATGGTGTATCAATTAGTGGCATGCGTCCAAGCGGAGCTGAGCGGTGCTCCCTTCAGTAAGGTCCGCTGGCAAGAGTCACATGACCAGAAGAATCTTTGAATGTCCGCTTGCACTCCGGGCCAGTAAAACGCACTGAGTATTCTTTCAGTCGTCTTGTTTATTCCCTGATGACCAGACAATGGATTTTCGTGGGCTAGTACCAATACTTGGGCCCGAAGACTTCTGGGAACCACCGCTTGCGCAACCGTCTTCCCTGGACAGAAATGGTAAGAGCGGTACAAGGTTCCGTTGTCGGTGTGAAACGACTGCGCTGGGGACCCAGCGCCAACAATGGTCCGGCCAATCTTCTTCCTACAAACTTCCAGACTCGAATATTGTTCTTGCTCCATTTGGAACACCTGCCTTGACAAGCTCAGTAGGGCCATATCACTCTTGTGGTGCTCCTTCACGACTTTCGCACCAACGACCGCCGGATTTTTCCCGCTTATCGACGTGTACTTGCGCTCCTGCCTCGGGAATCCATGGTCGCCTTCCGTGACTTTCGTGAGGTTCTTCCACTTAGGATTGGGGTCCGTGTGTTCCCGCCCCCAGGGACATTGCCGACTATGACGTCGTACAGGGGATTTTCCAAACATTTTACCACAGCTTGCCCACTGAAATGGGGTGGAAAGATGGTGACCTCCGCTTCCGGAGCTTCAATCGTGCTACCATCCGCGAGCAGCAGCTTTGCTTTGGTGCCGATCAAAGCACTATCAGGGACCAAATACCTGCGTACTACTAGACTGTTGCTGCCCGTGTCCCGTAGCACTGAAGCCGTCTGTCCGAACACCTCCCCTGACAAGACCGGCAGGTTGTAGATTCCATTGGATTGATGTCCGTACGCTCGTCTTGTACCATGACTGGAGCCCCCCGAGCTCTCCTGTCCTGAAACAGCGACTGGTGACGAAAGACAAGCTGTGGCCTTCTTTCCTCCTCCACCTTTCCGTCTGCAGGACTGAGTGTCGTGACCCCCTTTCCGGCAGAAGCCACAATAGGATTGGCTGACTTTCGTGCGACAGTCTGACGCTTGGTGTCCTGCTTTGCCACACACGAACCATTTGGCTGGGGACTTGCCAGGTTCGCCAAAGTTTTTCTGTCGGGTTTCTTCTTTTTCCCGAAAAACAAGCAGGTTGTTTTGCCGCCGGGCTTCCATAAAATGGTCAGCCGCTTCTGCTATTTGTTGAACCATTTGGCAGTTTCTTTCGCGAAGAAACAAAGACGGCTATGACAGTTGTTGAGAAGTTGTTCTGCGACTATCAAATCTCGCACTGCTTCAAATGTTTTACCGTGCTCGGCCATCTCTACCTATCGATCAAAAAAACTAAACAGCCTAGTAGCGTACTGCTTAGCAGTCTCATTGTCGAGGGGCCTACTGCGACGGAATTTCTCTTGATATCCACCAGTAGTGCAAGGTAAACGCTGGAGCAAAGCCTTTTTCACAGACTCATAGTTCAGCGAGTCTTCAGGCGACAAGCGGCGAAACACCTTTAATGCCTCACCATCCAGGCACAAACTCAGGGCAGTGGCCCATTTCTCTTTAGGCCAATCTTGACGATTAGCGACCACCTCAAATCGTTTTAAGTAAGCGTGCAAATTATCCCGGTTCTCATTGAACACGGGAATCAAACTATGAGGGTTCACGATCGGTGGACGTGTTCCCTCTGGTTCACAGACTCGAGTGGTTCACTCGGTGAAACCTCCAGCGTCAACTATCTTAAGGCGTAGCTCCAGTGCTCTCTGTTCAAGCTTCAATCTCTGCTTTGTTGCTTCCCGCTCTGCGACCCGTTCCTCACGCGCTTTGTTAGCCTCCTCCTGAGCCCTTTCAGATTGCTCATCTACCCACTTTTTCAGTTCCGCGCCCTGCGACTCCAAGCGCTCGCCCAATGCTATAAATTCTGCCGTACTCATAGCGGTGATTGTCTATTCGTGCAAATAGAAAAAAGAATAGCTTCGACCGGTCCCGTCCTGTCGCGGACGCCAATTTGTTATACAGGTGTTGTGGGTTGCGGTTTCTTTTAATTGAGGCCATGCCTGTGACCGGGAAAGGAAGGAGCCATTTTTGTAGTGCACACACAACAAAAATAACTTTATCACTCACACAAAAAAGACAGGAAAAAAAATACAAGCAACTGTAACCAAAAGAGTCAAGCTCAGCCTACGTTAACGCTATAGCGACCGGTGCACTAACCAAAGACGGTTCCACGGACCGTTCAAGGAAGGATGAGAGTCACCGGTTACAGCGACGCTTGAGTGGACGTGAGCGGTGGTCTCGTTGTTGGTAGGCGCTTGCGTTGGCGGCGAGGGCCCTTGTAGAGCGGACGAGGAGTCGAGTCGTCGCAGAGGTTATAGAAGGTAGCACCCTCAGGCACAGCATGCAGACGACCTCCCTGCCCACGTACGCAACGTGGAGGTTGGCGGTAGGCACTCGGACCCGTCCCGTGGCAGGCAACCGGCAGCAGGAATCCGCTCCCGCAACCGGTACGGCGACGTCTGCTCCAGACGAACCGGAACCAGCTGGTCCGACAGCGGGAACGCCTCGAACGCACGAATGCCCGTTTCCGAGGACGCCTGGACACCCTTCGACGCTGTCGGGCCCTTCGTGTTCGGTTCCGTAAGCCGACGACAGTGACCCTGGCACCAGCGTGTCCTTCCTCCGGGCTCTCCGAGTCCGACTGCCCGCATTCGAGCCCGTCGTCGTCTTCCTCCGTCTGCCGTGCCACCATCTGATTGGTTCTCGTCCAATTTCCCTCGTCCGCTTACACGCGCCATTCCCCGCCGGCGTCGTTCTTTTCAACGCGCCGCACGTGTCTGTTGTGTGGTGCCTCTGTCGTGTCACACCACGGCGTTTGCAGCAATCGCGACACCACAGCACAGCACCGAGTACACCGCACCGTCGTACCGGTCTTACACTTACTCATCACAGGCAGTTAACCTGCAATGCAGTGGCCTGGTGATCTACCGGCCTGCAGTGCCACCATCACCACCACCACCACCTCGCCACGGTCAAGGCAGCGTGACTGTTGACTTCACATGGAGCACCGGTGACGACCGACCTCGCTGCAGCGGCAACCGTTCATAACGGCGAGTAGGACAGTTTGTGTGCCGAGGGGCATAGGACGTTTAGAATGTAAATAAGGAATGCTATAGTGTGTTGTGTGTGAATCGTCAGACTTATCGGTTGTGTTAAAGTCTGTGCTGCGTACAGTATCACTTGACTGCCGGTTGAATTGTTTCGGATCCTGGGCCCACATTACACCATCACACGCACACATTCCTTGCTGTACGATACGCCTTTTGATCTTGTACCTGCAAATACGAGTTATCGGTGGTTTCAATCCAGTAAGGATATTTTTATGAATTACGCGACTCAGACGAGATATCTTTATCAAGAACGTCCCGTTAAAGAGCTTGCGGAGGGAAAATCATGGCAACACCCCCCCCCCCCCGAGCTCACCCTTCTAATTAATAAATATTGAAGTGGCGCATGAACGCAAGTGAGTTGAGATATATGTGAATAGACTAAGTATAAAGGCGTGTTGATATAAGGCTCATAGTAATGTTGAAGATGAGTATATAAACCCATAGGTCGGCAATAAAAGACGGAGCTCACACACACTCATTAAAAATGAATTTGCGCTTAGGGATCACTCGGACTCAGACTCACTAATACTTTCCTCAACCGGAATTACTCAAGCTAAGACTCCCCGCTATTCTCCTCAACAGGATTCACTCTGACTCAGGCTCACTGAAATGTTCCTCAAACAGACTAACTCGGACTCAAGCTCACCATAACACCATTAGGGCAGACTAACTCAGATAAAGACTTGACTGAGTCTGAGTGAGTCGACTCATGAGTGAGTTTGCCGACCAATGATGCTAGGACGTCCTTTTAAGCTGGTCATGTGTTCTCTAAATGTTGTGTTCGCACACCTGCGAGTCTGTCCAGCAGACGCGTGCCCGCACCTCATATTCATGCACTCACACCTTATTCATGCACTCAACAAAATCTTGTTCCTGTGCATTTTGATTGACTCCTTACCACTTTCCTATTTTCAGATTTCTGATTCACTCTAGAGAACACACTACCGATTTCGTTGTTAGCCGAAAAGACCACTTGAACACCACAATTACAACCGCAATTTCTGTAGTGAATTTCCGCAATTTCAGCGCCGTGCATGTGTCCTCTTCTCGTTCCGTGTTTAGGGCTGTTTTTATTCTTCGTCCACTTGCAACCTTTTTCAGTCTTTGGGATAGGTGATGTATATAAGGAATCTTAGACACCTTTGAAAAAGAATCATTTTGCCTGCTTATTTCACTTGCTGGTTGCTTTTCATGTTAAAGCTTCTCAGAAGCCTCCCGCACGAGGCCTGCAATACGGAGTGGGGGTATGCAGCATCCTCTAAACGTTCAACTTGTAAAGCAAATGCACAGTTCACAGAGTGAAAACAAGATTTCATTGAGCCAGACCGAAAGCAGGAACCCACAATGGCATTCTCCACAATCTTTGAATGACCTAAAGCATAGTTTTAAAGTGGTTTTCCGGCACGTGGCCAATATGACCAACAAATGTGACCCGTCTGGAAATTGAAGTTCACATCAAGGTACTGCAGCTTATTTGCAACCGCAATATGTGAAGTGAACAGCAGCTCTTTGCCCATAGAATTAAACATGTCTAAAACTCTCTTTCCAGAAAAATGTTCCACAATTGAACCCAATAATAAATAATCATCAGCATATCGGAACACCTTGGTGACCACACCATCCAAATTTTGTTCAATTCTATGTTGACACTGCCCAGAAACATGGTACTTAAGACGGCAGCAACCTTAGAGCCTATGCATTCGTCGTTTGTTTGCATAAACGTGTTGCCACAAAACCCGACGTGAGTGTTTTTAAGTTAATATTTTAGAAGTTTTAAAAAGGATTCTGCCGTCATTCCGCAAGTGTTCCGGAATGCCACTTGGTCATTATCTTTGGTGATAAATTTCAAAACGCAGTTCATGAGCGGACTATGCGGCAGGGAATACTATCATTTTTGGAGGTCAATGCTAAAAAACCAGCTTTTATAAATGCGAAGCATTTCTTAGCGGACCTTTGGCATTTTGCGCGTTTCTATCTATCTATCTATCTATCTATCTATCTATCTATCTATCTATCTATCTATCTATCTATCTATCTATCTATCTGTCAGCCTACGTCTTGGTGCTCTCATGATCGCCTCCTTGACTTGTTTTAGACCATAATTGGCATGGGAGGGTTAAGAGGATTTGACGAATATGACTGTCTGTCTGTCTGACATGAATAACGTGAAAATCCTGTCGCGTACACCGTCAAACCCTTTCTCCAGACTCGTGTGGCATATATCATACTTTTAGGCTAGTTGGTTTGTTAAGTTCATTGAAGCCATAGCGCTGATAAGACAAGGACCACAGAAAGAGGACGGGACGTGCGCTGAATCTCACAACTGAATCTTTGTTTCGGAAAACATGTACTTATACAGCAATGAAAAAACAGCAATCATCACCACAAAACCATATCACCAGCGCAAGCTTGCATCATCCAGATACGAGATTTCCTTAGCACTAAGAGCAATCGAGGGCGCACTGACGCAATTGCTATATGCTCTCTAGCAATCAACCATGCCTCGGCAATCTCCCGCGTATCCTTATTAAATTTCCCATACATAGCTACACACTCATTGAACACAGGTCGGCCGCCGCAGTCATTACAATGCACTGACACATGCCCGTCGCGGTAACAGTTAAGATTCTCTTTGTGCTCCTTCAGCCTATCATTCAGGCATCTGCCCGTCTGCCTGATATATACTTTGCCGCAAGAAAATGGGAATTCATAAACAACACCACTTTGAGCACAGGCCACGAAAGGGCACTGGTGCTTCTTCGCGCATCCTCGGCGTTTCTTGTGGAAGGAGTCAGTAACCTTACCAAGGCTCAATAATTTTTGTGGAGCTGAAAACACCACATCTACTTCAGCTTTGCTGGCCACCTTCTTAAGGTTGTGCGTTGTCTTATCTGTCTTACCTCTCTGAACAGCGCTATGGCTTCAATGAATGACATATATCAGTTTACTACGGGCCATGGTGTACGAGTATGCGCCACAGGTGTTTGACAGTTTATATCTACCCAGGAACGGCGAGAACAGACATCGGCAATTTAAATGCCAGAGTGTTAAGAAAAATCGACATCGCCAGCGTTGACAGGACGAATGTAAAGAATATTATTGGGATCCCAGCAGGAATCGAACCCAAGCATTCTGCGTGGCAATCAGGTATTCTACCACAGAGCCATGCCAGGTCTATAAACTGGTTAGGAAAAACAACCTATGCAGGCGTCACGTCGGTGCAATGTCAGTTGTGGTGCTGGCTATCTAATTTTACAATAAAGCAATAAACAGTACGTATGTACTCCTACGGTACAGGCGTCATATCAGAATAACGTCTGTGGTTCCAGTGCTGGCTCCGCATTATAGCAGCCTAATAAACATTACATTTGTATTCATATGATTCAGCAAGCTATATTGAAGCATTGCTCGACCCCGGAGGAATACATTAACGAAACTTGCATATGATATTCTCATGATTGCACAATAAAGTGCACTTAGTTTCGACAATACTGATGTATGTATTGTCACATGGTCGTGACGTAGACGAAGACAGCAGTCAGCACGTCCTAGATGAAACTGTTTATTTGGCCAAACTTATGGTCGGGAAACTGAAAGTCAAACTACAGCGATACACTGTTAGCGGCGAACAGAGTGTCGACCGTCGATCAACTGCCAAGCGTTGAAGTCTGTCGTGATTTATACATGTGCCGGCGAATATTCCAGCGTTATCGCTGGTTGTCGCGCATGTTCTAGAATAAGCGCGAACGTTCGCGTCTTGCGCGCAATCTTAACAAACCGATCTACTACAATCGCGAAGCTTCTCGAGCACTGCGGCGTGGACAGCGTAGAGCATTGATAACCGTCCTTGCTGGGCAAACCAGATACGAGAAGTGGGCGTGGCATTGCCCCCTCTGAAAAAGCATCGTCCCGATGCTTGTGAAAGAACAACGAAGAGAAAAAAAAAACAAGTGCATAAATAAATTACAACAACAAAGGAAAAAGTAGAGTCCCCAGGTTCGCTAACGCGCGAAAAGGGCTTAAGGCGAACGACATGGACGACTTCAGGTCGTGCGCGGCGTCGCTGGGAATTCGTAATGCCCTCCGGGATGACCTCGTACTCAAGATCGCCGAGACGTCGAAGAACCTTGTATGGCCCGAAGTATCGCCGAAGGAGTTTTTCGCTAAGCCCACTTCGGCGTATCGGCGTCCAGACACAAACATGGTCGCCGGGCTGGTATTCCACGAAGCGTCGTCGAAGATTGTAGCGTTCAGGAGAGTTGCTTGTTGGGCAAGTTGGTACATAGTTAACTACAAAAGAAGCCACAAAACGTCGAAAATCGGAAAACAGCAGAGCGGCAGAAAACAGAGACAGAGCGTCTCTGCGCTCTGTCTCTGTTTTCTGCCGCTCTGCTGTTTTCCGATTTTCGACGTTTTGTGGCTTCTTTTGTAGTTAACGAAGATTGTAGCGACGGCTGTCGGTGTAGTGCTGGGTCTTGATGCGCAGGCGGGCGAGCTGTCGAGCTTCTTCGGCACGTTGTAAGTATGCGGCGGCGTCGAGGTTTTCTTCGTCGGTGACGTTCGGTAGCATGGCGTCGAGCGTCGTCGCCGGGCTCCTTCCGTAGACCAACTTGTACGGCGTTCTCTGCGTTGTTTCTTGGACGGCCGTGTTGTACGCGAAGGTCACGTACGCAAGGACGGCGTCCCACGTCTTGTGCTCAACGTCGACGTACATGGCCAGCGTGTCGGCGGTGGTCTTATTTAGACGTTCGGTGAGGCCATTGGTCTTCAGGTGGTAGGCGGTGGTGCGGCGGTGGCTCGTCTCGCTGTTCTCCACAAAGAACTTGGCTACCTCGGCGGCACGGCCTTTGGGCAAGGCCTTTGTCTCGGCGTAGTGGGTGAGGTAGTTGTATCGTCATCTGGGCTGCCGAAGTGACACACCGGTACAGCAACAGAAGAGTGAACCACGTTATTTATTGCCAAGGGTTAATTTACTACGGTGGGGAGAGGGTACAAGGGGGTGTGTGTGCTTTGATAGCACCAAGGGTGCTGTGCGCGGATAAGAAAGTGCACACGTGCTGATATGATACATCTCCCTTCCTCAACGGAGGTTGCTGATGCTAAATCACCGTGTGTTTATTTGTTGAAACTTAGCGTCATACGCTAGCCGCTCGGGTGGTCTCGACTGTCTTTGGGACCTCCTAAGTTCAGGGGGCGGCGGGCTTCTTCCGGCGGCTCCTTGTGTGGGAGTGGTCTCTGATGACGCCGTTGATGAGACTCGCTCATCATCGAGCTCGTCGTCGGTGTCTCTGGATGATACCTCTGGACTTGGGTTCTCCTTTGTTGCCAAGAGATGGCGTCTGTTTCGCCGCAACGTCGTTTTGTTCTTCGTTCTAACGAAGAAGGATCGGCGACCCGCTGGTGCTGTCACGGTGGCTTTCTGCGACCATGTGTTTCCGCTCACCCGCACGACATCATTTCGTTCGAGGGTCGGCAGTGGTCGATGGCTTCGGCTGTACTGACGGTGTTTTTTCACTCGAACCTCTGGATGATGATTGAAGTCGGGAAGCAGGGTGCGCAATCGTCTCCCTTGTAGCAGCTCGCCAGGCGACCGTCCGTCTTCCAACGGGCTTGCGCGGTAATTTAGTAGGCCTAGCCAAAAATCTTCCTTTGCTTCCGTGGTCTTCTTGAGGATCCTTTTTACAACTTGGACGCCTTTTTCAGCTAATCCATTTGAGCATGGATAACGTGGACTTGACGTCACGTGCTCGAAGTCGTACCGTGTGGCAAACTGGGCGAACTCTTTGCTGGCGAACTGCGGGCCGTTGTCAGTGCATAATAGCGACGGGATGCCGTATCTCGCAAACATAGCACTGAGCGTGTTGATAACGGCCGTGGTGGACAGGTCACGCAGCTCATCCATGTCTGGAAAATTGGACGTACCATCATAAATACATAGATAGTGCTTGCCACCATAATCAAATATATCAGCTCCCACGCGATGCCATACATGTGCAGGTGTTGTTCTAAGCATGAGTGGCTCGGCTGGTTGACTGTAGGCGTGGCGCCTACAGACCGCACACTTTTGTACAAGCGATTCTATATCCGAGATGATGCTCGGCCAATAGACCAGCTGTCTCGCTCTTGCTTTACATTTTCCCATGCCAAGATGCCCTTCATGAATTCTTTGGAGCATTTCCGCTCTCATTCTGGTTGGTATCACAACCTTTACTCCCTTTAGGATTATGCCATTAACCACAGATAACTCGCACGCCATTGGAGCTAGTGGTCCTTCCACAGGGCCTCCTTGCATTATCTTTTGTAACACTAGTTTGAGGTATGGATCAGAAGCAGTCTCACGTGCAAGGCGTTCCGACGTCTTTTCGGAGACGAGTGATGAGACGACGCTGACAGCGTGAAGGCCGACGTCGGTAGTGTCCACGGGGTTGCCGTCTCCAGGACCAGGGGATCTCGACAGCATGTCTGCCAGGGTCCACTGCTTACCAGGAACAAAAACGAGCACGTAATCATAGCGTAACAGCCTAAGAAAAAAACGCTGCACGCGCGGAGGCATTTCCGATATCGCCTTTCTTGCGATGTCGATAAGAGGACGATGATCGCTTTCTAGTGTCACTGACCGACCATAAACGAAGTGGTGAAATCTTTCGCAGCCGAAGACTAACACGAGCGCTTCCTTTTCTATTTGGGAGTATCGCTGCTCGGATGCTGTTCAGGCTTTAGAAGCATAGGCTACTGGCCTCCAACCATCATCGTGTAGCTGCAAGAGGGCTGAACCCACGCCGTCCTTCGATGCATCTGATGTAACCTTCGTGGCTCTGTTTGGGTCAAAGATTGCCAAAAGTGGGGCTGCACTCAATGATTTGCACACATCACGCCATTCGCGTTCGTGCTCGGGCGTCCATTCAAACTGTACATCATGCTTCAAAAGAGAGCGCAAAAGCGTAGTTCGCTGCGTTAGACTGGATACACATTTGCCAAAATTGTTAATCACACCGAGCATTCTCTGAACGGCTTGTTTGTTTTGCGGTGCGGGTAAGTCGAATACGCTGGCAAGCAGTGAAGGGTCTGGCTTGATTCCATTACTGCCAATGATGTCGCCCAGAAACTTAATTCCTTGCACTGAAAAAACCCACTTTGCAGGATTAAATGTTAGTCCCGCAGTCATAGCCGCTTTCAACGTGTCCTCTAGCCGCTGATCATGCTCTCCTTTTGTGGTTCCCCACACACACACATCATCAACATACACCCGTACACCAGGCAGGCCATCAAATATTTCGTTCAATGCTTTCTGGAATACTTCGCTGGCTGATACTATGCCGAAGGGTAGCCGGAGGAACCGGTACCTGCCGAACGGGGTGTAAAAAGTGCACTACTTTGACGATTCCTCGTTCAGAGGAATTTGATGGAACCCTGAAGTTGTCTCAAGGCGACAAAAAAATTTAGCGCCTGCAAGTTCTGCTTGAATGTCCTCGCGTCGCGGCATTTGATAATGCTCTCTTTTGATGCTCTCATTGATTTTTCGAGGATCTAGACAAATTCTGAGCCTACCGTCTTTTTTTCTTACAATAACTAAGGGACTCACCCAGTCCGTTGGGCAGCTGACTCTTGATTATGCCCTCTTGTTCCATTCTGGTTAACTCGGCGCGAAGTGGCTGTTGGAGGGAGAGGGGCACTCTTGGTGCCGGTTGAACGATGGGTAGCGCATCGTCGCGAAGCACAATATTGTAGTTCCGCTAGAGGCATCCGGTTCCGCGAAACAGCTCGGGGAACTTTTTGGTCACATCACTTGCAGGGCTTGTAGTTACACCTTCGATGGTGCGTTGGATTAGACCAAAGCGCTCACAGGCTTCCAAGCCGAGGATGGCTTGGTGGTCCTTTCGGACGACGAAGAACCGAACTGAGCACTGTTTGTTATTTATCACCACTGGTGTTGAAAATGTGCCGCATTGCTTGATGATGCTTCCTCCGTAGGAACGCAACGCAGTAAAGCCCCACTAGGTTGAAGAGCTTCAACGCTTAACTTTCGATACAGAGACAATGGTATCAAATTTGCTTGAGCTCCGGTATCCACCTTGAATGTTACATCCTCGATCCTTACTTTGGTGTTAATCAGCCAGTCGCGGTCGTGACCGATACTGCTTACGACTACGTCCAGGACCTCAAACTCATCTTCCACTCGGTGTATCCTCTTGATGTCCGCTCTACGGTTGGAGCATGAGGCAAAGTGATTTGGCCCTTTGCAGTGGTGACACTTCTTACCATATGCCGGACAATTCCTTGGAGCGTGCCGTCGGTCACATCGGTAACACTTCGACATTGTAGGACCGCGTCTTGTCATCGCGTTTACTTCCGATTCTTCCTTGCTCTCGTTGTACGATTCGGTTCTTCCTTTAACCCGTAACATCTGCGTCATTGTGGGGGCTGCTACTGTGTCTATTGCTTGGCTTTCTGTTCCCTTCTTCTAAACGTCGTTCTGACGAGCTGCCGTCTCTGCCGCCTTGCACATACTAATGGCTTTTGCCAGGTGCAGTCCTTTGTCCCTGAGCATTTTCTCCCGCAGTCGTGGCGAATTCGTGCCAAACACGACCTGATCACGCACCATACCATCTGTCAAGGAGCCGAAGTTGCAATGAGCCGCCTGCGTCTTGATATCTTGTAGAAATTGTTCGAAAGGTTCCGCCTCCGCTTGTTGACGTGTTCGGAACACATACCTTTCGTGTATTTCGTTTTCCTTTTCGACGCAGTATGCCTCAAACTTTGCGACTACCGTCTTGTAGTCGTGCTTGTGCGCTTCTTCAGCAAACGAGAAGTTGTTATACACCTCTATTGCTTCTTCGCCAGCGATGCTCAGCAGGATGGCTGTCTTTGCCTCCTCAGATCTCGGCTTGTCAGGGCAGGTTGCTTTAAGGAACAGCTCAAACCGTTGTATGAAGGACTTTCATTGTCTTCCGCCGTCTCCGGACAAGCGCAGCGGTTCCGGTGGCTTGATGTAGTGCATCGCAGCTGCTTGTGGCCTAGTGGTCATCCATCCCACTTCTGACACCATGTATCGTCATCTGGGCTGCCGAAGTGACACACCGGTACAGCAACAGAAAAGTGAACCACGTTATTTATTGCCAAGGGTTAATATACTACGGTGGGGAGAGGGTACAAGGGGGTGTGTGCTTTGATAGCACCAAGGGTGCTGTGCGCGGATAAGAAAGTGCACACGTGCAGATATGATACAGTAGTCAGTTGCTACGACGATCCACTTGTTGCGGGAAGTCGACGTCGGGAACGGCCGCAGTAGGTCCATCCCAATTTGCTGGAACGGCCGGTGAGGTGGTTCGATTGGCTGCAGATGTCCCGCTGGCCTAGTCGGCGGTGTCTTCCGTCGCTGGCAATCTCGGCAAGTCTTAACGTAGTGGGCGACGTCGGCAGCAAGGCGTGGCCAATAGTATTTTTTCTGTATTCTGGTGAGCGTGCGGGAAACACCGAGGAGTCCAGCCGTCGGGTCGTCGTGTAGGGCCTGGAGGACTTCTGGTCGCAATGATGAGGGCACGACGAGAAGGTAGTCGGTTCGAAGTGGCGAGAAGTTCTTCTTCAGGAGAACGCCGTTCCGGAAGAAAAACGACGGCAGTCCTCGCTTGAATACCTTCGGAACAACGGCGGTCTTGCACTCCAGGTACTCCATAAGGCCCCCCTGTTCCGCGTCGGCTCGTTGCGTTTGGGCGGAGTCGTCGGCACTTATAGTTCCAAGGAAGCAGTCATCGTCGTCGTCTTGCGGCGGCGCGTCGACGCGGGCACGAGACAGGCAGTCGGCGTCAGAGTGGTTCCGTCCGGACTTGTACACGACGGTAATACGGGCTAGGCGACCGGCCCCGGTTTGGGCCAGTGTACTGCCGGCGGTGCGCGGTGACATGTAGCGGCTGGGCGACGACGGCGAGCGGGAAGGTCGTCGTTCTTGCCACTGTGTTCCGGTGAGGTAGTCGTCGATGTCGCGAGGCCGTTCGCCTGGCCCTGGGCGCGGCGCGTTGACGGCGAATCCTCGTAGCCCCATCTGGCGGTACTGGCAGCGGCGGTACGTGTGGCCGGCCTCCCCGCAGTGGTATCAGAGCGGGCGGTTGTCAGGGGCACGCCAAACGTCGGTCTTTCGGGCTGTGTAGCATTAGCCTGCAGGCGGGCGGGATGGCGTCGGAGCTGGCGCCGGTGTCTGGCGACGGAACTGCGGCGGCACGGGGCGTTGGTGACTGCGCGGATTGGCGACAGTATGGCGTGCAGCGGCAGCATAGCTCATCGCTTCCGGCTCAGGCTGTGACGGTGCAGCAACTCCTACCAAATGCTGAAGTTCCTCGCGAACGACGTCGGCTATGGAATGGACCTGGGGTTGCGATGCAGGAAACATCCTTCGCAGCTCTTCGCGCACGACCGCCCTGATCGTCTCACGTAGGTCGTCGGAGGCCAGCGTATGTGCTTCCCCGTATATCATCGTCGGCGTGCGGCGGTTGTACTGCCTTGTGCGGATTTCTAGGGCATTTTCGATTGTGGTGGCCTCCGAAACGAATTCCGAGACCATCTTCGGTGGGTTGCGCACAAGTCCGGCGAAAAGTTCTTCCTTGACTCCCCGCATCAAGGAGGGAACTTTCTTTTCATCGGACATGGCGGGGTCGGTATGGCGAAATAGGCGACTCATATCTTCGGTGTACAGTCCGATGTTTTCATTGGGGAGCTGTACGCGGGTCTCTAGAAGGGTTTCAGCCCTTTCTTTCCGGACGACGCTCGTGAAGGTGTTCAGGAATCCGGTGCGAAAGAGGTCCCATGATGTTAGCGTGGACTCTCGATTCTCGAATCAGGTCCTTGCGCCATCTTCAAGGGCGAAATAGACATGGCGTAGCTTCTCGTCGCAGTCCCCGTTGTTGAACGTGGAGACCCGGTCGTATGCCTCCAGCCAGCTTTCTGGATCCTCGCATGGTGATCCGCGGAATATCGGCGGCTCCCTCGGTTGGTGCATGACGACCGTTGTAGGCGCCACAGCGGCTGTCAATGTGGCTGTTGTCTTCGTTGTGATCCTGGTCTTGTCCGGTAGGGGTTCGTATTGGGGGGTAGTCCTTTCAGTCTGCGGCTGGCTCGACTGTCCCTGATGGTGTTGAGGTTTTCTTCGCGACGTGGGCTGGGTTCACGGCTTCACAGAGGCGTCCGGAACATGAACGAGCAGCACCTCCACCAGATGCCACGTGGTCTTGACGTCGACGAAGACAGCAGTCAGCACGTCCGAGATGAAACAGTTTATTTGGCCGAACTTGTGGCCGGTAAACTGAAAGTCAAACTACAGCGATACACTGATAGCGGCGAACAGAGCGTCGACCATCAATCAACTGCCAAGCGGTGAAGCGCGTCGTCATTTATACATGTGCCGGCGAATATTCCAGCGTTATCGCTGGTTGTCGCGCATGTTCTAGAATAAGCTCGAGCGTTCGCGTCTTGCGCGCAATCTTAACAAAACGATCTACTACAATCGCGAAGCTTCTCGAACACTGCGGCGTGGACAGCGTCGAGCGTTGATAACCGTCCTTACAGGTCAAACCCGAATACGAGAAGTGGGCGTGGCAGTATATTCTAACGTGAGTGCTGAGGTTACGTCGCACCATAAGTTACCCTTTAAACGCCAGTGTTGTCGATGTGCCTGGTACGCCCGCGATGTGCACACAGCTACTACACTTACAAAAACGCATCGATCCACCTCGTAACGCTTGACTCAGATCCATAAAATACAGCATAGAACTACTCGCTGACTGCTTCGCATGAAAGCGATTGCCACAACGCGTGGGATCTGCCGAATTTTTTTACAGCTCCTTTCATCAAAATTTCTTCAAGTCATCCCGATTTGAATAACAGCTAAGGATCCTGTATGGTCAGTAAGTTCAATATTTCCTCTAAATATCCCGGTACAATGATTTGCCACGATCCACTCTCAGAAATATTGGACGAAACGGGATACTCTTATGTGTGTTCTTGCTGTGAAAAACACTGTCAGCTCCATTCCTTTTGCGTTCATAACCTCAGACACAAGCTTTTCTTGGTCACATTGTTTCAACAGTTGCACAGTTCTTAACGGGTTCCAAGTAAACATCAGACCGGCTGAAGCACTTCCCTATCGCCAATGAAGCCGTCCTAATATACACGGCATTTAATACATGGCATACACGGCATTTAATATACACGGTTTGAACAACACGCCGGTTGTTGTCAAACAACTATTTCGCCGTCCTACCGAGGCTCGGAGTGCCGTGCATACTGAGAAGGACTCTTCAGGTGTATGCAGAGGGTGTAAGGTTGCTCGCGTCTCAAGTACCATCTTTCTGGGCAGTGTTGAGAGCGAATTGGAGAAACATTTGGATGGTGTGGTCACCAAGGTGTTCCCATATGTTGATGATTACATAATTTTGGGATCAAATGTAGAAGAACATATTTTTCAGGAGGAGAGTTTTAGACATGTTTAATTGTATGGGCAAAGGGTTGCTGTTCACTTCAGAAATTCCGGTTGAAGATAAGCTGCAGTACCTTGATGTGACCTTAAATTCCCAAACGGGTCACGTTTGTTCGTCATATTGGCCATGTTTAACGCGATACGTTGGAGAGCTCGTTTCGCAGAAATTGCGCCGTCGGTGTCGGCGTCACTTGTGAGCAAAAACATCGTCCGTGACCGAAAAATCAAGATGCAAATGAAATAAACAATAATAACATTCGGTCCCATTGAGGATCGAACCCGGGCCGTTTGAGTGGCAAGCAGGTGTCCTACCACAAGGCCACGATGTTACTTGCAACTGGATCTTGCAGTGGATGTTACTTCAACTGCTTGATGTTACTTGCAACTGCAATAGCATGTATGCCATGTAGTGGAAGGGCTCTCAATGCATTTTGTTCGGCAGGTGTCACGACGAAAATGAGCCCATTTGGCGACTTGTAGGCGATTGGTGAGGCCACCAAACTACGCTTTTTTGCGCGACGCCATGCTTCGAAAAATGCCGCGACAGTGCAGTCATCACCGGTAAACACACACGAGCTTCCAAACAACTGCAACAATGGACAACTATGTCCATCTAGCGGAAAACATATCAAGGCAACGCCTTCTTTCTAGAGCAGGCGCTGATCAAGCAAACAGCAAACATTAGATAATGTGCTGCCATCTGTGAGGCATTGTGAGAAATATGTCTAGACTCTAGAACAGGGAAGTGCTTTAGATAGAAAATCTGTACCATTACTATAGATACATCGCGCGTGCGCGTGTGTGTGTCAGTGTGCGTGTGTGTGTGTAACAACACACAATTATAAGTATGCAATTAGCGGTTGAAGTGCGCACTAGGGGCCGGATTTCGCAATTGCGTTCTACTCTTAAAGGGGAAGGTTAAGGGTCCTCCAATTTTTATAACTATGCTTCAGGTCATTCAAGGATTGTGGAGGATGCCATTGTGGTTTCCTGCTTTCGGTATGCCTCGAAGAGATATTGTTTTCACTCTTTGAACTGTGCATTTGCTTCACAAGTTGAACGCTTAAAGGATGCCTGCATACCCACGCTCTGTTTTGCAGGCCTTGTGCGGGAGGCTTCTGAAGAAGCTTAAACATGACAATCAACCAGCAAGTGGAATAAGCAGGCAAAATGATTCTTTTTCAAAGGTGTCTAAGATTCCCTATGTACATGGCCTATCCTATAGATCGAGAAAGGTTTGCAAGTAATTATGGTGTTAAAATGGTATTTCCGGATAACAACAAAATCTGCAGTGCGTTCTCTAGAGTGAATCGGAAATCTGAAATAGAGAAAAGTGGTAAGGAGTTAACCATAATGCACCAGAACAAGTTTGTTAAGTGCATGAATAAGGTTGTCTATCGGACACTTACGACGTGCGGGCACGTGTATGTAGGACAGACTGGCAGGTGTCACAAGATTAAGAGAACACATGTCCAGCTTAAGATGACGTCCTAGCACACACCTAGCCTTTCGCTTTAACAAATGTGAGTGCACCCGCAGCGTAGAAAACAACGGCACTGTTTATACACAACATAACCAAAGGTCTAGATAAAAAATTACGCCATCTCCCGCTAAAGGGGACCGTGAGGCGATGCGAAGCCGGAGCACTTGCACGATCGCGTTCCGTTGGCGTTCGTTGGGCATGCTACCGACCTCGCGTCGTGGAACGCGAAGAGGGACGCTACGCGCGTCGTATCTTCCATCTAGCCTGGCCGTTAATTCTCACAGGGCGAGCGGGGAACGCGGTCGACAGGCGGGCGAGAGGGGGGCAGCATAGGAGAGGAGAGAGAAGGGGAGTGCACGCGCATGCGCTCGAGCTCATCGCGGCGTTGCGCAGGCGAGAATTTCGGCATGTCTAGCCCACGTTTCAGAGGAAGAGTGGAAAGGGGTATGGGAGAGGGGGAGAGGAGAGGGAATGGGGAGAGGGGAAGGGGAGAGGAAAAGTGGAGAGGGGAGGGAGGGGAGAGGGAAAGGGGATAGGGGAGGGAGGGGAGAGGGGTATGGGAGAGGGAAAGTGGAGAGGGGAATGGGAGAGGGAAAGTGGAGAGGGTGAGTGGAGAAGAGGTGTGTGGAGATGGTATGCGCATGCGCAGTAAGGGTGGTCACGCCGCACACCACCACCACCACCACCACCGGATTGAGCTCCGCCTTAAGATACTTCGCATCTAATTGTTGAAGCATTGCTCCTTTCACAGCGCAAAGACGATTGCGTAAGTCAACCTTCAATTGCCCTATCAGAAAAGGAGATATCCGCACTTTCTACTTTCTTGCGATTGTCTTTTCATATGGTTTTGCTATGTGCGCTGATATGGTACCACGAGTGCGTTGCGCAGTTCTGTACGGATAAAAAGTCTAAGTTTTCCGATAAAAAAATCAGTTGGTACAAAGCGCCTCTACCTGTGTGTAGTATCTGCTTTGTCCCCGTTTTCTTCGTGCTTCCCAAACATCTAAGAAATAGAGGGAGGCAGAAAAAATTTCCCAATCTTAGCAAGACAGCAACAGCCCGGACTACCTGCGTGCCCATAAGCTCCACCGTCTCTGTAGCATTACGCCTGCAGTTTGAACTACGCAATTTTTTTTTATTCAGGCGTTTAATCAGGCCATTCGCCTGCGGGTGGTAAGCGGCTGCCTTGCGATGACTCGTCTCGCTGTATCGCAGGATGGCTTGAGTTATATCCAGCCTACGCAATTTTTTTTTATTGCGATAGCAATTATATGGACAGTCTCGGCTGGTTTTTGTCCGTATATGTATAAGTATGCATATTTATATAAACGCCCGAAAGAAAAATAATTCAGAAAAATGCTTCCGAAGCGCGGAATCGAACCAGGGACCTCTCGCTCGGCAGCGCGTAGCGCTAGCCACTACTCTACGGAACGCAAATTGTCCACGTAGCTAACGGCGAGCGTTATATACACACCCTTTACCGCTGGCCGGACTCAGAGACGGCAGGCGCCTATAAGCCTGATAACCAGCGAGATGGCGCGAGGAGCGCGCTGGGCGAGGAGCACGCCGATGCTCGTTGCCCTACAGGGCGTGGTCGCCTTCGTGCGCTTATCTCAAGGAAAGAAGGGGGGCGGGCGCGGTGTAGAGCGGGGGGTTGTATGTCTTTGCTTTACCCGCTATGTCCGCGCTGAAGTCACAGAGCGTACGACGGTCACTTCGCTTGCAGCAGCGGCCGCGTTTGCGAAAGGAGCGCGCTGTTCGAACAGAAATAAGCAACTGCGACGTTTATTTCCCGCTTGTCCTGTGTATACATGTTCGTTCGTTCCGTGCGTCCTGCTTTATGTTTCAGCAGTGCGCTTCAAGTGTCGAGCTGTGACGCATGATAGTTCGCGCTCGTCCTGTGTGCGTTCTTTTCGTTCGTCCTTTGGGCTCGAGCAACGCGCTGACAATTTCGAGCTGCTTTCCGTTCTTCTCGTTACACTCCAATTTGTTGCTTTTATTCAGGCGTTCAGTCAGGTCATTCATCTGCGGGTGCTAAGCGGTTGTCTTGGAATGACTCGTCTCGCTGTATCGCAGGATGGCTTGAGTTATACCGAGCCATAGAAGCTGTCCCTCTGTCGGCGGTGAGGACTTCTGTAGCGCCATGCAGCAGCAGGATGTTGTCTACGACGAAGTTCGCTACTTCGGTGGCACTGGCGTTGAGCAGGGCTTTTGTTTCAGTGTAGCGGCTGACGTAGTGTGTAGCGATGACAATCCACTTGTTACCGAATATTGACGTCGGTAAAGGTCCCAGTAATGGCTCGTTCCCACTGAGCATTCCGGCAACCGGAGAGCCGCAGAATCCGGTTCGGCGGCGGCGAGATTCGCCGAGTCAGCCCTCTCCGCGCCGATCGCTCCCGGACCAATTTTTGCGGCAACCGCCGCCGGATCCGCCCGCCGCGGAACTTGAAGAAATGGCGGCCAAGTCCGACACGCTCGTCACGTTGCAGTCGAAAAACATCCACATATCGGAATTGCTAACGGGAATGGTGCGGAACGACTTCGTCCTTTACGACAAACGCCACACGAAGCACAAGGACAGTTTAC
This sequence comes from Rhipicephalus sanguineus, assembly GCF_013339695.2. Taxonomy (NCBI): domain Eukaryota; kingdom Metazoa; phylum Arthropoda; class Arachnida; order Ixodida; family Ixodidae; genus Rhipicephalus; species Rhipicephalus sanguineus. Next base: position 161,680,180 of record NC_051183.1, read on the forward strand.
TGAAGGACGATTTGTGGAATAAAATGGGCAACGAGCTTGAATTGACTGGTATGTACGAGTACTGCTGTCTATGTTGCTTTGTTTCTGATGTAGCCAGCACCAGTTTGAGCAATGCGATGTAGCTGCCTTGCACGCCCTAGCCGCAAAGAGCGTTGAAACGAGCGTGGTCCTTTATAGCAGTAAAACTTCTTTTGGGCCTAGTTGGTTCATAATCCTAGAGGTACATTTACAGCGCAAAAGTAGACACACCACAAAGGAAGAAAACGACACACACAAGCGCTGACTATCAACTGACTTTATTAAGGCGATTGTCAATGCATTTATACCTCCAAGGCAGACTTACCGCACATGCGCCACGCAATAAAGATAAAAACAAAACTGAAACAAGGTGGAAACAAAGAATCGGTGTATTACATACGTGATGAAATGAAATCAAACTCAGATGAGTGCAGAGACAGAGACGTGTCGCTTATGCAAAGATGAGCCCTTTTTCTGATATGATAGGCTTCTAATGCCAGCCGCGCATGCTCATTGTGGCTCCTGCCAATGATCGACGTCCCTTCAAATCGTGCCTCACAATTGCAGCAAGCGTTAATGTGAGCCACAAGATGGGCTCCTTTATCTGCATTCTTGTTAATCTTTTGCGCGTGTTCCCTGAGCCGCTCGTTGACGCATCTTCCAGTTTGACCGACATAGGTCTTACCACACGAGAGCGGGATGGCATAAACCACGCCGACGGTACACGGGACGTAGGTCACACCGTGTCGTATTTGGCATCCTTCTCTGCTCAAACCGCAGGAGCGGGAGCATAGCTTGGAAAGCTTGTTCGGGGCAGACAACCCCATAGAGACACCATGCCTGCCTGCCACTTTCTTGAGCTGATGGGTGATCCGGTGCATATACGGGACCACCACAGGCCTCACTTTGTCCCGAACGGCTTCCGCCCTCTTGGTGGTTTTCCTTTTCTGGATTAGCGTTTCAGCCACTGCAGTCAAGAGCGACTTGGGGAACCCTGCAGCCAAAAGTCGGCTGATCTGATCAGTGAAGCTATCTTGCATCTTGTGAGTGCACGATTTTCTAAGAGCCGATTCCATAGCAGACATCGCAATTCCTCTTTTTACAATTTTAGAATGAGCAGGCTTAAAAGGTAAAAAGGTCCTTATTAGCCCGTGGTTGATAAGACCAGCACACATGGTGTTCACAAAATTCAAGCCTTAGTTCTAAAAACTGTAAAACACCATTCCGCGGGAGCTCAAATGTAAACACAAGACCTCGTCCGTGTGAAGATTTTAAAGGTTTTTAGGTACGTCGACGATTTTTTGGTTTTATTATCTCTAGACTCCTCCTACCAGGACTCGGTGACTAAGATTTTAGATGATTTTAACCGACACGGACGAGGTCTTGTTTTTACATTTGAGCTCCCGCGGAATGGTGTTTTACAGTTTTTAGAACTAAGGCTTGAATTTTGTGAACACCATCTGTGCTGGTCTTATCAACCACGGGCTAATAAGGACCTTTTACCTTTTAAGTCTGCTCATTCTAAAATTGTAAAAAGAGGAATTGCGATGTCTGCTATGGAATCGGCTCTTAGAAAATCGTGCACTCACAAGATGCAAGATAGCTTCACTGATCAGATCAGCCGACTTTTGGCTGCAGGGTTCCCCAAGTCGCTCTTGACTGCAGTGGCTGAAACGCTAATCCAGAAAAGGAAAACCACCAAGAGGGCGGAAGCCGTTCGGGACAAAGTGAGGCCTGTGGTGGTCCCCTATATGCACCGGATCACCCATCAGCTCAAGAAAGTGGCAGGCAGGCATGGTGTCTCTATGGCGTTGTCTGCCCCGAACAAGCTTTCCAAGCTATGCTCCCGCTCCTGCGGTTTGAGCAGAGAAGGATGCCAAATACGACACGGTGTGACCTACGTCCCGTGTACCGTCGGCGTGGTTTATGCCATCCCGCTCTCGTGTGGTAAGACCTATGTCGGTCAAACTGGAAGATGCGTCAACGAGCGGCTCAGGGAACACGCGCAAAAGATTAACAAGAATGCAGATAAAGGAGCCCATCTTGTGGCTCACATTAACGCTTGCTGCAATTGTGAGGCACGATTTGAAGGGACGTCGATCATTGGCAGGAGCCACAATGAGCATGCGCGGCTGGCATTAGAAGCCTATCATATCAGAAAAAGGGCTCATCTTTGCATAAGCGACACGTCTCTGTCTCTGCACTCATCTGAGTTTGATTTCATTTCATCACGTATGTAATACACCGATTCCTTGTTTCCACCTTGTTTCAGTTTTGTTTTTATCTTTATTGCGTGGCGCATGTGCGGTAAGTCTGCCTTGGAGGTATAAATGCATTGACAATCGCCTTAATAAAGTCAGTTGATAGTCAGCGCTTGTGTGTGTCGTTTTCTTCCTTTGTGGTGTGTCTACTTTTGCGCTGTAAATGTACCTCTACGTTTATAGCAGCGCTAAAGACCCTCAAAATTGCATAGCGTAGTTGCGAACCGCGACAACATCATGACAACATCCGGAACACTGCGAATCCATCCCCCGCTCACCCATGGTTGATGGTTTACTCGATAGATGGCGTAATATGGCTATCCGGCGGCGCGGTGTGCGTGCCGTGCGACTGACACTGTGTTTCGGCGACAGGAGCATTCCGGCGGATTTCCCAGTGTGAACGGCGGATTTCCCAGTGTACGGCGGATTTCCCAGTGTGAACAAGCCATAAGTCCATACCGTTGTGGTGGAGCGGTCGGTGAGTGGGTAGATCGGTTGCAGAATCCCGTAGGCCTTGTCTGCTGTGTGTTGCGTCGGTGACAGTTCCGGTATATTCTGACCGAATGGGCGACGAAGGCGTTAAGGCGGCCAATCGTTATTCCTCAGGAGCGTATGAGAGTAGATGAGGTGACCCGCAGTTGCGCCGTCATACAGGACCAGGAGAATCTCCGGACGCAGTACCAAGGGGCCAACGAGGAAGTAGTTAATGCGGTGCGTCGAGAAATTATTTGCGAGTACGCTGTTCCGCAAGCAGAACAAAGATAATCCACGCCTGAATGCTGTCGGGACGACGTCGTCCATGCCTTCATATACTCCTCAGGGCATCGTAGTTGTGGATCAGTCCGCTGTTGTTCGGCGAAGTGGTCTGCGCGCTTACTTCTGCTCTGAAAAAGGCGTCTTCATCCTGATCATATTGCAGCGGCGGATCAATAGGGACGCAAGACAAGCACTCGGCGTCCGAGTGTTTCCGTCCGCACTTGAACACAACGGCGACACTGAATTCTTGAAGTCTGAGACTCCACCGTGCCAGGCTACCAAAAGGCGCTTTTAGGTTTTCTAGACAAGACAACGTGTGATGGTCGCTGACCACTATGAAAGGTCTTTGTGTTGGCACAAGGAAGGCTTGCGAGATGTTCCTGCTTTGCTGCTTTACCAAAAAAGCTCAACGTTCCTTGGTGCGTCCGGGCGCCGACCGTATACAGTTGCTTTCTGGAATAGGGAGGCCGCCCAAGTGCATCTGCAGTGCAACCCTGTACTTTTTTTCAATAAATGGTTTTCCACCACCACATTCACACCGGCTTCGTCTGTGTAACTAGCATATGTACCAAAGATGGTGAATAATATGTCACAATAATAAAGCAGTGCACTTAGTCTTTATTCTGTGTAATGTTCACTTCATTTCTGTTTGGGCTTTGTGCTTGCTTCATTGAAGAGTTCTGTTACCACGTGACGTGAAATATGTCCTAGGAATATGGGCCTTTTATGGAGTTCAGGTTTTTTAGTTTCCTCACTGCTTCTTGAGTTCCGGCTCTGTATACAGGACACTGTTGCGTTAAACGATTGCGAGCATGAAACTTTATCTGTAGGAAATTCTTCTTGTCCATTCCACAAAAAATATATACGATGCTAATGAAACGTGTATTCTGGAATATACGATGCATGACCTGTCATTTATGTTATTCTCACACTCGTGTCATGCCATACCGATTTTGGTATATATAGAGTAAACAAAAACAAGATAGTTTACAGTCGCTGTCTCTCTGCAGAAAACCGAGCACCCGCTTCACGCGGTCACCGCGTTGGAGGCCCCTGAACCGGCTTCTTGCGTGAAAGGTAGTCACTCGCTGAGTGCAAAATATGTGAAATATCTCGTTAGAGTAGACTGCCTGTATAACCAAACGGAGCATAACAGAAAGAAGCCTCAAGGCAGCGATCGCACGGGTTCGTGACGACTGACGGTGCCTCTGCATGTATGAGCGTCTGCATGTATGCTCGTACTGATGGTTTCGCTTTTGAGCGCGTTTTGGCCGCCGCTGAAGTTGTCTCGCACTGCGTATTGATGGGTGTTCTCAGCGGGCAAATGCCGCTGCATCTGTTTCTTTATTCAGTGCATTCGTTTCGTTTGGTGCTCGCACAAAACGTGAGCAAATGGGACGCCTTTTTTTAATGCTCCTTAATTATAGTTACATTTGCATTCCAGTGAACTTGCCGCTCTTTGTCATCAACAAATTCATAGACCAAAGCTTCACCACTTCGAGATTGCTGGTGGAAGGAGAAGTATGACGATGATGATATATGGTATTTAATGGCGCAATGGCCAATGATGGCCAAAGAGCGCCACGTCATGGGCCAGACGATGTGATCAGTGATGGTGTTTAGTGGCTGTATAAGGGCCTAAAATTCTGCGCACTAAAGGTACGTAAAAATATATAATTGTTAAAATCATGAAAGTGACGTGAAACATGCGTGATTAAGATGAGTGATAAGCGATCATGGTAATAAAGTGACAAAGTGTGGCATTAGCACTGCTACCTCGTCGATACCCTTGACTCCAAGGGCGGGGAGGTCAGTGCTTTCTCAATTGTCCATACCGCAGCAGCAACCTCTACTGAGAGGCCGTGCTACGGAGTCCCTGGGCATATAACGTTAAAAGTTACTACATCTTTTAGAAATTCGAATAGAGCTCCATGTTTGAAAAGAGGTTCATTTCGTATTAGCATTGATTGACGAAGTGGTATGCGCTGTTGGTATAATAATGCAAAGTGTTTTTTCCTGTAAGACTCCAGTCCTGAGCATTGTACGAGTATGTGCAGCACTGTTAGTGGCCCACCACATCTATCGCACCTCGGTGGGTCGCCACCGAAGAGAAGGTGTGCGTGTGTGCTGTGTGTGTGTGTCCTATTCTAAGTCTGCAAAATGTGACATCTGTACGACGTGTTCTTGATATGGGTGGCCAGTGTCCTAGGTATGGCTTTACCAAGTGCAATTTATTTTCTGTCACTGTCCCATAAGCATTGCCAGTGCGCCCTGAGCTTTCGTTTTAGGAATGGTTTTAGGTCTAGAACAGGGCAGCTATAGATATATCGGCAGCGTTGTCGTGGGCGGATGCAGCTAGCTGGTCCGCCAACACGTTTCCTTGAATCTCGCGGTGCCCTGGCACCCAGCACAACACGACATGCTGTCCGAGTGCATAAACAGTGCATAACAGTGAGAAAAGTGAGACAAGGACAGGATTTTTATGTCTTTTCAATGTTTTCAAAGCCTTTACGACGCTTAGGGAGCCCGTGTATATAACTGCATTTTGTAGTTTTAACTGCTTAATGTGTTTAACAGCCACACATATCGCATAAGCCTCAGCTGTTAAGATACTTGTATTCGGGTGCAGAGCGCCGGCATCCGAAAACGATGGGCCGACCGCTGCATAGGACACACCACTGTGAGACTTCGAAGCATCGGTGAAAAATTCCGCACAAGTGCACTTGTGCTGCCGTTCGAAGAAGTATGTACGTATATGTGCGATAGGCGAGTACTTTGTAACTTCCTCGAAGGGTGTATCACAATCTAGAACCTGCCACTGCCCCGGCGGGAGATGCACAGCGGGAGCCATCAGACGGTGTTCAAGAAGTGGCACATCAATTTCCTCAGCCAGGTCCCTCACACGAAGTGAGTAGGGATGTCTCACCGCCGGACGATTCTTAAAGAGGGCACAACTGGACAGATCATTAATAGTGGAGTGTGACGGGTGTTCGTTGTTCGCGTTCACCTTGAGAAAATATGCGAAAGTCATTTAGGATCTCTGCAAGTGGAGCGACCACTCATTGGAATCCACATACAGGCTTTCTACCGGGCTTGACCGAAAAGCACCCGTCGAAAGGCGAATGCCCAGGTGGTGGACAGGATCAAGCATCTTCAATGCGCTTGGTGTCGCGGAGTGATAAACAACGGCCCCGTAATCGAGGCGCGTGCGGATCAGGCTTCTATACAGATTTATCAGGCACTTCCTGTCACTACCCCACGCAGTGCGTGACAGTAGTTTTAGGATATTCATTGTTTTTATACATTTGTTTTTATATACTTGATGTGTGGTGTAAATGTGAGCTTGTAGTCGAGTATTAATCCTAGAAATTCATGCTCCGCCTCTACAGGTAGCCGTTGACCATGCAGGTCAATTTCGGGATTCGGGTGGAGGCCTCTATTTCTAGAGAAGAGAACACAGGTGCTCTTTTGTGGATTTAACCGGAATCCGTTCTCATCTGCCCATTTCGACACCTTGTTCAGCCCAAGATGGACCTGCTGCTCACAAATCGCTAAATTGCATGATCTGAATGCTATCTGGATATCGTCCACATATGTACAATAAAACATGGTTCGTGGGATGGAAAGATGCAACGAGTTCATTTTTATAGTGAAAAGCGTATAGCTAAGCACACCACCTTGTGGTACGCCCGTTTACTGCACGAACGGTCGTGACAGCGCATTGCCCACACAAACACGGAATGTGCGGTTCGACAAATAACTTTCGAATATATGTAACATCCGGCCACGTATGCCTAAGTGTGAGAGGTCTCTCAGTATTCCAAAGCGCCATGTGGTGTCATATGCCTTTTCCATGTCGAGGAATACTGAGAGAAAGAATTGTCTGTGGACAAAAGCCTCGCGAATTTGTGACTCAATACGTACGAGGTGGTCAGTGGTGGATCGACCTTCTCGGAAGCTGCACTGATATGGATCAAGCAGCTTCTTTGATTCTCAGAAATGTGTTAAGCGGCAGTTAATCATTTTCTCAAACACTTTGCATAGGCAGCTTGTTAATGCTATAGGTTGGTAGCTGGAACCACAGGATGGATCCTTTCCCTGTTTCAGGATTGGAATGACTATGGCCTCCTTCCAAGTAGAGGGCATCTCGCCAGAGGTCCATATAACATTGTATAAGAAAAGGAGGGTTTTCTGTGTTTCGGAGGGCAGGTGTTTCAGCATCTCATATATGACTCGATCGGAACCAGGAGCAGACTTAGTGCAGCTGTTTAGTGATGCCAGAAGTTCTGCTAAGCAGAATGGTTGATTATATGCTTCGTGTTTTGTACATTTTCGTTCTAACTTTTGTTGTTCCATTTGTGCTTTGTACCTTTGAAATGTATCAGAGTAGTGTGATGAACTGGATATGTGTTGGAAGTGTGCGCCCAGAAAATTAGCTTGGTCTTCAAAGCTTTCTCCTTGGGTGTTTACCAGGGGCAGTGAGCATGTTTGTTTACTTTGCCCTCGTCTGTGTAAGAGTTGATACTTGTTATAAATTTTGCCCCACTCTCTCGCCGTGCTTGTCGGCGCGTTCTCCTTCCCTGTGAATTGACATGCTTGAAGTTTTCGAGGTTTTCTGCTGTTGGAGATTCGCGTAGCATACCCCATGCTTTGTTTTGCTTTCTTCGCGCTTTTCTGCATTCATCGTTCCGCCAAGGAACCCGGCGTTTTGATGCTGCACCGCTCGCTTCAGGAACACACTTGGAAGCGGCATCAACCAAAAAAGCTGTAAAGTACTTTACGGCGTCTTGTATGCTTAGAGCAGACATGTCAGCCCATGACAGGTGCGTCAGGGTTTGGTAAAGTTCCCAGTCGGCTGAGTCAACCTTCCACCGAGGCGCCTGCGGAATAGGTTTGTTTTCAGTTGGTGCACTGAGGATAATCAGGAAATGGTCACTTCCGTAAGGGTTTTTAAAAGCATTCCATTTAAAATAGGTTAAAAGCGAGGGCGATGAAATGCTAAGATCTTTGGCGGAGTATGATTTGTTTGCGAGGCTAAAATACGTGGGCTCATTCGTGTTCAAGAGACATAATTTAGAGGTGAAAAGAAGCTGTTCAATAACACGCCCTCAGGCGTCACAGCGAGAGTTGCCCCACAGGACATTGTGTGCATTAAAGTCCCCAAGAATCAAATAGGGCTCTGGAAGCTCACCGATTGATAATTCTAGGTCCCGTTTGTGGAGCTGAAAGTGTGGTGGTATGTAGAGTGAGCAAATGGTAATTAGTTTATTTAAAAGAACGGCTCGGATGGCAACTGCCTCAAGGGTTGTTTGAAGCTCTAGCTGTGCACACGCTACACTTCTGTCTACTATAATGGCTACGCCACCTGATGACGCCGCAGCATCATCGCGGTCCTTTCGGAAAATGGCATAAGGGCGGAGAAAATTAGTGTGCTTGGATTTTAAGTGTGTCTCCTGTACACACAGCACTTTTGGACTAAGGTTGTGAATAAGTTCCTGTATATCATCGAGGTTTTTAAGAAGGCCTCTTATGTTCCATTGTATTATATGTGGCTCCATATTAAATATGAAATGGTGCTGTGTGTACTGTAAGAAAGTGGTGAGTGTTCACGTGCATTGTTTTCTCTTTCAGGAGGCAGGACCGCCGTCCGGGCCCCTGATGAGCTGTTTTGTTTTCTTGGCACGGTCGGAAGAACCGCGCCGTTCTTTAGGCACCTGAGGTGCCGACGTCGTGTCCATTGCCTCTTGCGAGGCACTGGATGCCCGCATCCGCGAGCTGGCAGTTCGGTTTTTGGGCCTCGCCTGGTGAGACGATGCCTTGAGACCCGATGACCCTGGAGTCGCCGGGCTCTCTTCGCGAGTTGGCGGAGTAGCCTCAAATACTGCCGCCTTGGGGGCAGGTGCCACAGCCGATGGCCCGCCCAGCGCGGGCTGGGCAAGTGGCGGAGGCCGGTGCGACGCTGCCCCCTGACGCGCCGCATCGGCATAAGTCGTGCCATGGAATGGTGAGCATCTCTTTCTGGCTTCCCTAAAAGAAATGTTTTCTCTCACTTTCAATGAAATAATGTCTTTTTCTTTCTTCCACACAGCACAGGACCGTGAGTACGCTGGGTGGTCATCATCGCAGTTCACACAGTGAGCTGCAGCCTCACATTTGTCTGACCTGTGGTCTTTAGAGGCACACCTGGCACAAGTGGGTTGTCCTTTGCATGTTAGAGAGCTATGGCCGTACCTTTGACAGTTAAAACATCTTCGTGGGTTTGGAACGTATGGACGCACTCTCAGTTTTGTGTAGCCTGCTTCTATGGTTTCTGGTAGCTCGCTCGATCCGAATGTTAGTATTAGGTGCTTGGTTGCCTTCTCTTGGTTGTCCCTTCTTATTTTAATTCTTTGTACATTGACGACGTTTTGTTGTTTCCATCCGTCAAGAAGTTCAGTTTCGGAGATGTTCAACAGATCCTCATCTGAGACGACACCTCGAACGGTGTTCATGGACCTTTGTGGGGTGACTGTGACAGGGATACTTCCAAATGATGTGAGCTGAGAGAGGTTTTCATACTGCTTTCTGTCTTTGAGCTCAAGGAGCAGATCGCCACTAGCCATCTTAGATGCCTTGTAACCTGGTCCCACTTTTTCAGTAAAGCTTCTTGCCACCAAAAAGGGTGAGATCGTTCTCGCTTTTTCGTCTGACTGCTCACTGTGAATAACGTGGTACTTCGGAAAGTGTTCATGTGTCTTTGAAAAGAGTTGGAGAGGTGCTTCTGTCCGTACCCTTTTCAGGGTACGATCGGATTTCGAAAAAGGTGTGCTTAACATAGCATTCGCGTTATGTTTCGGCGGCGGTGCCAACCACCCACCACCGAGCCCAACAAAGGGACGCGACAGGAAATGTGCGAGGACAAGTCTGCCAGCGCCAGCTGTACACTACCGCTATAACCACATATAGTGAGCCAAGACTGGTCATCCACACAAGGTTAACCCTTGCCGCCATGAAAAATTTGAAGTAAACAGAAGATAGGAGAGGACAGGACAGATGAAAAGTGTGAGGAAAAGACGAAGATGACGGGAGAGAGAGACAGGAAAAGGCGACCTCCGATTTCTCCTGGTTTGGTCAGCCCAGGGGTGCCGTCTACGTGAAGCCAGGGCCAAAGGGGTGTGTTGTTTTTGCCGGGGGGCCTTAAAGGTCCAATCACCCGGCGTCGGCTCAACCCCCAGGATCCCCTTTTCCCCGGACACGGCAATGCCACGCACGGCTAGGCGTGGGAGGGGTCCAGACCTCCCTTAGCTCGGGTCCGTGGTGTCGCGACACACCAAACGCCTGCTTGCGCAGACGCCCCTGCGGGGGTGGAAGGAGAAGTAGTCTTCGAGACCGAGCGTACGTGGTAGTAGCATGCAACGTCAACGAAAAGGAAGAAAATACAGTAACGTTCACCGGACTTGTTCTGCAAACGTCGGCTGTGAACTAGGACCCACGTGAACTTGAAATAGCGGTGAATAAAATAGAAGTTATTGCAGCAACCAGCAGCCGCAAAACAAGATAGTAAATATTTGACGAGTACCCCAGCAATTTTGGCAGCAGTGTCGTGTTTAACGCACACAGGGTGGCATCTTTCCCACGTAAATAAATGAGGCTCCAAGAAAATACATGGGGTTGGAGAGGCCCAACGTCAGTTTGTCAGTGACACAAATAAATTTGGGACATAGTGTTTGCGTCAGGGGAACGCAAGCTTGACTGAAAAAAATATTATTGCCAACATAAATGCAGCACACAGCCGCAGCATTTGACTCTCTCGCTATGTACGTCCACCAGCAAACGTGGCGTAGCTTATGAAGGCGAAAGCCAGATTCCTCTTCAAACGGGAAGACTGACCGTCGCGGCGTCAAGACGAATGACACAAAAAATAATCGTCACGTGATGAGGTCATCTTATGACGTCATCATGACGTCACAGACCTCCTAAATTTTTAACTTCATTATGACATCACCATGACCTGACATATCGTGATGTCACATGATGACGTATTCACACGACATGGTCCCTTTGCATTGCCTCCGTGATCGGTGATGGCGTTATCATATGACGTCATCATGACGTCACAGATCACCAAAATATGTAGCGTCTTTATGACGTCACATAACGTGACGTCACATGATGACGTATTCAACGTCATGGTCGCTTTGCATTGCCTTCATGATCGGTCACGGAGGCCGTGCAAAACCGCGTTAGGTCCAGAACGCTTTTGGAGAGGGGCGCGGGAGAATCAATACATCGACTGACAAGAAGAAGATGGCTTTCGCCTTCCAGTCATCTTTGGCGATTGCATAAGGGACCCTGTGGGTTTTTTAAATGAACGTATCTAAACATTGACTTGCGCATCTGCAGCCGACTTCGTGGACGCCGAGCACGGGGCCGACGATCAAGGGGTTGCACGGGAGGGTTCTGAGATGGTATCGTACGTGGTAAAAGGTAGCGCCTTTTCCATCCTGTGGCAGATAAGCATCATTTGCCGGCGGGAAGCGCGCGTGAGGCATCGTCTCAGTGCGCGCTGTCTGCTACTCACCGAACATTGCAGGCCCCATGCACTAACGAAAGTCTTCGTCGCGGTAGTGCTTGTTGCACACAAGTCTCGTAGCCGATGGCTACTTGCTGGTTCTTAGCTTTACAACCCATGCTTCACGCAGTTTCTTGTCCCGCGGTTACCGGTGCAGGCTGACACTGGGCTCCGTTGCGTAAGCCCGGCACTGCCGCACCGAGCGGTAGAGCCCCATGTTCGTCGCCTTCGGAGGCAGCCACTCTATTACAATGGTTTCAATTGAGCAGAAAATGCGAGAAAACTTCCGTATTTGAACAGTCCGCAGGGCATGTGGGACTTGAAACTCGTTTTCAAAGCTCGCGGCAGCGCTCCACCACTGATCTCCACTAGTAGGAGCTGGATGGCGCATCGAGCACGCGGGCGTGAAGCCACCGGAAGCCGCCGTTTTTGTCCCGGAAGAGAGCGTTCCTCTTCTTTTTTAAAGAAATACCTGCTTGTAACGCAGTAAACTGTACGAATCGACCGGAAAAGTCGCCAGGGAAGACATTTCACGCGTAAGTACCTCAAAGTTGCATTACTTTTACGCATTTTTTACGTTGCAGCACTCCGCCGTATGCGGACGGTGTCGGCACGGCGTCTGTCATCTTTCGTGTAGCGTTCGTCGGCGTCTAAAGTGAGGCATATCCGCAGAGTTTGAAAAAATAAAAAAGAAAAACGATCATAACAACAGCTGCCACCTGAGAATATTTGAATTGCGCGACTGAGACGGACAGAAGACGCCAGCTTCCGTGACAAACAGGGGACCTTCCGGTGGCTTCACAAGCGCCCGCTTCGCAGAGCGGGGATTCGCCGTCCAGCATTTTTAATGGAGGTCATTGCGCTCCACAAGCGGCCGACGCGGCCGTTGAGACCACGTGATCCTGCCAAGTACGTCACGCCGACGGTGGCGCCGGCGTTTCCAGTGGTGGGCCTCGAGGCCAATATCACTCGAGCGAAACGGCAGCAATCGGACAATGAGCGTGGCATGTAAATCATGTCGTAAATTATATGCATGTCATGATCTTCACTTGCCACCTCTGATAAACGTTGATCATACAGTCTCGTCACGCAGTGCCAATTTTTGATGTATATCAAGCGAGCCAAATGGCCGCGAAGGCACCATGAGCTTGGCATGTATACCGTGTCGTACATGACTTGGATATCATGATTTTCCCGTTATCACCACTGCCTTACGTTCATCACACAGTGCCGTCACACAATAGCAATTTTCGTCTATATCAAGCGAGCCAAATGGCCGCGAGGACACCATGAGCGTGGCATGTAAATCATGTCGTACATGACTTCCATGTAAAGATTTTCACGTTACCACCTCTGATTTACGTTCATCATACAGCCTCGTCGCGCAATACGAATTTTGGTGAATATCAAGCGACCGAATTGGTCGCGAGTGCACCATGAGCGTGGCATGTAAATCATGTCCTACATGACTTGCATGTCATGATTTTCCCGTTACGACGACTAATTTACGTTCATCACACAGTATCGTCGCACAATACCAATTTTGGTGCATATCAAGCAAGCCAAATGGCCGCGAGGGCACCATGAGCGCGGCATGTAAATCATGTCGTACATAACATGCATGTCATGATTTTCATATTACCATGTGTCAGTTATGTTTGTCACACAGAAATGCCTCGTCTTACCAGTTTTGGTATGTATCCATACATTTCAACGGCCGCGAGCGGCCCGGGATTATGTAATGTAAATCATGCTGTACATGGCACGCGTGTCATGATTTGCACTTTAGGACCTGTCATTATGTTTGTCATACACTCATTAACCCGACCTGTCACACAGGCCGGGTTAATGGGGGATGCGGTAGAACTTCAAAGCCGCCGCAGCGTGCTTCCATCTGGGCAACAGGTGACCTGTGAACTGGGGCTTTGTCTTGCAAAAGGCGGACAGCTTTGGTGAGCATGCGACGTCTCTTGCTGTTGATGGCCTCCCGCAATTTCCGCAGCAGTGAAGAATATTATGCGCCAGTAATCATGGCACCCTTTGCTAGGAAATCTACGAACACAACTCTGTGCTGTTCCCAAAAGACTGCGAGCATGACCTTGCCCACCAAGGACTTTGCGCGTGCCTTGTTTGGAAGCGCTGAGTCCAAGTGCTCCCATTGCGTCCACTGGACTTTAGTCTCCGGATCATAGTGATGCACCCAACGTTCATCCTGTGTAATCAGTCTGTTGAAAAAGTCCTCCTGGTTTCCATGGCCCATGGTCAAAAGACACTGGGAGCATTCGACTCGTTCCTGCTTTCGGAAAGGTGTGATTAGCCGGGCAACCCAGCGAGCGGATACCTTAAACATATGAAGATGGTCCTGAGTGATTTTTTCCACGGACCCCACACTAATCCGCACATTTTGGCTAGGTCTCGAATGGTTACCCGCCGATTTTCCAAAATGGCGGCCTCCACTTGCTGAATGGTGTGTTCATCGATAGCGGAGTGGGGTCGGCCAAAAATCGGAGCCACTTCCACCAGAATTGCCGATGCCAGTTCTTCGCTACATCATATGATGCGGAAACCTCTCCATAAACTTTCTTTATCTCGTCGAACGTCTCCCTTCAAGGAACTTGATGGCTGCTCTGTATGTCACTGCATCCATTATCGCACCTCACACCACTTCAGCAGCTGTAAAAGGAAGACCGTTATTCCTTCAGAGTTACACATTGGTACGTGACCTATAGTGACTTATGTCATTACACATGCGCAGTTTCCGCATCCTATAGTAATATAAGTGGGTCAGGGGAAATATTTATCGAACACCCCTCGTATAGCACCTTTTGACGTGGATGCACCCATGTTGACGCACTGTGGCGTGTTTCCATCGCGACGACTAACGCCCATAATCATGATTAAGCCGTTGTGGGAGCTGAAGTTGTGAACATATATTTGGACACAGCGAACCGTGAATCCCGCATAAATATGACATCAAGCTCATATTCAACACTGGTACCCGATGTGCATCTCTTCAAAACGTCGTATATTAAGGAGAGAAACGGCACGCTGTGCACTTTCTAGTAATGGGTGACCGACGCCTTTGCTCATGCATACACTACCACACTGTGCTTCAGCAACACGGGAGGCAGAGGTTCGCAGCTTGAGCCGCAAACGCGTGCGTCCCGCTGGCCTCTGTCTCCTACACCAAGGCGCGACATTCGCCCTTAGAAATCGTGTCTTTTCTGCAACGCGTATTGAAGCAGTCTCGTTAGTCAGTGCTCTCGCAATCGAAGTAGTTGGCGGCGCAGAAATCCCGTTGGTGCGTGTGGAAGCTGCACTACTCCGATGAGCCGGCGCCCGCTGACACGAGGCGAAAGGCAAATAACGTAAATGCATCTAGGGTGCCTCGGCGACGCCAGCGCGGCCAGTGTCCCTCACTGCTATCGAGATGCTTTAACCATGACCTCCGATATCGCACGCAATCTCGGCGTAAGCGCTAGTAACTATCAATCGTGACGCATTACTTCTTTTCACCTCTCACAGACGGCGGCACCGCCCCGCCTACCTAAAACGCCAACAGAGAACCGTGCGAGAGAGAATGTGTAAAAAATATAAGGCGCGTTCGTGAAGTGTCCGGCATTTGCCAAGGTAGCTTAGTCGGTTGAGCGTCGGGCGCTTACCGTCGAGGCCGCAAGGTGGTCGGCTCGATTCCCAGCGGCGGATCTTTTTCTTCGTTTTTTTTTCTTTCTCATCCGTTGGCGTCCATTTCATCAACGTCATATGCGTAACGGATGTGCTTTGTGAACCCCGGCATAAAACACTTTGTTGTTTAAAAAATTGGCAGATCCCACGTGCCGTGGGAATCGATGTTATGCGAAGCATGCGCAGGAAGGTGGCTGTGTCGCATTTTTTCACATTGAGCGAAACGTTGCGGCATGACGCTAGAGAAATGTGCAAATGGTATACGCACACACATATTTTGAAGAATCGAACATGTGTTATACCACCAGTTGTTTACAGTTGCTTAACGATACCAACAGCAACATAGGTGTTACCAACACCAGACGCAGTAAGCTGATCTGTAGTGCTTATATTGTTCAATACTGAACAGCGCGAATTAGAATAGAACAACGAACACACATGCACAGGACAGGCGCTACTTGCAACTAAGTTTTATTCAGAAAAGTTTCCCTAGATACTCGTATATACGCAGCCGAGGGTCACGAGCAGGCACAGTGCACGTACGTTACAATCACACTTGGAGACTGCAGTTGCGTTACAGTTGTTGTGCTCATACTTATCCGTTATAACGGAGAATGCACGCACATTTCACGAACCCGTGTGCATGTGTGGAAGGGGTTCTTGGCAGTTCTTGAATGAGGTCATGATCACCGTGATCAGGAAGCACCAGCAGCTGAACAGGAATTGTTATCGGATCCGTTCGTGATCGCGGCAACGAACGGTCTAAGTGTAATGAAATGCGAGGTATAGTAGAGCTGATGGAAACCACAGATGGCTCTTGCGAAGAAATGATCTAAGATACCTCCTGTCCCGGACGCGGCACCGAGGTCTTGTGATGCACTATCCACGTCCAAGCCGTCTTTTATGCCGTCTGAGAACCAGGCGTTGTTGGGCTTCATAAATCAATGCTGAATCCACCGGTAATCATGAGGGACATGGTCCTATCGGTAGATTTATTGTCGGAAGCATTGACCCCGGTTTTTGCGTAAGCCACGTGATCGACGTTACGGACCACGTGGACGAGTGGATCGTAGCCTAGCGTCTTCCACGGGTGCTATGTCTTCAGTTCCCTAACTTTCCTTGCGTCCGCCGCTGTGGTGTAGTGGTTACGGTGCTCGGCTGTTGACCCGAAGGTTGAGGGTTCGATCCCGGCCACGGCGGTTGCATTCCGATGTAGGCGAAATGCGAAAAACTCGTGTACTGTGCCATGTCAGTGCACGTTAAGGAATACCAGATGGTCAAAATTTCCAGAGCCCGTCACTACGGCGTCTCTCATAATCAGATCGTGGTTTTGGGACGTAGAACCCCTACAATCACTACTATTATCACTTTCCTTCCGTGTGAATGTGTATGTTCGTGGTTACTGCGCTGATTGAGACTATGTTATCACCTGTGGCACATACCCGCATACCATGAACTCTGGTATGCGGGTATGTGCCACACGTGATGAGGGAAAGGGTTTCATGACGTACGCGACAGGTATTTTGCGCTATTCATGCCGTGACCAGTGAATCGTGTTCGTCATACACTCATCCTATGCTGTGCAAATTTTGGTATATTACAACCAATGAAGACGACTAGGAGAGCGCCCAGATGTAGGCGGCTAGATAGATAGACAGATACGTAGATAGAAACGCCCAAAGTGCCAGAGGTTCACTAAGAAATGCTTCGCATTTAAAAGGAGGAAAACATGCGTACTCCGTGTACAACTTACATTTATTGAGCAACATTGAGGTAGCTGGTCAATTTGCGCTGCACTTTCTTTTTTGCAACGTATATGAATAAAATCTTCTGAAAAGTACAAAAGAAGAGCTGCAGTTTTCTCACTGGGATCTGCATCCAGGACGAAGCTACGAAGTGTGTCGAAGTGTGCGAGTGCGTCGCTTGCTGCTGGCGTAGATTTTTTGCCGCGAATTCGATGCCGCTGCGGCCTCAGCGGCTCTGGAACGTCCCCATCGTGGCTTGGCGGAAAGCGGTTCGAGCTATAGTGTACCGAATAATCAACGTTGCAATTGCAGATATGTAGGTCAAGGTAATGGTATAATAATACCTGGGGTTTAGCGTTCCAAAACCACGATATGATTATGAGAGACGCCGTAGTGAAGGGCTCCGGAAATTGCGACCACCTGGGGTTCTTTAACGTGCACCTAAATCTAAGTGCACAGGCCTCAAACATTTTCGCCCCCATCGAAAATGCAGCCGCCGTGGCCGAGATTCGATCCCGCGACCTTCGGGTCAGCAGGCGAGCGCCATAACCACTAGACCACAGTGGCGGGGCATAGGTCAAGATCCACTTCCGCGGTCGTATTACCTACTTTTGGGCAAACACGTGTGTTCGTAGCATTAAACGCATAAAAATGCAATATTATCAAGGAACGTTGGCCGGGAATAAACCGAAACACGTCCTAAGCCGAAAAACGCGCTATTCAGAATCGTATCAACAAGATTCCACTGTAGTATTAAACTGGACTGCGCGGTTGATATGCGTTTAATGAACGTATATGCTTCTTCAAACAAGTTTGTCGGTCGTTCGCCTCTTCTCACTTGCGAGCTTTTTTGAAGGAATGGAGACCGACAGGGAGACGAGATCGTCAGCAAAATAGGTTGCAGTTGGGCCAATCTGTGCTGGAACCAAAGATCGTGCTTCATTATTTCTCAATCGTATCAAAATAAATATAAACAGCCCTGTGCGCTTTGCTGCGTGCTTCTTTCGATTCCTAAATAAGCCATCACAATTGAAACGAACTTTCACCATTTCATTTCAGGTATTGTTTGACGCTCATTTTTCCAACTCACCAGATTGAAGGTGTACCTTGAGCTGTTCAGCTTGACCATATACGTGGGTGGAGTCATGTGGCAGTCTGGGAAGTTTTTATCTCTGATTGGCAAGTGGCCGTAAACCACAAGAAGATCCAGGCTGGATGTGGCGCTGCAAAAATGAATCATGCTTCTTACTGAAGATGGAAAACAATAAACAAGTGTGTGTATACATATAATATGAAATTACGGAAATTCCTTTTCAAGCGGCGAAAAATGAATTCTACGTGCTAAAGGCGGCTGGCTTTCCAGACACCGTCCTAAAGGCGGTAGCTGAAACAAAAATGGAGAAGTTAAAGAAAGAAATAGGTGGCATGCCACGCACCGGGCAAAATGAGGACCATAGGCGAGTGGAAGTCCCTGCTTATATCCATAAGCTTTCACACAGTGCCAAGAAAGTTGCATCGAGGCATGGCGTACGAGTAGTGTTCTCGGCGCCACGCAAGTTGTCACGCCTTTGTGCGAACATTGAAGAAAAAACTCTAAGGACACTTGTACAACGAGACACTCCTCAAAATTCGTTGAGTGCGTCACCAATGTAGTGTATCGCATACCACTTTCATGTGGTAGGTTGTACATAGGACAGACGGGGCGATGTGTGAACACGGGCCTGGAAGAACATGAGACATCAGTCACTTCAGCAGGAGGCGCGAAGTTCCCTGCACATTGCACATCGTGCGGGTGTTCAGCTATTTTTAACGACACTGGAATTATTGGTAAGGGATCCGCGAAATATCAGAGGGAAATAATTTAGGCATATCAAATGCAAAAACACGGTCCGGCTCGTTGCGTAAGCACACCTTCCCTTTCGCTATCACGAAAAGGGGTGTCCTTTTTAGGCAAACGTAAATAGATGGTGGCGCAAGCGACGTTTTATCTGCAAGAATTTTAAAGCACATCAGCGTTTTGGGTGTGATTCCTCGATTTTCATATGCTCACCGCTCTCCCCCTCCCCCCCCCTGCCACCTAAGATGGATTTCTTGTAGGGCGCATGCGTGTTTCTGGGTTTCCTTTCCGAGTAGATGTTTTTCCTTTAAACTGTTGCTAGTCCTAGCATGTGTGGTCGTCTTTCTTCTCTTCTTGTGCACGTGACTGTTTAGGGCTGGGTTCCTCGTTTTCAATGCATTAAGGGGTTAATCTATATTGAATGTCTTTTGTAATATGCCCCAAGGGAACATATAATGATTGCAGTCGATAAATCGATCTTCAATAGTCTCTTGTTCATTACACAAAAAAAACACGGCCTTCCCTATGATACTGTCACGTGGTCGTGACGTTGACGAAGGCAGCAGTCAGCGTGTCAAGGACTAAACTGTTTTATTTGGGCGAACTTGCGTCCGGAAAATGAAAAGACAACGTGCAAGCGATTCACACTGTAAAGTGATAGCGGCGCGAACAGTCTTCGGCCGTCGTGTAATCTATCGTCGGTTAGGCGCCGGCATTTATACATGTGACATCGAACATTCGCGTCTCATTTCTGGTGGCCGTGCTAGTTCCAGAATAAGCTGAATTGTCCCCGTTTGCGTGCCCAAGCCTATTAGAAGTTTTGAAATGAATCTGGAAGCTTCCCAGACATTGGGGCGCGGTTTGCGAAAGGTAGTGGCTATACGTGAATTGGGCCGATTACATAGAAATACAAAAAAGAAGCGCGCGTGGCAATACATGTATTCCTTTCTCTTCTAGCCAAGTTTACACAGGCTACGGGCCTGTATGCAACTTGAAAAAGGTACAATACGCTATGCGGTATCCACATGTCCCGCATGTAGTATCCACATTTCATGCATTTTAATCACTCAAGTTATTATTGAGAACTTACAGACATTAATGCCAGGGAAAGTAAAAGCGATGTTATTTGTAGTATTTAGGATAGAAATGTGAAGTAGGTAAAGATACGCAGCTTTTCTGGACACCAGCGGTTTAGTTCGAGTGAACGGCACCACAAGGCGTATCGACCTTAAAGAACTCAAAAGTCCCGCCATGACGTATGCAGTGATGCGGCACTAATTAAAAAAAATTACAGCATATCCACGGGTGAATGATGAAGAGCTTGGGCAAAGCTCCTGAAGCAATCATGGTTTCGGGATCGGCTTCTCGTTGAGCACGTTTCGCAGCGGGCGTCCTTGGCGCGCACCGTCATGGGATCCGCCTGGCTGCCGGCAAGCGAGCGCCCGCCGCTGCGCATCGTTCATGCTCCACCAACGATCCGACACGTACTGCGACGATCCAGGAGAATGAGAGAGGCGCTCGCTCCCCGCGCAGCCCGCGCAGCAGCCAATCGGAGAGCAACAGCACTTCTAGCGCCATCTAGTGTCGATTCACACAAGCGCTATATTGCATACAATTCTATTGGACCAACGCCATCTAGTAAATGAGACGAGAAATGGTGATGACGACACGGATTGTGTACAGTGCCATCTAGAATATCGTCCCTGAACTGCAGTTTGTATGTACTTCTATGAGACAGCGCCATCTGCCGTTTACGCCGGACAGAGATACTGCCATTGACGCCAGACAACGGAGACGTGACAAGGTTAGACTAAGAGGAGCTACGCCCCTAAAAGATAATAAAAAAAACAGTACACACACACACCCTGACGCTGTCGCTTCACCACGGTCCGCAGAAAGCAGAACGCGGTGTGTCGGCGTTATCTCGAAGGCAACGACTGACAATGAATTGACTATTTTTGGAGACATACTGCGGCAGATAGCTCGCACCATTCCGCCCGAGATGTCTGGCGGTGATAAGTGCGCCCGCCATGCTTCCAATCATTCATTGATTTGCGTTGCTTTCTTTTACCGTAGCGGTTGGATATTGCAGCAGCGTGCTGCTTCCGGGATGTTTTGGCAGAGTCGGCGTGAAGCATAACCTTCTGGTACGAAAAACATAATTTTGCGGTATACAGGGTGGTCTGATGTAGAAAAAAGCGTTTTGAACCTTCAAAATTATTTTTATTTTTCAACATAGTCTGCTCTCAACTTTACACACTTGGTCCATCGATGTTCCAGAGCCAGGATTCCGTCCTTAAAATGACTTTGTGGAAGTTCTGAAATGCACTCAACCACAGCAGCAATCGCTTCTTCAGTTGGTGGAGAACGTTGTCCACCAAGAAAGGTTTTGAGTTTTGGGAACAGGTGGTAGTCCGACGGGGCCAAGTCAGGAGAATAGGGTGGGTGCTCCAACAATTCATACTTCAAATCGTGCAATTTAGCCATTGCAAGATGCCCTTTGTGCACCGGAGATTGTCTTGATGAGGGATGATTTTCTTCTGCTGCAAACGCGGTCTTTTCTCACGAGTTTTTGATCCAATTGAGTTAAAAGGTCAGAATACTCCCTAGTTATGGTTTTATGATTTTCAAGATAGTCCACAAGCAGAATGCCTTCAGCGCCCCAAAAAACAGAGATCTTGCAGAGAGCTTCTTCATGTGTAGTTCGTTATGCAAAATGTGACCTACAAGTTCCACTGAGATGCCAACAGCCTCGGCAATTTCGTGCAACTTCACTCTCCTGTTTTCGAAAACCACATCGTGCACGCGGTCAATTAATTGAGGAGTTGTTGCACTTTTTGGGCGCCCTTCGCGCGGGTCATCTTCAATGCTCTCTTTTCCCCGCTTAAACTCAGCAGCCCATTTATTGAACGTGGAGTATGAAGGTGAATCTTGCTTGTAAACTTTAACAACCCTTTGGTGAATTTCATTCGGAGATAAACCTTCTTTTACAAAGAACTTTATCGCCGCACGGTACTCAAGCTTCTCCATGCCTTACGATGATTCACACGCACCCACTGTGATCGACTGTCAAAGCCAAACTGCTAATCGACACTAGATGGCGTTTCATCTGAGACTTACAGAGACTTGTATGAACGTGCACATTAGTACTGCAAGTTCTAGCTGGCGTGATTTTTATTGAGGCCGAGAACTTTTCAGACCACCCAAGTATCTAGCGGAGTCGGAAAACCTCTAAGGTGTTTGCGTGTTGCATTACCTCAAAGTAAAGCTAAAGAAATTAGAAACGCTAGGAATGTGTGTAGAAAACCAAATCGCTAATAGTGATGCTATAGGATGCACTATGTGCAAGCACTTTTTCATTTCTTGGATCAATTAGGAACATTGTAGCGACTTGCGTGACGACCGTCCCATTTCATGATACAAAGAGCACGGAATGGGCACATTGCGAACTTTGAAATCTCGAGATAATTTGGGGCATCTTTATGGGAGGGACACGTATTGGCGGATCCCTGTGGCGTGAACTTTATTGTTCGAAGTGAATTATGTATTGTCATTGCACCTTTGTAATCGTATTTTGCAATCAGATGTAAATGATTTTTCAGTTTACGATCTGTCTTTTTACATACCAAGCTCGTAGACCGGACTAGAGTAGCTTAAAGTACCTTGAAGACATCGCATTTATTCCTGGTAATGGAACCTGACTTAGCTTCTGTTATTAACTATTGGACCCGAAGGCCGCTGGATCGTATACCGGCTGCAGCGGTAGTATTTCGATGGAGGCAAAGGCCAGACAGTCGTGTGCTTTGATTTAAGTGCACGTTAAAGCAGGCAATCGAAATTTTCGAAGTCCTCCACTACGGCAACTTTCATAATCATATCATGCTTTTGTGACGTGAAACCCTAACAATTACTATATTATTATTATTATTATTATTATTATTATTATTATTATTATTATTATTATTATTATTATTATTATTATTATTATTACTACTACTTTATTGCGTATTCACGGGACGCCACTGATTGTGTCTTAGTAACAATTAGTTTTATTATTTCAATCCTTAAATCTGCCAAGAATGACGGAAATATTTAGGACTACTAAAAGGTAATTTAGAGCGTATAACGAGTCAACGCATGCAGTGATTCTCATATTGATCGAATATTTCAGTGACATCTTCGTTTATTCTAATTGAGACGTGCCCGTTTAGCAACTTGAAAACTTGTTCGAAAAAATAGTAATGATAATAATATCTGGGGTTTAACGTCCCAAAACCACGATATGATTATGAGAGAAGCCGTAGTGGAGGGCTCCGCAAATTTCGACCACCTGGGGTTCTTTAACGAACTTGTGCGATTTGGTGATACATGTTTGCCCAACTACTGAGAGAAGCACGAAAGTATGCTCAAAATGTGGTGAAGCGACAGTGTCAGGGTGTGTGTACTGTCTTTTTTATTATCTTTTATTTACTGCCGCGTCACTGCATACATCATGACGGGACTTCTGAGTTCTTTAGGGTCGATACGCCACGCGGTGCCGTTCACTCGAACTAAACTGCTGGTGTCCAGAAAAGCTGCGTATGTCTACCTACTTCACATTTACATCCTAAATACTACATATACCATCCCTTATAGACTCCCCAAGCATCGGTTAGTGGCGCTGCTGCTCTTGACAGGCAGCGCCATCTCTGGCATAAAAATACAAACTGGGTGCAAGCAACCCGCGTTTTCGCTTCTCTCCAACGCGCTGCCGCTCGCTTCCGTGCACGTGCAGAGCTCTCCCGGTGCACTTGCGGCGCCTCACAATGTACCGCTTGCAGTGCAGCTTCAAAAGGATTTTCAAGCTTCACTGGCACTTCCGAAAAGCGAACTCGATAGAAGGAGAAAGGCTCGTCAATCACGTTTACGGTGAAGAGCAGACGATCGACGACAACGACGCCCGTCTCAAAGCGAAATGCATTTCCGAAGTCGCGATTACACCGTGTAGGACGTATACCTCGAGGTAAGTCTCATTCTGTCGTGTTAAAAAGGAATAATGGTCCACATGCACTCCGAAATGAAGCCGTACACGCTATCGATGTTCTGCGGCGTGGACTACGAATCATATGATTGTTGTTTCGATATGGCATGCTTACAGTAGCAGCGATGTACTTTCGTTAACAAACGTTTGCGGCGTGCGAAAAAAAATTATACGGCCATGGCACTGTTTCCTCAGAAGGTTAAAGTCAAGTCCTCCGTGCCGCTGGAGAATCACCCGCCGATTAAGACGCGAGGCAGCAAGCTGAGCTTTAACCACTGTGAAGCAAGATGAACTGCTCGCCTCGTTGTTTCGGCTCCCGCGTCATGCTCGCAGTCTCTTTTTATGAGATCGACTTGAGAGGCGTATAAAACATGCTGCGCGAACGCGGCTAGAAAATCGCACAAGGTCAGAAGGTGGTTACTTCAAGGTTGCAATTGCAAAGCATGTACTAACTGCCAGTTATATTTAGCGGCTTAAATATATATCACCGTAATAAAGTGACAAAAACAAAGCAAACCTGCAGAACGATGTGAACGCTTGCTGAAAATGCACAGACGTCCATTCCGGCGTAATAAAGCAGCCTTCCCGACGCGTGAATTGCAGGCGCCGAACTTCTGGCAATGTGCCGAGTTCAGTTGAATTCAACCAACCGCGCAACGCTAACGGTATAACGCGTGAACGTTCAACAACGACGGGTAGGTCTCACGAACACGAGGAGTCAAAACACAATGGTGTTTCACCTACAACCGTAACTGGACTTTCACGGAAGACAGCGAGTAATCATTACTGTAGTCGCTGCGTGCGGCGCCGCGTTACGCACCGATTCAGGTAGTCGAAACGAACGAAAACGATGAACTGAGACAGTCAAAATAGAAGGCGAGACAGCGCTGTCAGCTGTCCACGCTTGCCGCCTCTATTTCTCGCGCGACACGCCCGGGGAACCGATACAGTTTCACACGTGAATCCATAGTCGGAAACAGCGCGAGCACACGGGACTAGAAAGACAGACAGGACTTTGCGCTGGCTAACAACATGAGCGTTTATTTCGTGCGAAGACATATATACGGTTCCTTGGAAACAGATAAACAAGAAAGGATGAGGGAAAGGGGAAGCCCTACGCCTGCGCGTGCTTTGGTGCTAACTTTCCCAGATTTTCCTTTACGAGGGAGCTTCCGGAGGACGGTCAACTACGCTTCCTGGACATCAAGATGAAGTTTAGCGCAGAGCACATGTGTTGGGAGTATTCACCTCGTTCAAAGAAAGACTTGCTTCCATTTTAATCTCATCATTCTAAGCTTTTCAAAAGGGCCATCGCGCTCTCCGCTATGAAGAATGCTCATGTTAGGTCATGTCAGCATCAAATCGCCTCAAGCTTCACCAATTAAGTGTGCAGGTTGAAGAAGGCTGGCTTCCCTGACCAATTCCTGTCGGGGTTGGCCGAAGTCATCCTGAAGGAGCACCGTAAGCCGGCGAAACCTCGGGCTGTAGATGACAGGGCAAGAGTGGCGGTCATACCCTATCTGCACGGTGTTTCGCACAAAATCAAGAAGGCTGCCGCACGTGCCAGCGTAAGGGTGGTGTTCTCGGCGCCAATCAAACTAGGATCACTGTGCAGAAAGGTGAACGCCCCTCGCCCAAATCCTTCCATTTGCAAGAAGCAACATACGACGCGGTTTGTGCCCTGCAAGACTGAGGTCGTCTATGAGATACCAACTTCCTGCGGTGGCCGCTACGTTGGGCAAACAGGGCGTTGCGTTAATGATCGGCTGCGAGAGCACAAGAACAATCTCAAGGACAAGACTGGAAGCAATGTGGCAATCCACTGTGCCGAGTGCGGTTGCACTCCGGGTTTCGAACAGATGCGTATCTTACGCAGATATCGTGACTGCCACGCCCTGGAAATTACCTATGCGGAACGGAAAGTCATTGATGACCAAGTTCAGGATATGCTGCACAAAGGCATTATTGAAGAGTCGTGCAGCCCGTGGGCAGCGCCTGTTATTTTGGTTAAGAAGAAGGACGGCTCTTGGAGGTTCTGCGTCGATTATAGATGATTGAACGCCCTGACTAAAAAAGATGTGTATCCGCTGCCTGGGATCAACGACGTCATTGACTGCCTGCACTCAGCTTCTTACTTTTCGTGACTTGACCTAAGATCAGGGTACTGGCAGATCCCTGTGCACCCTGCTGATAAGGAAAAGACCGCATTTGTGACGCCTTATGGACTGTATCAATTTAATGTTATGCCTTTTAAGCTTTGCAATGCTCCCGCCACTTTTGAAAGATTTATGGATGCGATTCTTCGCGGTCTTAAATGGGAAGTGTGTTTGTGCTATTTGGACGACGTGGTTATTTTTGGACGCACATTCGAAGAGCATAACGCCCGCTTAAGCCTCGTTCTGGACTGTGTCGAAAAGGCTGGCTTGGTTTTGAACTCGAAGAACTGCCGCTTTGGTGAACGACAGGCATTGGTCCTCGGTCATCTGGTCGACAAAGATGGTGTCAGGCCCGACCCTCGAAAAATTGAAGCAGTCAGCACCTTTAAGCCACCCAAGTCTGTAAAGGAACTCCGCAGCTTTCTAGGGCTATGTTCTTACTTTCGACGCTTTGTGCCGAAATTTTCGGACATCGTGTATCCATTGAAGAGCATCTTGCGAAAAGACAGCCCTTTCGAATGGACACCTGAATGTGATGCTGCATTCTCTCAACTAAAATTTATGCCGACGTCAGAACCTCTCCTTCGTCACTTTGATCCATCTGCGCCCACTGAAGTGCACTGTGACGCAAGCGGTATTCGCATCGGAGGCGTGCTCGTTCAGCGCCATAATGATGAAGAGCATGTGGTCGCCTGTACGAGTCGTTCTCTGAGCAAGGCAGAAAGGAATTATACTGTGACAGCGCAAGAATGCTTGGCAGCTGTTTTTTCTGTTCAGAAGTTTCGTTGTTACCTGTATGGTCGTCCGTTCACGATTGTAACCGACCATCATTCCCTGTGTTGGCTCGTTACCTTCCGAGACCCTTCTGGACGCCTTGCGCGCTACGCTTTGCGGCTCCACGAATTTGACTTTAATGTTTCATACAAAAGTGGCAGGCGTCATTCCGATGCGGATTGCCTTTCTCGTCTTCCTTTGTCAACAACGGAAGATAATGCGGACACCTCCGACATCTTCTTTGCTGCTCTCTCTCACACGTTTCCTGACGCTAGTATCTTCCAGCGGGAACAGCCCAATGATTTATGTTTGGACCCGTTGTTCGCCGACGCTCGCAGTCCTAAGGGCAGTGGTCGATTTTGCCTTCGAGATGGACTGTTATACAAGATAAATTACTCAGGTCATGGTGCGCGGTATTTATTGGTTGTTCGCGACAGTCTGAGACGCGACGTTCTCCGTGTGATGCATGATGATCCGACGTCAGGCCATCTTGGATTCATTCGCGCCTTACACCGAATGCAGGAGCGGTTTTACTGGCCTAAAATGCGAACATGTACGAAGAATTATGTACGAAGAAGAACATGTACGAAGAAGAGCTGCGACAAGTGCCAGCGTCACAAGCGACCCACAAGCGCTCCACAAGGACTTCTTCATCCTGTAGCGCCGCCTACGACGCCTTTCGAGCAAGTTGGTATCGACCTGCTAGGACCGTTTCCGCAATCTTCGAACAACAACCGCTGGGTCATAGTGTGTGTCGATCACCTCACCCGATATGCGGAAACCGCTGCGATACCATCCTCTACAGCCGCGTCCGCAGCTTCCTTCCTGTTGCGCTCCGTTGTTCTTCGCCATGGACCGCCTCGTGTAATTATTAGTGACCGTGGTCGCCAATTCGTCGCCGACACTGTGGAAGAATTGCTTCGCCTTTGCACTTCGCAGTTCCGCCACTCATCGCCATATCATCCCCAGACGAACGGGCTTGTCGAACGTACAAACCGCACCCTAACTAATATGCTGGTTATGTACGTATCATCGAAACACAAGAACTGGGATGATGTCTTGCCATTTATAACCTATGCTTATAATACAGCGAAGCACGAAACCACAGACTTCACTCCTTTCTACCTGCTCTACGCTCGATCTCCGCGCAGTTGCCTCGACACAATACTCCCATTTGAGCTTCATACGGACGACTCAGTTGCCCAGACATTGTGCCGTGCTGAAGCAGCCCGCCAAATTGCTCGCCTGCGCACACTAGCATCGCAAGACCGATCCAAGC
Organism: Rhipicephalus sanguineus; assembly: GCF_013339695.2. Lineage (NCBI taxonomy): Eukaryota > Metazoa > Arthropoda > Arachnida > Ixodida > Ixodidae > Rhipicephalus > Rhipicephalus sanguineus. The sequence goes on from NC_051183.1 coordinate 161,708,261, forward strand.
AGCGGTATGATCGACGCCGCGACGATGTTTCATTCGAAAAGGGCGACTTTGTGTGGTTGTGGACCCCCCAACGCAAACGTGGTTTATGCCAGAAGTTTTTATCCCAGTATGCTGGCCCATTCGTCGTAGTAGATCGCTTGAGTGACTTAACCTACGTGGTGGCACGTCTGACGTCAGCTGGTCGTCGATCTAGTCGGACCCAGTTGGCGCATATTGCTCGCCTCAAGAAGTTCCATCCCGCACTTCGCCAGTGATTCTGACTCGCCCAGCGGGCTTCGTCAGTGAACCGGGGAGTGCTACGGTATGAGCCGGGTCAGGGTATGAGCCACGAGAGGAGAGGAAGAGGAGGTTCAGCTGCTTCTACTTATGGACGCCATCACCGCCTATCATTGCCTGACTTCATCGGTAAATAAACACAGTTAACCTCAATCGAACCGTAACAATATGAAGCGTTCACGATTCATTCCATTGGGCCATCATGTGTAAGCGCACCGTCCATCGCACTAACCAACAAGGAGATTAATTACCTCCGTGACTGATATCTGCTTTTTCATGCACTAGTCACGGCGCAGGTGTAGGGCTTCCCCTTTCCCTCATCCTTTCTTGTTTATCTATTTCCAAGGAAGCGTATATATGTGTTCGCACGAAATAAACGCTCATGTTGTTAGCCAGCGCAAAGTCCCGCCTGTCTTTCTAGTCCCGTGTGCTCGCGCTGTTTCCGACGATGAAGCCATGCCAACAAGCTCAAGTTGACACCCTCCTTCACACGTGAATCGCGTGCCTTGATGTTGTCTGCACCGTTGTGGCAGGCCACGACACCGCAATACTTCGGACCTCGCTTGCGCTTCCGCGGGGTGGCTTCTGCCAACGTCGAAATGGAGCTTCGCACAGCAAGCCTCCCGGTTCAGCGTGCCAAGCTGTCGGCACGGCGCCCCAGTTCCCCGTACCGACTGAACAGCGCGCGTGCGCGCGTGTTCCCGCTGCCGCAAACATGTTGAGTCAGCTGCGCTTGCACCCAGTTGCACCAGAGCTTCTCTCCAGAGGCGCAGCGTGGCGCTGTCAGCGCGCCGCAAGCTTGAGCTTGGGTTCCCTATACTTTCCTTGGCATTAATGTCTGTTAGTTCTCATTAATAAAATGAGTGTTTATATTGCATGAAATGTGGATACATGCGGGACATGTGGATACCGCATAGCGTATTGTACGTTTTTCAAGTTGCATACAGGCCCGTAGCCTCTGTAACCTTGGCTAGAAGAGAAAGGAATACATGTATTGCCACGCGCGCTCCTTTTTGTATTTCTCTGTAATCGGCCCACTACACGTATAGCCACTGTCTTTCGCAAACCGCGCCCGAATGTCTGGGAAGCTTCCAGATTAATTTCAAAACTTCTAATAGGCTTGGGCACGCAAACGGGGACAATTCAGCTTATTCTGGAACTAGCACGGCCATCGGAAATGAGACGCGAATGTTCAATGTCCAAGTATAAATGCCGGCGCCTAACCGACCATAGATTACACGACGGCGGAAGACTGTTCTCGCCGCTATCACTTTACACTCTTAAAAAAAAGGGTGTCTGTACTGACTACCTTTGGGTGGTAATCGCCTCGCTACACATATGATGACCTTTTGGGGTGTCAAACGACTCCCTTCGTTCTTCAGACCAACGACTCCCTTCTTCACAATTTGGGGTGTCAAACGACTCCCTTCGTTCTTCAGACCAACGACTCCCTTCTTCACAAGCAGAGAGTCTACGTTACTCCCAACGCAGGAGTCTACATGACTACCTTTTATTTCCCGCTAGTACCTCTAGGTAGTCAGGGTGACCCCTTTGCCATGGTAACGCTGACCCCCACTGGAGCGTTCCTTTGACTCCGTTGTCCTTAAGGACAGTGGTGTACATGACTCCCCTGGCAAGAGTCAGTGTGACCACTTCGTGGTACTCAATGAGACACTCTGCAACAAATAATGCGTTTATTTTTCTTCTTGGTCGATATTGATGAAACTTGCTGAGTTTAGGTTTACTTATGTGGCGATTTCAAATATGCAATTATCTGGAAGAAAACGCAGTTTTTACACATAAAAATTTCATGTGTCTTGATGAGCAAGCCTTTCCAAACTTGGAGTTACAAAGTAAATCGACATATCGCTATAGTTAGGGGACAAAAACTGTATGCAATAGTTTTAAAGGAGTTTACTGCGCTGTTCTGGCAAAGGAGTTTACTGCGCTGTTCTGGCATAATGTTCATGAACCCACTAGCCCACATACGAACTCGCGTTTTAAACCCATTTGAGTTAAAAGTTACGTAATATTGAACTCTCGTGAGCGAATCACCAGCTAGACATACACTTACTGGTCAATGTTCAGCATATGACTATTGTTAAGTGGGTTTAGGACATGCATTCTGGTTATGTTGCATACAGTTCCCATTTCATATTATTGTGATATGCTTACTTTGTAACTCGTGCAGGCCTAACATGGCACATGAAATGTTTGATATACTTAACACGACATATAATAGTAGAAAAATATTTGCATTTTCAAAATCAGGGTACAAATACACATAAACTAAACAAGTTTTATAGAGATTGATCAAGAATTTCAAAAGAACTTCAAATCAGAGCGAACACCATTAGGGTTTTTATCTGACAATCGACGAAAGTTGGTGCCGCTACCTCTTGTTACTCAACAAGGCACTTCCACCGAGTTTACTCAAACAGGAACACTGTGGTGGATGCATGACAGCCGCAACAAGTTTTTGTAGCAACTTTACAGTGCTGCATTCGATTCCTATGGGGGAAATAAAATACTACTCGAAGTTGATACAGATGAGTCTCAGAACAATTTCCGCTCGCGTAAAACAACAAAAAATGTTGATTCTAGAAGAAAGTAAGCCATGCAACACGGAAACAGAAGAGATGCGGACAGCTCAAACGCTAGCGTTTGGTTTGTCTGTGTCTTCTCTTTCACGTCTGCATGCCTTCATCCTATAAACAAACTAAAATTTCTGCGATTCGTAAAATTATTCTTTGAATCGGTTTTAAACACTTCATGCCATTTCATACATGTTCACGTTGTAATGACAACCTACTGTTTTGTCAGTAAGCACCTAAACTATAGGCACAACATCCTGCGAATAATGCGTAGTCCTTAGCCACGTCACCACAATTGTTAAGCATTTTATATATATATATATATATCTGTGTGTGTGTGTGTGTGTTTGGCATTTTTGAGCGCGCAAAAGAACAGGGACGAAAAACGACGCGGACACAGCGCTGACTTCCAACATATGCTTTATTTTCTACAGTGGTACATATATATATATAGACAACAAAAAGCAACGCACGCAGGTGCATTGTACAGGAAGGCTTCATGTAAAACCACAAATAAGTATGCATGATAAGCAATCAAACAACCTGATACCGGATTTTTTTCTTCTTTAAGAGATCAAGCGGTCATTCCTGACTACCACTATCGTCTAGTCACCCTGTGGGCCTTGCTTAGAAAGTCTAGTTCTTTTTGGATAGGTCAATTGAAGGTGCACTAATGCACATGTCTCCAAAACTTGCAATCTTCGCCGCTTCAATTATCTTGCGTGTTGTTTGTGCCTGGCTCCTTCCTGTCGCAGTGCACTGCGAATACATGTGATCGCACCCACACTTCCTGCAGTGGAAAGCCACATGTCCCACACCTCCAGTTCGCACGTTATTTGCGTGCTCACGCAGCCTGTCATTGGCACACCGTCCCGTCTGCCCTATGTATTTCTTGCCACAGGACAGCAGTAACTCATAAATGATGTTGTTCTCACATTTAACAAAGCTTTCTTTGTGCTTTTTTTGGCACCTGGGTTTTTCAGAACCACTGTAGGAGGCCTTGCACAGATTATAAAGCTTGTTTGGTGCTGAAAGGACGACTCTTACGTTGGCGTTGTTTCCTATCTTTTTCAGCCTATGTGAGACATCGTGAAGGTACGGTATGACGGCGCATTTCCGCTTGACAGGCTCCGTTTCTGGTGAAGCCTGCTCCTCACCCTCGCGAGCATGTTTGACAGTCTTGAGAAGACCCTCCGCCACAGATGTGACGACATACTGAGGAAACCCCGCCTTTTTCAGGCAGTCAGCTTGCGCCTGGAAACTACACGAACACTTGTGAGGACATGAGCGGCGAAGCGCATTCATTAGGGTTAATTTTGCAATACCCCTTTTAACTAGCTTGGAGTGGCCCGAAGAAAACGGCAGAAGCGGCTTATTGGCCCTAGGCTCGTACGACCAGCAGACCTGGTCTCGCTCAAAGAACATTCGTAAGTCAAGAAAACGCAAGGCGTTGTTTTGCGGCATTTCATGCGTGACTGCGAGCGGTTGCAGGAAACGCGTGAACAGATCAAGTACGTTTGAAGAATCATTGCCAAATTCGCCTGGACTTGATTCTAGAAAGACAACGTAGTCGTCTACATATCTAAACACCTTCTTTACATTTGTGCCTGTTAGCTCTGTTTCTAGTTTCTAGTAACAGGCACAAATGTAAAGAAGGTGTTTAGATATGTAGACGACTACGTTGTCTTTCTAGAATCAAGTCCAGGCGAATTTGGCAATGATTCTTCAAACGTACTTGATCTGTTCACGTGTTTCCTGCAACCGCTCGCAGTCACGCATGAAATGCCGCAAAACAACGCCTTGCGTTTTCTTGACTTACGAATGTTCTTTGAGCGAGACCAGGTCTGCTGGTCGTACGAGCCTAGGGCCAATAAGCCGCTTCTGCCGTTTTCTTCGGGCCACTCCAAGCTAGTTAAAAGGGGTATTGCAAAATTAACCCTAATGAATGCGCTTCGCCGCTCATGTCCTCACAAGTGTTCGTGTAGTTTCCAGGCGCAAGCTGACTGCCTGAAAAAGGCGGGGTTTCCTCAGTATGTCGTCACATCTGTGGCGGAGGGTCTTCTCAAGACTGTCAAACATGCTCGCGAGGGTGAGGAGCAGGCTTCACCAGAAACGGAGCCTGTCAAGCGGAAATGCGCCGTCATACCGTACCTTCACGATGTCTCACATAGGCTGAAAAAGATAGGAAACAACGCCAACGTAAGAGTCGTCCTTTCAGCACCAAACAAGCTTTATAATCTGTGCAAGGCCTCCTACAATGGTTCTGAAAAACCCAGGTGCCAAAAAAAGCACAAAGAAAGCTTTGTTAAATGTGAGAACAACATCGTTTATGAGTTACTGCTGTCCTGTGGCAAGAAATACATAGGGCAGACGGGACGGTGTGCCAATGACAGGCTGCGTGAGCACGCAAATAACGTGCGAACTGGAGGTGTGGGACATTTGGCTTTCCACTGCAGGAAGTGTGGGTGCGATCCCATGTATTCGCAGTGCACTGCGACAGGAAGGAGCCAGGCACAAACAACACGTGAGATAATTGAAGCGGCGAAGATTGCAAGTTTGGGAGACATGTGCATTAGTGCACCTTCAATTGACCTATCCAAAAAGAACTAGACTTTCTAAGCAAGGCCCACGGGGTGACTAGACGATAGTGGTAGTCAGGAATGACCGCTTGATCTCTTAAAGAAGAAAAAAATCCGATATCAGGTTGTTTGATTGCTTATCATGAATACTTATTTGTGGTTTTACATGAAGCCTTCCTGTACAATGCGCCTGCGTGCGTTGCTTTTTGTCGTCTATATATATATGTACCACTGCAGAAAATAAAGCATATGTTCGAAGTCAGCGCTGTGTCTGCGTCGTTTTTCGTCCCTGTTCTTTTGCGCGCTCAAAAAGTCAAACATGAATTACCAACTTGCCGATGCCTACGCTCTCTCAATATATGTGTGTGTGTGTGTGTGTGTGTGTGTGTGTGTGTGTGTGTGTGTGTCATTCCATGCCAAGTGTCCCAGACGTGGCGCTCGCACATCACAGATTTTGCTGATAAAATTTGTGCCTTTTTCCTGTGCCACATGGAGTATTGTGGCAAAACACTTTTGGTCGAAAAAAATTTTGACAATCATAGCACCCCCTCGAAATTCGCTTCTATTTATTAAACTGTACTTAATAGAAAAATGTGTATAAAATCTATTTTTGTGTGTTGAGCTACGAAACCGCGCTTGCGCTATCACAGAGGTTCTGTTTAGTTGTCCCATTCATTATTTCTGATTTTTGTTGTGTTTCACTACCAGCTACGTAGCTTCAAAAACTACAAAAATCTTCAATGTTCGTGAATTTTTCTTGAGCTATTTGCAACTCACCCTAACCAATATTAATCATAGCCCGATTTCCAGGAAAGTGTATTTTAGTACAGAAATGTTTAGGGGTAAAATAGACTTCAAATCTTTCCGAAAAAATTGTGATATTTGAGAAAATGTACGATTTGTCACATGTTTGACCGTATTTTTCATACTGATGCGGTCAAAGTAAAAATCCTCGTCATGTGGCGTTTGATAAAGACTTCATCGTTAAGTAACGAAGAAAGTCTAATCAAATCATTTTTTTTGTTTTAAGGAAGAAAATTTTTGAATTTGGCCCTCCGATCGCGCAGTGCATTTCATTTTGCTGCCACTTCGCCGCAAAGCACGTGGTCGCCCTTACAGCTGACACTCGTCACAGGCAGCGGCCAGATGCGAGATGTATGTCAGCGGCTCGTGAGTGGTCGAAAGTCTTGTCGCGCTGTCAGGGCGACGAGTAATGAATTTGCGTTACAATGAGCATTTGCTAGGCGGGCCCAATGGGAAATATGGACGCCCGAGAGCAGCATGTGGAGTCGTTGGCACAATGTCCTAGAGGGACGTCTGCACAACTAGCATACACATACTGAAAGAAATAATGCACACTGTACACACTTCTTTCTCAGGGTATACATGTTGTACAGACGGCCTCTAGCACAATGTGCCAACGACGCCATAGGCTGCTCTCGGGCGTCCATACTTCCCATTGGGCCCGCCAAGCAAGCTCACATTGTAACGCGAATTCATTACTCGTCGCCCTGACATCAACGTGACAAGACTTTCGACCACTCACGAGCCACTGACATACATCTCGCATCTGGCCGTTGCCTGTGACGAGTATCAGCTGCAAGGGCTACCACGTGCTTTGCGGCGAAGTGGCAACAAAATGAAATGCACTGCGCGTTCGGAGGGCCAAATTCAAAAATTATTTTCTTCCTTAAAAGAAAAAAATGATTTGATAAGACTTTTTTCATTACTTAACGATGAAGTCTTTTATCAAACGCCGCATGACGAGGATTTTTACTTTGACCGCATCAGTATGAAAAATATGGTCAAACATGCAACAAATCGTACATGGGTACGCATTTGGGCTGGTTGGTTCATGATTACGGGTGAGAAACAGCGCTAAAAAGACGTGACAAGAAAGGACACGAGACCACGGCGCTGACTAACAACCAAATGTGCTTTATTTCTTCAGTCAGCATAAATATACTTCACCACTAACGTAATGAAAATACAGAAAACTCAGCCTGCGCAGAGGCAGTAAGGCGATCAACGAGACATGAATTCTATCTCCTTCGGAAGGAGGGAAACCGAGGGGAAGCTTACACACGTTAGTGGTGAAGTATATTTATGCTGACTGAAGGAATAAAGCACATTTGGTTGTTAGTCAGCGCCGTGGTCTCGTGTCCTTTCTTGTCCCATCTTTTTAGCGCTGTTTCTCACCCGTAAATTGTACATTTTCTCTAATTTCACAATTTTTTTTCGGAAAGATCTGAAGTCTATTTTACCCCTAAACATTTCTGTACTAAAATACACTTTCCTGGAAATCAGGCTATTATTAATATTGATTAGGGTGAGTTCCAGACAGCTCAAGAAAAATTCACGAACTTTGAAGATTTTTGTAGTTTTTGAAGCTACGTAGCTGGTAGTGAAACACAAAAATTCGGAAATAATGAATGGGACAACTAAACAGAACCTCTGCGATAGCGCAAGCGCAGTTTAGAAGCTCAACAGACAAAAGTAGATTTTATACACATTTTTCTATTAGGTACAGTTTAATAAATAGAAGCGAAATTCGAGGGGGTGCCAGGACCGTCAAAAATTTTTTCGAGCAAGAATGTTTTGCCACAATACTCCATGTGGCACAGGAAAAAGGCACAAATTTTATCAGCGAAAGCTGCGATGTGCGAGCGCCACGTCTGGGACACTTGGCATGGAATGACCCTTAAATATAAGAGCTACAGAAAGATCACGAAGGTCCTGATACTGTAGGAAGGCATTTGACACACGACGTACGTTTTAGCACTATGCTAATGCTAAAACGTACGTCGTGTGTCAAGTACCTTATATATATAAGGTATGATATATATAAATATATATATTAGCGGTGGTATGGAGAGTTCTGTACAGAACTGAAATACAGAAACACCGTCCAGAAATACAGCGAGACACATTACTGTCAGAATGAGTGAGATATGAAAAGCAATAGTTTCCCTAACATCGTTCATTACTGTCAAATGCGGCAATATACTAGACCTGGCATAAACATTAGCATAGCCAGCAGTCAGTTTTTATGAATAGGAATCAATGGCCAGCCATCAAGCACTTCTTTGCGACATCCATTACATAATTTATGTGGCATACAGCGCAAAACATGCAACATGTGTAGTTCTCATGTAGTACAGGATTCTCATGTAGTCATCTGAGATACAGGACCCCAATAGGTGACATAGCTTGCGTGCATGAGCTTGGCAGTGTCATGTTCCCAGACCATGTCAGGGTCAGGTGGCATTCTGGCGAAAAGGACAGCAGGTTGCACTGATTCGAGACCACTCACGGCCAGACCTTAAGCGTGGCTATTCCGAATTCTTGGACACGTCTTGACTACCTCGAGACACGAAGTTTCCAAGGAGGCTTCCTGGTCAAATGCAGCTGTAGAGCTTCAATGTGCAGTCTTGAAGCAACCTGAAATAGTCAAGTGCACAAAAATAAACACATGATGACAGACAGATCGATCACTTTTTAATCTGACAAGGGCAGCGCTCACACACCAGATTCCATGAAGTGTCATGGCAATGAACAAAACCAGGGATACTCATTAACTTTGCTGTACTTTGAGGGTCTGTTACTCCCTTAGCCAGCTGCAACTGTTTCCGCTGCATGACCTCCGTACAATTAGAAGGATGTTTTTTTAGAGAACGCATATTTCTTATCAAATTGTATAATAGTCATGCTCAAGATGTTTTCGCGCACACACTCTATGTCAAGAAGGAAATAGTTTGCTGCAACTAAAATGGCAATGAAGAGATTAATTAACAAAAACTCTATAATTAACTTTTAATTCCTGACCTGGAGGTAGTTGTTTATATTAGAAAGTTGTATCGCGTGCCAATTTATGGCATACACATTTTTTTTAATCGCGAAAGTTACACGTAATTCGTGATATTCATCCTTGAATTTCAAGGACGAAATCGAAACTGATAGCGCCTGACGTGCAGGAAACGTCGCTTCTCTGTTACGTAAGCTCGGAGCTACACGTGAAAAGAAGGTGATGATAGTTTAATGAAGGTGGGCCGAAGCAGAATGTGATCAGGAAAATCTGCAAGCATTCAGAAATACACAAGTAAACAGCTTATTATTTGGGTGCGATGTGTGGTACTTATCTGTAAACATAGAAAGAAAAGGTTGATATTACTGCCGTTTCGGATGCGCGCATCTCGAAAGAAACAAATGAGCACCAAACGCCACATGCAAAGGTAAGGCGATCCGCTGACGCAAGTTAGATGACTTGCCAGTTTTCACGAAAAGGTACGACCACGACGCGCCTTCATTAAAATTTCGTCACTCCCTTGTCGCGGGCAGCTCCGGTCTGACGTAACAGAAAAACCGCGTTTTCTGTGTGCCGGACACGATCAGTTTTGATTTAGCCCTTAAAATTTCACAATAAATATCTCGAGTTACGTAAAACTTTCATGATTTCTGAAAAATGGGTATACCATAAAGCGGCACGCACTACAAATTTCTAATATAAACAACTGCCCTCAAGTCAATAAATAAAAATTAGTTAACGGGTTTTTGTTAATTAGTCCCGTCAACGCATTTTTTGTTGCGGCAGAATATTTCCGCCTCGAACTAGAGTACTACTGGAGCGTGACTGTCGTAGAGTTTTTTTATAAAAGATATGTACTGTCTGAAAAAAAATCACCCTGTATAGCATGGCAGCAGTATTTTAATAATAATAATAATTGTTGGGGTTTGACGTCCCAAAACCACGATAAGATTATGAGAGACGCCGTAGTGGAGGGCTTCGGAAGTTTCGACCACCTGGAGTTCTTTAACGTGCACCTAAATCTAAGCACACGGGTCTAAACCATTTTCGCCTCCATCGAAAATGCGGCCGCGGCGGCCAGGATTCGATCCCGCGACCTGCGGGTCAGCAGTAGAGCACCATAACCACTAGACTAGCAGTATTTTAACGAAGACCTGTAGGTCGCGGGATCGAGTCCCGGCCTCGGCGGCTGCATTTTCATTGGAGGCGAAAATGTTTGAGGCCCGTGTACTTAGATTTAGCTGCACGTTAAAGAACCCCAGGTAGTCGAAATTTCCAGAGCCCTCTACTACGGCGTCTCTCAATCATATCGTGGTTTTGGGATGTTAAACGCCAAATGTTATTATTAGTTTAACGAAGAAAACGGCAAAATGTGTATACAGCTACACGAAATATGGCGAATGTACGACAAGACTAGGCTTGCCTTCACTGCCTTCTTTCTGTCGCATCATTGTGAGCGTGCCCTTCTAGTGCCTGGCTTCAGAACAGCTGCACGAAGGTGCAGCTATTCTAAAGGCCTAATGTGCCATTTTTTCTTCAGATCTATATCAACAGGCAAAGGCCTCGTTTTTCCGTTTGTCTGGAAGGACAACCCACCAGCCAGCGTTGACCAGTATAGAGGGTTGGGAGCAAACTCGGGCAAACTGTGCAGCACAAACATCAGCTGAAACCTCAAACAATCGAGGTGATGAGAAGCGGTCAAACAAAAAGGAACAGTGCTGAAGTGACTTATATACATATTAAAAACAACAGCTGATTATGGCACGAAATTGGGACAATTAAGGTGCATTGTAAAAGAATGTCAAATGAGGTACCCTGCTGTAAAAAGTGCTAAATATTCATTGCAGACTATGGCGAATAGAATTCAAATAGGATACAGCGAGTGTTTCGAGGTATAATGACGAAGCAATAATTGCTAGAGATTTATGAGCGAAAAGCACAATGCGATTAAGCGGTGCTACATAGTGGGAGATCACGGATTAATTTCAACTACCTGGAGTTCTTCAACGTGCACAAATCAGAGGGCATGGGAGTTTCTGTATCTCGCCCCCTTCTAAATGCAGCTGCCGGGGTCAGGAATAGAACCCGCGTCCTTGGGCTTCGCAGCGTAACGCTTCCAAGTCCATTTTAAGGGATTTTTGTCCACTGCCCACAACATCACTGTAGACTGTATCTTTGTGTTGAAAATAATAACGAACTGAACCACGGCTGGTATAACAAAGGCATCCAATATCCACGAAACACAGCGTTTGAGCAGTATGTTTACTGCCATTATTACTAGCCGGTGTTGTGTTTACTATTAGGTACTAGCACCACACCACATTAGACAAAGCAAGTATCACAGGAGGATGAGGTTATGCTCGTATGCAGTTTGTGGAAAAAAAAAAAAACTACAACTTTGAAGTGAACTCACATTTACCTTTGTTGCATGATATTTTTTAGCATCATAAGATCAAGTCACCACTGTTTCAATTAAATGAAACTGTGCTACAAAAGCTATTGCATCAAAGTTTTATAGCAGTTACGCACGCACGCACGCACGGACGCGCACGCACGCACGCACGCGCGCGCACACACACACACACACACACACACACACACACACACACACACACACACACACACACACACACACAAACAAGCAAACACGGCGAGAAGTTCGAATATGCAGCGAATAAATACGTATTAAACGTGTTTCAACGTCTGGGTAGCAAAGGAAAGAAACACTAAATTCTAGAGTTTCACGAGCCAAAATCATGATCTGGATATCAGGCATGTTCGGGCCGGGTGCATTAGATTGATTTTGATCAGCTGATCTTACTTACCCTTCAAATATATATCGGTGCAACGTTGCTCTACGTGTCACCACACTCGACTTGCAGCCGAGATTTCAACTCGCAATTTCATGTTTTTCTGGCATGTATGGAATAAGGAAACACGATATTGGCGCGCACCACTCCGTTTTACCCGCTACTGGATAGTCCAGTGCGGTTTTCGTCGTTGCCAAGCCATTGAAACACGATAGCAAAATCCGTGCAACTGGAACATCAGAAAGACAAGTGGCAAAGCTACGTGTGAAGCGAATAAAAGAGTTGTAGGCAGAACTCACCTGAAATCTATAACGACCGTAGGAGCGTCGTCCACAGGCTTCGTCTGTCGGTGCCACTGGGATCCGTCATGCGCTGCCATCTTGCTCAGGCAAGTTCACGACGAAACGAAGCTTACTGCAGGGACTTCTCCGTCCGGAGGCTGCTTTTCCCAAACACTGAGTGACACTGCTTCAGCCAGTCACGGCAAGCGTGAGCCGACGACACGATACTACGCCACGAATGCATAGCCCGAAGAAAGTCACGCAAAACAATCACTTGCAATCACGCCTGACGACACAGATTATTCTGGCGGACTAAAGAACGACCACAACGAGACGGATCACGAACAATGCCGTCTCACGACGCCAGGCCAAAATGGCTGTCTCGTATTGATGGCTTCGGCTTTGGATTAAGTAGCCTCCACGAACGCCTAAATGGTTTCGGTTTTGTTTTGGTGCTATAGAACACACATCCATGCATAGTTAAAACTCTATTGAATAATATCAGGGTGGAGGAGGCGAAGCGTGCCCTGTGTGTGTCTGTAAGGGCTGTACGGTGGGAGGGGGCGCAGGTGAACGTGCATCCCCTGCTCTAGGGGCTAGGGAGAGTGCGGTGAGGCCGTGTGTGCGTGCCTAGCTGTGCTCAACGTTTGCTGAGCGATTTGGTGGCCCGCGCGGATTATCGTGAAGATATAGTTTAGCTGTGGCGGGCAGAAATGATGACCACGCGAGCTATAATTCTGGTAGTATTGTCGCTCTTTAGGAGACGCGGTAAAGCGTCGCCTTGATAACCGGTCTGCGCGGTTATCATGCCAGCTTTGCGGCACATGTTTTTACGGCCGTCGAGTTAGATGTGTTCCCGATCGCCAGTGCGTTCAACACCATGCACGTCCATTTCACTAATAAATGTATGTTTTCTGCCATACATGCTGTCGTAGGAATCTACAAACCTCGCTTGCAAACGTGCGAAGATTCGCAAATTTGTCAGCGCTGCCATTGTTAAACGTTGTCATAACTCTGAATGTTTCGCTTGGGGGCAAGATTTTTTAAGAACCCTGTTTACTTGTAGACGTTTTCGAAGCGCCGTTTCAGCAATATCGTAACTGAAGCCATAACACAATACGTGCGTAATTCCACATTTTACGAATCCATGTTATATATTCTCAACCAAAATTTTTCGGTATACCACAAGCCAAAGCAGCGAACTGTATCTTGGTCGCAGCCAGTGAAGCTTTCTTTTTAAAAAAAAACCCACCCTGTATATGCAGAACCATCACTGACTCCCTTGGAGCAAGGGAGTCATCTATTTCATTCAGGAGCGTCGACCAGAGCATTGTGACTCCCCTTAGAAAAAAAGGTGGTCATCGGCTGCCACAAAGAGAGTCAAGCAGACGTGACTCCCTTTTGACTCTCTTTTTTTTAAGAGTGTACAGTGTGAATCGCTTGCACGTTGTCTTTTCATTTTCCGGGCGCAAGTTTGCCCAAATAAATAGTTTAGTCTTGAACACGCCGACTGCTGCCTTCGTCAACGTCATGATCACGGGACAGTATCATAGGAAAGCCGGTGTTTGTGTAATGAACCAGAAACTATTGAATATCAATTTATCGACTGCAATCATTATTCATTCATTCATTCCTCTTTACTTTCCAGAATAAAGCTAGAACACTGTTTATTGCTTTCCAAGCTGCATCAGGATACCTTGTACAGATAGCAAAAAACAACTTTTCATAATACGCTATCTTCGCCTTTCGAAGGGCGGTGTTTAGTTTATTTCTGAAAGCTTTAAACTGCTGTAGTAAATCTTGCGCTCGAGATTTCAAGAATGCACGGAAAAGCTTATTGTTTCGGTTTATCAAAGGCCTAATAGCAAATGTGACCCATTGTTTTCTTATTTTCTTTGACGGTTTAAATGCTTTAAAAGGAAATGTGCTAAATGTTTTAAAATGAAAGGTTTTAAAAGGAAATTATATGGACTCTTGGGGCATATTACAAAAGACATTGAAAACGACGAGGCATCGAATGCACCAATCAAGAAAAAATGACAATACTAACAGATGACGGGCCGAGGGCGAGTAATAATGATAATTTATTGTGCTTTACGCGCCAAAATGACGACGTGCTTACGAGGTACGCCGTAGTGGAGGGCTTCGAAAATTTTGACTAATTGAGTTTCTTTTACTTGCGCCTAAATATAATTACACCGGCCTCTAGCATTTCGCCTTTATTGAAAATACAAGCGCCGGGGACGGAATCGAACGCAGAACATTCGAGTTAGCAGCCGAGCACCGTCACCGCTGTGCCACCGGTAGCTGACAACGAGCAGTGGGTTGGCTTCACTTGTTGATCATGGTGGCTATCATGATGATCCTAGGGCAATTGGCACTGTCACGGATTCGGGTGGGCCCGTCCGATAGACTCAGTCAAAGACTGGCTTAGTAGCAAACCACATTTATGAGGCAAAGCCACGGCACCCCAAAAATATACAAATATACAAAAAGACAAGTAAGAATAAGCAAAGGTAATCACGAAGTCTTCACTCTAAACAATAAGTTATCTTAAGCAGCCTCATCTCCTTCTAACATAGTTTTGTATGTCTAGCTTCAAGAGCACTGCTTCGTTGGGACGCTATTGATTCTGCCGACCCTGTTTGGTGCCTAAATCCAGTCAGTGTCAATCTCCTCTGCGATCAATTGTGATCTATGACGCCTTCAACCAACTTGCGGGAAGAGTCAGCCGTCGTCTGTCCACACAGGTCGTCCTCACGCTGACTTGACTGCTATGTCCGCTAGGCCTAACGTCGTCGTCGGCTCCATCGCCCGGCATGGCGTTCCACCGCTGACGTGGCCCTCCGGGAATTGCCTTCGGTGCCTTGCATCAGAAGGGGGCTTGCGTCAGGGACGCTCGTACTAGCGGGGCGCGGCCACTGCATCGCCGAGGAGCCCTGCTCGAACGCCGTCGAGTCCGCCGGCCACACCTCGGGACGCCCGCGTCACCGGCTGCAGACCCGAACGGCCGTCGCTCCCGTCGCCAGTGCGTATGCTGGCGATTCAACCTTCTTCTGCCGAGCCCACGCAGACATTGCCAGCTCACCAGTCTTCTTCCTCCTTTTCGCCCCGTTTCCCGTGCCTCGCGCTCTCGAGACTCTTCCAAGCACGCGCTCTTGCCGATTCGAACATCTGGCCAGCTTCGTCATCGTCCTCTTTCTTCTCTCATATACCTCTTACTTATGACAGGCACCTACCCACTCAGGGGGACTGGACAAGAGTTGGGCCTATCACAAGATCCTAAATATTTCACTTCCTGCTAGAGATTATGGAGTCAATCAGAATGAAGTGTTGTTCTTAATGAATATGCGAACACCAAGTCAACCATTTCAATTAAACTTTAAACACAAAAAAGATGACAACAGAGGAAGCAATCATTTTGACCGAAGACTATAAGCTAAAAAAATTCGCCAAATTCTATGCATCGTGGGAATCGATTTCATGCGAACTGTACAACCACTACCAGTCTAAGCGGGACTTTTCAATACGGCCAAAGCGTTACCAGGAGGATCGACGTCATTGTGTAAAGTGAGTAGTTGTGCGTATATTGTAGGCACACCAGGCACGCCAACTACACTGGCGTGCGAACGGTCAGTTTTATGGCAACGAAGTGCACACTACAGTACGATGTTTCGCATATCATGAGTGACAGTCGTCGGCGTATTTGAGCAACGCTTGACTGTAGCTTGCGGAGCCACGGTTATATATTGTTTGGTACATTATTATAACAGCTGATAGCCACAACTGCAAACACGATTGGCGTTGGCCCGACATGTAGCTTGCTGACGATCGTTTTCCGAAGCGCTTTGAAGCACTATCGTGGCTCTGCGAGTGACTGTCATGCAGAATGTCTGGGTTCGGTTCCTGATCGAACCGTGATTTTTATTCTTCGCTTCGGTCGGAATTTTTTCCTAATGGACAACGCCACCTATGCCAGCACCGCATTATCTGAATGCGAGGTCCTGAAAGCTATCACGTTCAGATTCACAATGTCAATTGCTGCTGTCCCTGGGTTTATATAAACTGTGTATCACCTGTGGCGCATATACCACGGGCGGTGGTATGCGGGTATGTGCCACACGTTACTGGTAGAAATGATTTGATGACGTACGTGACAGGTAAGTTACCTTTTTCATGTAATAACCTGTGAATCTTATTCATCATGCACTCATGTCCTCCTACGCCAATTTGGGTATATACTAAGTTTAATAGGAGACCACGAGAGCGTCCAGACGTCGGCGGCTAGATGGATAGACAGCTCGATAGATGATGGAAACGCTCAAAGTCTCTTTGGTTCGCCAAGGGATGCTTCGCATTTCATATGATAAATTGATGGAACACTTGAATCAATTTGAATCATATAATAATTTATCCCCAGCAATGCACATATTCCTGTCCGAGTGTGCCAGCAAGGAAGCTCAAAACGACAGCAGCCAAGAAGGAGCAAATGACATGCGAGGTTGCCGCGTTATATTTTCGATGCTTCGTGTTCTCTGGGAGGAAAAATGTCGGCAATCCAGCAAGAACTGATCCAATGTCTCCACCTAATTGCATAAAGACCATAAAGGAGTTATCACCACACTAGTTCCGTGCATGTATATACATTTTTATAGACAATTTATTGCAATCGTGCCATTGCTGCTTCTGTCTTTTTTGTATTGCAACATTTTGTGCTCCGAGAGAAGTATAGGAGTGCTGTTAGACAGGTGAGGGTGCGAGACGTGGTGTAGACAATAAAAAAACATACTTTCCAAATCTGGCCGCAGTAATGAAACCCGCAACTGGAAAGAGGAAAAGAAGACAGCCTGCAAGGAAACGCTTAGCTATAGAGTGCCTGCCGCTTCATTTAATACTGGTCATATGTGTCCAGGTGCCCAAACTAAGCGCAGTTTTCTTTGCTTCCCTTTTTCTGGATTTCCTTTTTCTTGTCTTGTCTCCTTCGGTACGGCTATATATGCGCGTTTTTGAAGGAAAGAAATCAGTGAGAAGTCAGCGCACTGATCTTGCTTCTTTTTGTCCTTTTCTCGGGAGTTGCACTGTGGTTCAACTTCTTTTACCCAAGAATATAGGCTGATGGCATCCCTCATTACAACCCACATATTTAGGTCTTATGCGAGGATAGGTTGACACAACACACGTTATCAGGAGATGCGATTACGTGAGAATGCGCAGACGGGACGCTGTATGCAGATCCTGTATTTACAAGCACACACGTCACACTTCTTCACAGGGAGCAGGCAGTGATAGCTCAGAGATCATCGTCGTCTCTTACAGACGAATGACTTGTTCCGGAATGCCAATGGCTTGTAGCAATATTAACACGGAAAGAAGGTACCTTACCTTTCCGCTATCTCACCGTGTAATTGACCTTAGTTAAGTTGTGAACCTATCTTTCATGCGCATTTTTCATAGTGTAAACGTTGCGCATTTGCTTATTTCAAGAGACGCTAAGAACGATTTCTTCATTTACCACATATCACAACATGTCTAAAGGGAGAATTGGTCAGTCATAATCGCCACCACCGCCATCGTTTGCTTCATTATCACCTTGATCATCACGATACTATTCTATGTCTATTGCAGGACGAATATCTCTCGGAATGATCCTCCATTGACCCTCTTATGCGCTACCCGATTCCATTTTATTCCTGTGAACTCCTTAATTTCATGACGCCACATAACACTGTGCCGTCTTCGACAGCGCTTCTCGACCTTTGTTCATTTCGTAACTGTCACATACCATCGGCTACCTACCCTACGCATTAGGAGATCCGCCCATTGTCCACTTTTTTTTTTTAAAACAAGGATATCAGCTAACCCTGTTTTAGGGGCGAAGCTCCTTAGGGTGTGAGCTGTTCCCTCCTCTGTAGTAGTAGTAGTAGTATGTAGCCACCTCGCCCGATCAGCAACGGGCGAGGTGGATCGGCAACGGGCGAGCGCCGATCGGCAACGGCGCGAGGACCCTGCCGTACGACAGTTAAATCACACTAAAAGACATACATTGCGGGCGATATACTCTAGTTAGCTTTCAACTTTTCGTCTTAATGTACATGATAAAGAAATTATTCCTACGAAAAATGCAAAGCACACCTTGAGCAAGATGTTTGGTTTTGGGACGCTTTATGTGCAGTAAACGCCGTGCATTGTTCGCGAAGCCGGAGCACTTGCACGATCGCGTTCCGTTGGCTTTCGTTGGGCATGCTACCGACCTCGCGTCGTGGAACGCGAAGAGGAAAGCTACGCGCGTCGTGTCTTCCATCTAGTCTTGCCATTAATTCTCACAGGGCGAGCTGGAAACGCGGTCGCTCTTGGCGCGCTTTCTCTTCCGTTCGGGAGCGGACACTTTCCCTGCATTTCACCGATCACAAAGCGGTGATAATGAAGGGAGCACGTAAACGAACAGTACAATGAAAGTTTGATGTTTAATATAGACACGGTGTTTCACACTCTTTATATGATGTACTGGGCGAATTTCACAGAAGAGTTTCGCGATTTACCGATGATTCCCTCTGGAACTTCGCCCCACTCATCATCATTCACCCCGTGGATATGCTGTGATTTTTTTCTCGGATCCACTTTGCCCTCTTCCTATCTCTTCACGTTACACCTACCATTTTAGTTTCATCGTAGGCTACATGGTGCATAATATCTCCTCGAGTTTGTTTGTTATCCTCAGAGTTTCTGATTCGTATGTTGAAGGCTCTAGAACGCAGTGGTTGTACAGCTTCTACTTCAGGCACAGGGTTAAACTGCCTGCCATGGTCTAGGAAGTTCTGCCGTATCTGCTCGAGTCCATCATCATTCTTCAGACAACCTCATTTTCATGAACATACTCCGCTCTTCATTCATTATTGTCGGGTGGTAGTGACGCTGAGGAAGGTGGCAGTCACGCTGGTAGAGACGAAACTTTTTACTGTGCGAACATGTGCCCGGAAAAGTAAGCAACTCAAAGTACAAGCTGATGAAGGGAACGAAGTACACCAACCAAATAAAAGCTTAAAAGAAAACGACGTTTCCGCTTTGAAACGTCATTTTCATTGTGAACAAGGCTTCCGTATTTATTGTGAACAAGGCTTCCGTATCGAAGCCGAAACGTTTTCTTTTAAGCTTTTATTTGGTCGGTGTACTTCGTTTCGTTCATCATGTTTTTTCCCAACCAGACGGTTTCCATCGAATTCTCGATTTCAAAGTACAAGCTAAACACTCTGTACTAGACTGATAGTAGCAATCGCAGTCGTCGGCCGTCGGTGTAATCTGATCATGGGCAGAACGCGTCGTCCTTTATACATGAATGATCGAACCTTCCTGGGCCGCGTTATCGCTGATGCTCTCGAAAGCTCTCGAATAAACTTGACTATTCGCGACCTGCGCGTTATCTCAACGTAACGAACTGAAACGATCACGAAGCTTCCCAAACTGTGCTGCACGGCCTGCGCCGAGCAGACGGGACGCTGTATATTTGGGCACACCAGGCACGGCAACTACACTTGCGTGCGAACGGTCAGTTTTATGGCAACGAAGTGCACACTACGGTACGATGTTTCGCATATCATGAGTGACAGTCGTCGGCGTATTTGAGCAACGCTTGATTGTAGCTTGCGAAGCCACGGTTATTATTGTTTGGTACATTATTATAACAGCCGATAGCCACAACTGCAAACTAGGGATGGTCGATTAAAATTTTTAATCGATTAATCGTTAATCGTTAATCGATTTAGCCTTTAATCGATTAATTGCTTTCGGTGGAATCTTTTAATCGATTAATCGACATTTTTAATGGGTGCTTTAAAACCGATATATCTTTGTTTGAGAGGCATCGTTCGTGTTTAATATGGCCCCAATTCTTTTTATTAGACGCGTTGACGATCCAGAATTCCCACTTTCGAAAGTGTCGACGACGGGCCCCTTGTGTCCATTGTGCGAAAATTCACTTTCGCACACTGGACGCAAGGGGCCCGTCGTCGTTGGTTCATGTCGCGGATTCAAGAGTCTGTGGCCATCATCCCTGGACTGTTCGGCAACAGGTCGTATTTTCTCGAAGCCTGCCTACTCGAGCTCATCGAAAACGGAGGCACGTTCGGGGACCACACTGGTTGGAAAGCCGCCGTTGAAACATGCAGTATGGCGAAGGGTGAGGAAATCCCGAGAAAGGTAAAAGAGAGACGAGGAGAAATTAAATAAGAAGCTCGAAGGCATCTTTTCTCTGTTTGTCGGTTAGATATTATGGAAGCCCTGCATAATACTATAATTGCGGACTGACGCGATCTTTTTCTTGAGGTCACCTATGCAGAGATTACACAGAAATATACTGGCCTCAAACAGACCATCCGTACAGGCAACTGCGGGAAATAGAAGGAAAGAAGATGACATTTACGGGCTCGTGTTTCTTTGTTAGACACAATAATAATTAGGACTAACAGACAATATTGCCAAGAAAAAGTATAGGGGGTGTTATTTGTAATAATTGGGATATAAATCTGAAGAAAGTAAAGTGGACGGAAAGATAACTTGTCGCCGGAAGAGACCGTACCTGCGACCTTCGAATAACGCGTCCGATGCTCTACCACTGAGTTACGGCAGCGGTCATCCCTCCGTCCACTTCATAGGGCATACGTGGGCATTTTTAAATCTAGGAGTGTTAGCGCTGATCGCAGCCATGGCGGCGAGTGTGGAACACTCTTTTTCTGCCTTTTGGCGTCACGTAGCAAGTGATCTTTTTAGGAGCCGGCAGCTGACCGATAATCCCTCGCATACTACACTGCAAAAACTGCCCTTCAGATTCCTTCAGATCCACGAGCAAGACCTACGTAGAACTTACAGATGGCTCTCATTATATGGAAATAGGGAGTACATGTTCGTAACTTCAACGGACATATTGCTTTCTTTTTAGTTAGGGAGAGAGTGTTCTAAAGTCCAAACAAAAAAGAAAGTTCTAAAGGTCCTAAAGTTGAAAAGTCCTAAAGTTGCCTGCGCTGTTAAGGTATTTTCCAACCAAAGACCGTCACAGGGCTACTTGTATTGCGATAGCAATTATATGGGCACTCTCGACGGGTTTTTGCCGTCGGCGTCACCGTCGCCGTCATGTTCCGTATAAAGTCCAAATTGATAACATCCCGCCGCGCATCGTAGGTTCTACGCGCGGGTAAAAGCTCGCGAGCAGGGGCGACGATCGCGACTGAAGCAGAGATCAAACGAGCCGGCCTATCTGCGTCACTCGGAGGGCGCATGCGATAACATCCCCCCGCGTGTTAGACCAGCCGTCAAATGCTGCCCAAGCAGAAACGAAACGCCCCGTCCGTCTTGAACGAGCATGGAGGGATGCGGGGGAGGGGAGGGTGCTTGAGCAGCAACTGCGATCTTTGATCCTAAAAGCGCTTTCACGATCGCTTGCGCGCTCGCTATCTCGCAGGCATCAGGAAACGGCTCGTATACTCCTTTACGCGCGCTCTCAACGCCAAGAGACTGCGAAAAGCGCACCTCTCCCTGGAGCGGCCGTATTATCTTACACCAACGTTTTGTATAGTTACGCGAGATCGGATCCAAAAGAGTTAGCTGCCAGCCTTGCTTCGTATAACATTACAATTTGTTGCCTTCGCATTCATTGCTTCGCGCTTGCGGTGAAACTGTGATCTTTTCTCTTCAGACACGATGCGTTTACAGAAGGCCTGGGGAGCGTGCAACTACCACTGTTCTCTATGTGAGCGGTTTATCTTTAACCTTTTTTTTTTTTGAGGTCAACCGAGAGTGGTTAAATTTGTTGTTTTGTGCATGTTACCGTCGCGAGCAACGAGGGTAAACAATATTTTGCTGCCGTCCTGACATACTGGCAGACTGTCTGCGTCTGTTTGCCGCGAAGTAGGCATGTGCGAATATTCAAGCACTAGGAATGTTCGAAGGAATATTACAGTATTCGAATTCGCTTCGACACGAATTTAAGGTTCCGAAATTTCAAAGTATTCATTATGAACGAATAGGCGTAATTGGACGACATGTAACCCACCTGTGAAGGTGGTTTCACTGCAGCCTGCAAGTGCTATGCCGTGAAAACACCTAACCAACAAAATTGCGCATTGCCGCGAAGCCCCACATCAAGGAGGAGGAGGAATAAACTTTATTATTTTAATAAACTTTATTAAGGTTAAATTAACATTTTACTCCGACATAGATTAATCATTTTCAGGGGCGTAGCCGGGGGGGGGGGGGTTCAATTATACGTTATGTATGTCCGTGCGTGTGTTTGTATGTGTGCGTGTATATATGCGCAAGTAAAATTGAAAAAATTCGGGGGGGGGGGGTTGAAACCCCCAACCCTCCCCTTGTCTACGCCTCTGATCATTTTTTAAGTTTAAAAGCTTGTTATACGTGCTTATATGTTATAATATGGTATATGTATAGTAATTTTTAAAGTGTGACGTATTTTATCGGTTATCGCTTGCATATCTTACTGAAATTGAAATCCTGCTACTATTTGATGCTACTAAACGCTACTAAACGTAGCGTTTAGTAGCGTAGCGCTTAGTTTAGTAGCGTTTACTTGCAGCAAAAAGAATGACAGTCGCACATGCCTCGTTCCAATTAAAAAAAAAAAACGCTGTGGAGGTTAGTTGGGCCTCGACAATATTTATGCTAATTTTTTTATATAATGTGTGATACATACTATTCGAACTATTCGATTCAAAATTATTCGACGTAATCACTGTTCGCTTCGAACCTAAAATTTGCTTTTCGGACATCCCTACCGCGAAGGCTTCTGTGCGGCGTTCCACGGTGCCTAATAGACAAGGACACAAGGAACATACGGCGCTGCTTCGTATTGGTGAAAAGCGTCCCTTTACGAAATCGGGACTGTGGCACGGGAGTACAAACCGGTTCGCTGCAGCGGCGGCGGCCTGCGCATCAGCTTCTCCGCAGTGCACGATTGCTAGCGGCGTTTCGAAAACAGATGCGCAACTCCGCCACCTAAAAATAACATTTGCAGTAACTCTAGGGTGCAGTAAAGCTTTAGGGTGCAGGCACTCGTAGCGGCCGCCGCTACGGTCGTCGAAAATTAAAGGGGGGAGGGGGTAAGGGCGCCGGTACCCTGTTCCTCTTAGATCCGACCCTGGAATTTTCGTGGTTGTTGCAATTTCATTCCGAGCTGCGTCTTGAGAGGTTCGTACATGCTCGCGTGCGACTGCAAATCTTTCTAGCCTCTCCAACACACCATGCCTAAAAAGAAAAGACAACCTGTTCCATGACGTTATGCAAAAGAACTCGTGCAATGAAAAGGCATCTATTCTCATTCAGAGCTTCTACGGATCCAGTACGCCTGCAAGAGTGGGCGTGAAACATCAAGGGAGGTCCCTCAGGTGTACATAAATTTCATTTGACTGTTCGCTGATTCTTACTTTTAATTATTTATTTTTCTTTTTTGTATGCACCTATCTTTTCCTTTCACTGTTTACTCACATTCTGCGCGAAAATATCTGTCTTTGCGTCTCATTCACTGTTGATTGTATTTTTGTTCTTGATGTAACCGCTATAATTGTCAATGAATATTTCAATCATTGTACTCAACCATAACTGCTTGAAAAAGAATGTTAATAAACTAGAACGGAAACCCCGAATCTCCTACATGTTTGTTCTCTACGCCAGCATGTGCCGTTCAGAAGAAGCTAACCGGCCCGCATGGTCTCCAGAGTTGTCTTTTCTTCGTTTTACAATTTATCAGCGCCATGTGTGGCCTACACAACGAGCTTTTACCGCAACTACAAAGCTTGGTTTAAACGAGAAACTCCTCAGGGCGCACAAGTGCTGGGCGCGCCAGCGAGCGCCGCGCCCTCTGCACGCTTCATCGTAAGCTATTCCCGCCTGGCAGGCTCGCTGCCTCGCTCACGACACTAGGCAAGCCTTTCTAGCCACGATAGTTCTGCGTTCGTGTCGTGTGTGTGTCGTCGTGCGAGTTTTGTTCATACGGTCGACTTTTACCGCGCTGCCTCGCATTGTGTGTTGTATGTTGTGGTTACTGACGTAAGCGCAAGTTCGTCACGCAGTGTTATACGCGGCAGCAGGTAAATAGTCACCAGATGCCGGCCGTGCGACTCCAATCTGCGACTGCTTTGTTCAGTGTGACCGACGGAGGCGATTCATAGTTTTGAAGAACACGTTCTTCAAATGTTTCCGCCCGTCAGTAGGGTGCCTTGATGCGCGTTTTGTCCGCTCACATCGAGGCACACTACACGGCAGTGAGTAGCAGCGCTGCAATCCTTTCTCGACGACGCGTTCTGTGGCCCTGGAAAATGCCTTGACGATCGGGGACGGCCGGTAGCTCGGCGATTCCTCGCTTGGCGCACCATTGAAAACCGGCGGTCATCCAGCAGTGTAGGCTGCCAGCGTATTTTCATTGCCAGAGGTAAGTGAACGTTACGCTTCGTACATTGTGAGTTGTTCTTAT
The DNA here is from genome assembly GCF_013339695.2 of Rhipicephalus sanguineus. Classification (NCBI taxonomy): domain Eukaryota; kingdom Metazoa; phylum Arthropoda; class Arachnida; order Ixodida; family Ixodidae; genus Rhipicephalus; species Rhipicephalus sanguineus. The sequence goes on from NC_051183.1 coordinate 161,733,081, forward strand.
TGTAGTACGCGTTGTCGCCGAATAAAATCGCATAACGTGTTGGTAGTGTATGCGGTTGTAGGTGTGCGGATTGTGCTCGCGCATGACATTTGTCAAGAACGTAGTCGGTAGTGTTATAAAGTTTTGGTAATTAGCTCGCGTGCACGCACTGCTGTACGCTAATATTTGCTGAAAGGAGACAACATTTTTGTCAGGCTCACCATTGTCATGCGTTTTATGCATGTCAAATTTATGCATGTCTCTTGACAAATTACTTGGAGTAACGCCATGAAACCGAAGCTTCAACATTCATTTCGTTCGCACGAGCTCTGAAGGAATAATCATCAGCCACCGTGTGAATCGTGAATCGGTACAGTGGGAGAAATAAAGTGTATTTAGGGATGTTTTCCTTAGGCGTGCATTTTATTCGTCATTAAGTAACGTGACCCTCAAAAGCGTTTAGGTTAGCATTCTTGGACATTGCTTATCATCTTTCAAGCAATAGATAACATAGATTTGTTAAAAATGCAATTTCTGCAGCATGACACTGTATTTTGTTCAGTTGGTTTGCCCCATTTTTATCCTTTATGCACGTTGACCTAATTTGACAAGCCGTACTTTCAGCTGAATTTTCAATTGCTTATGGCACTATATGTGCGTCCGTGTATTGAGTCCCACCTCTCATCGCATAATAATAGCTTGTGAAGAACAACGCTTGCCTTTAATTAGCCGTTTGTCAGAACTCTTCCTCCCCCCTCATAGGGCAAGGTGTTGCTGGCACACCTGCTTCGGCTTTTCTTTATCTTTTTTTTTAATGCTGAAGTTTTTTGCAACGTACTGCAGGTAGCAAACAGCAGTGCCACGACAAACAGTGGAGTGCTGACCATGCAGTCCAGAAGGTGGCTGAGGCAAGTATGCTATAGGAGGTGCTTATTCAGGCAGAAGAAATAAGCATGTGCAGCCAACGTAAAGGTAATGTACAAAGTTCCATTTAATGAAGAAGAATCTTGTTTTGAGCTATTGTCGAAGGGAAACAATGAGCGCTAGATAAATGAGATGGAAATGCAGAGTAACAATGTTATGTATGCCAGCAACCAACTTAAGTTTATTCATGCAAAAGGGTTATTTCCAACTGGTTCATTTGGGGCAAGAGCCCACAGTTTCCACGAATGGGCATACCTGGTAGCCGTTGCACATCCTGTTACTGTGTTCTCGCACTCATTATGTGCCACTTACTCTTGTGACGTTCCACCAAGGTGAAATTACTTCACATAAACAGCAGCGAGAAGGCTTTTGTTAGCCATTTCAATTAAGACAGCGTTACCGTAGCTTTTAGTTCCAGTAAACCAGCTAAGCTGTATAGAAGAGCGTACTTCATGTGTTTTTCACCATGGACAGTGCATTTTGCCTGGGAACATGGCTTAGTTTTGCAAAGGAAAATGTTGCCTTTCTGTAAAACGTGGTACTGGGAAATGGCATTGTGCCAAAAATATCAATGTTTATGACTTCTTGCAGCACGCATTGTTGTACAGGGATGTTAGCATTTTCATAAATGCAGTGCATGGTGCCTGAAGAATATAGCGGCCCACTTTAAAATTTATAACTTCATGATTTCATTATCTGGGACAGACTTTACTGTATACGGTTTGTTTCTGGAAAGCTTCAACCTATCTTGCAATTCTTCAAGGCCAATACTGAATTTGCTGTGTACATTTGGCTGCACATTCTCATCACTTATGCCAAACAACAGGCTTGAGTGATGTGTGGAATTCTTGTCAATCAATTTTATTGATTACCTCGGACAATCTATTCTGCTTCCCACAGTTATTGGGTGGGACGTTAAACCCCAGATATTATTATTCTATTATCCCACAGTTATTGGGTGCTTTGTGTGCATGTGCTATGCATGCTAGGAATGAAAACAGTGAATGCAGCTGGCAGCATCAACGAGTACAATGCCCATAGGCTAGTATGAGGTGCGAAATGTTGCCACTGCTAGAATTTACATTATGTGTGCATGGTTCAGCTGATTGTGTAATTTAGCACTTTCCAGCTACTTACGCAGTTGGAGCAGATGTCGATCATGTTTACTGTGGTATGGCACGGCCACCAAGTTCGTGCATTCTGCATACCAGGAAACCTGACACGAAGCAACGTATTGCTGTGATGGCAGCTAAGTGAGAACGAATGAGTTTGTCTTCTCTGTCCATTTGTCAATACCATTACACAGGCTTGTTAAGTGCATTCAAGCGGCTTTAGCTATGCACTAGCAGCTACAGAGCCAGTAAAGACAGCCAATTTCATCATCAGAGTTCGCTCTGCAAATCCCACTTTCTATAAAGGACATTGTTTTGTGATAGCTTAAAGTCAAAACTTGCTCAATTAAACACTTCTTGGTGTCTGACATTACAGGAATTATGATAATTGTTATATCTCATGTGAAATTATGCCATTGTTTTTTTTCATATTCTTACTTTGCATACACACTTTACGACTGCACCCTCCCCAACCGAATCTTTACTAGTGCTACATTCTGTTATGGGTGAAAACAATTATTGAACTAAAAACCAGGCCAAGGAAAGCAGTATGATGCCCTGTAATGTAGGAGGATGCTGCTATTGCAGTCTTTAGTCTAGAGCTGAATTTAATGAGAAAGGGCAGCAATGTAGGTCACCTGTTGATATTTGAAGACCATAATTGTGTTGTGGTCATTTTGTTATCGCAGGAAGCATCTTCAAAAAGCAGTGCTACAAGGATGTGAGCAGCAGTTTCCCTTCAACGAACGGGTCAAATTCATGGAAGCCACGTGCCTGCTGCTTCTGGCCTACACAAATATGCAGCCACCATAGTAAAGTTCTTGCAAAGGTGTGAGACATCCCTATGCTGCATGGATTGCGCATGTTAATTGCCTGTTTTTTATAGCTTATAGTAATATGTCTACAAGTGTACTTCCTTCCAGTGTATGTTTACATTCTCTTAAAGGGCCGTTCAGCAGGCTCCTACTTCTTTCTTTTACACCTCCCAAACAAGCTCGCTAATTCGTACAGAGGGCCGCAGGAATCACATTGTGCGAATGTCAGACACTCCACTTCTAAAAACAATAACCGCGCCTCCTCTTCAGCGCTTGACCAGTCCTCTTTGCTAGCGAAGTGGTGTAATGTTGCCTATGAGCAACATTAAGTAACGCTGACTGTTGAATAGTCCTCTGCAATATGAAAGGGCATTTTGGCTTTGTGATGATGCAGTATCTGTGGTTGTCACAAGTGTTGCGAATTGGTTTATCTCGCCAGTGCTTTGACTGTGCTTTCTCACCACACCACTCTGGCGCAGTGGCACACCGAGGAAGCCCCTCTTCAGGATGGTCAGGCTGAGCGAGAGACTGAAACCAGCTGGAATGTTTGTTCTATCTCCTGTGGCTTCATTATTACACCACTTAATCAAAAAATTCATGTGACAACATGTTCACGTTGTACAAGCGTGCAGTTGTCACAAGTTTTAGACTCCGGAGTTGTTTAGGGGCCCTTTAGCCTTAAATTATGAATGGTAAATTCACACGTCACGTGGTTTTCTTGCTTTATTTTTTGCAATGCTCATTTTTAAAATAGCATGTCAGCTTCTGTGAGTGGTAACTTATACATTTATCATACAAAACATCCTGCTATATTCAACAAGTGTTGTTATAGATTTTTCATGGCGCCAGAGCCACCTGCTTTTTGCCCTGTGGCAGCTACATGGAAGTTCATTGCTATGCTGCTTTGTTTAACTGATATCTTTTCAATCAATGCGTTTCACAGTCCAGGGTGTTTGGTGTATTTGCATCTTGATGTGTTTAATATCATACAAATGATTGATTTTTTTCTGTCTTCTAGTGTTTACTTTGCAGCTATTTAACTGTGGTTTTCAGGGGCATATCTAGACAGGAACATCAATTCTGCTAAGCTTTGGTTCGAAAAGAGACGCTGAACAGGAGTTCCTTAGGTGCATGCCCTGAGCACCAGCCCTTTGGATTACAGAAATATCTAAACTGCATAATGTCTGCAGCTCCTTGCTTAATTGCACGTCTTTCTTCAACTTACAGCTCTTTCCATAATCCTTAACATTAACCTACATTACCAAGTGAACATCCCCCGCTGCAATACAGTGGTTATAATGGTCAGCTGCTGATCTGAACTGTGCGGGTTCGATCCTTGATGGAGTGGTTGCACTTTCGGTGGAGGTGCAAAGCCTAGAGGTTCCCGTGCTTTTAATTTGACGTTTACATTGCAGAACCCCATTGTTCTTATTACATCAGCAAGTGGACAGAGTGGTAATTCTAGATTGTATACATAATTTAGTATAACAGACAGCTGAGCTGGTTGGTAGGTATTCATGTTAAAAAGGCAGGGCATGCAAACATTGACACAAGAGAGAAACCAAGACACCACTAACGCCAACTGGAAAGGTGGACAGTGGCACAAAATAAAGTAGACACAGAAACTTACCTGTGCATGCCCAGGCAAGAGGCGATATCTATCAATCTGGCACGCGCGATAGTCTACGTGAGAGATAACTGCTAGTTAATCGACGATTGGCTCTCTTGTGCACTGCCATTATCGATATGCCAGGCCTCGACTATTGGACGCATTTCTTCATTCATGTGCTTGTACAAAACTGCATTCATCGAATTTTGGCATGCATTTAGGCTCTCGACAATGTAAAGGTATATTTGGTGATGAGCCTCCAGTTAGTGATCTCAGCGTTTTAGGCGTCTTGACTCTCTTGTGTCCATGTTTGCATGCCCCAACTTTTTAACATGTATTCATATGTGCGTAAGAGAAATAGGTTAGTGAGTTATTTGGAAAGTAAGTTTAGGGCGAACACCAAAATAGCAGTGTAAATTAAATTTAAGCGATGAATGCATCGGGCTGGATTAGGAAACGATATAATGGCGAAATATAGCCGCTTGCTCTTTGCTTATACTTGTCTCAGTTTCTTGTCTCGTATGCTTTGACAATGACCAGGTGTCGTGTTGGATGATACTAATTGGTTATGAGTTATACACAGACAAAGCAGCGGCTGTTTGGACGCTTTCTAAACAGCTACCTCATGGGGAGAGAAAAGTTAATTTGGGTTATGTGAGGCATGCTAAAAAAAGTCGACTTGTTTCTGATGTTTTTGTTTTCCTGGCAGACATTCTACTCAAACTTGCCCGAAGGCGGAAGGAAGGCACGCACAGATGGACGCACAGAAATCATGGGGCTGCCGTAGAAGCTGTGAATGAGCATTAACCTGTGAGTATGTGTCTTAAACAATTTGCTGAAGCCTTTTATTTTGGTTGAACATTCTTATCGATGCTTTGTATTCCCTGATTGGTAGTGCAATATTGTTACACCCTGTTGCTTTCACAACAGAGCTCTTTAGTCTGGTACAAGGCCCAAAAAGTTCGACCTAGATGACCAAATTGCGGCAGCCAGTTGTTTTCACAATTAATGCATTAGTGTAAAAAAACGCAATAGACGGAGCACAAGAAAAAGGAAGACACAAACAGTGCTGTGCTCGTGTGCTCAGTCTTCTGCACTGCTTTGTTTACGCTCTGTCATACCAACACACACAAGCATCGATTTTAGCTTATGTAGTAGTCCAGCTCATACACTTGGTAACGTTCTCCAACGGCAGGATTACCGGATATATGGCTTGTGAAGTCAATCTAAAGTGCATGCCTGTTCGTGTAGACTTGTGTGCATCCACCATTGATATGGAAATGCAGCTGTGTTTTAATATTTTAGCCAGTATAGGTCGTGAATGGAATTTGGAGCTGTGGCAGCAACACTTTTATAGGGGGCGAGTTACTAAATTATTGTATACTTGTGTGCATCCACCATTGAGATTGAAATGCAGCTGTGTTTTAATATTTTAGCCATTATAGCTCGTGAATAGAATTTGGAGCTGTGACAGCAACACTTTTAGAGGGGGCGAGTTACTAAATTATTGTGTATTTCTCGATGTTTGCATGTTATAAAACATAGCTGATTAAAATTAGTCCAGATTTTATGCTATTTCTTAACATATGACCTTCCGTACTGTTCGAAGGCATTGAACCATATGAAATGCTTTGTGCCTTTGTGTGCCGAAGGTTACCAGTCATTATACTAGAGATAGATAAAAATAGGTCAGAGGTTAAAGTAAATTTTTTGCAATCAACTTCTTGTGGGCAGTTATCATAGCAGGGTTTTGAAGTAATTTAGCAATACAAGCAGATTAGTGCTTCATTTTAGTGTCTGACAGTGCACACTGTTTTATTTTAGTACTTATTTGGGTCATTTCACGCCAGTGTGCCAAGTCGTTTTTTTGACCATTTCCAATATTCTGTAAAACTGGTGCTGTTATGTTTCAGTGTGGGAAGTAGTCATTCAAGCGTTATTTTCGGGGAAAGAATTGCATGATGCAGCAAAGACCTTTCAAACTTCGCACGCAGAAATGAAGCTGTGTCAGGCAAATTAATTGACACATGATTATTGCGTCGAGCTATTACTACAAAGCATTCGTTTCTTTAACATAGTCACCAATCTTTCATGACTATGATAGTCGAATTTATTTTCATTTCGATTTATGCTATTTGCAGTCGTGAGGAAACATTGCAAAATGCAGCATTTTTAAGTATATTGTAAAAAAGACTGAATGTTTCATGTGAAATATATTCACAGTATGAGTTCAGTGCATATACCAAGGGTTGAAAAAGCTGCTGGCAAAAAGACGCAAAAATGTCTTCAAAATTGACACTTGGAAGAAGTAGTGTTTGAACCGATATTGCGGGCTCTCTATCACTGCGTAGCAATCCCAGCAAAAATGTTGCCTGCACATCATAGTGTGCTTTCCTCGTGCGATAATTTAGACAAAGTTTTTAAGGTGTAATATTATCTTCAAGCGAAAAATAATTTTTTCAAATGAAAAATAACAAGGCTGTGGGAAGTTTCTTGGAGCTTTGCCTTCACTGCACAGCACGTCATTGTTCTTGCATGGTACTTCAGACAGAAGTATTGCTTAAATCTGCAACATTTAGACTTGCACTATATGAGCACAGGGGCACCCGCGTGAATCCTGTGCCAATGTGCTGTGCAGCGAAGGTCAAGGAACGAGACCCTGTGCAGGCTAGGGATTATTCACTTCAGTAAATTTTTCCTTGCTTACAACCAAGCAGTAGATATTTCTTTTAAAATGGAATATAAATTGCCAGCAAAGTATACCACACAATAATGTCTTGGCGGCATTTCTGTTTGGAATGCTACATAGCAAAAGCTAAGCTGCAATATGGGTCAAAAGCTATTTTTTCCAACTCTGTTACAGGTTGGGTGCAACGTTTTTGTTTATTTTGTTTTCATAGTAGTTTTATAACAAAGTGGATATCTATTTACTTATTTATTTATTACTTGACAATACGGCTGACACCAGTAAGCAGTATTGCAAAGTGGGCTACAGTGATAAGTTACACATAAAATGATCTTGCTAAGCAAAAACAGGAGCATAGCATATACAAAACACAAGATAAACCAAAGAACATCTATACAACCGTCTTAAGGAAAATGATAAGGGAACAGCACAAAATACAAAGGCAATGAACTTTAGAAATCAACCTTCGGTATTCCATACGAAAGAATTGGTCTTTCTCCTGATAAATGTTAACATTAGAACTTCAGCATTTTGCAGTGTTTCCTTATGGCTGAAAAAATGTAACTTGAAATGCAAATTAGTAAACTATTTTAGCCATGAAACACTGCCACCTTCAGATTAAAGAAAGAAATATTCTGCATCAAAACGGGAACAAACAGCGCTGGACATGGGACGAAGAAAGAACAATAGACGAGGGTGCTGTCGCCCTCGTCTACCTTTTTTTTCCGTCCCGTGCCCAGCGTTGTTTGTTCCCATCGTAATAATGTACTAACCAGCACAGTTAGGTGCTCTCCTGAAATATTTTGCGCTAATTGCTCAAAGCAATAACTTTGTATAAGTTATCTTGCATGACGCAGTTTCACATCTGTAGATGCTTGGACGCTATGTGTGTTCCCTTTAAAGCGAAGCATTGACATGCAAGTGGCCAAGCTCAATTTTTGAATTGGCTTAATGCCTTTCCTACCTGAATTAAATTTCTTTCCTTAAAAAAAAATCATAATAAGTAGCTTATTTTTCGGCATTGTACATAAAGACCCTGCAAGTTTGTTTTTGGCTGTTCTCACTGCTTTTCCACTACCAATCCTCCATCTGTCTTTTACTGATTTCTCTTGTGGATGTGTTCATCTTTATCAAGTTTTCTCTAAGCCTAGGGCTTCATGAGAGCTAGTTCCCAACACGCACATGGGTGGACACTTTTACGTTTATTTAAAAGGTGGTCCGTCATTTCCATATCTCTCTCACAACCAGTACATGTGACGCCTACTTACTGGACCTCACTTTATGACTGCATATTCTAAGGCAAGATTACCTCGCTTCAGACATTGCACTAGCTTATCATATGCTTCCCTCCTTACTTCGTCCTTATTCTTGCAATAGTTACTCACAGCTTTTCATTTTTAGTATTTGCTATCCATTAAATCATCTCCACCTCTCTGACATTGCACCTAACGCTTATCGTGCATAAAGTTTAATGCATGCTCTCAGCATCACGAAATTTCGTCCTGGAAATTATCACTTGACTACAGGTATGATCTTTTTCAACAGCAAAGGAGTTCATTAAAAAACCACCTTGTATACTTAAAATGGGGATCACTCATTAGTAATTCCATACCTCGTTTATTAAAGTTAACCTCTTTCAATTTCCTTACGCTTGTCCTTTGTGTTGTGCTTGCCTCATGGTTTTCAGTGTTTATGGATCTGGTATATTTAAAGAGTTGAATAGCCGGTCACCTGCTTATGACACTGCAGCTTAAAGTATTGCACCCACTATCATTGCCATAGTAGCATTTGGTACAGTAGAGGTTTGTAATGAATGTAACGAGATGTACAGCTCATGAAATAATTGTTGAACAACGAATGTTGTTGGAGCTAGTGACTCAACATGAGGACTCGTCTTTAGAGGGGCAACGAATTGCATCAAAGTTGCTGCAAGAACTTAGACACATCAATTTGTTGAAACGTTGGCTCGAACACTCTTTGTTCAATGGTTTGACATTCATTCAAGCCGCCATCTTCAGCTCAACTTTTGTCGCGTCAAGATGTACAGGATATACAACTGTATGTTGTGTTCTGATAGAATTCAAGATCTATTGACAGCAAGCTTGCTTCTCAATTTAATTCTCATCCTTTACGTTTACGCCTTAATCTTGTCATCTTCAGCCTTATTATATGTGCCACTGCAGCAGTAGCCCTTCGCAGTGATGTCTACAATTCGCCTCGTCTTGTGCGAGCCGATTCCATTTATACAGTGCGCAATTCTTCATTTCTTCACCCACATAACTCTCGGCCTTCTCGGCAGCATTAAGTACAAAAATTGTAAACTGTTAAGACTTTGCACTTCAAAACAATTTTTTTTTAAAATTGGTGATCGTACATGAACTTGCAGTTAAAACGTAGTGTGTGTTAACCTGAATTCTGTGTACTATAGCAATAAGTCTTCGTAAAATCATGCTGCTTGTCCTTCATATGATCAGAACGAGTCCAGATATCTGCAAATATCGTTTCTGCTTTTTTTTTTCTGAAACAGTGATGCTAAGGGAGGCCATGTGCACATGCACCCATGGCCCTGTTTAAATGGGTATAAATTCTGAACATTCTGTTGCTCTAGGGTGTTTTCTTTT